>NC_135331.1:51165405-52516640 GCF_023851605.1 Tamandua tetradactyla
AATTGTTCAGAACCCTGGAGGCAGAAAGACTGGAGAAGGACCCTAAAATGCTAAATTGAAGAATGAGAAAAAATTCAGGCAAGAAACTTTCATCTCAGATCAGCTGGTCCTCCCCCCTCCCCTCCACCTGGTCTCTCCCACTGTGGCAAGGGCACAGAAACGCCACCAGGAACCCTCTCGTCAGGACAGAGAATGTATACTCTCTTAGAGCACTGAGACAGACATGCTGCAATTGGACACTGTGCAGCGTGGAGAACATTTCAAGACTCAGGAAAGTGAGGGACAAAGAGTTTGAAAAAACACGGACAGAGACTGAGTTTCAAGCCCTCAGTCCTAGAGCACGTTCTTCACCCTGAGGGATATAGCAGTGCCAGACCAGATCCTGGCCTGAGGAAGGCTGACTACTGGAACAGCTGGGGGAATCCTCTACACAAATAAAGTAGACATAGCCCCACGTGGAGCAATATTTTGCAAAGCAAAGTGAGGTAACAGGAATCCTGCAAGCTTTAGCCACACCCAGTTAGATGTAGCTGGGCTCCTGTGACAAATAGCTTCTGATGATGATTAAGTTACCAAACATTACTATCTGCTTGGTAAACCAGAAAGTGTAAGAGAATTGAAGAGCTTTTCAGAGAGTCTTCAGATGCTATCTGAGGCCACTGAGCTGGTCTGGGCCTCCTGCAAAGGAACCCGCCCTTGTTCTGGCTGAGAAATATGGACAATTCAACTGTGAAACTCGTGCCCTAACACAAACCCAGGGTTTGCAAGCCATGAAACACAGTGCACCACTGGGAGCCGTAGAATTGTTTAACCTATAGAGACTTTGCTGTTGGGCCACATACCTAAGCCCATCCCTGAAGCAGGCTGCTGTGGGTACCTGTTTTTTTGGGAAATTGGGATTCAGAACAAATCTAACAACTGGCTGCAAGAGAGAGATGAACAGACAGGGAACAAATTCATGCAATATAAAACCTTTGGCAGAACAGAGAAAAATGACCTCTAGAATAAACTAATCAAGAAAATCAAGTGCCTAGACACCAGCAAAAAATCACAACTCATATCAGGAAGCATGAAGATATAGAACAGTCAAAGTGATAAATGAACACCACAATTCAGACACAGGAGTAGAAACAACTAATTAAATACATTCAAATAAATCTTCTACATCAAATTAATAATTTGAAGGAAAACACAACAAAGGGATGAACAATTTAAAGAACAAAGAGGGTGGCCATATAGAAGAACTTGGAAGCTTTAAAAAAAACAAATGGCACAGGTAGTTCAGTGGTTAGAATGCCCACCTTCCATGTGGGAGACCCAGGTTCGATTCCCCAACCATGCACCTCATGCCCCCCAAAATGGCGAAACTTATGTGAATGAAAAGAACAAGAAAAAAGATTGAAAAACAGAATGAAGTTATACAACAGCAGATTTGAACAGGCAAAAGAAAGGACTGGTGAACTAGAAGACAGCATGTCTAAAATCCTATCAAAAAAAAAAGATTTGAAAATTGAAAGAATGGAAAAATATAATCTGGGTCACAGTGAATCAAATGACAACATGAATTGCACAAATACATGTGTTATGAGTATCCCAGAAGTAGAAGAAAAGGGAAAAACAGGCAGAAAGAATAATGAAGGAAATAATAACTGAAAACATCCCAACTCTAATGAAAAACAAAATTACAGGTCCAGGAAGTACAACATGCCCCAGACAGAATTGATCCCACACCGAGACACTTAATAATCAGACTGTCAAGTGTCACACACAGGGAATTCTGAAGGCAGCAAGAAAAAATTGATCCATCACAAAGAAGGGAAGCTCAATAAGACTAAGCGTAGATCTCTCAGGAGAAACCATGAAGGCAAGAAGGCCATTGCGTGATACATTTAAGATACCAAATAAAATAAACTACCAACAAAGAATTCTATATCTGGAAAAAAGTCTTCAGAAATAAGGAAGACTTTAAAATATTTACAGATAATAGATACTAAGAGAGTATATGAACAAGAGAGCTCCTCTACAAGAAATACTAAATGCAGCACTGCAAGCAGATAGGAAAAGATAGGAGAGAGAGGTTTGGAGAAAAGTAGAAATCAAATTAGCAGTAAGAGTAACTAATAGGATAAACAGACAGAAAAAAATAAGATGTGACAGATAAAATCCAAAAGAAAAACAATGATTGAAGAAAGTACTGTCCTAACAATATCATTAAGTGTTAATGGATTAAACTCCCCCAATCAAAAGACACTGTCAGAATGAACTAAACAACAGGATCCATCTATATGCTGTCTACAAGGGACTCATTTAGGACCCAAGGACAAGAGCAGGTTGAAAGGGAAAAGTTGGAAAAAGATATTGTTTGCAAACCACAATCAGAAAGGAGCAGGGGTTGCTCTACTAATATCAGACAAATTAGACTTCAAATATAAAACAACTAAAAGGGACAAAGAAGGACAGTATGCACTAATAAAAGAGACAATCCATCAAGAAGGCATAAGAATCATAAATATTTATGCACTGAGTCACAGTGACCCAAATTTCATGAGAAGCGGAGACCTACGGGGAGGGAGCTAGCAGCGGCCTCAGTCCCCTTCACCTCCCCTGGCCGCACTCTCCCCGAAGCTGGACCAGAACTATGTGATCCTGGAAGTTCCGGTGCCATTGCTGTGTAGGATAAACAGTAATGGTGGAGGCTGCAGCTCCCGGAACAACAGCCACAACATCAGGAGTGGGAGCGGTAGCGGCAGCGGCGGCGGTGGCAGCGGCCTCCCCCATCACTATCCCCACAGTCACCTCCCCGTCCCTGGGGGCGGGAGAAGGGGGAGGCGGCAGCAACGGTAGTAGCGGCGGCTGGACTAAACAGGTCACCTGCAGGTATTTTATGCATGGGGTTTGTAAGGAAGGAGATAACTGTCGCTACTCACATGGCCTCTCTGACAGTCCATATGGTGTAGTTTGCAAGTATTTTCAGCGAGGGTACTGTATTTACGGAGACCACTGCAGATATAAACATAGCAAGCCATTGAAACAGGAAGAAGCAACTGCTGCAGATCTAACTGCAAAGTCATCCCTTGCTGCTTCCTCAGGTCTATCACCGGTAGTCGGACCTCTTGTTGAAATGAGTGGAGGTAAAGCTGAGTCAAGAAATTCAAACTTTGCAACCATAGGAGCAAGAACAGAAGACTGGGTGAATGCCATTGAGTTCGTTCCTGGGCAACCCTACTGTGGCTGTACTGCCCCTTCCTGCACTGAAGCACCCCTGTAGGGCTCAGTGACCAAGGAAGAATCAGAGAAAGAGCAAACGGCTGTGGAAACAAAGAAGCAGCTTTGCCCCTACACTGCAGTGGGAGAGTGCCGATATGGGGAGAACTGTGTGTATCTCCATGGAGATTCATGTGATATTTGTGGGCTGCAGGTCCTACATCCAATGGATGCTGCCCAGAGATCCCAACATATAAAATCTTGCATTGAGGCCCATGAGAAGGACATGGAGCTCTCATTTGCCATCCAGCGCAGTAAAGACATGGTTTGTGGAATCTGCATGGAGGTTGTCTATGAGAAAGCCAACCCCAGTGAGCGCCGCTTTGGAATTCTCTCCAACTGCAACCACACCTACTGTCTCAAGTGTATTCGCAAGTGGAGGAGCGCTAAGCAATTTGAGAGCAAGATCATAAAGTCCTGCCCAGAATGCCGGATCACATCTAACTTTGTCATTCCAAGTGAGTACTGGGTGGAGGAGAAAGAAGAGAAGCAGAAACTCATTCAGAAATACAAGGAGGCAATGAGCAACAAGGCGTGCAGGTATTTTGATGAAGGACGTGGGAGCTGTCCATTTGGAGGGAACGTTTTTACAAGCATGCGTACCCTGATGGCCGTAGAGAGGAGCCACAGAGACAGAAAGTGGGAACATCAAGCAGATACCGGGCCCAACAAAGGAACCACTTCTGGGAGCTCATTGAGGAAAGAGAGAACAGCAATCCCTTTAACAACGATGAAGAAGAGGTTGTCACCTTTGAGCTGGGCAAGATGTTGCTTATGCTTTTGGCAGCAGGTGGGGACGACGATCTGATAGACTCTGAACATGAATGGGACTTGTTTCATGATGAGCTGGAAGATTTTTATGACTTGGATCTATAGCAACTTTCAGTGGATTATGAACTGGTCTGCTGAGCCTCAGACAGTAGTTATTACCTGTGATGGTGTGGCAGTGCCTGTGTTTCTCTCCTAGGCAGGCCTATCAATTCCAGATGCTGTTGTAATAATTTTTACCCAGGGTCTGTCTTCTCAATCCCTCACCTTTCCCCAAGGAGTGTGTTGTTTTCTCTGTTTAAAAAGTTACAAACAATAAATCTTAAAGTTAGTTTTTTTGTAATATGAATTTAACTGTCAGACAGTTAGTGTAGGTTTATTGCGCCTGTTTTCAACTGGATTCACACAGTTCTAGGATAGTATTAATGGACTTTCCACACTCATTTTGAGGACCCCAGGTTGAAAAAAAGCATTGGTTGTGCTTTGGGGTCTGAAAATAGGGGTGATGAGTGAAGGGAACTGAACTGGCAAGTAGACTTTGGCTACAGACTTCAGAGGTGGATATTTAAGGTTCCTGGTGAAATCTGCATATTTGTGTTTTTATATCTGTTCCATACCCTATAATCCCCACCACATGCACTTGTTCTGTGGTTTTGGTCTCTTGTTTAATTGCACATGTGTAATACTACTGGGTAACCAGAACCAGGTGCGAATGTGTTGAGATTTTTACTGTGTTTAGCATGATAGGAAAATTGTGAAAGAACAGATTAAAAGATATAGTGGCATAAAATAAATGCTAAATTGAAAGTTAACTCCAAGGGCTGATAGACTTGGCATGTGTGAGCCTGAGTGTGTGATAAGCTCTTCATCCCTACATAGATGCCGTATTCTTAGCCTTAGTAGGAAACTTGGTTTAGTGATTTCAGCATAGTGTAGAAGATAGATCTTAAAGGACAAAGCAGTATACTGATATTGGTGGTAGTTAATATAGCAGTGCTAGCTTGTTCTGTCTTTATAAATATAGAAATGGGGTTAGCCATAGAGGTTTAAACTTCCTGGTTATCCCATATATTAACACAAGTTGGGTCTCGGATACACAGTTGTATTTAATGTTTTCTAATCTCCTAGCCTTTCCAGTCCAGGCACTTTTTGAAAAATCTTTGTCCTCGTTTGAGGGGTTTGGTCGGGTTTTTGTGTTTGTTTTTGTGGGTATTTTCCTCTTTCCTTCTCTGAGCTTTGCAGGAGAGAGATGTGATTCAAAACTATGTTTCTAAGGTGTTCATTGTAGTGGAGTCATTGATTTGCAATAATCAGTTATACTTTTCCACTAATGGGAGAGGGGGTGGTCATCTACTAGACAAGCTGAAGTTAAGTCTTTAGAAGAATTCTTTAATTGGAAATTTTAGCTTTGCATTTTGTTGCTCTATTTCCTGAAAATAGCTTGGAGATACTCCTGATTTATCCATCTACTGCTTTGATTCCTTGGACCCCACTCATTCTTTCACTCTAAGAGAAAACAAGTAATTGTTGCAGAGGTCTTTGTATTTTGCAGCTGCCCTTTTGTAAGAAGCACTTTTCCCAAATAAAACAATTAAAAAAAATTTCATGAGAAAATAACTGACAAAACTGAAGGGAGAAGTACTCACTGCTACTATAATACTTGGAGACTTCAATACACCAATGTATTCTTATCAACTTCTTATCAATGGATTGGCCATGTAAATAAAGGATCTATAGGGAAACAGATTTTGAATAGTACAAGAAATGATTAGACTTAACAGACATTTGCAGAACATTGCTCCTTAAACCATCAGGATATATATATTTTCTCAAGAGTTCATGGATCATTCTCCAGGATAAACCACATGTCAGATCAAAAACAGGTCTCAATACATTTTAAAAGATTGAAATTACACAGAACACTTATTCAGATCAGAATGGAATGAAGTTGGAAATCAATAGCTGATTGAAGGCTGGAATAGTCACAAACATATGGAGGCTAAATGATACCCTTTTAAAACCACAGGATCGAGGAAGAATTTACAAGAGAAATCATAAATACCTTGAGGCAACTGAAAGAAAGAACACAATATATCAAAACATTGGATTCAGCAAAGGCAGAGCTGAGAGAAAATTTATTGCCCTGAAAACCTATATTCAAAAAAGAAGAAAAATCAAGGAATTAACTGCTCTCCTGTAGGAACTAAAGAATAGGAAACTAACCCCAAAGCAAACAGAAGAAAAGAAATAAAGATTAGAGCAGAAATTAAATTAAATTAAGTTGAGGAAATGAAAACAATAGACAGAATCAAGAAAACCAGAAGTTGCTTCTTTGAGACAACCTATAAAATCTATGCAACCTTACCTAGACTGACAAAAAAAATGAGAAAGGATGCAAAGAAATAAAATCAGAAATGGAAATGGGGACACAACTACTGATCTAGCAGAAGTAAAAGAGATAATGAGAGAATACTAAGAACAACTATATGCTACCAGACTAGACAACTTAGACAAAATGGACTACATCCTAAAAAGCATGAACAGTGAACACTGATTCAAGAAGAAATAGAAGATCTCAATAAATCCATCACAGTAAAGAGACTGAACCATTCAATAACAAACTCCCCCAAAATATGTCCAGGGCCAGATGGCTTCATGTGTGACTTTCACTAAACATTTAAGGAGGAATTAGCAACAATCCTGCTCAAGTTCTTCAAAAATTTTTGAAGAGGAGGAAAAGCAACCTACCTCATGGTATGAAGCCAACACCACCCTAATAATACTCAAGCAACGCAACGACAATAGAAGAAAAGAGAATTAAACACAAATCTCTTTAATGAGTACATATGCAAAAATCCTCAACAAAATATTTGTAAATTGAATCCAGCCACTTATTAAAAACATTTATAAACCATGACCAAGCAGGTTTTATTCCAAGTATTCAAAGGTTGTTCAACACAAGATCAATTAATGTAAGATGACACATCAATATATTAAAGGTGAAAATCCATGACCAACACAATGGATGCAGAAAAGGCATTTGACAAGGCAAAATTTATCATCCTTCCTTGATGAAAACACTTCAAAGGAAAAGAATAGAAGGAAACTTCCTCGGTATGACAAAGGGAATATGAGCAAAGCACACAGTTAACATCATACTCAATGGGGACAAACTGAAAGCTTTACCTCTAAGATCAGGAACAAGACAAAGATGTCCACTGTCACAACTGCTATTCAACATTGTGCTGGATATTATAGCTGGAGCAATTAGGGAAGAAAAAGAAACAGAATGCATCTAAATTATAAAGGAAGATATAAAACATCTATTGCTTGCAGATGACATCATGCTGTATGTATGTACTGAAAAATCTACAGTAATGCTACTAGAGTCAACAAGTGAATACAGCAAGGAGGCAGGATAGAAAATAAACATGCAAAAATCAGTAGTGTTTTTATGCCCCAGCCATGAGCAATCTGAGGGAGAGATAAAAAAAAAATCAATTTACAATAGTGACCAAGAGAATCAAATATTTAGGAATAAATAAAAGCCCTTTATGCATAAAACAACAAAACATTGCTAAAAGAAATAGAAGAATACCTAAGAAATTGAAGGACATACCATTTTCATGGATTGGAAGACCAAAATATCATTAAGATGTCAATTTACCAAATATGATTTTTATAGATTCAGTGCAATATTAGTTAAAATCCCAACAACTTATTTTACAGAAATAGAAAAACCCATAATAAAATTTATCTGCAAGAGCACTGTGCCTTGAATAGCCCCTCCTGAAAAAGAAAAATGACATGGGAGGTCTCACACTACCTGGCTTTAAAGTATATTACAAAACTTCAGTGGTCAAAACTGCACGTTGCTGGTATAAAGATGTACAGACCAATGGAATTGAATTGAGCATTCAGAGGTGGACCCTCTCATCTATTTCATGCAAAAGTTATCTCATAGATAACAAAAGTTATCTAGATCTCATACCTCATATAAAAATTAACTCAAAATGAATCAAAGACCTAACTATTAGAGCAAAGACCATAAAACATTTAGAAGAAATGATAGGAAAATAGCTTAAGGATCTTGTGATAGGGGGAGGTTTCCAAGACCTTTTACCCAATGTCCAAGCAATGAAAGAAGAAACAGATATAAGGGATCATTTCAAAACTGAATACTTTTCAGCATCAAAGGACTGTGTCAGGAAAGGAAAAAGGCAGCTTATACAAGGAGAGACTTTATTTGGAAACCACTTATCAGAAATGGGTCCAATACCTATAATAGACAAAAAGATCCCACAACCCAACAATAAAGAGTCAAAGAACCTAATGTAAAAATGGACAAAAGACATGGATAGAAACTTTTCCAAAGAGGAAACACAAATAGCTCAAAAACATATAAAAATTACTAGCGATTAGGGAAATGTAAATCAAAATCATGATGAGATAGATATCATTCAAACCTATAAAAGAGGCCATTGCTGAAAAAAAAACAAAAACAAAAAACAAAACAAAGAGAACCACAGCTATTGAAGAGGATGTGGAGAAACAGTTACACTCATTCACTATTGATGGGAATGCAGAAATGGCTCAAAGACTACGGAAAGGAGTTTAGTGATTCTTCCAGAAGCTAAGGACAGAATTGCCATGTGATGCAACAATCCCATTATTAGGTATACATCCAGAGGAAATGAAAGCAGTGACATGAAGGGACATTTGTTTTCTGATGTTTACATTAGTATTATTCATGACTGCCAAGAAATGGAAACAACCCAAATGTCCATCAACACATGGATAAACAAACTGTGGTATATGCATTTGATGAAATATTATGCAGCTGTAATACAATATAAAGTCATGAAGCATGGAACATAGAAAATGAGTCTTGAGGACATTATGTTGAGTGACACTGACCAGAAAGAAAATGACAAATAATGTACTGACAAATAACTCATTGTTAATATTAATTAACTCTAATTAGCAAATTCTGAGTGTTAAAGCTGAGGATGCAGGTTATTGGGAGATAAAAAGAGGTAGACATTTGGCATTTGATGCTTAAGGAGTACAGAATGTACAGCCAGGTTGATTGTAAAGATACAGAAATATACATCATTATACCATGTCACAGTTGCTCAATATTATATGAACAAAGCTAAGTGTACATACAGTTAAAAGAAGAAAGCTAGGGGCATGTAGGACACCAGAAGGAAAGATAGAGGATAAAAACCGGGACTGTAAAACACAGCAAAATCCAGAGTGGACAATGATATACAAATGTAAGAAAGTATTTAAACTTCCATATTCAATGTGTTATTTACCTAACACATTGCAGGTATTAAGAATGGGATGATTTATGGAAAATAGAATTAATGGAAACTAGGGTCTGTGGTTAACAGTAACATTGCTGTGTTCTTTCATGAATTGTAACAAAAGCAATATACCAAAGCTAAATGTCAATAGCAGGGAGATATAACTTAGGGGTATGGGATTGTTGTTGTTGTTGTTTCTCTTTTACTTTTTCTTTTTTTCTCTTCTCCTCTTTTTCTTTGCAGAAGAAATGGAAATGTAATCATATAGATTGTGGTGGGAATGCATAAACAGGTGACTATGCCAGGAACCATTTATTGTACACTTAGGATGGATTGCATGGTATGTGAGTAAAAGTGTTTAAAAAACAGAAGAAAACAAGTGATGGAGAAGATATGAAGAGAGAGAGATACCTATTCACTGTTGGCAGGGAAGTAGAAGGGAGCAGCTGCTCTGGAAGACAGTATGGTGGTTCCACAGGAGGCTAGGTGTATGGCTGCCACATGATCCTGCAACCCTGTTACTAGACACAGACTTGGAATAACGGAAAGCAGGGACATAAATAGGCATTTGCACACTGATTTTTATGGTGACATTATCCACAATTTGCAATGGGTGGAGGTGGCTTAAAGACACATCCACTGATGAACAGAAGGGCAAAATGTGTATATATGCAATTGAATATTGCAGGTATACCTTCATATTGAAGTTATGAAGTCATGTGGCATGCAAAGGTGAATGAACCTTGAGGATATTACTTTGAGTGAAATAAGCCAGAAACAACAGGACAAATAATGTATGGTCTCATTAATAGAAATTAACTATAATGAGCAAACTGATAATTGAATTTGAGATCATTGCTTATCAGAGGATAGTAAGTAGGCAAAGAATGGGCATCAATGATTAAGGAGCACAACATTTTAAAGTAAGATTCATTGCATTGGTTCCTAGATTGATCTATCCTCTCTCTTCTGGTTTTGATGTTTTCAGCTGCTCTCTCTCTCTCTCTCACTCCATCCCATTTATAGAACACTCCAGTAAAATAATTAAGACCCACCTTGGGACAAGCCTTTACTGAAGCAACCAAATCAAAACGTCCTACTTATAATAGGTTTACCCCCACAGAAATGGATTACTTTTAAGAACATGATTTTTCCTATGGCATATTTCATTCTTAACCACCACAGTCTCGCTGTCTGAAATTAGCACAATTTGTGTCCCTTGGCTGGAAGACTAGCTCCTGAAATGTATTTTATTTTCTGCTTCTGGTTCAAAAAAAAAAAAAAACTGTGTCTAGAGACTTTGAAAGTCAGAATGTATTTAGTTGTGCCTTCCCATACTTTCAAAAAAACTTTTTATTATACTAACATATACAAAACCTTAAATTTCCCATTTTAACCACTTTGAAAGTGGTTACACTTTCAAAAAGCACAAAAAAATCGAAAGTGTACAATTCAGGGTTGTTAATTATATTTCCAATATTGTGCTAACATCAACATCCATTCCCCAAATTTTTGATTACTTCAAAAAGAAATTTTGTACCTGTTAAGCAATAAGCTAATCTTTTAACTTTGATTTTTCCGGGAGAGTGTAACTGATCCATTTTAATTTCTTTTATTTTGTCCAAAGCATATACATTTCTCTCCATTTTAATTTCTACTTTTATTTCCATTATATGTTTTTTACCATGCCAACCATACTGCATATTGATTTTCTGTTCACTGTTATTCTATTCTTTAGACAATCGTCTTTAATATTTCATCTTTCTCTTCTACATTTTGGCAGTATTTGCTTTTGTTTTCATCACTTTTATCCTAATCAGAGTTTGCCTATTTACAAAATGTACTAGATTGCTTATAGTGTGGGTTTTAAACATGTCATTTTACTTTTATCTTTCACTTTCAACTTCTTCAACTCAATATCCTTGATTCATGCATATTTTTGTATTTAAATTTCCTGTCTTCCTTAGGCATTATATTCATGCTCCAAAAACAATAACTTTTTATAGGGTTCTGGAGATTCCAAACGATTCTGTGGAAGTGTCCCATCCAGGAGTATGGTGTTTCTTTGATTTTTTCAGCTGTCCCTTCATATTATCTCCTCAGCCTGTGTCCATGCCACACAAAGGTCCCAGGTTATTTTGTTTGTTTGTTGCTGTTTATTCTCAGAGTGGGACACGGTCTGTCTGGAATTGCTGTCTGTTACAAAGTGGTGGTGTCCTCTGAGAGCCGACTCTTTCTCCTGTACAAAGACAGAATCCTCCTATAGAATAGAGAGTAGGTTAAGATATATGAACATAGGTTATTTGAATAATCCATTCCCTGTGCCTAACAGACACCTTTATGTTGTGACTATCGATTCTGCTTCCCCATTTCTTATATGTTTTAAACAGAGTCCCTCAAAAGCTGTTCTTCCTGTTGAGGTCTTAGAGGATTTCCTGGGTTCTTCTTCATCCTTGCATCTAGTACATTCTCATTGAGATTATGTCTCCCAAAATGAAAGAAACTGTTGACAGCCTAGGATCCTTCTGCTCTTTGTGTTTAAAGTTACTATAAAATTTAGCAGTTGAATGATCTTCAGATGTTTGCTTTGGATCTCTTAATCACTTGGCAGACAACGGAAATAAATATTTTTAAATCTTTTATTCATATTTTCCAATTCTTTAAAAACAATTCAGTTGGAGAGACTGATTTGGAGTCTGATAGAAAAATTCCATTACCCTTCAGAACTATAGAGATCTATTTAAAATTTGCCCTTGAAATATAGCAGTGACATCACCTGTTACACAGTCTCAGGGCTAAAGTGTACATGGAGAGGTCAGCTGAGGCATTTCTCAGTCTGAACCATTAGAAATACCATTAATATTGACTCTGTTCATTCAGAGAAGCAGATTCCATTCTTCCTCTTAAAGTGATTCTTTCCAGGATCTCACAACGGTTATAGGACAGACTGCCTCTTTGATTTGTAATCTAATTTGAGTCCTTTCCCTCTTGTATCTAGGGAGAAAGACCTTCTCCTAATCTGTTGTCTAGGGCCATTTCATATACTCAAGTCTCTACTTGGTAAATCTCAAATCATTCTTTCTTCCTCTAGGTTAAGTAGCAAAGTTTCATTTGCTTTATCTCATAGGGGCTGCCGCCCAAACTTTTCATCAAACCTGATTGTTTTCATCTGAAATAACTCCATTTTTAACAATGCCTGGATTTTCAAGAAGGGTTAGAACGCTACAGGAATGTGCTAGTCTCTTTTTGACATAGTGTGCTGCACAAAGAATGAGTCAAATGAGTACGATGATTTCCATTTCTCAAAACCAAAAGGTAGTTGTATATTGTTGTCCATTTTGTATATGTTGGATTTTAGTTTCTTAAAGAGAAATTTGGGACCAGTACCCTTTTTTCCAACACTTTTCTGATTTCAAATTGACAGTGAAATATCATTTGTATTTTTTCAGTTTACATCAGCCACACCAATTAAAATTTACTGAACATTCTATGAGGGAAATTTCTTAGTGCACACTGAACCCAAGATAAATAATACTTCTTCAAAAAAAGCTTTATTTTGTGATATGAGCTAGAAGATCAATATGCACTAGCCTCCAGCTAATTACAAGCCAATGGAACAGGAATTATAGACATTACACAGTACATTGATCACATATTTTAATCCATTTTATGCAGAGGATCAGTTTGACTATATAAATTCTCTAACTTTCTGTGGTCATTGCTGCTGGTACCACCTCTAGACCCTAAGGACACTACATTTCAACTTAATAAAGCCACTAATATGACAAAGATTTTGGATTATGTTGCTGCAGTGTTTCTTTACTACAACCTGGTTCATTACCTGCTTCATGACAATTAAAAGAAAAAAGAAGACACCATTGTTTATATTCTTTATCCAACTTTTTCAAAATTTTTAATGCTATATGCACAGGATCATATTTAATTCTTTTTCCAGATGGGTATTCCATTATTGTTGCACCATTTGTTGAGATTTTGTTGGTTTTTTCTTTCTTTCTTTGCTTGTTCATTTGTTTTTGGGAAATGCATGGGCTCGGAATTAAACTCAGGTCTCCTGCATGGAAGGCAAGCATTCTACCACTGCACTACCCATGCACCCCCTAACAGTGAGTTTTTACAAAGATCCTCCCAAAAATAGTTCGCAAGAACATCTGCACTCTTTCAGCTGTTCTCCTGGAACTTTGCAGCCTCCGTGTGAGTATGCCCAATTATCTGCTGGAGGATAAGACACCTTAATCAAAGCCAAGACAACACAAATGTCTCAGCCAAAATTACAAGCAGCCGATGGCAATGCACAGGGCACACTGCACAAAACCAAAAGAATTTGTTTCATTGAGATGATTAGTATATGATTACCAGGTAATGTAATGCAGAAAATAAGTTCTTCTCTCATGTATTATTAAGTTATGCCATGATAAGAGATCATGAGGAATGTACAAAAACTGACAGATACTATAGTGTCCAATAACTTAAATTTAAATTCTCAAATGCTAATTGTTCATATTTTGTGACATCATCTCAAATTTTTGAAGAGTAACTGTCCTCAATTGTAAATTAGTTAAATCCTTTTACCTGATAAGTAGGAAAATCATGTGATAACATATTTAAAGTTTGCACTACAAAGCAGCATACAGGTTGCCAATAAATTATGATTTCATTTCACCATACAATGGGAGCCAATGTAAAGGTTTACACATTCCTGTACCAATTCTGTCTTCATTCCAATGGAATTAAAAAAATTTGGCAGTGCATGAATAAAATGCAATGTGGTGAACTGATTAAAATTTTAGTAGCTACTCTTACATTTATTTCCATTGTTATTTTAACTGTGATTTTAAAGATATTATTGTGCCATCTTAAATTTCAAAGGGTTTGTAGCTAGTAGCCTGCAATATAATCTTTCCTTTTTTAGTTAAAATATCAATGGGTCATATAAAATATGGAAGCTCACAGTTAATAAAACAAAGGGGGGAGACAACCTAATATCAAAATCCACTGTGGTGAAGTTGGAAGATGATCAGACTTAAATTCATGTACACCCTGGCCTTATTGCAAAATAGTTGTTTTTAAAACAAGATTTTTTTATGTCCAAGCCACTCTATATTTTATGATTAAGAAACACAAGGTCTTTGTCAGATAAGCATCCATTTCAACATATGCACTGATGTGTGAAAAGATTATAGTTCCCTCTAATAGGATTCTCTCAATTCAAATATTTCTTCATACAGGCATAGGATATAATATAATAACAATCAAACAGCTAGCATCAGTTGAGTGTTTTTCTGTCAAGTGTGTTAAGGGCTTTAAACACATTATTCTGTTTACAGCTTGCAATAAATCTATTTACCCTACTTCTGCAGTAGAGGAAGCATGACTAAAACATATATATTTTTGTACTATGCCATATGAGATTATCTATTTCCCCCACATCTGTTTTACCAAACTATCATTTTACTATAATTAGATCTAATAGTACATGGCATATTCAGATTTGAAACCTAGGTTTATATGTGCGCAAAACCTTTAAATCTCAGAAAAAAATACTAGAAGGAAGTAGAGAAGAGTCTAAAATGTTTTTTCTTGTTGTTCTGCAGTGATTTTTAGAGAAATTGGTTCATGTAAAGGGTGCATGATAATATTTTAACAAAAATATCCATTGTAACTTTGAATTCTGAAAATGATCATTTTGCTTCAGGTCAGCATACCACAGAGCCAGAGGAGGTTAATAAAACCAACTCTCATTGCAAACTCCCATTATGCTTTTAAACCCTGATACAAACTGCTCCCTTCCCTGAAACAATAAGAAAAAAGTAGTTGTCCATGTGCAATGTGAAAGAAAAAGAAAACTAGAAGGAATGAGCACACATTAAGACTTAATAATTGATCTTGCTCTTCCAAAATTTTATTTACTTTATTTGCAAGTAAGAATTATTTTTTCTATATCAGAAGACAGAGATACAAATCTTGGGAAGTCTCTGTGGAAGGCTGGGTGAGAATTAGGCGGGGTTTGAAAGATAAATCAATCAAAAAGGCATTTCAGTAGTGAGTAAAACAATGCACAAATTGGAATTTGCTGTATTCACTACAAAATAACCTGCATAATTTGTATACTCACAAGAAAGTGTCATTACACAAAGAAGATGGCCCCTACCAGCTGTATTAGTTAGGGCTCTCTAGAGAAATAGAATTAACAGGGAACACTCTCAAATATAAAATTTATAAAAGTGTCTCACATGACCATGTGAATGCAGAGTCCAAAATATTCAGGGCAGGCTCTGAAACTGACAATTCTGATGGAGGGTCTGGATGAACTCCACAGGAGAGGCTTGCCAGCCAAAGCAGGAACAGAGCCTGTTTCTTCTGAATCCTCCTTAAAAGGCTTCCAGTGATTGATTGAGCATCACTCATTGCAGTAGACACTCCCCTTGGCTGACTACAAATGGAATCAGCTGTGGATGCAGCTGATGTGGTCATGACTTAATTCTATGAAATGTCCTCATTGCAACAGACAGGCCAGCACTTGCCCAACCAGGCAAACGGGTACCACCACTTCTCCAGGTTGACACATGAACCTGTCCATTACAGCCTACCTCTTGACAACTTGGCAGCTATACATACCACCTTAAACCATACCTAATTTCTAATTAAAAAACAATAATCACACATTTTTCCTTTCACCTAACAATATTCAATTGTCCTGCATATAACTGGAAACACATTAGATCTCTCCAGAAGAGGGTGCAAGTCATTGGGTAATACTCATTCTAAAACTTGATATCTTACAACTTAAATAGTATAACAGGAACAAAACAGCACTACAGTCCTCATTTCTGTAACTGATCATGTGGTCATCGTTCACATTTATCACTACCTTCTTCCACTACCCATTCCATGTTCCCTTTACTCTCAGCAAGCACTTCAGCTGGCCGTGGTTCTTTGCCTGATGGGGTGACCCAATTCTCCATTCCTGAAGCTTCAGAGCCATTGATAGTACTGCCTGGATTGCATTGTTGCAGTTTTCCATTGATTTTAATTACAGGGCATGGGAGTACTAAAAGACATCCTAGGAGATCTCCTATATTCCAAGAAAACTCTTCTTTACCTCCATTGTGTAGTTGCAACCCTATTTCCCCTTGATAGTTAGGGTCAAACACCCTAGCCAATAATGTAATCCCCTTCTTGGCTTGTTGATCCAGGGGAAAGAGTAGCCCAAAGTGACCAGGTGGCAGCCCGAGATACCAGTTCAATGGAATCGTTGTTTCTCCTGGTGGAAGCACTCTCCCCTTTGGAACTAAAACCTGTAGACTAGCAGAGCCCAGAATCGCAGGGACAGAAGCAAAAATTTTCCTAGTGGATCACTAGGGCTAATAGTGAGTGGTACCACTTCCATTTCCACCACTTTGCTCCTGGACTTGGTTTCTTGGATCCTGATGATGGGAGAAACAACACCATAGAGCAGATACTGACTGAGAGCATATACAGATTCCTGGAGAACATTACCCCAACAATTCAAGGTATTGCCACCTAGTTAGCACCATAATTGACTTTCCAAAAAGCCATTCCACCATTCTATCAATCCAACTGCTTCTGGATGCTGTAGAACATGGTAAGACCAAAGATTTCCATGAGCATGTGCCCATTCCTGCACTTCATTTGCTGTGAAGTGTGTTCCTTGATCCAAAGCAATGCATGTGGAATTCCATGATGATTGAAAGGCATTCTGTAAGCCCACAGATGGTAGTTTTGGCAGGAGCATTGTGTGCAGTGAAAACAAATCCATATCCAGAGCACTTGTCCATTCCAGTTAGAACAAATCATCGCCCCTTCAAGGAAGTGTGTGGTCCAATGTAATCAACCTGCCACCATGTAGCTGGCTGGTCACCTTGGGGAATGGTGCCATATTAGGGGCTGAATGTGGGTCTCTAAATTGGACACTTAGCAGTGGGTGTAGCCAAATCAGTCTTGGAGAGTGGAGGCCCATGTTGCTGAGCCCATGCATAACCTCCATCCCTACCACCATGATCACTTTGTTCATGAGCCCATTGGGCAACGACTGGAGTTGCTGGGGAAAGAGGCTGACTGGTATCCACAGAATGGGTCATTGTGTCCACTTAATTATTAAAACCTTCTTCTGTTGAAGTCACCCTCTGGTGTGCATTCACATGGGACACAATATGTTCGAGTTTGTAGCCCACTCAGAAAGGTCTATCCACCTACGTCTTCCCCAGACCTCTGTGTCACCAATTTTCCTATTATGGTCTTTCCAAGTCCCTGAACATCCAGTCAAACTATTAGCAACAACCCATGAGTCAGTATACAAACACATGTCTGGCCAGTTCTCCTTCCAAGCAAAATGAACAAACAGGTGCACTGCTCAAAGTCTGCCCACTGGGAGGATTTTGCTTCACCACTATCCTTCAAGGACACCCCAGAAAGGGGTTGGAGTGCTGCAGCTATCCACTTTTCGGTGGTGGCTGCATGTCATGCTGAACCATTTGCAAACCAGACCCAAACTTTCTCTTCCTCAGTCAATTCACTGTAAGGAACTCCCCAAGAAGCCATAGCTCTGGTCTGTGAAAGAGAAGGTAATGTGGCACGAGTGGAGAAAATGGGCACTTGGGCCACTTCTTTATGTAACTTACTTGTGCCTTCAGGACCTGCTCTGGCCCTATCTCATATATATCATTTCCATTTTACAATAGAGTGCTGCTGCACATGCCCAACTTTCTGGTTTCCTGGGTTAGAAAACACCCAGCTCATGATAAGCAACTCAGCTCTCATGGTAACTTGGTGACCCATGGGTAAGTGTTCAGTCACTACTGAGGCCAAGTAGCAGGCCAAAAGCTGTATCTCAAAAGGGGAGTAGTTATCTGCAGCAGAATGGAAGGTTTTGCTCCAAAATTCTAAGGGTCTGCATTGTGATTCTGCTATAGGGGCCTGCCAAAGGCTCCAAACAGCCATCTCTATTTGCCACTAACACTTCCAGCACCATTGGATCTGCTGGATCATATGGCCCAAGTGGCAGAACAGCTTAGCTTGTACAGTGGCCTGGACCTGTCACAGAGCCTCCTCTTGTTCAGGCCCCCACTCAAAATTAGCAGCTTTCCTGGTTACTCGATAAATGGGCTGGAGGAGCACACCCAAATGAAGGATATGTTGTCACCAAAATCCAAAGAGAACAACTAGGCATTGTGCCTCTTTTTGGTCATAGGAGGGGCCAGATGCAGCAAATTATCCTTCACATTAGAAGGCTACCCAAAGAGGTTGAATCTAAATGCAAGGAAATAGATAGAAGTGATGATAACTAATTAGTGGAGTTATAATTATTATTGCCATACTGACTGAAAAGGATGTATAGTGCTATGTGTCCCAATGATTAAATCTACAATTATAAATGAATTATTGCATGAACTATTCAAAGGTTCTATATTGGACAAAGAGTCAATGGTAGAGAGGTATGCATGCTATGGCCAGTAGTTAACTGGAAAACATCAACACGCCCACAGCTCCACCAAGAACAACTAAATGGGAGAGTGGACAAGTGAAAAAGGGTAGTTTTAATTTGATAGTTGGTGATGCTGTGTTTGTCAGTTATTTGTTGGTATGGACCAATGAAAATGGTCTAAAATTGAGAGTGATGCTGATCGTCCAAACAAGTACAGACACTGTAAGACAGGTTTTATTTGGGGCATTATCCATGATGCCCAGTAGAATGAGGGAGCCACAGAGTACAATGCCTGAGAAGCAGAATGGCAAACTGTGATACATTTATATAATGGAATATGGTGCAACTACAAAAAGGAAGGGCATTCAGAGCCACACAATGAACTGAATAAATCTCAGCATGTGTTGTGCAAAATAAGCAGAAAGAAAAGAACAAATCACTAGAGTCTTTTTCAGAAAATATTTAAAGTCAGAGGAGTTGATTGCATCTAAAATAAATTTTCTGTAAGAAATAATTTAAATCAACCTGTCTGGATAGCTCATTTAAACAACCTAAACTCCTGAAGTCTAGAAGAGGAACAAGGCCCTGTAATGTACTCTAATGGATACATCTCACATTATTGTGGGCTGAAGATGAAATCATATTGGTAGAGTCCCTTGAGGATCCAAAGGAAAAAAATATGCATAGGGAACAAATAAACTTTCCCATCAGGGAAACCCTGGGTACACACTCAACTATTGGGGACTCCTAAAACACAGGCCAAGCCCTTTATTTTTACTCCTGCCTATATGGAACATATTTCTACCATGGAGAAGCTAAAACTACTTAGAAAAAGGCCTAAGTGTTGCTTCCAGGAAACCTTTTTCTGATCAGATGTGAACTCTTTCTCTCTAAGCCCAACTCTTTACTCTCTCCTCTACATGGGCCACAACATTCAGGAGTTAAAGACTCCCTAACAATGTGGGACATAATTCCCAGGGGTGAGTCTGACCCTGGCAATGTGGGATGCCTTCTGGATCAAAAGGGGGGGAAAGTAGAATAAAATAAGGGTTCAGAGTGTCCAAGGGTTCAAATGGGGTTGAGAGGCTATTCTGGAGGCTACTCTAATGCAAACTTGAGTTAGACAGTGCTACTTAACATGGTTTACTTAAGCCCAACCAATGACACCCCTGTTAATTGTTAAGAACAAGCCCAGGGTGCAAACTGAGACCCTATAAAAGTTTCTTGCACTAAATTTTCCTGGAACCCATAATTTCTGAAGGTTTCCTAGGTCAGATAAATCTTGAAAACCAGAAGGATCAGCCTTTTCAAGATTATCAATGAATTACATCCCCCTATCCGTTAGTGTTGACACTGTAGCAGGCAGGCTTCTCCCTGCTTCTTCTTCTGGTTCAGCTGCCCCCTCTGTGGGAATTCCCCCTCCCCCCTCCCCTAGTCTTCAGGAATGGGTGAAAATGCAAGTAGGCAAGGTAAGACATTCCTAGGATGGGGGCCCCTCCCTTAGTGGCTCAGCTTTGTGCCCTTCTCAACTGAAACCAGCCAATTGTTTACCTTGTCTTTAACATGGCATCCTGTCTATAAAAACTGATGTTAACCTTTTGCTCAGGGCTCAGACTTTCAGAGGCTACTCATCTGAGCCGTATGACCACAGAAAATAAAACCTACTTCCTGAAACTTTGGAGAATTGGCTCAGTTTGTTCTATTTCTATATAACATTCCAGGGGGCTCAAGACTTTGTCTTTTTTTTTCATGCAACAGACACCACTTCTTAACATGAAAAAGTCAGAAGGGGCATTAGCTAAAGATCCCTATTGACTGGGAGAAATATCAAAGAAGTAGTAGGAGACAAAATAGAGAAAACAGGTTTCAATAAGTGAGTATGACTCCTGAATCACTATATTAGCATTCCTTCTAGCCTCCAGCATTTTGGAGCAGCTAGAAGGAAGAACCTGAGATGGTGGAATGGTAGCCCAAGACAAACTCTGGGAACTGTTCTAAAACTACTTTTTGAAGTGTGATTTGAAAATTACTGCTTTTTCATTCTTTGCTTTCTATATATGTGATATAAAATTTAAAAAATGTTAAAAATAATATATACAAACAAAATTCCTGCATCAATGAAAAACAATATAATTTCAAATAGCAATAATGTAGGAATACAGGAATTACTTTCATTAACAAGTCATCTGCATTATCTATCAACTTACTAGTTTCAAGTAATAGTTATGTGATTCTTTTTCTCATATATACCAAAAATGCATTTATAAAATTAACAAACATCTCCTGTTTTTAAAAAAGTGATTCCAACTATAGTGGACACAATGTTTCATATCAAACTTAAAACAAGTGAACCATGACTATATTTTAACATCTTCTGGAAACACACATGAGAAAAGAAGTTAAATTTTATATTAATAAGGTAGAGTCAAGATAGAATCATTTTAAGAAAATAAAGTAGTTCACCTCAAAAAAGTTAGCTGAAGTACTACGTGAACTAATATTAAGTATGATGGCTAGAATGTAAATGCACAGAATTTTTTCTGATAATTGAATAAAGTATTAGGAATAAGAAAAATAACTCAGAGTATACATTTCCCAGAAATAAGGTTTAAAATGCTCAGGGCTTAAATAACTCAAGTAATAGGTGTTCCCTGTTATGAAAAGACTTAATGAGGTAAAGACATTAAGCAGACCCCAATTTATCCATAACATGCATCAGTCAGTGTTATTATATAAGGGAAGCATAAGCAGTATAAGTGAAAAAATGTGTTATAAGAAATAGAATTTGCACAATTGTGCGAGGAGCTGGGAAAAAAGAGGTTTGAAACAAGAGAGTTGATGTTTCTGATGCAAGGCACGCACCAATTCTGGCACAGGTGTTTGCACCAGGGCTTGTAGGGAAATCAGGAAACTAGGTAAGTCCACATGCAGTGGGACCATGAAGTAGGATTGTGTAGAAGCCCATTGAACATTGAGGGTATTCCTTGACTACTATTTCTGGGGATTTGCAGTACAGTGTCTGGGGGTGTACTGGGGTCATGGATAGTTAGCAGGGCTGGCAGGAGGCAAGTAGAAATGGGCCAGGATTGTGGAAGAGCCAGGACTAACTGCAAACTCCCTGGACCCCTTAGGGCACGCCTCTCACTTCTCAACAATCATGACCATCAGAGCTTAGTGGCTGCTGATTCCTTCCCTTTTCCAAACCTTCAAAGCCACACACAACTTCATTTCTGGTCAACTCTACCCTCGAACCAAATAGGATAGTGAATTTGGGGAAATGTACTTCTGAGGGTAATCAAGGTGGCACAGCATTCTATTCAAGACCTTAACCTTTTTTAAATTTTCAATTATGGTTTTCTGAGTTCAGTGGTGACTAGGCAAAAACAACTGAGGTAGTAATAAAAATCAAGAGTAACAAGATAGACCTTGTCCTATTAGTTATTAAAATATAAATCAAAGCTCTAATAAGAATATTTCAATGGTGGCTTAAAATAAACATAATGAGATAGAAAAGAGAAAAAAAATTGTGTATATTTGTATGTTTAAACAAACACAAACCTGCAAATGAATTTTGGAGGGATATGTGTTCACCTTGCTATGAATGATAGTGATACAATGGTGAATAAGATACAGAACACTTGCTTTCATCCAGTTGGTATGTTAACATTTCATATGAATGTTTTCTCCATGTGCGTGCATTTGTGCATGTGAGTGCATGCATGTGTATAATCTGTCAAAGGAGATTTGTCTTAAAAGATATAGATATTAGATTGTTTTTTATTTCTAATAAGGCTTTCTTCAAGTGTTCCATCAAACAGCATATTTTCTTCTTTTCCCTGCTAATTAACAGGTTCCTAAAAAAAATCTTAGCTTTGCTCAAGACATTTTTATTCTCTATTAGGTAAACTAGATTATAATTATTATCACTTATTCTTGTTGATTGGAAACTTTAATCTTATATTTGATCCGAGTTCTCCTCCAACCAGACATATACTCAATTTATCCTGTCACCCCAATATTCATTCCCAGAGCAGGTGGAAAAGCAGCAACTGTGGTTCCCCATCTGGACAACAGGATTCCAGCCTCCCTCTCATCAATGACCATATCTTCGAGGTTCTGTTTCTTTTCCCAGCTCCTGGGAAAATCTTTCTGCACTCCTTTCCTGACTCACAAGAACTGTTCACAGAAGTGGTCAGAGCCCCAGTTCTATTGAGACATGGTGAGCAAAAGAAGCCCGTGAAAGTGGAAATAAAACAAAACAGAGTCACTACAGATTTAAAATGCAGTCAGGAGGCCATTCAGGAAGTTACTACTATGCTCACCCCAGTCAGATATCACAAACTGCCTATTATACAAAACCAAAGGCAGCAATGTTCCTGAGGTCATCTGGATGCCATGAAACAACTAGAAGGGAAAGCAATCAGTCAACTGTCCAGCTCGAAGGACACCTGGAAAGCCCTAAAATCCACCAAACATGATTCTCTACAAAAAGTTCATTGAATCATGTATTTGTATAAAATAAATCTTTGCCTGGAAGCCCCAAGATGGAACACAGTGTGGGTTGCTACTTGAATCTGTGCTCACTATATTGTAATTCTAAAACCCCAAATGAATAATTCACTGCCTTGCAATTTGGTCTATAATTTCTTGGTCAACACTAGACCCAAAAGGACAAATATTGCATGACCTCACTTATATAAAACAAACAGAACAAGCAAGTTCATAGATTCTGAATATGTAGAATGTGGTTACCAGGGGACAGGGATGGGATAGGGAATGGGGAGTTAAAGCTTAAATTGCACAGTTTCTATTCATGCTGATCATAAAGTTTTGGTAGTAGATGGTGGTGGTGGTGGCACAACATGGTGAACATAATAAATAGCACTGAATTCTATATTTGAATGTCGTTAAAGGGGGAAAAGTTAAGTTGTATATATGTTACTGCAATAAAAATTTTTAAAAATAAAACAGAACTGTACAACACAAACAGTGAACCCTATTATAAATGATATCCTATAGTTGGTAGAACAATTATAGAAATGTTCTTTCATGAATTGTAACTAATATACAGCACTAACACAAGGTAAAAATAACAGGGTTGTATATGAGACCTGGGCATTTTATGCATGAATTTTCTGTAAATCTACAACTCCTCGAATAAAAAATGAATGCTCCTCCAACTTCCCAAGGAACAAACAAGCCAAAAAGAGAAGTAGAGGATGAGGAAAGGAGGAGCACGGTTGGCAGATGGCGACTTGTCTCAATAACTGACAATGTCTTTCATGGTGGAATGTTGTTGAGTTTGCATTTCTTATGAGCCTTTGTTGCCACTTATAAGAAAATTCACTGCCAGTCATTTTTTTTTCTTTCATCTTTTCTTGGATCTTACTTATGGAAACATTCCAGGTCTACCTTTTCCATCTAAATTTGCATAAAATTCTCAATCTTGCCTTTTTTTCTCTTTGATATTCTTCATTATGCAAAATACAACTGCTGCCCTTATAACTTTATTTTTCAACTTTTCACTAAGGGGGATTCCATTTGTTAGACTTGCTTATTCACATAAACTCCTTGTCTTAATGGTTATAATGGTGTGGCAATCATTTGCTTGGTATATGTTCAGTATTTGCTGCAAACTCAAAGATTTAGAAGTTGGTAATAGGCTAGTTCAGTCCTTCTTAGGCTTAATTGTCAGTAACTGACACATAAAATTACCCATAAGTGGGAACATGGTAGAAATTTATTAAATTTTCTAACATGAGAATGATACCTTTCTAAACACCCAAAGCTGATAAAGAGTAAGTGTGTATGTAAAATTTTGTACAATCAAATGTGAGAACTCATAAAAAATTCATTTCAGAAGTAGTAGGATTCACTGAATATTGAATGACCCACAATGTGACTGAAAAAATCTTATTGAAGTTGAAAAATACAGTAATCTTATTTTTCATTTCAAGGTGAAATGATTTGAGACCCTTCTGTAGACACCTGATATTAGTGCAGATAGAGTCAAATTATCTTTCTCTCCTCCTTTTGCAAAATAATTTTTGTTTCTGAGAACCAAACACTTAAGAGTGGATTTCTGTAATGTCATTCAGAATGACATACTTTTTGTTTTTAATTTCTTAATTTTTTTAAATACCATAAAACACCAAACCAATGCAGATATTCCTAACTTTTGATCATTCCAGTCTACATATATAGCAGTAATTCACAATATCATCACATACTTGCATATTCATCATCATGATCATATCTTGGAACATTTGCATCTATTCAGAAAAAGAAATGAAAAGAAAACAGAAAAAAATTCATACATACCATATCTTCCACCCTTCCCCCTCATCGATCACCAGCATTTCAATCCAAATTTATTTTAACATTTGTTCCCCCATTAGAATGAAATGTTTTTGTACTTTCTTTTTCCATCTTCTTTTTTATATTTCAAATGGGTTGAGCATGATATAGTGAAATCAGCAGCCATCTCAAAGTCAGGAAAATATCAACTAATCCACTTATTGGATGTACAGGAATGAGGGTAAAAAACAAATTAGAAAATAAAACAAGCTTAATTTAAGGTAAGAGATTTCTTCTTCCCTTCCATTTTCTAGCATTTACTTTTAGAAAACATGTAATTTTAAGTTCTCTTTGTGTCCTTTGGAAATGAAAATGTAAGATACAGCCATTATCTTCAGTTTTCTGGAAAGAGATTAGCATAACTTGCAGAAGACTCCAAATTTTAAGCAGACTTCTAAAATTCCTCAGGAATGTGCCTGTAATGGGTTCTATCCATTAAGGCACATAAGAGTGAGCTCTCTTTCTTTCTCATTTCTGTGCCCATTGTTTGTGTGATGCATTGCACTCTTGTTAAATACTTATTTTTTCCCCTTATTCTTCAACATTTGTGTAGATGTTTCCTGGGTTCAGAGATTTTGTTTTTAATTACTTTTCCCTAATATAGCTTAAAACAATATAAAATAACTTTTAAACTTTCATTTATCACTAATTAAATTAAATTGCATATCCTTTGAAAGTGCAAGAGCTAGGGTCAAGGACAAATATGAAAGGAGTAGAATCTGAATTAGAGTCAATTTCCCCAACATAAGGAAACTGTGGGCAAAGCTAGAAGAGAGGTAGAGAAAGCATTTCTAATTGTTTTTTCCCCTGCTAACCTAGCTTTTTAATGAAGAGTAGAAAGATATAAGGGCAAGATGAAATTTGTTCACTAGAAAATATAACTGAACTAAAGAAAAAAACTGACCCACTGAAAAAAAAACAGATCTTATTTCATGCCAAAGCAGTATGCCTGAAATTAGAGATGCATTTTTCCACTGATTGGTATATCCAGCCCAATACAATAAGAGAATTTATAAATGTAAGGACACAACTTCTTTACATTCTCAAGAAAATTAGAGAAAATGTGGAGTCTTAAAAACCTTAAAACAATGAAACTATAGAGGAGCAAAAGGAAAATAGCAGCGATACAGGGGGTGGGAAATAAGGACAAAGTTATATGATTTTTCACTTAAAAATAATTAGAATAGTTCAGAAAGAAAGGGGTTAGAAGGAATCAATAAAACTAAGGGCTGGCTTTGAGAAAATGGCATAGAATGCAGAAGAAAATTATAGATAAGAAAACAAACAAGAAAAGACAAATTTGAGGGACAAATAAGAGACCCAACATTGTAAATATAGGGGGTTCAAGAAACAAACAGAAGAAACTGAATGTAAAAGTTATCATAGAATTATATAAAATTACTTTCAATAATGGCAGAAAAGAAAATGTGACTAACTGAACCCATGGGCAGGACAACACCGGTGTGTGGGGTGTCCATCGTTGTGGTCATCTGTCTTCTGAGCTTGTTTGACTGCAGGTCACACATCCTGAATGCACACATAAACATACTCTCATCCTTCAGATGATCTTTGAGACACCAGAAACAAAGGGCACCTCTCTGAGAACCAAGATTACTAGGACATGGAGTCAAGGGAAACAAATCAAAGTTTTTGATAAGGAATATCCAGCCTAAAATCCACTCTACCATATGTGGACAACTCTATAATTAACCAATCAGACTATACCAAGTAAAACCTCCCAACTCTGTCCTGTTCCCCTTACTTCTCACCTCCCAATCCCATAGAATCTCCCTCAGCTCTCAGATAGGGGTAAAAGACTGGAGCCTTGCCTCCTGTCTCCTTACTGGTCAACCTTAGAGTAAAACTCATTCTTTTCTCAAAATCCCAATGTTGTAGTATTGGCCTTGTTTTACTCAGGATTCTCTAGGGAAAAAGAACCAACAGAAGATATCTGTAATTATTGTGGGATTTTATAAAAAATTTCTCAGGCAATTTTGGAAATATGAGTCCAAATTCCATAGGGCAGGCTTTAAGTGGGCAAGTCCAATGAAATTTTTGATGAATTCCCCAGGAGAAGCTAGGCAACTGAAGTAGAGACAAAAACTATTTTCTGACTACTGTAGTCATCACTTCTCCTTTTATAGACTTCAACCAACTGGATGAAATATCTCTCATTGCTGAAGACACCTTAGTTGATTATAGATGTAATCAGCCATAAATGCAATCAACTTACTGATAATTTAAGTCTATTAAATGTCCTTGCAGTAACAGTTAGGCTAATACTTGTTCAACCAGACTATTGGGCACCATTACCTGGCCAAGGTGACACATGAACCTAACCATCCCAAGCATCTTTGCACATGGGGCAGTGAGTTCTTGCTAGATAACATGGTTTCCATGCACATCCCTACCCTATGATACCCACAGTTGACAAATAAAGAAGCTGGATGAAATGAATACAAAGTCCTCTTGACACTTCAAGGGTAAACAGAGATTTCAAGAAGAGCAAAATTAATCTTCACTGGGGCAAAAAGAAAGAGATTCCTTTGTTCCTTCATCTTCTGCTTTCTGGCACTTCTTAAGAGAACCTACATCAGAAAGCTTGTAATTGTGAACTCTTTCTCTGCCCCTAAAATTTTTAGCAATTTTCTCAACAGCTAAAAAGTTCCTTGCCAATTAGACAATCTAAGTATCTTTTCCTAGATGATTTTCCAAAATCATCAAGGAAAATAGTGATCCTATCTCCCAGTTTCATTAGTAGGATAGGACCTAACTTCAACAGGCACCTGGATTCAAGTGGCAAATCTACTACTTTCTGTTGTAAAGAAAATGATGAGAAATTCATCTTCTCCTTTAGATAAAGTCAGTTAGCAAACACAGATGGTCACCCCAATTCTCAGGTGAATTTAGGATGAGCTACGTATAACAAGTGGTTCTGTTATGTTATCTTCCTCAAGGGCATATATTATCAACTGTCTTGAAAATACATATGTATCTGCATGGCTATATAAAATATCTCTATTTTTGCAAAATATTTAGCAGATTGAATTGATAAGCCTCACATTCTAGAGTAATGTTATTTGACAATAAAACCACTATTTTTTTTTCTAGTTTTCTGAAGAGATTTTCTAGATTGTCAGGAGATTTTGTTTTTAATGACATTTCCCCAATGACACCATTAACAATTTAGGTCATAATAATGAACTGCTGAAGACATTTCTGGAAAAAGAGATCCCAGATAAGGAAGATTGACTAGTTGAAGCTGATTTTGTCTTATGGACAAATATGGAGAATCACATGCAAAGCTGAGTCTGCTTTAGGTGGCTGGGGGCACAGGTGAAACACCTGAGCTCCAAAAGGGTAGGGGCTCTGATTAAAGGTCTCTATTTTGAACAAGAGAACTGAGGGTTTGTGCCTTTAGGGTTGAGGCAAACAGGAGCAGTAGAAATGGAAAGCAAACCAGTTTTCCAAGGCAAAATCCACTGCAAACATCGGTACCTTTTCATTACTAACCAGAGTTCAGTATTTCTTCACAATCCTACTGTGTTTTCTTTTAGGGAAAAATTCACATATAAGGAAAAGTGTAAGTCTTAAGTGCTATTCCATTAGTTTTGACAAATGCACACACCTGTGCATCCCAACTCCCTATTAAGGCACAGAACTTTATTACCATCCCAGAAAGTTCTCCTATATATCTCTTTCTGGTCAAGCCCTCCATCTTCCCTCTACCCCTGAAGTAGCCATTACTATGATTATTTACAGTATGAATTAGTTTTGAATGTTCTCAAAATTTATATTTATAGAATGATCAAATCCTCAGAATTCTTAAAGGGAGCAGTGAGAAAGCTGAAATTCATTTAGCATTATCCTAAAGCCAAAAATTAAAAGCAGAGGAAGTTTTTTACTATTACCAGAACAGTAATAGCAAAGTAGTTTGTTTTGACCAAACCCTTTCACCATTAACATATTTAACTCTGGACACAATATCACTTTTTAAAAAAATGGTTATAAACTCAACGCAAAAGTGTGCATATTAGGTGATATTCAAACGTAACCATCTTTTCCCAATTGTGCTTCCCATTTGCATGGCACACTGAAGACAGCTCAAGAAGCAGGTGGTCTTACTGGGATGAGTAGCCAAAGGTCAGAGTCTAGGGTTGTCAGAACATCTGTAAATTGGGTGTGGGGTGAGGGAGGGGGTCTTAGAAAGGAAGGAATGCAAAGGGATAACCCAGACTCTCCTTAAGTCCTTATGTCTCCTAAACCGCAAAAGTGAAGAACCGATGTTCAGGGAACTGAGAAGTACCTGGGAAGCTAAAGAACTGAGAAGATCATCAGCTGCTAGGGAGGGAGAATGTGAAGTTTACATTCTCCCAGGTTAGTGGAATAAGATTTTAAACCATGCCTGTCCTCTACTTGAAAGCCCAATGGGACAAAACTTTAGGAATAAGAACCACATACTAAGGTTATAGCCTAAGGTAAAGAGTAAAACTTCTGCAGTACCTCACATGCACTCAGAGGTCATCTCCCAGCCCTTGTCTACACCCGCACTCTGTCTGCTCTCACATTGTGAATGATGTTTCAGTTTCCATTCCACAGCCCAGGGGAGATGTTATGTCTAATAAAATGGCCCAACCAGACACTAAACTGAAAAACAGGAAGAAGTAGCCCCAGATATTTAACAGGGCAGGGATTCACTGTGGCAGGGCCCCTTCTCTTAGGGTATATTAATACCCAGCAGTCAAATAGGACAGAGTCTTTCCTCTCTGAAGCAAAAGTGGGGCATTTGGACACTGTGTGCTGTTTAGGTAACAAAGCAATCATTTGCTGGAAGTTTCTGTTGTGCTTGAGCCTGTGTTGCAACAACACATCTGATTTGAAGCTGAGCAGCTACATGAATTTCTGTTGATTTACCATGCATTGGAACAAAGATCTACACTCTAGAGAAATGCAGTGGAATCCACAATGTCCAGTACTTGATTAAAAACTACCAGGTGTATGAAAGACATTTGAAGAAGCAAGAACACTTAAGTTTTACTCAAGACAAAGAATAAGTCAATAGACTCAGTTACATAGACGATCCAGGTTTTGGATTTAGGAAACGAGGACTTCAAAGTAATTATGACAAATATGCAATATAAATGAAAGAAGAATAAAAATTTAGTGGATATGAGGAGGTATTGGAAAAATATTTCAATTTGATAAATGAAATGAAAAACAAACATGCAGACATGTCAATAGCTGTTACTTAAAGTGAAACACAGAAACAACAAAGAGTGATATTTCCAAGATGCAGAGAGGAAAAATTAAATCTTTAAACCTAGAACTCAACAATAATGAATACCAATCAGAAATACCAATGAAAATGAGATAGCATTTCACACCCACGAGGATGACCTATTAAAAAAAAAAGACGGAAAATAACAACTGCTAGAGAGAATGAAGAGAAATTGGAACTCAAGTACCTTGTTGGTAGAAATGTAGAATAGTATAGCAACTGTGAAAAACAATTGGGTGGTCCTTAAAAAGTTAAATATAGAACTACCATAGGCCAAACAATTCCATTTCTAGATAAACATACCCCTCAAAATGAAAACAGTGTTTCAAACAGGTACTTTTACACCAGAGTTTATACCAGTATTATTCACAATATATAAAAGTGGAGGTGGCCCAACTGTCCAACAACAAGTGAATGGGAAAAAAATATCTGTTACATATATACAGTGGAGCATTATCCCAACCTAAGAAAGAATAAGACATGAGACCTGCCACAACATGGAAAACTCTCGGTGAAGTAAGCAAGGCACATATGGACAGATATGGTATGATGTCACTTAGATGAATAGAGATGACAAATTCACAGACATAGGAAGTAGGCAAGAGGTGGGGGAGATGAGACACTGGGAGAAAGGGAGTATTTATAAAGATTTTTAAAAGCAATTAAAGTTAAAAAAATTAAGTATCTGTTTTATTGCCATCCTTTTGACATCTTTTTTATTTAACGCAAGTAGGAGATGAAGTTTATTCTTTAGATACCTTAAATTTAAGTAAAGAATAATAAAAAATTGAAAAAGTATCAAAGAAGTTATCATCCAGGTAATAAAAGAAATCACAAGAAGGGTCCAGATGTTTGAGGAGAGAATACAGGTGGGCCCTGAGCTGATGATGAAGTATCTTGGTTGGATGCTGGACTCTCTGAACTGGTGAGGGAAACAGAGTGGGTGGGCGAGAAGGAGGTGAATCCTGAGGCCAGGAATCTCCTGCAATGAGGGAATACCCTGATGTCCCTACCTGCTGCATGCCCCATGGTGGCTGAGCCCAGCTTTTCAGAGCTCCAGGCCTGCCTGCCAGCCCCTCACTAGCCACTGCCCCAGAAACATGCTTGCTGCCACTTACCTGACACTGGCCCTGCTGGGTTGGTGCTGGGTAGTAAGCATGCCTGTCCTAAAAGCCCATGCTTATGAGGCAAGCATTATGTGTAGCTTTCCCAAGTCTGCTACCCTCGTCAGTATTACTGCCTGCATCCCTGTCCATCCCACCCATCAGTCCAGCCAGGGTTCTTTTCACAGACACCCACTAGGATGGGCCCTTTCCTGGCCACATGCCAACCCTGAGGCCAGAAGCAATGGGGAGGTAGGGGGTGGGGATGCCTTTAGCCCAGGGACTGGAGTCCCCTGACAGTAAGGACTGAGGGGAGGCATCTTCACTCTTTCTCACACTCACCTCCAAAGCCAAATTCTTTGGTGAGAAGGTCTCTGCTGGGCATCAACTGCCAGCTGTAGGGACAGTTTTGTCTGGGACCCAGGGTCAGTCTGGAGTTCAATTAAGGTTCAGAGAAGAGCCAGGTATGGTAGGTGTGTCAGGAAGTTTAAGAGGTCAGTGTATATTTGGTGTTGGGAGAAGAGAAAAAGGAAAAGAAAGAATGGTAATATAAATGAACTTTTATATATTTTTTGAAAGCTGAAATAATTCATTACCTAATAAAACATGCTAAGGGAAGATTTTAAGAAAATGGAAAATTATATCAGTTGGAAATGTGAGTCTACAAGAAGGAATGAAGAGCACTGGAATGTCAGTGAATATAGAAATTCATTTTTCTCCTATGAAATTCTTTAGAAACCAATTGGTAGAGGTAATTATGAGTATACTGCTATACGATTCTTATATTATGCATGAAGCACTATACTGTTAAGTCAAGAAAGGCTGTAATAAGTTTAGGATACCAATTTTAATCCTAGAGAAACTACTGAACAAATAAGATGAAGAGTTATAGCCAAAGCTATCAATAGACAAAATAAAATACCATATTAATACCTGATTCATCTGAATGAAGGTAGGTAATAAAGAACTCAGAAGCAAAGAGCAACTGGGGCAAAGAGAAAACAAAACCCAAGTGCACAGACTTAGGCCCAATTACATAAACAATTATTTTAAATGCAAAGGGACTAAACAGTCCAATTAAGAGAGAGCATGACAGATTGCACTACAAAACAAGGCTCAAATATGTGCTGAGCACAGACGTGTATTATAATTCTATAAAGACATGCAAACACAAATATGCAAAAGAGCATGGTTTATTAGTATCAAAGACTTCAAGAAAATACAGTCAAACAAGGTATATTTCATGATATAAATGTAATCTCATCAAAAGACATAAAAGACATAAGCAAAATTAATAGGTAAGTATTGATAGATTTTGATACTTATCTCACAGTAACTGAAAAAGATTAGACAAAATATCATTAAAGCACATATTTGTCAACTTTCACCTAGATGATTTGCATTTATAGAACTATGCCAGCAAAAGCACGTTTTCTTTTCAAGCAAATGTGGAACATTCACCAAATTAGAACATATGCTGAACCATTAAATAAATTTCAATAAATTTTAAAGCATTAAATCATGAAAGCATATTCTCTCACCTTAATGGAGTTAAATTAGAAAACAAAAACAATCTAAAAAATACCTATCCATTTTGAAATTAAGCAATATACTTGTAAATTACTCATCACTGCAATCTGTACATTCACTGAATAAAAGAGAAAATTATGCAATTACTTCAAAAGAGCACTTCATGATTATATACAAAAGGAAACAAAACAAAATAACAGAAACAATAACAAAAAGTCAGCAAACTATGAATGGAAGTGAATTTCATAAATCTGATAAAAGTATCCATGAAAAATCAACACTTTTTGCATCTTACTTAGGGAGATACTGAATATGTCCCCTCTAAGATCCACTATAGTGAGTATATCTGTCTATCCAACCACCTATATTTCTATCTCTATCTATCAATCTACATAGAGAGCTCTACCTATCTATGTCTATATCTATATATAGATATAGGTATATATGGAGAGACAAATTGCTACAACTTAATTTAACAATAAGTGAACAAGCCAATAAAAATGTGGAAAACACTTCAACATACTTAACAATATAAGATAAAGATGGCCAATCATCACAAATAAAGATGGTAAATGGAATTAACCACCAAGAAAGTGTAAATAAAAATCAGAATGAGATATTGCATTACATCAGCTAGTGACTAACATTTAAAAGTTTGATAATATCAAATGCTGATGAGGATGTGGCCGCTTGGAAGTTTTTAAAAAAAATCTCACTAAAAAAGCTATATCAAGAGATAGAGATATAGTTGGATGAGCAGGTTGCCCAAACCAATGAAAAGTGACATCCCCGATTGTTTCTATAGTCACTATATTATGCTTAAATATCTTAGCACTATGAAAATGAGATAGGTTAGGCAACTAGATTAAGTAAAACAAGTTTTTCTAGATTTTCAAGCTAGACATATAACTGACAACACTTATTTCTGATGCCAACTCCAATTTTAAAAGCAGTTTCTTTCTGAATTTGTAGCATAGAACACATAAACTTCAATTAAAACCCAACAAGTGAATTTGAATTACAGAACAAATTATACAATAGCTTGGGGATATCATAAAACATATGGTGGTTTTATTCTGAAACTATGAGTAAATGAATTATAGTTGTAATCAATTTAATCTTATAAATTATGATTATAAGATACAGATATGCAAACTTATGGATTCACACATTCCCAAACTAACCATATATATCATCATTATCCATTCAAGTGCCTATGGGCAGCAAAATAACAGGTGATAACAGAAAGTCCTTGAATTTTTAATGAGATAGAAACTGAGTTACAATTCCAGCAGCTCCATTTACTTGAGTGTCATCCTTTCTTTGACAGAATAAAGATACTTATATTTTACAGGTTCCTGCCAAAATTCAATGAGATAACATGCAGTTCCTAGCCCAAAAGACATTCTCTTAAAATGCTATTTCCTCTCCTCTCCTCTCTTCTATGTCTGAGGCTATTTTTTGCATGTGTACATGAAATGTGCTATAATGAATATGCTGACATCACATTTATGAGACAGAATTTCTCAATCTTTTATGTCTATGACACTTCAAAATAAAAAAAAATATTTTGGCAGGAAAAAGATTTAAAAGTAAATGATGATAACTGTCTAAAGCCTGGAAGTCACTCTTCATCTGTGTAATTTTACCCAGTCCTATGGCTCCTTCTTCTTGGGTGAGATCCCTACATTTATCTAGGAACTGGCTCAGAAACTAGTTCAGTTCCACCAACTATGCAATGTTGCTTGAGAAAATCTTCAGTCTTTTTGTTTGGGAAAGACTGATCAGCTTACAGCAAAAACTTCAAAGAGAACCCAAAGTAGCAGTGCATAAAATATGTCTCATTTCTCCCCATATCAGCACAAACTTAGGAGTTTGGAAATGATCCTAGTTAATTGGATTAAATATTATACTTTGCATATATCATCTCTTTGAATCCTCACAACTATAATATTCATTTTCCATTTTAAAGATGAAGAAATAGAGGCTTAAGAAATAAGAATTTATCCTAAATTTTGCAGATAATAAGAAATGAACTGAAATTTAAATTCAGGCCTGGACTATCACTCTGGCCATAACTTTGCACTATACAATGGTGGTTGACAAACAAAGGGCTTTAAGGGCACTAAGGTGGCCCAAAGTAAAATAATAATTCTCTAACATAGTGAAAAAGCTGATAGTGAAGATATTCCACCATTATGCCTACTTCAAGGTGTCCAGGACAACACAAAATGGACAGTCGCTGTCCTTCAGGATTTAGACTCTAGTAAGTAAAGTGCATGTACAAATTTCCTGAATGATTAGAAAATCATGGGTAACACTTGTGATGACAGAGATGAAAACTACTGTAGGGGAAATAGGAGAAGTGATTGATTCCAGAGAGGAAAAGGAGACAAGTTATTGTGTCAACTACAAGGCCAAGTGATGGCTAAGACATTGGTAATGAGAAGAAAAGTATCTGAAGCATCAGGAGATGTAGAAGCAGCGGATAGATGGTGTCATAACAGGAAAAGAAAATAATCCATCATTGTTATAGGACATTACTTTTTAGCAGAATGCTCTGGAATTAAAACTAGGAAAATTATATGTGGATTAAGGGGAGACATTGAACATAGGGTAAGGTAGAATATTATTTTCTTATCATTAGAAACCTATTACAAGGTTTTGATCAAGGAATGGACATCTGTAAACAATAGGCTTTGAGGAATCTTTTGCTATGTTTTTCAGAATTTACTTGAAGGAAGTCCAGGTTTGACAGTAGAAAGACCTCCTATGAAAAAAAGTTATTGCAGTACTGCAAGAGAGAAGATTATGTCTTAAAATAATGATTTATAAGTGGAAAAGGAAAAGAGGATACACAAGAAAGATACTGAGAAAACATTCATTTTCATTACAATTTCCCTTTCCTAAAGACTTTACTTTCGTAATCAGCTGGAAGATACTTTCAACATGGCTTCTCAATGATCCTCAGACCCTCACCCATTTAATATTTTAATCAGGCTGTTACTATCTAATAATAAAATGACATTGAATATTATAATGGGCCTTTCCAAGAGCTCTCCTCAGTGACTGAGTTGATGCCCAGTAACGAGTTGGTCTGTATTTAATACAGTGTGCTCAGTTTAGTGAACTTAAATTTAATGTTTGGCAGAGCTGAAAGCTTTATATCAAAGCTATGCCATTGGATCCTGCCCCTGCCTAGGAATGCTTTTAATAATCTTTTATAAATGTACATTGTAGAATTATTCTTGAATGAGCACTTGAAGAATATTTCTGACTTTTCTACCAGTGATAGTTTCTTTTTTTTTGGTTAAATTGTTGGCTTTGCACCAAAATCAGCCACAAGACTTTATAACTAGTACAGGTAATGCATATTTTTCCAAAATCTTCATTAAAAGTAACCTGTGAAATATAGTGTACAAGTTGGGATTTAAACAAAAACACTTTTCTCTAAATTATTTTAAAATAACAGTATTTTCCTAATAAAATTCAGTGGAAAACAAAACAATGCAACTCAAACAGACAGAATTATTTGGAAAGTAATTGCATTGAACTTATTCCCAGCTTTATCTATAGTTATCTATATACTTATATATGTACCTATATTTGTATATCTCTATATAGACAAACCTATTTTGTGCATGTATTTTCTCATCAAATTAATAATTCCAATAAGATATTGATTTTCACCAGTGAGGTTATTTCTGAAACACACTTTTCAAGCAACTGGTAATATGTGAGAAAACAAGGTAAGGCTTCCTGTAATTTGAGGGTATTTCCTTCATATAAAAGGGTATAATAAACATTATAGTAACATTAATGAAACTCTACATAAGGAAAGCCACCAAATTTTATCAATGTACACAACGTTGGAATGATAGGATAACAAATAGCATGCATACATGTGTTTGTGTGTGTGTGTATTATCTGCCATTCAAATTGTATTCATTTGGTCATGTTCCCTTTAAGACGTTGTCTACACGAAGGACACACGGGATTGTTATAAGCTTAGTTTGACAACAATTTCAAATTCTACTTTCTTTCTAATATTTCTGTTTGGTATATTCTGTGCTGCAACATTACCTTAATATGTGTACATTTTGTTGACTGTTTACTAGTCCATTCAAATCATTCCTTTTATTTTACTTCCTTGTATCATCTCAGCATGTAAAATAGTGAAAATGTGGTTGGTGATCAGATACATACCCTGCTAAAAGATCTTTATGTGGAGAGGTTCACTTATCCTTTGGAGTAATTTGAAATGCTCTTTTCAGATCTTTTTATATTTTAAAAACAACAGACAAGATACTTATAGTCTAACATATGTAATACAGAGTATTTGAGCCTAATTTTTTCCCATTTAGATATACCTCTATGTACACATTTAATAAGTTATTTACCAAATTGTTTCAAAATCATTAGCCTTTTCAAGAAAGAATGTCTGCTCAGAGCTTCTAATTATTCTTAAAAGGATTGCTTTTGCTTAATATGTGAGCTCATGCTAACTGATTTTTTAGATTAAATATTCTAGACCCAAACAGACCTTTACTGATACAAGGGTTTGAACATAATCTGATTTGCCCAAGCAGTGAAGAAGCTTTTAATAAAGAGCCTAAAATAAAAACATGTTCTCATTTCGTTTGGCACTTGAGGGGGCAAACTATGCAACAGCTACAAGATTTAACTTTGATAAATGGCTGCTATGAAAAAGAGCCACTACCTTTCATGAAAATAATGTGACATTTTAAAAGCAACTCAATATAGGTTAAGGAAAAAAGAGTCTCAATGGACAAGTTATAATAACCACATGAATTAAATATTTCCTAAATATAATTCAGTTACCTTCCTACTAATAAAAGAAGGAACTGCTTTAAAGTATGGATCCATGTCATAAATTATAGCAATATTAAGCAGAGCCTTTGCAGCCTATTGAAATAAGGATTATTTAGGGGTAAAGGAAATTTAACTCATCCTAACTAACAGTGAGGAAGTGCAAGCAATTGAAATATTTTGCTTTATTTCATCAATATAGACAGTCTTTTCATACCGCAAAGAAGATATTTGCTTCCAATGACTGACTTTGTCTTTCTACCATTGTAAATTCACTAAATAATCATTGATATTATACTTTGCCCTATGCAAGAGAAATCCATAATTTTTCAGATTTCTGAATAGCCTTTTTTGAATTGGATTTCAGTTTTCTAAGCAATTAATTACACATTGAACAGCTGTTAAGAATACAGCTCGTGCTACCTACATACAAGGCTGCTGGCTGAGATTCAATAACTCACAAGACCCTCAGTAGCTTGGTGAGAAAATGAAAGCTATTCACTGTTTAATAACAAAATTAAACTTTTTCTTTAATGGCTCATCTATGTAGCTCATAGACTGTGGTCCATGTCAGTAATGAGTTTCATCTCCAGGCCTCCTAAAATAAATGGCAGATTTATACAAAGGCATATGTGGCATCCTATAGGGTCCCTTTGACTTAGTAACTGGAAGTAGGTTCATCATTTCTGTATGTCCCACCCGGGATCCAGCCTCTTACTACAAGTTGAGTAGGTAGGTTATCATCCAGAAAGGTGTTCCAACTTACCTGTGAAAAAATAACCTGGAACCTCCATGTTATACATGAGAAAGAGGAAGATGATGTTTAAATGTTTGCATTTTTACTTTCAATCCACAAGAAATATTTAAGCTATCACAGGCATATTTCTTTGTTTTTCTCTATCAGAGAGTCTACTAACTCAGATCCCCAAATTACGACTTTATTTACTTATTTATTTTTGGTGAATCCCTCAGAAAGAAAGTAGAATGGATTTAGTTCTAGTTGAAATTAGAGCAAAATAGAATCATCATCGCATAGTTTGGACACAAAACTCCTCTTCATCTTTCCTTAATTTCATTTTTTCTCATCCCTCTTCTTCTCTTTTTTCATAAAGCCTATATTATAAGATACTGGTTCCTTAATGCCTGGACTCAAACTTTGGTTTCACTTCTGTTTACCTGTTTGATTTTGATCACTTGCAAAATCCCTCTGCATATCAGTTCCTCCATACAGAAATGTGTATGAAAAGGGCATCCACCTCCAGGTTGGGGTGAAAATTAAATTACTTAATATATTTAAATTCACTCAGAACAGTTCCTGGTACATAATGTGTTCAATAAACTCACTATTATTATTATTCTGCATTTTCAGTGGTTTTCTATTTGTGGCATTCCTGTTATTTAAAATCAGGCAGCACATCTAATAATCATGAAAAAATTTATAAGATGGAAGAATTTCTAACCTCTGACATGCTGACAATGGAGATAGTTTGGGAAGAAATATTATAAAGAAACGTTCTTAACCTGTTGAAATAAAGTACAAATCTCAAACGGTTGAGTTGCAAAAGTTCCAGAGGGAGTATTTTCAAGATCAGAGAAGAAGCAATAGACAATTATAAATTTATTACCAGAATAAGCTAAATCTATGATCATGAATACTTATTCAGTTAAAGAGAAATAGCTATGTCAATTTTCAGATTGATGTAAAAATAAACTTTGTGGGGTAACATGTATGAAATTCAAATTTTGCCTTTCCCCCCTCCTTATTGCCCTTTATTAGAGCAGTTGTAGATTTACAGAACAATCATTCATAAAATGCAGCATTCACAAACACCACCCTATTTTAAACACTTTGCACTGCTGTGAAATATTTGTTACAATTAAAATAGCACATTTTTATAACTATTATTAATTATAATCCATGTTTTAACTTAGTGTTCACTGAGTTGCATAATGAATTTTTTATTCTGTTGTCATATATACAATCTAGCATTTCCCCTTTTAATCATGTTCAAATGTATATATATATCAGAGTTGTTAATTGCAGTCACAATGTTATGCTACCGTCACCACCATCATCACCAAAACATTTCCATCACTCCAAATTAGAACTCTGTACCTTTTAAGCTTCACTTCTCATTCCCTACCTTCAACTCATCCCCTGGTAACCTATAGTTTAATCAGTTGCAAGGAGATTGCTTTCTAAGAGGATGCATAACTGAATCACGACATGCTGCAGAGGTTTTCAGCTGGTCTTTCTGATCTCTGGTGTTCCTCAGACCTATCAAAGATTAGCCACCAAATTTTTATCTATGAATAAAATATTGTGTAGGAGGAAAATATGCATGTGTGTGTGTTATGGAACAGAAAACACACACATTAAACAACTTATCAGGCACAGAGCTGAACAGGGTATAATATAACATGCTGCTAGTAAGAGATGTGGGTTTGCTGAAAGAGTAAGCCTGTTCCAAAAACCACGCTTTTCCTTACAGCAGGCAAGACCTTGTCTTGTGAATATATAAGGGTCATTAACAGTTACACTCAAATGTAATGTGGTTTTAAAAGGCCACAGAGTTAGGAGTAACTGCAGGTGTTTTTAAAGACAACGTGAAACACTGTTTCACTGTGGTTGTTATTCCCTAGCAATTATGCTGACTTGTTTATTGCTGCTTTGAGTCCTTTTCTGTATCTCTTCAAGTGTGTAGGCGGATGTTCCAGTGTTTAAGGAGTGCTACCAAGACAGAAGGTTCAGAAATCTCTGCTGCACCAGGAAACAAACGCATGCATGCATGAACACACACACACACAAACACACACACACAGAGGAAACTTTCAATTGCAAGACGCATCTTTCAACAGTAAAATAACGAGCTCTGTGGCATCTGAAATGGCACCAGGTCTCTCAATACTGAGACATTGTAATTAGTGTAAGAGGTATAAAGAACACCTCCCAGATGGCAGAATACTTGTGGAATGAAATAAATGACATACTACATGCAAAAGAAATGTAAAAGGAAAAGTCAACCAAAGACCCCAAAACTGAACTCTCTAGGAGTGGGATGTAAAATAGATAATCACAGAAGAATAAAGAGAGCTTTGTAAACTATGGATCTTGAAAGGCAGAGGACAGACATCAGAGGTCCTCGCGATTGTCATTGTTGAGTACCAGGCTTGAAGTCAAGTATATGGGTAACATGAGCCTCAGTTTTACCAAGAGCTGTCTGCTGACTATTCCAGCTTATGGGGTATGGCAGAGGCTGTGGCAACAGCAGAGCAAATCTGTTGTCCTGTCTAGGTAGCATATCTCCACATACCCTCAGGGTGAGTTTAAGCAATTGCATAAAAACAAAAACAGGTGCTTGGACAATTTCCCACTCAGAGAGGGTTAAAAACTGAATCTCCTAAAACTGAATGAAACAGAATGACCACGCTTGGGACAAAAGTGGATTATTTCAGTGAATTTGGAAGCATTTATGACATACATCAAATCTGGCTATACATGAGTACATATAAAGAGAGAAAAAAGGAATGTTCCTTTACTTCTGCTTCCATAAAGGAAGTATTTGTACTTTAGAAAGAAAATAATCTCTATAGTACGTAAGACTAGAAATTTGAAACCCACAGAAAATAAAAGTAGAATGAGATGAAAAAGTTTTAAGTTTGCTTACAGCCCCCTTCATTTTGTTATTCTAAGCTATGTGCAATTAGAGATGAAAAAGTTGAGAAATTTAGAATTTTGATATTTTTGTGAAACATGTCATGTGGGGTTATTTGGGATCTCAAAACAAATTGTTATTCCTTTAAAATATTTTAATTAGTTTAATAAGAATATTTATGCACAAATTATATTTATTATTAATACATATCTGTATAAATTTCAAACAAATTGACTGTATGATATAAATGATCTAAGTGAGGAGGCTAAGTAGGTTTCTTCAAAAATGTACAGAAAATAATATATACTAATGGCATATTTAACTATCATTTGCCAACTCACATAGCTGCTATCCAACACTCAAACATAGAAATGTAAATGTATTTAGAATGACTAGTTCCTTAGAATGAATTGTCACATATTAATTAACTAATTCAGAAAGCATTTATTGTAAGTATTTCAGAGATGGCAATGTCTGAACCTCCAAAAATCCACTTCCTCTTAAAAGGAATGACAAAATGGGGGGGAAAATGTCAAAAGGATCACTTCACAATTTTGGAAATTAACCCAAGTTTTTAAAATCCGGGGAGTGTTTATACAGAAAAGTGCCTGAATCAAAGTAAGAAGAGCCAGCCTTGTGGTATTTTACTTGCCTTATTCCCAGTTTCCTCTACCAAGTTCCCAGGCAGCCTTGAAGATGAGTAAGTAGTCTAACAATCAAAACAGCCCTGAAAAACAGCAGCATGACAGCTACAAGAGGGGACAAACAGTTTTCACATGCCCCAGAGTCCCCATCTGTGGATAAGCGTCACTACTTGGCAAGCCTTTCAGTTCTCTGAAAAAGCTCAGTTCACAGGGCTTGTTGTTATTTCACACAACGGGGAGCTCATATGGTGACAAAAGCCCTGCACCCAGAAAGACAGTGTAAAGAAATCACCAGCAATTGTTCAACATCACAATTGCTTGAGGTTTTCATACCAGTTGAGTCAAAGAATAATCTGATCAAAAACATAGAATGAGAATTTAAGGAATGAGATGACCACAGGGAGCTTTGAAACCCTCTGGCGTATTCCTGGGAACCGCAGAGGCACATATTCAGAAATGTGTTGTCCTTGGAAAGCTAAAAAGGCAGGAATAAAGGTTAAGGCAGGGTTGTAAATTGCTGTGGCTTTAAGGACATGTTCCAATTTACCCACACAGACCTTTGGCAAATGCTGTGAGACTTTTTTGTTCAAATCATTTAAGAGATCTCTAACTAATCTTTACCCGACTAATAAGCAAAATGAGCAGAGGCTTCAGAGGCTAAATATGACAAGGAATACAAATATTCAGCAACAGTGCTGGACAATCACAAAACAAACAACAACAACAGTAACCACAACAACAAACAGCAATGACAACAAAATCTAAGGCCTTGGGTTCTGATTTTGATAGTTGTCAAATCACATCCTTTAAAACACCCAGTTTTCAATAAAAATTGCAAGACAACAAAGAATCCAGAAAGCCCAGATGTTGGGATCCCTAGACAAAGACCCAAATGTCCTATAAAATAGAAATTATCAATAAAAAGAATCCATAAAAACTAAAAAACCTAGAAATTCTAGGCTTGAAGTACAATAAATAAAATTTTTCAAAATTCACTAGGAGGATTCAACAGCCAAGCTGATCTCACAGAACAAAGAATCAAGAAACTTGAATATGGATCATTTGAGATTATCCAATATGCAGCACATCCATGAAAAAAGAAAGAAAAAATTTTCAAAGACCAAGACACCGTTAAATGTGCCAATATATTCATAATGGTAGAAATAGAAAGGGAACAAAGAGAGTAAGAGGAAGAAAATATATGAAGTGTTAATTACCAAATATTTCTCAAATTTGAGAAAAAATAATTACATATACAAGAAGCTTAAAATCTATTAGGATAAATGTAAAGAATCTACATCTAGTCACATAAAATCCAAACTGTTGAAAGACAAAGACAAAGATGGAATGTCGAAAGCTGTACACAAAAAAATTACTCATAACATGAACTGGAGACTTATAATTCACAGCACGTTTCTCACTAGAGACTATTGTGGTTGCTCACAGTGGGCTGAAATAGTCATTGTGCAGAAATAAGAAGTCTGTTCACCAAGAATAGTATAGTGACAAAATGACCCATCCAAAATGAAGAAGTTAAACATTCCCAGATTCAAAAGAAAAAGAAAAGAAAAAACATGAGATTGTGTTGCTGGCAGATTTGCCCTTATACTGTAACAGAATAAAAATTTAAAAAGAGAACCCTATGGAGCTACACTACACAAGCAGTGAACCCTAAGTTAAACCATGGACTATAGTTAATACTACAATTTAAAAAAATGTACTACCATAAATTTAACAAGTGTTTCACACCAATACAATATGTTAACAGAATGGTAAATAGAAATCCTGTATTTTATGCATTGCTGTTCTGTAACCCACAACTTCAATAATAAAACAATACTAAAGGGAGTCTTTCAGACAGAAATAAAAAAACACTAGAGAGTACATAAAATAGTCATAAAGAAATAACAGTTACCACTAAAGATTACTACATAGGTAAATATAAAAACAGTGTAAATTTATTTTTCTTTGTAGTACTTTTCCAATTTGATTTAAAACACAATCACATAAAGAAATAATTACAGACCTGTGCTCATGTGTTTACAAATTACAGTGGTGTAATTTATACGGCAATAATAGCACAGAATAAGGGTAAGTAAGCATTGTTGAATCAAAGTTTTTTATTGAAAATGGTGACATTAATCTGAACTGGATTGTTCAAAGTTAAGATGTTCATTGTAATGGGGATACCACTATGAAAATAAATATGAAGAAAATACTAAAAGAAGAAACAAGGGAATTAAAATGGAGCATAAAAATTGTATGGCATATTCAATCCTAATCCCTGGCCTTGTAGCTGTGAGCCCACTTGTAAACAGCACCCTTGAAAATGTTAAGATGTGACCAAACTTAATGAGGGTGCGCCTGGATCCAACATGGCTAAATGCCTTATACACAGAGGACATTTGGAGGCAGAGTCAGACCAAACCAGAGGAAAGGCCAGGAGAATGAGAAGCCAGAGAGAAAGAAGGACAGAGTGCTCTGCAGCAGAGAATTGACAGAAAGCTATCACCAGAACAGGACAAACTTGCAACAAACATGGCTCACCAAAGCCTTAAATTTGGATTTCTAACACCCAAACCATGAGCAAATAAATTTCTGTTGTTTAATCCAAGCACTATGTGAAATTTGTCATACCATCCCTGGAAAAATTGAGAATGTTTGTCTTAGTTTACCTGAGTTGTTACCACAAATACCGTGAACTGGTTTTGCCTACACACACACACACACACACACACACACACACACACACACACACACACACACACAAAGAGAGAAAAATGTTTTACCAAATACTAGCTTTGAACAAGGGGTTTTTCAGATAGACTTATTCCAGTACCCAGTTGGAAGGAAATTCAGGAGAATTTGTTCATAGAATTATAAAGCACTTGCAACAAGCAAGTAGAAACATGTATGAGCATAAAATCAATCTACAGTGTTTAGAAGAGTAATTACAGGCATTTCTGTTTGACTGGGTTTTAATTTTTGATTGATTTCTTTTTTTCATTTATCTAATTGACTGCTTGTTTACATTTAGCATGGTGTTATTATATGAACTCCTAGAAATCCAAAGTCTAACTGCAAGGATGAAATGAAGACTGACATTTTGCTGGCTAGTCAATCAAATATCCCTTCCACACATTGTCTACTCGTCTTCTCATTTTTAAACAAAAACAAAACAATGTCAAAAACCTGAATAATCCACTTGAAAGAAAACTGAACAAAAAGACATACAAAGGATTTCATAAATACTACATTAAAATGTTAGTAACTATCAAGACTGAGAAATTGCTGTTGAATGTGGCTCACATTGTGTATGATTTAAGGGAATGACTGAAAATTGACCTTTTGTTACCTACTCTAAAAGTACCATTTAACAATTAGAAATTGAGCAAAAGTATCTGATTATATTTAACAAAAATTCCAATAGGGAAGTTGGAGATGGAGAGAGTTGTGGTGTTGGTTTTGGTCTTTTTTCTCCCCTATTTTTGGGTGTTTGGTGCATTTGTTATTAATGCACCAATTTGTTATTTAATGAATAATGTTATTTAATGAATTTAATGACTAAAAAATTACTACAAGAGTTAGTGGCATCAAATAAGAGCCCATTTTTATTGTTTTCCTTGGAGGGGATGAAGGATACATTTAGGTCTTGCATCCTCCAAAGCACAGTTGTTTCCATTTACTAGAAATGGACAGGCCTCTTTACAGGTAATTCACAGGGGGACTGAATTAATCTGGCTGGCAGTTGTATCTAGATTTGGGATTTTTGTTGCCACAGTTCCTCTGAGTGTGCCAATGGGGATGCTCCATGGTGTGAGCTGCCTGCCCTCAGTGCCCAGCTGTCACGGGAAGCCTCCTCCACATGAGGGTCTCTCTATCCAGGCACTCACTCCTCCTGGGAAGGTGGACTGTTCATGCTTCTGGCTACTTATAGTTTGCCAGGCTCAAGTTTGGGGGTGTGTCTTGGGGGACACTCTCTGTTCAGTCCCCACCATGCAATTATTGTTCTTAAATGAGGTTTCTTCTTCGTTAAGGTTCTCATTCTGTGTTTCTGTTTGTAGGGAATTATCGAGTAGGTCCTTTCCATAAACTCATTGCATCCTTGTTACTCAGTTTTCTCTGAAAAATACGAGAGTCCCAGTCTACAGATCAAGCTTGTACTCACCTATATTAGGGTAATTCTTCAGGTGTGTGAGGTGTGAGAACTTACTTTTCCAATTTCTATAACCCTAGTCATTAAGACAAACCATGCGTGGTATTTGGACCATGATGCCAACTATTTTCCTGAATTCGGGTGAGAGTTTGCAGTCTCCTTTACATGACACTTATTGTTGCAGACATGTCTCTGCTACCAATTAGTCATCGCTGGACAGTGTACCAACTATTTTAAGCCTTTTGGATCTTCCTTTACCTCCCTATCTTCTCTTACGTTCAGTAAACTTATTAATATCAATTTTTGACTCCCCAGATAAAGACATGAGCATTAAAGGCTATTCTTCTTTAAGGTGCTATTAATGAAATTATTTCTAACCAGCCCACAAACTAAGGCAACTAAATATCCTACTTTTATTAATTTTTAGCATTTAATTCATGCATTAATATTTTCAAGATTATTTATTGCCTATGGATTCAATTTCTCAAGTCAAACATTTCATTTCAGCTGGGTGCTGCCTTTACTCAATCCTTATATACCATCAGATTCTATTGGGAAAGAGAAATCACTCTGTATTAGTTGTCCATTATCTCCCAATTCTGTAAGCCAGAAATCTGGTCAGGCTTGAACAGGTTTTAAGCTTAGGGTCTCACAAGTCAAAAATCAGGGGGTTAGCTCAGCCAGTCTCTTAGCTGGGCTTTTAGCAGCTGCTTCCAAACTCATTCAGAATATTTACAGAATCCAGTTCTGTGCTACTGTAGGTTTCACTCCCCATTTCCTTGCAGGCTGTCAGCAAAGGCTCACTCAGTGGTCCTGTGGGTTACCCACATTCCTTAACACACCTCCTCTTCCATCTTCAAACCAGCAATGGCCTCTTGAGTCCCTCTTGCCCAACCCTGGCTCTGCCTTCCTCTTCTGAAACTTGGAGTCAATTCTCTAATTTTGAAAGGCTCAGGAGATTTCACCTACCCAGGTAATCTCCCTACTAAAAGGGACAAAGTCAATTGGTCAGTAACCCAAATTACTTGGCAAACATTCCTGTTTTCCATGTAACAATATAATTATGGGTGCAATATCTCATAATATTCAGTCTTAGGATTACAACAGGAAATCTTTTTGATTTTTTCAGCAAAGTTTCTATAGACATCAACATCCATGTACTATGTTAAATACTTTGTTTATAATGGCATTAGTCAACGAAAGCAAGAATACACCCATAGTTGTTGAAACTATACAACTTTGGTTTTATCATTATCAAGCCATATGTTAATTAGGTAACAGGAATATATTGGATTCTAGGATGTGAGATGGATGTCGTTGAGTTTTAACTTCCAAAAATGCATGTAGGATCTTACTTATATTTTTGCATTTTATTAGTAAGTACAAAATTATTAACACACAGTTAAATCCATATAGAAAAACACATACCAAAGCTTAAGTGGATGGAAAATTTTCAAGTCCTGAATTATTCCATTGCCAAATAGCAGGAAAATGCTGGTTGTATTAAGAATTTGTTAATGAGGAATTCACTAGATCTAGAACCACAGGAACTTTAATATTTTAAATAATGGGCTTACAGTGTTCAGAAAGGGACAGAGGAATATTTTTATTTGATTTTTTTATTTTTTATTTTTACTTGCTTATATGTTTGTACGTCTGCTTGTACCTAGGCAAGGGATCCACTTCTTGGTCTAAGAAAATTTCATCCATAAATAATATATCCTTTGTACTTTGTCTCTTTTTACACTTTTAAAGAGAGATCATTACTTTTTCTGTTTTTTTCATCTTAGAATAAGACAAGGAATTTTTTCTGGGGTTACTCCTTTTACTTTTAGTGACTTTCTTTTGGCAGGAGTCTTCTGATGAAGAGAGCACATGCTCTCCATCTTCCAGGAGCACGTGTGCTCTGTATGATGAGATATGCTCCTCCCTGACCTCAGAGGTTGCACAAGAGCATCTCCCCAGAGCCTTCCAGAGGCCTGGCATTGCTCTCCATCTCAGTCTTTACTGAAAGACAAGGTTTCCCCAGGGACATCTGGTATGGGAAGGACTGGGGAACAAGTCCTGAATTCCCTGAATATTTCAGTCCATAGGCAATGTAATACCAAGTTTGAAAACTTATTCTGGAGCCCTCTGCCACATCCACATGGACAGTCTGTGAGATTTGAATGGAAACAACAGCCACACTACAGTAACTCTCCTCCCCCATCCCGTCTCATAGATGACAGTCTCTTCTCTCCGAGAATTTTGTACTATGGTACAAAATCCCATGGGACACTATAATTGATTTAGCAAAGTGGGAACTGGGAGAGGAGAAAAGAGTGAATCTCTGCTCTAGGATGGTGCCAGGCTCTCTCACGTGATTGAAGTTCAGATATTTCTTGACTATCTGAACTGTTATATTCCACTGTCTATCATGGAACAAGAGAATGAAGAGCCCCACTACAGACAAGAGGAAGTGGAAAGAATCCAGGCCCTACAGAGCTGAGCTTGAGCTCAGACATGGGGCTGTGATGCAACTTGGATTACTGAGAAATATCTACATGATCCCAAGGGGAGGGCTGCCTCAGACAACGGGTCACAAGAAAAACATGTTCCAGCCCAGAGTTCTAGTGTGATACTACAGGGCTTTGAATGGTCACAAAGGGCCAAGGGTATGGGGTGGGCTGCCTAGAGGAAGGAGCACCTACAGTCAAACTCTGCCTTTTCCCTCAATTGATGCCTCTGCCCCTAGCCTCTTATTTTCTGAGTCCATCCTTTATTTGCATCATAGGTGCAAATTTAGTTACCTTTTCTGTTCATTTCACCCTAAGGCAGAAATATCTGTTAGCTACTTGTTCTAGTTTGCTAGCTGCCAGAAATATACCAGAAATATACCAGAAACAGAATGGCTTTTAAAAGGGGGAATTTAATGAGTGGCTAGTTTACAGTTCTAAGGCTGAGAAAATGTCCCAATTAAAACAAGTCTATGGAAATGTCCAATTAAAGGCATCCAGGGGAAGATACCTTGGTTCAAGGCCAATGAAGTTCAGGGTCTTTCTCTCAAGTGAGAAGGCACATGGTGAACAGAGTCAGGCTTCTCTTTTGGCTGGATGGGCACATGGGAAACATGGCATTATCTGCTATCTATCTCTCCTGACTTCCTGTTTCATGAAGCTCTGTGGAGGCATTTTCTTTCTTTGTTTCCAAAGCACTGGCTTGTGGACTCTGCCTCATGGTGCTGCAGCATTCTCTGCTCTCTCTGAATCTCTCACGTTCTCCAAAATGTTTCCTCTTTTATAGAATTCCAGTAAATTAATCATGACCCACCCTAAATGGGTGGAGACACATCTCCACCTAATCCAGTTTAACTCTTGATTGAGTCACATCTCCAGAGAGATGACTTAATTACAGTTTCAAACATACAGTACTGAATAAGGATTAGAAGAAAGCAGCTGCCTTTACAAAATGGGATTAGGATTAAAACATGGCTTTTCTAGGATACATATACCCTTTCAAATCAGCACACTACTCCACTGATTAATCAATTTCAGTCTTTGAAAGTGTGAATTTCTTCCAGGAAATTTTCCTAAAACTACTGATGTACACCTGGAATCTATTCTCCGTGCAAAATTTATTTGTCTTTCCATTTTGTTTTATTGTCAACCTTAACTTAGAATTCATCAATATTGTCACAGCTGACCTTTTGTTCAAGCACATCATTTAGGCATAGGCTGTTTTATAGAATCGAGCATGTTTAGGGTCACACCTGGGCTCTACCCATTAGATGATAGCAGTAGCTCCTGCTTACCACACTGCTGTCAAATGTTCCTTGGGAAACAAAAATCACACTACTTCAGAATCACTGATTTAATACAAACTACTGACTTCAATAATTATGAAAATGAGTGGTATTATTTTACTTGATCTCTGTGAATAGGCTTTTTTCTATGTACATCAGTGCATATTATCTCCCCATGTGAGGCAGCCGTGTCACAGATCCAAGAGACCTAGAGTTCCTTTATTATAAATATAAAACAGGGAATTGAAGCGCTGCAGCATTTTCTTATTTTTACCCATGCTATTGCTAATTCTAATGGATTAACCTTGGCCCATGAAACCCAATTCTTGTCCACTCAAATGATGAGAATTCACTAAAACTAAAGGCTCCTCTCTGCATTTGTTTTTCCCTGCATGATGGTTTTCTCCACTGTCATTCTAACCCACAGAACTTAAATTTTCACCCATGTCCTTCAGTCTATTCTCTCCCTTTACTTCAGGAAACACAGTGCTTTGAGGAATCCCTCCACAAATCATTGTGTTTGTTTAATTAATGATTCAAACAATATACTGTAAAATGACATTTCAGGATACCAGTGATTCATATAAAATATTTAAAGAGTTGGACCAACAAATGCACTTAAACAAATAAATCTGTGTAACTCAGAAAAAGTAACTACTAAGTCAAAGTATTATAATGACAGAACACAGATTTAACCAAAATTATGATATGGTTATTTTTAAATGAATGCTTAATGAAAATGGGACTGGGTGTGCAAGCCAAGTCATTACTGTACACAATTAAGGGACCATATTAAATGTTAAAATTAGTAAGTGATACTTTTGTACATCAAAGGTTATTATTAAGAAAACAAAAAATACAACCTATGAAATGAGAGAAAATATTTAGTAACCATGTATTTGATAAGGTTAGAATACTCAAAATATGAAAAGACTTCCTATAACTCAGCAACAACAGAATTATTATTAAAAGGAAAGGATTTAAATAGACATTTTCTAAAAGTAGACTTACAAATAGACAAGAAACACATGAAATGATGCTGAACATAATTAGCTATCAGGGAAATGCAAATCATTACCTCAAAATACCACCTCATGCCCATTACAGGAGGCTATTAAGTTAATAAATGGAAAAATAATAAGTGCTGATTAGCATATAAGTAAATAGGGACCCTGGTAATTTGATGATGGGAAAGCAAAATGATGCAAGTGCTATGATGGAAAACAGTTTGGTGGTTCTTCACAAAGTTAAACAGATCTAGTAAATGATCCAGCAATATCACTTCTCAGTATATATACAAAATAATTGAAAGCAGAGACACAAAAGACATGTGTACACCAATATCCATAGCAGCATTATTCACAATAGCCAAAAGATGGGAGAACACTAAGGCCCAGCAACTGATGAATAGATAAACAGGAGGTAGTATACACATACAATGGAAGACCATTCATCATAAAAGGAATGGAGTTCTGACACGTGCTACAAATGCATGAACCCTGAAGATTATCATGTTGAGTGAAATATGCCATACTCAAAGCAGAGATATTGCCTGATTCCATTTATATGAAAAACTAGAATATGCAAATTCATAAAGACAGATAATAGAGTACAGGTTACCCAGGGCATCAGGGAGTAATCATGGGGGATTAATATACAATGAAGTTAGGGTTCTGTTTTGGAGGATGGATAATTTTTCATTATGGACAGTGATGATGACAGCTCAACAGTGTTAATGTGATTAATACCAATGAAGTGTATGTGTAGGAGCGATTGAGATGGGAAATCTTATACAGTATATAAAAAAAGAGTAAAATGAAAATGACAGTGAAATGATATATATGATCCTGAACTGGATCTAATAATGCAGGAGAAAATGTCCAACAGAACAGTATTGGAGCAATTGAAAAAACTTAGGATATAGTCTATATGCTTTATACAAATGCTGTCTTGAACTTGAAAACTCTACCTAATGTGGTTATATAAGTGAAGAACCTGTGTTTTTAGGACATATACATGCAAGCATTAAGTGGTAAAGGAGAATCACGTGTGCAACCTACTCTGAAATGTTTGGAAAATTGCTAAGAACACAGGTAAGTAGATAGATAGTAGAAAGGAAGAGAGAGAGAGAGAAAGAAAGGGCAGAGTATGAAAGGAGAAGGAGGGAGGGAGGGAAGAGGGGGAGGGAGAGAGAAAGAGAGAGAAAATATTAAAGGTTCTTAACCCTGGGTTTCTAGGTGGGAGATATACTGGGGGTCTATGTATCATTTTGTATTGTTTTTGAAATTTTTTAAAAGCCCTTTAAAAAGTTAAAAAAATAATGAAATGATACAAACAGTATTTTAAAATTCAGAAGTCAATGACTACAAGAGCTAAAAGCTTGGAGAAGTTACCTCTGGAAAGTCAGACGTTAGAAGACAATGGGAATATTAAACTGCTGGGTTTTATTGTTTTATATTTATCATTTTTTTAGAAATACTTGATATCTGAACAACTTACTCTGAAAAAAAAGACAAAAATTAATTTAAAATAACAAGTAGCCCCCATAAGTATTTGATCATAATTTTATTTTAAAATTTGTATGTTCAAATAAGGCAAAATCTAATTTTAAAAAAGAATGCTATCTATGATTTAAATATACTTTAAGAAGACCAGATACTCTGACATGCTTCTCATCCTGGAAAACATCCCACTGCTCCATTAGTTGGAGTGAACCCCATTTAAAAAGCTTTGCAGAGCTTTCAGGAAAAGTAAAGCATGTCCCCAGCGAATACCAACCACCAACACAACAAAAGCATCACCAAAAGGAACATCACAACATTAAACTTACAACTGAAACTAGAATGAAAATGAATTTTGCTGGATATCAACCCACTGAGAAATAGACTTTCAACCTGATAAATGGGGGCTAAACCTGACTCCATCCCATGCTTAGCCAAATATTCAGTAAATACCTTCAATTGCAGAGAGAGAGACTTAGAAAAATCTGTGGCCTGCCCAGGTAAACCACAGCAAAACCAGTCAGTTTGTGTTGGAACTTGTGGGAAACTGATAATATCAATAGTCTTTCTTAGTAGTATCTGACACCCACCACTCATGAAAGGCAGACATTTGATTTATAACATATTCTCAGGGTGAAAACCTCATTGTAAGAAACATCATTAAAAAGGATCCAATTTGTAGTGCCCCATCACCTAGAAGAAATGAAATCAAATCACCTAAGTGCAGACTTCTGAAGATCACTAAAATTACAAAGTTAAAACACATAGCTCATATTTATATTCAACAAATAGATAAGGAAAGAGTTTTCCCTGAGCAAGAGACAACTGAATCTACAGAAAGCAGAAGATGGATATGGTGTGTAAATAATGAACACACAAAAATTGGTATGCAATTTAAGTACTTTAAAAGTGTTTAAATACAATAATCAGTTTTAAGAAGTACAATAAATTAACTTATTTTAGTCACACCATAGGGGGACCAAAGGACAGGAAAGAAAGGAGACTAAAGCACAGCAATGGAAAACAGACAAGGCACTGTGATCTCTTCAAAAAGGTTAAAATAATTTTTTCAGTTAAAATTGTTTAACAAACACAATCAGCTTTCATGCATGCAAGATGAATTCTGATAAATTGGCAGCAATGATGCTAGTTTTAAAATCCCTGCATAAAATAGAAGGGAATCAGATAAAAGAACCAAAAATGTATGACATTATTTCCCACCAAAAATAAATATCTAGGTATTATGAGCAACTTCCAAAATACAAGAAGAAATAGGACAAATTTCTTTTTCAATATTCATCAATAGTTCTTACCATCTGTGTCTGTGCAAGAAGAAGCTGAGGGAAACCACTCGGTCTTGGATAAGCCTTAGAACAAGAATCAACAGGTGTTCACTTGAAATCAAATCATGGCAGGCACCCACCTAATCACAAGGAAAGGTGGCAAGGAAAGTATTAACTCAAAGTAAAGGAAGACAGCACTACTAGAGGTAAAGAGAAATTATCCAACATGAGGAAAATGAATCTTATATATGCAGAAAATGATGTGGGAAGTTTTAATGAATGAGAAGCAAAGCCTAACTTGCAAATCAAGGGATGCAGCGTAGACAAGGAAAATTGTCAGCAAATGATTGCACTGAGTCAGAAGTGGTCTCGTTATTGAACTTTTATATTTAAGAAAGAGCTTTTCAGGCATCTGGCAGAAAAAGCATATCTCTTATGAAGGAAAATCATAAATTGAACTATCAATATTTAACCCAAGAAGTCAGCACATCTAAGTTTAAAACTTACTGAGGCTTATGATTGATTTTTTTTTTTGGCATGGGCAGGCACTGGTTAGTGAAACCAGGTCTGTAATATTCCAGCATGGCAGGTGACAAGTCTCCTACTGAGCCACCTTTGCACTGCCCCCCAAAACAAACTTTCTGAGGAAACTGCATCCTAATACTATTATTCTCAATCAACTTTTCATTCTAGTGTGAAGACAATGAGCACACATTTAGAAGCATTATGACAAAATTGCTGAGAACTATAAATCACATGTTCCAGCTTAAAAAAATAATTCTGGATTATGAAAATGTTCACTAAGACAAATATCCCAGAAATAAAATAGCAGAGGGAAAAACAGGAAAGATTAAGGAATGTAGCAGACAGCCCCTGTGTGCCCAAGCCATTTCCTCTTGCAGCAGGCAGGCTGCTCACTTCTCCTTGCAAATTTTAACTACCTCTTTAAAAATTCTCCAAATTCCTCTGAGCAGTTGGAACTACATGTGAACAGAATGCTTGCCTCAAGAACAGGAAAAACTGCAGATAGGCAAGGTTAGACAAACTCCTGTGAAGAAGCCCCTCCCCTAATCACTCATCCACTTCTGTATAACCAGCTTTGTGCCTTTCCCAATTTAAATCAGCCAATCATTTCCTTCCAACACCTCCTCCATTTCATACGTGTCTTTAAAGTGCCATCCTGACTATAAAATCTTCTGTAAACATTTGTTAAGGGCTCAGACTTTCGAGGTGACTTGGCTGGGCCCCACGCACACATACAAATACAATCTTGCTTCCAAAAGCTCCAGAGCCTCAATCCCAATTCCTCTGATGTTTGCACCAACACTTCTCAGGGCTTATACAGGATTAGGAGCTGGTGACATTATCATCTCTCTGTCCCATGACAGCAAACGTTCTCAGACCAGAGACCTGATGGGATGCAGTGCCAGCACTGGGGACTTCCCCATCTTTCAGAATCCCAACCTCCCCAAATGGGGCACTCATCACTGACAGAGCAGTGATGGATCCAGGACAGCTTCAGGAATCAGATCCCTGGGAGCGCCACCCATCTGGCTGCTAAGCACTGGACAGCATCAGGTTATCAGTCCACTCATAGAAGGCCTGAGTGGAAGGGTGGCCCGATCAACCCCCAAGACTCTCCAAACTATGGTCTCCATCTGGAGGAGCGAGGCAAATGGAAGTCTTCAGACTGGGTTTTGGGAAGGGCAGTGTAGGAGGAATGTCAATGGATTGTGCTCGACTATGTGCGTGAATGGAAGTCCTGGGCCACAGGAGCTGAGCTCCAGGCTGCGAGGGAGTTCAGATTCTGCAAGTTTGTGGCAATCCTCATATAGTTAAGGGTGGGCAACCCCAAAAGGGGGGCTGGCCAGGGGTTTACACTGGATGACCAAAGCCAGGAGGTGCCCAACGTCCCTGATAGGGGAGTGGCCAGGCTGAACAAAGCACTAAATTGTCTAAAATCCCTTTGTTGTTTGTCTGTAAACCCTTCCCCTAACTATTGGCTCTGCCAAATTTGGGGGTGGGGAATATAATAAAATACCATTGTGGTGCATGATGTCAAACTTTATGAAGGCTTTACTGATGATTGGGGAGTCCCTGGATCAACTCAGGAAATTCTGTATGCTAGAATGACCCACCTTTGAGGTAGATTGGCTGTCTGAGGGAACTTTTGAGTTAGAAAATGTTAAAGGCAGTTTGTAGATAATGTCAGGGATGTCTGGACATCCAGATCAGTTTCCCTACATTGCCACCTGGCTGGAGGTCACAAAGAAGAAGCCAGGGTGGATTAAGACTTGCATTGATGGGTGGTGCCAGGTGTTTCTCACCCAAGTGGTGGAGAAGTCCTGCAAAGAACCAGGCAGCAAGGCCAAGGTCCTGGTTTTATCCAGTGCACCTGAAGAAGAAAACCCCTGCCTTACTTCACACCCCCAATACCTGTGGCCCTGTCGAGCATCTCCACAACAACCCAATTCCCTCAGCAGCCCAGAAGCATCACCTGAGGCTCTGCCAAGTCCAGCCATCCCTGGAGTCCCTGAGCCATGGCAGCTGTGGCCCAGCCAGGTGGTGCCACCCCATCCCTGGCCACACCCTTAATGCATCTGAGAGAAACCCAAGGACCTCCCTGTCAATGTGTGGGGAGACTTTCAGGAAGGGAGAATGAACTTCACATATATTCCCTTCACTTCTACCAACCTGCTAACCTGGAAGAATCATACATGGTCCTACACTGAGAGGCCTCAGGTAATGATCGACCTGTTCTAGTCCATTGTCCAGACTCACCAGCCCACCTGGCCTGACCGCAACCAGCTGCTTGTAACTCTCCTCAGCACTGAGGATTGTTGGCACATGGTAGCAGCAGCATGGAGGCACCTGGAGGGAAGCACTCCTGATGGCACCTTAGACCCAACCCAATATATCACCCACAGTTTTCTGGGAGATGACCCAGAGTGGGACACACACACTGATGTGGGGCTGTAGTCCCTTCAATGGTTCTGCAAGGCCCTGCTCCAGGGCCTCCAGAAAGGCAGCCAAGAAACCACCAACACGACCAAGGTCATAGAGGTCTTGCAGAAGTCAGATGAGCCCCCGAGTGAGTTCCTTGGGTGACTGATGGAAACCTGCCAATACACACAATTTGATACTGAGGCCCCAGAGAGCCAAACGTTGTTAAACACCACCTTTGTGGGACAAGCAGGCCCTGACATTCTGCATAAGCTCCAGAAACTAGATGGATTTGCAGGCATGAACACAAGCCAGCTGATAGAGGTGGCCATGAGGGTATTCATCAGTCATGACCAAGTAGGGACCAAGGAAAAGAAAAAGGAATTCTGGGAAAAGGCTCGGATGATTACTGTTGCCTTTGAGCAGTGAGACCAAGGGCCCAGGTCAAAAACAACCCAATGGGCCTGAGCACCCCTGAGGCAAAACAAGTGTGATTTCTGCAAGGAGGAGGGGCATTGGAAGAACAAGTGCCCCAATAAAGCCATCCATTAACAGGCAGAGGAAAGCAGGATACCAGCCCTAGGCCTCATCCGGATCCTGACACCATCACTTTGTCTGTCGATGAGCTCTCTGACTAGGACAGACTAGGTTCCATATATTTAGACCCTCAGGAACCCATGGTCAGAGTAAAATTAGGGAGCTGAATGATGGACTTCATGGTGGATACCAGTGCTGAACACTAATAACCCAGCCCCTGGGGGATGCTCACCCATTTCCTGGCTGGACAATACACATAGTGGGTGTCACAGGAAAGTGCAGAAAACACCATTCCTGAAGGCCAGACAGTGCAGCGCTGGGGGTCACTTAGGATGGCACCAGTTCCTGTACATGCCAGAGTGCCTGCTGCCATTACTGGGATGGGACCTCCTCAGGAAACTGCATGCCCAAATTACTTTTGGTCCAAAGGAGAAGACTTTTTAAAAATTGATGGCCCACAAAAGATTCTACTCCTAACCATACCAGCTGGTGAAGATTGGGGGCTGCATGAGGAATCTAAAGTGGGAGGGGAGGTCTGCCCTAGCCTGCCATTCCTGGACAGAAATCAAATGTCTGGGCTGAGCACAAGCCTCCAGGCCTAGCTGAACACTGCCTCCAGTGGTAATGGCCCTGAAGTCCATGGCACGCCCTGTGGCAGTGCAACAGTACCCAATCCTTCAGAAGGCCCTCAAGGGAATTCAAGGCCATTTGGCATGGCTGGAATCCCACCAAATTACCTGGTCCTGCAACTTCCCTGGGGAACACCCTGCAGCTACCCATGAAGAAAGCTCAAATGGGAATTTTGCCTGGTACAGAATTTGTTGGCAGTCAATGGAAATACAGAAGCCATCCACCCCATGGTTCCTAACCCATGTATCCCCCAGTCTGGTCCCAGAGGAAGCCAAATGGTTCTCATGCTTGGACTTGAAGGACACCTTCTCCTACACCCAGGTAGTCCCACTCAGCTGGGAAATATTCACCTTTGAATGGGAAAGGCCTTCTGTGAGAACTTGTGTGCTCAGGAAGGTGAGTACTCCATGAGGGTGCAGACCAGACAGTGTGGGAAGGGGATGAAAATGTCAGCCAAACTACACCTTATAAAGTCCTTAATCGGACCAGGTAGGGAGCAATGTAAATACCGCCAGTCCTCAGCAAGCCCCGGCCAGATTTTACTGGCTATGTGGGAAAATGGCCTACAAATGGCTGCTTGCTGGGTGGACAGGGTCCTGCACAATTGGGACCATTTGCCCAGCTTTCTTCTTGGTCCCCCTCTTCTGGGGTAGCCAGATTGGGTGCCCCCTGTGGGCACTCATCAGAGAAAAATGGAGAGTGGCAGACAACATCCAAATAGGGAGTTGGGAAGATAATTAGCGGCCCCTGGAATGAATAATCCACTATTACGGCCTGCCACCTGGGCTCAGGATGAGTCATGGGGATATTGAACCCCCATCTACATGGTCAACCCTATCATTCACCTCCAAGCTGTTCTGAACTAATAACTAATAGAACCTCATAGGCACTAGAAGCCCTAACCAATAACCAGGACAAAATCTGGGCAGCCATTTACAAAACCGGCTGGCCCTAGACTATCTCTTAGTGGATGAGGGAGGCATCTGTGAGAAATTCAACTGAACTGACTGTTGCCTCCATATAGATGAACAGGGAAAAGCTACTAGAGAAATAACCAATGAAATGAGAAAGCTAGCCCGTGTCCCCACACAAACATGGAAAGGCTGGATGGTGGTTCTCTATGTTCAAAGGGCTCAGAACCTTAATTGCTAGTGTCCCAGGCTTGCTAGGCTTAAGCCTCTTCATCCCATGCCTCCTGCCACTCTTAATAAGTAGCTTATAATGCTCAAAGCCCTAACAGAAAAAAGCAGACCTTGGCAAAAATCCTGGCAATATGGAAGTACCAATACCAGCCCCTACAACTAGAAGAAAATGAGGTATAAATGATGCAACTGTACACTAACATGGACAAGCATCAAAGTGGGGAATGTAACAGGCAGCCCCCGTTTGCCCAAGCCATTTCCCCTTGCAGCAGGCAGGTCCTTCATGCCCCCCTTGCACATTTAAACTACCTCCTCTTTAAAAGTCCCCAAATTCCTCTGCGCAGTCAGAACTACATGCAAACAGGATGCTTACCCTGAGAACAGGTAAAACTGCATGTTGGCAAGGTAAGACAAATTTCTGTAAAGAAACACCTCCCCTAAGCACTCATCGGCTTTTCTAAACCCAGCTTTGTGCCCTTCCCAATTGAAATCAGCCAATCATTTTCTTTGAACACCATCAGTTCATACCTTACCTTTAAAAGATCTTGTAACCTTTTGTTCAAGGCTCAGACTTTTGAGGTGACTCAGCTGGACCCCATGAACATGGACAAGTTAAATCTTGCTTCCTGAAGCTCTGGAGTCTCGGTTCCAATTTCTTCAGGATTCCACATAACGTTCCTGGAAGCTCTTGCAGCACTTCGCTCCTGGTTTCACACAACAGAATATATAAATCAATTTGGATAGAATTGACATCATAAATATTTTTAGTCTTCCACTCCATGTACCCATTATGACTTTCTGTTTATTTAGGTCTTCCATGATTTCTTTTACCAAATTATTGTAGTTTTGTGTGTATACGTGTTTTGTATCCTTAATTAAATTTATTCCTAAATATTTCATTCCTTTGGTTGCTATTGTAAATGGAATTTTTTTCTTGAGTCCTTCCTCAGTTTGCTGATCACTGATATATAGATACAGCACTGATTTTTGGACATTGATCTTTTATTCTGTCACTTTGCTGTACTTATTATTAGCTCTAGTAGCTTTGCCATAGATATTTCAGGAGTTTTGACATATATTATCATGTCATTTGCACACGGTGAGTTTTACTTCTTCCTTTCCAGTTTGGATGTTTTCATTTATTTTCCTTGTCTAATTGCTCTGCCCAGAGCTTCCAGAAAAATGATGAATAATAATGGTAGCAGTGGACATCCTTGTCTTATTCCTGACCTTAGAGGGAAAGCTTTCAGTCTTCATCTTCATTGAAGATGATGTTGGTTGTGGGTTTTTCATATATTCCCTTTATCATGCTGAGAAGTTCCCAACTATTTATATCCTTTAAAGTATTTTCAGCAAGAAATGATGTTAAATTTTGTCAGATGCTCTTTCTGTATCAATTGAGATGATCATGTGGTTCCTCTGCTTTGATTTGTTGGTATGGTGCTTTACGATAATTGATTTTCTTATGTTGAGGCAGCCGTGCATGCACTGAAGAAATGCCACTTGCCCATGGTGTGTAATTCTTCTAATATGCTGCTGGATTCAATTTGCAAGTACATTGTCGAGGAATCTTATATCTATATTCATATGATGAATAAATGGAAAGATATGTGACAAAGAAACTACCTTTCAATAGTAATATATACCAATGTTGTAGGCATATGATGTTAAATATATTGTTAATTCATCTTTCCATTATTTAAAAAGAATTTCATAATTAAATTTGTGGAGAAAAACTTCACTGGGCCGTTTTTCCTGTTTGGTGAAACTTCCTGTGGAAAAGCATATAAAAGTTCAGGATAGATATGGTTGGATCACCAGATGATGGGGAAAGGAAGCCAGTTAAAAGAATGACAAATGCAGTGACAGATGACTTTTTGAAATTCCAGATTCCTTTAGGGCATGCCAGATAATTCCTGCTTTCTAGGTTTACTTTCCCTTCCATGCCCAGTTGCCTGATTCCTTCCCTGAACAGATAAGAGCACAAGGAGCATGGACATGACCAGGTGACAGATGTAGCATCCTCCGGGTTGGTGAGGGTAAATGTTAATCCCACAGGAGACTAACTTTGTGTTGGTGAATCTCCCAAGACTATACCACTACAATGAACTCACATGTTCCTTCACCTGCTTTGGTGGAAGGAAATGCACTAATTGAGACTGTAATGTTGAACATACATTTACCTCTTTTCTTATCAGCAGAATCAGAACTACTGATGATAGTCTAGGGCTTTGAGCTTTGCACTAAGATCTTGCCTACATTTTCTTATCAGGATTGTGTCACATTCAGGGATCCGATGTCTAACTCCATCACATGTTCATCTGCCTGCATGAGACTTCACTGTTACTTTGGATTGAAAAAAGTCAGCAGCTTTGCTGAATATTAAAGAATTGGTATAAGAAACATCTGCCATCTTTTCTTTCTGAAGTTTTCTTTTCTGCTATGGTATTTTATTCACATGTTCTGCTGCACAGTTCTGCCTTTCACTTCTTCATTTCAGTAGCTCTTGTCACCCAAAAGTCCCAAGGTTTTCTGTGATTTCTACATTACTGACTAGTATCAATGAACTCTTTCTGCTGTTCATCTGGTTGTCACTGCTCTGTGACATTAGGAATATCATTCCTAATCATCAAAGTGTTTGGCTCGATATTTCAAACCTCTTTATTTAGCTGTTCCAAGGGTAGAGAAGGTAAATGTGGGTGTACAGCAGGTGACCTAAGTCTGTAGGTGCCAGAGATGCAGGAGAGGGGCAGGCCAAAGCAGCCTCCTCGGGAGGGTCAACATGTATGTCATTTAGAAGTAGACAAATGACATTAGTGGAGGAAAAGCCCCCACACTGTGCTCAGATTCTACTGTTCTTATCAAGACCTGTGCCCCTGACATTTACACCCACCCTTGCAGCCAGTCCCCAGCTGAGTTTCTGATGTCATAAGGTGACATCATCCTGGTCTCCATCTCATGTGACTCCACAGCTTCAGTCCCTGAAGGGAGGCCCTGCCCACCCAGAGTCCTCCCCTTTTCTATCCCATTGACTCTCATCCCTTTCAAGTTTGGAGAGCCGAGTTTTTTTAATGAATTTTCTAAGGCTCTGGCATGGTGATTTCTCCAGGATAACACTGTCAGGTTGGAATACAGCAGCTCTCAATGTAATGTTCTCAACCTAAGGTGGAGAGAATGGCAAGGTACACAAAAGACCAGTAGTGCTCTGATAAAGCTCTGGAGGTTACTGTGACCCACCTGAAATGCTTTAGGCTTCACCTCTCTAAAGCCCTAACCAATGCATGCTGTGATTTCTATGGTGATGGAAACAAACCTCAACCACACAGTCAGAAATCATTGGAGATGCAGAAGGAGAACACCCCCAGGTAAGCCTTATGATATAAAAAGAGAGAGCTATCAGATGTTGACAATGTGCCTTTGCCAGCTGACAGAGGTGTTGCCAGATGGTATCAGCCTTTCTTGAGTGAAGGTAACCTGTGTTGGTGCCTTAATTTGGACATTTTCATGGCCTTAGAACTGTAAACTTGCAACTTAATTCCATTTTTTAAAAGTCATTCTTTTACTGGCATTCCAGTGGCTTTAACTAATAGACTGCTACCAGAGAAGTGGGGTGATGGTGCAGTTTGTAAATACCAACACGTTTGAATGTCTTTTTAAAATGGATCAAGGGAAGATTATGGAAGAGTTGCAAGGATCTTGATGGAGAAGGCCTAGAATGCTTTGAAGAGACTGCTGGTAGAAATATGAACTCTAAGGATACTTCTGATATGGCCTTAGACTGAAATGAAGCATGTATTTTGTTTTACAGTAGTAAAGATTCTGGCAAAACTGACTACTGGTTTTTGATAGAAGGCAGATTTTCAAAGCCACAGACTTGAGTATTTAGTAGAAGAGACTTCCAAATTAAATGTGGAAAGTGTAGGCTTACAGCTTATATTGAAATGTGATAAGAAAGAAATAAGTTGAAAAATGAAAACTTGAGTACCAAAGAACAAGAAACTGATGGCCTTGAAAATTTGGGGTGTCCAGAAAGGGAGATCACAGAGAATAGGGCCCCATATGTGGATTTAACTATACATGGAACAAGTCAGCCATTTCAGAAAAAGCCAGGATTGGAGATGGAGTTATCTAGGAAGAATTTGTGGAAAATCCTATTGTCAGATGGTTATGATGCCTGCCTATTGCAAACAGACCCAACAAGTGTGTTGTGGGATCTGTATAAACGGCACCACTGCCAGTCTGGACTAAAAGGGTTAAGGGACAGATTGGAGGAAAAATAGCTTCAAAGGCAGAACATGGAAGCTAAGGTTTGATGCTAATAAACCTCAGATCAGGAGAGCAGACTCATCCATGCACTTGGAGATTGTGAGTTTGCCCCTAAAGCAGAAAGCTGGCCTCCCACCTTGTTCAGGAAGAGTTTTGCCATCTCAGGCTTTGGAGAGGTGGAGCATATTCCTTGGGGATTGGGAAGAGCCTAGCTTCCAACCCACAGTTCTGGAGGAGTTGTGCATAAGCCCCAGTGTTGAGAGAGAGCCCAGGCTCTGCCTCCATAATTGGAGAGTGTGGAGCATAGAAAAAGGTGGTCTCACCAATGTCCCATAAGGTTGCATTTGGAGAGTACCAGGCCACTGCACAAGCCCTTGGAAAGTGTGGGGCTACTGCTTTCCAAACTCTGGAGATAAATGACTTTCCTACTTGGAGATCTAATGTAGTTTTCCTACAGAGTTTCAGAACTGTTTGGGTCGGGTCACCCCTGTTTTCCTTCCAATTTCTTCCTATTAAAATGGGACTATGTATCCAATGAGTGTCCCTCCTTTATACATTGCCAGAAAGTAATTTGTTCTGAGTTTTACCAGAACAGAGCCAGAGGAGAATTGTGCCTTAGGACAGACCATGTCTATAACTTGATCTGATGACATTCTATGTTGTTTCTATGTTGTATTGTATTTATATTAATACTGAAGTGGTTTAAAGGCTTTCAGATACTGTGATGGAATGACTGCATTTTGTACTTGGAAAGAACATAATCCAGAGTATGCAATGTGTTGGCTTGAAATTGTTACCCCAGAGAAGCCATGTTCTTTAATCCTCATTCCATATTGCTGGGCAGTGTCCTTTTCTATTGTTTCTATGGAGATGTGACCCACACAATTGTAGGGGGCAACTTTTGATAAGGTGGTTTCCATGGAGATGTGTCTCCACCCATTCAAGGTGGGTTGTTTACCAGAGTTCTTTAAGAGAATACCATTCTGGAAAAAGCTTTAGTGCTCAGAGAGCCCACACACTCAGAGATCTTTGGAGATGCTAAAGGGAAAAGACCCAGGGATGTTTTATGAAATGAGGAGAGAGAGCTATCAGACATTGCCATGTGTCTTCCCAGCTGAAAGAGGTGTCTTAAAGCAAGAGACCCTAGCAGATACAGCCACATACATGCCTTCCCCATTGACAGAGGTATTCTGGATGGTATCAGCCTTTCTTGAGTAAAGGAAACCTGTTGTTAGTGCCTTAATTTGCATATTTTATGGCCTTAGAACTGCAAAATTGCAACTTAATAAATTCCCTTTCTAAAAGCTGTTCCATTACTGCTATATTGAAATCTGGTAGTTTTAGCAATCTAAAACAGAAGGACATCTGTGGATTTAATTCTTGTGAATTTACTCATTTTTATCTCTTACTATGATAACTGAATTAATCTGTCCCCAGGATGTAAAAAATAAGTTAATTATAATTACAAAGCAAAGGAAATTTACTTTGGGAGACTGAACCCACTTCCTGTTCCCAAAGGGCTTTCCATCAAGGGATTTGAGAATAACAGATAAGACTTAAAACTATTGAAAAGTGATAGAAATGTAGTTTTTAGTATGCAGTTGCTCTTCACAACTGAAACATTCACCTCATTTACCTTCATGATCTAAAGTCACCAGGCACTAAAATGAGCTGGAGTACTGTGGTAGACTGAATTATGTACCCCATTTTAGATATTTTCTTAATTCTAATGCAGGTCCCTGTGGATCTAAACCATTTTAAATAGGTCCTTTAAAGATATTATGTTTTAGTTAAGTTGTGACCAAATGAAGCAGGATGGACTTTAATCTAGGTTACTGGAGGCCTTTAAAAGAGAGGAAACTTGAAGATATAACCAAAGAGATGATGCCACAGGGAGAAGCAGTAAGCCAGTTGGGATGCAAAAAAGAAAGGATAGGACATCACCAAGTGGTGTGAGACACAGAGGTAAGCCATGAAACTTCAAGGACTGGAGCAAGCTAGGCCAGCACCAGTTGCTACAGACCCCAGGAGGAAGCGAGCTTCCTAGCCTTCAAAACCATGACATGATAAGTTCCCATTGGTTAAGCCAACTTCTAAGTAACTGGAAGAAGATTCAGAGATCTTGTGGAGATACAGGATAAACTCTTGGACAGTTAGTTTGTGAGAGTTAACCAGGGAAGCAGAAGGCTGAGAGTCACCTTCCTGAGGTTAAAACAAATTTAAAACTCTGACCTCAGGAATTTTTTTTCTAGGGAGCTAAATTTAAATGGGTTACTCTGTAGAGTAATTTATGCACCAGGGCATTGTTGGTAATAATAAACCTGTTAGCCTGGCATTAGTGGTGGGTGTGGTCAGATAAGTGATATCTGTCTCAACCTGTCATATCAGGGTGATTGTGGGATCGCCCAGAGCTGTGCCTCCCTGAAATGGAGGAGAGAAGCTTGCCACTGTGGTTGGGCAGGAATGGAATTCACTAATATCACCCATCTGGTAATTTAATGATCGCACAGTAAAATAAAATATGATAAACCTATAAAACAAAGAACAATGGGCTACTAAGGTTTATATTCTGAATGGGCAGCAGTGAAAGGAGGTTTCATCTTTGCACACTGATACCACACAAAGTGAAAAGACTGATAAAAACTACCTGTCCGAGATTACCCTCCCACCATCTAAGGAATGATTCCAAATGTTCAGTATTTGAAGGACAGGAATTTCAAAAGATAAAAATCATTAGTCAATACCTGTATTGACTATTTCAATACCTGTATTGAAAAGAAACAACAGGAAAGATGTTTGAAGGGATTCAAAAAGCTGGATGTTTAACTATTTTTTTCCTGGAAGCCATCTTCCAAATACTCAGCCAAACAACAAAACCACATTAAGCACAGAGGAATTAATATTCTATTGATGTTGGATGTGCTGGTTTGAAATGATGTATGTACCCTAGAAAAGCCATGTTTTAATCCTGACCCCATTTGTAAAGGTAGCCATTTCTTCTAATCCCTATTCAGCCTTGTATGTTTGAAGCTGTAACTAGATCATCTCCCTGGAGATGTGATGTAATCAAGAGTGGTTGTTAGGCTGGATTAGGTGACGACACATCTCCACCCGTTTGGGTGGGTCTTGATTAGTTTCTGAAGTCCTATAAAAGAGGAAACATTTTGGAGAATGAGAGATTCAGAGAGAGAGCAGAGCAGAATGACATAGCCACAAGAAGTAGAGGCCACCATCCAGTGACCTTTGGAGATGAAGAAGGAAAACATCTCCTGGGGAGGTTCATGAAACAGGAAGCCAGGAGAAGAAGCTAGCAGATGACACTGTGTTTGCCATGCGCCCTTCCATATGAGAGAGGAACCCTGAACGTGTTCACCATGTGCCTTTCCAGATGAGAGAGAAACCATGACTGTATTCACCATGTGCCTTCTCACTTGAAAGAGAAACCCTGAACTTCATTGGCCTTCTTGAACCAAGGTATCTCTCCCTAGATACCTTTGAGTGAACATTTCTGTAGTCTTGTAATTGGGACATTTTCTCAGCCTTAGAACTGTTAAGAAGCAACGTATTAAATTCCCCTTCTAAAAAAGACATTCCATTTCTGGTATATTGCATTCTGCAAGCTAGCAGACTAGAACAGTGGGTTATATAATTCTTTTGATGAAATATTATTAGATAAAATATATTATTCAACACAGCAAGTAAAACTGGACCAAAATTTGAAGAAGATGTAAATCCAAAAATATTAACCAGTATTCCAGACTGCTTATGCCCTGGGGGTGTTATTTCAGTAAGGTAGCTGAGAATCAGAGCAATGTTTTGTCAACATCAATTTGGTAGGGAGATAAATACCAAAGTTTGTTAACAAGAGCAGGGAATCTGGTAATACATCCACTGCTTTTGGTTGGGAACCTAGCACATGGCTTTCTTGGAAAAATTTTCAACCAACTATAAAATACTCCATTTTTATTTTGGATTAAGGTAGCCTTACGGCCCTGATGTACACAGGGCCCGGCAAAAGCAAACAAAAGACCTCTTTGAAGGACACTGACATCATCCTAGTTCTCATATTATTTTTACAATTTTAAAATCTAATGTTCAAATTCATTTTAATAAAAAGAGACCAAATAAACAAGGAGACATGACAATCTGAATGAGAGGCAGCAGCAACAGGCCTTAAGGCACACCAGAGACTGGACATAAAACACCTATGCTTCTTACATTCAAGAATTTAAGTGATACTAAAATTTTCAGAGTATACTAGAAATCTTAAAAAGTGAGTAACAAAAAAATAACACAAAGGAAATGCTAAAACACAATAAAACATTTGAAAAATGAACTAAATGAATAGGAAAAACACATTAGGCAAAGAGGCAGACTTTATAATCTTATAATAAGATTAGGGCTGAAAAATATCTAAAATGAAGCCTGATGAGACAAATGAAGGAACATATGGAAGAGATAGTAACATGGTAGAGGGTAGGGTGAGAAGTCATAACACATATTTATTTGAGAGTGTCAGTAGATGACTACAGATAGAATAGAACAGAAGCAATATTTGAAGAGATGGTGTCTGTCTGGCCCAAAGTTAATTAAATACATAGACTCAAGAAACCCTAGAAAACTCAGAAGGAAAAAACTCATAAGAAATTTATACCTTGACATGCTTTTTACAACTTCAAAAAAACTTAAAAGAAGCTATAAAGCAGAAATACAACTTTCAAATTAATAATAAATGAAAAACTAACATCTGTCACCAACAATGGAACACAGAAGGTAATGATATAGCTTTATAATAAAATTTAAAAATAGCCATCAACATAGATTTCTGTATAGACAATGAAGTCCTTAAAGGTGAGGTTAAGTAAAAACATTTTCAAACAAATAAAAACCAATAACAAATTTAAAAGTTTTCTAGCAGCAAATTAATTCTAAAAAAATGTAAAGAAATGCTACTTAGGCAAAATAAAAACTATCCCAGAAAGAATTTGAAACAATCAGGTAGGATTTAAAAGCAATGAAAATTGTTAATTTAATGCATAAATCCAAATGAATAGTGAATGTATAAAATAAAAATAATATTTCACAGCAATAACATCAATAAAATGTTTTAAAATTCCATAAAATAATAAATGCCATAAGGTAGATAAAGCTGAAATACTTAAAAATACATTATCTAGAAGGTGATAAAAGATTAACTTTACATTTGATAAGGCAGCAAAAATGTTGTCTTTTCTCACATAACCAATAAGAATAATAAAATAATGGAGCTCTTCAAAATTAACAGATGAGAAAATCTGACCAAAAATTATCCATCTAAAAGAGGCATTCAGGAGAAAAATTAAAAAGAACATAGAAGATGGTGTGCAAATAGAAGTCACATATAAGAAAGAAAGTGCAGCTCTAAAAGGATTTATATTAAATATAAATATCCAACTTACATAGTCAATATTATCAGGTAGATTTATAAGGAAAACCTTCTTCTTCCTTTAAATTTTTAAGAAATTCATTTGAGACAAAAAACTTCAAGGTTTATATTAGATATTCCAAAATGTTTCAATATGTCATACTGTTCCCATATGCTATGGGAACAGGTGAAACAGTAAATTTTGTGTCATTACATTAAGAGCATATAAAATGACATTAAGGAAATGTCTAGAAATTAAGAGTCCTATTATAATGATAACATAGTTTAAATTTCCAGGAAATTTTAGAAATTTAAAACTTGTAAGCATCTAATAGTTACAGTTTTTGAAATAGTAAAAGAATGACAATATGTAGAAACAAACCCAAATCAGGATTGGGGATTTTTGTGTAACTGTCTCAGCAGTGGATAGAATAAGCAGAAAAATTATCAGCAAAGCTAATAGAGTATTCTAACCATTATGAATAATAAATTTTATTTAATTTTTTCTATACAGAACACTGCAAACAACAGCAAAATACACAAAACCAAAATTAGGGACTCAAAAAGGCATTTGTTTACAATTATCAAAGGCAGCATTATTCACAATAGCCTAAATGTAGAAATAGCTTGAGTCCATCAAGATACATGGATACATACGTACATACAGTTGAACCACATTCAGTGATAAAATTGAACATAGTTCAGATATATTCATTTGGATTCATGCATTTGGATGAACCTTGAAGACATGTTGAGTGAAATAAAGGAAATACAATAAATAGACTGATATTTTAAGATTCCACTTGTATGAAACAGCAAGAATATGCAAATTCACAGAAACAGGAAATAGATTACAGGTTACCAGCAGTGAGCGTAGTGAGGATGTGGAGTTAATGTTTAATGGGTACAGAGTTTCTGTTTGGAATGATGGAAATGTTTTTGCCATAGATAGTGGTCAAGGTCATTGTCAATTAATCAATACCTCCTTATTGTATGTTTGAAAGGGGTGAAAATGGAAAATTTTATATTGCATATATGTGTTATCATACACACAAAGATAAAGATACATCTCTTATCAGACCCGTAATAAACTTGCAGAGGTGAAGGGGGAGAATGAGAAGGGTTAAGAGGCCAACACAGTCATAATGTCAAAGACTACAGCAGCTCTGACCAGGCAAGAAATAAGAAGGGGTCAGCTGTGCATGTGCTTGGAAGACGAGGCATAGGATTTGCTGGTGGGATGGAGAGGAGTTGAAGAAAAAGAGAGAAATCAAGAAGCACAGCAAATTCTTTCCTGAACACCTGTCCAGATACATGGGAAGGGAAAAAATGAGGTGAGGCAAGTTCAAGGAGGAGTCTAGTGTTTGCTTTTGGCACATTACGTGTCCATATGCAGGGTTTGTGGAAGCAGCTGTGTGAATATGGCCTGCATAGAAAAGATGTTGAGGGGTAGCTGCAGCACCTTGTAAGTAAGTTCCCCTAATAAATGCTAAAGCAGAGATTGTCCTGGGGCTTAAGGCCTTTCCTCAGAATCTCAACAAGCACCATTGTGGGCCTATGCTCAAAATTTGACCACACGGTATTAAGGAAAATGAAGTCTTCATCTCTGAAAACACAAAAGTTAGAGCACCCAGGGCTTAGGCAGGAGTGGGCCAGACAACAGATGGAGTTGAAATGGAGGTAACTGAGCCCAGAAAAAAGAAATGTCAGACTCTGAAAATGGTTTCCTTTGTAAGGAGAACATAGTTTATGGGTATGGTAGTGCTGTTCTTTTTATTTTTAATAAAGAATGGTAGATTTAGTTATTTAAACTAGCTCTGATCTAAAACTAATAATCATAGATCATCATTGTCATCCAGCATTCAGGGTAGGGTGTTATGGAAGTAAGGGGATCAATGAAATTTTGGCACAGATCTGACTCAGAGTAGGTCCAGTGGGTCCCTTAGCCCATCCTGTGGTCATTTTGCCTGTTTCAGAATGCATAGTTGGAACAGATATTCACCAACAGGAAGAATCCCCACATTGTATCCTTAACAGGTGGAGTGAGGGTTAGTTTTGTAGGAAAGGAAAGTTGAAAACCTCCAATACTATCTCTACATTGAAAATAGACTGCAAAGATGAGTACTACATCAAGGAGTTGAAAGAGTCCTTGGGATTCCCACCATATCCTCCTTCAACTCTATTTGGCCTGCACAGAGAATTGAAATATTATACAGGATGACAGTGAATTACTGTAAACTTAACCAGGTAATGATTCTAGGTTCAGCTGGTATAAAGAAGTAGTATCATTGATAGAGTAAGTCAATACCTCCTCTGGTAACTGTTAGGCAGCTACTGATCATCAATTGCTTTTTATCTTGATTCCTGTTCCTGACCAACAGAAACTTTGTTTTCAGCAGTCAAGGCCAGCAGTAAACCTTTGCCATCCTAACAGAGGGTGCCTCAAGTCTCCAGCCCTATATAATAATCTAGTCCTCAGAGACCTCAATTGACATTCCCTTCCCTGGGTCATTATACATTTTTCATTGCATTGATATGCTAAATGGATCTAATAAGCAAAAAGTAGCAATTAATCTAGACTTATTGGTGAGAAATTTATTTGCATATCAGAGAGTGGGACATAAATATAAATTATTTCAGGGGCCTTCTCCATTTGTGTAATTGTCAGGTATCCAGTGGTGTGGGGATAAATTGAGATATTCCTTCTAAGATGAAAGGACAAGGTGCTAGACCTGGCTCCTACAACTAAAAAATGGGCCACAATACCTATTTTGCATTTTTGGATTTAGAGGTTGTATATGATTCTAAATTGGCATCTAATCAATTGTGCTGTTTCTCCCATACCCAGGATTCATGGGTCCAGGAAACCAAGGATGGTAATGGTTAGGGCACCACTTATTAATGATCCACTAGAAAAATGTTTGCTTTCTGTTCCTATGACTGTATCCTCTTCTGGTCTAGAAGGTGGAGTGCTTTCACCACAAGACACAGTCATGATTTCTGCTTAACTGGAAGTTAAAACTGCACTCAGCCACTTTTTTTTCCTTGTGTTTCTGAGTCAACAGGCAAAGAAAGCAGTTACAATCCAGCTGGGTGATTGATCCTGACATCCAAGGTAAAACTGGACTTCTACTACACAATAGACATAAGGAAGAGTACATCTGGAGACAGTGGAGATCTCTTAGCATATCTCTTATTATTCTCATGTCCTAAGACTAAAATAAATGGAAAAGTATAATGATGATAAGATAGATATAAATGTGAGTAATGACCATTTGGGATCTGGGGACTACATCGTATCACATCATTCTTTGAATTTCTAAGCTTACTATAATCTCTTCATAAATAAATATGACTAATTCACCAAAGAGCTCCTGAAAATTAAATCTAATGATTGTGTCAGCCTTTTACTTGGAATCGAACTATAATTGGAAAATAACTTCTTTGGAGGAACTTTCTCTTCGGATTTTCTGTTCTCTGACATTCTTGATTGTTTTCAAATTGCTCTACTCACTCTTGCAAAGAGTCCTCACAAAAATCCTTTAAGTATTACTATTGGAACATGTCAAACAAAATGCTAGTCCCTCTTCTCCCCATTTCCTATACATTGTCTTAGAAATGTTATGCATTTCTTTACTTGCTTCAATTTTTGCCAAACTTCTCATATGCTGCATCCAAAACTATTGTGTGGATTATATTTCTAATCTTTAAAGCCTGATTTTGTGTGTAACAGACATATACACTAAAATGTACCTCAAACTGATTTAATTTTCCCCACACAATAAAAAACAATATTCCTCAAGTCTCCAATAGAAGTTAACAGATCCTCAAAAATACACCCTCTCAAGATCTCACTCACACAGAGGAGCACTGACGTCATCTCTGCATTAACACTACTGTCAATGCCGCTCTTTACATAATCTCTACAAACACATTTTTACTGATGCTCCTTTACCTACATTCTCATATTACTTGACAACTTTCTCAGAGATCCCTTCTCTGAACTTCAAGCTAAGGTTTCCCTTTCCCCTCCTCATTGGTTTATTTAAGACTCTACTATTCTTTCAGGCTACTCAGCTAATTTGTCACTGTACATTTATCAATTTATGCTTTTTTAATTTACTTTCTACTATGCTAAATTAATTTCCAAAAAAATCAAATCCTGTGGTGTTAAGATGAAGCAGTCCTTTTGACCATTACTTATGGATTATAAATCCAGAAAAATTCCATATTCTCAATAAACTGACCTTCCTTCTGCTGTGAGATTAAACAATTGCTTTCAGGTTAATGTTAATTTACCAAATTGAGGATGTCTATTCCTCCTGGTGAAAATTCTTTCTAATCCTCCAACTTAACAACTAAAGGACAATTAGCCCAATTAAAAATGGTCAAAAGACTTGAACATGCATGTCTCTACAGAATACATACAAATCACCAGAAAGTACCTGAAGATGCTGGGCACAAACAGCCATCAGGATAATGTCAATGAAATCCACAATGAGATACCATTTCTTAAACATTACAGTGTTTCTATTAAAAAAAAAAGTAAAATAACAAGGATTGGAGAAGATGCAGAGAAACAAGAACTCTCATACATTGCTGATGGCAATGTAAAGTGGGGCAGCTGCTTAAGAAGAAAAGTTTGGTGGTTCTCAGGAAGCTAAGTTTGGTACTACTATATTATCCAGTCTTCCCACAAATAGGTAAATACTCAAAAGAATCAAAAACTGCACTCAGACAGACATTTGCACAATGTTCATAGGGCATTATTCATAATTGCCAAAAAATGAAAGCAACCCAAGTATCCATCAAGAGATGAATGGATAAAGGAGGTATATACATACAACGGATAATTATTCAGCCATACAAAGAAATGCACTCCTGATGCATGTGATGACATAGATGATACCTGAAAAGAAACCATGTTTAGAAAAATACTCCATATACAAAAGAACAAATATTGTATAATTTCATTGTTTTGAAACAATTAGAATGTGCAAACTCAGAATTGGAATCTAGAATATAGATTAACAGGTATAATGTTAAGGTTCATGTGTCAAATTGGCCACATGGTGGTGCCCAGATGTCTGGTTGGGCAACAGCTGCCCTGTCTGTTGCTATGAGGACATTTCATGGACTTTAATCATGATCACATTGGCTGCATCAAGGGCTGATTTCATTTGTAATCAGTAAGGGTAGAGTCTTCTGCAGTGAGTGATGTTTAATCTAAACACCAGAAGGCTTTTAAGGAAGATTCAGAAGAGACAGTCACTCTTCTGCTTCAGCCAGCCAGCCTCTCCCATGGAGTTTATCCAAACCCTTTATTGAAGTCATCAGCATCACAGCTTGCCCTGCAGATTTTGGACTCTTCCATTTCCACAGTTGTCCAGCCAGCCTCTCCTATGAGTTTATCGAGGACCTCTCCTTAGCATTTACTGAGGCCTGTGGCTTGCTCTACAGACCTTGTACTCTACATTCCCATGGTTACATGAGATGATTTTAAAAATGTGATAGCTACAGAGATCTCCTGCTGATTCTGTTTCTCTAGTGAACCCTAGCTAATACAGCCTGGTACCAGGAGAGGTTCTTAAGAAACAGAATCTTAAAAGTGAGTTTTTATGATTGGTTTTCTACTCTGATTGGACTCAAAAACACTAAGAACTCTGTTTCCCATAATCAGAATGACACTGCCAATGCATGGGGTGAGTTGGATTCTTCTAATGCCAGGCTCTGGGGGACAATATTTTTGACACTTTATGGAGTTTAGTGGAAACAGGAGGTATAGAGATGTTGGGTGTTTGTTGTTAGATATGCTGTCTACATTGATGAGGGAAAGGGATGAGATGAAGACTTCAAATGAGAAGCGTATGTACTGTAAGACAGATGTAAACATTTCTATGAGTGCCCTGAATGAAAAAATATATATATATTTTTTACATGGGCAGGCACCTGGAATCGAACCCATGTCCTCTGGCATGGCAGGCAAGCATTCTTGCCTGCTGAGCCACCGTGGCCCACCCCATGAAGGAAAATCTTATTTCCTATAGCTACAGACTTGAGATCTCTGAAAATCTGACTCAGAATCTCATAGAGTATCAACTTTACAACATAAACTGAAATCTCAAACTTGCATGCAACTAGGTGAATGAACTTTAAGGGCTGGATGTTGAATGAAATGCCAGGAACAAAAACACAAATATCATCATGCTCCATTCATATGGACTAACTACAACATAAAAATTCAGTGAACTAAAGTCTAGAGCATGGGTTATCAGGTTGGGGCTTATTGTAAAGGGTCCTAGATTATAAGCTCTTACATTAGTCACATACATTCATGGGGTGTAACTGTTAATTTTAAATTCTGAAATACTGAGCTGTTTATATATAATATATTCTTTCCCAGAAACTTCAGGTATTTATATGACACCTGAGACTCATAGTTAAGGCTCTGAAGCTATGAAAGTGAGCAGTAAACCATACAGAAACTGTTTAAAAAGTTGAAAAAGTAATCAGACATCAAGTAGAGATATGAATGAAGCTGATCTGGATAAGACTAAGGTATACTAATAAGATTGGGTAAAGGATGATATCATCCATATTTTAAAACTTCAACTTCTGGGTGAAACTAAAGGGAGAGATATTTATTTGGTGCAAAATTTATATTTTGGGTAGTGCATGTCCTAACTTAATTTGTATGGTCAGTTTAGTTGAACACCATAAGTACATGCAATCTTGAATAGTGCATGAGATTTTGTTGGTTTGTCCAGGCTACTTTGATGCCCTGATTAATCTAAGACTAATTTGGGTAGTGAATAAAGAAGTATTTGCAAAGTCTCCTTGGGGTTATGGGGAGAAAGGAGGAAATATCCAACTTCTCCATTTGGAGAACTTCTGATACTCTTGCAAGCAGTGGGGACAACCAAATCAATAGACTGCATCCTCAATCTTGGGGGTGAGCTGAATGAAATTTCTTCCTGCAAAAGATAGGCTAAGCCTACTTAAAATTAGACCTAAGAGTTGCCCCCAGAGAACCTCTTGTTGCTCAGATGTGGCCTCTGTCTCTAAGCCAACTCAGCAGGTGAACTCACTGCCCTCCCTTCCATGTGGGATATGAATCTCAGGCATTTAAATCCCCCGGGCAATATAAAACAGAAAGCCTGGGTTAAGCCCGGCATCAAGAAATTGAGAAAGACTTCCTGACCAAAAGGGGAAAAACAGAAACGAGACACAAACTTTTAGTAGCTGAGTACTTTCAAACATTTGAGAGGTTATCCTGGAGGATATTTGTGGGTGTTACATAGATATCCCTCTTCTTAGTTTATGCTGTGATGGAGTGATTAGAGGGAAGTACCTAAAACTGTTGAATTCTGTTCCATTAGCCTACATACTGCAAGACAATTGTATAAAGGTATAACATTTACAGTACAACTTTGTGACTGTGAAAACTGTGTGCCAGGTGCTCCTTATTTCTAGGATATGGGCAAAGGACTAAAAAATATGGATAAAGAATAAATAAATAATAAGGAGGGCAAAGGGCAAGATAATTTGGTATATGGAAACATTAGTGGTCAATGAGAGGAAGGGTTAAGGTTTATAGTATATATGAGTTTTTTTCTTTTTCGTTCTGGAGTGATGCAAATGTTCTAAAAAAAAGGATCATGATTATGAATTCACAACTATGTGATGATTATTGTGAACCACTGACTGTACACCATGCATGTATAATATATGTGTGTGAAGATTTTTCAATTAAAAAAAAAGTTTACCACAGGGGAAACCCCTGATACTGTTTCAAACATTAGGGACACCTAAAGCAATAGGCCAAGACCTTGGTCTTGAGGCTTGTTCCTGTGATGCTTATGTAGGTAGCAGAGAGGCTTAGCTTATCTCTAGGAATGCCTGACAGTTACTTCAGGAGGACCTCTTTTGTTGCTCAAATGTGGGCTCGCTCTAAGCCCAACACTGCAAGTGAAGTCACTGCCCTCCTGACTCTCTGGGACATGACCTCAGGGGTGAAGTCTACCTGCCAGTGTGGAAGTGACTCCCAGGGATGAGCCCTGGCCCTGTGGGGATGAACAATGTCTATCCTGGCTGAAACAGGGAAAAGAAGTATATCAAGTAAGGTATCAGTGGCTGAGAGAGTTCAAATAGAATTAAGAAAGCACTCAGAAGGACATTCTTAGGCAAGTTTCTGTTAGACACTGCTACCTAAAATAACTTGTTAAACCCCAACCAAAATCATTCCTACCAATCCTAAAGAACACTCAGGGCTTTATATAAGATTCTACAAAGGTTCCATGCCCTAGGGTAACTTTCCAGAAATCTAAAAGGTCCAAATGGGTCCCTGGACCAGTTAAGCCCTGAAATGCAGAGGGGGGCCAGCCTCCCCAGGACATCAACTAGTTCATCCCCCATCCCATATTATCAACAGCCCCTCCCAACATGAAACATTTAGAATGGGAATAGCCCAAATTCCCTTAAATAGTGGTAGAAAGATCAAAGGTGATGGTGGAGTTATACAGAGAAGGTAGGATTTGACAAACAAGTACAATTGCTGAATCATTATATTGCTATTTCTTTTAGTCTGCAATATCTTAGAACAGCTAGAAGGAAAAAACCTAAAATTGTGAAGCTGAAATCCATACCAAACTCTGAAATCTGTTCTACAACTAATTGCCTTGATGTACTTTGAAATTTATTGCTCTTTTGTATATATGTTCTCACACAAAAAAAGGAAGAGTATAACAGGGAAGGTAGGATTTAACAAATAAGTATGACTGCTGAATCATTATATTGATATTTCCTGTGACTTGAAATCACTTGAAGAAAAAATGAAAAATCATAGAACTGTAACCCATACCAAACTTTAAAGTCTGTTCTATAACTACTAGTTAAAATGTACTTGGAAATGTATTGCTTTTTTGTACATATGCTATATTTCACAATAAAAAATGTGAAAAAGAAGAAAGCAGGAGTAATTATACTAATATCAGACAAAATAGACTTTAAATGTACATGTTTCATAAGAGACAAGCAAGGACAATACATATTAATAAAAGGGACAATTCACCAGGAAGAATTACCAATCACTAATGTTTATGTCCTTAATCAAGTGTCTCCTAAGAACGTGAGGCCAACACTGGCAAAACAAGTGAGCAATAGACATTTCAACAATAATAGTGGAAGACTTCAATACACCACTTTCCTCTATAGATAGAACACTTAGAGGATCAACAAGGAAACAGAAAACCTAAACAATGTGATAAATGAATTAATCCTAACAGACATATAAAGGTTGTTACACCCCAAATACCAGTCTGTACATCCTTCTCTACTGCTCTTGGAACCTTCTATAGAACAGATCATATGCTTTGACACAAAACAGGTCTTAATAAATTATAAAAGACTGACATTATTTAAAGTACCTACTCTGACTATGATGGAATGAAGCTGGAAATCAATAACCAGCAATGAACCAGAACTTTCACAAATATTTGGAGATTAAATAATGCTCTTAATAATCAATAGGTCAAAGAAGAAATTGCAAGACAAACTGGTAACAATTGTGGGAAAGATGAACCTGAGTATGTAAGATATCAGGACTCATGGGATGCATCAGAGGCAGTGCTGAGAGGGAAATTCATTGCTCTGGAATGTCTATTTTTAAAAATAAGAAAGAAAAAATGGAGGACTCAACTGTTCACGTGGAAGAACTAGAGACAGAACAACAAGCTAAACTGTAGGCAAATAGAAGAAAGAAAAAACCTAAGCAGAAATGAATCAATTGGAGAACACATGTAAAAAAAAAAATTGAAAGGATCAATAAAGCTAAAAGTCAGTTCTTTGAGAAAATCATAAAACTGATGCACCCCTAGCTAAGCTGACAATGAAAAGAGAGAGAGGATGCAAATAAAAAAATTAAACAAGAGGCAGATCATTACCACATTCTCTGAAGAAATAAAATAGTTTTTAAGAGGAAACTATGAACTATATGCCAAGAAATGAGATGACTTACGTGAGATGGGCAAATTCTAGTAATACATGATCAACCTACACTGACTTGAGAGGAAACAGCAGGTTTCAACAAGCCAATCATAAGAGATTCAATCTGTCATCAAAACTCTTCCCACAGGGCAGTGTGATGATGGCTAATGGCAGAATTCTTGCCTGCCATGCCAGAGAGCTGGGATTGATTACCAATGCCTGCCCATGCAAAACAAAAAACAAAACAAAAAACAAAAAAAAACTTCAACAAAGAAAATACCACAGCCAGATGGCTTCACAGGGAAATTTTAACAAACATTCCAAATTTTTTTCAAACATTCCAAACATTCCAAATTTTTATTCAATAATTGAAGAAATCCAATGATTTATTATTATTAAATAAACTTGATAATTAAATAAACTTTTATTCAAACATACCAAATTTTTATCAAAAATTCCAAAAAGAATTAACACCAATCCTGCTCAAACTATTCCCAAATAATTAAGGAAAAAACGAACACTTCATAAGTCATTTTACAAAGCTAAAATCACTCTAATACCAAAACCAGGTAACAACCCTACCAGAAAGGAAAACTACAGATGAATTTCCCTAATGAATATAGATGTAAGAAGTCTCAACAAAATATTACAAATCAAATCCAATGACATATTAAAAGAATTAGACAACACTATGAAGTGGGCTTCATACGAGGCATGCAAGGGTGGTCCATTCAACAGAAGAGAATCAATCCATTTAATACAACACATTAACAAATTAAAATGTAAAAATCACATGATCATCTCAATTGATGCTGAGAAAGCATTAATCAAAATTCAGCATCCTTTTCTGACAAAAACTTCAAAACACCAAACAATATGAATTGAAGTAAACTGCCTTAGTGTGATAAAGGGCATATGTGAAAAACCGACAGCCAGCACCATACTTAAAGGTAAGAGACTGAAATCTTAACCCCTATGACCAGGAATGAGAAAATTCCCATTGTAACCATTGCTCAACATTGTGCTAGAACTTTTAGCTAGAGCAATCAGGCAAGAAAAGGAAATAAATGTTTCCATTTCCAAATCAGAGAGGAAGTAAAACTTACATTATTTGTAGAAAACATGGTCTTATACTTGGAAAATCCTGAGAAACATATGGCAAAGCTAGATGAGATGACAAATTCAGCAAAGTGGCAGGACACAAGATTGGAATGCAAAAATAAGTAAGGTTTCTGTACACTAATTAAAGAGACAAGAAGTTCCATTCAAAATAGCAACTAACAGAATTAAGTGTCTAGGAACAAATGTGTTCAGGGATTTAAAGGACTTGCACACAGAAAAATATAAAACATTGCTCAAAGAAATCAAAGATCTAAATAGGTGAAAATATATCTCCCCTGATCATGGATGGGAAGGTAACATGTCATTAAATAGAAAAACTGACAAACTAAAGATTGTGTAACAATCTTCACAAACTGATCTACATAGTCAATGCAATATCAACCAATGTTCCAAAAGCCCACTTTGAGGACTTGATAAAGCTAGTCATTAAATTAAGAAATCAATGGGCCAAGCCCTTGATCTTGAAACCTGCTCTTATGAAGTTTAAGTATGTGGCAGTGAAGCTTAGCCTACCTATAGATATGCCTAAGAGATACTTCAGAAGGACCTCTTTTGTTACATGGCCTCTCTTTCTAAGCCCAACTCTGAGAGTCAAATCATTGCCCTCCCCACTGTATGTGGGACATGACATCCAGGGGTAAGATTATCCCTGGCAGCATGAGATATGACTCCCAGGGATGAGTCTGGCCCTGGCATCACAGGATCAACAATGCCATTCTAATGACCAAAAGTCATTAGAAGTGTTACAAATATGGTGTCAGTGGTTGAGAGAGTTTAAATAGAGTCAGGAGGCTACTCTGGAAGTCACTCTCATGCAAGCTTCAGGTAGACACTGCTACCTACCATAGCTAGCCAAACCCCAACCCAAACCATTCCCACCAATCCTAAATTGCACTTAGAGTTTATATAAGATTCTACAAAGGTTCTATGTGTTCAGATAACTTTCTAGAAACATACAACCCCCAGATGGGTTCTAGAGATCAGATAAGTCTTGAAATGCAGAGGGGCCAGCCTCTCCAGAACATCAACTAGTTCTATCTCCTACCCCATATTATCAACATCCCCTTTCAACATGAAATTTTAGAATGGCCATATCCTAGATATTCCTAAATAATGGGAGAAAGATCAAAGTTGAAGGTGGAGGACAGTGAAGATAGGGTTCAAGAAATGAGCATGACTGCTGAAATATTATATTGATATTTCTTTTAGTCTCCAATATCATAGAGCAACTAGAAGTAGAAACCTAAAGTTGTGGAATTGTAATCCATACCAAACACTGAATTTGTTCTACAACTAATTGCTGCAATGTGCCCTGAATTGTATTGCTTTTTTGTATACATGTTATTTTTCACACACACACATAAACCTTCTAGTCTCCAGTGTGTTGAGCAGCGAGAAGAAAAAATCTGAAATAGTGTATTGATAACACATAATAAACTCTGAAATCTGTTCTGTAACTAAGTGTACTTTCAAAGTAATTGCTTTTTCTCTCTTTTATTTGTATATATGTTATTTCTCTCTTTTCTTTGTATATATGTTATATTTAACAATAAAAGAATGTTAAGAATTTATTTGGTAGGGAAAGTTATCTCAAAAAAGCCAAAAAATATCCTAATGATGAATAGCAACTAGGGAAGAATTAAACTTTCTTACTTTAAATCTTATTATAAATCCACAATGATACTGGCACAAAGATAGACACATTGATGAATGGAATCAAATTGAGAATGCAGAAATATACCACCAAATCTATGGTGATTTATATTCAACAAAGGCCTAAATCCACTGAACTGCGACAGAAAAGTCTTTTCAATAATTGTGTATGGAAGACCTGGATATCAATAGCGAAAAGAATAAAGCAGGACCCCTACCTTGTACCCTACTCAAAAACTAACTCAAAGTGGGTGAAGCATGTAAATATAAAAACCAGTAACATGAAATTCCTCAAAGCAAATATGGGGAAACATCTTCAAGGTCTAGTAATAGGAGATCACTTTTTAAAATTTACACCAAAAGCACAAGCAATCAAAGAAAAAATAGATAAATGGGAACCCTTCAAAATCAAATGGCTCTGTGCCTGAAAGGACTTCTGTCAGAAAGGTGAAAAGGCAGCCAACACAATGGGAGAAAATACTTGGAAACCACATATCAGATAAGGGTACATATGATATCCAGTATATATATAAAGAAGTCATACTACTCAAAAACAAAAAAACCAACCCAATTATAAAATGAGCAAAAATATGAATGGACATTTTCCAAAGAGCAAATGGCCAAAAAAACACATGAAGAGATGTTTATCTTCATTATGTATAAGGGAAATTCAGATCAAGACTAAAATGAGATATCACCTCATACCTGTAAGAATGGCTGCTAATAAACAAACAGGAAACTACAAATGTTGGAGAGTATGTGGAGAAATTGAACACTTATGCACAGCTGGTGGGAATGGATAATGGGGCACAGCCACTGTAGAACACCAACCATCAAGCTGTTCTGTGACTTGGCAATACCACCACTTGTCATATACCCAGAAAAGCTGAAAAGCAGTGACATGAACAAACATCTGCACACTTATATCCACAGCACCATTATTTACAATTGCCAAAAGATAGAAACAATGCAAGTGGCCATCAACAGATGAGTGGACAAACAAAAAGTGCTATTATACATATTCTGGAATATTACACAGCATTTAAGATGAAATGATGTCCTGAAGCATAACATGGATGACCTTAGATATTGCATAATTTTGCTAATATAACCCTGGTAAAGACAAGCTCAGAGTCTTACACTGTAAAATATAGGGAACTTAGTGTTTCACAGAATCCAGATATGGATGAAGTTACCTAATGAGGTTGAAGTTGATTATGAGAATGGATAGAAGTGATAGTAGCTCATTGGTGGGTTTGTAAGTAATATTGTCATATTGAAGGTGAAAGTTTGAAAGAGCCATATAACTCGATGATTAACACAACAAATATAAATAAGTATTTGCTTGAACTACTTCAAAGGTAGGAATCTTGCACAAAGAGTAAATAATACACAGGTATGGGGGAACACTGTTACCTGCTCTTTTGGTCTGTTAATGATGCTGGAATAAATAACCAGGAATGAAACAGCTTTTGAAAAGGGAATTTATTAAGTTACAAATTTATTATTCTAAAGCCATAAAAATGTCCAAACAAAAAGGCATCCAGAGAAAGATACCTTGACTCAAGAAAGGCCAATGCCTGGGAACATACATGGGTGGTAAAAGCAGGTCCTTGTTCCGGGTTCCATTGCTTCCATATTCTGATGCCAGTGCTTTCTTCTGTGAGTGATTATGGGCCTTCACTTATCTCCTCCAGGACAAAACACTGGATTCTGACTTACTTAGCATCTAATGGGAAGGCACAAGGCAATGTCTACCGGGCTCTGCATCACCAAATGTCCATATCTAGGACTGTTTTCTCTGTCAGCACCCCAAACATCTCCAAATATCTATATCTCTGCTGGCTCTGAATCAACTGCTTCTCCAAGGGCTTCTGCATTTCCAAACACCTATATGTATGTCCACATCTAGGTTTCTCCAAATGCTTCCCATTTTAAAGGACTCCAGTAAACTAATCAAGAGCCATCTTAAATGGGAAGACAGATTTCCATCTAATCGAAAGTTCACACCCACAATTGGGTGTCTCACATCTCCATGGAAACAATCCAATCAAAGTTTCCACTCCACAATATTGAATCAGGACTAACAGAAACATGGCTGCCCTCTTAGGACTGAATCAGGAAAAGGGGCATGGCTTTTCTAGGGGTACATAACAGCCTTAAACTGGCACACATGCTATGGGCTATATGTAACAGGAAGACCAGTACCACAGCAACGCTAGGGTTAAATAACTAGGGGGGAAGGATAAGAGTTAAGGGAAGTTTGAGAATTTCTCTTTGTTGAGTGTGTTATGTTTCTCTTTGGAGCAATGAAAAATGTCAAAATTGAGAGTGATGGTGATTGTACAATAAGTGAAGATGCTGTGAGACACGGACTGTCCAATTTGGACATTATCCATGATGACCAGTGGATGGAGGTGGCTGAAGTGTACAGTGACTGAGAAGCAGAAAGGCAAACTGCTGTGTACATATATGATGACATACCGTGTGGCTATAGAAAGTAATGAAGTCATGAGTCATGAAATGATAGTGAATGAACCTTGAGCAAATTATGATATGCAAAATAAACCAGAAGCAAATGCACAAATACTGTATGGTCTCTTTTAGAGAATACTTTCAAGAAAATTGGGGCCAGGACTGTAATTTTCTTATAGTAGTCACATTTATTCCTGAGTTTTCAGTGTTATTTATAGATTCTAAGATGCTGTGCTATGTGTGGATAACCTGGTAATTCCCAGGAACTTTGGGCACCTGGGTGGCACCTAAGATACAAATTTGGAGTTCTCCTAGATGTTCTTCTAAAACACTGGGTCTGCTCCTCCATGCCCTGCTTGAGCACAAGCACCTTGACAAGGCCAGGATCACTATTTTGCTCTGAACTGATGCTATCTACTTCATGACAGTATCAGTAAGCAGGGCCCCTGCCTCTTCCCGACATCTCTGGCTCTCCTTTAGCACTCCAACCCACCTTCCTCTCAGCCCCTGGGGTAAGGCCACTACAATGAGCCTATCTTGATGCAGACCTTCGGAGCCATGCATTTTCAGTACCTTCTTCGCAGAGCCCTACTACCTCCCTGAATTAAGAAGGGAAAGAAGAAAAAAAGGGGCTATTTCACATTCAGTTTAAGTTTTTATAAATTATCTTGCACACATTTTCAAATTCCATGCCAAAAACAAAATTCCATTGGTTCTCTTAAAAGTTGCAACATGAAGGCCACGGTGGCTCAGCAGGCAAGAATGCTTGCCTGCCATGCCAGAGGACCTGGGTTCGATTCCCGGTACCTGCCTATGTTAAAAAAAAAAAAAAAAAAGTTGCAACATGAAAGCAAAGTTCCTATTTTCTCATCATCTAAGGAAACAATGCAAAGAGCAGAGGGAGGAGGAGTAACTCCCATCCATTCCTCCTGTCTCCACCCTCACACCTCCCCTTGGAAGTCCGTGTAAGTATTACTTAGTCCCTCACACCTCCACAATGAGCATCCTTCACATTCTCACAAGTAATGGCTTTTTGTTTATTGTCAGCTGCAAAATTATAGTCAAAGTTGAAACCCAAGTCAACATATAAAAAACAAACTAAAACTGAAAGGAAATTTGTTTTTCCTATATAATGACGTCACAGAGACTTTTCAAAGATTTTACCTATACTAGCTTATCACAGTACAGAAAGGACCTTTGGTAAGGGAGACACACCTTGGGGAGTTGCTAAAATTGCATCTCTCTCTTTGATATCAAACTGTATGTGTGATGTTTTGTTTGTTTATCATCTGTGTCCTCAGCATAACTAAAAATTCCAAGAGGACAAAAACTTGTCTATTCTGTTTACTGGTGTATGTCTGGAACACACACTGTGCATAGCAACAACAAAGTACCTCAAAATTATTTTTGAACAAAATAATTACCATTTTTGGGATTCTTTGCACAGCATCTTTATTTCACCTGTGAAAACAGGAGAAAATAAATTGACACTATTCCAGAAACAATTTAAAAACAGCAAAGAGTTTGATAAAAAAAAAATTTACTCTGTACAAATCAAACGTGCTATCCTTAACTTTTCTTTGGAAAGACAGCTTTGTTTCTGCCACTCACACTGCAGAATGTGTGACTACTGAGAAGCACTTGGTCTGCCTGAGTTTAAATACACCAAACCATTCAACCAAAAATTTTTCATTTTCCATCTCAAGCATTAAAGTACGTAAGTTTGCTAATTGAGACACACTAAAGTTCTGAAATCAGTATAATATGTACATTTTCTTGTCTTAATTTTGGAACAGAAGTGAACCAGGGTACCAATTTTAGCTTTTGCATAAGAAACGACCAAAAAACCTATTTCATTGCAAACTCCCTATTTTATTATTTATCTCGCGTGCCCAGTTCTAGTCCTGCTCACAGCGCTTTTTTTTCTTTTTTTTTGCGGATTTTGCTGGGACACAGCACTGCCAGGATTGCAGTCGCCGCAGCTGCCACTGTCCTTGTGGCTAAGCCGTCCACTGTGCAGCCCGCGGGGGTCCCGCGCCTTATGCTGCACCATTTCTGCCATAGGAGCGCGTGCGGCCGCTCCCCCCCGCAGGCTGTGGCACAGGTTCCGCTGGCCTCAGCCATCCCCAGGCAGCCTGCGCGAGCGGGTCGGCTCTGGCCTGCAGCAGGGGGCGGAGCGCGCGGCCGGCGGCTTCTCGCAGGCGGTGGACTCCGGGCGAGAAGGAGGGCTCGCGCTGTGTGTGGCCGCGCGGCCGGGTCAGGGAGGGCGGCAGGCCTTGGTGCTGCCACGTGGTGCCGAGGACAGCGTTGAGAACCCGCAGGACCGCGCCTATGCGGCAGCAGTGCAGTGTGGGGGAGAACCAGGACCGGGCTGCCGTGGAGTTGGAGGCGCCGCCGGCACCGCGAGGTGCAGGGGAAACAGTCCATTTTAGGGCAGTTGGTGGAGACGGCGAGAACACGGAAGGAGCCGGCTGTGAAGGCAGATCGCGCCCAGCCGCAGGGGCTGCGCCTGCAACTCCTAAACCCGAACCCAGCGGGCCTCACCGGGGTGGCCGGGCGGGTCTCTCAGCGGAGCCCCGCAGCCAGGAGTGAGAACGCCAAGGGGAGCGTGGGGCCCGAGTGGGGCCATCCCAGGCTAACTCTACTTCAGCTCCGCCCGGGCGGGGTCCCGACAGCAGGTACCAGGCTCGAGACAGCAGGGCCGGCGTGGCCACACCCGCCTCCGGGGTCTGCTTCCCCCAGTCCAGGCGGGTCCTCCTCTTGGAGTCCACGGCTCCCGCCACGGGGGCGGAGGGGGACAGGCTTCTTGGCCCGGGCCGCGTGGTCCCTGCCGCCCAGCACGGGGAGTCTGACCTGCTCGGTGTCCAGCCTGGGCCGGATACGCCCCCCCCCCCTTACACAACCTGATGCCCCTGGCTTTCGCCGAGAACCTCATGTTGGTGCCATGCCCGGTGAGGACACCCATTCCATAGAGCGCCGCAGTCCCGACACGCCCAGCACCCACCATCCACCGCCAGGAAAGCTGGGGTTACCGGCGCGCGCCACCGAGCCTGGGGTCCGGTGGGTTGCAGCCGGGGCTCGCGTTGCAGGGCGCGCTGCACAGGGGCGGAGAGAAAAGGGACGGGAGTGGGGTGCCGCTTTCACAACCGCCGCCCGCGGCCGCACGGGGAACTGAGTTTAAATCCCAGAGGCAGCGAAGGCGATTACACCGCTGTTCTCGGCGTGTGCGGCGCAGCTCGGCGGCTCCGGGTGCAGCTCCCGTGCCCCGTGTGCCCAGCCAGGGCTCCAGTCCCGGGCCCTCTTGCAGCGTCTTCAAGGCTGGCAGCCAGCCGGACCAAGACCCGAGGATTCAGGCTGGGCGGAGGCGGTGCAGCAGGCCCCACATCAGGTCTGCTGCGGAACAGCTGCCGCGCAACCGGCGCGGGTGGGAAACGCGGCGCTTGAGCGGCGATAAGAAAGTGGACAGGTTTGTTCACTGTGACATTTTGGGGGGCAAGGGGGACACTTACTGGCTTGCAGGCTCACCTCTCTCCAGTCAGAGAGGCAGGGCTGGGGGTTCGCGAACGCTGCGAGGAAGCTCCTGGCTGGCTCACTAAGACAGAAACTGCCAGACTTCCCTTGTCACCAAAGTCCCTTTCCAGTGTCCATATCTCAGTTGAGAAGGAATTCAAGAATGAGATAAGCAAGTGCAACCCAGTCAGAAAGAATTACTGACAGAAAAGAAAGTGCACTATTAAGAATCCCGAGGGGGCACGTCCCAGGCATGGAAGTGCGCACGTGGTTTAGCCCAAAGGTTTTCAACGGTTTTTTAAAGAGATAGAGATGGAGTTTGAAATGCTGTTAGATTGTGATTGGTTAGTGAGCATTCAAATTAAGGTGTGCAAGTGGGCAACTGTGATTGGCTGTGTATATATTCTTGTGATTGGTTGTCTATACATTCTTGTGATTGGTTAGTGAACATGCAAATTAAGTATTGTAAATAAACTATTGCAATAGGCTGTCTAGACATTTTAATTAAGGATTGTAAATGGGTAATTGTGATTGGCCCATGCTCTGTGGGTTGAGCAATGTATCCTGTTTTGCTCAAATGCTTTGGGTTCCTGGCTATTCTCACCCACCCTACCCCCCTGTTCTGGGTCAGAAGATGCCTGAGGGTCAGCGAGATGCTTTTCCTAAATCTAACCAGCTGCACTCTCAGGCTAAGTTATTGGGACTGTGTCACCAGCCCACCATTCCCTCCCCTCACACACAGAACTTGCAGGTTGAACAAGCCCAGGCCTGACCTCCCACGAGGGCAGCCAGGTGGGGCTGGGGCACCAGGATAACAGGAAGCAAGCAGTGGAGACCTGCCCAGGGAGACAGGCTCGCAGGAGGCAGGCCTGCACACTGGCAGGGGCTCCACACTCGAGTGCCCTCACCATTATCACTCAGACACCACTGACAAAGCAACATTCAAAAACACGGTTAAGAATTTTCAGGTGGTGACTACAATGCACTGAACACAGCAAAGCAGGAACCTGCTCAGCATGGGCCCTGCCACATCCCTGCAGCGCCCTGGAAGGGCCGGCCAGATGCCATGCAGACCTAAAGACAGCGATATAGAAGCCATTCTCATGAGTGACCTCTGCATCCAGGGCATGGAAAGTGGAGGAGGAGAAAAGGTATCACATCTCCAAAAGATATTGACAAAAAAGAGGCAAGTCCTTTGTATTTCTACACTTACAAGTTTTGGAAGAATCTTGGGGCAAGTGACGTGATGGGGTATAGGGAGGATTTGACCTCAAGGATGTCCTCTCCACCGTGTCTACCCAGCATCATGGCCTCCCATGGTGGGGTAACTGCTGACTCTTAGTAACTCAGCCCACCTCCCTGCAGCCTGGCTGAAGCCTGGGCTGCTTGCCCCAGCCTGTGGGGCTTGAAACCAGCTAGGATGGCTATTGGCCTGACACTTTGGGGACCCTGCCCTCTCCTCTCCCAGTTGTCCCCAGAACCCTCTCCCTAGAGGCTATGACATGGGAGGTTCTCCTTCCAGGCCCTCTAATTGGGGATAGAGTCCACTTTGCTGCTGAAGAGGAAATATGCCCTGACCAGCTACAAGTCTTGGAAAGCTATAAGTGAGCCAGAGATCTGTGACTGGACATGCTTCCTTCTGGCTCAGGGGGGCATAAGTCACTAGGTCCATTGACAGATGGTGAGGAGGAGAGCAGGCACAGGCATCCGCAATCCACACCCAAGTTTTTTCTGGCTGCTGACAACTCCAGTTGGGGTAATGAAGACCTGTGACGCTGGTACCTGTAGCTGTCCCTGCCTGGCAGCTCCCATTCCCATCTAGGCTACAGGGACTCGTAGTGGTATAGTGGGTCACAGGTGGACCTGTACACCAGGACAAGAGCAGCAGGTGAGTGATAGCTGACCAAGAAGCCCCAGGACCCAGTGGGGTGCAATGAATAAACAGTGTCCAGGTCAATGGGGAGGGCATCAGGGAAGGAGCCAGGATGCAGAGACCTGAGTCCACCTGTGAAAGCCAGGAGAGGGTGCTGTAGGGCAGGTGTGGACTTGGCCTCATCTTCAAAGGCTCAGGAGGGGCCCAAACCACAGAAGGACTAGGAGCCAGGAGCCTCTTCACCACACCCTGACTCACTGTCCCCTTCAGGTCCTGGCAATCCAGGCTTCTACCATGTCCCTCCATAGGTGGGGCCAATCCACAGGGGAGGGTCCTGGAGCCACAAGGGACTGTGGAGCCCCCTCCCCATCCCCCAAATAACAAGATTCCTCAAGGGCATGTGGGCTGACAGCCTACCCTGAGCAACCCTCCCTTCATAGTCCTCTCCCCTGGTGGCCCCGTCTCTCCCATCCTGCCTGTTTTCTATCCTTGAGAATCAGGACATGCTCCTACCTTTATGGAGAAATCTTAGCTCAGAAGGACATGACTGATGGGGAAAAGATGAACCCCACCTGGGGTGCCTGCTGCAATGCTTCCACCTAGCTGGGCAGGTTTAAAGGGGCATGGGCCCGGAGCTGAGCCTGAATCCTGGCTCCCAAGTAGAAGGGGCCTTGCCCTGTGTTTCCCATGGTAACCATAAAAAAACCTCTGTGCAGCCTCAGCCAGTAAAGTCTTGGGAGGGCCTGATTATCCCTAATCAGATGCCCATATGTCAGGATATAGACGATGGAGACTATGGAGACATTGAGCCCACGTGGGGCTAGGGCCCTGGGAGGGTCCACCTGCATTAAAGGACCCCCAGAGCTGGGGCCATGCTGTGGTTCACTGTGCACATCTGGACCAGGCAATAGCAAGCTGGAGACCTAGATACGCAGAGAGAGCTGTGATACTCTCATACTCAGAGTCCTCAGAGCTGGGGAAGGGGCCAGAAGCCTGAGGGCCATGTTCCAGGGAAGACTTTCTGGAAATATTGAAGAAAGTAGCAGGCAGCTGCATGGGAAGGGCTGTCCAGGACAGGTGAAGAAGTCTCATATGCCCTTGGGAGGAGAGGCAGCATTGCAGGGTGTCAGAAAGACACCTTAAGGTTTACCTTTCAAACCAATTATGTATTCACAGGATTGAAACACAAGATTACTTCAGGATCTTTAGCTAAAAAGCAACCATAGTCCCTTTCCACCCTTCAACCCATTTTCTTTCCCCACACACACTTTTCATCCTTTCCACTTCTTTTGTATCTCCTTGTACTTTCCCTTTGTGTTGTTCACAATACTTCTCTTCCTTCCTTGTCTTCCCTCTTCTTCTGAGCCTAGGATCTCTGTTCTGGTGTGTCCTGTAATTTTTTCCCTAATTTTTATCATTGTTATTATTCCATCTGATTTATTGTTTCCTTGCAAGCATCCTCAGGTAAATTTTGTTCTTCTTTTTCATTTCCTTTCCTCCAGTAGTTTCATCTTTAGACATAGTACTGCTTATTTTTACATAACCCTTCTTTCTATTAAGTGAGTTATTTTTCAACACTTTTCAGCTCAGAGATGATTGTACATTTTCTCATTACAACAATAAATGATATATGTGATACCTGAAAACCTGGATTTCAATGTAATAGTCACTGTTAATGTAATGTGGCTCTTTGATTTAAAAAATCATTAAAGAATAAAAATGCAGTTAATATGAATTACCTACCTTTTGATGGGATACTTTTCAAGGGTATATATCAAGCATAATGGAGGTATATGAATAAAAGTAATACAGAGCATTCACTCACTCCTCTTAGCAGACAGAACTTCTCAGATCTGGATGATTTGAGTGCCTCCTCCCACACTCATTGAATGCCTTTCTATCACTCCCAGACATACCCTCTTGCCTTAGTGTTTTATTAAATGTTTATCACATTTAAAAATTAGCAAACAATATATTGAATTCTTTTTAAATCTTCCTCATAACATGTTCTGGTTTGAAACTATTATGTACACAAGAAAAGCCATGTTTGAATCCTAATCCAACCTTGTGGGGACAGCCATATCTTTATATCTTGATCCAAAAGTGTAGGACACAAATTTATGATTAAATTATCTCCATGGAGATGTGGCATGCCCAATTGTGGGTGTGGAATTTTGAGAACTAGGAGATGTGTCTCCAGCCACTCAAAGTCAGTCTTGATTAGTTTACTAGAGTCCTTTAAAAGAGGAAATATTTTGGAGAAACCTCAGAGACAGACACAGACACAGATGTTTGGAACTGCAGTTGCAGACACTAGGAGAATAGTTGCATCAGAGCAGACAAAGACATAGATTTCTGTTGGTGTTTGGAATGCCTATAGAGAGAGAAGATGCCTAGAAATGAGCAGAGCCCAACAGACTTCACAATGTGCCATCCCATGAGATCTGGTAAATCAAGCCAGAACCCAGAGCTGTAAGCTAGAGGAACAAACTGAAGACCCACAGAAGCCAAGTGAGGACCCCCACAGGAAACTGGCTGAAAGAAATAGAGCCCAGGACAAGCAGATGCCACCCATGTGCCTTCCCAGCTGACCAAGGTGTTCTAGATGGCATCAGCCTTTCTTGAGTTAAGGTAACCTCTTGTTGGTTCCTTAATTTGGACATTTTCATGCTCTTTTCAGAACTCTAAACTTATAGCTCATTAAATTCCCTTTTTTAAAGGCCATCTCATTTCTGGTATATTGCATTCTGGCAGCTTAGCAAACTAATACATGCATAATTACTTCTCATGCTTTATGTGCTTTTTTTTTTTTCCAGACTGCAGAAAAGTTAATGAAAAAAGAAACCATAAGTATAACAAGAAGAGGAAATTTTCAGAAGGCTAAAAAGAAAACCATAGAAGCTTCAGATGAAAAAAATAAGATGACTTTCAAAGAAGCAGGGAATAACACACAGACATACACATATGTGGAAGTTTCTCTGGCTCTGCTCAAAGGTAGAAAGTAGTGGAAACTGACCATGCAGTCACCCCCTTGGAGTCACTGCACATACTCCTCAAAAGATACTCTCTTGCCCACCCACACAAAGGAATGGGACATCCCTGCTGGCAGCCTTCTTAAGCCTGCCCCTCCCCAAATTGCTTCCTAGGAACCCCAGCCCAACCTCCACCTCCAGAAGTGAATTTGGGAGCAAGGTGTTCAGCCTACACCAAGCTGAAGTGGCTCAGCCATGGGCTCCCTGGTGCTAAGGGATATGGAGTTTAACAGCCTGGTGGTCATTCTGATGCCTGCAGCTGGTTAGTCCATGTATGCACTGTGATGGGTCTAGCCTCCAGCCCTGGATCCTGTTGGGGTCAGTCTGTGTGCTCTCCTGATTGCCCAGCTAATGTGACTTGTTGGATTCTTACCTTATCCTCATGGTTACCCACTTTTGTTGCAGGTGATATGTCCAAATTCAGTGTGGGAGGCCATATGGTCAGACAGGGGTAAAGGTGAATTCTGGTGATAGGGTTGGGGTGTGGCATGTGGAAGGGGAGAATGTGGCAATTGGGTTTTGGACAGACAAAAGCACCAAGTGCATTTATGACAAGTCCAGGAGTCATGGTGTCAACTGAAAATTCATTGATAAACCCCCAGAATTGGGTAAGGCCAAGCTCTGGTTTGAGTAATGCTTGGGGGTTTGGCCTCTTACCAGCCATTCCTAGAAGTGATTCAATCCCCCCGTGGTGTTGCTGAACCTGGCCTTAGTGGCTGATGACTTCTGGGTTGGACACAATGGTTGGATGGAGGTTTTCTTCCTTGATTGAGCCTAGGATATCTCCTAGGAACTTTCCCAGCTGGCACACTTTCCCATGTACATGATCCCTGCAAGAGTATAGCTCCAGGTGCCCATGTGACATTCCCCAGGGACCCTGGTCTTTTGTGTAGAACCAGGTGGGGCCAACAATGCTCCAGTCTCTCCATTGTGCATCTTTGTACTGTGGGAGAGGGCCACAGGATGACTTGGTTGTGGCTGGTCCTCAATGAGTTCTCCAGCCCCTAAGGCCCTTCTTCTTCACCAGCTATGCATTTTTCAAAATAAATGTCCTAGGAGCAGGGAAGAATGTTTACTGCTCATTTCAAAGCCATGTTCCAGGGAATCAGAATTTTCTCTTGAAAGACAATGGAAACTCCACCAGCCTCCTCATTTCCCAAGATCTTTCAGGTGTTCCTCACTGACATGTGCTTTCCTTCTCCATGCATGGATGTCATCATCAGTCATCTTCTTGAGCATTTCCTACCAGGGAGTTGTAGCAGCAGGAGTTGATAGGGTATTTTCTGTCCTTCCTATTCCTCAATTTGCATCAGGCTAGTTTCTCCATTTTCTGTGAGGATGAGGGTTGGCTTCCTCCTGGAGAGAATTGCTGACATCTTTAGTTTGGACAGTAATTTGTGGAGGAAAAATGAGATGTAGGTGGAAGGTGGAAATCTTTGATCTTCACAACAGATGTGAGTTTGGAAATGAGGAAAGCTCTGGGCTGCTTGTTTCAATCATGCAGTGCCCAGAATGCTGCTTCAGGGAAATGTCACACAGGGCAATCAGTTGTGTTTTGGAGCAGAAAGGTTTGAGTCAAAGACTAGGAGTTTTAAGAAGATAAGAATTGAATATTGTAGGAAGGGGAATGTCTGCTTTGAGATTTGATCTCACAAAATTGTTTCAGGTGAAATCCCTACATAGTTTATGGGGGTTGGTCTAGCTTGATGATTGTGAAACTGATCTCTGGAGTTGTACTCTCCCTGGATCTGAAGCCTAGCTCAGGCATTTACCCACTGTGTGCACTGGGGCCTTTAATTGAAATATCCATGTCATTCCTTTTTCATCTTTAAAGTGTTGGAAATGATGACGTTAATACAGTTATCAAAAAAAAGTGAATATGAGAAGAACCGGTTTTGTCAAGGCTTTCCTGGCTTTCACTAGCAATTCCCTCTAGTCTTTCTAATTTGGGTCCACTCCCATGTTAGAGCTTTTCTGATTAGGGCAGCACCCCGCTTCCATGTTCCTTCTGCAGACTTATGAAATGTAATTCTTTCTTCAGGGCACTTTGATATCTTAAAAGACAAATTACTCGAAGTAAATAAATGATAACCACCGCACAGTATTCTCTCTAAGTCTGCTTCCCCTGTTCGTGAAGAAAGCCACACTCACTGCAGCCACGTAGACTCCTTGCTGGTGGTCCCTCCATTCAAGGGTACAAGTCTCTCTTCTCTCAGCTATCAGGGAGAGATCTCTCCAGCCCTGCTCCCTCACTTTCACAGCATAGCAGGGTTTGAACAGGTAAGCTGGTCCCAGTGGCCATAGGAATAACAGTATCTGGGAGCTGGTCATAATGCAGTTCTGGTGTCCAGGAAATTCCAGGGCTATGCACAGTGCTCCCCACAGTCCTGGAGTGGCTTCCCAGGATGGTGGACAGTAAGTACTCTCACTTCCTGTGGAAAGCACATGATGGTCAGAGGAGGGGAGACTGAGACAAGCCACAATCCTCAGACTCCTATCCCCAGACTGGTAAGTACTTCTGAGCAGGTAATGGAACCTGCTGTCTGGGAAAGGCCATCACACTGATTCCATCCACTATTCTTTATCACTCTGTCTGCCTTTGTTCTCAACAAACTATCCATAAATATGTATCCAGTGTAACCCAAACTATTGCACTGGGTTCAACTTCTCAAATGTATACGCAAACATCCACCCATTCTTTCATCTCACAATAGCCTTTCTTACTGCCTGATAACAAGTTCTGGCTGCACAGTTGCTATTAAACACAGAATAGCTGCCACAGCCCCACCTGGCCAATGCTCAGCCACAGACAAGTCTCTGAGCCAATGTGACTCCAGCCTCAGCCACAGCCATCTCACTGCAATGACAAATTGACCCAACAACACCAAGACAAAACTCTAGCAACTGGGCAAACCCCTGAACTTTTGATGGGTCACTGCCCCTGCCTAAGAAGAATGACACTGGGTGAGTATGAAGCAATGGGGAAGCTGCAGCCCATGCCCCAAACATGAGGAATTTGGGCGATGGCCACTCATCTGACCATGCAGGCCTGACTCCAAACTTGGTTTCAGTGTGATGCCCCCATCATCGGAACCCCTCAGTCCTCCCAGGAAGTAACAGCTCTCAGCCTGTCTTCTTAGGAGGAACATAAGACCAAGAGAACACAAATGGTGGGCCTTCAGCACATGGAAAGGGGAAGAGGTTCATCACCTGCTGACACATGACCTACACCTGTCATGGAGTACTTGTATGTCCTCCAGCAAGGCTGACCTCAGGGCTCTGCAATCTAAGTGGGGCAGGAAGAGTATCTACTTCTGTGACTGGCAACAACACACTGACCCAATGTGATGAGGAATGACCTGTTTCCACTAACTGGGCTTTCCAGGTAGCCAGTCATATAGGGCATTTGTCCAAGTGTGCTGCCTGCCATTGAACCCCATGATAAACCTTCCTGGTGGACTGTACTGGTCTATAAAGCCATAAACACTCACTGAACCAGGATTTAAGGACCATTTGAGTGAGGGGGCCAGATTTTCTTCCAGGAACACTGAGAATTTTTCAGAGTTCTCTCTGGAGTACAACAAAAGCCCCTTCTCACTGGTCCTTGGCTCCCCATGGCTGGGACCACTGCCCTATGTGCCTCATTTGCCCTCCCCTGTGGGGGCCATCAGAGACCTTTCATGAAACATCCCCACCTGCCTGACTGGGCTGTACAAGCCAGACTCATCACTGTTCTTGGTGTTGTGGCCCCATCATACCTTGAGGCTACAGGGCAAATGCCTCCCTCACAGGACACTCCCTGAGCCACCCAACTGAGCTGAAGACACCTCTTCCATGGGTTTGCTATTCTGCTGTCCCTGGTTGCCTTCACGTTATTACATTTCTGACAGACCTTCACTGATCTGTTCACATCATACATTCATTTGGCAAATTTGCAAATATAGAGCCCCTCCTACAGCCCAGAGGTTATGTGGAGTGTCAGTGGAGGCTGTGATGGGTAAAACCAAGGCAGCCTCTCCTCATGGTCCTGCAGGGTGAGACCTACATCAACTAATAAATCAGAGAGAAATTATAAGACAAGGAATGAGCTATGCAGGTGGTAATGGGAATGAGCTACCTGGATGGGGCCAATTGGGGAAGTTTCTCTGAGACGTGAAGTTGACACAGAAACTTCAATGGTAAGAAGGCACCAGGGATACCAAGAGCCAGGCTTTAGCCTCCAGGAACAGGAAGAGCATGTGCAAAGGTCCTGAAGTGGGAAATAATTTCAGAGGTCTAGGATGGAAGTGCAGCCAGCACAGCCATCAGGAGATGAGACTGGACAGCAAGCAGGGCTAGAGCATGGGGTCTGAGAGTCACCAAAGCAGGCACATATCATAGTCCTCTCTGCACTCACAAAAATCCCTCCAGTGGCTGGGTGGGGAAGAACGTATTTGAGGAACAAGAGGGAGCAGAGTGCAACAGTCAGGTAGACAGTGTGTCAGCTTTGTGGACGTGGAATTAAAACACAACTGGGATAATAGAGGAGCATTTTGAAGGTAAATTCAACATCAATTGTGCATAGATTCCATCATGGGGTGAAAGAGAGGGGCAAAGAGGACCTACATCCTCATATGAAACCCTTTGAGCCTGGTATACTTTGGAATTCAGGATTTTAAAATTTGAGGGATGTATAAGAGGCAAAAACTGTATAACATGTCCCACAATAATGTCACCTGGGCCAACATTCTTCAGTCAACAACAAGACTTTTTATGTCACAAATCATCAGATAAGTGGGTAAAGACCATCCATAGCTTCATGCCCATACCAGAAACAAGGAAGCCTCACAAGAAAGAAAATTTAAGGACCAGTTGGCTTCACTGCTGAATGCTACCAAGCAGTTAAAGAAGAATTAATACAAAACTTTCTCAAACTCTTCTAAAAAGTTGAGGAGGAGAGCACTGGCTAAGTCATTCTATGTGAACAGCATCTCCCTCAAACTAAAGCCAGATAAAGACAGCATGAGGAATGGAAATTATTGACCAATTTCTCTTATGAATGTGGATCCAAATTTTCTCAACAAAATACTAGCAAACCAAACCCAAAAACATATTGAAAGGATTATACATCAAGACTAGGTAGAATTGTTCTAGGAATGCTAAGGTGCTTCAACATAAGAAAACCAATTAATATAATATACCATATTAATAGAATAATTACAAAAAAATACAGAAACACATGGTCATTTCCACCGTATTAATAGAATAACTTGCAATAAACAGCACACATGATCATCTCAACAAATGCAGAAAAGGCATTTGGCAAAATTCAACACATTTTCATGTAGAAAACACCTAGAACACTAGGAATAGAAAGAAACGTCCTCAACTTAATAAAGGTCATTTATGAAATCCTACAGCTAACATCCTACTCAATGGTGAAAGACTGAAAGTTTTCCCCCTAAGATCACAAGACAAGTGTGCCAACTCCCCCACTGCTATTGAACATTGTACCAGAAATTCTAACCAGGGAAATTAGGCAAGAAAAAGAACAGGCATCAAAGTTGGAAAGGAAGCAGCAAAATTCTTTACATCCATATATGGCATGATTTTACATACGGAATATCCATAGTCACCCATAGAAAGGTATTAGTCATAATAAATGAATTCAGTAAAGTTTCGGGGTAAAAGATCAACATAAGACTCTATTGTGTTTCTGTGGCTTAACAATGAACAGTCCAAAATGAAAATGAAAAAACAGTTCCATATAAAATGGCCTCTAAAAAATAAAATATCCCAAAATGAATTTAACCAAAAAGATGAAAGGACTGTACACTGAAAACAGCACAACAGTGCTGAAAGAAATCAAAGAAGAACTACATAAAGGGCAGGGCATCCTGTATTCATGAATTGGAAATTGTACTTTTGTTAAGATGTCAAATATATCTACAGATTTAATGCAACCCCTATCAAAATTCCATCAGTCATAATTTTTTTTTGCACAAAGAAAAAGCTGATCTTCAGATTCATATGGTATTGTAAATGGCCCCAAATAACAAAAACAATTTTGAAAAAGAAGAATGAAGTTGAAGGACTCCCATTCTCCAGTTTCAAAACTTACTACAAACTGCAATAATCAAAACAGTATGGTACTGGCATGAGGGTGAACATGTAGAAAAATGGAATAGAGTTAAGAGTCCAAAAATAGACCTACACATCTATGACTAATTGATTTTCAACAAGGGTTTCACATACATGCACTCTGGAAAGAATAATCTCAACAAGAAATGGTGCTGTGACAGTTGGACATATACATGCAAAAGAATGAAATTGGACCTGTATTTCATACCATATACAAAAATTAACTGCACATGTATCAAGGCTCTAAATATAAACTCTTAGAAGATAATGGGAAAACCTTCATGACCCTGGATTTGGAATGTATTCTTAGATATGACACTAAAAGCATGAGCAAGGAAAGAAAAAATATTTAAATTGGCCTTCATCAAGATAAAAACTTTTGTTCATCAAAGGGCATTGTCAAGGCAGTGAAAAGGCAACTTTTAGAATGGGAGAAAATAGTTACAAATCAGATATCCGTTAAAGGTTTAATATCTGGGAAATATAAAGAACTCCTACAACTCAACAACAAAAAGTTAAGCAAACCAATTAAACACTGGGTGAATGGCTTGAACAGACATTTCTCCAAAGAAGGTATATGAATGGCCAAAGAGCCATTTGTGATATTTGCGATATTTATCAAAATTCCTGTTACATTGTATATGTATATAATCTCGGGCCCAGCTGTGTCAGCGTGGCACCTAGAATGCATGATGGCTGTGGGCTGGCTCCCACCTGGGGGGGCCCTGTCACGAAGCATGTCCCTTAGCAGGGAGTGGTCTGGCAGCGCATTCCTTCCCCTTTGTCCTGAGTGCATGTGAACATTCACGCTGTGTGTGGCTGTGTATATTTCCTTATGGCCATGCTTATTTCACACATAAATGAAAGCAGGCTCCTCCCTCTGCACTGGGAGCCTGAGTCAGCTGGGTGCCATAAAATGCACAGAAAACAGCTTATCTCCTTAACAGTAAAGAATAAAGTGACAGAAAATAAATAAATGAGTTTCTAAATTTGAAGCAGGAACCAAAGCAACCAGAATCTACAATTATATAAAGACATAACCCTTATCATGAGACACAATCAAATATATTCCGGAAATGACCTGGTCTTTAGAAATTATAATTATTGAAAGAAATGACATTTGGTAATTTACTGAAGAGTATAGTACTATTTTGAAGTCATAATCTCTTCTTGCTATTTTTATCTTCATGAAACTGAAAACAATTTTTTAAAAACACAGCCTTAGACATAGAGAAGACGAATATGAAAACATGAGAACCCCCCCCTCCACAACTGTCCGCCTGGTAGAAAGAAATCACAACCATCTTTTCAAGATCAACCACATTTATCACAGGGTAAAAGTTGCTATGGTAACTACCAGATTTACTGCCAATGAAGTTAACCCTAGCCAGCATTTTATTTTAAACTTCAGATATATGAAACACAATAGCTATGACCACATTACTGGAAATACACTCATGTCTACACAAATATAACATCAAAACCATAAGCAACTAATGAGTAGCAATGGCACTTCCAATTGAGACTGACCTAAAGCTTATAAATTTGTATGTATAACGTGGTGATTGTTTTCATTCAGTCATTTGTTTGACTTTGTTTCAGTTGCTTTCAAAAACATAATTAGGACTTCCAGAGAAGATGGTGGTTTAGTAAGGTGCGCGCATCTTAGTTCCTCCTCCAGAACAACTACTAAATAACTAGAAACAGTACAGAACAGCTCCCGGAGCCACGACAGAGACCAAACACACAGTGTACCCCAGTCTGGACCGGCTGGACCGGCTGCGAGACTCCGCTGCGGTGAGGTCCCTGAGCGGCGTGCGCTTCCCCGGGCCACGGCGGCTGGCGGCCGGCGCCCCTCCCTCCCTCCTTCCCGTCCAGCTAAGAGACTCAGAGAGGCGAGTTCCCCAAGCCGCAGCGGCTGGTGGCCAGCGCCCCTCCCTCATGGGCGGCTTCCCAGGCTGGCTGGGAGCTTCGGATCAGCGGTTCCCCAAGCCGCGGTGGCCAGCGACCCTCCCCGTTATTGTTAAGAAAGTTATCTCGACAAGAAATTGAGAGTAAAGAGAAAATTGCTGCAACTAAGAGGTTGTTAACACAGTAACACTACACAAAAGCAGTTGCCTTCTCAGTGAGTTGAGATTAACACAAACAAAAGAATCACCTCTTGCCAACTTGATTCGGAGAACCCAGCCATCCACGTGTGACAGAATATATTTTAAACTCCTGATGATGTAGGAAATATGTGGAAAGATGAACCAGAACATTCAGTTAGTTTCATATTTATTTCCTCACACATGTATGACCATATAATTCAAATGAAACCAGAGAAACTCAACTCATCTACAAATACATCCAAAAAATGTTGGTTTTGGTTTCAGAAAATATCACTTTTTCTTCTGCTCGACAGATTTGTCTGCATGCTTTCAAAGAAATACTCAGTTGTCTTAATTTTTTTAGCAGCAAATCAGATCACATCTGAATCCTCATTTCTAAATGGCAGACATAGTAAAGAAATGCAGACTAGGGAAAAGTAAGAAACTACAGAAAAAAAATTATTCTGGAAAGGAATCCCCTACATAAAAGGGATGGGAATAAAATAAGTGTGTGGGAAGATGTTTTTCTAAAAGTGCCTAGTGGTAAAAAGCTAGACCTAAAAATGATGAAAATATATGCCATAACTTCTAAATACTCCCTACCACAACAAATTTGCTAGGGGTTGATTTCAAGATAATAAATGTGAGAAAGTAAGCATCCATAGTTCTTTTGTGGTTTTTTTTTTACATTTTGATGTAGTTAAACTTGCCTTTTTTTTTCTTCCCATGCTTTTTGTTTTAAGTATTTCTAAGAAAAAAAAAACTACTTACTATGGAACATTTCAACAAGTTAAATGTCTAATTAGTTTTTAGTACCATGGAGTGGTTCCTTATTCTTCATAGGTGATGGGGTGGGGTGGAAAACGTAATAAATTCATAGATTTAAAACTATATGATGTATTTCAATCCTTTGCAGTTGTTGTTCTCAATGTCTCAAGTGATCCTCACTTTTGGCCAGTGGCAGTATTTCAGGAGGCTCCTGAATCTTTCTGGCATAACTCAGTAGTTTTGATAACTTCTCTGTTTTCTAATATAACAAGATATTCCAGGTTCATTCTGAACACTTCATCTCCAGGCATTGCGTGAGCACTGGTTTCTTTTATGGGGAAGGAGACCACAAATTGGGTTCCAAGACTGCTGAGATTGCCATTATTTCTGGATTTTTATACCATACATAACAAAGAAATACTTATTATTTGCTTTAATGAGACAATATATCAAAAGTTCAAGCTAGTATTATTTAAAAAGAGAAGGATGTCTCAAAAGCATGCTGCCTTCAACAGAGATTGACACACAAGAGATGAAGAAATGAAATTAGAATTTTTGTTAAATTGGATCATCAGAGCATTTCATTGCAAGCCTGAAAAAAAGACATCCAGGATTTCAAAAATCGTGTTTTTGTTTTGCTGTGTATTAAAGTTTTGTCTTTTTGAATTAAAAATATATTTTTTATTTCACCATAATTCAAATATAAATCAGTATGGATAAATAAATCTGAAATGATTCTCAAGTTTAAAAGAAATGTAGATAAAATGTATCACTTTTACAAGTGAAGTACATAAGATAAAGAAAAAACAGAGAAAAAGGAAAAAACATCACTTTAACACAAACACTTATCAACTGTGTGTTTCCTTGAAGTCATGTGTCATTTGAAGCCTATGCTATTTAAATATTTGTGACTTTAGGGTTTAAATATATTTATGTTGCCTCACTCAAGATTTTAGCAAATTTTCTGTTTTAATCATCAACATATTTAACGACTACGCAACATTCAAGAAATGTATTGTGGTAGTTAGATTCAGTTGTCAACTTGGCCAGATGAAGATGCCTAGTTATATTGCTGTGGACGTGAGCCAGTGGTACCTGAACCTCATCTGTTGCTGATTACATCTGCAGTTGGCTAGGAGGTGTGCCTGCTGCAATGAATGATGTTTGACTTAATTGACTGGCACTTAAATGAGAGAGCGCAATGTAGCACAGCAAAAAGCAGCTCAGCATATCTCATCTCAGCACTCGCAGCTCAGCCCAGGCCTTTGGAGATGCAGAAAGAGATCACCCTGGGGAAAATTATCGGAACCCAGAGTCCTGGAGAAAAGGCCAGCAGGGATTGCCTGTGCCTTCCTGCATGAAAAAGAACCTCAGTTGAAAGTTGGCTGCCTTTCCTCTGAAGAACAAAATAAATCCCCTTTTATTAAAAGCCAATCCATCTCTGGTGTGTTGCCTTCCGGCAGCTAGCAAACTAGAACATTTAGGTTAATTGACCACATTCCTATCAATTGGCATTTAAGTTAAGGAGCATATTTTAAATTCTAAAAGGACCAGGGAATTTTGGATCCCCAAATAGATATTGCACTGATTACACTGAAGTGTTCATATAGAACCATATATCTAGATAACCGTATTTTACATGGGTAACAGGCTTACTGTGAAACTGTTTGATATTAGTCTATTTCTGTAATATTTCAATAATTCAACAAATATTTATTGAGTGCCTATTATATAATCCATATTTTTCTAATCTATTAGATCCTTGTTGAATACTAGAGAACAAAATAGACTCTAGCTTACATTCCAGGTGTAGATAAATACAGGTCCATTGGATATGAAGCTGAGTTCATTATTAGGAATCATTGTTATGATCTAAGCTCATGATAAAGAAAATACCATCAACACTGTGAACTGAGAACAATTCAAGATAAATATATATATATATATATATATCCCTCACATTTTAGATGCACGTAGATAGAAGCAGAGGCAGAGTATGAGCTAGATTGGGAATCAAGAGATTTGATACTCAGTCCCAATTTTCTACTTTTTATTTCTGTGTCTATTCAAACATTACTTGGATAACTAAGCCACAGAATTCTCATCTTTAAAATAAAACCAGTAATAACTGTAAACACAAAGACAAGAAAACTCTAAAACATATTTAGAAGTGTACAGTAATTTTAATTGGATCCATGTATAAAATGCTACTCAGAATCTAATTCTTCAGAGCTCTTTGTATATGATACAAGCTCCAAGATTTATAATATTCAGACCAGTCTTTCAGTTTGGTTAGGGGAGAAGTTTCTAATAGCTGCTATACTGGACCTATAATAATCTCTGCTTAAAAAAATATCCTCTTATGTCTACTCCATTATCCCCTTCATCATGAAATGTAAGGAGCACAGTTATAATGACTTTAGCTTCACCCAACGAGGGTTTTTTTCTTTATACTGAATCGACTTAAATTATGTTTTATTGATTTTTTTTTTACCCTTAACACCTAAGAGTGCAGGCAATTCTGAATTAAATGAATCAATACCCTACCTTTCAGGTACAGGGAATTTTATATATTAGAGTATGAATGATTAAGCAAGCATGGCCACTAGATTTTGTCATTACTCACTCTTTTTAACATACCAGCTTCTTTACTTATAACATTGTATTAGTTTATTTTATTTCTTTTTATCCCAGTGGTCTCAACCTCTTGCAAACAAGGATTACACCTAAAAAAAAATTATGTTCCTAATGAGTCTGTTAATACTACTGAAATTCTTCAGCAAAATGGAAAAAAGGATCAAAAGAGTGATAGTAAATATTCCACTCAAAGTGCACACGCCTTGCCAAGAGCAGAAAACAAAATATGGATCTGCTCTCCCCACTTGCCTATAAGAGGGTGAACACCTCCGAGAGCAGAAGGGTTTTTTTAGTGTTTAAATATATCTAGTCTCTGGGCTTCATGGTCCCTAAATGTAAGCTATGGAAGAGAGAATGGTACAAATTCACCAAGCCATTTAAATTTCTTCCTGAGCAGAGAGTATGACTAAATTTTCCTAAAAGAATGACCATGTGACTGAGTTCTGGACAATGGATTGTGAGCAGAAAGGATGAAGGCTAATTCTAGACCTGAACTCTATCTAAAATGTCTCCCTTAATGTTCTATACTTTCTTTCTTCTCTGCCTCCTGCCAAATGGATGATGGCAAAAGTAATGTTGCTGTCACAAGATAGTGGGACCACAAGTTGTAAATATCTGGGTCCCTAAGTTACCACTTGGAACAGAGTCCCCAACCTAAGATTGTACTGCAACTCAAGTAAGAAGTCAATTTTTATTGCATTAACCCACTGTGATTTTCAGACCATTTGTTATAGCCTATTCTAAGGAAGGGACAATTTCATCTAACTGAAACATGACCCAATAAATAATATGGAGCTCCACTAAAGAAACAGCTAAATGTTTCAATGCTAAGATCAGTAGCACTTTCCTTCCTATGGGATTGTAAAGGATAATTTTCACTTTATACTGAGCACTTGTTTCCTTACTAACTGGACATAGATCCCAGTAGCTGAATAAGGTGTGACTCTACTGCACCAAGAGCTGGAAGTCAGCAGGTTTCCACCTCTGTTCTCTATGTATTGTCCTCAATTCTCTAGTTCTCAGTTTTGCCATCTGTAAAATGAAAAGTTCATGCAAGATAATCACTAGTGTTCATTCTAGGAATATAATACAAAGTCTATAAATCTAAAATATATTATGTTAATCTATATGTTCTATAGGCAATAAAATTTATAAAACAGAACTAAGGAATTTACAGAAATTCATTTAACAACAGACCAAGTTAGAAAATATTTTTAAAAACAATTTTATGAAGCTCTTAATCATATGAAAATATGGGTATCATCAAAGATTTAAGGAAACTTATACTACATACCAATTTTGATATCAGCCTCTGTGGTAAAAAAATATATAGCCTTTCTCCAAAAGAAAGTCAGAGTACTAAAATTGGTTACACCCATTCAATACATCATGTAATATAACCTAAACCATAGAAATCATGGAAGATGTATTTTGGAGCAAGGTAAAGGAACTACCTTATGACCTGGCAATCCTACTAATAGGTATATACCCAAAAGAATTGAAAGCAGGAATTCTAACAAATATTTGCACACTGATGTTCATAGCAACATTATTCAGTATTGCTAAAAGATGGAGGAACCCCAAGTATTCATCAACCGATGAATCAATAAATAAAATGTGGTATATAAATACAATGGAATTTCATCCAGCTGTAAAAAAGGAATAAAGTCCTGATACATGTGACGACATGGATGACACTTGAAGATATCAAATTGAGTGAAATAAGTCAGACACAAAAGGACTATTGTATGATCTCACCGATTTGAAACAACTAGGATAATCAAACTCACTGAGTGAGAATCTAGCATGTAGGTTACCAGAGGTTGGGGTGGTAAGCGGGAATGAGAAGTTAAAACTTACACCATACCTAGTTCCTGTTTGGAGTGATAGAAATGTTTGGGTATCAGATGGTGGTGATGGAAGCCCAACACTGTGAACAAAATTAACAGCACTGAAAAAATACCTGAATATGATTAAAAGGGGAAATGTTAGATTGTATATGTGGTAACAGAATCACATTAAAAAAAAAATCCGTGGAACTACACTATGCAAATAAGGAACCCTAAGCTAAACCATAGTCTAGTTAATGGTACAATTGTCAAAATGTTCACAATTGTAACAGATGTTCCACACCAATGCAAGTTGCTGGGGGGGGGGGATGGTGTATGGGACTCCTATATTTTTTGTATGATGCTTTGTAAACCTATAATTTCTCTAATAAAAAATACAAAAAAATAACACTTAAAATACATATATAATAAGATTACAGTATATATTCAATTTATTTGTGTACTTTTTCTACCTTATGAAAATGGAAGGAACATTTAAACTTAAAAGAGTCACTTCAGAATAGGATTATTCCATCTACCAAGTATTGGCACAGTGCCTGCTACATAGTAGGTTTTCAACAAATATTTGTGGAATGAATGTCTTTTTAGATAATAGCCTCCCCAGGTAAATTATCAATATTTTTCCATAAATTAAAGTTCAGTTTGCACCCAAAATATTAAGAATATATCTATTATGCAAAACACGTCAATACATGTTCCTGTGTTATTCATTTGTTGAATTGATTTTTTATCATTTCTTCAGCTAATTCTCTAATATTAATAACAAAAAATATTATTACTCATTGGGCCATTTCTGACCATAGAAATTCTATAGAAATAATACATATACTGGAATATCATTCAGCTGTAAAAATCTACTGCTTAATCGAAACAAATTAGCACCAAGAAGGAAAAATAAAATGACAACATTTCTTTCAAATGGAAAGAAATGCTATTCTCAGGAAATAAATATATTTTATTGCTATTTTCATAGGCAGTACTTACATGTGTCTTCCTCCCTTAGAATATAAAGAGTCTAACTTTCTCGTAGATGTCATTTTAAAGTATTTTAATCTGTGAAGTAAACAAGGCTATCTTTTTCTTTTTGTCTCATATTTTTAATCCAGTTCCTATAATCATGAAACTGTAGGAATCTCAGACAGATATGGGCTTACTTTTTTTTAATGGGAGCTGATCTTATGAGATTTTTTTATTTCCCACCTGGTTACCAGAGAGGAAAAGAAAAGCAGAAAATAAATAGAGCTAAACTCTGTATGTAAATTGACATCAACTCTTTAGAGATCTACCAATTTCATGCAGCAAAAATAACAACCCGCGAATGAAGCTACTTCTTACCAGAAAGGGAAATACATATTAAAATATTTGTCTTGAGGTTCAAACACGGGTTTTTTAAAATGTTTCAAAAATCTCGAAATCACTGGAGTTTTGTTACAAAAGTAACAAACGTGAAAGCCATGAAAAAGTTGTTAACATACTTAAGAATTAAATATTTCCTGGTTTTATGTTTTCAAGTAAAAAACAAAAGGCACAATGCGTTACTTGGCTATTTTTAACAAACTACAGCTTCTTGATACAGTGCATCAATCACAAAGTGCATTCAAATTATGTTTTCCAAATATAATGAAAAAATTGAATTTCATTATATTACCATTAGGAACAATAAAATACAAAAGAAATCTCAAATTGAAAAAGAAAAAATGGAAAACCCCAGTCATCAAAATTCCACTTTCTCTCTTCAAGTCAACATTGCTTTGTGATCCAAACATTCTGACACCATCAGAAGCGGAGTTACTTAGCAGCAGAAGGCAGAATGGTACAGAAGACACCATGCCCCAACTTCACACTATCTTACTGCATGACATGCCAGGCTTCTAGACAAATACCACACAATGGGTTGAATTAAACAGTGGCAGTCATTGGCCCATGTTTTGAAGCAATGAAAAGTCCAAAAGCAAGGATTCAGTAAGACGATGTTTTCTCCCTGGCTGCTGGTGATCCTCAGTTGGGTCTGGCTTTCCCTGACATATCCCGGTATCCACTCCTTTCCCTTCTTGGTTCCTGCTGTATTGCAGCTTCTAGGTTCTCCCCTGAGGCTTTATCTGTACAAGACCTCCTGGAATTGGATTAAGACCCATCCTGATTCAATTGACCACATGTTAATAAAACAGACTTCTTCAGTAGGTCTTGTTTGCATGGGATCACACCCATAGGAATGGATTAAAATTAATCCAGTTTTCTTCCTTATCACTTTCCATTCAGCTCAATTATTTTGCAATAAGAATTGCCATTTTACATAAATAATAAAGTTTTGTTTTATTTTTTGCTTTTTTCTTTTTGAACCTAGGGTGATTGAACCACCAGAAGCAAATAGGAGATTCAAGGTCAGACTGGCTGCAGCAAGTGTTTGGTTGCCTGGTTTGTGTGTAGATGTGTTGATGTTTTGTGATTTTGATGCTTCCTGTTTGTCACCATCTCCTCTACTTTTATTGACTTCTCTGTTCTAGTTCCAGGGCTGAGTCATTTAAGGCTTTAAAAAAATATCCTGATAGTTTATATACAAAAAAAAAATGCATAGATCTTGTTCTTTTGATGAGTCTTGACAATTAAATACACCCCTGAAACTACACCCAAAATAAGATAGAGTATGTATTTATCACCACAGAATTTTTTCTCATGCCTCTTTCAAATTAATCTCCCATCCACATTTTCTCATGTATATCAACATGAATTAGTTTTGCCTCTTCCTAAACTATATAAAATTGAACCTGAGTATATCAGAAGTCATATACTCTTCTGTACCTGATGTCTTTCACACAATAAAATATTTTTTAGAGTCATCCATGCTATAGCATGCATCAATGTTTCTTCAGTTTATACTGGTGAGTAATATTCCATTTATAAACATATACTAATCTGTTTATATATTCTCAAATTGATGCTTGTTTCTAGTGTTCCCAACTTGGAGCTATTATGATGACTGCTATACATATTCTCGTGAAGATAATTTTGTGGTTTTCATTCCCATTGGGTAATGTGGGTCATGTATGTTAAACTTTTTGGGAAATTGCAGAATAATTCTGTAAGGTGGTTACTGCATGTGAAACACGCACATCAGTGGATGAGATTTCCAGCTGGTCCACATCCTGGTCAATGCTTAGTATCATCTTCCTTTTTAGTTTTACCCATTCTAGCGGATGCAAAATGCTATCCTACTGTAATGGCAATTTATGAGATCCAGAGATCACTTTGTGCTGAAGAGCCTGGCAGACTTGCCAACTTTATGGACTGTGGGAGATGTCATACTGCCTCCTTGCCTGAATTTGACATTTTGGGTTGGTGATTTCTCTCTGCTTTCCATTTCTGCTCTCCTGCTCCATCCCAGCCTTCAACAGCTGTTGTCTGTACTCATGAAGGTCCAGAGTTCCTCAGAGGAGTTTCTCTAGAACTCCTGCTTTGCCTACAGGTGGTTGCTGATTCCCACTCAGGGAATGCTTGGTGTGCTTGGAAGGGTTTTCTTTCAGATTTCCCATTTTGTTTCCAGCTTTCAGTATCCATTGCCTTACACATTGGTAAAGGCCTGGTATGCTTCTGGGATATCTTCTCAGCTGGTCTGCCAGGGTTGACCTCTCTGTGCCTCAGGGCAAGAGGGGTATCTCTATGCACTCCTGCCTTGCTTCTGAACTTCCAACTGTTACTGTGTGCACTCAGTGAAGGCTCATGGGAAATGATTGGCAGGGGCTCTGTGGCTGGTGCTTTTTAGGATTCCAAATTTACATTCCACCCACATAGGACCACTGAAAGCTTGATACTTCCCTGTTAAAGTTCGAATAGCTTCTCCTTATCTCTGTAAAGCTAATTCCTCTTCCTCCTTCTGCTCCACCAAGAATGATGGCAACCAGGGGTCTCTTCTGTTCTAGGAAAATCTCACCAGTTTCTGGATTGTAGTTCATCTAAGTGTCTGCATCCTCAGCTACCTAGTGCAGCTTATTCTTATTGTCAGGTAGGAAAAATGGTCTCTTGGTACTTTCAACATTATAGCTGAAAACAGATGTCCCATTTGGGTAAAGAACTGAGGAAGCATATTGATAGCAGGACATAGCATGGAAAAGGCTAAGCATGCTGTGCTAAGAGAGGACTGTGTTCTTCTGTTCAGAAGACTCCAGAGTAGTGTACAATTCACAGATTTGTGTCCTATAAACTGTCCAGATATTATCTATCTCTGTTTTCCAAAGAGCAAAATCAAGCATATCATTAAATTGGTTTTAAGACTGATATTTTATGGTCTCGTGTATGCTCTTCATTTTGCTCCAGATGAAAAATTCCTTAATTCACCAGTGTATCATTAATGTACATACACTGCAAAGAACATTTGAATAGCAATGAAGAACTCTGGGTTCTAAAATGACTCTGCCTATAAACGTCTGTTTTGGTTTCCAGTGCTGCTGAAATTCAATATACCAGAAATGGTCTTTTAAAAAGGGAATTTTTAAAGTTACATGTTTATAGTTTCCAAGGCCATGAAAATGTCCAAACTAAAGCCTTCAGAGAAAAATATCTTGACTCAAGAAAGGCTGATATTATTCACATGGGAAGGCATGTGGCTGGCATCTGCTGGTCCTTGTTCCCAGTTCCATTGCTTCCAGCCTCTGATCCCAGTGATTTCCTCTGTAAGCATCTGTGGACCTTCACTTAGCTCCTCTGGGGCAAAGCTCTTGGGTTCTGACTTGTTTAGTATCTCGTGGGAAGGCATACGGCAATGTCGGCTGGACTCTGAATCTCCAAATGTCCCTGTATCAGCACACCAAGCATCTCCAAATGTCTGCATCTCTGTCAGCTCTGAGTGCTTTCATTTTCCATGAGCTAGCTCTCTTAAAGACTCCAGTAAACTAATTAAAACCCACCTTGAATGGATGGAGTCACATCTCCACATAATCAAAATTGGGTGTGTCACATCTCCTTGGAAACAATTGAATCCAAGTTTCCACCCTAAACAACAGGTCTGCCCCCCAAGATTGGATTAGAAAAAGAACATGACTTTTCTGCGGTACATTGTAGCTTCAAACCAGCACACCATCTAACACACCCATTTCTTAGCTATAAAATGTGGGCAATGTTGTGAAAGGGGAGCAAACATTGCACTAGATCTGAAATCTTTATCAGATTATGTCTTTTGGCAAGAATCCACAAAAGTTGTGCTGTGCCTTTCTCAGAGCACTACATAAGGAGATATGTGATATCCATATGTCTCATTACTGGTGGTGTTAATTTTTGATAATTTTGTTAGGATGGTGCCTTACAGTTTTCCCCACTGTAAAGTTACTATTTTGCCCTTTGTGATTAACACATATCATGTGAGTGGGCAAATACTCTGGTCTATACAGATACCCTGTTTCTCCTCATACTTGTATCCACTAATTTTTTTTTTTTTTTTTTTTTTAAAGAGAGAGGGAGGAAAGGAAGGAAAGACAGAGAAGGAAGGAAGGATGGAAGGAAGGAAGGGAGGAAGAAAGGGAAACATCTTTAAACATTTTCTTGTTTTTTATTATATTTTGTTTGTTTGTTTGTTTTTTACATGGGCTGGGGCCGGGAATCGAACCGGGGTCCTCCGGCATAGCAGGCAAGCACTCTTGCCCGCTGAGCCACCGCGGCCCGCCTCCACTAATTTTTAACATCCATTGATGATCCTTGTCTGCAAAATTATTACTGCAGTGTCTTCCAAATGATGATTTTCTATTTGTATCATTCTTTCTACATTCATTAATTGGAAAGCTACTCTAAAAAAGTGCCCCAGTTTATTTATGTGTTAACAAAAAAGGAAACCATGAAAATACTGGAAGAAAAATAAATTGGTGAATCCCTTCTTATCTCAGTGTAAGAGACTTCCTAGCTATACTCAAAGTTAAAAAAAAAAAAGGCTGATAAATTTGACAACATAAAAATAAAAATAGCGTTTTAAATGACAAAAAAAGTTACAAACAAATTGGAGAAAATATTTACAATATAGATCAATGATAAAGGGTTAGTATCCCTAATGTACATTTTTTAAAACCTTCAAAATTGAAAGACAGAGGACCAAAAACCAACAGAAAAATAGAAAAAAATAGACAATTCACAAAGAGATAAAAGTGACTGGTGTATTTATATTACTCAGAGTCTTTTTGACTAAACTCCCCCTTTCCAATCCCCACGATCCTATAGTTGAGGAGCCTTGCCCCAGGAAGAATTCCTCAATTTCATAAACTCTACTAATCACCATTGCTGTTAGGTCTTCATAAAATTAACTATAAGGACAGAAAAACCAATACAAAGGTTCATCAATCAATTGTCCCTCCTTTGTTAATGTCCCCTGTGCATCCTCCCAACACACACACACACACACACCAATCTCATTACCTACGAACAAATGCTGAAATTTTCAGAAAATGATGCCAAGCAGAGATCACCCAAAATCAACTTGGATACACTATTTTCAATGGTTCATACAGCATTGCTTTAACATAATGTTTTTATAGAGCATTTGAGTAACTCCTCTAAAAGGATTTTTCACATTTTGTCCTGAGATTTTATATTTAATGACAATCAAAAGGCTGAGAAAGAGTTTTTAGTAAAATGGGTCCCCTGAGATGATACCTGGAAACTGTTGTTTTTCCAGGGTGCTCTGGTTTTTGGACATGCTGAATACAGAGATAGCAATGTGGGAAATCCCCCCTAATTTCAAAGTAAACATGCTATTGCCCTGATTTTGAGCCAAACTTAGAATAGTCCAATTGCATTCAGTGACTAAATTAAATAGCAACCTAAACCTAAGTTACAGGTAGATCAACAAAGAAATTTCACAGCATTATCTTTGTGACAGGTTTACCCAAATATGCTTGCTATACACATTGTGTATACACATATGATATACACATCTCAATTTTACATGAGAGTTTTTTGGAATTTTTTTTTTTTTTTTTTTAAAGAGAGAGGGAGGAAGGGAAGGAAAGACAGAGAGAAGGAAGGAAGGATAGAAGGAAGGAAGGGAGGAAGAAAGGGAAACATCTTTAAACATTTTCTTGTTTTTATTATATTTTGTTTGTTTGTTTGTTTTTTACATGGGCTGGGGCCGGGAATCGAACCGGGGTCCTCCGGCATAGCAGGCAAGCACTCTTGCCCGCTGAGCCACCGCGGCCCGCCCTGGAATTTTTTTATTGTACATATCTTTTCAGAATCAAGATACACATGCCAAATTCTTAAGCACACTAAGGTAGCCAATGCCCTTTGCATCTCCCCCTTTTACTACTTTCTCCTCCCTTATAGTTCAGATATTTATGAGATGGAAACATAGTTTAATGGGCATTAGATTCTAAAGGCAATAAATAGAGAAAAATCATGTCGCCAACAATATGCTTGAAACTCCTTATAAAAGTATTACATTGAAAAACAAATCCAAGTCTCAAGAAGCCCATTGGAGCCAGTTTTTCCTCAAATACTGGAACATAATACTGGTTTTTGTTTGTTGTTTGTTTTGTTTTGTTGTTAAAGTCTAAGTGCAGCATAGTATTTAGCTTGCATTTAAGGCCATTGTCTCAGTTCTACAGGTTGCTATGACACAGTGGTTTGGCTTAAACAAAGGGAAAATATTGGCTCACAATTTTGAGGCTGTGTGAAGTCCAAAATTGAGATGTCACCAAGGCAATGTAACATTCTGGTGCTGGTTACCAGTGATCCTTGAGGTTCCTTGGCTTATGACCCTGCCTCGTGTCCCATGGAGGTGTACTTTCCTTTCCCTTCCAGTTCCATTGACATCTGGTTTCCAACATCTTCCTGTGACTTTCTCTATGTCTGAATTTCTTCTGCTTCGAAAGGTCTCCAGTGATCCAGGTTAGGAATCAACCTCATTCAGTTTAGCCATGTCTTCAGTACAAATAGTATGTTCAAGAAATCCTATTCACAATTTTAAAAATCCTATAACTGGAATGCTTTATAAGAAAAATGAAATTCATGCAGACAGTGAGAAGCAACTGGATGAAGCCGGACATCAACGAAACCCAAAGAAGCCAGCAGAGACGACCATGTGCACTGCCATGCGACAGAAAGCCAAGGACCGAGGGTGGCAGGCAGCCAGCTGCAGGAGGCCACAGTCTCCTGGAGAAAACATCATCTTGATGACACCTTCGGTGTGGACCTCTCCTCACCTCAAAACCATGAGCCCATAAATACCCATTGTTTAGGTCAACCCATTGCACGGTATTTGTTTTAGCATTTGGGAAGCTTAGACATCCCCTCGTAGGATCATTATGAAGATCAGATGAGTTAGTAGTATCTGTTCTGCTCAACATGGACTTCTCTGTCTTCAAGGAGTTCACATGTGAAGGATAAATACAACAATGTAAGCAATATATTAAATGGTTACATACCATATGATTCCATTTATATGACATTTTTAAAAGATCAAAAAGATAAGGATGGAAAACAGATCAGGGGTGGCCGGAATATGAAGGTGGAGGAGAAGTTGGCTACAAGGGGACACAACTGATAACCTTGGGGTGATGGAAATGTTCTACATCTTAACTATGCTGTTGCTGACATGACCGTATATATTTGACAAAACTAATTGAAGTTTACACTAAAGAGTCTGGATTTTTAAAAATCCTATTTAAAATGTGCTAATACCTACAGGAATGCAAATTAAGAATATCTATTCCCGGGTTTAACAGTCATTTCTAAATTATGAGATGCTGAGCTCTTTCTGTACTACCTGGCCTTCCATGGAGGCGTGGAGATATCTGTGTGACACCTGTGACAGAGGTGGAGTTCTGCAGCTCTAAGAGTCAGCATTACCCCATATAGCAACTGTTGAAGAGGCTGAAAAAGAGATCAGACTTCAATTAGAGATACAAATTGAGCTGATCTGGTTAGAACAAAAGTAAATCAGAATACAGAGTAAAGGATGATTTTGACTGTCTTTTAAAACTTCAACTTCTGTGTATGACCAAAGGAAGAGATATTTATTTGGTCCAAAATTTAAATTTTCTGTAACACACTGTCTAATTTAACCTGTATGATCAGTTTATTCAAACACATAATTACTTAGGACCTTGAATAGGAAATGAGATCTTGTTATTTTGTACAGGTTAATGTAATACCCCAATACATCCCTGAGTAATTTGGGCAGAAAATAAAGAAGGGTTTGCAAAGTCCCCTTGAGGAACTGGGGGAAAATGTGGAAATATTGAACTTCCCCACCAGGGGAATTCATGTTGTTTCACAAGCACTAGGAACTTGCAACTTAATAAGCCAATCCTTGAATTTGAAACTTTCCCTTATGAAACTTATTCCTTCTAAGGAGAGGCTAAGCCTACTTGTAATTATGCCTGAGTCACCCCCACAGAACCTCTTTTGTTGCTCAAATGTGGCCTCTCTCTCCAAGCCAACTCTGCAAATAAACTCTCTACCCTCCCACTCCCAAGAGTCTAAGTCTCCCTGGCAGTGTGGGACATGACTCCCAGGGATGGGCCTGGCCCTGGTGTTGTGGGATGGAGAAAGCCTTCTTGACCAAAAGGGGAAAAGAATGAAACAAACTAAAATTTCAGTGACTAAAATAGATTTCAGTTGGAGGCCATTCTAGAGGGCATCCTTAAAGATATCCCTTCTTGGTTTCTAGAGGAAAATAGCTAGAAAGAAATACCTGAAGCTGTTGAACTGTAGTCCAGTAGCCTTGATTATTGGTGACAATTGTATAACTATAAAGCTTTTATTGTGTGACTGTGTATTTGTGAAAACCTTGTGTCTGACATTCTCTTTATCCAGTGTATGGGCAGATGAGTATGAAAATAAAGACAAAAAGGTGAAAAAACAATAGGGGGAAATAAAGGGAATGGGATGTCTGGGGTGTTTTTTTTTGTTTTTGTTTTTGGAGTAATGAAAATGTTCTAAAAACTGAATGTGGTGATGAATGAACAATTGTATGATGATACTGTGAGTCAGTGATTGTATACCTTGGATGATTCTATGGCATGTGAATATATTTTAATAAAATCACATTTAAAAAAGAACAAGTCTAAATTGGGATACATAGTGGAATCTATCATAGCCACATTATACCAAAAAAAAAAATAATAAAGTTCTCAATCCTTAGGTATTACTCTCACCTTCAGCATGAAATATGTCATTCTATGATAGGCAGAGAGAAACTGATACCAGCTAGAGAAACTGCAGACTCAAGTCGAGATGAATTGCCAGGGAGAATTTACTACACTATTTAAAGATTGTTTTTCCTCTTTATCTCTTGCCTGTATCTCTTTCTGACTTTTTTTTCCTCTCCCTGTCCCCCTCTCTGTGTATGTGTACCTTTTTGTTGGCCTGTTTCTCTGTCTCTGTCTCTCTTCTTATGGTGCAAATTAAACCCTTATGATGTAACTCTACCATACAAAGATTTTTATCTTTCTTAATAAACAGGGATACTTTTTCATTTCATGCATTGGGTTCTTACAGATCCAAAGCATTTAAGGAAGCATTGGTAGTGAGAAATACAGATGCCTTCTCCAAGAAATCTAGTAGAGAAGATAGATGTATAAATTACTAATAATTTAAAAAAGAATAAAATATGTCAAATGCTGTGGGAACCAATCAATGCATTTCAATTTGAGTATTGAGGTATGTTCCAAAGAGGTGACAATTTTTAAAGCTAAATTCTAAAGATGCCATATATTGCTGTATGATTGCTGGTTGATACAGTGTCATGCATGTGATAGTTACTTAACAAATGCTTAGTGAATGCATTTTTGGGAAAAAAGAAATTATTTTGTTTTCAGAGTGACACTTTATTTATGGTATATAAATATTGATCTTTCATAAACAAAATCAGTGTGTCTAACAGCTGCTAGCAGGCAGGGTCAATGTGTAACGATAATTGATTCTACTTATAATTGCCATGCCATTCAAAGACTGGAAGCCATTCTTCAAGGGGAACAATGTGACATGAAATACCATATCATTGCAGAGTACAGCAACTTTATCTCCAAAAATTTAATGTCTCCCAATCTCAGCCCATCAGAAATCTTTACAAGATGTGCATATATCAGACCAGAATCCAGGAATTATTGCTTTCATATGGTAAAAGAATGTTAAGAGAAGTAAAGGAATCACCACAGGGCTTTAAGAGCTATTGTGGTCAGGGAACAGACCACCTTCATTACAGAGATTTCTTATCTTTAAACAAACATTTGTGTTAATGCATGATCTAAAGAAATACGGTCCAGGCAGAGATTAATGAGCAAAATAGAAAAAGAATCTCTGCTTTCAAAAGCTGAATGTTTTCTACAAAGCATATATTTTATCACCTCAGATTGTCAAAGTCTCCTCATTTGATCTTTCAAAATTTCAGAAACGTGAAAGGATAAAGTGATCCCTAAAAATCTACCAGTCTCACTGCATCTGCTGAAACCTCTTGGTATCCACCATTAGTGAGATGGATGATGCAAGGTGCAAATCAGTAGCTCATCTGAGTAGGGTTCCGTTCACTCCTCTCGTGATGGATGAAAGCTATTTCTTTGTTAGCAGCAAATCCTCCTTTATTGTCATGCAAGTCTTGTAGTGAGAACCAACCATATTTTTTTTCCAGTTTGCTCAAGTAAAGTAACACATCCGTTACATCTGGGATACATTGCTGCAGGAACTACTCTAAGTCCCTAAAACTTTTATTTCTATATGTGTTGAGGAATCTCCCTCATAATACCTCGGGCTAAGTTTAAAGACTGGCGCTCCTTGAGAATCTAGAGGGCACTTTAAATTCCTACATTGGGAGGCAGGAAACCTGGATTCTAGCTGTGCCAGTCTCTAGCCACTTAAGTAATTTTGTAAAAGTAATTTGGTCACTCTATGCCTCTGCTTCCTATCTCCCTGTTTTGAGCTTCAAAAATAAATTGAAAGTACAATACCAAATATAAAGGTGTGAGAAATGAAACAAACATAAAAGAGTCGTTCCATTCTATGTTGAAATGAATCCTGTTACAGTGTTTTTTTAAAAAAAGGAGAGAACAGAATGTTAAATCAGTCTTAGAGAGCTGTCATTTTGTAACAACTGACATGAAACTATTGAAATCTCCAGCCTCAGGGGAGGGAATGAATACTGCTGAAGAACCAGATGCTGTGTCAACAGAGCTTTTGGCTTTGTAACTCTACTTTATTAAATCCTAACCTTGTCACCTTTTTATATTAACTAACCTTAATATACCTAAATAAATATTTCATTGCACCTCTCCACTGTTTTTAAATGTTTTATTGCGGTACCATGCATGCCACTTGCACACATTCCTCCCAGCCCCTGGTAACCTTTAATCTACTTTCTTTTCCTATGAATTTTCTTATTCTAGATATTTCACATAAGTGAGACTATACAATATTTGTCCTTTTGTGTCTGGTTTATTTCACTTTATGTCTGATTCCTGCTGAAGCAGGTATCAGAACTTCAATCTTTTATATGGCCAAATAATATTCCATTCTATGTATATATCACATTTTGTATATCCACTCATTTAGTGGCTACTTGGATTGCTTCCACCTTTTGGTTTTTATGAATTAGTGTACAAATATCTGTCTGAGCCCCTGCTTTCAGTTCTTTGGAATATATAACTAGAAATGGGATTGCCAGGTCATAAGGTAATTATACGTTTAACTTTCTGAGCAACTACCAAACTGTTTTCCACAGTGGCTGCAACTTTTTACACTACCACCAACATATGCAAGTATTCTTATTTCTCCACAACCTTGCCAACATTCCACTCCTTGCAAACAGGTCTTTGCATAGAGGAAACTTAAAAAGTTATTCTACAAGGTGCACTATAATCTAGCTCCTACTTACTCATTATTGTTTTATACCCACTTGTTATCCCAACCAGACTGGCCAAAAGGCTTTCCCCAAGAAACCAATTCTCATCCAGACCTTCACAAGGAATGCCTTTTATCTTCTCCTTCATCTACCAATATGGCTCAGATGAAGACTTACTTCTTCTTTAAAGTCTCAACAGATCATTCCAAGACCCAGGGATCTCTCCCAACTCTGTAACATATACCTTGTATCTGGCCAGTCCACTAAAGAAATGAATATAAGAAAATTAATACTGATAAAGATTCAGTTCATACAGGTTTGTCAGCAGCATGAAAAAATGCCTGAAGAATTGGAAGTTCACCCTAATGAGGGACCCACAGGACTAGATTTGGAAACTAGGATTAAGTAAGACTGATTTTAAGGAGGAAGGACTATGTAAAGATAGTAACCAAGAGATGTTTGAAATGCATAGAACATCTTCCTTCTGTAATTCCTTATTAGGTACTTTATCATATTCTGTCTAATTTTTTGCACATCTGAAAAATATCTAAAAAAATTGGGAAAGTTCGTGATGTACCTCAGACTATGCTTGGCACAGTGGAGAATACAGTACTATAAGGCACGATCCGTACCAGAAAGGAATTTATAAGTTAACTTTAAGCCAAATCCCAAAACCATAGCAATTTAATATTAAAATCAAAATGATGTGGTGTGGATGCTATATGTCGTTATTTTACCCAAAGGCCAGAGCACTGAACAGAGGGGATGAACAGTGACTTTATAAGAAGCAGAGACTGCCTGATACCAAGGATGGGGAAGATAAGGAGAGGAAGAGAGAGGGAAAAAGAAGTGTCAAGTTCAGAGACAGTGTAAACAAAGGCCACGTCTGAAAGCACATGGCATCACATGGAGGATTATAAGGGGCTTGTGGAAGGTACAGTCAGCATAGATGCTTGGCCATCAGACATGAGAGGCATAGGACAGACCTTTCCTATCAGATCATATCCAGAGGATAGAATTAAAACCACTGGGGCATTGATATTCTACTGGGCAAACAGTTCTTTCCTAAATGTCCTCATCCTTATTTGGGAGAAAATAATGAAGAGTACGAAAGTAATGAACATCAGCTTTCTGATGTTCAGGATCGAGGTCTGGTCATGGTAGGTGGCTATTAACTTTAGGAATTTTTTTTCAGATCAACAGAAGTAAGATCATCCATGGAATGGACCCACTCACTGAGGAATCCACTCCCTATCTCTGCACCTGTTTATAGATAGCCTGGGTCCATGGTTTTTCTAAATGCGCTTTGAGTTTAGAATGATTAATTGAATAAGGGATAAAATATTAGAAATATATCTATTTTATTTCATGGTTAAAAATTGTATTTTTGAATATAATTTAGTGTTCATAGTATAGTAAAATGGGTATATATGGTCGTCATTAAAAAATAAATGTACGTAAAAAAATAATAAATGCATCTAGAGTGGGTAATCCTCTCATAAACTGCTTACTGAGAGAAGAAAGTGACCAAAGGAGTTTTGATAACCACCTGTCAGAGATGTTATAGAAGGAAAAGGAAACAAGGATGAGGAATGGGGTGGAGATAAAGCTAGCTCTATATAAGGGGCTCAGACAATGGAAGACTTTGAAAGTCAAGTCGGCTATCTACATCATATGGCATTGCACGTCCATGTGCTGAATATTTACATGTATTTCACCATAACGTTTACTGAAATTGGTGGTGCATGCAGCCATCTGGAATAATTTACTGGATATAAAGGAAGAATTTTCTTTTGAGTCTGTGTAAGGTCATATAAAATAAGGAGACATAGAGGCACCAATTTTGGAAGCCTAATTCCAGTTAATAATAATGCTGATAATCAGAGACAGTATTTATTGAGTTTTTATTTCAGGTGCCGTTCTAAATATTTTCCATGAATCAACTCATTTTTTTTTTCTTGCAGCATACTTATGAGGTTTGCCCAAGGTCAGCAACCAGTAGGTAGCTGAGCAAGATTCAAACCCAGAAAGTCCAGCTAAGGAGTCTGAATACCGAATAACAATATAATCCTGCCTCTCAAGAAAGTGTTTGCATCTTCCTTCCTGTCTACTATAGTCAGAATTAGTCTCTGCAATCTTGCACTTCTATAAAAGTATGAAATTTTAAACCCAAACAAACATCATGAAAGATGATGCCCACTTCTCTTTCTAAAGATGAAAGATGGTTGTGGCAACTTCACATTTCCTCTTTCTATCCTTCATGTTTATCTGTTCAGCTCCTGCTCTATCTTTTCTCTCCAACCCTAAACTCAAATGAGAGTTGGAGGAGGCAAATGGAGGAGTGAGAGGTCACAGGGAAAACAAAATAGGGTTAAAACTAGAAGCAGGCAAACAGAAATAATTGCAGGCAGATTTCCAGTGGTGGGATCAGACCTCTGCCAGCTCCATCAGACATGGCCTATCCCATTAAAGTCACTTCTACAAAGCTTACTCAAATAACTGTTCTAGGAAAACTATGTTATGTTGTCTCTTTCTTATTTTAAGTATAGCTGACTGAAACTTAAAATAAATTTTTGATAAATTTTTTATATTCTTCTTTTAAGAAAAAAAGCCCCAATAGTCCCTACAGATTTAAGTGTAATTTGAGACATGATACCAGATCATATGCTTGCAAACCTCATTTTCAAATTTGTAAGTTTGACATTTTCCTATATCAAAGTTTTATCTCAAAACTATGGAAATTGAACCTTGAAAATAGGGTAATGGGACCTCACAAAAATTAAAACTTCTGTGATTCTAAGGATTTCATTATGAAAGTAAGTGACAACCTACAGAATGGGAGAAAGTACTCAGAAACACTTATTCAATGAAGGTTTAATACCCAGAACATAAAGAAATCCTACAACTGTAAAAGAAAAAGATAATCCAATTTAAAAATAGGCAAAAAGATTCGAATAGACATTTCTCCAAAAAGGATATCCAATTGGCCAATGAGAACATAAAATGATGCTCAACATCATTAGCCATTAGGAAAAAGCAAATCAAAATCATGAGATACCATTTAACACCTATTAGAATGGTTACTACTAAAAAAACAATAAAATGGAAAATAAGTATTAAAAAAAGACGTGGAGAAATAAGAACACTCATTCATTGTTGATGAGAATGAAAATGGTGCAGTTACTATGGAAAACAGTTTGGCCGGTCCTCAGAAAGTTAAGTGTAGAATTACCATATGACTCAGTATACTACTTTTAGGTACGTACCCAAAGGAATTGAAAGCAGGGCCTCGAACTGTCCGGCGCCGTCTCGCTCAGCTTCTGATCCCCGGCCGGCGGAGGGAACAGGAGGGAGAGAGAGACAGACGCAGACAAACCGACTCAAGTGACAGACACGGGTTCGAGACACGCTGCAGTTGTGAGCACAGACCTTTACTGGAGCTAAGCTTGCAAGCTCTGTTACAAATTCCGCGCGGGACAGAATACCCCGCGGGGGAACAACCTCTATGCGGCCGTCAGGTACGGCTCCCTATGGGTCGTCTCCCCCCACCCTGTCCGGGTAACCTCTTATATACTGTGCCCAAACCCAATAGGTTAGTGCCACGTATACAGAGGTGATTGGAAGATAGGGTTGGTGGGCGCGTGCGTCATACGCGGAAACAGGATGCGGGCGCCATCTTGACTCACTCGATGGGCGGGGGGGAACTCTAGAGCAGGCCGCAGCGTGTCCACTAGGCCAGACCCGGGAGGCGGCTCTCCACATCTCCCCTTTTTTTATTTATTTTGACCCAGTGTCTCCATTGATGAGTGTGCTCCCGTGGGCCTGAGTGGCCCACTACATGTTTTGGTGCTTTGGGGAGTCTGGACTAGGCTTGCTAGGCACCAACCAGAATGCCACCTCATATAGAGACCGGAGAGCCCGTGAGCTGGAAACCACGTGACTCTCCCTGCAGTGCTTCACCTCGCAACTGGGTTATGAGGGGGGGCAGGAGAGCGGCAACCAGAATCGAGAGTGTCGCTAGGTGTCTCTGTGCAATGGCTGGAGTCTAGTCTGGCCAGGACTGCGACTTCGCCTAAGAGATCAGCCTACGACCAAAATTATGACTGCTGGTGCCGCCTTTTATACCCGGGACACAGCCATGGGCCTTGCAGCGGGTCTTGCTTTCGAGCGTCCTGCCCTGAGTGGCCGGGATGGGTCATACGGTGAAATGGGGGACTGGGCAGCAGGGCAGTCGTTGTCAGGAGCACCAGGGGCGAGTGACATAGCCAACATGGTAGTAACACGCAATTGCTGCTGTGTCTGGAACAAGCGTTCTAACAAGCATTTAACAGTGACTAATCCCACTAATAGTCCCACCGCTACGAGAATCCAAGTAGTCAAATTGGGCCAAGAGAACCAAGAGGTGACTCGGTTCCACAGACTTTGTACAGTCTCGCCCAGTTTGGAAAGGTCGAAGGCAACGGGGGTTAACTTGATCTTCCCAAGCACTTTAAGGTCTGATTCCACCTGTTGGGAGAGCGGGGGGTATTAAAACTGGTCCCCCTTCTAAACAATCGAAGGGTGACCGGCGTTTTCGTTGCCATCTCGTCAGTCGCCGCCGTCATCAGCAGAGTTGGAGGCCTGATCTGATGGTTCAGGTTGAAGGCTTGTTGGTTTTTTGGGCAACAGCTCCTTGGCCTCCTCGGGCGATGTCACGGTTCTCACCAGTCTTTCCGGAACCCACACTGGTTGACGTCCTGGCTCCTTCTCGCGGTGATCAGGCGCGGGAAGTCCGCTGCGAGCTCAGGATGCACGTCCTTCTCAGTTCAAGAAGAGACAGTACGGCTCTCCTTGCAGAAGAGGTGTCGAGAGAGGAGGGTCCCCGTACGGGCCACCACTTGTCCGGCGCCGTCTCGCTCAGCTTCTGATCCCCGGCCGGCGGAGGGAACAGGAGGGAGAGAGAGACAGACGCAGACAAACCGACTCAAGTGACAGACACGGGTTCGAGACACGCTGCAGTTGTGAGCACAGACCTTTACTGGAGCTAAGCTTGCAAGCTCTGTTACAAATTCCGCGCGGGACAGAATACCCCGCGGGGGAACAACCTCTATGCGGCCGTCAGGTACGGCTCCCTATGGGTCGTCTCCCCCCACCCTGTCCGGGTAACCTCTTATATACTGTGCCCAAACCCAATAGGTTAGTGCCACGTATACAGAGGTGATTGGAAGATAGGGTTGGTGGGCGCGTGCGTCATACGCGGAAACAGGATGCGGGCGCCATCTTGACTCACTCGATGGGCGGGGGGGAACTCTAGAGCAGGCTGCGGCGTGTCCACTAGGCCAGACCCGGGAGGCGGCTCTCCACATCGAACAGGTATTTGCATACCAATATTCAAAGCAACATTCTTCACAATTTCCAAAAAAAGGACGTAACCCAATTGTCCATCAACAGATGAACAAAATATGATGCATACATAAAATGAAATAGTATTTAGCCGTAAAAAGGAATGAAGCTCTGATACATGGATGAATCTTGAAGAAGGACACAAAGGACGAACTCACTGATATTAAATAGAATAAGCAAATTCCTACAATCAGAAACTAGAATCTAGTTTACCAGGGGCCAGGGTGGGTGTAGAAATTGGGTTAGAAAATGGGGAATTAACACTTAATTGGTACAGAATTTCTTTGAGTTGATGAAAGGTTTTGATATTGGATGACAGTAATGGTAGCATAATATTATAAACAGCACTGAAGTATATATTTGAATGTGGTTAAAAGGGGAAATTTTAAGTTGTGTGTATATAGATATAACTAGAATAAAAATGTAAAAGAAAACACAAACATAGTACTGAACAACACAAACAATGAACCCAAATGTAAAGTATGGACTATAGTTAATAGCACAGTTATAATAACATTTTTTCATCAATTGTAACAAATGTTCCACACTAATGGAAGGTGTTAATTATTGGCAGGGGGTGGGATTATTTGGGAACTCTGTTTTCTGCATGATTTTTCAGTAAATATACAACTTCTCAAATAAAAATGTTATATAAAACAAGAAAAAATAAGGTTAAAAATACTTCTAAACATATTAATATTTTAAAGTGTATTTTTGCTAAAGCAGAACCAAATAAAACACAAAAAAATAGTCTCTATTTTTTCAAGTTCAATGCTTTTTCTAAATTCTAAAATGCAAACTCCAGCAGCCTGGCCTTTTATACCTAATTAACACAAGAAAATATGAAGAAGAAAGCTAAACAGCACCCCTACATAAAACCACATCATTATTACAGATAATTTCATTTCTGCCACAAATTTACCTTCCATACAGTTCATTGATATAAATTCCTTTTTTTTTCTAGAAAAGAACTTTTAAATTAAGGACAACTATAACCTCTACCAAAATATTACCCTTGGCTTCTTTTCACCCCATGGATAAATTCAACTGTAAATAAACATCCCTATATTTTATCAATTGATAGCGCATTATTCACAGAAATGCTAATGACCATAATGTCCCATTCATGCTTTGCTTTGCTTCACTTAATTGAAAGCATGCCCACAAACATTTTCTTTGTTGAAGTTACATAAACATTTCATACATTTTCCCAAGTTCAGTCACAGGTAAGTCTAATGAGACGCACAGGATTTATACGAAATGAAATGCAATACACAAACCAAGACAAATCTTGCTGCTTCTCTGCAGGTTCAGGAAGGCAGTCAACCTTTTCTAACATATCTAAGCAGAATATAGAGTAAGTTAAAGCTTTACAGACATATAGAGCTAGAATTTCAGAGTGTCCACTACAATAGGCCTAGGTTTAAAGCTTTTTCAGCTTGCACGGGGAAGGCATTTTATATTTCATTTGTTTTTCCCCTCATGCTGATACTTATGATAATATCTGTTACACATCTCCAAATCAGAAAACTTTCTTTGTGTCCTACACTGCCAAAAATACACCTGCAAAAATATACCACTCCATTCTCCCTATGTTTTTAAGTACCACTTCTACTGAATCAAAACTATATCTAACAATATATTTGATGATATTTATTGATCACTAGCTGGATATATCATAAAAAAGCTAAATTGTTTTCCAGTAAGAATCTATTCCCAAGACAAAATAATGATATTGATAACATTGACACTTGATTTGACATAACAGGTTTTCTTTCAAGACATTTTGTTGTATTGAGAAAATTGTTTTATGAGACAGTTTTTTTTTGCCTCTATTACCACCCACGTCATACTATCCTTCCTCGCCTCTCCTTGTGGTCAGTCCATGTGTTTGCAGACATTTGTTTTATTATGCAAATTGTTATGAGTTATAGAAAGAGCAGAACACATGGTCAGCATTTCTTATAGAAAAGAACCTAGAATTGCTAGTGAACTTGAAGCAGAAAATCTCAAATGTTTTTATTTTGGCAGTCCCATGTGATCCTTAACTATCCCCCATTAAACTACCATTATCTCTTCAGTGAGAAATTCTCATTATACCAAAATACTAAAGACTTTTCAGAAGTTATAGGACAGGTATTTTCCTTAATCTCCACTGAAAAAAATACAACAAATCAGTTTTTGTCTCATAAGCTTACAGCCATCAGGGCTGTCCCCTGATATTGGAAATTGCACTGGTCTCTTCTATTAGCATTCAGTATGACCATAAGATCATTACTTATTTTGAAAAATAAATAAATTTGTACCCCTCCAGAACCCACTATATGCTTTGAAAAGCATTGAATTTTGTTTATCTTTATATGAATTCAAGGAAACAACACACACAAATATATTTCTACATCCTGATAAATGAATAAATATCTCTATCTGAATATTTAGCAAAATGTTAGGGCTATAAGCAATCAAATATCTTTTCCTCACTGTTATCCATTGCAATAATATGCCTAATCATGGGTTTCATGTGTACAATATTAATTCAAGGTACATACACACAAAAATTAACACATTTGCTCCTGTTTTTAATTTTAGATATAAAGATAAAAATTCTTCAGGGAAAAAAGGTCCTTATTCTGCCAACTTGATCTCCCCATCACATATCTGTGGCCTTATTTTCGTGGTCCCTGTAGGGCATTTCCCACAGCTGCCCTCCCACCTCTTTGATGATGCTCATCAAAGCATCACCTGTACAGAACACCTCTACAGACAAAACTCTTCCCATTTCTGAGAGCAAGAATCATGTTGAAGGACCTTAGAAATATATTTTGGATCCTAGAATAACTTTCTAAGCTTCACCAGTGTGATCACAGACTGAGAAAATACCAATTTTCCCCAGGCAAAACTCCTAATCCTCTTCTTGAGAAAATCTTATTCATTTTCATATCAAACCTTAAACTGTCAGCTCTAAACTTACCAATGGTCAAGTCCAAATATGCAATCCAGCAGACATTCAGATGTGAAAATTAGTCATCATGCAAATAAACAATTAAGCAAGTAAATTAAGCAGAAATAAAAATGGGAAAGTTAAGTCAAATATTGTTTAATTAGTTGTATGTGCTTCTGGATGGTTGGTGTTCACTGTTCTTTCGTGAGCATCCAGAATATTTAAGTAAAGATTACAATGTACATGAAAGCATTTTGTAAATTGTAAAAGGCACTATAAAACTAACAGATTTAGAGTGCACAGGTGGTTCAGTGGTAGAATGCTCATCTTGCATGTAGGAGACCCACGTTTCGCTCCTTTGATCTTTCATATATAATAATCAGAAACCATAATGAAGCATCATGCCTAGTCACTATAGATCTTCTCTCCCAAATTAACCTTCATATTGTTTCAACACAAAGTTATAAATACCAAGTACCATTTTAGCAATACTAAAATACCAGACCTAGAGATCAGACTAAGATTTCACAGTCACATAACAGAGCAAGTATAAATTTCCACTTGCCAACTTCAATATTAACTCCTAGAATCATTTCAGAGCAAAATGTAAAGGTACTGAAAGGAAAAAACAAAGCCACCAAAATTCAGTTGTGGGACACCTGTCTTATTACAAATACAACCCAGGCAACAACTTTTTTCTAGGGAATGTTTACTTATGTTTAGACATTGCAAAGATACTTGTCATGTGATGTTTCCATTCTCAGGGGGATTCATTACAGTTTTATGTACCTAGAAAACAGAAATGTATCCTGCTGATGAAGAAAGTACAGTTTTGCAAGGCAGTTGTTGAAAAATAACTGAAAGCCATTTTGTGTATCATTAATAAAGTGGAGCCATTTTATAAAACTTGTTCAGTGGGTGCAAGTAATGCATTTCATTTACCAATTACAGGATCACAAAAATCTTGGTGTGATTTGTATTAGGTCAAAGTACACAATCAGATACATAGAATATTAGAAGCCATGTGTGAGTTAATGAGCCATTGTTAAAATACAAAATTACTATTCTTGCTCAATTCTTTCATGGTTGTCAGATAAATAAGAGAAGTAAGCAGATCCCTTTGGGCACAATTTCACTTTATTTCACTGTTAATTCTTACAAAGGCCAGATCTATTTAATTACTTTTTCTAGTTATGAAATAGGTCCTGGGTTCATTCTATTACATTCTCTATCAAAACCCAGTCTACAAAGATTTTCTCCCCTTTTGAAAAGGAATTTACCTTTAAACCTTCATATTAAACTTCATTTTTAAATTAAAGAGTTAATACACTGGAAACCTACCTCTTTAAGACTAGATGCAGAAATTGTAGTAAAGCCCAAAAGCCATCTATATTTCTATCTATCCCACTTCTTCTACAGTGCAGTCCTCACTCAGAAGTTCCCTCTTTGTCTTCACCAATTAGCTCAATGTCAGTGCCCCAGCAGCCCACTTTAACATGTAAAGAATAAGGAAATTAATAAAGGACTGAGCAAGGCTAAGATTATCAGAAACTGAGCAAATGAAACATGTGATACTATTACTTCTCAGAAATGCTGAAATCTATATCATGCATTTGGTCTCTCCAAGAAATTATCAGATTTATAAATGATAATAATGTGAAGATGTCTGGAGATGTTAAGTAACGGTCTTATGACTCTGTTTGTCAGCTCCCATTTGTTGTATCCATGAAAAGAATGCTGATGCTTCAGGAAATGTGACAGAGAATAGGTCAGCTAATCTCCCTGTATGAGAGGTCCCCATGGGGACAGTTGCATTTGGTAGCTAAAGCATGTACTTTAGAATGCCACAGAATTGGATTGAAGTCTTGGCTCTGAGACTAACCTTCTCTGATACCCATCCAAGTGTCACTGGTTTCATATTGAGCTCCTAATGTTGTCCTGAGTATTAAATGAATCCACATGAGTGGCTTAGTGATTAAGGGGCATGAAGGATGGCCGTCTATGCCCGTAACCATGACCCGGGAAGGACAGACTCAACCTGAATAGGAGGGGAGGATGGAAAAGGTAGCCCCCGTGTCCACTAAAAATGATGTGGACTTACCCGCTACCTTGATTGTTACCCTGGGCTCCATGAGGGGGTTCGGGGTCGCTGAGGCTGGGCATCATCAGTCGTCGGTGGCCAAGTCCAGGACTGCCAATGGTGGACTAGGGGTTGGAAGGATGGCCCCTCCATGGCCAGGCGTCAAGGGGCAGTCACTTTTCCAGTGTCCCTTTTTTCCACAGAGAGGGCATTGTCCCTTGGGCGGTCGAGGACTGGGGCACTGGTGGGACCAGTGCCCATCGAGGCCACACTTGAGAAGCACTTTCCTGGCAGTGGATTAGTCGTAGCCGGCTTCTTCTCCATTGCGGTAGGCTGCAGGGCCGCAATCAGGGATTGGGTTTGTAAATTCACCTTTCAGCAGTCTCTGGACTCCTTTTCCGCCCTTTTCAACTCATCACGTATATTGAAAACCTTTAAGACCAGGTTTACCAGGTCTGGGAATTGAATCCACATCTCCAGCGGCATGGCAGGTGAGAACTCTGCCACTGAGCCAAAGTTGCACTGCCCTTTCCTTCTTGGACTTTTATAATGCACATATTGGTATGTCTGAGTGTCCCATTGCTTCCCTGGGCTCTGTTAATTTATTTTGTTATTTTTTCTTTCTGTACCTCAATTTGGACAATATCAATTGTTTAGGTTTTTCTTTTTATTTCACTGATCCTTTCTTCTGCCTCCTCCAGTCTGCTCTTAAATCCCTATTGAATGTGTCACTTCAGTTATTGTACCTATGCATTTCAGAATTCCCAGTGAGTTCTTCTTAATAATTTTTATTTCATTATTTAAAGTCATTTTGTTCATATATTTTTTTCCTGATTTCTTTAGTACTTTGTCCATGTTTTCCTTAAGTTCATTGATTCTATTTATGAGCATTGTTATTCTAAACTCCTTGGTTAGTAATTCCAGAGATTGTATTTGCTTCCTAATATTTTCTTTTGAAATCTTTTTATTCCTATGACTGAGCCATATTTACCTGTATCCTTGTATGTTCTGTAACTTTTTTGTTGGGAACTGGACATTCTGAGTATTATACTGTGGTCACACTGGAAATCTTGTTCTCCCACTCTATAGCCCACTGGACTAAGAGCAAGAAGAAAGAAAAAAAAAAAAGAAAAGGTGGACAATATAAAGGAAAGAGAAAGAGAGGGGTGGGGGAAGAAAAAAATGCAAGCAATCATACAAAATACTCCTTCCCCTACATACACACACAAAAAAAGAGAAAACAAACAAAACAAAGGAAAAATAATGGAGTGCATTGCCCCTCCAAGTCTCTTGTTATGGCTGGTAGGAAGCCTAAATCTCCTGCTTTTGAGCCATAAACCTAAGGCAGGGTCCCTGCTCATCCCTCAGGGATCTGCCAGACTCAGAAATAGAATATAGAAAGAAAAAACAAAACAAAACAAACCAGCCAAAAAAAACAACAAAGAAAAAGAGGTACCCTACTTCTCTTTGTCCCTGTCTGCACTGACGTAATGCCAGAAGAGGCTGCTTCTGAGAAAAACTGAGGCTGGCATCTGCGCTGGGCCCTCTAGACTATCCAGATACCCTCCAGACTAAACAATTCAGAAAGAGAAACCGAACCCATGGAAAAATGCACTAGGTCTTCAAGTTCTAGTAGAGGCTGATGTGAGGCCAGAAACTGCTGCTGCTGTGGACAGGGTGAAGCCAAGGCCAGAGTCCATACAGGGCCCTCAGGGGTCTGCCAGACCAGGAAACACCGTGAAGAGAAGCCAACAGCCGAAGAAGATGCAATAACCCTTTCTGTCTAAGTAGATACTAGTGAGAAGTTGGAAGCTCTGCTGCCCACAGGGCTGAAATTGAGGCCACTTCTGCACTGGTCCCTCAGTGATCCCCTAGATTGATCTCAACTGTCACCCCAACTTTTAAAGGAGGAGGCTTGCTCTGCCAACCCCAGCCCTAGCGACTGCTCCCAGAATCCAGGCCACTTTCCTGCAGCTGCAGCCATTTCAGCAGCCACTGATGTAGGGCTGAGCAATGAGGGATGGTCCCAGGTCTGTGTTTTCACTTACAAAAGCTGAATGCTCGGCAACCTCTCGCTTCCTCAGGCACTGCTCTAGTCGTTCTAAATGTCCATTCTGGGTCCAGGGCTTCCACCCGGTTCACTCCAGTCTCTCATTTTTCTAGTGCAGGGAGTGATTTGTAAAATGTCCTACTCCGCCACTTTGTGCCTGCACTCCTGAACTTGAAGTCTCAACACTTTTTCCACAAGGGTCCCAGCATTTTCATTCTGCACTGGGCCCCACAAATAATGTAGCTTATCGTGCTCCTGAGGCTAGAAACAGGACTGTCAGGCCCTCCAGTTGCAGGCTGTCTCTGATCCACCTCCTCTGGGCCCCAGACAGTTCATTAATCCTAAAACAGCAAGGCAGGAAGTGCTCACTGGCTCACCCATGGCAGCCACAGGGGCCCTGCAGTTAGGAATCTGGCTTTGTGAAGAGCTGGGGGAAACTAGGGCCTATCTTGGGCCCTTTCTGCATCTTGCTATTAGTCTCTGAAAAACAAAAGGACTGGAATGAGTTATTTCTGGACTCCTTTCAAGTCCCAATAGTTAATGCCTTTATGATTTTCTGGCTGTCTTTGTTTCACTTTCCCACTGCCTCTCCTTGCTGTGCAAGGCTCCTTAGGGGTGCTGGGATATGTGGACACTGGCTTAGGGTAAGCTGGCAGTTCTTTGCTTGTCTTCTCCATTGGGGTGCCTGATTTCCCACTGTTAGAGAGAAATGCACCAAGAGGCCCTTGGTCAAAACATAAATGCTTCTGGGAGGACATTTGTAGCTACTTTTACCTAAAATTTTAGTGGCATGATCATCACTGGAAATGGGGTACTGGTTATAAGAGGACAGACCCTCAGCCACACAACTGGCCAGTTCAGGACTCTGGGTTGGGGCAGGAACTGTTTCTGCTGAGCTAGAGAACATCCTGACCTTCTCTTTCCAGAACCACATTGTGTTTCCATGCTCTGCCATTTGCAAAAATTTCTGTTTCTCACTTCTAAGCAGTTTGCTCCAGACTTTGCATGTTGCCTAGGACACTGTTGTTTCTTTATGACCAATACACTTGGCTTCTAATCTGGACACTGAGCAGTGAAGTTGGGGCACGATGGGTGTGCGAAGTGGGGCCTTTGGGGAAAGCCCTTGCTCACATTGCTTCCTGGTGTCCCTGATCTACTCAGATTGGCGTGACTGTGATGTGCTTGGGATCCAGAGGACAAACTCCAGCTTGTTCTTTTGGACCTGGACCTTGGCCCTAACCTGTGGCCCCCAAGTCTCTTGGGGGTGATGACCTAATAGCCCCTCTTTATTGAATGCCTGGCATGTGTCAGGCACTATTCCAGCCCTTTCTTGATTTAATCTCCCTAAACAACTCAGTGGCATGGTGTGACAGTGCATTTTCTAAAAACAGCACAACAGTATTTTTGATCCCACATGCTGTCATGGTTAGAGACATGTGTCAACTTGGCCAAGTTGTGGTACCTGTTTATCTGATTGGGCAAGTGCTGGCCTGTCTTTTGCTATGAGGGCATTTCATAGAATTAGATCGTGATCATGTCAGCTGTATCCACAGCTGATTCCATTTGTAATCAGCCAAAGGGGAGTGTCTTCTACAATGAGTGATGCTTAATCTAATCATGGGAAGCCTTTTAAGAAAGATTCAGAGGAGACAGGTTTCATTCCCGCTTTGGCTGGCGAGCCTCTCCTGTGGAGTTCATCCAGACCCTCCATCAGAGTCATCGGCTTCACAGCCTACCCTGCAGATTTTGGACTCTGCATTCCTGTGGTCACGTGAGACACTTTTATAAATTTTATATTTGCAAGTGTTCCCTGTTGATTCTGTTTCTCTAGAGAACCCTAACTAATACACATACCTTTGGCAACTTGTCACTCCCCTCAGGAATTGGAATCTATTTCTCCTCTTCTTAAACCTGAAGAGGACTTGGCAACTACCTCATGGAATTGAATGCGGCAGAAGTGATGCAATATGACTTCTAGGGCAGGGTTGCAATAGGCAGTATGGCTTCTTCCAGGCACTCTCCCTGGGGTGGGTTGAATTGGGTACCCCAGTTTGCATATGTTCTTGATCTTGGTCCACATTCCGGTGGGTGTGGACCCCTGGTCAATAAGATCTCTTCAAGAGGGTACTTCAGTTAAGGTGTGGACCTGTTGAGCCAGGTTGGGCTTTAATCTAAGATTCCTGGAGTCCTTTATAAGCAGGATGAAAGTCAGGTAGACAGAGAAGCCACAGGGATCTGGAAGTTAGTGGAACCTGGAAATGAAAGGAGACCCCACCATGTGCATGGCCAGGCAATGGTGGGAAAAGCCAAAGACCTCAGGATCACTGGTGCTTGGTTCATCTGTCCTGTTGGAGAGGCAGCTCCATCAGTGGGAAGTGTCTTCAGTGCTCCTGAGGCCAGCATTCTGGTTCTAGCTCAGTCTCTGCTTCGTGGGTGATATTGAAGAAGCCCTCCCCACACATCAGATGTGTCCCAGGGAAAACAAACATAGATGTGGGCCTGTGTTCTCTGCAGTCCGGGTGTCCTGGAATCCTGGGTCCCTGCTCTTGGAGTTGTGCAGCTGAGGGGTGCCTTACCTCCCAGGGCATCCCAGGTCAGTCCTTGGATGTTGTGCATTCAGGGAAGAGCTCTAACATGTGCAACCGTCTCAAGAATGCAGCCCACAGAGACCTTGGCTGTTCTGCCCTGGCTTGGGGCATCTTTCCTGTGAGAGCATGTTGCTTGAGCTTGGCACCCTTAAGCTGCTGTCACTGAAGTGTCGCAAGCACCCTGCAAGTAGAAAGAAAATACATGCTTGACAACTGCAGGAGGAGCAGGGGCTAAGAGCATTGGGTAAGAAAGTTCTCTTCATGGTCTTCTGAGGTGAATGTTCTGCTTACATCAAGACCCCAGCAGAGCTGTTGGCCTGTTCATAGATCGGACGCCACCTACATGTGGGCATCTCCCACGATTGAGGCCCCTGTTAGTAAACACTCAAGGTGGAGCTGGCTGAGAACTCTCTTGAACATTGAAAGGAGTGCAGCCCTGGGGGAGAACATTTCTACAGCTATGGCAGATCCCAAAGTAAAGACTGGAGTTGTCCATGTCAGTCTCTGGTGAGCCTTTTTGGAAATGGATCTCTCTTTTCACATTACAAAAGTAATCCACATTCACTAAGGTAGATAATTAAAACATTTTAAACTACCCATAACCTACCATCCAGTGATGTGTTTACACATATCCCTTTTAGGAAATTCTCTGTGTGTGGATTTACAAAGATCTTCTGCAACCTTCTTTACACACACACACACATACACACACACACACACACACACATCAACATCATCATCATTATCTTTCCATGTCAGTTAATACAGGTCCACCCTGTGACTTTAACCTCTTTTTGGTTTTTCTTTGGTTGTATATAATAAATGACATTGTTTTGCTAGCCACTTTTCACCATTATCAACAATGCTTGGATAAACATCTGTACTATAGCATATATATCTCTTCGCATTTTTTGACCAATAATTTCCTTGAGTTATATCATTAGAAGAGTACATTTCTGGGTCAAAAGGTCTGAATGTTTTCAAGGATTTTGACACATATTGTCAAGTTTTCTTCCAAAGAGGTAATTCCAAAATACATTCCTGCCAGTACGTTTGGGAGTGTGGGATTTCCCCAACATATTTTCCTTGTCTATTTTCACCAGTGTGAGAGATGAACATGACATTTCATTTGTTCACTCTCTTAACAGAGCCCTCTGCCTTTCCCAGGCAGCGCATCTATTCTACTCCTGCTTGTTGAGGACCTACTATGAGCCTGTGCCATCGTGCTGTAACTGATCTACAGTCTGTTTTGTGCTCACTGCTTTGTTGTGTGTTTTTCCTCCAGACTTTGAGAACTGTAAACATTTAGAGCTTTATGGAACCTTAGCGATTATCTAATACCCTCATTTTAAGCAGGGGAAACTGATGTGCAGAGAGGAGTGGGGACTTGCCAAGGTCACCAAGGGAAGATGATCAGTGTCCTCTTACTCTGAAAGCAGGGGCTCTGGCCCTTCTGCTCATCTTAAATCTCTCACACAGTGCTGGGGAGTCAAGTTCTGCTCTGGGTTAATGGTGCAGCCTCTTTGCATCAGTGTAACCCCACCACCAGGCTTAGAGTAGATTAAATAAAACATATTGTCGAAATGTACTCAATATCCCAGGAAGAAAGATGGGCATCTGTTCTGAGCATTTCAGAAGAAATGCCTTTTAAAAAAAAGAAAAGTGAAAATTGTGTGGGCTGTTGGAATTGGCGGCGGCTGCCTGGGGCTTGAGACAATGTTCGTGTTTGGAATTGTTAGGTCCCTGGAATTTCCCATCAGTCCCTTCGTCCTACAGAGATGAACGGATAGAGGTGAGGCAGGGATGACTTTGGTGAGAGGAAGGCTTCATTCTGTTGGAGAGTCCCTGTGTGTACCTGGGTGACCTCCCAGGAGTTCCAGGGGACTGTCTTAAGTCACGTCTTTTTTCCTCTTTCTCCATCTCTCCCTGCTTTTCACTAGACTTCACCAAAAATCTTTTCCGCTTTTATCTCCAGAACATTTCCAATGCTACCCAGGTTTTCTATGACACAAGAGGCAGCTTGGGTCAGTGGAGAGAGCTAAGCTTCAGTCTGGCTTCAATTCTGATCATGGTGGGATGTCAGGCAATTTGAAAATTGAATCCTGTCCCCCACAAAAGGCTTGTTTGAATAATCTTAATCCACCTGTTTGTAAATAGGACCTTCGAAAGTGTCAGTATCAGCTAAGGTGTAGACTCGTTTGTGGGTAGGATCCCCAAAGATCCTTTTTTGGATGAATCCAAACTGAATCTAGGTGGGCCTTAATCTTTATGGCTGAAGTTCTTATAAAGAGGGGAAATCTAGACAGACACATCCACAACTGAGCAGAAGCAGAAGCCAGAAGGAGAAGTCATGTGACAGAAGCAGAGCTGTAAGCCAAGGAACCCCAAGGATTGTGGCAAGCCTGCGCCAGAATGCTACAGACCCTGGGAGAAAGCACGGCATACAGAGAACTGATTTTGAACTTTCAGCTTCTAAAAGCCTGAGAAAACGCACTCCCATTGTTTAAGCCAACCCACTGCGTAGTAGTTGTCATAGCAGCCTGGGCAAACCAAGACAGCAAACTAAGTCCTTACCAGAGCGACCAGGCACAGCCCCAGTTCAGGCATTTCTTGCCAGGGTGACTGCAGAAGTTTCCTCATCAGTGTGTCTGTGGCCGATCATCATTTCGAATCCATACCCCATGCTAACACTAAAGTGATTCTCTAATCACATCACTTTAAACCCCTTCAAAATTACTCAGTGCTCTTAGACTAGAGAGCCAAGTCCTTTCCCACAGCCTGCCAGGGCCGGGTGGTCTGGTTTCTGCTGACCTCTCCAGGCTTTCCTGTGGCTCATTCTTGAACCAGCTGTGTGACTTTGGCCGAGTCCCCTCCTCCTTCTGAACCTCAGTTTCCTCATCTGAATCAGAGAGGTCATACGTATCTCAATCATTCTGCTTGTTATGAGGACAACTACCACTTTTAAATTAATTGTACCCAACTCCTCTAAGCTTTATTTCTCCAAAAGAAGTTACAAATTCCAAGAAGACCCCGATTGTCAGTAAACCTTTTCTTCTGCAAAAGAACAGCCTGCTTTTTTTCCAAGCTCCAGAGGAACACTTTTTTTCTCTAGTTATGTCATGCTACATCTTGACCTGTGCTAATAGTGTCTACACATGGAGAATGCATTTCTTTAAGCCAATTCATTAATAGGGATTGTGTTGTCACATCCGTTGTCAACTGGCAACATGCTTGTGGAATGAGAAGCCTCCTGCTTTATCTCTGTCATCGTTCCCCTTGGGAAGAATGGCAAATGTGTATGAATAACAGACTTTCTCACAAAGAACCCTCCTTCAGCATTATCTCCATGGAAATATTGTTCCAGAAAACAAGGGTCTGACCCTGGGAATTAATTCGCTAAGAGCTATTCTTGGGTAATCCATCAATCATGTTCTCCACACATTTTTATTGATAGTTAAGTAATGGGAAAGGTGTTGGGGTAAATCTATAACAGACTGTGATATACAGGGCTAATTCTAGGAACCTACAACTGAGTTGGGGAGTTTGGAGCATGCTCGTGTTACAAGTGAAGTCTGTAGTCATGTGGCAGAGGTTCAGAAATGGGGGATTCTCAGTGGGTGGGCTGGGTAGGGAAAGGTTCCCTGAAGAGATGAAGTTCAGATTTCTCATCACATCAACTAGGGTTCAAAGGTGTTGCTTTACCTTGCCTGGTACAGTGCCCACCTCCACCTCCTCCCCCCAGAGTGTGTCTAATTGAATTGAAGAGATGCATGCCCTTGATCTGGAAAGACTGATAGGATTGAGGCTGTTTGGAAGAGAAAATATTTTCATGGGTGGGGGTTGTCAGCATGAGAAAGAAGACTCTGTTGTGCTTAGCAGTGTGCAATTCACTTGTCATGTATATTCAGTCTTGTCCATCTGCACAGCCCCATGAGGTCAGCACCTGAGCAAACTGAGTATCAAACAGATTCAATAACTTGGCTACACAGGTGAGAAAACCCAGACTCCAGCACTTACTGCTCTGAGTTCAGACCTCGATCCTTTATGAAATCATATTCTATGCTTTTCTCTACCCTCCATAGAACACAGAAATGAAAACAAAGGCTGAGAAATGGTCCCAAGTGATGTGGGTGAGAAGTATGTGAGAGCCGTAACTATATGCTGTCATCCTGACTCAAGCCCTGGCATTACCTCATGAACTTCCTCTGTCATCCCACATCTCCTGATGTTCCTTACATCAGACACCAGCAAATGTAAGAAGGCCAGGGGGCAAGCTGGCAGGCAGCAAGACTATTGCTCAAATGTGTTCTCAGACTTTAGGCCTGACAGTGTCACTGACTCACTCCCAGAGCTGGACGTGGAGGAGATTGAGAGATCATTTGGGGGAAGGGAGGTGGTCTCAAGGAGGAGTAGATGGGATGCATTTATAGCTCTCATTTTCACTTTGATTACATGGTGGGGTCACCTGGACTTGGATCATGTCTAAACAAACTGTACCCAAACTGGAAAATTCCTGATGCTAAAACTCAGGATCTGGTTCCCACAAGTAGGAACCGGACACGTCGTTCCCTGGGCAGCATACCTTCCTCGGGGGGCCGGTCCTGGGCTCAAGAGAGCAAACCTGCCATGGGGATGCTGTTTGATTTCCTCCCTCCCTTCTACTCTTCTGTATCTAATAAATACTTGTTGAGTGCCTATTCTGCAGTGTCCTAGCCTTTGAAATGCATGCATATAAAATCCCAGCCCTCCCTTCCTGGTTGCTCAGGAAGACTAGAATTTTGTATACAAGGTGATTACTGAGCGCTCCCTCCAGGGTCACTGCCTTGGTCTGTGCCCCCAGCATTTCTCCCCTGGACGTCCAAGGGTCTCCTAATGGTAGACTCTACCACCCCATCTTCCCTGTGGCTGCTGGGGTTCTCTCACTAAAACAGATCTTATGATCCTTGAGAGTGCTCCCACCACTGTCCTCCAAACCTCAGCCATCTTTCCACTACCTTCCTGAGTTTTGCTGTATCAGACTTTCTCCTCACTGAAATGAAAAGAAAAGAAATTGAATTGAAAAAGCACAAAGTTCCTCACCATAAAATTGTTTGGTATTATTCAATGTTGGATCCACGTCTTAAGTGCCATCAGGGAAAGGGTCCCAGTCCCAATGTGGGGGAACGTTGGTTTACAGAATGAAATCCATTCTTCTTTGCATGGCCTTCAGGGTCCTTCAGCATCAATATGTACTTGATAAATTCCTGCAGTGTGCAGACCCTTAGCAGTTCATCCTGGTTGCATGGGATTTCCAGACCCAAGCAAGCCATTTACACTCTGCCATGCCCTCTCAGAGGAATGTCCTTCTCCTTGCTTACTGGAGAACTCACTTTCAGGTTTCAAAAAATCAGCCCCTTCTCTGTGAAACTGCCCCTCCCCCACAACTGGTCCTCTGATCCCCAGAACTTGACCCCAGCTCTGTATTCGCATTTACCATTAGCACATGCCAAATATTTAAGTGCTTTCTCCCCACCTAGAGCTCAAGAGGGTAGGAACATGTCTTATTCATTATTAGGGGTCTTTAAAGGGGCTCCCAGTAAATAGCATCTCTCTCTTCTGCCTGGCTATGAACATATGCAGAAATAAAACAAATCAGAGGAAATAAGAGTCAAACTATTACTTTTTTTCCAGATGAAGACTAAATTCAAAGACAGTTTTTGCATGAGACTGAGTAGTACTAAATGAATCCAGAATTAGGCAGCCTCACCCATCAGCCAAAGACCACACAGCCCCTCTGGTTGAATGGAAGAGCTCCTACCTGGAAGGGTGGGCTGGGGAAACCTGCTCCCTGAGGGCAGCTCTCTTCCCTGCCAGAGAGGTGCAGGTTTAGGGAAAATCCCTTCTCATCAAACCCTGGGGTGGGAAAGAGGCACTTTACCTCCTAGAACTAAGCTTTTAGAAGTGCAGAAAACCAGCAGTCCCTCTCTGAGGGATGAGACCTCAGAGATGACTTATCTTGTTGTGTCTTTCCATATGAGGAAACTGAGGCCCAGAGAGATGGGACTTGCCCAGGGTCATGTAAACCTCACCTGAAAGTTCGGTAACTTGACCCTGCAATTTGTGTGACAGATAACATTTATTAATATTACGACACAACTCCCAAAGGGAAAAAAAGGTGAATTTTGCCTTCTATCCCTTCCCGAGGCTGCCAGCATTCCCAGACCTATCCCAGAACACTCGTGCAAATAGAACCCTGGAATCAGATCTGCTGGAAGGGTCGGCCCAGCCAATGTCTTGGCACAGGGCTGTAATTGTGGTTTCCGGAAACTTGGTCCTTTGCTAACTCAATTTTCTCCACATAATTAAAAAAGAGAGAAGTGAAATGTCAGGAAGAAATATGCATTTAATGTATTCCAAAAAGTCCTGTTCATTTTTGAATCCCCAGGTTTTTTTTTTTCCTGCCTTAATTCTTGGCCACTGTAAACCACCTCATAAACGAGATTAGACAGAAAACGAACGAGAATGCCGAGAAGCTGTCTTTAACATTTCATCTTCCGTTGGCATTATTTAAGATTTTAACTTCGAAGCGTAGCAAGGGGGTGAAAGGCTTCAGGCCACAGACGAGCGAAATCACTTTAAAATAAAGAAATAGACTTTTCGCATGAGTTATCTTCCCCTAAAACTATACCTGAAGACCTCTCCCAGTGCTGATCAGAAGACATTTCTCATTCCTCATTAACAGGAATCCGAACAAAAGTATTCTAGAGCAAGGGTTTATTTGAAGTCACTGCTCTATCCCCTACATCAGACTCCTGAAAGAAAAAGCCCTGAAATTAGACTCATGTTTGGAAAGTATTAGTTAAATGCTTTTGTAGCATCATCACCGTCTACTCCGGGAAAAGCTGTTCTATTCAAGCATGCTATTTGCCTGAGAGTAAGGAGCTTCCAAACCAAGAAAGGAAGAAACCAGGAGGGTTATTTACGAGCTGCCTGCCTTTCGCAGTTTAGACTTCTGCGAGATAAACGCGTTTGTTATTCTACTGGGGCAGGCGCTGGGCGATTTAACCCGGCTGGGAGGAGGGCAGCGCGGCCGGCCTCCTGCGCCCCCTAGCTGACCTGTGTGACGGTGCAGTCCCCACCCCGGCTGCAGAAAAGCCGGCCGCCAGGAGGCGGCGCTGCGTCCTGATGCTGTCAGCGCGCTGACAGCCTCGGCAGCGCTCCCGGCTTACCCTCTGTCCCCATCCAGAGCCCAGCCGGACTGCGGGTGACGGGATCCCAGCCGAGGTGCCGGGGGTGAGACAACGACAAGGTTTCAGACTGGGAGTCACCGGCAGCCACTGAGCCGGGAGCGCACGCGTCTCCCGGGCCAACGGCGGGGGCACCACTTCCCCAGTGGGCCAACTTTGGGCCAGCGTGCGGACTCGGTGCAGGTAGCCGAGCGGGTGGCGAGGGCTGGTGGGGACGTCGGGCCTCGGGCGGTGGTGGTGTCCGGGTGCCCCCGCACCCTTGGAGGCGCGCAGTGTGCTCCCAGAGATTGTAAAGTGACTGCTTACGATTGGGGCGCAGAGCCTCGGCTTTCGGGGGGCCAAGGCACACGTCGGGTTCCTCAATCTTTGAGGTTGCTGGGCCGGGGAGGGTCCCCGCGGCGGGTGTCTGTGCAGGGTCCTGGGGGTAGGTGTTGCGGCAGGGGTTCCTCCAGGAGGGGCTGTTGGACTCGGTTGGGGGGGGGGGTCCCCGGAAGCAGCTGCCATAGAAGTTCAGGATGATGGCCGAGCATCTTAGAAACGGGGGTGGGGGAGGCGGCGAAGTCCTGCGCTGGGTTTTCCCAGGGAAGTAGCTGTTTGGAGGTCTCTGGGGGAAGTAACTGGGGTAAGGCTTCCTAGGGGAGGTGGCCGGGTCGGGGGTCCCGCAGGCGGCGGCCTGGCAGAGGTAGCCAACTTTGGGACCCCTGGGGGAAAGTGGGAATCCCAGACCCGGAGGAAGGCGTCTAATCCTGTCGCTCCCTTCTCCGCCCCTGGAAGCGCCTGAGCATCTTAAGGAACTGGCGGTCCGGTAGAGGGTTCCGCTTTCTTGCAGCGGGTCAGAAGAGGCGCCTCGATCCCGGGGCCCGCAGCTGTGCCCGGGGTTAGAGACGATTTGGGATACCCGGGAAGGGGGGACAGCTGCGCCACATGCGCGTCCGCAGTGAACCGGAGCGGGCGCCTTACGGCCCCCGGTTTGTTCCAGGCTCGGACCCAGCACATCCGTCCGCGGGGGTCTCGGGGAGCCGAGCATGAGGCGCCCCTCAGCGCAGGCCGGGACGGGGCGTCGGGACCCCGTCCCCCCTTAGAGGACGCGAAGGCCGGGGGCGCACACGTGGCCGCGTCGATGGAGGGTACCCTCGCCGCCAACTGGAGAACCGAGGCGACGAACGCGAGCGCGGCGCTGCAGGGGACCCGGGACAACCACACGGCGGGACCACCGCAGCGCAGCGAGGCCCTGTTACGGGTGGAGGTGGCCGTGCTGTGCCTCATCCTCTTCCGGGCGCTGAGCGACAACGCGTGCGGGCTGCTGCCGCTGCGCACCACGGGCCATGAACGCTCACGCCTCTTCTTCATGAAGCTCCTGAGCGTCGCCGACCCGGTGGTGGCCGTGTTCCAGGTGCTGCCGCAGCTGCTGTGGGACATCGCCTCCCGCTTCTACGGGCCCGACCTGCTGTGCCGCCGGGTCAAGTACCTGCAGGCGGTGGGCATGTTCGCCTCCGCTTACCTACTGCTGCTCATGTCGCTCGACCGCTGCCTGGCCATCTGCCAGCCCCTGCGCGCGCTGCGCCGCCGCGCCGACCGCCTGGCGGTGCTCGCCACGGGGCTCGGCTGACTTGTGGCCAGCGCGCCGCAGGTGCACATCTCCCTGCGCGAGGTGGCCGACGGCGTCTTCGACTGCCGGGTCGTCTTCATCCAGTCCTGGGGGCCCAAGGCCTACATCTCGTGGATCACGCTCGCCGTCCACGTGGTGCCGGTGATCGTGCTCACCGCCTGCTACAGCCTCAATAGCTTCAAGATCTGGCAGAATCTGCGGCTCAAGACCGCGGCGGCGGCGGCGGCGGCCACTGAGGGACCCGAGGGCGCGGCGGCGGCGGCGGCGGGCTGCGGGGGGCGGCGGGGGACGCGCGGCCCCGTCGCGGGTCAGCAGCGTCAAGCTCATCTCCAAGGCCAAGATCCGCACGGCGAAGATGACCTTCATCATCGTGCTGGCCTTCATCGTGTGCTGGACGCCGTTCTTCTTCATGCAGACGTGGAGCGTGTGGGACGCCGACGCACCCAAGGAAGGTAGCGTTGGGCGGGGACCTGGGAGCTGTGGGCGCGGTGGCTGCGGGACCCTCGAGAGGGTAAGGGGCTTTTAAATTCAGGCAGAGGTGGGTTTGGGTTGTGCCTCCACTGTCACTGGTCGGGTGACTTTGGCCAAGAAACCTCCCTGTGCCTCGAGTTTCATTCTGTGAAATGGCGATAATGATAAAAGTATCAACTGCTCCTAAGCAGTAGGGGAAATGAAAGGAGAGATTTGTAGGTCAGCTGCAGCGGAAATCTCAGACCAGAATTTTGATGCAAGCTGCCTTCATTCAGTTTGATAACTGTTCTACTCTCTTCCCAAGGCCATAGACTTCTGGCTTCACTGAGCTCTCCCAATTTGCCCAGGGTTTGCCTAAGTGGCTGGGGTACTAGTCATTCGTTATTTATTGAGTGCCTGTGGTATGCCACCCAGAGTGGGCTAGGCAAAGATTGCTGTGAGAACCCAGCAAGACCAGGCTGGTTTCATCCTGGCCACACAGAACAGAGCATGTCCCGGGGCCCAGAGAGGCGAAGCCACTTGTCCCAGATCACACAGCAAGTCATAGCACACAGTCAGAGGCAGAGCTGCAAGTAGAGCTGGGTTTCCTGACCCCAGTGTTTTCTTCTGGCTAAGCTTCTTTGAAGGGTCCATGACTAGGGAGTGCTGAATGTGTCTCAACAAGACAGCCACACCTGCTGCCTGGGCAGGAGCCTAAGAGGTCTTAAGGTACTCAAACTGCAACCACTGAGGTAGTAAGACCAGCACCTCCTCAGGAATCCTGGGGAGACCTGGGGTCTAATGCTCCCTCCAGCCCTCAGCAGCGGTGGACTTTGGGTGAAAACCCCTTTTCCCTTTTGATGGTTAGTTTCTCACTTTTAGCGTGAGAATATTTTAGCATTCAGTTCATTCACTCCACAGATATTCTGGTTTCCGCCCCCCTCTCTCTGCAGTCCGGTCACCTCTCCTGTTCTGTGAGTCCTAGTGTTTTTTCTCCTTCCTTCCCCTGCCCCTCTTCCTTCCTCCGCCCTATAGAGGCGGCTTCCCATTTCCCAGCCTGCTCACCTGCTCTTCCCTTTCTCACACTTTCTCTGCTCCCTAAAGAATGAGATCGAATGGTCAGTACATGTCATACTTGCTAAATGAAGTATAGATTTTTTTTCTATACTTTAAAAGTACATCAAACAATTCACTTCTCCATCTTAAATATAAAACAGAAAGAAACAAAGAGAGAAAAAGGAAGGGAGGGAGGAAGAAAGGAAGGGAGGAAGGAAGAAAGAAAGAAAGAAAAAGAACCGTCGGCTAAAGTAGAGGCCACCGGTCTTCTGGGGACTTTCCAGTGGTCGGACCTTCGGCAGAGAAGGGCTCCTGCAGGAGTGCAACGGGACGTCAGCTTTGCTGCTCTGCTAATTCAGAGGAAGGGTGGGTGCCACATAGGGAACCCGGGTCTTCTCCTGGCCTCCTCAGCGTTCTCTGTGGGCGCTCTGAGAAGGATACACATGCACACCACAGGGGCAGGGAGGTCCAGGCACTGCCGCTGCGGGACAGTAGCCAGGATGTGGCCAGAGCCCGAGCCCTGGCCAGGTGTGAGACCCAGCAGGGGTGCAGGGGACAGGGCTGGGGCTCCGGGCACCCTCCTGCCTGGGAGTGCCTGACCTCAGGGCTGGGGGACAGATGTGGCTCAGCCAGAACGTCTGCCTTGTGCCCTCTTGGCATCAGTCTGGATGAGGGCAAGTGGCAGGCTGGGTCCTCAGAAATAAAAATGTTTGCAGTCAATTTGGAGATGTGAACTGTCGGCGATCCTCTCTGACCTCTTGTGGAGAAATGTGCTGGAGATATTCAAGAGATTTTGATTGGGAGGGTGGAATTAATGCACAGCCCCCCACTTTGCTCTACAGGAATTTACGAGAGAGGCCTCTTGCCTTTGCCCATCTGGGGAGTGAAATCGTTGGTCGGGGTAGCTTGGGGCCAACAGCGTGACATCATTCAGGCAAGCCCAGGGGTCAGATGGCCTCCAGTGGAGGCAGAGGAGTGTGGCAGTCGCGGGCTTTGTTCCTGCCAGTAGCTTCATCTTGAGAATCTCTGGAGGACTGGAATCTTGTTAAACTCAGCAGATCAGGGTAACAGAGAGGATGGCAAAGTCACGTTTGCCCTGGCAGCAGTTTTCCTGGCCCATCAGGAGACCCGAAGTCCCTCTCCGTGCTCACCCTCTCTGACGCCCTCCTGAGTCCCAGATGTTCCCTTTACATAAAACACATCTTTCCCCCATATGCCTCCACTCCTACCAAGTGCTGTCTTTATGGATTTAGAGCTCATCTTGTTCCCAAGGTAATGTGAGGAGGGCAGGAGCAGAATAGTTAAGGTGCCATGACTAGGTGAAATAAATAGGAGGAAACTGGGATGAAAGGAAAAAAAGGGTAGGGAAATAATATTACAATAATCATAATGATGATAATGATAAAAGTTCTGTGTCAAAAGGCAAGCTGTGCATATGATTCTGAGGTTCACAAGAGCCAAAGCAAAAAGGAATACTCTCCCCTTCAGTATTTCCACTGTTCAGGAGAGAAAACAATGAGAGGAGAAAAAAACAAAGTGAAGCCTCCTAGTGGTTTAAGGCGGTTTCCCCTGCAAAGCAGCCAGGTGACTCGGGGTGGCAGGGAGGGCCCTGATTTGGTGGGTCTGGTAAGGAGACCTGCAGAGAGAGGGTGAGGAGACGTGGCGTCCCACCGCAGGCTTGGACAAGCCCTGTATGTATCCTTCATAATCAAATCCCACAGCCAAAGATTTGGCACCGGCCTTTTCCCTTGAACCCGGTGGAACCGGCTTTGCTGTTTATCCGGAGGGTTCAGACCCCAGGTGCGTTCTGAGGAAAGAGGTGAGAGATGAAATGGGAGTTCAGGTGGTGATGAAGGTGGGATTGTTTGTATTTCAGGGGGGTTGTTGGCATTTCTTGGGTACGGTTGGGATGCATTTGAATTTCTGTCCCTAGTTTTCCCTTTACAGTGTCTCCCTCATGAAATGTCCCCCTGCAGTGGGTGGGGGTGAAACAGAAGAGGGGCAGGCTGGACACGGGGTGGGGGGTGCTGCCTGTCCACACCAGAGGGCCAAGTGTAGCTCCCATCTGTCTGCTGCTCTCAGCTGCCTGGGAGCCTGGAGGAGAAGTTTAGGAATGAGACGAAATGATTATCTCACTCCTACATCATGGATGAGCCATATGTATCTTTCAGAATCCACTGAAGGGAGAAAAGATCGTGAGAAAGGGCGGAACCTCCGCTTTATAGAGGATCAGAATCTCCTTCCAGGCCTGGCTGCAGCCCGGGACTGTGCAGACAAAGAGCAGGGGGTGGGAGCTCCCACTCCCCAGGCTCGGGCTGGCCTGCATTTAGTGCCTGCTCTGCTGTTTTTTCCTGTGTGTCCTTGAGCAAGTTGTTCACCCTCTCTGAGCCTCAGCTCCCCCTCTGTACAGCAGAAACAGCACAGCTTACCTCTTGGGTTTGCTGTGAAGATTGTATGTACCTGTGGCACCTAGGGTGCATGTGACCCATGCCACGCTTCTCTTTCTCTCTCCCCCTGTCTCTTTCTGCTTTTTAAAAGATTAATTTATATTCCTGGGATTGACCTTGAGAATCTTGGCAGTTTTTCCTGATGGAGGAAATAGATATTTTTCTCCCAGAGCTTAGGTGGAGGGTAGTGGGTGTTGGAAGCTGGAGCCTACAAGAAAATAGGCCATTGTATGTGGAGAAGGAGCTCATTCATGACAGCTGGAGGGATGGACTATAAGGTCTGTTGTGGCAGGGCCCCTGCTGCCCTACTCACTGGTGTCTCCCATGGGGAGCTCGGCCAGTGCTCGTTGAGCAAATGTGTGGACCGTGGGAGCAGCAGGGAGCCTGAGGTGAGACAGGGCTGGGTGTGTAGAGTACCACTCAGTAGAAATAAGGACTTTCTGGGCAGCCACCCATCAGTACTGGCTACCTGGTGAAGAAGTGAGTGACCCATCACTGGGGGGTAAGCAAACATCTGTCAGAGCAGGAGGAAGCATGCAGCGCACAGGAGAGCTGGCTTTAACCACTTCCCCATCTGTAAAATGAGCTTCCCAGCCCCTTTTTGTTCCTGTGGGCCCCGGTGTAGCCCACCACCTCGCCTTTCGCCTTTCCAGGGACGCTGGGCCATGGGACATGTGGCTGGACCGGGCTCCGGAGGGTGGGGGGTGCTGCTCTTCTCAACCAGACACGTGGAGAGCCTTCGGGGAAGGTGGGGTGGCAGGAAACTGGGCAGATTGTTCATTCAGGACATGGGAGGCTGCCAAGTTTGGCCCTCCTTGGGCCAATGAGACGGGCAGTTAAGGACCGCACTGTGGTCTGATTAAGCAGTTGTGAGTTCTTTTACGCTCTTGATTAATGTTAATGTTTACTCCTTGGGCTTCTGCCCCAAGGTGACTGCCCTCTACCCCCTCTCCACCTGCCTCTGCACCTCTTCCCCGAAGGATTGATTAATAAGCACGCACCCAAGATCTGTTAGGTGAGACTTTGCTGCCTGTTTTTCCCTTTTTGATAGATGGACGAGTGGGTTGGGGAAGAGGTGGGGATGTGGGAGACGGGGCAGAGCGGCTAGTGGAGCAGGCCTGCCCCTGCCTGCGTCACAGTCCCTGGAGCATTTGAGCTGCATGTGGGGCAGGGGTCTGGCATGGTCAGTGCTGTCTGAGTGGCAGCCCCCTGATGACCCCACCGCCTTGCACTGGCAGTTGTCGGAAGCAGGACGAACCCACGACCCTCACTGGATGCTGGAACTGGGTGGGGGTTAGAACTGAGCTCTCCTAGACCCTGGGCATCAGGCCCTGCCTGCCAGAGTCCCCCTGACCCACCCCCACCCCCAGAGATGGCCACGGGACGTGGCAAGAGCCCCCTTCAGTGACCTGGTCTTGTTGCCACGTGTGTGATGTGTGTGGACCTGGGGCCTATTTCCTGACCATCTGGGCCTCGGTCATTCCCGTCTGAGCAAGAAGGGTGACCACTCATGATAGCACAAGTGAGGCGTTGGGCTTGCTGATAACATAGCCACCATTTGCTGAGTGTCAACTGTGTGCCAGGCCCCTCCCCACCACCCCTGATACCCAAATGCAGCAAGGCAAGGGGGTATTGTCCCCATTTTAGATGTTGGGAAACTGAGGCTGTGTCTCCATTTTACCGGTTAGTGAGGGATGAGCTGCTCCACCTCACTCTCGGGTAAGTGGTAGAGCTGGGATTTGAACCCAGGTCACCTCACACCAGGAACTGACGGACTCCGTTCACCCTCCTCCCCAGGCAGCCAGTTTTCAACTGTGCTGCACCACCCTCTCCCTCGGAATTTCCTGGGCCGCTTGATAAAAAACTGATTCCTGGGCCCCACCTCACACCCATCGAAAGCCCTGCACTCCACTGGCCCCAAGGTCCCAACATTTTGGGTTCTTTCCTCTGGAATACATGCACACACACACACACCAACATCATGCCTGCTGATGGGCCTACCTGCTCAGCACTCTGGGTTCCAAGCCAGGCCCCTCTGACCCTTTGCCAGGCACCCCACAGATCCTACCGCCTGAGCTGCAGGATATCTCTCCTCCAGGTACTTTCCGTTCTCTTCCCAGTATCGCCTTCTTGGTTTAGGGCCAGGTTCTCAACCTGGGGCCGCATAATCTTTGTAGTGTGGGTGTTGGGGGCACTGTCAGGGCATCATAGGATATTTAGCAGCACCCCTGGCTTGTCCCCACTTGATGCTATTATCACCTCCCTCCCAGCCATGACTTCCCACCATGTCCCTAGACATTGCCAAATGTCCCCTGAGGGACAAACTCGTCCCTGGTTGAGAACATGTTTCATCTGCTATGTAGACATGGGCTGGACCCATACTCAAAAAATGAATGCACCACAGATGATCCCTCTGCCCTGGGCTCCAGCCAGCCTGCCTGGTCCACCCCCAGCCTGGCCTGAGAGCTCACTGCTTCCCACAAGTTCCTTCTGCTTTGCTCCCTTTGCACCTGTTGCCACCACGGTGATGCTCACCTCCAGTCTCTTCTGTGGAGATCCAAGCTTTGAAGCCCAAATACAAAGCCAGGATGGCTTTACGGCACCACCCCTGGGGGTTGCCATTTACACCACGATCTGTTAGAATGGTGCTCCCAGGAGCTGTGCAGCACACAGCCTGGGCAGCTGGATAGAGCAGCCTCATCCATTGCCCCCCACTCATGAAGTGCTCCATTTCCCCCAGCTGGGTCTCTCTCTTCCAGCACTCTGAATGTCAACACATTCATTCCACAGACAGTTACTGGGTGTCTCCAAGGCTCCTGTCCATAAGACCTGATCTTGGTTCTGCCATCCTCCAGTGAGGAGTTTGCTAAGAGCTATCTCCAGTTCTCCACCTGTCTTCCCATGGCCGACAGCTGGCAGGCACAGCAGTGGGTGGCTCAGGCTGAGGCTGGTCACAGAGTGCCAGCTATACTCACAGACCACTAGAAGAGATGCCTCCATTTCCTGCCAGGATCATGTCACCTTGAGGTGTACTCATGGAGTGGCAGCTGCGCCAGGGGTACCTGGTGAGAAGGAAAGGTGACAGGGCCCTTCCCTGCTAGGGGCAGGTGATGGTTCTGGGAGCTCAGCTGCTGCTCAGCCTGCACTGTGTGCTGGTCTGCCAGTCTCTACCTGTGGACATTGGCCAGGTGATTGAGCCTCCCTGGCGCTGAGCTTTCTGGGGTTAAGACTAGGCCTTACGTTGTGGGGAGGCTGAAATGAGCTCATAGGAAGTGCTCAATAAACATCTCCCTGCAAATAAAGAGAGAAGCTTCAAGAAATGTCAGGGTCCTGGAGTAAACCAGTGAGTTGGGGCTGGGGTGAGGAGGCTGGGAGTGGTTTTAAGTGCAGGGATAGGAGGCGTCTTGGAGGTTTCACAAAGGGGCTGCGGTTTATATGTGTGGGTGGGAGGGGCACAGTGGGTGGTGGATGGAAGTTCCCCAAGCCCAAGGAAGCTGAGAGCAAGAGCTCAGGGAGGTGAGGAGGAGCTGAGGCTTGGCTGGAAGAACCTCCGCAGGAGGCCAGCTGGAAGGCTCTGGCTCCGGGTTTTGGAAGTGCCCTGGTGGTGGTTCTTGCATGAGAGGTGGGCAGAAGGGTGTCCTCCATGTCCCAGCTCCCAGGCCAGTTATAGTCCTTTGGTCCTGGCTGAGACCGCTGAGGGGCAGCCTCTGCCAGCCCCTCCCTTTGTGCTCCCCTGGGAGCCGGTGTGTCCTGCCCTTGGGCTGGAGGTCTTAGTGACAGGCCTCTGCTCCCCTGGCCTGCACCTCACAGGTCGAGGGTCACTCTTGCTCATTCTGTTTCTTTGTCTCCCACCTGACCTTGAGATCTGAGTGTGAACATCATTTTCCTGGAGGGAATTGCATTTGGCTCCAGTCATCTTGTTAGGAGGCCGACTCCTTCCACTGAGCAGGGAAATTGTCTTTTTGCCTTGCCAACATGCTGGTGATGGTGGCAAGTTTATCAGGATGGCCTGCCTGCTAATTTCATGCTTCAGTTCAGGTCAGTACCTTATTGAACTCCTCTTATTTTCCAGGCTCTCTACTAGTGACCAAGACAGAGACACAGTCCCCAACGGAGGAATATAAAAACATAACTAACAGTTCTATGATAAGATGATGCTATAATAGAGGTATTTACTTATCAGGTAGGATGAATGCCCTGAGGAAACATTAGGTAATTCTATCTCTCTGGGAAAATCTGGAGGGCTTCAGAGAGGAAGCAACATTTGAAGGGGGTTTTGAAGGATGAGTAGGAGCTGGCTGTTCAAAGAAACAGCTGGACATTCCATGTTGAGATTGTTGGACAGTAACTTTATCTACCCCCTGTTTCCTTTCTATACAATGTGAACCAGTTGGAGGGATGTTTCTCAAAGTTTAATTTGAGGAACCACCTGGGGATTTGATTAAAATGCAGATTCTGACTCAGGAGCCGGAAGTAGGAGTCCAAGGGTCTGCATTTCTGACGAGCCTCCCTGCGATGCTGATGCAGCTGGTGCGGTGACTACACTTTGGGTAGCCAGGCTTTCATACATTACCTCTTTACCAAAACCCACTGTTTGCTTTTACCCGTGTGGCCCATATTGTTTGTGGTTCCCCTCAGGGTAAGAAAGGGCTGGTCTCGCAGTGGTCATTTGCTTCTAGTTGTAGCTATTCCTTAGACCTGGCCCAGTGACTGTGCCTCCAGATTTGAGCTGCGACATGATAGGAGCCCACCCTAAACTCTGTAGCCCACACATTGCACACTTAATCCCTGCTTTATGGTCATGGGACAGCTTTACATCTGTCATTTTTAGAACAATCCCAATTTTGTAAAATTGTGCTCTTTCCAAAGAAGGCATCTTATAATATACAGCAGGATTCAAACTTTCTATAAGCATAAATTCTAAAATGATTTGTCAAAGAAAAGCCTTGTTAAGGCCTTGGGTTCCAAATCCCTACACAGTCCCTATAAGGGATTAGAAGGAATTCCCGAGCCCCTGGGGGGTGGCATGGGGAGGGGTGGAGATGTCTTGTTCCAGCAGGCCCATGCTAGGAGGGAGAGGGCCTCTTATCAATGCTGATAAGCTCGACTTGACTCAGATATGCCTTTGAATTGCCTGTGAAACCCATTCCTTGCCTCCTGAACTAAACAGCGCAGGCGACTGTGACCAGCTGCCCATCAGCTGCTCGGGGCTAATTCGGGCTTCGTTTGACCAGGCCAAAGGGATGCCGGGAAACTGGAGCAGGGGAGTTCTTGGGCCCCAAGCAAGGCCAGGCTAGTGATAAGATGGAGCACTCACCCCACGGCAGTGCCTCTGCTTCCCACCCCTCCATGAATCATGCTTCTAAGTGGAAATCCAGTGTTGGTTCTCATCTCCCGGAGGCAGGGTTGCAGGGCAGGTGACATGTGCTCCTGTCACTGCTCGTATCCCCGGAGGCCTGAGCAGACCTCATTGAAGCATCCCCCCCACCCCCCCAGCCCTGTGCCCACCAGCCCTGCCACTGCTCTGGTCCCTCTTTCCTGGAGGGCAGGGCCTTGGCAGGTAGCTGAGGTCCCTGCCCAAGGCACAGATGGAAGCCGCAGGAGAGGAAGGATGGAAGGCTGACCTCTCGCCCGGCACAGGTGCGAGGCTGGGTGGGACCAGCGCAGGGAGGCGTGAGGGCCCAGCCCCCGGACCAGCGCCCTCCACTCTCCTCTTCCTTCCCGGAAGGATCCGCCTGGACAGCGCTGCAGTGCTGGGTCCACAGTCCCTGCTCCGTCGGCGGTGGGAGGTGCTGACCGCAGGCCGGTGGGAGAAGCTCGATCGGAAGAACTGACTTTTCACGTGAAGACCCTAAAATCCTGCCCTGACCCAGGGTTGGAGCAGCCTTCCCTTCCGGGTTTCTCACATCACTGACGGAACCAGTTTTCCCAAAACGGACTCTCCAGGGTTCCTTTCTTGCTCGGTAACCCCAGGGCTGTGTGTGTGAGAGAGAGAGAGTGTGTGTGTGTTTAAGGTGTTAAGAAAATACTTTCTTTAATTGCCCTGGGATCAGGAGTCCCCAGAACTTAGAACTAAAAAAAAAAACTACTGCAGTTGATCATCACTCATGTCCATTATTAATAATAAACACTCGAATATGTCTTTCTTACTCACAAAACCCTTTTGCACTCTTTTCTCCCCTTTCTGATGACCTTGTAAGTGTCACCTGTGCTTTACAGACAAGGAAACTAAGACTTGTAGGGTAGATATGGCTCAGAAAAAGGGCAGGTTGGGGGGGGGGATTCAGAGCCCCATTGTTTGACTCCAACCCCTGTGTCCCCGGTTTCTCCCTCCCCACCCTGGAGCCCGTGATTTCCTGGGTGCCTGGGTGTCCTCTCTGAGTGGCCTGCTTTGCCACCTGACCCCACGCTTCTGTGCTGGGTGGGTTCTTACTTTCAGGCCCTGCCTCCCTCTGCAAGGGCCTTGTCATCTCTCTGCTCTGTGTACAATGTGGTAGGGGACCCGGGGGGGGGGGGAGTCTGAGCCCTTGGGGACCCCATGGAGGAGAGAGAATGTCGGTACACGGGAAACTAGGAGAAGCCTAGTCTGTTTCTCTTTCTTTCCCCTTCTGACTTGGAAGCTTCTCAGAGGAATTTCTGATCGTGTCTTTTCCTTGCTTTAAAAACCGCTGGCTCCTGTGGCCAGTGTGCTAAAGCTCAGAGTTCTTCCTGCGGCATTGAAAGCCTTCTGCAGTGTTGGCTCCCACCTACAGCTCAGCTCACCCACCGCCTGGACCCAGACTTGCTCAGAGCTTCTCAGAGGCCCTGGTCCTTTTGGATCCCTTGCATGGGCTTATTGCTCTCAGGAATGCCCACCTCTGGACCTCTCCCTGCCCTGAGAAGTTTGCATGTTTTATGACGGCTTCCAAGCTTCCTCTTCTGCTGCGTTACTCTCCCGATGGCCCCTTCCTGCCCAACCAAAGTGAGCTGAAACTTCCCGTGGGCTGTCATGACGTGGCATCCTCACCTGTACCATACCCACTGAGTGTGTGGTGGTTGGTGAGGTACAGCTATGTATACTCACTGTATACATGTAAGCCATTAACCTGCCCTGTCTGAGGTCAGGTTTCCCAGGAAACAGACCATGAGGGGGTTTATCAGATCCAGTGAGGCCGTGAAGGAAGCAGGAGGGAGCAGGGAGAGCAGTTGGGCTTCAATGCAGCTGTGGCAGAGGCCTCAGGCCCTCTCCCAAGGAGCTGGGGAGCTGGATGGCCCTTCAGGGGCCAAGGCAATTCCCTGGGGGGACATAGCTGTGTGCATTCAGCAGCCAGCTTGGGGCACAAGTGCTTGTCTCCCAAAGGGGTATCTGCATGGGGCACCACAGCACCCACTGCAAACCTGCTAGACCCAGCGGGCAGGCACCAATCTAATTCACCTGTTCAATAAATGCCTGTCAAAGTGGCTATCCAGGGAGTGGGTATTTTTTGAAAGAAGACAGATGTGGTAAGGATTTCAGTTAGACAAACACCAAGAGAGCCATTTGCAATTCACCAGAATTTGCAGGTGAGTAGAAAGGAGAGGGGACAAATTAAGGTGCAGGAAAACAGCAGCTTGTCCAAACTGTGATGTCCAGGCTAGTGCATGAGCTAAAACAGATCTCAGCACTTTGCCAGAGATCTAATACCTAGAATCTGCAGGGAAAGAGCAGGCATTCTCAGGTAGGAGCCTGCAAAGGGTCCCAGTTAGATAGAATAAAATAAAGGCATTCCGATACAATAGGTAATTTCCTTTTTGTTTCTGCCCCCATCCCTTCTGTGACTTTGTGGAACCCATACACCCACCTTGTCCTCCCAAAGATGGCCCATCCTTTCAAACTGCTTTACAGTTAGCAGAAAATTACAAGCTAACTGAAAAGGGAGGATCAGTGCTGGAGGTGGAAGCTTCTGAGCCAGTATAAGAATCTGCATATAAAAGCTGACCTTCTTGGCCATGTGGTCTGGCCCAAGGGTCACCCAGAGCAGACACAGCCTTACGGTAGTGAGGCTTCCAGAAGCTCAGCTGGTGGGCCCAATGCTGTGTGCACCACCCTGGGCTGGCTCAGATTCCAGCCCAGGAAGCAGCCTTGCCCCTAGTTTTGCACATGTTGGCTCTAACTTTGCTATTGAAAAGAAAAATAGCGCAAATTTTTTGCACACTCACTCATCTTTGTAGAAATGACAATAACTATGCTTTATTGAGTATTTACTGTTATTAAGTGCCCGGAATCATGGAAAGTTTCGTTACTTTGAGGCTTCATTATACCTGGTAACTTGCTGTCTGTGCCCTTGGGGAAGCCACTTCCTTTTCCACATGTATAAAATGGAAATGATGGCTGCTTTGAAATGTGCAAGCTTGGATGGTGATTGCCATGGTCGGCTTTGCTGGTGTTGTCACACAGTACTGGAAATGGCACTGTGAAATGCAAGGACAGTATTTTATGTGCTTTGTTCTTTTCTGGCTCCTCTGTAATCCTGAGAAGCCTTTCTAGCTGCCAGAAAGGCAATGTGTGACCTAGGCAAGACACAGTGAGTACAGAAAGCAGGTTGAGGTGGAGTCGGGCACTCGCCTACTCAGAAACCATCAGTGGCTCCATTACTCATGACTCAGTACTCTAGAGTAAAGTTACACTCAGCCTGGACCCAGGATCCTCCTCAGCTTGGTTTTAAACCATCTTTCTAGCCTCTTCTCCCGTGAAACCTCCCTTGTCCTCCTCTTGCCTTCTTGGCAGTCCCTGAATGCTCCTGGACCTTCTCCCTTACAGGCTCACTTACATTCCTCCATGTGAAGTTGTCCTCCAGGGCATCTGTTTTGTTTATTTCCAAGTTGTTCTCATTTCAGCTGATTGTGGAGGCTTGAAATTCCATTCCTGGGGGCTCATATCTTTGATTAGGGTATTGCCAAATTAAAAACATCCAAATAGACCTTCAGCATTTGGTGGCTTAAGGCAAGTAGGCTCAGCCTGAAGAAGTTTCTTCATCCCCCAAGGAGCTAGACCAACCTAATAATTTTCATCTGCAGCCACCAGGTGGCAGCAGAGGTGCTGGTTACAGTCCAGAGGCCTCCAGCCAACTTGGAAAAACATTGCTACTTAGGAATTAATTAACTGTTCCTTTTTTTTTTCTTTTGCTGTTGATGTTTGTGTAGTATTTTTTTTAATAGGATAGAAAAGTTAAAACAGCCAAATATAAAGTAGCTTAAATGAAAAGGTAAGATTATGCCGTATAATTATATACAGCTAGGTAAAATTTGGTGCCTTTCAGAACAAGCCTTAGCTTCATTCTTGATACTCTCTTCTCTCCCAATTCACAGTTCTTTCCACCTGCATACTTCTCTTTGTGGCTGATAGTTTACTTCTCAATGCCTTCTTTTCTTTTGAGTTTTATGTGTTGACTTGTCTCTTTTATCTTTTTAACTATGATTTTGAAGATATCCTATTTGAGTCATTGTTGATGATTTTTCATTCTGTTGGTGAAATATGTCACCAGAAGTTCCTAGAATTAGATTTATCATCTTATCCATCAAATCAAAGCAAAATTTTTTCATTGTTTTATAGAAAGCAAGGGATTCAGTAATGTTTTTTTTTCCTTTCATGTTTCCATTCTTTATTATTATTTTAGCTTAAGGATTTAGTTCTCCTCCTTTGCTTTCTAAAAATTCTCTTTTGCAAAATTTTTGCTTTTTATTTGTTGTTGTTTGCTTTTCTTCTAAAGGTGCACCAATTACTCAGATGAGTAGTTCTCAAACTTGAGTGTGTGGCAGAATTACCTGTGAAAGCAAGTTGTAAGCCTCGCCCTACCCCAAGGATCTGGTTCAGCAGTTCTCAGATGGGGCCTGAGAAATTGCATTTCTGATCAATTAGATCCTGTTGATCTGAGGACCCACTTTGAGAACTGCTGACTCAGACTTATAGCCCTTCTGCCTTGGTGCTTGAAGACAGGTTATGGACATCTCTGCATTGAGGGTTGGGTCTGCATCTCATAGCTTTAGCGTCGCCAGTGGGGAGTCCTTCCCTGAACTTAGTTCTTGAAGGCTGGAGCAATGTTTTGTAAATTTTTTTTGCAAAAAAGACATAAGACTGGTGGATTTCCTGAGGCTTCTTGTGGTTGCCTTCACTCAAAAGGATTATTACTATGCACAGAGTCCTGGTTTCCCTGAGGGTTTCTGGAGATGTGACCTCAGTGTCACTTTTGGAGGAAGATGTCTGCTGTTTACCAGCTTTAAGACCCAAATTTCTTTCCCCTCTGCTTGGAGTATCTGGGATTAGGATCTTTTCCCTCCCCATTGAAGCTTGAATTTGTGACAAACTATCTGTCCTGAAGTTGATTTCTGATCCTTAGTTTTGCCTGAAACTCAATAAATCCTTGATAAAATATCTTTTGCACACTGCCTCAGATAATTTTTAGTGTCATTCCTTTTTCCCCCATGGAAATCCTATTGTCACCCTGAGGCAGTGCCCTAGGGGGATGGCCTCCCAGACACATTTTAAATTTCACCCCTGGTGGAGACACCAACTTTTCCTGCCTGAGCCATTTTTCTGCCCAGAGCACCCTCCACTCTCCTCTTCTTTGCCTGGAACACTCAAAAGCATCTTCCAGTGAGGTCTCCCTCTTCTGTGCACCACCCATGATTCTCTTTCAGGGTTGCCCTCTCCTTGGCACACCCACCTAACCCATATCACCATGCTACTCTCTGGTTCGGTGTATTTTTGGATCCTTAGTGCCTATGTGGGTGCCTGGTATGTGGGAGTGATAGAGCTGCCACTTATTAGGCACTTACTGTGTACCAGCCACTCTTGAGTCCTTCCAGCATTCCTGGGAAGGTTGGGTACTATTGTCATCCCCATGTAAATATTAGGAAACAGAAACTTGGGGAGCTAAAGTAATTCATCACTGGTGGGGCTGAATGCAAACCTTGGGTGGACAGACCCTGGACTCAATACCAGCCGTGTGAATGATGGTGAACTGGGAGCCCTGACAAGTATGTTCTTGCTGAGGGATGCTTCCTATTAGAAAAAAGGTAGGGAGAGTTCCAGGGCTTAGTTGAGCCTGCAAGGTCTTGGGAGGCAAGCTAAACACACCTTTTCTACCTCCATCACCACCCTGAGCAAGGATAGTGACGGGAGACAAACTTTGCCACTTTAGTTGCCCTTTAGTGACCAGCACCTGGTACTGGATGCAGGCTCAGGAAGCAATGGTTAAGTCAGATTGGGATGGAAGCCTTGGCATCTCAAGGATGCTCCAGTAATAATAGCTTCTCTCCTTTCTTCCCACACCCCTGCCCTTCAGCCTCAGCCTTCATCATAGCCATGCTCCTGGCCAGTCTCAACAGCCACTGCAACCCCTGGATCTACATGCTCTTCACAGGCCACCTCTTCCATGAACTCATGCAGCGCTTCCTCTGCTGAGTCTCCAGCTACCTGAAGTGCCACTGACCAGGAGACACAAGCGTCAGCAAGAAGAGCAACTCGTCCACCTTTGTCCTGAGCCGTTGCAGCTCCAGCCAGAGGAGCTGTTCCCAGCCATCCATGGTGTGCCCCCACCTGGGTCTGGACTGCCTCCCAAGGTTCGGATTGTGCTGACCTGGACAGTCAGCCCCTTGGTGGCCATGGACGTATGTGTGTAAGCTACCTACCAGTCTGTATCCCTCACACTTTGGGGCAGCTTGACAGGGGGAGGGGGGATTGTGAGTTGGGTTGGGAGTGCTGTCTATGGTAGAAGACAATAGAGTGACTTGGTCATCTGACCATCCCCTGGATCTCCCCTGGGTTCCCATAAGAACTTCTGCCACCATGACCCCATTGCTACCCTTGGCTAGTAGGGGGTTGAATTTTACCTAGACCTGTAATTTCCCTCTAATATCTTTTTACTCCTTTATTCTGGGATCTTGTGAAGGATGGTAAGTAGAGGATTGTCAGGAAGCCCAGAGCTTTGTGGTGAGGGTGAGAATGGGTCCTCAGGTGGAGAGAGCAGTGCTGATGTCCTCCTGACCTCAGCGTGCTTTTGCCTTTGGGTGGAGAAATCCGAGCTTCCTTGGATACCAGTGTGTCAGAGGAGCAGATTATCCTAGGAGACCATCTGGTAGAGGTTGCTGATCAAAACTTGGATTAGAAAAGTTTAAGAAGTCAGTCAGTGTTTAAGAAATAATTGGGCAAGAGAGGGAAATAAGAGGCATCCAGTTTGGAAAGGAAGAAGTAAAACCCTCTACTTGCAGATGGCAAGATTTTGCATATATTATACATACAAGATCCTAAGAAATCCACTAAAAGCTCTATTAGAATAAAAAGTTCAGCAGGGTTGCAGGATACAAGATCAATATACAGAAAACCACTTGTATTTCTGTGCACTAGTGATGAACAGGATGGAAATTATATTAAGAAACAATTCCATTCCTAATAGAATCAAAAGAATAAAATATTTAGGAATGAGTTTTATAAAAGAAATGTGAGACTTGAGACTTGTACACTGAAAACTACAGACATTGAAAGAAATTAAAGAAGACTTAAATAAACAGAAGACATACCATGTTTATGGATCAGAAGACCTAATATTGTTAAGATGGCCAGATTGATCTACACTTTCAGTGCAATCCCTTTCAAAACCCAAGCTACCCTTTTAATAGAAATTGACAAGCTGATTCTAAGATTCGTATGTGAATGCAAGGGACCCAGAATAGCCTCAACAATCTTGAAGACACACAAAGTTGAAGGACTTACACTTCCCAATTTCAGATTTCCTACAAAGTTACAGTAATTAAGGCAGTGTGACACTGGCATATGTATAGACATATAGATCAATGGAATATAATTGAGAATCCAGATATCTGTCCTTACATTAATGATCAGTTGATTTTTGACAAGGGTGCCAAGACAATTCAGTGGGGGAAAGAATAGTCTCTTCAACAAATGTTGCTGAGACAACTGAATATCCACAGGCAAAAGAATGAAGTTGGACCCCTACCTTACACCATATGTAAAGATTATCAGAAAATACATCAAAGACTTAACTTTAAGAACTAAAACTATAAAATTCTTAGAAGAAAACATAGGCATAAATCTTCATGACATTGGACTAGGCTGTGGTTTCTTAGCTATGATACCAAAGTACAAGTGACAAAAGAAATATATACATTTAATTTAATCAAAATTAAAACCTTTTGTGCTTCAAAGGACACCATCAAGAAAGTGAAAAGACATACCGCAGAATGGGAGAAAATAGTTGCATCATATATCTAATAAGAGATTTGTATCTAGAATGTAATAAAGCTCTTGCAACTCAACAATAAAAAGACAACCCAGTTTTAAAAGGGGCAAGATACTTGAATAGATATTTCTTCAGAAAGATACGTAAATAAATGGCCAATAAGCATGCAAAATCATGCTCAACATTATTAGCTGTTAAGGAATGGCAGCAAAGCCACAGTGAGATGCCATTTCACACCCGCTAGGATGACTGTGATAATAATAAGAATGAAGGACTGTACCAAGTGTTAATGAGGCTGTGGAGAAATCGGAACTTGCATATGTTGCTGATAGGATTGTAAAATGGTGTAGCTACTTTGCAATACAGTTTAGCAGTGCCCCAAAAAGTTAAGCATAGAAGTTACCACATACTATATATCCAGGAGAGCAGGAATCAGCGACACGACCAGACATGTGTACACTGGTGTGCATAGTGGCACTATGCATAATGGCCAAAAGATGGAAGCAATCTGAGAACCCATCAACCAACAAGTGGATGTACAAAACGTGGTATTTACACACAATGGAATATTATGCACCAGTAAGATGAAACGAGGTCCTGAAAAAAGCATATGACAATTTGGATGAATCTTGAGGATTAATGCTGAGTGAAATAAGCCAGACACGAAAGGATAGATAGCATATGATTTCACTATAATGACTCTGGTAAAGAGAGAAAATTCCATACGGCCTAAGAAGAAAATCTGTACTCATATACAGCAATGAACGAGATGTTGCATCTCTGCAGTAAATGGCTTCCCTCTGTTTCACATTTTCAACATTGCCCATTCATAATAAAGATTCTATGAAAAAGAAAAAAAAAAAGACCCATCCTGATTGAATTGAACCACACCTTAATTGCAGTAACTGTATCAAAAATTCCTACTTCCACAAAGTTCCCACTCACAGGCATGGATTACATTTAAGAAACTAAAAAAAAAAAAAAAAAGTCACCATATGACCGAGTAATTCCATCCTTAGACTTACCTAGGAGAATTGAAAACTTGGGTGCAAGTGTTCATAGCAGCATTGTTTATAATAGCCAAAAGGTGAAAACATCATGAATGTCCATCAACTGATGGATATATGGATGTGTAAAATGTATAGCCACACAGTGAAATATTATTCAGCCATTAAAAGGAATGCTGTCCTGCTAACACGCTGCCATGTGGGTGAACCTCTGCATCTTACTAAGGAAAGGAGGCTAGACACAAATGGCCACATATTAGGCAATTCCATTTTTATGAAATGTCCAGAATAGGACAATCTTTAGGGACAGGACTGGATAAGGGGTTGCCGGGTGCTGAGATTCGGGGGAATGGAAAGTGACAGCTCATGCATGGGGGGTTTCTTTTGGGGGGATGAAATAGTTCTGGAATTAGAGGTGATTGTTGCACAGCCTTGTCAATATACAAACAACCATTATGCCATACACTTTAAAAAATAAAAACGACATTCAACAACTGAATTAATGAAATGGCAGTTTGATGGATGGATTTCTTGGAATCTCTTACCTCCCAGAGTTTTTATTTCTTTGTGAGTCACACGCCAAAGAGCTCTCATGTATTCTTACTCAGTTTTCCTACAAGAGATGGTGTTTCCAGTTTGGCTGAAAGTAACTGTAACAATTATACCGCCACCTCCACCCCATCCTGCTTTAGGAAAGGCACCTGTGAGGCCCTGTGGATGCCAGTCACTACAGCGAGCCTCCCTGTTCCTTGTAACAAAGCCTTCCAAGGGGCTCTGAGGGATTTTCTTACCTGGTAGACATGTTTCAAATGTTCTGTTGGCCTTGAGGGCAGGGAGCCAAGTGTCCAAGAAATACCTTTAGTTGGTAAATACAGGACACTATGGATCAGAGGTTTGCAGTCCAGGACTGGCCACCTCAGTGGCACTCTGGGGCCCACGGTCTAATCCTTTTTTATTTCCAGATACATTTTGGGATTCACTGGGACACAGCAAGAGCACATCCCAAAAGCCACGTGTCGTCCCTCTCTCTCTCCATGCTTTCTTTCTCCCCCTCCACAAGCACGCATGCGCGCACACACATACACACACACACACATACACACACACACACATGCTAGACAGTGATATACACTAAATGTCAATTTTTAAGTCCCAAAAATTGAGTACAATATCTTCAGAACTAGTTGCAGACTGAAAAGAGGATCACCTTTGGCTCAGAGCATGGCACAGTGTTGCTGTGACACTCACAGTGTCAGCCCCAGCCTGGCTCTGCTCTTTGGGATGTTAGCAGGATGCTGGTTTGGGGTCTTAGTCCCTGCCTGCTGAGCCACCAGGGAACTTGGGGTGCAAATGCAGCAGAGGCAGGGTTCTCTTAGCCTCCAAGCCTCTTTGCTCGGCAGCCAGAGAGGCCCCAGGCACTGCGCTCCCAGGGAAGTTGCCATCCCAGCAGCCAACAGAGGCCACTGGGATCAAGGAGAAGAGATTCATGGTAGGTTTTCTAACCAGCAGTACAACCTGCCTGGGAAGCCTGGAGTGGCAAGGTGCAGAACTATTTTTCTCAGCATCAGAACCAACTGGGACACTTCCCTTATTCTCTTCCTGTGACAACTCTGCATGATATCTTGGGTCTCCTCTGGTTCAGGGGTCTGTGTTTATAGCAAACAAGTGATGTTTGATTTCAACAGCGCCGCTGGCTGTATCCTGCCCTCCCCCATCCCCCAATGTCATCTGAGCATCTTCTCACTGTTTCCTAGTCTTTCCCCAACCAGTGCCTAGAAGAATGAGTTTGAGGTTTCCAAAACACTGCCTCGGTCTCAGGAGCTCAGCCAGTCATTTCTCTCCTCCTATCCCAGACCCCATGCCTGAGATCTGGGGACAGTCATTTCCCACAATTTCAAAATCTGTTTACAAAATTAATGCATAGCTACAGGTGCCAGGAAATTGGAGATGCAGACTTCCATCTGGAGTCATTAATTGTTCAGGTTGTTAAAGTGGAATGCGAGCCATTACAGACTCTGAGTCTTATTTCTTCATGCCTTGAGAAGAAATTTTGACAATTTGGTCTCCTCTTGGAGTGAAGTCAGGCAGCTTCAGAGAACAACACCAGTGTCTTTTAGGAAGATCATGGCTTCCAAGTGCTTAACTTTTTTGTATTTAATTGCAGTGAAACATTACTTAATGCAAAATGTAAATTCCTTAATTTCGTTCTGCTGTGCTGACTTTCTGTGGACTCCCTGTGTGAAATTCTAGCAATGAAAGGTATGACCGATAATGAGATGTCTACTTTGTTAGCTGCTTTATAAAAGGTGCACTTAATAAACTTTTTTTCTTACATTGCCCTTACCCCCTTCCTCCCTCCCAAGAGTGGTGACCATTCCTGGTGGGTTGCAGACTTGAACTTCCTTGCAGGGTTGCAGAGTTATCTGCCTGCTTCTGGCAAAGGTGCATCTGGGTTGTGGTGAGGGGAAACTGGGGGCCTGGTCCCATTGTGTGAGGTCACAGCTGAAGTTGCTTTTCCAAGCTCTGTCAGAAGATGCTTTGAGACCTGGGGACAAACCTTAGGTGTGATCAGCCACACTGGCTGCGTGCTGCAATCTAACTTGGGAGATGCTGGCATTCTGGATCATCAGCTAGAAGGGACCCGAAAAAATATTGCTTAAAGTGGGATTTGGTGGTGACCTGTGCCAGAGCCACAGACAGATTTGTGTTAAAATGCGGAGTCCTGGGCCCCACAACTAAATCAGATTCTGGAGCTGGGTCCCTGGAATCTGCCTTTTCAAACAAGGGTCCCTGATGATATTTCAGTTTGTGAATGAGAGGGATTTTTGCAAACAGAAGCTCTGCCTTCCACCTTCTGGTCCATTCTCACTACGCTCCTGAAGTGTTTTTCTGTATGCTACTTCTCACAGCAATTCCTGGAAGGGTCAGAGCTTCTCAGGCATATTTGCATTTAAAATATGCGTACCTTCTTTAGTTCTGTGAACTAGCACCTGTCAGAGAAAGAGAGTTTGAAAAATTGGAGACATAATCAGATCCAGCTATAACAAATACCCCGATGGTAAAAATCTGTGTAACTCAAGCTTCCAAGTCTGTAACTCATGACTAATGATTTCAAGATGTGTTGGAAAGGACAAACAGGTCCTTCAAGGAGAGGCTAAGTGCCATCTGCCTCCATTTTCAGCAGGAAGAGCCTGCAGCTGCTGGGTCTACCTCATGATGTAGAACAGCCCTTGGTAGAGAAAAGCCCTCGGCCCTTCCCTGGCCAGCTCTGTGCCTTTTTGGCAAGTTTGCTGACCTCTCTGGGCTGTGATTTTCTCATCTGCAAAGAAAAGGGATGAATAACCAAGTGTTTACTTTAACATGTGCCGATATCTGCATCTTACTTTGAAATGCATATACAGCTGGGATTGGTCTCTGGATCCAGGGATGGATAGACAGATGGAGATGGGATAAAACGGGAGGAGTAAAATGTTATGCGAGCATGCAGGTGTTCACTACAAATCCTTTCAACTTCCCTCTGTGTTCTGTGATATTATAAAATGTTGGAAAAATTAAAAAGAGTTGAAATTTTGGAGCTGAAATATGAAATGGATATTAGAGATCATTTTATGGATGATAAAATAGAGATCAGGTCCTGAAGCAGAAGGAGAGGCCACCTGCATCCTGGCTCCTGGTCTGTATCTTCCACCACAAGGCCTCCTGGGCTGGTGGCCAGGCACTGATGAGGTGATGCCTCTGAAAACCTGGAAAGTGCTTTTTGTGAAGCATGTTCTGTGGAACCTTAATTCTGTGAGGCGTTTATGCGTGTTACATGAAAAAAAATCATCAGCATAGGATGGGGGCTACTAGTCCAAACAGGTTTCTTTACTGCGGGACTTATCAGAGCCTTTAGTGTTTTCATGTTAGTTGAAGATCTCAGAAATATATGGTAGCATTTCCTAAAAATATTTGACCACAAGTGTCCCACCCCTACCCCCATACACCTTTTATGAGGATTAAGATAGTGCACTTTGGAAAAAGCGGCTCTAAAGACCATAAGTTTGCTAGCGTATTTTTTTGGAGGGGGCTGGGGGAGGTGGGGTGGGACATGTCCATTCTATTCCTTTTTGTTTCTGTGGTGAGTCCAGATGTGCAAAGGATGGATTATTTGTCCTTACAACATGTCTTAGGGCTGAAGATGTACATGTGCATGTGGCCAAGTCAGGGGCTTGGGAGGTCCAGAGAGGTTTTGAACCCAGATCCTGTCCCTCAGTGGTACCCAGTGATGCTTGCCAGCCCCTGGTGGCCCAAGGGAAAGTTTCCTCCACTGGTGTGCACAGGCCTGACTCAGAAGCAACAGAAATCAGGGAAATAGTCTCCCAAGGAACATGGTAGGGAAGGCCAAGAGCTTGGCAAACAAGAACTCCAAGAAAAATGGAACCGTCTGGATTTGACCCAGTGAAGGGCCTACCCATTCTTCCCGGGCATCGAAGTATATTTTGAAGCTGATCAGGACACGTACTAACCTTACGGACACAAACACAACCCAGCATTCCCCAAATGCAGCCAAAACCCTTTATTGGAGCCTCCCCCCTGAACGCCAGCAGTCACGGGGTACTTTCCCGGGTGTGCGTGGACGGGGTGGCCCCAGGTGGGAACTGAATGCTGGTTTTATGCTGTTACAGTTCGAGTGAATGCAAAGACTTGCAGTAGCTGCCGTTTTAGCAAAGGATCTTCCCTCCCTCCTCCGCGATGGGTGGCGTCAGGGTGGGGCTGGGGCAGAGCGAAGGATCACGTGCTTCTGCACAGCTGGGCTGTCCTGTCTTTCTGCCTTCCCTAAACTGTGGCCGCCCATCTTGGGGGAAACTTGCGCCACCCCTAAGGAGGAAAGGCACCCCCAGCAGCTCCCCTGCCCCTGCCCTGTCCCCCCGCCCGTCGTCCCTCCTGGCCTCAGGACTCCTTCCTCAGTAGCACCTTGAGGCTGCTGCACACCTGGCCCAGAGCAGTGAAGAGGGGGTTGCAGAAGGTGTGGCTGCAAAGGGAGTAGATGTGGCTGAGGCACTGGCTCTCAGTCAGGTGGCTCTCGATGCAGGGCACCACCGCCCCCATGCGGCAGAAGGAGGTACAGGACGCCCAGAGCAGGGCCAGCGGCACCCCCGGCAGCATGGACAGCAGGCGGGAGCACCAGCACTTGGAGACGGTGAAGGTGGTGTAGCTGACCTTCCAGATGCCGTCGAAGCTGTAGGTGCCCATGGGCTCTGCAATCACGTCTTCGAAGTCCACCTGCAGAGGCAGGAAAGGAGCGCAAGTCACGGCACCCGCCACCCCTGTGCTCCAAGGCTGCCCTCAGACTTTTGGGTGCAGATGTCAGAATTCCCTGGGAGGCTGCCTCAGCGAGTGGGGTGGAGCCCTGATACTCTGCATTTCTAACAAGCTTGGGGTGGGGGGGCTGCTGCTGCTGGGCCATGAACCACAGAGCTCACCTTCCCCCCACCTCCCAAACCCTGCCCATTTTATGGATAAATGGGCCCTGAGTAGCTGTGTGACTTGCTTGCAACTCACAGAAGTTAGGAGCAGAGTTAGAACTACAGCTCTCGGATTCTATTCTTTTATGATCCTAAGGGAGTGGGTTAGTCATCTTCACGCTGCCAAGACTGAGGGAGTGCCTGTGCATATGAGGGTGCGATGCTGAGGCTCTGCTGTCAGCCTGGCCAGGGGACAATGCCCAGTGGTCTGGTCAGGCAAGCACTGGCCTGACCGTTACTACAAGGATATTTCCTGGCTGGCTGATAAACCGGAAGACTAGGTGATTAAATCATCAGTCAGTTGATTGCAGCTGCAACAATCAACTAAGGGCATGTCTCCTGCAAATGAGATAATCCAATCAGTTCAAGACTTTTAAGGGAGAAGAGAGACTCTTTCACTGCTTCTTCAGCCAGCCAGCCTCTCCTGTGGGGTTCAGGTCCAGACCCTTCATTGGAGCTGCCAGCGTCACAGCCTGCCCTGCAGATTTAGGACTCTTCCATTCCCACAGTTGTGTGAGACACTATTATAAATTTCATATTTACAGCTCTCTCCTGCTGGTTCTGTTTCTAGAGAACATGGGCTGATACAGACAGTGAATGAGCAAAGTTTCCTGCACTCCCAGAGCATATGGTGCAGAGCGGGTTGTTACCCTAGAGGGCACTGCTAAGTTGAAGTAGGAACAGGGCATACACACGAGAGGACTGCTTAACTCAGGCTGGGGTTCAGGAAGGCTTCCCGGAGGAAGGTCCAGATAACTGAGCTGATGCCTAGAGGTAGCAGATGAAGGGTGGGGCCATGGGCTGTAAAGGAGTGCTTGGGGCAGACAGAACAGCAGCTGCTAGGACCTGGTGGGATAGAAAGTGCATGTTCTTGATGAGCTGCAGATGGTTCTAGAAGGCTGAGTGCAAGCCAGGGATGGCCAGAGGGAGTCTGCAGAGGTGAGGTGGGGCAGCAGTGCCTTTGACTGACACAGTCAGACGTGAGTTTTGTGCCACTCCTTCCAGGAGTGGCAGTGGGGGAGGCAGGAGGAGTGGGCATGCAAATAGAGACGAGGACCAGGTAGGAGATGGCCATGGCCTGCCTAGGGGGATGGCAGTGAGTTAGAGACCTGTGAAAAGAGCCAAGGGGGATCTTAGGATTCCAGATGCGGCCTGCCCAGGGCCACGCACCACCCCCGGGACCAGCCTCTCTGACGAGTAAAAGTGTCTCGTCTCTCAGGGTGTGGCCGTGTCAGCCGGAAGAGCCCTGGGGAAGAGGCAGCATTTGTTTCCTTCATCCTCCTCCTGCAGGGACCCCAGGCTTTCCCCTCCCCCATGCCTAAAGGGGGGAATGGGGGCTAGTGACTCTGATGTGGTGACAGAGGCCCTATCTGAGAAGTGGGGAAATAGATCAGTGGACTACAGAAGAAAAGAAAAAAAAAGATGACTTTGAGCCATGTCAGTTATCTGCAGGACTTCTATAACAGAGTAACACAGGCTAGTCGGCTCAACAGGAGTTTGTCATCTCACGGTTTTGGAGGCGAGAAGTCCCAAATCAAGAGGCTGGCAGGCCTTGCTTTGTCTGCAGCATTCTGGCCGCGGCTCGCCAGCAGTCCGTAATGCCATCTCGGCCTCAGCCACATGGCCACTGTTCCACCCCCATCTCCTCCTCCTGGGGTGTTCCTATTTCCTGTACTTAGAAGGACTCTGGCCATACTGGATTCAGTTTGGCCTCACCTGAACCGATAACATCTCAGAGATCCTCTCTACAAACGGCTCACATCACAGGCCAGCATCACTAAACCCCGGCTGTCCTGTGTGCAAAGTGGGGGCCTCCGTGGTGTTTGGGCCCAGAGAAGCCACCAGAGGATCGAAGTGCCCAGAAGGAACTCATGGGCTTAATTACTGATCTGCCCAGGGCCTCTGCCAGGTGGGCCCTGCAGTGGGGGCAACTGCCCACTTCTGTGCCCTTAGACCTTTCAGAGAAATTTCCTGCCATGCAGCGTTCCTGGGCCTCTTTTTCAAACAATTTTTTTTTTTTACTTTTGAAATTATTTTTTATTGATGTATATTATATACTCACATACCATGTAATCAAAGTGTACACCCAGTGGTTCACAGTATCATCATATAGCTGTGCGTTTACCCTCATAATTGACTTGTTTTCTCTTTTTTTTGTGAAAAATAACATATATACAAAACAATAAACTTCAAAGTGCACTGCAACAGTTGAACAGATTTCAGAGTTTGGTATGGGTTACAATTCCACAATTTTAGGTTTTTACTTCTAGCTGCTCTAAGAAACTGGAGACTAAAAGAGATATCAATTTAATGTTTCATCATTCATATTCATTTGTTAAACCCTACTTCTCTGTATAACTCCTCTATCACCCTTGATCATTCTCCCACTCTTTAGGGGTATTTGGGCTATGCCCATTCTAACTGTTTCATGTTGGAAGGGACGGCCGATAATATGGGAGAGGGGATGGAACTAGTTGATGCTTGGAGAGGCTGGCCTGGGCCACTTCAGTAACCAGTGGTTGGATAAATGCACGGACCGACCCGCTCAGGGCTCCAGGACCAGTAAATGGGTAGACCCTATGCAGTGGGGCCAGAGCTCAAGCTTTCACCTTCCAGGCAGCCCCTTTCCTGCTTGCGTGGGGCAGGGATCCCCTCCCCCATGGGTCCAATTTCAATTAAAATTACTGTGCCAGTTTGAAAGGATGTGTGTACCCTAGAAAAGCCATGTTTTAATCCTAATCCCATTTTGTGAAGGCAGACGTTTCTTCTAACCCCTATTCGGTATTGTTTGTTTGAAACTTTAATTAGATCATCTCCCTGGAGATGCGACTCAATCAAGAGTGGTTGTTAAGCTGGATTAGGTGGAGATGTGTCTCACCCATTCCAGGTGGGTCTTGATTAGTTTACTGGAATCCTATAAAAGAGGAAACATTTCAGAGGAAAGGAGTGATTCTGTGAGAGCAGAGAATGACACAGCCATGTGAGAAGCAGAGAGTCCGGCAGCCAGTGACCTTTGGAAATAAAGAAGAAAACCTCTCCTGGGGAGCTTCATGAAACAGGAAGCCAGGACAGAAAGCTAGCAGATGACGCTGTGTTTGCCGCTTGCCTTTCCAGATGAGCGAGAAACCCTGATCGTGTTCACCATGTGCCTTTCCAGATAAGAGAGAATCTTGGTGTTCTCCATGTGCCTTTCCACTTGAGAGAGAAACCTTGAACTTCATTGGCCTTCTTGAACCAAGGTATCTTTCCTTGGATGCTTTGATTGGACAGTCTATAGACTTGTTTTAATTGGGACATTTTCTCAGCCTTAGAACTATAAACTTGCAACTTATTAAATTCCCCTTTTTTAAAGCCATTCTGTTTCTGGTATATTGCATTCCAGCAACTAGCAAACTAGAACAATTAGCTTTCATTATGAAATAACATTGTTACCTGACGGGTAGCTGATGGCTGGGGGTAAGCGGCCATCCTGAGTCAGACACACAGCACACGACTCAGGAGACAACCCTCAGGGGTGAGTGGAAGGTGTCCGCTTTATTGAGGAAGTGCACAGCTTATATAGGCTGGGAGCATGCAGGGACACGTGTCGGGCTGGGATTGGTCACCGTTGTTGCTAGGGCCGAGGGCAGATTTAAGGTTAGCGCTTTTGGCATGAACCACCGCCAGTTCCGGGAAGAAAGCCAGTCGTGGGCTAGGCCATTTTGTGTTGCCTTGCATCAGCCATGGCAGCCATGTTGGCAATATTTTATGACTTCTCCATCAATTCTTCCTTTTTTGTTTTTTAGCTTTCCGGGTAACTGTACCTGTCTTAGGTTGCCTCCTCAGGAGATCTTACCCGTCTTTGGCTACCAGCTAAGCCACCGGAAGCGAGGGGCAGCAGCACCTGTCTTAGGTTGCCTCCTCAAGAGGTCTTTTCCATCATTGGCTGCCTGCTGATCGTCACACGGGAGGACTGAGATCCGCAGTTTAGGCTGGCTATTAACATGGGCTTCAGCAACTTGGATGGATATGATTCCTTCCTGGAGGGCTTCCTGGAGGTGGAGGCTGGCTGGAGATTTGGGGGACTAGAGTTAGGAGGCAGAGGTGGAGAAGTAGTGTGGGGGACATTTGGAAATGGAGCTGTGGAGGGTGGATGGAAAGGTCTGGCATCTTACATGGTTGGTTCACATCGGGTGAAATTCCAGAGCTGCCCACTGTTGGGGGAGCTTCCAGATCCCAGTAGCTGGGGAGTGTGGGCCCCAGGGAGTATTCTAACTTTGACTTGGGTCCACCTGCCGGGATCATCTCGGTTTTAGTCATTCTGCAGGGCCTGGATCCTGCCGGACTGAGGTGTTCTGACCTCCACAGCCTGCCGCCAGCCCCACTGTGGCCAGGGCCCCAGTCCCGGTGGCTGCTCTCTTGTCCTTTCCTTCCCTTCCAGGCAGCAGCCTGTTCCTGTCTTTCTTGGGGCTGTTCCTGAGGAAGGTGCCTTGCTACTCCCAGGTGACCCTGCCAACCCCCCTCACCTTGCAGGTGGGCAGAAGGTCCAGAGAAGGGAGGTCCCTGGCCTGGACCATCACCACGGTTGGTGGCTATTACAGGTTGTGTCCCCCAAATGACATGTTGAAGTCCTGCTCTCCAGTGCCTCTGAATGCAGTCTTGTTTGGAAACAGGGTCACTGAAAATGGAATTAGTTAAAACAAGATCCTCCTGGAGTAGAGCGGGGCCCTCATTTGACCTGACTGGTGTCATAGATGGGGAAGAGTAGAGCCAGGCCAGCACAAGAGAAGGACACTCTGCGAAGATGAGGACAGGCAGGCCAGGTCTGCTGGGCGACCACCTGTCCTAGTTTGCTAGCTGCTGGAATGCAACACACCAGAGATGGATTGGCTTTTAATAAAAGGGGATTTATTTTGTTAGTTCTTCAGAGGAAAGGCAGCTAACTTTCCACTGAGGTTCTTTCTTATGCAGGAAGGCACAGGGTGATCTCTGCTGGCCTTCTCTCCAGGACTCTGGGTTCTAACAACTTTCCCCAGGGCGATTTCTTTCTGCATCTCCAAAGGCCTGGGCTGAGCTGCGAGTGCTGAGATAAGCTATGCTGAGCTGCTTGGGCTGTGCTACATTGAGCTCTCTCATTTAAGCACCAGCCAATTAAATCAAGCATCATTCATTTCAGCAGGCACACCTCCTAGCCAACTGCAGATGTAATCAGCAACAGATGAGATTCACATGCCATTGGCTCATGTCCACAGCAACAGAACTAGGTGCCTTTACCTGGCCAAGTTGACACCTGAACCTAACTACCACACCACAGAAGCCGGGATTCTCCCCACATACCTCGGAGGGAGCATGGCCCTGCCCACACCTTGATTTCAGACTTCCAGCCTCCCAAACTGTGAGACTTCATTTTTGTGGCTTTAAGCCATTCTGTTTGGGAGACTCACAGCAGCCTTAGGAAACCAAGGGGCAGCAGAGGCTTGAGTGAATCTATGGGTCCTGATTCAGCTCCAGGACTCTGGATGTTCCTGCCCCAACTCCCGGGGTAAGGCCTTCGGAGGGGCCCTGTCAGGGAGGGTGACCACGTCAGCCCGGGCAGGCCCACGGCCCTTCTCTCCTGCCACCCGGCCGGCAATCTCCCCAGGACCTCCACAGCCCAGCCTGCTTTGTTCATTTGTTCCAGCATATTCCTTCATTCAACCTGTTTTTAGCATTTGTGCCTGACCATTGAGAGACAACATAATGGAAAAGAGCTGCTTAAGTTTGAATCCCAGCTCTGGTACTTAGTGGCTGTGGGACTGTAAGGAAGTTACTTAACTTTTCTCTGTCTTATTAGACTAGTATTTATCTCATAAAGGTTGTGGGAGGATTAAATAAGCTATATTTTTGGGGGGTGGGGGGGCAGGGTGCATGGACTGGGAATCGAACCCTGGTCTCCAGCATGGCAGGCAAAGCATTCTACCACTGAAGCACTGGTGCACCCTAAATAAGCTTTTAAAACATGAAGACTACTTAGGGCATTATGGCACAGAGCACCTGATTAATAACTGTTGGGTGGTGGTGGTTACAGTGCTTTATTCAGATAGGAAGCTTGGGTCCTGCAGGTAGTTCGTATACAGTGCAGTATATGATTGAAAGATCATTTAACTTCTTTAAGCATCATCTCTCCATATATAAAAGGGGGTCAGTAATACCAAACATGCTATATCTCAGAATCTCATGAGGAATACTGAAAATTTTTCTTCTATCCATATATGCATGCACCCACCCACACATCCACTTGTCTCTCTACCCACCCATCCACCCACCCACCCACCCACCCACCCATCCATCCATCCACCCACCCACCCACCCATCCATCCACCCATCCACCCACCCATCCACCCATCCACCCACCCATCCATCCATCCACCCACCCACCCATCCATCCATCCATCCACCCATCCACCCACCCATCCACCCATCCACCCACCCATCCATCCATCCACCCACCCACCCATCCATCCATCCATCCATCCATCCACCCACCCATCCATCTATCCACCCACCCACCCATCCATCCATCCATCCATCCACCCACCCATCCATCCATCCATCCACCCACCCATCCATCTATCCACCCACCCACCCATCCATCCATCCATCCATCCACCCACCCATCCATCCATCTATCCACCCACCCATCCATCCATCCACCCATCCACCCATCCACCCACCCATCCATCCATTCACCCACCCACCCAACCACCCACCCACCCATCCACCCACCCATCCATCCATCCACCCACCCATCCATCCATCTATCCACCCACCCATCCATCCATCCACCCATCCATCCATCCATCCATCCACCCACCCACCCACCCATCCATCCATCCATCCATCCATCCACCCACCCACCCACCCACCCATCCATCCATCCATCCATCCATCCATCCACCCACCCACCCACCCACCCATCCATCCATCCATCCATCCATCCATCCACCCACCCACCCATCCATCCATCCATCCAAATATTTATTGAGTACCCACTTTGAGCTAAGCACTATTTTCACCACTTTTTGCCAATGCTTAGCATATTACCTGGCACTCAGTAGGGGTTCAGTGACAGTTATTATTTGCTCACATGCTCTGAGGTTCCTATGAAAAGATATCTCAGAAATTCTGTTTACAGCCCAGATGACAAGTAGATTAATTCTCCAGCTCAAGTCGTCATAAATGTGTGTGAGTGTGTGTGTCTCAGTCTGTGCTAATAAGATGGATGGATTCTCTTGTTCCTCACTTTCTACTTTTGGTAATATTCCCACCCCAAGCATCTCTCTGCTATGTCTTTAATTACCATTTTTCCCCAGAAGTCATGGATATTGACATTTGACTTCTTTCTGGTGGTTGCCTTCTGGTGCTGTACATAGTGTGCCTGTTTTTCTGTTTTCTGTGAATCAGAGCTTCCCATCCTATCAGAGGGCTGGGCTGGGATGGCAGGAGGCAGCTGTTGCCCTAACTCGAATTTGAGAGTTGAGAGGGTTTTGGTCCCAGTGTTTGGGGAGATATTTATAAGGTTTAGCTCAGGCAGCTCTGGGAAGTCGTGCCAGCTTATCAGAAGCACACAGTGACTTCATTCCTTAATTAGTTTCCAGAAGTGGAGGAGAGATGGCTTTTTCTTGGAGGGTGGTGCTGTGGGCAGAATCCATTGGCTGAGCCTCAGGGCTCTGCATGCAGCTGGAGGGAGGGGCCGTGGGTGGGGTGGGGGCGAATGATTGCTGCTCATTTAGTCAGTGTCCCCTTTACTGGCCTGTTTATTTTTGGAACACCAAGAGAGCCGGTTGATTAATCGGAACCAGCCAACGAAGCCCCTGTGTCCCCAAGAGGGCAGGGAAGGTGCAAGGCAGCAGTTGCCTGAGGATGCGTGGGAGGCACGCAGCCACCCCCAGTCAAAAATACCTCCCCCAGATTCCTGCATGTCTCAGGCCTTCGGACTGAGGCAGTTAGAGGGCCTAGCCAATTCAGAGAGGTATCTGTGGGTAGATGAAATAACTCTGAGCAGGGGAGAGACCTGCTTCCAATCGGACTGCTGAGCCGCTGTGTGATTTGGGGCAATGCACTTTCCCTCTCTGGGCCTCTGTGTTTTCAACTCTACATGGAGAGGACTGGGCCAAGATCCTAGGGAAATGGAGAGAGTTTTGGATTCCTTAGAGCCGAGAATGTGGCTTAGCTCTCTGGGTCTCAGTTTCCCCACCTGCTACTTTGCTACTTAGAGTGTGGGGCATAGGTCAGTGCCCATCTTCAGTGATATAAGAACTGAAAGTGAGAATAAGCACTTAGAAATGTTTGTAAAAATTCGATAGGTTTACTTCACATCTTCTTGAATCTAATAATAAAGAAACTTGGAGTTCTTATTGTGTATGTCTGGTTTTCATTTCATTTTTCTGTAGTAATTACTCTTGGTTGTATTTTACAAAAGTATTGGTGTACAACAGATGGGAACAACAATAATAAAACTGGTCCTTCACACACAAAATTTGAGAAAGCTGGCCCATAAGATAGGATGCTACAACGAGGTGGTAGCTGCAAAGAAAGCTTAAAGGTGGCAGAGTTTTGCTTCTTTAATTATAATTGGTAATAATAATAACAATAATAATACTAATAATAGAACTCTGTACTCTCTGGGATAATGGGAGTAACAGCCACAACGTAATGGCCCTTGGATATGTTAGTTTCTGGTCGTGAATCTTCTACCTGTTATTTCACACGGCATGTAAGGGACAAGCAGGAGTCGAGGCCCAGAGTGCCTGACATCAAAGCCGGTGCTTGGATTCCCTCTGCAGGGAATTCAGCAGGAGCTGAGGCCCAGAGCATAGAACAGGCCAGTTTTAAGGGATCGGTAGATAGGGTGGGATTATCTAGAGCTTGGGGTCCTGAACATCCTAGAGGGGGCCCTGGGGCCCCAGGGCTGTGCTTAACAGGACTTGGGTTCATATCAAGGAGCTGGAAAAAACCCAAGATACTATAAGGGTGGCAAGGTGCTGCTAGAAGAAGCCCCACGAACAACTCAGAATCCTGGATCCTTGCCCTCTTGCTCTTCTTTTCCCATCCTCCCTCCAGCTTTCTCAGTCTCTGCCATCAAGAAACGTGATGCAGGCTGGAGTGGACTGAGGTTTGCCTGTGCACTGACTTTTGGTGGGTGGTTAGCTTTATGTCCAAAGATGACCCCCAATAGGTCATGCATCTCAGTGTGTATGACCCTGTGTGAGTCATCCCATATTGTGTCTGGGCTTGCCCTGTGACTCGCTTTCGCCACCAGAATGGGTAGGTTTGGTGCTGTGCCAATTCTAGAACTAAGCCTTAAGAATATTTCTGCTCTTTGGGAGCCCAAACCACCTTGTTAGAAGTCCAACTGCCCTGCCTTATAGACTAATGGAGAGGTGACACAAAGGGAAAGACTCTGAAACCACATGGAGATAGAGGCCCAGCCATCCAGCCTCCCAGTTGAGCCTGGCCTTTTAGCCATCCCTGCTGGGGCACCATCTTGGATGTTCCATTTCAGTAGAGCCCATCTGATTGCAGCTCCGGATGCCACCTTACTGCAGCTGCTGCAAAGAGGCACCCAGGGAAACCAGCAGAACTGCCTCACTGAGCCCAGTCAGCCCACAGAATTTAATGGTTGACTGAAGACAATGAATTTTGGGGTGACTGTTACACAGCATAGATAACTGAAACAATGTGTCTTTGGAGAAATCAGGCAATATCTCTAGACCCCAGGCTTCTCTTCTCTAGGTCAAAGGGGATTTAATTTGCTGTAACACAAACATGAAAGTGCAGAGCAGATACCCGGAGTGCTCACCAGCCCTGCTGGAAAATTTCTGGTGGTGGGGGCCAGGAATCTGCATTTTATCAAGTCCTCCAGAACTAGGACAGAATTTTGACACTACACTAGTTGACATTCAGTGTCCCCATAACAGGAGAAGGTCATAAATACCTCAGTGTGAATGAGGCCCCTACTTTTCAGAGGTAATTGACAGAAGGAATTTCCAAAAGGAAGTAACTGCCCATGTGGACTGACTGGTGGACTGGATGACCCTCTGCAACGCAGCCTCGACCTGCCCTTCCTGCCTTCTCTCCCACCAATCTCCTTTCAGATGCTCGGTCCTTGTCTGATAGGACAGTTCATTGTTCTCCTGCAGACAGAAACAGCAGAGTTTCATCTATTTTTCCCAACTTGGACTACCTGGTGGTGCATGGGTACCCGGAAAAACGGCTCATTGATTAGTAATGTCTGCCCTGGCCACGGGCTGGGGCATGGCCACATGCGGGGGCGTGGCCACGGGCAGGGGGTGTGGCCACACAGGGCCCTCCCTTTTGCCAGCTCTAATATCCTTCTTGATGCTGTCAGAACACTCCGTGCATTTGCTCATTTGTTTCCTCTTCTTAGAAAGCCTGTTCCCTCACCACACTGAACGTTTTACTCAGTTTTTATGCACCTTGGATGCCACCTCCCTCTGAAGCCAGTGCCTGATTTGCCCAGGCGACAGTAATTTCTTCCCCCCCTTCCCTCCCCCGACACTTCCTCCGGCCCTAATTTGGGGCGGTTCGCAGCATCTCCCTGATCCGGTCATTATTCTAGTCTTAGCTTCTCTGCTGGGCTGAATGCTCAAGAGAGCTGCTGGGTGAGTCTCATCTTCATGTAGAAGGATGTTTCAGATGGGCCCGAACTGGGAGCATAGTTTGTAGCACCGGCGGCTGCACGTTCCTCTGGCATTTGTTAGCCTGAGCTGGTGGGCAGAGGCTGGTGGCTGGTCGGAGGAGGAGGGAGGTTGTGGTGGGTGTGGGGTGGCCGGGGCTGGGCTGCCTCCAAGCCCCTGAGGAGATGGGCGTTGAGGCCAAAAGCTGAAGGGCCTGTGTGACACCCCAGGCGCCAGCGCTGGCACTTGGGGGGTCCCAGGCTGCTGAGTGTGAGTTCAGGAGAGAGGGGGCTGTTGATGAGACAGCCCTGAGCCCTCGGGAGGCTCTGGGGTGGGGCAGGGCTCCTGCAGGCAGGCATGGGGGGGCTGGGAGGGGGTTACAGAGCTTGACGGCTTGGGTCTGAAGGGAAAGGGGACCTCAGGTGTAGCCCTTGGCAAACTGGAGAGCCCTGGGACTTTTGGCGCCCACTTGCATCCCTCCCCCACTGCCACCCTGGTACAGGGGCTTATGCACAGTAGGTGCACCTTGTTCGGCCCCATCTCCTCTGAGACAGCACAGTGCTTGGCATATAGTAGGTGCTCGGTGGTGATTGGAATCAATGTGGATGATCAGATTGACGGTGGGAATGGGGGTTCCTCTTCTGAGCTCTGCAACCCTACCCTCCATGAGCTCCAGCTCTGCCCTGGGCCTCGCCCCAAGCCTTGGAGGTTGCTGTTTAAATCAGTGGCTGGTACAGAGCTCTCCCTCTGCTTTTGGCAATCATTTTCCTAGCCTGGTTCCAGAACAGAACCAGTCCTTCATGGGGAAGTTTTGACCCTGTAACACCAAAAGGGAGCTCCTCCCCTCAGCTGGGGACAAAGTCACTGACATGGCGGATCTGTCACCTACTCTTCATCCTTGGCTTTTCTCTGTGAAATTTTGGCAGCTGGTGTCAGAGGGCACTGAGTCTCCCTCTTCTTCACCCCGGCTCTGTCTACACCACAGACTGGGGCTCAGAGGGGGAAAGGGATTTCTCAGCATCACCGAGCAAGACAGCATCTGGGCTGGGACCAGAACTTGATTCTCCGTAGCCCTGTCCTATGTCCAGCATTCCTTCGGTGGCCCTCATCCTGGCTCACATGGGACCTGTAACTACTTGTGAGGCCACCCCTTGCCAGGGATCAGTGTCAGGGGCTTCTGCGCCTTCCTCTCAGCCTCTGCCTTATGCTTCTCCGTCCCTCCATCTCTCTCTCTTCTCCTTCTCCCTCCCTCTATCTTTTCCTCACCCCAGGTGGTAAAGGAAACCCAGGTGGTCAGAGGCTGGCCAGCCCCAGACAGACGTCCCTCCTTTCTATTCATATTCTTCTTTCTTCTTTAACTGACCATTATATACACCTGAAGTCTACTTGAACCTGTTGGTGATATTTTTTCGTCTTTGTTTTATGAACCTTGTTAAAGTTCTAAATGTGTTCATTTCTCATGCATTTAAAAAAGAGGGAAAGAAAGAAAACACCAAATAACTCCCCAAACCAGGGTCTGCTCCATAAATACCCAATAACAATCCCCTCTCACTAAAATTACTAGCAGGTAGTTTGTTTAGCTTTTGGATGATGTTCTCCTGAGGCTCAGGGTCTCTGGGAGAGGAGGGCTCTCAGGGGCGAAGGCAGGCTGTCTCTGCCCCCCTCTGGATCTAAATCTGGGGCTGGAGCTGCTTACTCCTGGCTCAGTGGGACACAAGAGTCCCCTCAGCTCTGGTCACCTGTTGTGGGCTTCCCTGAGAAGCCACATCCTCTCGTGGGTTCCGCTTTTCCATCCCTCAGTAACACACCAGAGACTACCCAGAGGATAACCTGTGTATAAAAGCTGGGTGCAGCCTTAGTTCTCACATCTTCCACCTACAGTCTCCTGGAGGTTCCTGTTCGCTAAGTGGGTCACGCCGTGGCCATGTGCAGGAGCTGTTAGACATGTTCAAAGCCCTTATCTCATTCCATCCTCACACATTTCAATTGCACAGCACCCCTCTGAGACCCATTTACCCCATAGGGGTGGTGGTCTCATTTTACAGGGGAAAACAGGCTCAGAAATGTAGGCGACTCATCCAGTGTAATCGTTTTTAGGTATGTTGGAGAAGCCATAAAATAGCGCTATTGTTGGAGAAGCCATAAAACATCGCTGACATGGCTGCCGTGGGGGATGCAAGGCAACACGAAATGGCTAACCTGAAATCTGCCCTCCACCCTAGCAACAACGGTGACCAATCCCAGAAATCTGCCCTCCGCCCTAGCAACAACGACCACCAATCCCAGCCCGACACGTGTCCCTGCATGCTTCCCAGCCTATATAAGCCTGTGCACTTCCTGAATAAAGCAGACGCCTTCCATTTTCCCCTGAGGGTTGTCTTTTGAGTCGTGTGCTGTGTGCTCTGCATCTGTGTGACTGACTACGTATGGCCGCTTACCCCCAGCCATCAGCTAACCAGCCACCAGCGAGACAACATAGGTAGAAGAGCCCAGATTTGATCAGGTCTGTTAAAGTCAAGTCCAGTACTCTTCCCTCTAGACTGCATTGTGGAAACATGACTAATAATATTTCACATTTATATAGCTTGGAATATGCATTCCCTAATTTTCTTGGGATAGTACTTTTCATACTGTGCTGTAATTACCTTGCGTTCACTGCTGCCATGATGGAGACATGCCCCACGGGAAGTGGAGAAGGGAATGGCTGAGTGCCTGGAGGAATTGAGGAAGGCTTCCAGGAGGAGGTGACATTTGAGTGGGCCGTGACAGCTGAGCAGGCATTCAGCACTGGGAGGAGAGGAGGGGGGCATACCTAGTGAGGCACCGGCCCTCTTTTCTGATGGATATAGCTGACTCTTGGACTGGGGGCTGCAAGGGTGGCAGAAGCAGCAGGTTGCGGCCCAATTGTGTTGGGTCTGGAAAGCCCCGGGGAGGCATTTAGACTCTACCCAGCGAGGGAAGTGCCCCATGGAGAATGGCAGTAGAGGGGCTGTACTTTACAACAAGCCCCAGAATCACACTCTCTCGTGTACAGGCTGGGAGCTGTGAAGGTAGCACTGTGGCTGGTGTGTCTGAGGATTTTTAAATTGTATTGCTTTTAATTAGAGTGGGAAAAAAACCCAGATTCTCACTTCTGTTATTGGAAAACTGTTAAATGCGTTTGGGACAATTTGGGCGTGAGAATCTGTTTTTCAGCTGTAAATTTTATGAAATCTGAATATAGAACAAACATTTCTGATGAAAGCTTAGTCTGAATTGAGATGTACTATAAGTATAAAATGCACACTCTGCCTTTTGAAGAAGAAAGAATGTACAACCATGCATTGATGATTGTTTTTATATTGATAACATGTTGAAATGATACCATTTGGGGTCTAGTGGGTTAAGTTAAAAAAATACCATTAAAATTAATTTTGCCTGTTTCTTTCTCTTTTTTTTAATGTGACTACTGGAAAATTTTAAATTACATGTATGGATCACATTATATTTCTAATGGACAGCAGCTGGTCTGCAAGTCTGACACACGCGTTCGGAACCAGTTGCCCCAGGCCCCTGCACTTTTAACAGAGCCCTCCAGGGGTGTGGGTGTTGGTTCGAGGGGACCCCAGGGAAAGCGTTCTGCTTTAGCAAGATGCCTCGGATTCTCCGACAGAGGTTGGCTTGAAGGTGTGGGCCTGCAATCAGCCAGGGGGCTGGTGTCCCCATGGAGGGGAGCGGCTGGATTTCAGGGGAGTCTCCTCTGAGGCTGGACACCTCTCATCTGAATCTCCCCCTCATGGCTCTGGCTGTCCTCAGCGGAGGCCCCTGCCTGCTCCTGGCTAGGGGACCTGGCGGGAGCCTGGAGGGCTGGGCAGGGTCCCCAGCCTTGGCGGATGCTGGGCAGCGCCCCAGGCCGTGGCTGACCCTGTCCGGGTCCACAGCCCCCCTGGAAGCCGCTCTCTAGGGACTAACCCAGCGCCCACGGTGCAGACCGCAGAAATCCCCCCTGGCGTGGAAACAGCCCAACTTGGCCACCTGTTCCTATTCCTTCCCAGATGAGGGCCAGGAGAGAGCTTCACAGGAGCAGGGGAGGCAGCTGTCTTTGTGATTTGCCTCGACTGTCCCCAGCAACACCTGGGTTGTGCATGGGTGGGCCTTTAAAAAAAATTTTTTTTTAACTCCAGTTTCTGCTAAGGGTGCTTTAGGGGGTTGCACAAGCTTTATTTTGGTGGGTAGGGAAAGGAGAAGACAGAGCCACGTGGTCTCTTTCCTAGGGAAGCCGCTTGCGCTGGGCGCTGAATTCCCCGCCCCCACTGCTGCCAGGCACCCAAGTGTTCCGCAAAGCCGCCACCTGGCCAGCCGGCCGCGGGGCCGAGGGTGCTGCCTGAGCCTACCTTGACGATGTCCTCATTAATGTTCTTGGTGTCGCGGTTCACCAGGTCGCTCTCCTTGCAGTGAATGTCCTTGATGATCTGGGCTTCGAGGTCCCTGTGCTCTTCGGCTATCATCGCCGAGTTGGCTGGACCCGGGTGGGGGGTGGGGGAGCCTTGTGGCGGGCCGGGGCAGGGAGGCCAGCTCAGTGTCCCCAGACTTGAGGCCCTGCCGGCTAAATAGGCCCCACCCAGCGTGCCGGCTGACAGCTGTCCGGCATAACTCCAGCCTGCCTCTCACGAAAGCCTCCCGTGGCAGGCCTCCACGCTAAAATTAAGACTGGCGCTCGGCTGCGAGGCCCAGCGCTCCTTAAAGGGGGCTGCCGCCGGGCGCTGACCCTCGTGCGAGTGCCGAGCGCCTGGCATGCCCCATGCGTCCGCGGGGCCAGCCCCGCCTTTGGAGAGGGGCTCCTGGGGCATGCCCCACTGCTGTCCGCCTTTGGACTCCTGCGAGAAGAGGCTGCCCTGGAGGAGAGGCAGAGTTGGGTCCCCCACTCTTGCTACCCAGATGACCTCGGGTGTACGTCAGTCACCTCTCTGGGTTCCCGCCCTGGCCATATAAAATGGGGACATAGTAATAGCAATCAAGACTCTGCCTGCCTTTGTGGATAGGCAGAAATGAGTTCATGTGTGTGGAGGGGCTGTGGGAACTGGAAAATGCCACCCAGTAGGAATTCTTTGGGGATTGTGTTAGTGCCTGGCCCTACTGTTTGATAGCCTGGTATGTTTCTGAGGTTTTTTTTTTTTTTTTTTTTACCATTTCTGGGGTTTTCTCTGGAAGGGGGAGTTGATGGATGGTTGTGCAGGTAGGCCAGAGGATGAGGCAGGGAAAGGGCCCCTCTGACAGGCTGGCCACCTTCTCTGCCCCTCTTGAGGTATGAGCCTGCAGGAGGGTACATGAAGTCCACATGGACTCTGTCCTTCACCCTGCCCCTACAGACAGCTTCTGGGGTATCCACGGACCCCAGAAACTTCACATGTGCCAATACATGCACTTTTCTTTGATGCTCCAAATCAGAGATATTTCACAAAGGGCTTGCCTCAGAAGGTAACAACTTACTCTGAGGGTATCAGGGAAGGCTTCCCAGAGGAGGTGACGTTAGAGTTAGGGCTCTAAGAAAAAGCACATGGACAAAGATCATTTCAGGCCAGAGGATTACAGGTTCCAGAAGAGGGGTATGACCTGGAAGGCTGAGCAGTATAGAGTGGCTGGAGCACACAGTGTCTGGGGGGCAAGGCAGGAGACATGGCTTGTGCCTGGGTTTGAGGGACCCTGAATGTCATGCTAAAGAGTGTGGGTTTTATCTAGAGGCTCTGGGGAGCCATGGAAAGCTTCAAAACAGCAAAGAGAGGGTCATTATCAGGTTTGTATGTGAAGGAGATGGGTGGTGTCCCCGTGGAGGGTGATTTGGAGTTGAGTGAGATGGGAGGCACGATGGCTCATCAGAAAGCTGGGGAAGATGAGAGCTATACAAGTACACTTGGCTGCTAATGAGGATGGAGAATACTAGTGGCTTGAAGGAGGTAGGGACTTTTTACTCTCTCACATAGAACACAAAGCCCAGAGGTTGGCAGTTCTGAGTCGTATGTTGGCTCCATGATGGCAGAGCCACTTCATAGTCACGAGATGGCTGCTGCTCCTCCAGCCATCATACATGAGTCCAGACAAGAAGAAAGAAGAAGAGGCAAGGGCAAGAAAAGGCTTCTGCCAACTGAGTCTGCTGCACTGGAAATGCTTCCCAGAAATCCCACCCAATAACTTTTGTTTCTATCTTGTTGGCCACTCCTCTTGGCAAAGGAAGCTTGGAAATGTAAATTGTTGGCTGAGCACGTTATCACAGCATCGCTAAGGATAAAGGAGAGATGGTAGGCAACTAGAAAACTCTCCCAGTTAGTCTTTTAGGAATTCACTGGATTTATTTCCATTCCCCTGCCTATATAGTCCCCTGCTTACCCTGGATCCGGGGGTTATGCACTTCGTCCTGCAAAGATACTGGGGGAAAAAATGTCGGTGTTGGAATTCACGTGGAAGATGGCAGGGCTCTGAGTTTGTGTTTGCGCTTTGCCCACTGCAGGGGTCAAATATGCCTGGTGAAAAGGTAGGACCACTAACTGAAGCATTGTCACAAGAGATGGAGAAGAAACTCAACCTATAGGGGAAGTGATAAGAACAATAGTAACAATGATTCTGGAAGACTATATTTTGCACAGAAGGCCATATCTACGCTCCTACAAAGGGACTGATGCTTTTTCTACCAAGAGATTGGGTCTAGGCTTCTTCTCCTTAAATCTGGGCAGGGATTTGGATAACTCTGACTCAAACAGTACAGCAGGCTCATGCGTTGTGACTTCTAAGGTTAAGGCGTAAAGAGGAGACAGTTTCCTGGGTCTCTCCTTCTCTCAGGGGCTAGCCTTGGAACTCAGCCTCATGTGGGGAGGGAGCCCAGGCTAGTTCATGCAGAAAAGCCATAGGGACAGGAACAGGCACCCTGCAGCCATCGGCCAGCACCAACCCATAGGCCCGTGGATGAACGAGGCTTCGGATGATTCCAGGTCCCAGGCTTGAATCATCCCTAGGCTTTGGGTCTCCCTTCTGAAGCCCCAGACTTCACAGAGCAGAGACAAGCTGTTCTCTTAGTGCCCTGTCTGAATCATTAATCCACAATGTTCATGAGCATAATAATTGTTTTTATGCCACTAAATTTGCAGTCATAGTAACATGAACAATGAGTGATAATAGCAATAGCAGATACCCATGGGCTGAGAGTTCACTAAATTCCTGGCCCTGTCCTGAGACACCCTTGGTGTGTGTAAAGTGGCACATTCGCTGTGTGAAAGGGTAGCTGCTTCTAGCTGGTGGTCAGTGCTGACAGCTAAGGGTGGAGGACACCTAATACACATTTCAGATTTCAGAGGAAAGCGTACATGCCGTGGGCCAAAACAGCCTGGAGTGCTTCCTGGAGGTGGCAGCCCCTCAGCTGGGTTGGAAGGATGGTTGGAATCAGAGAGGCAGGGTGGAAAGGGCCAGATGCCCGAGGCAGAGAAAGAGCCGCCTCTCATTTTATGATGACAATCTTGTTTGCAAAGATGTGGTGGAAAGAACAATTTGACCCAGGAATCGTCAGCCTTAAGGCCTTTTCTGGGCCTTTGGCTAACCAGCTCTGTGACCTTGAGTCAGCTATGTGCCTGTCTCTCTCTGTCTCGGTTTTCTCACCTGTCATATGTAGGTGGTAAAACCTGTCTGCATTCCTCACGCAGTGACTGTGTCTCACATGCAGCCAGAAAGCAGAAGGGCACCAGAGAATCTGTGACCCCATGGAGAAAATGTTACCAAGATCATACTGAAACATCAGCCCTGAAGTGATGCTCTGATGTGTGAAGGCAATAAAGGAGGGAGAATGATTTTCTGAGGCCCATTTGTGGCTGGGGTTTCATGTTCTTAAAAAGAACCTCCTTTTTAATAACTCTGGATTCTTATTTTAAAGGCATTTTTTGTTGTCACTGTTTGGTTTGCTGGTAGAGAGAGAGAGGGAGAGAGAAAAATCTTTGAAAATGGGATGTGCAGGAAAACATAGATTTGTGGAGTGTGAAAAAGGGAAGTAATGGGAGAGGAACACATTACACAGGCTGACTCGCTGAGCAAGTTGCAACGCCACAGGCTGAAGCCTCAATTATCTGCCTGTGCTGGGTTGAAAGGAAGTATGCCTCCTAAGAAAAGCCATGTTTTAATGTAAATCCCATTTCTTAAAGGTAGAATAATCCCTATTCAATACTGTAGATTTGAAACTGTAATGAGATCATCTCCCTGGTTGATGTGATTTAGTTAAGAATGGTTGTTAAACTGGATTAGGGGATGACATGTCTCCACCCATTTGAGTGGGTCTTGATTAGTTTCTGAAGTCCTATAAAAGAGGAAACATTTTGGAGATTCAGAGAGACTCAGAGAGAGCAGAGAATGCTGCAGCACCATGAAGCAGAGAGTCCACCAGCCAGCGACCTTTGGAGATGAAGAAGGAAAATGCCTCCCGGGGATCTTCATGAAACAGGAAGCCAGGAGACCAAGCTAGCAGATGACAGCGTATTCGCCATGTGCCTGTCCAGCCGAGAGAGAAGCCCTGACTGTGTTCGCCATGTGCCTTCTCACTTGAGAGAGAAACCCTGAACTTCATCGGCCTTCTTGAACCAAGGTATCTTTCCCTGGATGCCTTTGATTAGACATTTCTATAGACTTGTTTTAATTGGGACATTTTCTCAGCCTTAGAACTGTAAACGAGCTACTTATTAAATTCCCCTTTTGAAAAGCCATTCCATTTCTGATATATTGCATTCTGGCAGCTAGCAAACTAGAACACTGCCAAATTGAGAACTGCCATTAGTCAGCAAGATTTATCACATAAGCAAAAGTCTCCAAGACAGATCAGACTAGAATGTTTGTAGCAGAAAAAGGAAACCTTTTTTTTCTTTTTTTGCTTTTTCTTGGAGTTTTAGGTCCCAGGAGAAGGCCTTCTATTTTCTGTCCACTACTCGGCTCTCACGATCTGCATTTAGAAGACATAGCATGCCAGAGCTGGAAAAAACCCAGCTCCCCCATTTTACAGAAGGTGAAACTGAGGAACCAAGAAGTTTTGGTTGGTGGAAGGGAGGGCTTGGGATTTGGAGACAGATGAACCGAGAGAACTAGCCATGTGCTCATGACAAGACACTCCAATCTAAGCTTCATCCATATAATGAGGATAAGGATACCTCTCTTCCTGTCATGAGAGACCATGGAGAGTTTTCAAAAATGGACAGTGTAATCTCAGTATGCATTATTGGAGATATACCACCTAGAACAATGGAGGTGACTACTCAACCCACGTCTGCGCTGGTCAGACAATGCTTGGAGCTGCATTTGGGCTCTGCACTTTAAGAGGGTTTTGGGAAATGAGATCATATGTAAGGAGCCAACCTGCTCTGGAGTGCTGATACTGGGTCATCAGAGCTGCCTCTGGCTGGGGTGGCATTCCAGCCATGTCTGGCCAATCTCTGTTCCACGTTTGCATCAGCACAGGTTTGCTTTCCTACCTTCTTCTCCAACCTGGGTTTGAATATCCCTCCCTTGAGTCTGAGACACTTCACTGGGATTCTTTGAATCCTTACCTCCTTTTTCCATCAGTGAATGAGAATGAGTATAAGAATCCCAAGCAGCCATGTTCCCCTCCAAGGGCAGATGCCAAAACAGGGGAAACTGGTCCCTGCTGTTGTTCAGGTGGAATTCTCTTTGCCTCCCCAACAAGAGAAAGGACATGGACTCTTTTCCAGCCTCAGGGAACAGTGATGAAAATGCCCCGTTCAGAAACCACACCGATGGGCGTGGGGAGAGGGGCTGTGTGTGACTGTGGGTGGGAAAGCATTTGCTGCTGTCTCTGGGATCAACAGCAGGCCTTGACCTTTGAGAAAAGCAGAGATTCGGCGGGCAGCCCACCCTCATTACTTCACAGAGACCCAGAGTTTGGAAGGACTCTGGAAGCTTGGATTTTTGCATCTTTCTTTGAGCTATACAGTAGCCAATCCAGAACCCTACTGATGATCTAGAGATGGACCGTGCTTGCTGAAGTCCGAAATACCATTTTACTGAATTCAGAAGGGGGAGGACAAGGCAGAGAAGTCACCGCTCCTCTCCCCCTCTGTCTACTTAGTTTCCCGTAGGTGCTCAGTTTCTGTTCAAGATGAATTGGCTCCAATTTAAATCATCCTGGGCTGTGGCCATGAGCTGCTGAAGGTCCTGGCAATTCAGGGCAGGTGCCCACTTTGGAAACAATGCCTTGTGCTTTAGATGGGTTGAGCTCAACTCTTCTGTGTTGAGGGAACCTTTCCTGGGGACCATTTATTCATGCGGCACACATGTCAAGTTAAACGCAAGTGTTTTTGTTAGGCTCAGCAGATGGGAGACAAAGATGGAAAATGCATGATTTCAACAAACATCAGCTGAGTGTGGTGCACAGCAGGTGCAGAGGTCAGCATGAGACAGTGACAGAGGTGGACCCTGTTCTGCAGGAGAGACAGACAAGGAAAAGCGATGGCAAATGGAGTGCCAGGCAAGGTGGTGGCAGATGGGAGGGCAGACAGCAAATACTGGAAGAAAGCCAGAGCAGTGACTGCCGACCTCATGTCTTCCTGCCTGGGCAGATGTCACTGTCCTGGAGGAGGGGAGAGATGCAGTCCAGCACCTTTGGGCCCTTGGAGTGTGGTGAGGTTACGAGAGGGTGGGTGGACACTGGTCCCGAGCAGTAAGCTTTTGCTTCTTGGGCCAGTTGCAATGAGCTAAGAGAGAGCAGGAAGAGGGAATCAAAGGATTGCTTGTTTATCCAAGCAAGGAATTACTGTCCCCCTCTTTTTTTTAGTGGCTGAAGGGTTTGTAAAGGAGGAAACATTTTAGGAGTAATAGTGGAAGGATCCAAATTTCTAACTGGATGTGTGAGTTTCTTATAGCTACTGTAACAGATTGCCACAAACATTGTGGCTTAAAAACAGTGCACACTTACTCTGTTATAGTTCTGCATGTTTGAAGTCCTCAAATCAAGGTGTCAACAAGGCTGCGTTCCTTTTGGAGCCTCGAGCAGAGAGCACATTTCCTTCTAGAGGCCTTCTGTATTCCATCTCTTCAACCTCTGTTCCAAATCAGGCTGTGACCCAGGATCTCACCTCCTCTCTGCCTGCCCAGTGCCCCCTCCCATCTCACACTTCTTATCTCCAGGGGTCCCTTTGCTTCGTGGCTGTTCATTGTAGGTTTTTCTCTTTGTTAGTGAGCACCTAGGTTTCTTTCCATTCTGCAGCATCTGTTTCTGTGGGAATTTCAGGACCCTATCTGCCAGGTCAGTCTTTCCAGGCAGTAAAAACACTGCTGCCCCCCACCCCGAGCAGAACATATGGTCAGCCAAAATGCATCTGACTTCTAGACTCTCTTTCCCTCCCTCTCTTTTTATGTGACTGTGATTTGCCGATGAATAGTATTAGGTACTGTGAGGGCCAGGTTGACTGTTTGCAAAGAGAAGGTCGAAGGTGGTTTGGTTGCTCAATTCATGTGTCAACTTGGCCAGGTTATAGTGTCCAATTGTTCGGTCAAAAAAGCAGTGGCATGATTGTTACTGTGGGGTTATTTCATGGTTTTAAATAATTAGTCAACTAATCACGTCTATGGCTGATTACATCAACAATCAATAAAGGAGATTGCCTTCAGCCATGAGAGAAATCTCATCCAATCACTTGAAGGCCCTAAATGAACTGATGATTTCAACAGTCAGAAAGAATAATTTCCATCTCTACTTCAGCCAGCCATCTTCTCCTGGGGAATTCACTGAAACCCTCCCTCACAGAGTTTCCAACTTGCAGTCTACCCTATAGAATTTGAACTTGCCAATTCTCATGGTTGCATGAACTAATTCCCTTAGTAAATCTCAGTATTCACACACGCACACACACACACGCACACACCTCTGTCTCCTGTCAGTTCTGGAAAACCCTGACTAATGCAGGTTGTCACCTGCCCTTCAAATCTTTGAAGGGTCACCCTGAGGCTGATTGATTGGATGTGTCCTTGAAGCCCAGCGGGAAGTCTCAGAGCACTAGAGGTCATTCCAGAGAAGCAGATTTGGGGCTCCACATAAGGAGGAATTTCCAACAGCAGGAGCCCTCTGGGAATAGCCTAGAACTGTAGGGAAACTTACCTGGATAAGACAGAATCTTATAGACCTTCAGAGCTTGGGCTTCTGAGGCAGTTTTTCTGCGGGAATCTACTAGTCATGAGTTGTATGACCTTAAGCTTCAGTTTTCTCATCTGTAAAATAGGAATGATCAACTGGATGACATGAGGTGGGTGCCAGGGTCACAAACCTAAATTCCCACAGGGGACAGGAAGGGAAGAGAAGGAAATGAGGCAGTCCAGGTGGAAGAAATGCATGGCCGTGGCTGTCACTGATCTTTTGACAGACATGGGGACAAGATACATGCCCCTTTGGATAGACATTGAGTGAAGAAACACATCCGTTATAGGGGAGCCAACAGAGCAGACATAATACTAAAAGCAAGGGATGCTCAGCCTCAGCGTTGGAGAAAACAGGAGTGGTGGGACTTGTGGAAAACTGGAGAGCATGTGTCCCCATGACCCCAAGAGGAGCAGGGTGTCCAAGCTTGACCTGTGCCTGCCAGCAGAGAGGCTGAGCGGACATTGTCAGGGGCGATCATCCCCATTGGCTTTGCAGACGCCCAATGGCCAGGCCCTGGACCAGACCCGTTGCATCACAATCTCCAGGTTAGAACCTGAGCTTCGGTGTCTGCTTTCTGAGCTCTTCCCTCCCAGTGACTCCCAGGTTTAGGAGCAGTGCTTGCTGGCAGTTAGGAGGGGGAGAGCAGAGCCAGGGAATCACTTGGTATGGGGTGGGGGGCAGGGGAGAGGGACCAGGAAGATGACTCATCGGTGGCAGGTTCTTGGGAGTGCAGTGTCATCCGCTGTATGGTGTGACTCCTCCCCATTCCCCTCACGAATCTTCAGCAAAGCCTCACAAGTCACAGTGTGCCTGATGTTCTTAGAACTGGGGGGAAGGAACTGAGTTTTGCATCCAAATGATGCGGCGCTGAACAGAGTTTCTGTTTGGGGTGATGGAAAACTTCCGGTGATGGATGGTGGTGATGGTAGCACGACATTATAAATGTGATTAACACCATTGATCTTTTTTGTTAAACAACAAAAAGTTTTATTTTAGTGAAGTATAAAAACTTAGTTTTAAACCCAATACCAGCTGAGTTCATCCCATGTCCAATAGATGCAGGTCTTAATACTGTTTTAACCTTAATTCTATTCCTTATTGCTTTGTTTTCTGTCTTTCACTCAATGATATATTTTCCTGATTGTTTTTCTTCCTCTCAACTGATAAATTTCAAAGGCATGCAAAATCTGTTTTTAGTATAATAGCTTTCTCAATTGATCAAATTCAAAAAATTAAGTGATTTGTTAACTGCGTATTATGAAGAAATAAATTAGTACAATTTTATCCTCCACCCCCCACCCTGACCAACTCCAACTCTAATTCCTATTATAACACCATTGAATTTTATATCTGAATGAGGTTAAAAGGGGAAATTTTAGGTTCTATATATGTATACATTGTATATATGTATATGTATATATTGAATAAGATTAAAAAAGAAATTCTGTAGGACTGTGCAGCACACACAGTGAACCCTAATGCCAACTATGGACTGGTGTAAAAAAAAATGAAGTGGGGCTCAACCAGCTATTATGAATGAGAAGGACAGCTGATTAGCTAAGGAGGAAAAGTCCAGTATTCCTGGGAAATTGCTTAGTTGTGGTAGGTCTTTTATAGGAAATAGCACAACGCTTTTCAGATAGCAGACAAGAAGAGACAAAACATATTGACAAGGAGAAAGACTCTGACTGACTGGAAATTAGGAAGATCAAGCTTTGGGGATTGTTTTAGTTTCCTAGATTGCTTAAAGTAAATACCAGGAAATGGGCTGGATTAAAAGAATAGGGGGCTTTCATGCGGGAGACCCGGGTTCGATTCCCGGACCATTCACCCTCTCCCCAAAAAAAGAATGGGGGGAGGTAGGGCAACGGTGGCTCAGTGGCAGAGTTCTTGCCTGCTGTGCCGGAGACCCGGGTTCGATTCCCAGCGCCTGCCCTTGCAAAAAAAAAAAAAAGAACGGGGGGGGGGGGGATTTGTTTGGTCTCATAGTTAAGGTGGGAAAATGTCCCAGTCAAGGCATTGTCAAGGCAATGCTTTCTTCCTGATCCCGAGGCCAGCTGCCAGCGGTCATTGGCTCTTCTGCCACATGTCAAGGCAAGTCTACTCATCTCTCTCTTCTCTCCTGGGTTTTGTTGCTTTCAGCTGTCTGTGGCTGTCTCTCTCTCTCTTTGTGTGTTCATTCCATTTACAATGGACTCCAGTAACAGGATGAAGACCATTCTGAAGGAGGTGGGTGACGCCGTAACCAAAGTCTCCCCAGCAAAAGGTCCGACTTACAATGGATTCACTCCCACAGGGATGGATTAGATTGTTTTCCTGGGGTAACATCTGGCGTCAGACCCCACACTCATATGGAACGGGTAGTGGAAGAAGGGAGTTATAATATGAGCTGTGACCACATGACGAGTTACAGAAATGAAGACTGTGAGAGTTATGAATATTTCTACCTTGTTTTGAGTATATTTGTATATGTTCACAAAGTTCATATCTTTGTTTTCTTCCCTGTCTTATCCCCTTTTGTATTAGTTTCCTGTCATTGTGATTAGAGTATTGTGACTATTAAGAGTGAATATTACCCAGGACATGCTCTCCAAGGACTTCCTCTCCTTATTCTGGGGAGAGTTAGTGCATTTCCAGTTGTACACCAGACAATCTGTTAGGTGAAAATGTGACTGTTATTGTTTTTATTTAGAGATTAAGTATGGTTTAAGGAGATGTGTGTGGCTGTCAAGTTGACAAGGGGTGGGCTGTGATGGTTAAGTTCATGTGTCAACTTGACTAAGTTTTGGTGTCCAGTTGTTTGGTCAAGCAAGCACTGGCCTGAGTGTCACTCTGAGGATATTTTGTGGACTTAAATCATCAGTAAATTGATTGCATCCATGGCCCATTACATCTACAATCAATGGAGGAGATTGCCTTCCACTATGAGAAATGTTTCTTCCAATCAGTTGAAGGCCTTAAAAGAAGTGATGATTTCGGCAGTCAGAAGGGAGAATTTCCATGTCTGCTTTAGCCAATAGCTTCTCCTTGGGAATTCATCAAAAACCTCATGGAGTTCTCGGCTTGCAGCCTGTTTGAGGAAATTGGACTTGCTCATCTCCACAGTCATGTGAGACAATTCTTATCAAAATCTCGTACCATTTACAGATATCTCCTATCGTTCTGTTTCCCTAGAGAACCTTGACTAGTACGGGGGCTGCAGAGTAACTGAGCAGTGTTGGGATGAGGTGTGCTGGGTTAGCTGCCAAAGGTGCAAAATGAAGTAAAATGCATGACCCACCATAAGCTTGGCACACTCTAGCTAAAAATAGAACCTTGTTTGTTTCCTGGTGCCAGCCCATGCAAAAAAAAAAAAAAAATAGAACCTTGGCTCAAAGGAGATAAAGATAACAGGACACAGAGAAGTTTAATAGAGTGTCAAACAAATTGGGACCTTGATGACCCCAGGGAAAACATTAAACTGAGGAAGGTTGAGAAAGTGATTCGTTAGGTTATATTTATCCAGTGGACTTGGCACGCCTGACAGGTAAATAAATTATTCCTATTGAAATAAAATTTCTTTGTGTGATTGCTGTTAACCTTTATTTTATTCAGATGTATGAGATCTTTGTTTGGTTTGGTTATATGAAGATAATACCATAACATTTAATGTCAATACACCATAAAGCTGGCATGGGATTGTAAAGAGAAGCTTTTATTTTTTACATATTTATGTGCACACTGTTAAAATGTGTGTGTCAGGCCAGGGGGAATTAATTTTGTCAGGGGGAATGGAATATCATTTAGACAGACCTTCATTTTTCCCCATTTATTAGACCAGTCAAAGAGAGGTCTGGTTGGTGGCCCCCTGGGGCAAAGGAGGTTGGAGAAGGAAGAAGTGGCAGGTACTTGAAAAAGGGGCTTGTGCAAGGAAGCCTGTTCTGGAGAGGTGCTAAGTAGGAATTGGCTTTGGAGTGGGTGCCAGGAGACCAAAGGAGAAGTGAAGAAAGCTTGAAAAACAAGAGAGGAGGGATGGAGAGCAGAGCAGTGGTCTCGGGGTAGGTGTGGTAGAGCTGATGGAGCTATCTGAAGGGCTTGCAGTAGGACAAGCTATCTTTCTTTTAATAAGGACAGATTAACTGTGGAATAATTGAGCCAACAGGACTTCCAAGGTTTCTGACCATCTGATCTGAATCTGGCTTCCAGAGACCAAAAGGAAGAAATTGACTTTGCCAGAGACTTCTGGAAGAAATTGATTCATGGGAAAAGAATAAGAACTGGGAGTAAATAGTTCCTTTAAATTTAGCTTTTTAGAGAACAGTGCCTTGGTCCCATAAGTGACTCAGTATGTACTGAATGAGTGAATGGAGATAATACAAGCCTGACTCATATCTGGGAAGAGAATAAGAGCAGAAATGCTCATCCAGATTTTGTGAATGAAGGATGAGAGAAAAAAGCTTATGTATTGTGATATATATTCATGTGAGCTCTATAGGTGCAGGCTGGGGTGTCTCTGGGCTTCCTTCCCACAGAGAGAAAGCATGCCTTGTGAATGGGGGTCCCACGCCACTCAGATCTAATGTCTAGTCTGCCTGGAGGGAAGCCACTGATGCCAAATCATTGGCTTTGCATTTGCTTGATCTCAGCCTTCTGAAAGCTGTTAGGGGTGGCTGTTGCTAGGCAATGACTCACCAGAACTAAGAGCTGATTCACAAAATCACAGCTGCTTTCAGTATTTCTGAATACTTCTGGATGGATGCTTATGGCCATTATACAGCTGTTATACTTACGTTAAACATGGAAAATCTTGGGATTTGTGTTTTTGAAAAGATGAGAGATAAATTGAGCTGTATAAAATCAGATGCATCCTGGCATCCTCGGCGTGACTTTGGATAAATTCCTTAATCTCTCCATGTCTCAGTTGCCTCCTCTGTAACATGGGGTCATTACGCTCCTTAACTCACTGGCTTTAGTGAGTTAACATTTGAGCTCATGGCTGTAAAACACTTACAATAGTGCCTGGCACATGGCAAGCACTTGATACACTAATTGTTGTTGTGGTTATGGTTGTAACAACATACAACCTAGGGTAGTCCTTTTTTTCAAATGGGGTCGGTGGGTAGCATTTGTTAGTTATATGTTTGTTGTATGAGTGAACCGTCAGGATATAAGATACCAGCCATTGTGCTAGCCACATTGTATCCACTCTCTTTGGATCCACCATAACTCTTAGAAAAAGGTAGATGCCTTTGAGACTCAGAGAGGTATTATAACATCCCTGAGGTCACTTAGCTGCTGAGTGCTAATGCTGGGATTTGAACCCAGTGTGGCCAAACTGTGGACTCTTTCCTGGAGACCACAGGGTGACTCTGAAAAGGATCGGGTGATCTGTGGTTTGTCACTGAAGGTGGCCTTTAGAAGTGGCATGGGGAACAGCTGGGGCAGAGACGTTACATGTGGATTCTGGGGCTATTTTTTAAGGGTGTTTGAGGGTCCTCTCTTTGGAGTGTGAGGTATGAGATCACAGAGGGTCTTATTATCTAAGCACTCTGGATGCTTTCCCCTTGAAGAGTCAGCCCTTCTGGTGGGGGGGGGCGGTCACAGGGTCCCCCTTGGGGCTGCAGGGGGAAGGGACAGTACTAGGTTGAGGCCCTGGTGCTTGGAGATGAGTCTAACATGGGCTGGAGTAGGGGAAGGGGGAAGCTGTGTCTGAGCTGCATGCGCCTCCAACCCCAGGGAACTGAAGCTCCAGTGGGTGAGATAGGGACCAGGAAAAGGTCACATGGTGGAAGCAGCAGCAGTGACAATCAGACGCCTGGATTGAATTTTAAACAACCGTAGCACCACCACCTTGCCAAGACCAGGCGTTGACTGATGGTTGTTTAGTTTGCTAATGCTCCTAGAATGTAATATGCCAGAAATGGACTGGCATTGATAAAGGGGATTTGCTTAGTTACAAATTTACAGTTCCTCAGAGGAAAGGCAGCTGGCTTTCCTCTGGGTTTCTCTGTCACATGGAAAGTCACATGCACCATCTGCTGGCCTTCTCTCCCAGCTTCTGGTTCAGATGGCTCTCCCTGGGTGTTTCCTTTCTGCATCTCCAAATGTCTGGGTCTGTGCAGGATCTGAGCTCTGAGCTGAGCTGTGCTGGGCTGCACTTACCTGCACTGAGCTACTTCTCTCTCTTCTGACTTCTTCTTTTAAGCCTCCAGTTAGTTAAACATCATTCATCACAGAAAGCACTTCCCTTAGCTGACTGCAGATGTAATTAGCCATACATGAATTTCATATGCTGAAAATTTAGGTTCATAACAACAGAACAACTGGACACCATCGTCTGGCCAGGTTGGTACCTGAATCTAACTACTGCAGTAGTAATACTTTTTTCATGCACAGATGAAATTCTCTCTGGAGAGTTCTAGAAATTTGGGGGTGGCAGTCAAGGACTGGCATTCACCAAAAGTCAGGCAATATCAGAGAAATATGGTAGGTGTTATTGTGTTATTGTCCCTATTTCACAGATCAAGAAAGGCCCTGAGGGTTTCAATGACTTGCCCAAGGCCAGTCTGGTTAAAAGTAGAAGGACTTTTTAATTCAATTATTTAATTAAAGCCCCACACCCTTTCCATCTCTTAAGTTGTCCCAAGTCTATGCAGCAGTCTCTATGCCAATACAGGGTTCAAATGTGAGACCTTGTTGCAATCTGAATTGTTTCTTCCGTGAGCACCCAGGGACTTCCACAGGGCAGAGAACTGGACGTGAGGACAGTGGAGTCTCGGGTCAAAAAATGAGGCTCTGGTGGGTTTGCATCTTCCCCTCTCCCTCCCCGAATGTGGGGGTGGGGGGTGGGAGTGTACATGGTTCACATGCCACAGAGTCTTGAGTTCTGTGCCAATCCCTGCCTTTTCGGGTGCAGGGGACAGAAAATCATACCCAGGCTGGTTTAAGCCACAAATCAGGAGGTAATAGCTCCTGCCACTGAAAGTCCAAGGATGGTTCCAGCATCAGGCATCCTTGGATCCAGAGGTTCAAACAATCTCATTGAGCTTTGGACTCTCAGGCTCTTTCTCATGCTCTCAGGCACACAATTCCCAGGCCACAGAAACAGGAATCATTGTACCAACCCCAGCTGAAAGAGAGCATCCCTGCCCGCCTTGTCCCCATAAGGCACAGAGGTCTCAAGGAAATCCCTCCTGGCCTCAGTCTTGGGCCAACCCACCCCTGTGGCAGGAAGAGGAGAGGCAGAGTTTTGTTCTTGTCTTAATCCTGAGGACAGATTCTCTATAAGAAGTAGGGGCTTTGTTATCACAAGATGGGGGAATGGAGACAGCAGCAAAACCCTGTGGGCTCATTTAATGGTGGGAGTGAGGCTGGGGGTCTGAGCGCGGCCTCCAGGAGGTGGGCATGTTCAGGCTTATTATAGGAACTGGCTCATAGGACCATGGGGATGTGCAAGTCCAAATTCCATAGGGCAGGCTGCAAGGTGGGAACTTCAATGAAGGTTTTCACTGAAGTCCCCAGGAGAAGCTGGCTGGCTGTAGTACAGATGAAAATTCTTCTTTCTGACTGCTGAAATGATTGGTTCTCGCTTTATGGCCCTCAATTGGTTGGACAAGTCTTCTCGCCTGGCTGAAGGCGTCTTCTTTGATTGTAGATGCAATCAGCCATAGATGCAGTCAATTTATGGGTGATTTAAATTCATGAAATGCCCACACAGTAACAATCGTGCCAGTCCATGCACAACCAAACAACTGGACAGCATAACCTAGCACAGTGGGCACATGACCTTGACCATCCATCACAAGGGTCCCACAGTACCAGCGCCCAGGTGATCCGTCTTTCTCGCTGGGTTATGGGGCAAACCAAATGTAATAGACGTAATTGTAATTATTATTTTATTATGATAGTATCGTTACTATATTGTATATAATAATAATTAATGTCATAGCATAACGACTGAGAATGTGGACTCTCGAGCCAAACTTCTGGGTTCAGGTCTTGGCTCTGAGACCCAGTCTAGCTGTGTGGCTTTGAGCAAGTTCTTCCATTTCCCCATCTGTAAAACAGGAATAACAATCACAGGAGCACCCTCTTAGGTTCACCTGGGGCCTTGAATGAGCGAGCGTATGCAACACTTTAGAAGTTGGTCACAGGTATCGACACGTTCAATTCACATTTGTTCTCACCACCATCACACTCGTCATCATCATTCCTGTAAAGTTCCCATTACTAACCTTGAGCATGGTTCCTCTGCATCATACTTTCTGTCTGTGCCTTACCCTGTGGGAGATGTTCAGAGCAAACACCCAGGGCTTCCCTGACTCCTCCAATCTAGCTGCCCAGAAGGAGGTGAGCAGGTGGCTAGACTTTCTCAAGCCTGCCTACCTGGCTCTATGAAGAGCTTGCTGCTAGTTGAACACCACCATTTAACACTGCAGTTCACTTTTGAGTTTCTCCTTGAAGCTGGGAGAGCAGGTGGCACTGTACCTATTTTGCAGAAGATGAGACTGACGCCCAACGTGACTTTCCCAGGGCCGCTTAGCAAGGGCAAAGTGGAAGTACAACAAGAGCCCGGGCCATGATGCCACAATGCATGCTGACTCTCCTGACTGGGGAATTTAAATCACTCTGTCCTCTAACCTTCTTAAGGAGACCATCCCATCACTCCCCAAGGGAGCTAGTGGGTAATATTCAATTTTTTTGGCTACCACTCCTGAATTTCTGCTTCTCTTGCAAATGTAACATTTATTTAGAATTAGTTTGAGAATAGCTTCCTGAGATGTATCTCAAGTTCAGTGCTAGAATAAGGAGTGGAGAACTCATCCAGTAGATACTGCCAGCTGAACCAGAGAGGAGTCCCATTGCTCAGTGAGGTTGGCATGAGTAAGGAGGCTGAGATCTCGGTGTCTGTTCCACTCCACGGTGAGCCAGTCTCGGGCTTTGGCCATCTTGGTCATTGTAGAATACCTGGTGTCCAGATGTCAAATTGGGGTCTCCTGTCCCTTGTCATGGAGGTCAGATTAACTTGTAGCCCATCTCTACTCCCTAGGGAATAGAATTCAAGTCAGTGCCCAGGGGGATTCCTTTCTGATGGTGACTTTTCCCTCTGAGCGTCTCCTTTAATTTCAGATCCTCCTGCCTTCTCTGTTTTGCAGCCAATGGGTCCAGATGTGAAACTGAATTCTTCTTCTAATCACTTCTCTTTAACTGTTGGTGGAGGTGGTAGGCTACGATGGCAGTACGGCACTGTGAGCATAATTAACAGCACTGAATTTTATATTTGAATGTGGCTAAAAGGGGTAAATTTTAAGTTGTATATATGTTCTAGAATAAGAAAAAAGTACACAATTTATGAATCTTGCTGTAAACCATGGACTATAGTTAACAGTATAACCATAATAATGTTCTCTCATTAAATGTAACAAACGTATCACACTGATGCAAGGTGTATTATAATAATGGTGTGTGCATGTTTGTGAACTCTGTTTTATGCATGATTTTCCTGTAAACTTAAAACTGCTCTGATTTAACAAAAAAAGAAAAACAAAAACCACACCCATGTACACATGGTAGTTGACAAACAGGGTAGGCTGTCCCTGAAGGAAGATTTGGGAAGAGAGAAAGAAGGGACACACTGGATTAATCAGTAGACATCTCTGTGAGTCTCCTGGGCTGGCCTCTCTCGGCATTTTATATAACCTGTCTTGCCATTCCTGGACCTCTTGCTTCAGGCAATCTCATCTTCTCATTTTCTCTCTTTATCTCCAAACTCTTGAATGATTCCAATGTGTAGCAGTTGGACTCTGCTTTCTTCTATCCTTAAGGTCTCATTTTACCCTCCTCCCCAAATGTCTCATTAAGTGCTTTTCCAAGTAACATTTTCTCTTCTATATTAGATGAGTGATGTCAGTTACAATACCAAAGTTTACCAGCCTCTGACCCCCTTGCTCTAGGCTTTCTTTCCATCCTCAAAGCCCCCATCATTCATATAAAAACTTTGAAGTAAGAAAAATCTGGATCTGAATCTATCTCACTTTTGCCACTCAGTTGCATGAGTGTTCTTGGGCAGCCCTTCTATTCCCAACTTCATTTCTCTTATCCAGCCAGTACTCAGTTGGCCCATTATAACAGAGAAGGGGCGGATATTCATGGGTGACCTACAAGGGGGTTAAAGCAGAAGTAATCCCAACAGGGCATACTGGATTTACCATAAGCTAAATTAAAATCAAACACAATTTACAACTCACAGAAACGATCCAAAAGTGTAAAAATAATATACCTTATCACTAAAACTTGCTTGGCAAAAAAAATCTAACTCCAGACTCTCATTCGATAGAGTGAGCTGCTCTTGTCTGTTTTTGTAGCTGAGTTTTTCCTTTTGTTCCATTTTAGAATAAAGCTTCTCCAACATCCATTTGTCACTGAGCAAACTTTCTAGATAATCCCACAAGCTGGCTGGGTGATTGCATGCAATATGGACTGTTATCTTGTTTCTGTGAGCCAGCAAGTGCAGTCCTTTTCCCAGTGTTATGTTGTCTGTCCATGTGGTAATTACAATTTTTAAAGCTCTCTCATATTAAAAAGAAAAAAAACAAATCCAGGAGGTAGGTGAGACAGGGACTATAGTTTTCAGTTGATAGCTGAGTGGGCCGGGGTTTAGAGGGTTAAGAAAGTTGTCCATGTCAGGCTGCGGGTGGGTCCTGAGACTGGAAGTGGAGCCCCAGCTCCTGGCTCCCCAGTGCTGGGCTCAGGTTCCTCCCCCTGCAGGACTCTCTGACCCCCAGGCTAAGGGGACATCTGACTGGAATGCCAGCTCTAGTCCTCAGGTGCTGCCAGGTCCCTCTGGGGCTGCCCCAGCCCATCTGCACCTCCTGAAGTAACTCCAAGTGTGGGGAAGTGGAGGGAGGGGAGAAGGAGCAGCGGGTGGTTGAGGATTAGAGACCAGCTCCTCCTCCTGACCCTCTGCTAATCTGCTGTGTCCCCAGGCAGGCCACTTCACGCTGAGTGCCTTGGGCAGCCCATACCCACTCCGTCTTGTGCTGAATGAGGTTGTCATGGATTGGTGGTGGCCCCCAACTCTTTTAATATTTTTCTTCCTTGCTTCCTCCAGATAATGCCTTTTTTTTACAATAATTAGCTCTAGAGAGCTGTGGTTTTCAGTCTTGCAGTGGCGTGTTTTTTGTTTTTTTTTAATATAGTTTTTCCATTTCTTTCCTCACTGTTGAGTGCCACTGATTGTTAATAGGAGCTGTCTCTAAAATTTCTGCCCCTCTCTTAGTTCATTATATCTAATCTGCTGTGATCTGGGGTATCAGATAACTAACCTTGTTAAAATTCTGCCTCAAACATGAGTGATAGCTATGCGGAAGGCTTTGGTGTGTGCACTTGGTGATGACAATAAATTTTACTTTTCCAAGGCCCTTTTGGCCTTTTTTCTGAGTCATGTTGTGAAAGGTGAAATGCTTTGATTAAAAGACATTTCACCATCGTGGTTAAATATAAAGTGTGACTCCACAGATGGAAAGGATGGCAGTGAGATGGCATCACAGGGTTGCCGTGTGCTCAGAGGCAGCAAGGCAGTGGGTGCTGGGCGGACCTCATGGTCCTCAGGGTGACGGGTTATCAAAGACAACAGCCAGAGCCATAGATCATGGAATGAACTTGAAAGGGACCCGTGTGATTAACCCCAGAACTGGGGACTTCAGGTGGGAGTTCTTCCAATTGTCAGGGGCTCCCATGCAGGAAAAGAATTTCCAAATCTAAATAATCTAAAAAGTGATCATACTTATATGCTGTTCACCACAGTTATTTATAATGGTAAAAAGCCAGAAATAAATCCAGGTATACCCATAATGGGTTACTACATGGCAATTACAATATTTAAGAAAACTTTCTGATACTGTGAGAAAGTGTTGATGATATGAAGTCAAATGTAAAAAGCAAGTAAAAATGATAAATCTAGGATGATACCAAGTGTGATAAATTACCTGCGTAGACAAAAGACAAGAATATTCAGGTTTATAAGAACCAGTAGTTCATATAAACTCAGTACTCAGAGCAAGTGAAACACAATAGGGAGTGGTGGGGACTGAGGCAGATTGGAGGGAACATTTTTCCCTAGAGAGGGGGCAGAACATACTCAACTCCAACTGACTGTTGCCATGTATTGCTTGCTCTTTACATTTTTAAAGGGAAGCTGGAAATCATGATATTTATGTGAAACCCCCCCAAATGTTGATAGCTATATTGCACTTTTTGAAACACTGCATTAGCCAAGTAATGATTTTGGTGTTTTGACGTAGGTGGGTATTTTGTCAGTCTACAATTTTGGAAGATCCTCGAAATGTTAACACTAGCTGCCTTGAGGGGTGGGGGAAGGCGGGATGGGGCATTCTATGTTTATGGGAAAATTTAATTTGTCTCTATCATAGTTTTGATCATTAAACATACAAATGAATGACCCTGTGGCAGAGTTCTCGCCTGCTGTGCTAGAGACCCCGGGTTCAATTAAGAGTTGGGACGTGTGTGTGCAGGCCCACACGTGGGTGAGTGCTGAGGGAAAGACATCTAAGGGTTCTGGAAAACTCCCAGCCCCTGCCTGAGCTTCAATTTCCTCATTTGTAAAATGAAGGCAGCAGTTCCTGCTCTGCTAAAACAAGATTGACAAACATGGCTCATGTGAGAAGACCTGGCACATAAAAGGGAGCTGTTAGGGTTGAAGATGAAGCCGGTGCTCAAGAAAGTAGGGAAGTTGGAACATTTCTGGGGAGTATTGGGACACACGAGGCTTTAGAATTTAAACTTGAATATTCTAGACAGCCCAGCTCTGCCGCTAACTAGCCGAGACACTGGTGAATGATCATAATTATAACTAAACTATGATTTGTTGCACATTTGCTGTATGCTTTAGGCACTTTGTATGCACCATGCCTCTCTGGGCCTAGTTCCTCATAAAACAGGGGTAATAATTCTTTCTTGATTTCTTAAAGAATAGAAACTCATTGCACTCGTCGAGATGGTTTATAAATGGGAACTAAAATGATCCAACTCATATTCTCTTTGGAAAAATGCTCCTGGAACACTTTGAGAATGATCCAAAAAAAAAATCTGCATCTTTCTGCAGCCCTGTTTTGGCATGAGTGGAAATTTTGAGAGGCTCCTTTATGCACATAGTTCTGATTCATTTTTCCAGCAGAATCTGTGGTTAAGTGCAGATTAAATGCTTCATAAATGATGTTGTCAGGTAACTGAAATTTCTCTAAATGCCAAATACAGCTATTTGATCAAGGGTCCCTGTGTGTAGTTGATCCTTCTAGGATGGAGAGGTTTATAAAATGTCAAGCCCTCTCTTAGGCACTTTACATACAGTAGTTCATTAATCCTCAAAGCAACTATGTAAGATACATGTTATTTGTAGTACTTTTTTAATATAAGGAAATTAGGCTCAGAGAGGGGAAATAATTTGCCCAGGATGGCACAGCAAGTAATTGGCAGAACTGCCAGAATTGGTGCCAAGGAAAGTTCAATTTATCGCGATTACTACAATGAAGCATCAGAAGCCATTATTTTGATTACGTTTTCCTTTGAACCCATCTCATGAGTTAGAATCTCTTTTGCCAAATAGAAGCCAAAGTGAGGATATATAGAGCTGCCTTTTGGCTCCACTGAACAGAGGGAGGCATTGGATCAAGCCATGACTGTCTGTGTATACAGAAGACAAACAAGAATTTGGTTATTTGGTTCCAGGGAAAACCGGATTCCTGGGACCACTCTGCCCCCCACAGGCCACCACTGTGTCATCCATGACCCTGAAAGTGCAACTAGCCCCTTTCTCCTTTTTATGTCCCTCCTTTCTTCTCTTGGGATGCCCTTTGCTAACAATGGCAGCAAACACAGCATTTCCCTAAATGTGGGCAAAGATTAATGTTCATTGCAAAGTATAGGATATAAGTTCTTTGGGATGGGCTACGTCTAGAAATGCCGAACAATCCCAACACACTTTTGACTTGAAAGAAGTCTGGTGCAAATCTAGCAAAGCAAGAGCAGCTTTACTGCCGTCTTGAAGGATCCTTGGAACATGCCTTCTACCCTGGGGCTCAAGACCATGTTTCCAAGCAGGCTGGAGGATATGCAGAGCCAGGCTAGTTAAAATGACTTCTGGAAAGGACAGGGCAGTGCAAGACAAGGATGGAATAGACAGAGTACATTTAGCGGGCCGAGTGGAGCTTGACACGATAAAGAGAGAAGGAAAGCACTGTGGGTGAGAAACTTAGAGGTCAGGTCTACAGTGGAGAGAGAGAGAGGAGAGGCTTTGAGCAGGGACTGTAAGAACCTCAGGAATCAGCAGATAAAGAGGCTGTTCTGATGGGCAGCCTGTAGTTGAATCTCTCTTTGGGGCCTTTTAAACAAATTTCTGTAAAGATTAAATGAATTAAGATGTAATTTGCTGCTCATGATGACCCTGTTTTTGAAGACCAACTGTGCTGGTTGGAAAGGATTTATGTACCCTAGAGAAGCCATGTTTTAATCCTAATCCCATTTTGTAAAGGCAGCCGTTTCTTCTAATCCCTATTCAGCATTGTATGTTTGAAACTGTGACTAGATCATCTCCCTGGAGATGTGATTTAATCAAGAGTGGTTGTTAAGCTGGATTAGGTGATGACATGTCTCCACCCATTTGGGTGGGTCTTGATTAGTTTCTGGAGTCCTATAAAAGAGATAACATTTTGGAGAATGAGAGATTCAGAGAGAGCAGAGCAGAACGACATAGCCATGAGAAGCAGAGTCCACCACTCAGTGACCTTTGGAGATAAAAGAAGGAAAACGCCTCCCGGAGAGCTTCATGAAGCAGGAAGCCAGGAGAAGAAGCTAGCAGATGATGCCATGTTCACCATGTGCCCTTTCAGCCAAGAGAGAGACTGTGACTGTGTCCACCATGTGCTTCTCACTTGAGAGAGAAACCCTGAACTTCATCAGCCTTCTTGAACCAAGGTATCTCTGCCTAGATACCTTAGATTGGACATTTCTATAGACTTGTTTTAATTGGGACATTTTCTTGGCCTTAGAACTGTAAACTTGCAACTTATTACATTCCCCTTTTTAAAAGCCATTCCATTTCTGGTATATTGCATTCTGGCAGCTAGCAAACTGGAACACCAGCCAAGCAAACAATGACAAAAAAACTAAGGGAAGTACTCAATAAATGTGTATACATGTGGGGGGTTTTGTAGTTTTCTTTCCTCTTAACTTCTTCCTCTGTTTTTTTGTTTTAATTGTGAAAAATAACATATATACAAAAAAGCAATAAATTTCAGAGCACACCACAACAATTAGTTATAGAACAGATTTCAGAGTTTGGTATGGGCTACCGTTCCACAATTTTAGGTTTTTCCTTCTAGTTGCTCCAAGACACTGGAGACTAAAAGAAATATCAATATAATGATTCAGCAGTCATACTCATTTGTTAAATTATATCTTCTCTGTTATAACTCCTCCTTCTCCTTTGTGCTTTTAAAAAATTATTTATTTTTTATTGCTATATGTAATATATTCACATACCATGTAATCATCCAAAGTGTGCAATCAGTGGTTCACAGTATCATCATATAGCTGTGCATTTATCATCACAGTTGACTTATTTTTTCTTTTTCTGTGAAAAATAACATATTAAATATGTATGTATTTTTACAAGCAAAATGAAGCATAAAGGTATCACCAAACTGTCACTTCAAAGCGTGGAACAGAGGTAGAGTGGGGCTGGTGAGGTTTTCCTTTATACCTCCTATTTGATTTGACTTATTATAATAAGCATGTATTACTTTTTAAAATTTTGAAATAATTATATGCTTGCAGATGAGTTTCAAGGAGAGTTCCTATGTAGAATTCACTGAGTTTCCCTGATGTGAACATAGAACATAAGCATGGTACATTTATTAATACAGAGCAATTAATATTGGTACAATACTATTGATGAAACTACAGATTTTATTTGGATTCCACTATTTTTTCCACTAATATTCTCATTCTCTTCCAGAATTCAATCCAGGAGTCCTCATTATATTTAGTTGGTGTGCTATTCTTGTTTGCTAGCTACTGGAATGCAATATACCAGAAATGGAATGGTTTTTAAAAAGAGGAATGTAATAAGTTTCTAGTTTACAGTTCTAAGGCCAAGGAAATGTCCCAATTAAAGCAAGTCTATAGAAATGTCCTATCTAAGGCATCCAGGGAAAAATACCTTGATTCAAGAAGGCCAATGAAGTTCAGGGTTTCTCTCTCAAGTGAGAAAGCACATGGAGAACACAGTCAGGGCTTCTCTCTCATCTGAAAGGGCACATGGCAAATGCAGTGTCATCTGCTATCTTCTTCTCCTGGCTTCCTGTTTCATGAAGCTCCCCAGGAGGCATTTTCCTTCATCTCTAAAGGTCACTGACTTGTGGACTTGCTGCTCTCTGGTGCTGCAGTATTCTCTGCTCTCCCCAAATTCTCCTCATTCTCCAAAATATTTCCTCTTTTATAGGATTCCAGTAAACTAATCAATACCCACACTAATGGGTAGAGACACATTTCCACCTAATCCAATTTAACAACCACTCTTGATTGAGTCACATCTCTGGGGAGATGATCGAATTACAATTTCAAACACACAGTACTGAATAGAGACTAGAAAAAAATGGCTGCCTTTACAAAATGGGATTAGGATTAAAACATGGCTTTTCTAGGGTACGTACATTATTTCAAACTGGCACACATCCAACTTGGTCTCCTCTCGTCCATGACAGTTCCTTAGTTTTTCCTCTCTTTCATGACAGTTTAGATTCCTAGCTGCCAAACTAAATACCATGCAGTGGGTTGATTTGAACAATGGGGATTTTCTTTTTGGCTCATGGGTTTGAGACTAGGGAGCATTCAAAACCAAGAGTCAACAAGGTGATGCTTCCTTCTAGAAGACTGGCTTCTAGAGCTGCTGCCAGAAATCCTTGGTCATTGGCTTTTCTATCACACGGCAATGCATGTGGCAGCCTCTCCTGGCTTCTCAGTTCTGTTGACTTCCAGCTCCTGTCTGCATCCTGTGATTTTGTTTCTCTCTGCAGCCTTCCCTTGAAGGCTTTCAGTTATAGGAGTAAGATTCATCCTGACTGACACCACACCCCAAGGGAAACAACCTCATCAGAAGGTCCTCCTTACAATGGCTTCACACCTGCAAGAAGGCATTCAGTCAAAGAGTATGTTTTTCTGAAGTCTATAGCTCCAAGCCACCACAATGACCTTGTTTGAAGAGTTCTGTTTAGGCCTTTTGTAGATTTGGGCTTGTCTGATGCTTTCTCATGGTTACATGGATTGAGGTTATGAATTGTTGGGAAGAACCCGGCAGGGGGGCTGTGTCCTTCTCAGTGTGTAATTTTGGGGTACCTGCTATCGCTGTGTCATTGCTGGCAATGCACACTTTGATCATGTGGCTATGATAGTGTCTTCCAGGGCTCCCCACTGTAAAGATCGTATTTCCCTGTTTGCAATTATAAATAATTGGGCAGAAATTCTTTGAAGTTGTGCAACTATTCTGTTTCTCCTTAAATTTTCACCCACTAAATGTAGGCATTCATCGGTGGATCCTGCCTGCAGCAGTTGTTACTGTGATGTTCTAATGGTTTCCCATTTCCTTCCTTCCTGCTACATTCATTGATCAACATTCTCCTGTCAGGAAGCATTATTGCTTCTCCCTCATTTACTTATTTATTCAATCATTTATTCAGATCTTTATGGGCTCATAGATGTTTTGTTCTTTGGGTTATAGTCCAATACTAGCATATTTATTTTGTTGCTCAAATTGTCTTTGCTTTGGTTACTGGGAGCTTTTCAGGTTGGCTGCTGTGTCCATCTGACATGATGTATTGCTTTTATAATTAAAGAAATACATAAAGTAGGAATACTGAAAATTGCTTTTCATCTCTTTTAAATATATTTCTCTAGTGTTTCTTTGGACTGGGACAGGATACTAAGACTGGCTATAGAGCAGCTCAGATTTATTTGGGTTATGCAGACAAACCTTTAAAAGATGATGTTCATCTTCCTTTTTCATAAGGCACCATTCTCTTTGGCATATGGGGCTGAATAGTAGTGGAATGAGTAGTTTTTTTGTTTTTAATCACAAAGAATAACAAGAACTTCACGTTGTTGGAGAGATTCAAGAAAACTGTGTGCTCTGAGTATACTCAAGACTTCCCTTGGAGTGAAGATGACAAAGGAATTCCAGAGTATTTCTTTGTTTGACTTTGCAGCCAAAGGCTGAAGAGATGACTTAGTTGAGAAAATCAAATTTCAAGGTTAATTCATCACCAGTAAAGAAGAATTGTGCTCACTATCTGTGCATGTTGTGTTGGAAAAGAAGCAGTTTGTGCATTCCCAATTTCCAGAGACCACCCTTAAGTAGATGATGTCTTTGAAGCATTGTCAACATTCTTTGAAGTCAATGAGCTGAATTATAAAAAGGAAATAAATTGGTGTTTACTGATGCTATTTCATCAACACTAGGTACAAGATTAGCATTTTGGACACAAATCCAAGGGGAGATTTCATTTTTAGAATGTCTTTTCACTGCCGATCATGAGAGGAAAAAATTCTGTCCAGTGAGTTGTGAGGGCAGCTCAGTCAAGCTATCACGGGAGTCAGTTTGAGAAAAATAAGACATCAGCGACTCTGCCTTTTTTTGTGAAGATCTGAATGCTGATCCAAGAATTTGTCTATTCCACACTGAGATTTTTTTTATACCAAAGGGAAATGACCCTGGTTGAAATTAAGGAAAGCCATAGGTGCTGTATTTTTGGAATAAGCAGAAACAAGACCCTTCCAAACATTCAAAAATGTTGACTTTCCTTGTAGTTTGGAATAGCTTACACTCTCAGCACTTCACCTAGAGCTCCCTGTAGATCTCTTACAGGTTTGAAGCATGCATCCCACAGCTTCTGTGTGCTTTGCTTCCAGCAGCTGGCACCTGCTGCTTTTTTCTAGGACTACCCTTGGGCTCCCTGAGGTCCTTTGCCCACAGGCGCAGAGGGCAGAAGTAGCTCCTGGGAATTTTTATCACTTGTCAGTCATTGTAGCCAAAGATTGGATATAAAAGTCTTATAGCTAAAGCTGATCAAGTCTATTGCCCATGTTGTAATTGGGTTGTCTGTCTTTTTGTTGTTGAGTTGAACAACCTTTTTATATATGCTGGATACTAGACCTGTATCTGATATTTGTTTCCAAATATTGACTCCCATTGTGTAGACTGTCTTTTGACTTTCCTGATGAAGTTCTCTGATGCACAAAAGTGTATAATTTTGAGGAGTTCCCATTTCTTTTCTTTCTTTCTTCAGTGCTCATGCTTTAGGTGCAAGATCTAGGAAACTGCCTCCTACTGTAAGAGTTATAAGATATTTCCCTACATTTTCTTCTAACAGTTTTATTGTCTTAGATCTGATGTTTAGGTCTTTGATCCATTTTGAGTTAATTTTTGCATAGGGTGTGAGATATGTATCCTCTTTCATTCTTTTGCATGTGGATATCCAGTTCTCTAGGCACCATTTATTGAAGAGACTGTCCTGTCCCAGGTAAGAGTTGGCTTGACTGCCTTATCAAAGATCAATTGTCCATAGAGAGTCTATAGCTGAACACTCTATTTGATTCCATTGGTCAGTATGTCTATCTTTATGCCAGTACCATTCTGTTTTGACCACTATAGCTTCGTAATACACCTTAAAATCAGTAGCATGAGACTTCCGATTTCATTTTTCTTTCTCAGGATATTTTTAGCTATTCAGGGCACCCTGTCCTCAAGATAAATTTGGTTGTTGGTTTTTCTATTTCTGAAAAGTAAATTTTTGGAATTTTAATTGGTATTGCATTGAATCTGTAAACAATTTAGGTAGAATTGGTATCTTAACTATATTTAGTCTTCCGATTCATGAACATGGTATGCCCTTCTATTTATTTAGGTCTTCTGTGATTTCTTTTAATAATTTCTTGTAGTTTTCTTTGTATAGGTCTTTTGTCTCTTTAGTTAAATTTATTCCTAAATATTTTATTCTTTTGGTTGCAAATGTAAATGGAATTTTTTTTCTTGATTTCCCCCACAGATTGTTCATTACTACTGTATAGAAACACTACAGATTTTTGAGTGCTGATCTTGTAACTTGCCACTTTGCTGTACTCATTTATTAGCTCTAGTAGTTTAGTTGTGGATTTTTCAGGGTTTTTGACATATATATCATATCATCTGCAAACAGTGAGAGTTTTACTTCTTCCTTTCCAATTTTGATGCCTTGTACTTTTTTTTCTTGTGTAATTGCTCTGGCTAGAACTTCCAACACAATGTTGAATAACAATGGTGATAGTGGACATCCTTGTCCTGTTCCTGATCTTAGGGGGGAAAGTTTTTAGTTTTTCCCCATTGAGGATGATGTTAGCTGTGGGTTTTTCATATTTCTTTTATCATGTTGAGGAAGTTTCCTTCTATTCCTATCCTTTGAATGGTTTTCAGCAAGAAAGGATGTTGAATTTTGTCAAATGCCTTTTCTGCATCAATTGAGATGATCATTTGGTTTTTCTGCTTTGATATGTTGATATGCTGTATTACATTAATTGATTTTCTTATGTTGAACCATCCTTGCAAGTCCAGCTCCCTCATTGAGGGGGACAAATTCTGAGGTATAACTCACCCTTCAGAACTTCCTGAGGGATCAGGCCAAGGTGGAACTTGCTTGAAATGGCCTCGTAGCTCATCTTTTTCCCTTTTCCTGTTCTGCTCCCCTCACCCCCTTACTGATATCTCCTTAATAAATCCCTTACACCAGGGTTTGTCTTCTGGAAGCCTGAGGATAGTTGACATATTTTGGAACTTTGAATATATTTGTCATGAAACTTCAAGAAATAAGCACCAACCTCATTGCTCAGTATTGCATATGTCAAGAAATGATAACCAAATTTAGCTGTAGTTACATTATGTTGGTGTTAAAAATTTATTTTGAGTGTTTAGATTTGGTGATGCTTTGCTTTCAAGAAAAAAATACTCAACTAATGCATCTGTGGGGTGAATTCAGGATATATATTTTTTCCTGATCTTATGGCCAAAAAGTACATTTGAAACCCTGTATAGAACCCCATTTTCTGCAGTGTTCAGTCTTTACCAGTTCTTCCAGAGGTGTTTTTGGAACTGAAGCTTGACTTAGCAGCCAAGACAATTTATATCAAATTGACTTTAAAGATTGTGGGGTTAAGTTATGTCCCTGATTTCTGGAAAACAAGCATTCATTGTACATCATTTCCCATTTTTGTCAGTATCACAAAAGCCATACAAAAGCCTTGATGTTGAAAATGATTTGGGTTATGTTTTAGCTGACACTCTGTGACCTAAGAGAGAGAAACTGGGGCGAGCAAGCAGATTGATAGCATATAAATAAATAAAGACTCTGCTTCCCTTGGCGGGGAAAAAAAAATGATTTTTCATCTAAAATTGTCATAACTTTGCATTGTTTTTAGTAATGATATTTTACATTTGAACATTTAGACATTTGAAATGAAATTAAAGGAAGGGAGTGTGTTTGGATTGTTTGATTTTGTTTGAATGGAAAGGGTCACAGATGCTTCAAGGTTGAGAATGCCCCATTAGTGATCTTGGTGGCCTTTTCCTGCTCTGACATTCTTTGATAATAAGATACGTTTCTTCTTAGCTAAGATTTGTCTCAGCGGTGGACTGCTTTTTTCCCCAGTTAGGGACTGTTGTGGAAATCACATTAAATTTTGGATTCAACCCAAACACTGAGGGACCGGGACTGCTGTGTGACTTGCTGCCTCAGCGCTCAGCGCTAATTGACACAGTCCTTTTGGCGTGTTCTAGATCCTTCCCTTGGGAAAAATAACAGATAACCCACAAGTCTTTGGGCGAGGACATGTTCTTTCCCTGTTTCATCCTTTGCCCCATTTTTCCCCTCATCTTCTCTCTCTTCTCCTATTCCTTTTTTCTCTTTCTTTATTCTTTCTTTCGTCCTCTTCTTTTTTTTTCTCTTTGTCTCTTGGCAACTGAAATGCACCCAAACCAAAGTGATTGCAGTTAACCTCTTATTTTTTTTTTTTTTTGTCTTTATTTTATTACTCATCTACCCTGGATACACTGGATAAAGGGAATGCCAATCATAAGGTTTTGACAATCACACAGTCACATGATAGAAGCTATATAGTTATACAATCATCATCAAACATCAAACCCCTTACCTTTTTGACAATGATTGTTCCAGGACTTTGACACAACTTCAAAAGGACTTCTGCAGTTGTACATGAAAGAGAAAATCTGGTGGGGAAAGAGTGGGGACAGGAGTGTGTGTAGCCAGCAGGAATCACCCAGTAGGGGGGATGTAGAGGTTGGGACTTTCGAGGCTACAGGTCAGAGAGAACAGAAGTTCGTTGACTCAAGGGACCATTTACCAGAAAGGACTTGCAAGAGTTGAGGATGTCTTATTTTTGAGAAATTTCAAGAGTTGAGTCAATGTTGATCTTGAGAACCTGTCTAGATTGGCCTTTAGATGCCTCAATTTGTTTTCTATTTTTTTTTTTTTTGGCATGGGCAGGTACCAGGAAATGAACCTGGGTCTCTGGCATGTTAGGTGAGAACTCTGCCTGCTGAGCCACCGTGGCCCACTCCCAATTTGTTTATTTTATTGCAAAATAGGAACTATTGTCTTGGTTCCTATCCATAGATTAGACATATCCTGAGGGCTGCCCATCAGAAGGCAGCCTGTGAGGAGGACAGAGCACCCCCAGTCAGAGGTCAGGATGCTTAGTTTGGATGTTAGATTGGGCTCTGCTGTTCCCTAGTTTTGCGATCTTCCGCATGCAAAATAGCTTCTGAGGGCCGAAGTTTTCTCCTCTGTGAAATGAGATTTTTGGGTTTCTCCAAAAGACTGATGCAGCGCCAAGCCAGGGCATGTCAAGGATTGCCACCCTACCCCAGAAGCTGGAAGAGGCATGGAAGGAGTCTCCCTACAGATTCCAGAGAAAATGTGGTCCTTCTGTCACTTTTCCTTCCAGGTGGCTGAGAAAATAGCATGCTTTTTCCATCTGAGCATCCATTTTTGTTTTTGCCAGGAAAAATCAGTCTCCTATAGAATACGGAAAGGATATTTCCTTTGTTGCATGACTTTAGCCCTGCCCTTTAAGAAATAACAGCCCTGCAAGTGACCAAATAGACTGGCCTTTTGAAATTCCAAATTGCTTTTGGAGACAAACGGATCAGTTTAGTAGGGAGGAAGGGAGAAATGGATGGAAAGGACAATGTGCGTGGAGTCGCTGGCAGGTGCCTTCCTCATGAGGATCCAACATCATTGCTGACCTGAAAAGAGTGAATCATTGCTTAGTTCGGGCCTAACCCCCTTTCTTTTACCTAATAAAAAATTAATCAACATCCCCACTTTGGACTTTTTGGGGAAGATTTCTCCAGTTCCTTGCAAAGTGCATATACAATACCTGACTTCCACATGGAAGGACACATTTCTCCTTTGTAGCACCGGGTTAATGGGCCCTACTATGGAAAGTGCCGTGCTCTTGGTAACATTATTATCATTAATGCAACATATTTGTAGCATACACAGTAACATATACTACTACATTTTACTCATAAAATATCTATTTTGTAATGTAATTTTTGTGTTCTCTATGGATAGAAAGAGATATAATTATATGCATAGACAACCCTATGTATATGCGTGTGTGTGTGAATATGTGTAAATTTCTTTATGTGAATTCTGTATAGATAGATATCTAGATGTGGATTTTTTCTGTGAAATTTCCAATGACTTCTATGAATTCAATCTCAGCAGAGTGCTACAAAATTAATTTGTTACTATTATTGATCCGAAAAAATGTTTCATGACATTAAATCTTTCTTAGTGCTCTTTTAGATTCTGTGTTTCTCAGGATGCAAATGATGGGGTTTAATATTGTGGTGACAATCCCCTACAGCATTGAGATGAGATTGTCTCTGTCTAGGGAATGTCAACTAGAGGATAGGTGTATATATGTAAATATTGTTGTGCCATGAAACAGACTACAAGGAGGTGGGAAGCACATGTGGAGAACACTTTGTGCTTCCCTTCAGCTAGCCAGATCTTTAGGATGGTGGATATGATGTAGAAATAAAAGATAAAGGTGGTCAGAAAGACGCTGATCCCTAGGACAGCTCCTACCACTACAATAAGCATAGCATATCTGCCACATACATGGAAGAACAGGAGGGGGACACCACTGGAAGGTTGTCACAGTTCTACTGGCTAACCCAATTAGACTTACAGAAATACAGGCAGAATGTGAACACTTTATGCAGAATGGAATTGAGAAACCCCTGCTCAGCTCCCATCCATCAGCAGGGCATAGTATACCTTGGTCATGATGAGAGTGTAATGAAGGGGAAACAGATGGTCACACAGGGGTTATAAGGCATGATGGTGAGAAGGAAGAATTTGGTCCCTGTCGGGGCCACCCAAAAATACAGCTGCAAAGCAGACCCAACAAAACAAATGGTTTGCTTCTCAGTCAGGAAACTTTCAAGCACTTGGGAATGGACACTGATGGGCAAAATATGTCTAAAAGGGACAAACTTGTCAAGAAGGAATACACAGGGGTGTGCAGCTTTTTGATAGTCATGATGGTGGGGAAAATTGCACCGGTTCCCACCAAGGTAACCTGAAAGATGACAGTGACAACCCCAAGAAGAGGATCGTGGACTTTGGGGAGATCAGAGAGCCCCCTGAGGATAAACTTATTCAAAGTGGTGAGATTGTAGATGTCCAGCTCCTCTCTCCACATGGATCTTTCAGCACAAAACCAAATCTACATACAAATGTTAGGATCAATATCCTAGGAGCCTAGTGATGAAAAATACCTGGAAAATAGTTCCAGTGCAGTGGATTAGCTGTGTTGGCACTGCTTTAACTATAAATTTCAATGATTAGAATTTATAATAAATAGAATACCTAGAAGTAAATACCTAAAGTTCTTGAACTGTAATCCAATAGGCTTGATCTATGATAATGATTGTACGTAGCTTTTATTGTGTGACCCTGTGTTGTAAAAACCTTGTGACTCACACTCCCTTTATTTACTATATGGATAGATGAGTAATAAAATAAAGACAAAAAATAATGGGAGGGAAGATAAGGGATATGAGATGTTTTGGCTGTTCTTTTTAACTTTTATCTCTTTTTTTAAGTAATGAAAATGTTATAAAAGTGATTGTGGTGATGAATGCACAAATACATGATGATACTTGAGCCCCTGATTGTATATTTTAGATGGAGTATAATGTGTGTGAATGTATCTCAATAAAATTGAACTTTAAAAGATTTCCAATAAAAAAATACCATGCATTATGGTAGTTCTTGGAATATTCATGGTCAGTTTTTAACTGGAAGATGAAATAAAAAATGTGAAACCATTGTGTTCCTTAAGGAACTTTTGGGATTTCACAGTTCAGTGAAACCCAGTTGTGCACCCTCTGCATCTCCTTTGGCACTTAACTATTTTTGCATTTTATTTTCCTGGGATTTATAGTTTGATGTATGGTGTCGATACTAAGTAACTTAAGACAGAAGCTGTGTATTATTACTTACATGTAAATTTTAGTAAATGTTAGCAATTGTAAGGTACATAAGGAATGGTTGATAAATAATTGTTCAGTGAAAGAATAAATGGAATATAACTTGATTTGATAAAATGTTTCTATTGGAGAAGAATAGAGAACAATGCCTCTGTAAATTTAAACTCATAATCATTTTAAATATGAACATTAACATTTTATCTCTTAAAAGGCATATCTTAATAGAAATGAAATTTATCCTATATAATATCAATGTAACCTGGTTGGTAGTGTCTGCATTTTACCCTGATAAGAAATGGAAATATTTGTACACATATTCAATTCCCTTTTCATTTAAAATTTAAATATTTGACCTCTTGGAGTTTCAAATGTACAGATCTAGCACACATAGCTTTTGTTTACCCTTATTTAACTTTCAAATTACACTTTAGTATAGCATAATGCCAAGATCATTAAAAAGTTCATGATTATTTACAAAAATACGTTAATTTAATTGACATTCTGCAAATTGGTATTATGAAATTGTTTCCTGTCATTTTAAACTCTAATTTCTTCTCTTTCACATTCACATCAAATGTGCATGATAGAAAGTTTAAACATATTGATATGTCATAAACTAGAGAGCTCAAAAAGCCCCTCCACAATGTGATAATCTCCCCACCTGCTTTGTGATGTCTTTGTAGATTGGTAGGTCTCATGGGCCGCATTATCCAGGAAATAGCAATCAAGGCACATGAGTCAGAAAAATGCTTTATATACAGAAGACGTTTATGTACAAAGGTTTTGGATGTAACCTTTTGGGTACACACATATTTTAGGACTTAAACTTAACTTTACTAATTGATATTTAGTTTTAACTAGTTCCTTAAGGGTATACATTTTCACAACATATTAAGATCTTCACACACATCTAATTATTTCTTTTAGCTTACACAATCCAGGATTTGTACAAAATATTCTTGCTTTTTCCATTTCTGAGATTTCATTATCAATAAGAGGCTTCATAAAGAAGAAAGTAAAATGATTCAAACAACAAAAATATATCAGTAAAGAAAAATGAACTCCTCACATTACACAGAATTCATACAGAAATGTATTTTATAATTTATTTTATGTCCCTTTTGCCCTCAAGAAAATCTACAATGATGATTCTGGAAGCTATGTTCTTCTCTTCTTGATTGTAGTGAATTACTTCCCACCTAATAATGGCCACTCATTTTATAACAAATCAATTTAGTATATCGAAAATTATCTAAATCATAGAAATGTGACTTTTGTTCCTTTTAAGTATTAGAGTAAAATAAAACAAAAGTCTTTTTTCAGGAATTGTACTGACAAATAAAATAACACATTTATGTCATTAGGATGTTGTTTCTATGAGCATAAAAAGTATTCCTGTAAAATATGATTATCAAATCAACATGCAATGAACTTATATTTTCCATGCTAGATAGTTAAACTTCAACATTTTTTTGAAGCAGTTGTACATTTACAGAATACTCACACATAAAATTGACAGCTACCATATACCACACCATTATTAAATTCTTGCATTAATGTGGTGCATTTTTTACAATTAGTGAAAGAATATTTTTATAATTTTAATATTAATTATAGCCCATCATCATTTACAATAGAGTTCACTGTGTAATATTATTTTAAACATATTACTAAATCCTTTTATACTATTATAACAGTTTAAAGTATTTACCATGAACAAATGAATAGGTGTTATACCACCATTAGACACAAATGAGTGGAATTTTTAATTTATTTTGAAACACAACTGCAAATTTGGTTTTACAGCAGTGCAATGATTACCTATGCCCTTGTAAATTAATATATATTAATTATTTGTAATTAAAATCACATGCTTAAATGTATATTTTAAGAATTTAGGAATTAATATGCATTTTCTCATTCCAATTAAATATCAATAAATTAACTCCAATACACTGTTTATATCTCTATTCCATTTTTATCATTTTTATTTCCCACAGAGAAAATCCTGTTTCCCAAATTATCACTAGCGATAGTTAGGTTTAGGTGTCGACTTGGCCAGGTGATGGTGCCTAGTTCTGTTGCTATGGTCTTGAACCATTCACATGTGAAACTCATCTATGGCTGATTACATCTGCAGAGGGCTAAGGGGAGTGCCTTCCACAATGAGATGTTTAATTTAATTAGCTGGAGGAGTAAAAGAGAGAGGTCAGAAGAAAACCCAGTGCAGCACAGCCCAAGCAGCTCAGCACACTTCATTTCAGTGCTTTTAGCTCAGCCCAGATGTTTGCAGGTGCAGAAAGGAATTACCCCAGCGAATTACCCCAGTTGGAATCCAGAAGCCAGGAGAGAAGACCAGCAGGTATTGTTCTCTGCCTTCCCATGGAAGAGGAAACCTCTGCTGAAAGTTAGTTTCCTTTTCTCTTAAGAGCTATAAGGTTTTTTTTTTCTTTTTTGAAAAAATATGAATGCTTCACAAATTTGGGAGTCATCCTTGTGCAGGGGCCATGCTAATCTTCTCTGCATCATTCCAATTTTAGTATATGTGCTGCCAAAAGCATGGAACTCTAAGTTTCTAACTAAATAAATTTCCTTTTATTACAAGCCAATCCAACTCTGCTGTGCTGCATTCTGGCAGTTTTGGCAGACTAAAACATCAATATATTTAGTCATTTTCTATAGCCTATGATAACTTCTCACCAGTTTGGTAATTACTACACCAGTGATCCTACCACTAACAAAAAAATGCCGGAAATGTTTTTCTGTCCTTATTTTATTTAGAATATGTATCACTGAGATTATATATATATATTATAATTTTATACTTCTAAATTTTTCATGTAATAATATCATTATAAAAATAATGAAGACAGAATTATTCAGAGCTGTTTGTATACAACCATAATAATAATGAGAATGATACTATTTACTAGAAAAAATAAGTTCCCAATATATTTGGCAAATACTCTAACACTGTTCAAAAAGAAAAGCTTGCTGAGGTGGAGAAGGAGGAACTTGTGCATACTTCTCTGCATGTGTGAAAGTATATTTTTATATATACAAAGCAAAGGAAAAAAAAGCAACACTTTTCACAGCACTCTTCAGCAGGTAGTTATAGCGCAGATCCCAGAGTTTGTCATGGGCCACAATATCATCATCTCAGATACTTGAATATTTAAGTCTCCGTTTTAGTCTGTTAAGAGATGAGACACTTACTCTATTATTGATTTGTTCTCTTTGGAATACATTCCAAAGTAATGCACAGGAAAATTGCTAGAGCTAAAAAAATATTTCAGCAAGTGATGTAGTACAAGTTTAACATAAAAATCAATTATGTTTCTATACACTAGCAATGAATGATCCAAAGAGGTTATTCAGGAAAAAAATTAATTAGAATAGCTTCTAAAAGAAGAAAAGTATCTAGATAATAACTAGGCATGCATTTATGCAACCATATAGAAGATTCGTACGATAAAACAACTGCTGATAGAAATTGAGGAAGACAAATAAATGGAAGACATCCACGTTCATGGATTGGAAAACTTGATAGCAAAATGAAAATATTACTCAAAATGATCTAATTATTCAATGCTATCCCAATAAAAAATTATAACAATCCCAATAAAAAATTATAACAAATGTTTTACAAAAGTGTGAAAGGCCAGTCTTCAAATTCATAATAAATTGCAGTATGCCCTGAATAGCCAAATGAATTTTGAAAAGAAGGACAAAGCTGGAGGACCCACACTTTCTGATTCCAAATTACACCACAAAACTACAGTAATCAGAAGTCTTGACCTGACATATAATAGAACAGATTTGAAGGTCTAGAAATAGATTCACACATTTATGACCAATTGATTTTCAATAAGGTTTATAAATATATGCAATGGGGAAAGAATAGACTCTTTAACAAAAATGTAGGAAAAACTGGATATCCACATGATTCAGAATGAAGGTAGAAACCTGCCTCAGACAACATACAAAAAAATTGACCATAATGGATCAATGACATGAGATTCACTAATGGATTCTTGGGTCTGATGCCCAAAGCCTGGGGAACAAAAGAAAAATAGAAAATTTTGGCATCATCAAAGTGCAAAATATTTATGCATCAAAGAACATTATCAATAAAGTGATAAAAGTAATATACAGAATGGGAGAAAATGGTTGCAAACCTTTTATCATATATGGTTTACTATATAGAATATAAAAACTCCTTTTATGGTGCAACAAATAAAAGACAACCCAATTTAAAATGGGCAGAAGCTCAAATAGATATTTTTACAATGAAGAAATTCTAATAGCCAATAAGCGTATGAAAAGATGTTCAATACCTTTAACCTTTAGGGAAATGCAAATTTACACCATGATGCCATGCCACCGTGTTTTTGGTGGGAATGTAAAATGGCCTAGCCACAGTGGGAGGAAATATAGAAGAACCTCAAAAAGTTACATAAAGAATTTCCATATGACCTGGCAATTCCATAACATGGAATCAAATGGTCAACATCAGCTGAGCAGAACAAACTCCACAAACACAACTTCCCTCTTTTTTATTTCAACAGGATCTCAAAAAGATACTTGTAGACCATATTTATAGCAGCAAATAGTCCAAAGTTGGAACAACAGAAGTGTCTATCAAAAAATGAAGGAGAAAGCAAAATGTGGAATACATACAATGGTGTGTATTCATCATTTGCAATGAAATTTTGAGACATGTTGCAACATTGAAGAACACTGAAAACAGATGAGAAGGCTAATTCCAAAAACCTTAGAACAAACTCAGGAATCTCATCATCAAATTTCTGTTTTTGAAGACCCCACACTCTGTACCAAAATAAGCATTAGTTATCTGTTCTCTAGAGAAAAAGAATCTGACATTATTTATATATATATATACATATATATATTATATATATATTTATAATATATATATAGAAAGAGTGAGACAGAAAGAGACAGAGACAGAAAGAGACAGAGAGAGAGTTTTATTATAAAATTGTTTGACATGACAATTGGGCAGGCATGTCCAAATTCTATAGAGCTGGCAACAAGCTAGAATCTTTGACAAAGGTGAAGCTCAAATTTCTAGGGGAAGCTGTTTTAGCGAGTTTGAATTCTGGAGCAAAGCTGCCAAGGCTACAGCTCAAGGAAAAAAGAAAAAAAATGTTATAACTATAATGTACTCAGGAAATGAAAAAATTTATTTTCGCCCCTGCTAATGATTTGCATCCTCATGAATCTTAGATTCCCTGACTACTGTTGTGTTGCCTGCACATCAGAGGTTACACACTGTGATATGTAGAATCAGCGTAATCATGTTTAAAATAAATTGATGAATGATGATATACATATTTGGAAAAAGGTTTTTCCCATTCCAGAAGATCATCTCCTCACAAAAAAAAATTTGCAACTCAGAATGATGGTTAAGATAATATCATTTTAGGATAATCTATACATCCCTTTGGTGTCAATATTTTATTTTATCCCTGTGGGGAAAAAATCAATGTTGTGGACTCCCACCATTTATGGTCATTGTATTGACCTGGACAATGTTGCTTCTGACTTAACAACGTGCTCAAAGGCAATCCAAGGATATGCTTGTGGACAATGAAGTCACCTGCATGAACCCTACTCATTGCAGCACACTATCACGTGTGCTCATGGACTGTTATGCCACCTTATGATTCATTTATTGAAATTCATCCACAATATATATGGCTAACTGCTACTAATGTTAATTTTACAGTGTTTATTCAATTGCCAATCAAATACCTATTTACTAGATGCTTTGCTAATGTTTTCCACATGTTATGGCATGGAAAAATTTTTATAATTAGTTTAATAGTCTTCTTTATTTTATTGACTTTATGGAATTGTTTATCCTACTTTTAAAAGTTCCAAAGATGTATGACAAAGTTATTCGAATTAATAAATGATTTCAGTAAAGTGAAAAGATACAGAAACAACATACAACAATGAGTTGTAATTCTATACACAATTAATGAGCAATCTGAGGAGGAAATCAAGAGGAAATCCACTTGCAACAGCAACTAAAAGAGTCAAATATCTAGGAATAAATTTAACCAAGGATGTAAAGGTCATGCATTCAGAAAAGTGCACAACAAATTACTAAAAAAAAAAAAAAAATCGAAGACATAAATAAATGCAAGGACATTCTGCATTCATAGATTGGAAGATTAAATATAGATAATATGAAATTGCTTTACATATTCAATGCAATCCCATCCAAAATTCCAAAAGCCTACTTTGAAGAAGGAGAAAAGTCAATCATCAAATTTATTGGAAATGCCACGGTCTCCAAATAGCCAAATACCTATTGGAAAAGAAGAATAAAGTTGGAGGACACACAGTGCCTACTTTAAAGCATATTACAAAGCTACAGTGGTCAAAACAGCATGATAGCATAAAGATGGACATATGAGGTTTCTTAGACTGGATATTCATAGCACAAGCAATGAAAGAAAAAGAAAAGAAACGGGACCTCCTCAAAACTGAAAACTTCTTGTGCATCAAAGTACTTTGTTAAAAAGGTGAAAAGGCAGCCAAATCAATGGGAGAAAACATTTGGAAACCACATATCCAATAAGAGTTTACTATCGAGAATATATGAAGAAATCCTTCAACTCAAAAATAAAATGACAATTCATTTTAAAAATTGGCAAGAGACTTGAATAGACATTTTTCCAAAGAGGAAATACAAATGGCTAAGAAAACATAAGGAAAGATGCTCAACATCACTAGCTATCAGGAAATTGAAATCAAAACCACAATGAGATAATTTCCCACATAGTAGAATAGCTGCCAGAAAAAAAATCAGAAATCTACAAGTGTTTGAGATGATGTGGAGAAATATGAGCATTCATTCAGTGTTGGAGGGAATGTAGAACGGTGCAACCACCTTGGAAAGCAGTTTGGCAGTTCCTCAGGAAGCTAAGTATAGATAGGCCACATGATCTGGCAATCCTGTTAGAAGGTATATACTTAGAAGAAATGAAAGCAGGGATGTGAACAGACATTGCACACTGATGTTCACTGTGGCACTATTCACAATTGCCAAAAGGTAGAAGCAAGCCAAGTGTCCATCAACTGATGTATGGATGAACAAAATGTGGTATATACATATGATGTAATAATATGTAGCAATAAGAATGAATGAAGTTTTGAAGCATGCTACAATGTGGATGAGCCTTTAAGACATTATGTTGATTAAAATAAGTCAGATGCAAGGGAACACATATTGTATGATCTCACTAACAACATCTAATTATAAGTAAATTCAGACTTAAAATCTAGAATATAAATTATCTGGAAATAGATTGAAGGTAGAGAATGGGGAGCAGATGCTTATTGTGTGCATAATTGTTATCTAGGTTGAATTTAAATGCTTAGAAATAGAGGTGATGGTAGGACAACATAATGAGTGAACTTATCAGTACTGAATTATGGGCATGATTGTTTTTGAAAGGGGAGGTATAAAGTCAAGTATGTCACTAGGAGGAAAGGTAGACGATAATACAGGGGACTGTATAGCATTGTCCTCCCTGTTGTGGACAATGATGGTGATTAATAGCACAAAGATAATTATGCTTTTTCATGAATATAATGAAGTAGAACAAATATATATCACTAGCACAAGTAGTTAGTAATAGAGTAGTGCATGGGAAAACTGCACCTGTCGTAAACTATGGACTATAGTTACCAGTAATATTTTATATTTTCATCGATAGTAACAAATATAGCACAGAAATGCTAATAAACAAGGTCAATAATACAGAGGATAAGTGAAATGGGATGTTTTGTGGATTATTTTTGCAAAATGAAAATGTTCTAATATTGTATATGGTGATGAATAAAGACTTGTGCGATGACAGTGGCCCACTGATTGTACACTTTGGATGGAGTTTATTATGTTACTGTGTCTCACAAAACTGCTTATAAAGCAAAAAAAGTAAATGGGAAAGACCAGTTATTTTAATGGTTTCCATATTCTCGGCATAATAAATATGAATAATAATTTATCAAAATGAAAAATAAAGAAAGATCCATCTGGAGCCCAGCATCCACCTCCCTCCCCTGCAGGGTCTCCAAGTTTGTCATAGCCTTCAACATTTGTCTGACTATGGATCTCACTCACTTCACTCAGCTATTGCCATCTGCAAACCTGATAGCATTTTACAAATGTTAGTTTTACTACAGAGATTTTAGATGTACAGAAAAATCACGCATAAAATAGCATTCCCACATGCTTACCCTTCCCCATTATTAACATTCTGCATCAGTTGCTACTGTACATAACATAAACAGTGAACCCTGTTTGCATTTTCTTCTGCATGCTGTATGACAGGGGTCACATTTCATTCTTTTTCCATGTGAGTATCCCATTATTGCAACACCATCTGTTGAATTTTAGTTTGGTTGGGGTTTTTGTTTGTTTGTTTTTTGGGAAATGCATGGGCTGGGAATGAAACCCAGGTCTCCCACATGGCAGGTGAATTTTACCACTGAACTACCCCTGTGCCCCATGAATGCATTTTAATTACTTGTGCTAGTGTAGGATTTGGGACCTTCTAGAGTCAAATTTGATGCAGAATTTGTTTCCAAATAAAATGAATACCTGTTAATTTACAGAATAAATTTACAGATTCTGTTAATTTACAGAATAAAACATTTAAAGTGGGGGTAAATCAGCAATCCTTTTAAAAGCTATTAAAATGGAATGGCGATAAAGTCACAAGAGAAACACACTGTACAGTTTGTTTCTGTACAGAAACAAACAAAATAATGTCCAGGAAATATTCCCTCCCTGGAGTACAAGTCACCCCACAACCCCACAGAGGATGTCCACAGACTCTTCATCTGTGAAAGCAAGACAGAATACTAAATCCAAGCATTGTTGGAGGGTTGAGTACAACCACCTGTGTGTGGCACCTTGCTGGCACTCAACTAACATTAGCACATAACCAGGATTCTCTGGTGCCATCAAATTGACAACCTGTCACTGATTAAATAACGGCTTTTTAGGGACAAGGAAACACTACTCAATCAAAGGTTAATATTGTTCATTAGAGTAGTGTATTATTTTATCCCTGGGAAGATGCAACTAAGCTAATAAGAAAATTAATATTTCCCATCACTGTGGGTTCCTTGGGATCAGCTCAGGCTGCTCCTCGCAGACACTAAGGGACTTGGGCTGGTGGAACAACCCTCAAGGGAACAATGCTGGTGACAGTGGCAGAGAAAAAGAGACAGAACAAACCTTGGCTCTCACGTTTCACACCAGGAGGGTTATGTCTCTTCTGCTCACTGATAAGCCAGCACCTGCACTTGCATACACTACTGCTCCTCCTTCGATGGCAGTGACCCAACACTGTCTCCTCTATGATAGTTTTACATTGCAAAGACCAACACTTCTTCCTCTCCTCCCTTCATTTCACCCGAAAATAAATATTTTTCAGTGAGAGAACAAAGAATCCTGCATTGATGTACACTTAGATTTGGTCTTTGAATATCAGGCTTTCATACAGCTCAATTTGAGATAAATACTGGTAATGCTAATTTGTCATATAAATTCCATATGAACTTAAACGAGTGACAGTGCTTGCCCCAATTAAGAATCATTTTATTACCATATTATAATGATGAAGAATGGAGTACTTTGGCTGCCTTTATGTAAGCAGCAGTTATAACAATAATAAAATTCCAGTTAAAATGGCCTAACATGCCCCTATCTCAGAATAGACATAACAAGGGAGTACTGGGGGCTAGGGCTTAAGGCCGCCAACAAGAGTCTCACTGACTGGGCGACGGGAAGAAGCCCATGATGAGGAGGGGATAGTTCTTCATAGAACTTTTTATTTCATGGAAAGCCACATTCTGTCTCCTGCAAACAAACAACCATGTCTTCCATCATTCTCACTTGAGGAACTCATGAGACAGCAACAAATAAGAACTTAAGAAACTATACTTAAGATACTTAAGAAAACTAGTATCATAAATTCATAATGGGAACATGTTTTTCATTTCATCACTAGTATCGTAGATTTCGATCTCAGTTCACAAGATCAGGCTTTGGAGAAATTTCCCAAAGAATTACTGTATTTATTGTACCACATCTCACGTTAGTTTCTTGTCTGAGCTCCCACCCCTCACAGATGGGAGAAATTCAATCTCAGCCAGTTCAGGACCACTGTTCTCTTTCTGACAGTTCTGTGGTTAAGGATTGCATGTTGACATGAAGCCAACACATCTGGACCTCAAGTCATCTTAACAAGCCACTGTTCTTTGGACCCAAAGGCTGGGACTTAAATCCTGACCCTTCATTCTAAAACGAAATGGTTTCATTCCATATTTGCTTTTTCTATTACTATTTTTGCATATATGGGTACTTTTGATTTGAGATTGGCAGAAGAGGCAAACTTTTACTAAATGGAAAATGGTTCTGTTACTTTTCTTGCAATTCAAGCACCAAATCCCTGTTTCTCCGATCTCCTGAGCTCCTATGGAATTCATTTTACATGGTCATTTCATCATGCATGTGCCCACCAACAATACAATTTTGCTATCCAAATCCTTTTTTACCCTATGAAGTGGGTATGTCCATATTTCTTATCTTAGGTCCCTTATTCCTAATAATATTGTGATGTGCTTTGAAAGTACCCAAACACAGGCAAACTATGAGAGTAATTGGTAGGTAGGAACGACTCTTTGGGAAAGTCTTGACAGAACTATCACCCACCCAGCCCTGCTGGAAAGCAATGTGAGGTATTAGTTAAGGGTGTCAGCTCTAGCACAAGGCAGCACTCAGTTTGAGTCTTACATCTGCTTGACCTTGGGGAACTATTAACCTTTTGGTGTTTTTGTTCCCTCATCATAGAAGAGGTAAATTAGCGTAGTGCATACAAACTTTATGTGGAGGTTGAAGAAAGTAATACCTGTGAAGGGCCCCCAAACAGTATTCAGCATATAGAGACACTAAATCAATGTCAGGTGTTTTATCATCGCCATTTTTATCCTCAACATTATCATCCTTTTGAATAATGGATACTTCTGACATCAAACACATGTCAGGTATGTTTCCATATGATTGTTTCCATTTTTTAGGTAACCCATGAATTCTCAGTCCTGGGTTTGGTTGACATTCTTCCAATCACTTCCCTACTGAAATTTGGCAGATATGAAAGGCCATGATATTTGGAGTCAAACACTTGAGATTTAATCTTGGACCTAATAACCTGTGTACATTGGGAAAGTGTCTTAACTTTTCTGAAACTCAGTTTCCTTTTTTGTAAAATTTTAAATAATCCTCATTGGAAGGTATGTACAATAAATGAGACAGGTCACAGGGATTTGCTAGATTGTAGAAGGTACTCCCCTAATGCGAGTTTCTCTTCTTTTCTATTTTTTCTCCTTCACTTGGTGGAATGAAGAGTCTTTGTGGGTCTGGATGAATAGTTTCTGATGAATACTGATAACTTGATCCTATTATTAATCTCTTGATAAAATTCATGGTTCCACAGAATCCAGTAAGGAGTTAGAGAGCAAAAGGGACTAGGTACCAGAGTCAGAGAGGTCTGGGGCACAGGGCAGCCTGGAGGCTGGGGACTGAATCTGGTGCTACCAGCAGGTAGTAGCCACTCACATGTGCAGTGAGGGGGCAGCATCCAGCACTGGACTTTTAAGTCACAACCCACAAGATGCCACCAGAAACATTAGCAGAGACAACCCCCAGTACATACCCAGATTCCTATTTGTACATGCTGGGTACTTACTGAGGACCCAATATGTACTTAGAAGTTAGATACGCCTCTTGGTATTCATTTTATCACTTGTCTGAAATTTTATGTGTTAGATGGACTTATCCCCTCTTTATAGACAAGAAATCTGTTTCATCAAGGCCCAAGAACAAGCACCTGTTAAGTAACCATGTGGATAAATTCCCAGAGGAGGCCAAAAATAATGACTTACCTACAATTTAGTTCACTATGCCACTAAGTTGGATAAATTTTAGTTGATATAAAATATTAAATATCATTGGCTCAGATAGTAAGACATTGCCTATTAAATTATATTTTAATTATTTCTATCCAAACAAAGAGAAACTCTGTTGGCACCAGAACAGCTTTGAATGTTTCCAAACACTGCTTAATTTTTTTTTTACGAAAAAGAAAGTGGAGCCATGGGTGAGGATAGTTAGAATTTATAACATCAGTGCGGCCACCATATTTTTATATGGACACCTGTATTTGGAAAGGGATACAAGGTCTCAAAGTATGCTAGTGATAAAGTTTCCTTTTCAAATAAATGAAAGTTGCTTTAATAAGTAAATTAAACATATGGCTAATTCAATTATTTTATTCCAGGAAAAAGGGGAAATTAACCAAAGGGGAAATTAAACAAAGCTTGAGAAACGCGGAAGGACTTAAAATAGCATGGGTGAGAAGTAAGCAACCAGAATTAGCTGGGAGAACAGGAGGGAATAAGGTAAAGGAGATCCTTCTTTAGATGTCAACCTCACAGCGTGCAGACAGCCGGCTCTGCCTCAGCCTCAGCATGGTAGGTCCCTATGGCCCAGGCCACAGGGACAGAGCCTTGATCTCCCCAGGACCGAGCATCCGGCGCAGCGGCGCTCACCCCCAGGCGGCGGCGCCCTCGCGGTCCACGTGATGGCAGAACCTGTGCAATGCACCGCGGCCTGGGGCGGTTCCGGAGCCGGCTCCGGGCGCTGGTGAACGTGAGCTGGAGGTGAAGAAGCTGCAGGAGCTGGAGAAGCTGCACGAGCAGCTGCAGGGCCAGGCGGTCACTGAGGCTGCTGCCCCGCACCTGCTGCCTCGGCTGCCGCCCGCACCCGCTGGGCCCCCGCGAGCCCCGCCGCCTGGCCGCGACCTCTATCGCGGAGCCTGGGGCTGGCGCTGGGCGCAGGAGCTGGAACGGCGGCAGCTCCAGCGTTCACGGGACCTGCTGCCTGCCCAGCCCGGCGCCTTCCCTGCTCTGCAGCCCGGCACAGCCCCAGAGACGCCCTTCGTCCGCTTCCAGCCAGAGGCGGCTTTCTTTGGCGCAGGCGGCTGCGGGCCGGGGCCAGGGGGCGGGGGACACGGGCGGGGCAGCCGCTGCGCAGCCGGAACTGACCCTGACGCTCCTGGACGAGGCGGAGCCACGGGACCTGGAAAGCTCAGCAGCCTGGCGGGAAGAGGAAGACTCTGCTTGGTTGCGTGTTCGCTCCTCAGAAACATTCGCTGCATCAGACAAATAAATTCATGAGCCCTTTGCAATGGCGCAGACACGTCTTGGACAATCGGGCTCCAGAGAGGGAAGCAGCAGGACGTTCTTCTCCGCTTTAGGCTAGAGCAAGATGAAATTTCTAATATTGAGTTACGAAGGTGTAGAGATCACTGCACTCCTGGATTGCACTGAATTTGGTCGGTGTATTTAAAGCTGGCAGCTTATCTTCAGTTTTGACGAGTGACCAAGTGAAGAACTTTCCCTTTCCAACCCTCACTTTTGAGCTCTACCCTTGTCCTTTTCTAACGTGAGTCTCACAGAAGGATCTAACGATGTCAATGCGATGGAAAGAAGAATATTTAGTGTGCGGTGGTGGGACTACTCAGGGTCTGAGAAGTAGAAAAGATTTACTCCTTTAATTATGGGGACTAGACATTTTTACTATTAAATGTCTAAATGTCCTGTTATGACCTAGGAAACACTTGGTCTTTTAAATTCAAGATGATGAATAATTATAAAACTCTGGTCCACACAGAAAATCAACAATATTAAATAATATTCCTTACTAATTATGGTGACATTTTGTAACTCGCAGTGAAGAAACACATACTAATAACTGGGGGTATACAATCCCATAGTTACTGTCAAACTAAATCATATTTAAAAACTTAATCCTTATGTTGACAGATCTTGATTATGCATAGACATTATTTATAAAGGTGAATGAAATCTTTAATTGGATGTTCCTTAAAGATGATATTTAAATCATATTTTTGGAAATTGCTATATTTTGATACAACTGGAACTTAAATATTGAAAATCTACAAGATCCTAAAATGGTCATACATATGTAGCTGGTAATTGATTTTAAATCATAAAATTTATCCTAAAAGGTTAAAGAATAAGAAATTTCATGGATGTAAGTGTAGGAAAAGACTCAAATTCTCAGTATTTTTTTCTAGCTTTAATTTGAAGACTTAGAGACTTGGGGCTTATGGTTAATTTCCTTGGGAGTTCCCTAGAATACAGTTTGGGACATTTACTAGTCCTTTAGCCTGTCTCCTTATACTCACACACTGGTAGACACACAGTGGATTAATCTTTGCTTTATGTCAGGGATAGCTTCTTAGGAGCGCCTGTTTCAAAGTAGTGGTTGGACCCCTGGTTTCCATATGTTTACTGATCAGGCCATAGTGCTCTGTGAAGACATTAATGCTACTCAAATTAACCAGTGGAATAGAGTGGATCAGATAAGCTGCATACAACATGCTACTACTCAGGGTACGGAATTGTTCAAATTCAGCAGTCAGCAGATCTTACGTAATATGAATTTATGGTCTTTCTAGTCTGTACAGTCACTTTAAGAGTGAACCAGGAAAATATCTTCAACTAGGTTCATTATTTCCTTTGTTAAAATTTAGTACAAGCATATGAGTGCGTCAGTGTGTCAATTTTTGTAGGTTCTATGTATATAAAAATAAAATGTGGGGTGCACAGGTGGTTCAGTGATAGAATGCTCGCCTTTCATATGGGAGAGTCTGCTTCGATTCCAGGACCATGCACACACACACAAAAATTATCTATATATGTATGTATATCATCTAGGAAGTATACGTGCAAGTATAAGTGCATGTCTGTATGTGTGAGTATATGTTAGTGTGTACATGAGTATATCTTAGTGTGCATGTGTGTAAGTACAAGTACACATGTGTGAATATATGTTAAAGCATGTGCATATAAGTATAAATATACATCTGTATGTGTATGTTTGTGCACATAAGCATAAGTACACGTATCTGTGTAAGTACATGTGTATATATGTGTAAGTATAAGTACATGCCTGTATGTGTTAGTATGTGTGTATGTAAGTGTGCATGTGCTAAGTACACATCAGTATAAGTATACGTTAGTGTGTGTGCATGAGTTTACGTGTGTGCACATGCTTAAGTATAAGTACACTTCTATATCTGTGAGTATATGTATGTGTGTACGTATGTTAGTGTGTGCACGTATGTAAGTATAAGGACACGTCTGTATGGGTGAGTATATGTTAAAATGCACGTCTCCAAGTACTTGTCTTTATGTATCTGGCATTTGGCATGTTTGGCCCTTGGGGTTTAACCACTGGTGTCCCTTCTCTCCAGCCATCTCCATCTACCCACATCTGCCGCTTTGTCGGGCCGCTGCCCTGTTGGACCAAGGCAGCTTCCCAGAAGGCCAGGGGCTGGGCTGTGTGTGAAGGTGGCCGGAGCCCACCGGGCAGATGCAGGGGCACAGGGCACGTTGTGCCCGGGCAGGGGCCGCCTCTGCCCTGAGGTTCAGGCCACGCAGCGCCGGGAGGCTCTGCCTGCCCTGCTTCCCTTCCTCACAGTGGCGCTGGCCATGGGTGGGGCGGGGCAGTGTGAAGACGGCGCAGTCCGGGAGACAGAGAGCTCGGTGTGTATTTTAATAATGTCGTTATGTGAGATTATCACCTAAAATATTGTTCTACAATGAGTGGTTTTCACATGAAGTGACATTAAAAAGTAAGGTCTCAATGTCAGTTCTTAAAAATAGTATATTACAAGTGATTTGTGGACATGGCAGAATCTCAGATGCTGCAACAATTGACTAGGGTTTGGGAACCACCAAAATACACATGAAAGTTCTCTGAAAATGACCAAGTCCTACCAGTGGTGGTGATTTCTCCTTTACTTTAATGATGGTTTCTTTGTATAGACTGTGACCTTTCGTTGGTGTCTGGGTATTTGGTGATTTTGATGTGCTCTGGAAATGACTCTGGAAGTTATTTCTTCCAATTGCTAGGCGCTTTGTTGTCGATTGGCTGTGTTGGGTGCTTACTCAATGCTTGACCAAGCTTAAACTAGGCTATGTTTAACTGTTTAGGTTTTCTCATGTGTTTCTATGCATTCTTTCAGAAGTTTTATTGTTGAGATTTTTACATTAGGTCTATGATCCATTGTTTTGGTGAAAATCCTTTTATAACTGAAGGGCTGAATTGAAGTTGGGTTTCTTTGTTTTGTTTTGCGGATTGTTTTTGTTTTTGCATAAAGGCATTCATGCTCCACCTGTTGGAAAGACTGTCTTTTCTCCTCTGGGTTGCCATTTCACTGTGGTTGAAAATGAATTGTTTATATGTGGGTTTATTTCTGAATATGTTCTGTAACAATGATCCTTTTGTCTATATTTATATGATGCCACACTCTCAATTACTGTTGCCTTGTCATAAGTCTTAGAGTCCTCCAATGTTATTCTTCTTTTCCAAATTGTTTTTTCCATTCTTAACTTCTTTACATTTCTGTAGGAATTTTAGAATCATCTTGTCAATTTCTGATGGACATTGAATCTCTAGTTCATTTTGTGGAAGAATGGAGATCTCATGCAATATTGAGTCCTTTGATTCACGAGCACAGTGTACCTCTCCATTTGTTCAAATTTTCCTTAAGTTCTTCTAGCTGTTTTTATTTTAGTATTTGTTGTGCAGGTAAGGACAGCTCTTCAGTCCAATTGATCCTGGCCGCAACTGCTCTTTGCTGTGCCCATGCCATGCCCTGCCAGATCACAGTTTCCCACCTCTGCAGCCCAGGTGTGTTGGATGTGTGAGGAGAGCTGTTGTTGAGAAGAGAAAAAGGTCAAGAGAAATGTGAGGCAGTCATTGGCATGGCAGGAGGCTGAGGAGAGCCAGGACAAGGAAATGTTCACTTCTGTGGAACACTAAGGAAAACTAAAGGCCAGGGGGCAGCTGAGGAAAAACTGTTCTGGAGAGAAGTAAACCAAAAGGCAATGCCACCGCAGGAGGAGGGGCTGCTACTTTGGGGGTGACCAAAATGGGGTAATGAGTAGCAAGCGGTAGGGTGTCCTGCCTGGCTGAAGGTAGATAACTCCTCCTGAGGAGGGGAAGTAGAGTAGCTGCAGGGACCACCATCCCCCATGCCTGGCAAGCTCAGCATCCCTGCTCTCTTTGAACCTGCACCCAAATCTGCCAGAGGAAAGTGGCCACCAGAAGAGTAGGCCACCAAGGTAGGCCCCGGTCCTGCTTCTCCCTCAACATTCCCATCCCCATCTCTAGCTTTGAGAATGTAGGTTTGACATGGGGGAAGTACCCAGCCCACCCCTGCCACCAGTCATAGTCCTTCCCCACCCCGGGGCCAGACTTTCTCCCTGCCCCAGGTCAGACCAAGACCTACATATCCTCACCCCTATCAGTGACTGGCACACAGCTCTACCCTTTCAGGTACTTTCATCTAGTCACTTTAGTACACCATAAACTAAAAAGGGGATATGTGTATAATGCATAAGAATTACCTCCAGAATAACCTCTCAACCCTGAAATCTTTCAGCCACTGACACTTTATTTTGTCTCATTTCTCCCTTCCCCCTTTTTGTTGAGAATGTTTTTCAGTCCCTTGATGCTGAATTCCAGCTATTCTAGGATTTCTGTCCCACATTGCCAGGGAGGTTTACAACCCTGGGAGTCATATCCCACATAAAGGTAGGGAGGGCACTGAGTTTCCTTGCTGTCAAGCCCTTGATCTTGGGGCTTACTCTTGTGAAGCTTATGTAGGTAGTGGAGAAGTTTAGACTACCTATAGGTATATCTAAGTGTTACTCCTGGAAGACCTCTTCGGTTGCTGGGATGTGGCCTCACTCTCTCTAAGCCCAAGTCTGCAAGTGAAATTATGGCCCTCCCCCCATGTGGGATATGACATCCAGGGGTGAAAGTCTCTGTGGCAGCATAAGAGATGACTCCTGGGGACGAGTCTCACTTTGGTACTGTGGGATTAACAATTCCATCCTGACCAAAATGGGGAAAAGAAGTGTAATTAATAAAGTGCCAGTGGCAGAGAGAGTTCAGATAGAGTCAAGAGGCTACTCTGGGGGATGCTCTTATGCAAGCTTCAGTTAGACGTTGCTACTTATCATAACCTGCCAACCCCCAATCAGGACAATTCCAGCCAATCCTAAAGAACAATTAGGGCAATATATAAAATTTCACAGGGATTCCATGCACTAGGATATCTTTCCAGAAATCTATGACCTCCAGATGGGTCCCTGGACCATATAAGTCCTGAAACCTGTTCTGCCAAGCCTCTTCAGAACATCGGCTAGTTCCATCTTCCTACCCCATATTATTTACAGCCCCTTCCAAATGAAAAATTAGGATAGGCATAGCCCTAGTATCCCTAAAACGAGGGATAGAATGATCAAAGTTGATAGTGGAATTATACAGAGAAGCTAAGTTTTAACAAATGATTATAATTGCTGAATCATTAAATTGATATTACTTTTCATCTCCAGTATCTTAGAGCAGCTAGAAGTAAAAACCTAAAATTCTGGAACTGTAACATTACCAAACTCTGAAATCTGTTCTTCAACTAGTTGTTGTACTGTGCTTTGAAATTTACTGCTTTTGTGTATATTTGTCATTTTTCATAAAAAAGAAAAAAAGCTGATTATAATGGTAGAAATTGTTTTTTTTTTTTCCTTTTAGCGTCTTATATTCTGGAGGAGCCAAAAGTTTCATCTGGAAGGATGGTATGGTAGCCCATGACAAACTCTGGGATCAGTCCTGTAACTATTTATTGAAAACTTCATTTAAGACTATTACTTTTTTCTTTCTTTGCTTTTTATGCATGTTATTTTATAAAATAAAAAAGTGTAAAAATAATGCTTAAGAAAAAAGATAGAACTGAGAGACAAAGTAATGTGTCAAGTGAGTGAGGTCATTTCCAAACAGGTATACGTTCTGTGAGAGAAGTAGGGGGAGGGCCCAACTCAAGTAGTAGACCTCCTTCACAGAACTGAGACCCTGTTGTGGGAAACAGAAGCAATCTGTGCTATTCAAGGTTCTTTAGAGAAACAAAACCAATGGGAGATATCTCTAAATATGAGTTTATAAATGTGTCTCACACAACCATGGGAATATAAGAGTCCAAAACCTGTAGGGCAGACCATGAGCTGGCAGCTCCAGTGGAGGTCCTCAACAAAATTTCCAGGTGAGGCTAGCTGGTTGAAGCAGAAAGAGCAGTTCTTGCTTATGAATTCTCCTCAAAAGCCACCAGGTGATTAGAGTAAGTGTGACTCATTGCATAAGACACTCCCCTTAGCATATGGCAGATCATGAGCATGTGATCACCTGCAGATATGACCAACATGCTTATGATTTAAGTCCATGATATGTCTTCACAGCAACAGCCAGGCCATTGTTTGCTTGACCAGAAAAATGGCTCCATCACCTGACCAATTAAAACATAAACCTAACTATCACATAACCTAAGCCTACTTTCTACCTAGCATCTGTCTCATAATGCCACTGGTAGGGAAGGACAACTGAGAATCAAAAGCACATATCACATTATGCCAGTGGGGAGCTGTGGGCTCAGAAGCATACCTACTGGGCAGGATAGAAAAAGCACAGAATAGAGATGTCTTATAGGAAAGTCTGACAACCTGCTGGGTCTCATCCTCAGGGAAACCTCATGCTGATTGCACTCTCCTCCTGAGACCTGGGCCTGTCTTGCCAGGAAAAATCTAATTGGGGTCAATCACATCTAGGAGACCCTTCTAAAAAAAATGTTCCATAAAGACAAGGAAGAACCATAAAAATGAGAGGTGAATAATTCTCCTCAGCTAAACAGATGCTATGCTAGAGGTCCAGAAATTGTTGAATTGAATGCCAAAAACAGATAGAGATGAAAGCCAACCAATAAGCAATCTCTAGGTTAAATAGTGAATATGACCTCCAGAATAAACTAGTCAGGAACATCAATGCCTAGTAGACACCAGCAAAAATTTATAAGTCATACTAGGAAAATCAAAGATAGGGCCTAGACAAAGGAATAAACTAACATTTCAAATCAGATACACAAGTTGAAACAACCAATAAAAGATGTTCAAACACACATGCAAAATCACATCAAAATTAAAATCAATGAGTTGAGGAAAGATATGGCAAAGAGAGAAATGATATAAAGAATACTTTGGTTGAATCCAAAGAAGAAATAAAAAATTAGAAAAAAACAAATGAAAGAACTTATGGGGATGAAAGGAAGAATAGAAGAGAAGAAAAACACAATGGAGGCCTGGAAAAATAAGTTTGAAGATGCAGAGCAAGGTTCAGGGAACTAAAGGACAGGACATCTGAAATTTGATGCACAAAAGAACAAATAGGTAAAGGAATGGAAAAAACATGAGCAGGATCTCAGGGAACTGTATGACAATATCAAAGCACACAAATACATGTGCTATGAGTGTCCCAGAAGGAGAAGAGAAGGAAAAGGGTGGCACAAAGAATAATGAAGAAAATAATCACTGAAAATTCCTGTCATGGTCAGCTGCATGTGTCAAATTGGCCATGTGGTGGTACATTTTTGTCTGGTTGGGAAAGTGCTGGCCTGTCTGTGGCAATGAGGGCATTTCATAGAATTAGATCGTGATCACATCAGCTGCATCCATAGCTGATTCCATTTTAATCAGCCAAGGGGAGTGTCTTCTGCAATGAGTGATGCTCAGTCTAATCACTGGGAGCCTTTTAAGGAGGATTCAGAAGAAACAGGCTCTCTTCCTGCCTCAGCTGGGAAGCCTCTCCTGTAGAGTCCATCCAGACCTTCCATTGGAATTGTCGACTTCACAGCCTGCCCTGCGAATTTTGGACTCTGTGTTCCTTCAGTCACAGGAGACACTTTTATAAATTTTATATTTGCAAGTGTTCCCTGTTGATTCTGTTTGTCTAGAGAACCCTAACTAATACATCTGGTACCAGGAGTAGTTCTTAAGAAGCAGAAATTAAAAATGGGTTTTTATGAATGGCTTTCTATTCTGACTGGACTCAAGGCACTAAGGATTCTGATTCCCATAGTCAGAATGACACTCCCAATCCATGGATTGACTTCGCTTGTACGAAGCCAGGCTCTGGGGGATCATGTTTTTGACAGCTTTACAGAGTTTTATGGAGATAAGAGGTACAGAGATGTTGGCTGGTTGTTGTTAGATACACTGGCTACATTAAGGAGTGAAATGGTTGGATTTAAGCTTCAAAAAAGAAGCTTAAGTGCCGTCTGACAGATGTACATGTTTCTATGAGTATCCTGAAGGAAAATCTTATTTCCTGTAGCCGTAGACTTGAGATCTCTGAAAATCAGACTCAGAATCTTATTGTTAGAGTAGCAACTTAACAACATAAACTGAAATCTCAATGTTGCATGGTGTCTGCCGTTAAAATGAGGGCGTTGATTGGAAAGGAGTGGGTCCCTGGAAAATGAGATGGTGACATATGGATTGATAATGATGTTGGGGTGAAGTTGGAATCCTAGGTCATGCTGAGTCTTCTCTAGATAATCCCGTAATAGTCTGCTCTGAGGACATAACCGCCCCACCTCCAGCCTGCCTTAAGAAGTTGGCCACCCAACCTCCTCCTGAAGGGATTAGCCCTAGGTGATTAATCCTGTTTCACCAGATGAAACTGCAAATGAATGCCCTCAAACAAATGGTTTACAAGATATTTCTAATTCTTTTCATGAACCACCCCCACCACTTCATTTCTTTCCGACCTATAACTAGACTAAAGTCCCAACACACCCCTAAAGGTAAGGTTGAAAGTATCACACAAGAGGAGTTACATTATACTCCAAAAGAACTGTGTGCATTTTCCAATTTATATAGACAGAAATTAGGGGAATATGTGTGGCAATGGATTTTAAGGGTGTGGTATAATGGTAGGAGGAATATAAGGCTGGATCAGGCTGAATTTATTGATTTGGGCCCACTAAGCAGAGATTCTGCATTCAGTGTTACAGCTTGAGGGATTAGAATAGATTTTAACAGTTTGTTTGGATGGTTGGTTGAAACATGGATCAAAAGATGGCCAACATTACCTAAGGTTGAAATGCCAGACCTGCCCTGGTATAATGTAGATGAGGGGAACCAGAGGCTTAGAGAGATTGGAATATTAGATCGGATTTATCATGCAAAGCCTGCTCTTACACCCCAGGAATGTCCAGAGGATGCACCTTTTACAGAACAGTGAGAAATAAATTTGTGAGACTAGCATCATCATCCCTGACGAGGTCTGTAGTTGCACTTCTCTGTAGGTCAGATATTACTGTTGGAACTGCTGTCACTGAGCTGGAATCCCTAAACATAATGCGGATGATGAGATCCTGAGTTGGTAGAAGCCACGTGGCAGCACTTAATTGCCAAAGACAGGGTAGACATGGCTATTATAATAGACAGCAAACTCACAGCTGGAGTCAAAATTATATGACTTGTGCATTGGCTATTAAATCATGGGGTACCTAATAGAAGTGCAGTCTACTAAATTTTTGTTCGAGCTGTATAAACAAAAGAGTTCTAGGTCAAGTGAACAGAAGTCTAACCTGAATTACAAAAACACAGAATCATGGCCCCTTAATCAATTTCCAGACTTGAGACAGTTTATAGACACAGAGCCCCTTGAATGAAGGGGAGGCCAGGTCCCTTTGGGGGAGAACACTATTACACTGCCACAAATTTATACTGTTAATCTTCCTCCAAGCCTTCCCCAAGGAGACCGATGGCCTTTTACCAGGGTAACTGTGCATTGGGGAAAAAGAAATGATCAGATATTTCAGGGGTTATTAGACACTGGTTCAGAAGTGACATTAATTCGAGGGGACCCAAAACGTAACTCCTGTCCACCAGTCAAAGTGGGGGCTTATGGAGGCCAGGTGATCAATGGAGTTTTAGCTCATGTCTGCCTCACAGTGGGTCCAGTGGGCCCCCGAACACATTCTGTAGCTATTTCCCCTGTTTCAGAATGTATAATTAGAATCAACATACTGAGCAACTGGCAGAATCCCCACATTGTCACTCTAACTCATGCAGTGAGAGCTATTATAGTGGGAAAGGCTAAGTGGAAGCCACTAGAACTGCCCCTACTTAGCAAAATAGTAAATCAGAAACAATACTGGATTCCTGGAGGGATTGCAGAGATTATTGCCCCTCTTAAGGACTTGAAGGATTCAGGGGTGGTGATTCCCACCACATCTCCATTCAACTCTCCTATTTGGCCTGTGCAGAAAACAGATGGGTCTTGGAGGATGACAGTGCATTATCGAAAGCTCAACCAGGTGGTAACTCCAATTGCAGCTGCTGTTCCAGATGTGATATCATTGCTTGAGCAAATCAGTACATCCCTTGGTACGTGGTATGCAACTATTGATCTGGCAAATGCTTTTTTCTCAATAGCTATTAGTAAGGACCACCAGAAACAGTTTGATTTCAGCTGGCAAGGTCAGCAATATACTTTCACTGTCCTACCTCAGGAGTATATCAAGTCTCCAGCCCTCTGTCATAATCTTGTCCGCAGGGAACTTGATCATTTCTCCCTCCCACAAGACATCACACTGGTCCATTATATTGATGATATTATGTTGTTTGGACCTCGGGAGCAAGAAGTAGCAACTACTCTGGACTTATTGGTAAGACATTTGTGTGTCAGAGGATGGGAGATAAATCCAATAAAAATAGAGGGGCCTTCCACCTCAGTGAAATTTCTAGGTGTCCAGTGGTGTGAAGCATGTGGAGATATCCCTTTAAGGTGAAGGATAAGTTGATGCACCTGGGCCCTCCTATGACCAAAAAGAGGCACAATTCTGAATTGGTCTCTTCGGATTTTGGCAACAACATATTCCTCATTTGGATGTGCTACTCTGGCCCATTTATCGAGTGACCAGAAAAGCTGCTAATTTTGTGTGGGGGCCTGAACAAGAGGAGGCTCTGTGACAGGTCCAGTCTGCTGTACAAGAAGTAGGTGGATAGACCTTTCTGAGCGGGCTAAAAACATGAACAAAGTTTTGACCCATGTGAATGCACACCAGAGGGTGACTTCAGCAGAGTAGGTTTTAATAATCAAGTGGACAAGATGACCCGTCCTATGGATACCAGTCAGACTCTTTCCCCAGGAACTCCTTTCATTGCCCAATGGGCTTATGAACAAAGTGGTCATGGTGGTAGGATTGGAGGTTATGCATGGACTCAGCAACATGGACTTCCACTCACCAAGGCTGAGCATGGCTATATCCACTGCTGAGTGCCCAATCTGCCAGCAGCAGAGACCTACACTCAGCCCCAGATATGGCACCATTCCCTGAGGTGACCAGCCAGCTACATGGTGGCAGCTTGATTACATTGGACCACTCCCTTCACGAAAGGGGCAGCAATTTATTCTAACTGGACTAGACACATACTCTGGATATGGATTTGTTTTCCCTACATGCAGTGGTTCTGCCAAAACTGCTATCCGTGGGCTTACAGAATGCCTTATCCATAGTCATGGTAGTCCACATAGCATTGCTTCTGATCAAGGAACACACTTCACAGCAAATGAAGTGCAGGAATGTGCACATGCTCATGGAATTCTCTGTTCTTACCATGTTCCCCATCATCCAGAAGCAGCTGGATTGATAGAACGGTGGACTAGCCTTTTGAAAAATCAATTATGGTGCCAACTAGGTGGCAATACCTTGAAAGGCTGGGGTAATGTTCTCCAGGAAGCTGTATATGCACTGAATAAGCATCCGCTGTATGGTGCTGTTTCTCCCATAGCCAGGATCCATGGGTCCAGGAACAAAAGCGTGGAAATGGGATTGGCACCATTCACTATTACCCCTAGTGATCCACTAGGAAAATTTTTGCTTCCTGTCCCTGTGACCCTGAGCTCTGCTGGTACAGGTTTTAGTTCAAAAGGGGGCGTGCTCCTACCAGGAGAAACAGCAATGATTCCATTGAACTGGAATCTAAGACCTTGTCACTTTGGGCTACACATGTCTCTTGATCAGCAAGCCAAAAAGGGGGTTGCATTATTGGCTGGGGTGATTGACCCTACCAGGGGGAAATAGGACTGCATGTATACAATGGAGGTAAAAAAGAGTTTTCTTGGAATTTAGGAGATCTTCTAGGACATCTTTTAGTACTACCATGCCCTGTGATTAAAATCAATGGAAAACTGCAACAACCCAATCCAGGCGGGACTACCAATGGCTCTGAAACTTCAGGAATGAAGGTTTGGGCCACCCCACCAGGCAAAGAACCATGGCCAGCTGAAGTGCTTCTGAGTGTAAAGTGAACGTGGAATGGGTAGTGGAAGAAAGTAGTGATAAATATGGGCTATGACCATGTGATCGGTTACAGAAATGAGGGCTGTGATACTGTTTTATTCCTATAATACTATTTAAATTGTAAGATGTCAAGTTTAAGTATGAATATTACCCAAGGACTTGCACCCTATTCTGGAGAGAGTTACTGTGTTTTCAGTTATATGTAGGACATTTGAGTGTCGTTAGGTGAAAGGAAAAATGTGTGTTTGAATGTTTTTTATTTAGAAATTAGGTATGGTTTAAGGTGATATATATATAGTTGCCAAGTTGACAAGGGGTGGCCTGCCATGGCCAGACTCATGTGTCTACTTGGCCAAGTGGTGGTACCTGTTTGTCTGGTTGGGCAAGTGCAGGCCTGTCTGTTGTAATGAGGACATTTCATAGAATTAGATCACTGCATCCACCATGGATTCCATTTGTAATCAGCCAAGGGGACTGTCTTCTGCAATGAGTGATGCTCAGTCTAATCACTGGAAGTCTTTCCCTCTCCTGTTCAGTTCATCCAGCCCCTCCATGGGAATCATCGGCTTCACAGCCCGCCCTATGGATTTTGGATTCTGCATTCCCACAGTCATGTGAGACACTTTTATGGATTTTATATTTGCGAGTGTTCCCTGTTGGTTCTGTTTCTTTAGAGAACCCTAACTTATACAATTCCCTATCTCTTATGAAAGACATAAAATTACAGATTCAAGAAGCACAGCATGCCCAAAACAGAATATATCTGAAGAGACCTACTTCAAGACACTTACTAATCAGATTTTCAAATGTCAAAGACAAAGAGAGAATTCTGAAAGCACCAAGAGAAAAGTGATCCAACAAATATACGGCAAGCTTAATAAGAATATGTGTGGATGCTCAGCTGAAACCATGGAGGCAAGAAGGCCAATGGTATAATATGCTTAATAAACTGAAAGAGAAAACCTGCAACCAAGAATGCAATATCCAGCAAAACACTCCTTCCAAAATGAGAGAGAGTTTAAAATATTTTCAGACAAATAGACACTGAGTCTGTGCACTGGAGGCCTGCCCTACAAGAAATCCTAAAGGGAATCCTGCAGACAGATAGGAAAGACAGGAGAGCAAGGTTTGGAGAAGAATAAAGAAATGAAGTCTATCAGGAATGTAAAAAGAAAGAGAGAGAGAAAATAATATGCAACACAGAAAATTACCAAAGTCAAAATGGTGGAAGAAAGAACTGTCTTTATAGCAATGGCATTAAATGTTAATGAAATAAACTCTCAAATAAAAGACAGAAAGGCATAATGGATTGAAAAAACAGTACCTATCTATATATTGTCTGGAAGAGTCTCACTGTAGACCCAAGAACAAAAATAAGTTGAAATAGAAAGTCTGAAAAAGATATTTCCGGTAAAGAACAACCACAAAAGAACAGGGATTGCTGTACTAGTGTCAGACAAATTAGATCACAAATTAGAGTAATTCAAAGTGACATAGATGGACTCCATGTATTAATAAAAGGGACAATTCATCAAGAAGACATAATAATAATAAATACCTATGCACTAAGCCAGACTACCCCACAGCACATGAGGTACATACTGCCAACATTGAAGGGAGAAATAAATACCAGTACAATAATAGTTGACATCTTCAATATCTCTCTCAACAATGGATAGAACATCTAGACAGAGGATCAGTAAGCAAACAGAGATGTTGAATAGTATGATAAATTATTTAGACTAATGCATTTATTTAACACTACTGCCCACAACAGCTGGATACACACTTTTCTCAAGTGCCCAAAGATCATTCTTCTGAATAGACCACATGTTGGGTCACAAAGCAAGTCTCAATAAATTTAGGAAGATTGAACCTAATCAAAAGGTACCACTCACATTTGGGGGTGTTACACCTCCATGGAAAACAATAAAAAAGATCCCACCCAGCAATTCTGAATGAGGATTAAAGCATTACCTTTTAATAATAATGAGGGGTACACAATATTTTCAAACTGGCACAATACCTGAACTATTGCAGGATCCATTGATTGTTTAATTAGGATGGATTATATGGTGTGCGAATGAAACATAAAACAGAAGGAAACTGCGTTTGTAAAGTCTGTTCTGCTCAACTGATGTTGACTGCTGCATGACTTTAGTGCTGAATTGTTAAAATGTGCACTCCAGCTGGGAGGACTGGCTCTCTCCCCAGAAGGAGACATGCTTTGATAAAGTTAAATCCCAAGAAGCCCCTCCCAGTTCATAGCCTGTTTCCAGAGGACCACCTGTGTCAAGTCATGCAAGGTAATTAGAATCCAGCCACTATTGTGCAAAACACTATATAAACTGTGTGCAAGCAGTTAGACATGAGGATGCTCTACTCAGGACTTTCCCATTCAGACCTTGAAAATGTTGTTGCCAGGATTCCCCAGGGGTTTTCTTTGGGTGTTGGTGAATTCCCACCTGGTGATGTAACTTACTTCATTTTTCTTTCTTTCTTTCTTTCTTTCTTATAGTAATGAAAAAATAACTGTTTGCTTAAATTGAAGAGAGGTGTGTTACTCACAAATCTGCCTATGGACAAATTAAGGCCTCACCAATGTTTCTAATGAAACAGTGAGTTAAAATGTTCAGTAAATAAACAGAAATCTAGACTGTTGGAGGAAATGTGGAGGAGGGATGAACTGTTCCCTACTCACTTTTGTAGAGATGTTGAATGGAGCAGCCCATCTGGAGGGCAGTTTGGTGGTTCCACAGGAGGCTTGGTATAGGACCAATAAGTCAATACTATTTTTACCAATTGAAAATAATTTTGAGTTTTTGTAATTAAAAAATATATATGTGTGTGTATTAATTTAAGTTTATTGAAAATAACCAGTTATAGGAAAATAATTCCCCTAAATATCTTTACAGTTGCTGATAAAGACCCATTTCCAACTATTGCTTGCACTTCTCAATGCACATGGAGGTCCAAGTTTCCTCTTCCTCCAGCAATTGACTATAAGGAACTCCCAAAGAAACCTGAGCTAAAGTTTGGGGAAAAAATAATGTGGTAAGAGTGGAGGACATGATTATTTTGGCCACTTATTCATGTAACTTACCTGTGACGTAAGGACCTCATCAAGACCTATCTTGTTTATGCTATTTGCTTTTATTATGGGGTCTTGCTGTTTATGACTACCTTTGTGGTTTGATGAGTCAGAAAATCCCACGTTTATGATGGATAACTCAGTCTTATGCTAACTTGGAGCCCATAACATAAAGTAGAGACATGCACTATAGTATAATCTCTACTATAGCAGGCCAAAAGCTATTTCTCAAAAAGAGCAAAGTTATCTTCATAAATTGGCAGTTTTGCACTTTTGCACTGTGATTCTCCTCTAGGGGCCTGCCAAAGGCTCCAAGCAGCTTCTCTATTTGCCACAGGTTTTCCAGCACCATTGGATCTCCTGAAGCATATGCCTCCAGCAGCTGAGCAACTTACACATTATGCACATGTTGCAGTGACTGTTCTTGTTTTACTTCTGGTACCCACTCAAAACTAGGAATATTTGGAGTTACTCAGTAAATAGTTCAGATTAGCACACCCAAATGAAGAGTGTGTTGTCTGTAAAATTCAATGAGACTGCAGGAGACCCAGGTTCAATTCCTGGACTATGCACACCCAAAAAAATCCAATGAGACCAACTCGGCATTGTGCCTCTTCTTGTTTGTAGGTAGGGCCATATGCAATAGCTTATCCTTAACCTTAGAAAGATATCTCAACATGTCAAAACTCACAGGATACAGAGAAATTTCACTGAACTGGAAGTCCCCTGAATTTTTGTGGGATTTATCTCCCACCCTCTGACAACCAAATCCATTGCCAATATGTTTAGAGTAGGCGCTGTGTCTTTCTTAATTGGTCCAAACAACTAATGTCATAAATAAAATGAAGGGTGTGAGAAATGGCGATTTTCCTTTCAGGCTAGACGGTGACATTGGGCTGCAGAGTTGGTAAACCCCTGAGGGAGGACAATGAAGGTGTAATGCTGGACTTGCCAGGGCAAAGTAAACAGTTTCTGGTTTTATTAATAACAATTGAAAAATAAAACATTTTTAATAGCTCTATACCACATACCAGAGGATGTGTTGATTTCCTCAAGCAATGATACCAAATCTGGTGCAGCAACTGCACTTGGAGTCACCACCTGGTTAAAAGTTTCTTATATTTCACTGTCATCACTCCAAGATCCATCTGTTTCCTACCCAGACCAAATAGTAGAGTTGGATGAGGATTATAACTTTATGTGACAAAACTCATTAGAATCTGATTGGATAAGACTAATTGAATGGCCAAATTATGTTGTCCCTCTTGTTTGGTCTCCCGGAAAATGATCATATTTCTTCTTTGAAATTCCTAGCTTGTGTTTGCCCTATAGAAGTTGGATGTAACCACCCCAGAATAACTTGAACCAATTCCAATGAAAGCAGCTCACAATATTTACATATATATGCATCTTGTAGTTCTGGTTCCTTTTTTCCTATGGGAAATGTTTTCTTTCTCCATATTTCACCAAATGAGAAAGTCGGATGGCAAGGGGAGGATATCACAAATCAAATATACTTGTGGCAAATAATATGATTTAATTCTTTTAGCACTACGTTTTAAGACAAGTTTATTAATTATCATTGGGTAAAATTGAATAGTTATTTAGAGACTACATAAACAATGATAATATATTAATGAAATGAGCATGATTTCTTATGACAGAAATATGTCACAAAAATCTACGCAAGGACATTGTAGGGATAGTGAGCATCTGAATATAGAAATAGCTTATAATAAGTCAAAATGTGGAAAACAATATTGGTGGTAAACATACCGCAAAGACCAAAGCAGACAAGATATTGATATGAATTTCAAGAAAGAAAACTGTTAGAAAGGCATTTCATTCTGTTTTTTTGAAAACAATGTACATCTACCTCCAGAATAATTTTTGCAGCCATGTACAACACTATTCCTGAAGGACAAATGGAAACATATCATAGCAAGGAAAGATCACAAAGTCACTTGGTATGATGGGCTACCCTGTAAAACAGATTGATGTGTGAATCTAATTTATCCCCATTTTTAGCATCTGGAAACACTGGAAAATCCTTTTCTCACCTGCTTCACCTTTGAATTTAATACAGTCTTATGGTGTGAATATAGTTGCTAACATTTATATTTACTACTATTCAAGAAAGATATTTCATGCATATTTAGCAAATGTAGGACTACTACTCTGATTTGTGCTCTCCAGGGTAACTTTATTTTCATATCGCCCCTGAATATGGAAAGGGAAAGCCCCCCTGAATGATAAGCCCCACATATGGGTGAGGGCAATAATTTTAATTGCAGAGTTGGGCTTAGAGAGAGGCCACTCTAAGAAGCCAAATAGTTTTCATGAAAGTAACTCTTAGGCATAGTTATGGCTACTCTTAGCTTCTGTGCTACAGAAATAAGTTTCATAACGGCAAACCTGAAAATTAGCAACTTGGCCTGTTTTCTCCCTAATGTTTTAGAGAGTACCAAGGGTTTTCCCAAATGGGAAAATGTAATATTTCCATTTTTTTCTCTAATCACTTAAGGGACTTTACCCATCATTTTTAATGATCAGCCTACCATAGTCTGGAATATCTCTGGGTGGGACATGACTCCCAGGATTGAGACTGACCCCTGGCATCCTGGGATCAACTATCCCTTCTGAACTAAAATCGGGAAAATAAATGAAACAAAATAAGTTATCAGTGGCTAAGAGAGTTCAAATGGAGTCAAGAGGCTATTCTGAAGGCTACCCTTAGGCAAGCTTTGGCTAGATATTGCTAATTACCGTGTTTTGCCACACCCCAACTAACATAATTTCTGTTAACCCTTAAGAATACCTAGGGCTCTAACTGAGATTCTACAAGTTTCATGTATTAGGTTTATAATCATGTAATCTGTAACTTCCAGAGGGTTCCTAAGCCAGATTAGTCCTGAAACCCAGAGGGGCTGGCCTCTCCAAGAATATCAACTCATTCCATCCCCCTATCCTAGAGTACTGACACCCCGTTTCAAAATGAGAAGTTAGAATGGGAATAGCCCCAGAACCACTATAGGTGGGATATAAGATCAAAGGAGGAGGGGTTATAACAGAAAAGGTAGGATTTAACAAATGAATATAACTGCTGAATCACTATAATGACATTTCTTTTAGCTTCTGGTGTTTTGAAGAAACTAAAAGGAAAAACATGAAAATTTGGAATGGTAATACATACCAAACTTTGAAATCTGTCCTCTAAGTTTTTGTTACAATCTACTTTGTAAATTATTGATTCTTTGTACATATATTTCACAATAAAAATCCCAACATTCATTTGTGTTTGTAAATTTTAAGATAATGTAGTAGGAAAAAAGGATTTAGAAAATTGATCAGGAATGAAGTGGAAAATAACACTTAATTTGGTCAATTTTTCTTACAGGTTTATTTAGCAAACAAATTAATGATAATGTTTCTTCCTTTAAGTTACACAGGTAACTTCATCCACTTGGATTTAACTTCTGTGTGACTGCAGATGCCATCACGCTTGGCTTTTGGTATGGCCTTCCAAGAAACAATGATGAGGATATAACTGTGTGGACTGTATTTTCACAGGATATTGCCTTGAGGACCTGTAAGTACACACTGAAGTATTAGGGTTGCAATCCTGTTTGGATGTATACAAGATTCCACTGAAGAATGTGATTGAAATCACTATATTTCTGTTGATGGGCTTCATAGAGATTTTGAGCTGAAAGTCTTCCTATTGTTATTACTTCTAGCACTCTATCTCTTTACTCTGGTAGGAAATTTGGGACTGGGGTCATTGGGGATTTCTGTCTTCATGATCCCATATTCTGTTTTCTGAGTGTGTTGTCATTCTTGAATACCTCCTGTCACCTCCCCAATGCTAGTCAATCTCCCAGCAGACACTAAAACCGTTTTACATCTTGCATTTGTAAATGCAGTTATTTCTCTTTGCTGCCTTTTGGATTACAGAGTATTTTCCTAGACTCTGTGGCTTAAGATCCCTATGTAGCAATCTGCAATCCATTGCTGTATACAGTTAACATGTCGTCCCTGGTCTACCTGCCAGTCATGATGGCTTTGTGTGTTAGTGGCATTCTGGTTGCCACTTTAAGTACAGTGGCCACTTCTAGCCTATCCTTCTGTGCACACAGTGAAGCCCAACAAGGCTTTGTGACCCGCCTTCACCCCTTACTGTCCCTTGTTCCTATGCTCACATAGCCAGCTTCTACATTTCTACTTTGTGGGCTTTATTGAGATAACCACTGTATGGATTGTCTTGACCCACTGTGCTTTCATTCTGTTCCCCACTTTGAAGATGAATTATGCTTAAGAGAGGCAACAAGTCTTTTCCACTTGTGGCTCTCCCCTAGCCAGTTTGTCCACTAATCATGGGACAATCCACTTCATGGATAGCTAATATCCAGCTATGGTTTGGACTTTGATATGATAGTATCTATAGTTTCCACCAATGATTCCCATGCTGAATCCCATCATCTGGCATTTCAGAAACAAGATGCTAAAGGGGCAATGAAAACATTATTTAAGGAAAATTGGTTCATAAATAAAGTACAATTTTTGCATTGAATTCAACTTGAAAGAATAGCACGTCAGTCCATATGTCCATGGTGAGAACAAGGGAAGTATACCTTATTTTACTTAGTAGTGTCTGCATATTTTAGAACATTTTAAAGAAAAAATTAATCAGTCCTTCAATAAAGAATTTTACCTATATAGATAAATTGTGTCCTCTATGCTTATGTTCAAACTAATCCAAGTTAAACATGCATCAATTAACTTATATCAATATTGTTAGTCTCTATATAATTTCTCATTGTTTTGGGCATGGGCAGGTATGGGGAATTGAAACAGATGTTTGGAGATGCTTGGAGTCCAGTGATGTCACCAGGAGATGTTAAGTGAGCCAAAACCTGGACAGAGCCAAGGGAAGCCAAGAGATGGAGGCCAGCCCTGGAGAAGGAACATGAGGAACCCCCACTGCAATAAGTCTGAAAGCAATGGAGCCCAGGAGCAAGGGGCCAGCAGATGCCAGCTACATGACTCCCCAGCTGACAGAGGTATTCCCGACCCATCGGCCTTCCTTGAATTAAGGTATCTTTCCCTGGATGCCTTGGTTTGGATGTTTCCATATGCTTAGAATTGTCAATTATTAAATTCCCCTTTGTAAAAGCCATTCCAGTTCTGGTATATTGCATTCCAGCAGCCAGTAAACTGACACAATATGTAATATAAGTATGTATACATAAGCATATATATATATATATATGCATGCATAAGATTCATCTGGAAAACCATTAATAAAACTCAAAAATAGTTAGGATACTTTATTTTCTTTAATAATTTAAAATATTTCCCAATTTTATTCAATATTCACATATACTTTTTTCTATAATTTATTTATATCACAATATTTTATGTTGGTCTATGCCAAAAATTGAGGTGCTGTTTTTTCTTTTTAGTTGTTTGTTTATGATTAAGATTAGCTGAAATATTTATAAAATAAGAGTGAGTGTTTTCCTAACAGAAGCTACTGTGTATTCAAAATTTTGCAAGAATATAAACATTCTGATGATTGTCATCAAAATTTATTAGTACGGTGGGTTTTTCCCATTCGTCATCTGATATTACGTGTAAAAAAACTCTAGGTATTTAGAATGATTTATCTTGTAGAGGTGAGGAAACTAGATTCAATGAGCTAGTGACTCTCTAAGGGATATAGAGCTAAAAGCTGGGATTTCTGATATCTACACCTAGAGTTTCTTGTACAAAGGGGCACTTTTAAGGCTTTGCTTTATATCTTCTTTACAAAATAAATTGAATGTCTTCTGACAGAGCTCTCCATGATAAAATTCTTTGAAATTGGAATATGCATGTGAATTTCCATGATACAATTTCAGGGATAACATCACATTAAAGATTTTATTTTTTTTATTAGTTGCCTTTAAAAACACGTATATTTAAACTACAGTATTAAACATATATCATGGATTCTACATGCATGTAAATTTTACAAAACATATTCTTGGAAATGTTCCATATTATTGTGGTCAAATAGAGGACAGCTCAACACAAACTGAAACTAATTGAAAGATTCTACTGTATTTAAAGAGGAAATACCCAAATAGGAAAGTAAGAAAAATATTCAACCTCACTGTCATTTTAATTGCCTGGAGCCTTCTCTTTTCTGTATGACTGTGATGAGAGCATTTTTCATGTATTTGTTCTTAAGACTATAAATGAGTGGATTCACCATGAGGACCATCATAGTATAAAACACAGGCCATTTAATCCTTTCCCAAGGACTAGGTCTGCTTTGTTGTTTTTTGTTTGTTTGTTTTCTTTGGTATGTTGTATGGCGGGGTCATATTTCATTCTTTTTCCACGTGAATGTCCAGTTATTGCACCACCACTTGTTGAATTTTTTGTTTGTTTGCTTTCTTTCTTTCTTTGCTTGTTTGTTTGCTTTTTAGGAAGTACATGGGCTGGGAATTGAACCTGGGTCTCCCACATGGCAGGTGAAAATTCTACCACTGAGTTACCCTTGCACCATCGTTGCTTTTTTTGTTTGTTTGTTTGCATGGGCAGGCACTGGGAATCGAACCCAGGTCTCCAGCATGGCAGGAGAGAACTCTACCACTGCACCACCACTGCCTGCCCCCTGCTTTGGTTTTAAGTAAGTAAAAATTGTAGTACTATAAAAGATGGTGACACTCAGGAAGTGGGAGGCACATACTTGTGCTTTCCTGAAGTGGAATTCACTTTCAGGATAGTAGACAGAATGGACCCATAGGACACACAGATTGTAAAAATAAACATAATTATGTTTAAATTAGAGACAGTGATGATGATGATTTCAGTGTCATGAGTGTCAGTGCAGGATAAGTCTAAAACTGGCATTAAGTCACAGACAACATGATGTGTAAGTTTGGATTTGCAGAACTGTAAACTTTTCATGTAAAGAACAATGACTCAGGAGCCAGTAAAACCCACCACATGGGACCCAGCAGTGATGGCGTGGCAGAGACCTGGGGACATAACCTGGGAATTCGGGTCACTGCAGACAGCTGCATAGCAGTCCTAGGCCATAGAAGAGAAAGTAAAAATTCAGTGGCAGAAAAGAAGAAAAAATATACTTCTGGGTGAAGCCAGCCATGAAGTAAACATGCTCATTGGAAGTCAGTAAGTCCCCTGAGGCTTTAGGAGTCATGTCTGTTGAGTAACCAAGGTCAAGGGATGACAGGTGACTGAGGGAAAAATGCATCTGGTGCGAAGCTGAAGGTCCAGGTGAATTATCAGTACCTCCCTTCATTTCCTGGCACAGTACTTGCGTTTATCAGAAGAAACACTGTAAAGAAGAACCAACAGATCTCCTCAGAGTCTGTCATCCTGTAAGTTAAAGTCTCACATTTGTTATTCTCCTCCCTTAGCATTCAACTGATGCACACTGTTGAGAAATCTAAGGTGATTTTTACTATAAATGTCTTCAAAATGGTATTTGTTTTAGAGTAATCTGGCATCTAAAAAATTATTTTACTGTTTCTATAAATTCATAACAAAGAGTAGTTTACAAAATATTACTGAAAAGAATCAGAGTATGATTGCCTAGTGTAAATTAGGTATCAATCAACATTTGAAATTATACAATAGAAGCTCATATATATTGCATAATTAAAATGAACTTGACACTACTATAAATACTTTTCTTTATTTACCTATTTATTTGTCCATATGAAAATATTATACCATGGGTATTACTATTGTACAAAACTTTTAGAAAATTAAAAGAGCACAGCAAGTTATCTTATCCAATCACAACCATTGAGTGTTGTTGGCTCTGTGATACCACCAAGATTATTTGAGTCCTGAGATCAGGCTCATAACATAACACTTTCCCTACTTAAAGTTCATCTTGGAAAGAATGAAGAAAAAATACGATATATATGACTAAGAATGATTGGTATATTTATGCATCACGTTCTGTTCTTTTGAATCCAACATTATTTAATAGAAATGACAGATCAGAAATTAAAATCTTAGGCTACTTTACTGGGGATTATTAACAGATAGAACACAAATAAATATTAATTTTCAGAAGATTTAAGAGATTATATAAAATCAAAATTCTTTCAAGAATTATATTTTCAATAAATGTACCTTGCTTGATGACTGAGTCCATCAATTCTATATCTCCATTTCTAGAAATCCTCACATTACTTAGGTAAGGCCTACATGATACGTAAATACATATGCATATTTTTCCAATAATATAAAATTTTTCTATTAGTTAAAGTAAAACACTATGAGCCAGAGTTGACAAAAAGCTACCTCCAGCATTATCTGTGTAGAAATACAACCTCAATGTTTCCTTCATATAATAAAGTGTAGTTTGCAAAAGAAGACATGAGAACTTAAACTTTAGATGTTTTTTATTCCAATTATCTTCCTTTGTGCATATAATGCTTATTTCTTTGTATACTTATATATACACATAATTTTTATCACACTGTATTTTTAGTAACATCCTAATTTCATTATTAAATATTTCTGATATATCTTGATAGGTTATAACTTTGTAAAAATCACGATTTTATGAATTTTGCATTGACTGATGCAACATAAAACTTCTGTCTAGGTGTGTGCACCAGTAGACGATGGGTGCTTTTGAGGTGTGACAAAGTAAACAAGGTAGAATTTTTCCAGTCAGGTTTGGGAGTGCCAACTAACTCATCAACACAACAGATATCATGTATTTATCCACAACAATGTTTGGAAACTTTTTTTTTAAATTTATGTATTGTCTTTCATTATATTAGAGGAAACATGAGAGAAGATTGAAAATTAGTGCTGAGATGAGTAAATGTTTTTAATTATTTGATGTCCAAAAGCTTACTTCCTTTATATAATACCAGGTGAAAAGTATGCTTATGAATCTTTCATTACTCAACAGTACTGAAGTCAATTTCCATGATTCAGAAGTGACTCCTACAAGATAAGCTATTTGTATAGCAAAATTTCAGGAGGGAATTAATTTTGTCATGTACATCAGGGAATTACAAAATATTATATTATATATTTGATGAAAATTCCAAGTGCAATTCTTCAATTCATCAAAAATTCAATGATACTGATAAAAGCTTATTTTGAGGAAAAAATGCCAGGATTAATTCATTTCACAATAGGTGACCTACAGGTTTAACATTTTTGATGTCAGTGCCACCTCAATTGTCTGATTACTACTTGTAGGAGTTTTTCTTCCTACCATTGAAATACATTTTCATAGTCATTAAATGTACTTGCAAATAATATACAGTCAGAGAAAAAATATTTTACAAAACTTTATGACTAATCTTTTGTGCTGAATCTTTATTACTGCGACTCCAATACATCATCTCTAAAAGTGAAAACAAATTGTCAGAAGATCAGGTATAAGAAACATAAACGAAACTTGATTTATTTGTTCTACATATCAATACATTGGAACTTTATCCCTGACAATTATTCAATGCCATCATCTTTTTTAAAACTCTTTTCCTCCTTTTAGTTCTCTTAATTTTTAGGTGTTTTGAATTTCTGTTAAAAAATTTTATAAGTTTCTGAAAAATTGTCTCTTGTTATTTTATACTCTCCTTCACATCTCTGGAATAGAGAGGTCTACCTTTTGAAATGTACAACTTTGCACAATTTTATTTATATCTTATATTTACAGAGATGCATTTCAATATCCTTTTACTATTCTCCATTTCTTGTATAGCTGTGTCTTACTTTAAAACAGGGTCAATTAACAGACCTTTTATTTGAGTGTTTAGGCCAATTATATTTTGAAACATTATTTATATACTATTTTCATTTTAAGTCATATAATTTGAAATTCTGGTTCTTCTTTTGGCTCTTATTTGGTTAATTTAATATTTAATTTTATTCCATATGTTGGATTTCTTAACCACGCTTCCTTGCATTATAGTTTAGTGTTTTCTATAGGTGATAAAATCAACATCCTTAAATTATTTTCATATTATTTTTATCATTATAATTGCTTCTAGGCACCCAAAACGGTACATAAGAACACTCCAGGGTTCGTTGACAAACAGAATCTTTGAAGAAGTACAATAAAAGGCCAAACTATCTTTCTCATAACTCCAGGAAATAGTTTAATTGTTGCAGTAACTGGGTGAATCCTGAATCAAAAAAATGCAACATAAAACTGATGGCCCAAGCTTGCCTCTCACCAGCCTCTCCCTGCCAGGGAGTGGCGCGGATATGAGCACTTACTGCCGGCCCCTCACTCTGTTTTGGGGGGGCAGAGCATACCCTGTGCTCCTCCTGGAGCCCTAGTCCCTGTTAGCCTGCGTCCCTGGCTTGTCCTCGCCTTGGTCTCCTGGGCTCCTGTTCCCCAGCAGCCCCGCCATCTCCTGTCCACGGGGCTCCCTTATGCACCCCATGGCTTCCCCATGCACACAGCGTCCCCACCTCGCCCAGCACCTGACCTTCGGGCCAGGAGCAGGGGTAGTTCTCGTCTCTGCCGGGAATTCTATGGGCCCCCAGCGGGAGGGGAGGGGGCCTTCAGCAGAGGACTGAGCAGCCATCCTCCAGCCTGGCCTCGGGGGTGTGGGCTCCCAGCGGGCTGGGGCTGCCCCGGTGTCCCTTGGATGTTAGGAGGAGCCTGGGCCCCGAGCCCGCCCAGCCCCCCCGGAGCCACCCGCCGTCTCTCCCCTCTGCGGGGAGCAGTCCCCAGGCCGGGCTCTTCCAGCCTTCCCTTCTCACTCCCAGGCCATTCTAAGTGCTTGTGCACAGATGTCTGCTTGGCCTTTTCCGGACCCTAGAGGACTCGGTCATCTTTCCATTTCAGGATTGGGACATTGAATCAGGAGAGCTTGGCTCCCCGGGGGACCCTTCTGTCCGGGGCTTGGAGTGGGGGCGCTGCTAGCCGAGTCTCTGGGTCTCCAGCTCCAGGCCAGGGGAAGCCACAAGGGTCTTTGCCTGCTCCCCATTTCTCTTGGGGGGCCTGCAGGCCGGCCCGCAATGGCGCACACTCCTCCCAGGGGCTGGTCTCTGAGGGCGGAACCGGCCTGGGGCCGCCGGCCACCGTGTGGCCCTGACCTCCCCGGCAGCAGCGGGCCAGGTCCCGCCTGGGGCAGGGGCTGCTCTGCCTACTGGCTCACAGCGCGGGAACACGGACCCTCGCCCCCCACGCGGCCTCGCTCACCTCCAGGGACCCAGCCCGCGCTGGCCGGACCTGGGAAAACCAGGCGCCGGGTGGAAACCGCTGCCGGCGAGCCAGGACGCGTTCCTGCTGGGAAAGCTTTTCATTTCCCCGGACCGCGTGTCACCTTAGCGCCCGGGCTTCCCATCCCGCCTCAGCTTTTACCCCGCGTAGGTCCCTGTTTTTAACTAGCTGGAGTCAGCCTGGCGCCTAGGGCTCCCTGAGGACGAATGAAGGCGGCCTCCAGCCTCCTGTCCCGCTGTTTGGGGCCTCCATGAGGCCGCCGAGGTTTTGGGCGCAATCGCAGGGGAGAGCAGACGCAGGGGGCCTCGCTCACCCTCTCGTCTTCTGTCTTCGGGGGCGGCGCTGGCAGCTGCAGCCATGGGGTCTGAGGACCACAGCACCCACAACCCGAGCTGTAAAATCTTGATGTTCAACCCAACATGGAAGAATTTAAGGACTTCACAAATACGTCGCCTCCATTGAGTCCCAGGGGAGCGCACAGGGCCGGCCTGCGCGAGGTGAGTGGGCTTGGGGGCTTTGTATGGCTGGGCACCAATTTCTGCCACGTGCTCCCTGTATTGGGCCAGGCTCCGGGGGCAGTGGTGCCCAGGAGGTGGTGATGTTTGCACCTATACCTCTCCCTGAACACCTTCCTTTCTGAGATAGTAATGTTCCCACAAAGTAAATTCAGTCAGAGGCCAAGCAGACTGTAGGTTCTAGAACCAGGAGGAGCCAGGAGGGCCCTGTTGGGAAGGTTGCAATCAAATGACACCACTAAAGGGGAGCTTCCAAGATGGGCAGAGCTGGTGAGCAGGAGATGGGGTGCCGGGCATGAGGCAGGGACGGGCTGGGTGGGAGGGCCAAGGCGGGAGCTAGGCTTTGCTGAGTTTGAAGTTTCCTTGGGTAATTCTGAGCAGACATGATCTGATTTACAGTTCAGGAAAGTTCCCTTTAGCTGTGCGGAGTGGACGACCATACACTAGGGCCCTATAGGCTCTGTCCTCACCATCTCAAATTCTTAATAATGCCTGAACAAGTTTCACAGCTTCTTTGTGCTCAGTGCCCTGGGAATTCTGCAGCCTGTCCTGCCTGCAGAGTGGACAGGGGAAGCTGGGAGACCAGGCAGAGCCAAAGGAGTCTTGCCGAGTATGAGGACCCAGCCAGTTCTCAGGTTTCTGTCCTTAGCAGCAGCTGGATGCATGGACAGGGATTCCCTAACTGTCAGAGCAGGGGAGGTGGGTGTGGAGCAGGGGAGCTGGGGCGGGGGTGGGGTGGGTAGGGGATGCAGGGAAGATGGTTGATTTGGACAAGCAGATTGTGGTTGGCACAACAAGGAAGAGCTCAGACACAGCTTCAGGGTAAGTCTCCTTTCTGCCTTTTGACCCCTGTCCGTCTGTCAGGTAAATGTCTGACTGTCAGCCTGATGCTCACACTCTTGTGTGCCCTATGAGCTCACCTACCCCTGGCACCATGAACTCACCAGTATACTCAGGTCCAAGTGGTGAGAAAATGACGAAAGGCCTACTATGAAAGAAAGAGGTCTTGTTTGAGATTGATTGTAGCAGACAAATAAAGTTACCTTGCCCCTTTTTCCCTCTACAGAGGCTGGAAAACAGCTCAATTCCTCTGGCTTCATGCTGACAAAAACTCATTTATTTGTACTATGGGGCCAGCGATGACAGTAATCAATTCTTCTTTCCTTTTGCCACATGCCCAGAATTTACCCGTTCACTTTTTTGGCCTCTACTGTCATAGCTAATGCTGGAAGTGGGGTTGTTGCTTAACATCCCCAACTCCTTGATATTCAATCTTGTTCCTTCAAGTGCTACTCCTGCCAAAGCAATGCAGACCTAGTCACCTGGCCCTGAGTCCTTATTAACCTGTTCTCTGACTGGAATGCTGACCCATTTGCTGCCACAGCCACAGCTTTTTCCATTGCCTTCACCCTGGCTAAATGTGCACATTTGCTGTTAAAGTGATCATAGGAGAAGTATTTTTGATATTCACAAAAGACACCCATCGCTCAAATGATAATGACTTCATCCATTATTTTACTGAGTCCACAGATATTTACTGAAGGTCAAATGTGGATGATGAAACGTATTAATTGTCATAGATATGACTGTGGAAGAAAGACAAAAATTCCTATTCTAGGCATTTATGTTCTAGTGGATAGCAAGTAAATATAATAACTAATGGAAGTATGAAGTATTTTAGATGGGGCATTAGAACTGAAAGGGCTGCCCTGGGTGCCAGCTGCCAAAGTGGACCCCTCTGATCCAAACCAAAAGTGGCACCACAGATGGGATGGCAGTTGTGAGACACATCATTTTTCCAAAAGGAATTGATCATGTCAGAAAAAAAGGAAGCTACCTATGTAGGCTGCTTTCTGTGGGACTTTGGAAGACAATAAAATAGCATTCATTTCTATAGGGAGCTTCTTTGGATCAAGCTATGGTGAAATATGTTTAGAAAGGCAAAAAACGACACAATAGTAGCCTTTCCAAAGTAGTGAAATCAGTACTAAGAGCAAGTCTGTAGATTCCTGCCTTGGGGGACTGTCCCAATCCAGCACTGCAGCGCCAGCCTCTATACAGACTCCACTAAAAGCTCAGGACAAAGCAATGCTCATTCAGAAAGCTGTGCAGGATTTTGATGAAATGTGTTGGTACCATTGAGAAACTGAAGGTCTCTGAGGGAAAAAGTCTTGAAGGGCCACTAGACCTGAAAAATTACATAGATGTTGCCCAGCAAGATGGAAAGTTGCCTTTTGTTCCTGTGGTGGAAGAATTTATTATGGAGTTTCCAAGTGGTATAAAAGTATCAACATCAGACCAGTGTGCTGTTCTGCATAGGCATGCTCTGTATTTAATCATCTGAATGGTGTGCTGTGATGATAGTCTGGGGCCGGGGAAAATCCTACTGGATCTGAAAACCACAGGGACAAGCAATGAAGAATACAGCGTATGGGCTTATCAGTGCAACCGCCTGGAACAAGCACAAGCCATGTGTAAAGTTTTATCCACTGCTTTTGACGCTGTGTTGTCATCTGAGAAATCATGAATTTTGCAATCAAGTAGAAGTTGACTTCATTTGGAAGAAAACTCAGATGTTTTCTAAATAGTTCTGTTTTCCATCTGCAATATTGAACTAGTACGGAAATTTGAAGTAATCCCTTGTTTTTGATTTTCTGAAGAAACATATAAAATATTGATCATTTTTTTATATTAAAATGTGTCTTAACTCCACTGAAGTTGATTTGCATTCTCTGATTAAAAAAGAAAACTTCATTTGTCATTCTAAAGGAAATGAGTTTAAGAGCTAGATGTTATAAAAGTGGACTTAATGGATAATAAACATTGAGAACTTGTCTCAGCAGGGTTTAAATAGTCTTTTATGCAGCCAACTTTGCATTGATGTAGTATTTAGAGCTGTAGTGAGTCAGAAAGCCTGGACTTCAGACCTGGGTTCCTGCTGTTTAGGAACGGTGACACTGCCAACTTCAGACACAAAAAATAAATTTTTAAGTGTGTTGTCAAGATCATATGCTAACAGACCACAATTTGCATATTACTGCTTATGCTAAAAGAAGCTAGTATTTAAAGAACTTCAAGTATAATATGCTAGAGTATTTTTTTAAACAAGGACTATCTTAATACACATCATTTTAAAGATTAAAAAAAATGAAACCATATCATATTTAAAGTATTTTTTCCATTCAAATAACTAATTAACCAGAAGAGTAAACTTATTAAACATATTCTAATTATAAATAACAGCATTAAGGACAGTGAAAATAAGAATTGATTTGGGTTGTACAATATATGCAGTTGCACTGCAAGTAGACCAAAGTAATCCAGTGAATGAATTGAATATCACACATCTCAAATAGCATTCCAAGTTGCATATAATGTTATCCACCCCTTAACAGATAATGCCATATAACTATTAGTCTGTACACATATTTCTGATCCACCTTCCTTTGAAATAATTGAAAATGGCATGCAAAATCCCGGAATTTTAAAGCTGAAGTTCATGAAATATAAACTTTAAATATAAATAGATGGCTACAATGTTAAAAAACAGTATTTTAGATAGGGGCAAATGCCAAGGATAAACATAAATAAAACAATGAGTAGGGATGGATAATAGTCAATTAGAATATCAATCAAGAATGGGATCATTGAGAAGATGATATTGGAAATAAGACCTGGAGAAAGGAAATGAGGTCAGGGAGATTTGGGGAGAAAGTATCACAGGACAAAGACACTTTTCCCTGTTAAAGGGCTCAGGCAGAAAATCACTTAGCATGATTGAATCAGTGACATAGGCTGAGTTGTGCCCCCAAAAATGTATGTTAAAATCCCAACACTGAGTCATGTGAATGTACTTTATTTGGAAATAAGGCCATTGAAAATGGCAGTATTAAGGTAAAGCAAACATGGATCCCAGTGGAACTGGATTCAAAATGACTGCAATCTGCCTAAGAAGGAAATATGGATACATAGGGAGACACAGGGTAAAGGCTATATGAAGACACAGGAAGAGATTGATGTTATGCTACCACAAGCCAATGAGTACTCAGGATTGCCAGTAGCTGCCATGATCTAGGAAGAAGCAAGAAAGGAACCATTCTTATAGCCTTCAGGGTGAACACATCCTTGCTGGTGCCTTGGCTTCAGACATGTCGTCTCCAAAGTTGTGAGACAATAAGTCACTGCCGTCTTTAGCCACCCAGTTACAACTCGGTATGGAAGCTCTAGGAAACTAATCAAAACAACAAAATGACCAGTGGCAGTACAGCAGATTGGGCAAGGTGATGTGGTATAGGGAATGACGTCAAGGAGGCCACATCATGGAAGTCCTGTAATCCGTAATAAATATGCACGCCATTCCTCTAACTGTGGTTGAAAGTTCTGTCTTGAGAGGAATAATGGCATGTCAGGTGCTCTGTTGACACATAAGAAAGGAATAAATGGGTAATGACAAAGCAGGTATAGAGAAAAGAAGCTATTTCAGTAATGCAGGTAAGATGATGGCATATTTCTCGGTAACATGTATGTGCATGAAGGTTACTCTGCTCTCTCCAGAACTGGGATCATGGATTTATGCTGGGAGTGCTGGTCAGCTCTGTGCCAAACCACTGAAGAGTGGGGGCATGGCTAGTATGGGCAACAACAGATCCCATCATATTTAAGTGGCCTTCTTCTTTTTCTTGATTTGGCACTCACCCTGTTGTTGCAGTCCTTCAGCTATTTTCTGAAGCTTTTATAAGACGTTTATGCCAGTTATTTCTGGTTGTTATAGCTTCTTTAGGGAGTCTGAGCCCTGAAGTATCTCTCTCTGCGGACTTGATTGGGGGATGATTCTCTTCATCCTTTGAGTTAAGAAATCTTTTTTTCATAATTTTCTTTTTGCTCTTTGCTCTACATTTTTGGAAACTTCCAAACTAGGTCCACCAAAGATCAATTCTTAACATACAGTTAAGATGTGTGCAATTTGAAATCTGCCCTATCTTATTAAAAGCAAAAGACCATGCCAGAGACCAGAGTTCAATTCCTGGAGCCCCCATGGGGAGGAAAAAAAAAGGACCATAAAAATATTATTCGCATTGTGGGGGGGTTGGTGATGAGTGGTAGAGGTTTTACAAAGGAAGAATGGCAGATAATAAATAATTACTGAAGCTAGGTGATGTGTACCTTGGTATATGATGGACTATTTTCTACATATTCAAAATTCTCCATAATAAAAAGTAAAGAACAAAAATCAAAACAAAAGAACTAGATTGGATAACAGACACTGTTAGTGGGTTGAAGAGTTCTGCTATTTAGTGTGTTTATGAAAACAAGTAATAAAGAGAGAGAGAAAGAGAAGAGGAGGGGAGAAAAGGATTTCCTAGACAGATATTGGTTGCTTCCCAGAATCAGTGGAATTCTGGAAGACTTGGCTTAGCAAAATGTAGATGCCAAGGAGACTCAAGGCTCGGTAGCTGGAGTCACAGTATGGACTTCAAGAAATTTTCTAAAAAAGCTGCTCCTTTGCCAGGCCTCTGAACTGGTTAATTCCCAGGTTGTATTAAAGAAATTTAATACCACCATCTAGTGGTTCTTTAGTATACCTATCTGTGGTTGCAATTTTTTTTTTTTTACTGCTTTTCTAGTCAATTTACTATTATCTAAATTTTGTCTTTTATATATTCTTCAAATTAAAAAAAAATCCTAATTTTTTTGTGGGGGAAAGTCAGATTTATTTAGGCGTAATTTAAACACAGTAAAATTCACTGAAACATTATTATGTTTTTTAAAGCAGTTTTATTCACACACCATACAATCCATCCAGTGTGTACAAACAATGTCTTTCAGTATAATCACAAAGTTATGCTTTCATCACCATAATCAATTTTATAATATTTCCATTGCTCCAAAAAGAAAAACTCCTTAAATAGAGGTATTATTAACACTTAGTATTGGTATAGTATCTTCATTACAACTGATGGAAGAATATTAAAATAGTACTGTTAACTAGACATCATAGTTTGCATTAAGGGTATTTTTTCCGCATACCCACTTTATTATTAATACCTTGTAATAGTGACATATTTGTTCTAGTTCATGGAAGAACATTTGTATAATTGTACTATTAACCACATTCATTTATTTCCTTTTCTTGCCTAATTGCTCTGAGCTTTTACTTCTAAGACAATGCTGAATATCAGTGATAACAGTGAGCATCCTTGTCTTGTTCCTTGTCTTAGAGGAAAAGCTTTCAGTCTTTTGCCATTGAGTATAATGTTTGCTGTTGCAATAGAGGATAAGAGAGACAAAAAGAAAAAAGATGTGACATATAAAAACCAAAGGACAAAATGACTGATATAAGTCTTGCCTTTACAGTAATAGCACAAATGTTAATGGATTAAACTTCCCAATCAAAAGACAGATAGGCAGAAGGGATTTAAAAAAAAAAGTGTGATCCAACTATAGATTGTTTACAAGAGATTCACCTTAGACGCAAAGATAGAAATAGGTTGGATGTGAAAGGATGAAAAAAAATTCCATACCAATAGTGACCCAAAAAGAGTTGGGGTAGTTCTATGAATAGCAGACATTATAGATTATAAATCAAAAGCTGTTATAAGAGACAAAGAAGGACACTATATATTACTAAAAGGGAGAATCAACCAAAAAGAAATAGCAATCATAAATATTTATGTATCTAACCATGGTGTCCCAAAATACATGAGACAAACAGTGGCAAAAGTGAAGAGAGAAATAAGCACCTTTACAATAATTGAGATTTCAATTCACCACTCTCATTAATAGATATAACATATTGACAGAAGAGCAATCAAGAAACAGAGAACTTGAATAACCTGATATGTGAACTAGACCTAACAGACATATTCATAACAATACATCCTCAAACAGCAGACTACACAGTCTTCCCAAGTGCATGTGGATCATTTTCCAGGATAGACCACATGCTGGGTCACAAAAAAGCCTCAATAAATTTTGAGAAGATTGAAATTATATAAAGCATCTACTCTGATCATAATGGAATGAAGTTGGGACTCAACAGGTGAAGACCTTGAAAATTCACACATATATGGAAGTTAAATAATATACTCTTAAACAGCCAATGGGTCAAAAAAATTGCAAGGGAAATCAGTAACTATCTTGGGACAAATGAAAATGAGAACACAATAGATCAAAACTATTGGAATATAGCAAAGACAATGCTGAGAGGGAATTTTATAGCCATAAACTCTTACATTAAAAAATGAGAAAAAGCTAAAATCAAAGACCCATCTGCACACCTGGAAGAAATAGTAAAAGAACAGCAAAATAATCCCAAAGCTAGCAGATGAAAAGATTAGAGCATAAATAAATGAAATTGAAAATTAAAAAAAAACAATAGAGAGACTTAACCAAACCAAAAGTTGGTTCTTTGAAAAGATCAATAAAATTGACAAGGCTTTAGCTAGACTAACAAAGAAAATAATGCCAATAACCTGAAATGAAAGGGAGGACATTAGTACTGACCCCACAGAAATAGGCTCATAATGGTATACTATTAACAACTGTATGCCAACAAATTAGATAATCTAGATGAAATGGACAAATGCCTAGAAACACACAAATGACTGACACTGATGTAGAAGAAATAGAAGATCTCAACAGATCAATTACAAATAAGGAGATTGAAGCAGTCATCACATACCTCCCATCAAAGAAAAGCCCAGGTCCAGGTGGCCTCACAAGTGAATTCTGCCAAACATTACAAGAAGAATCAATACCATTCCTGCTCAAACTCGTCTAAAAAATTGAAGAGAAGGGAACACTACCTAGCTCATTCTGTGATGTCAAAATCACCCAAATACCAAAGCCAGGTAAAAATATGGCAGAAAAAAAGAAAACTACAGACCAATTTCTTTTAGAAATTTTCAACAAAACACTTACAAATTGAATCCAACAACACATTAAAAGAATTATACATCAAGATGAAGTGGGTTTTATTCCAGGCATGCAATCATGGTTCAAGACCAAAGAAATTAATGTATTATGAGTTTTGACAAATTCATCATCATGCTACCCCCACCACAATAAAGATAAGAAGCAGTTTCATTTCTTTAAAAAATTCTCTTATGCCCATTTGAAATCATCCTCCCCACCTAGTCCCTGGCAACCACTGATCTGTTTTTACTCTCTATGGTTTTGCTTTTTCCCAAATGGCATGCAAGTGGATTCATCCAGTATGAGTCTGGCTTATTCCAGTATAATGCCCTGAGATTCACTATGCTGTTACCTGTATCAGTAGTTCCTCCTTCATGCTGTTGCCAGATTTGCCTTTCAGGTTCCTGGTTGCACCATGAGAAAGAATTCAAGGGCACAGCCCAAAGAGGAAGCAGATAGAAAATTTATTGGCAATACATGTGAGAGGACATGTGGGCACTCTTGCAAAGAGAGAGGTAAGAAAGGCAAGAGGCAATAGGCTGTGGAGGGCCATTTACTTTTATAGGTTAGCTTTGCTTGCTCCCCCTCCCCCTTCCTTGTTCTGGGCTTTCTCTTCCCCTCCCAGTTCTCTCCAGGGTGGTGCCTGGTGGTAGATAGTGCATTTGGGTGTGTCAGCTAACTCCACCCTTCTCCATAGATGACTCACTCAGGTGGGGGTCATTTCACTCCCAGATGCTGTTTATTGTTGTTCTCAGTGATATTTTTCTCCTTCAGGCCTGACCTCTTCTGGGAATTTGCCTTTTGCTTAACTAGCCGCTACCCTAATTTTAACCCTGCATCAATACCTGCCTCTTTTTAGTTTTTTTCTGAACAGTGTTCCATTATATGACTACCAGAGTGTGTTTATCCATTTGCCACTTGAAAGACATTTGGATTGTTTCCAGTTGTTGGTGAATATGCATAAAGACACCATAAACATTTGTGTACAAATTTGCATGTTTTTGTGTAAAAATAAGTTTTAATTTCTCTTGTGTTAATACCTAGCAGTGAAATTGTGGATCATTTGAAAAGGAACTACCAAAATATTTTCTAAAGCGATCATATTTTAAATTCCCACCAGCAAAATTTTTCTCTGCTTATGGCCTATGTATTAGTCAGGGTTTTCTAGAGAAATACAATGGACTAGAGATATTTGTAAATATGAAATTTTATAAGAATTCTCTCACACAAGTAGGACTACACAAGTTCAAATTCTGTAAGGTCAGTTGTAGGCTGGAAACTCCAATGAAGGTCCTCAATAAATTGTTCAGGAGAAGCTGGCTGACTAAAGTTGAGATGAAAGTTCTCTCTTCTGTTGGTTGAAATCACTTCTCCTTTTAAGGCCTTCACTGACTGAATGAGTGTGGAGATGCAGGGCCCAGGATTTCCCTCCAGGTCATTTCACTTAGCTGCCTACAGGACCTAGACAGACATTAAAGTCGTTAAACCTCCTGGGGTGGGGGGAAGAAAGTACAAACAAGGCGTTGAGACTCCCCTCCCTTGATCACTGTTGATGGCAACCCCCGTATCAGGAGACCCTGCTGAAATTCTGTTCTCAGGTCCTTATCCTAAACCCTTCTGAGCACTTCCATCCCCCCCATCTCCTCCCCACCTCCATCCATTTTTGAAGCACCGACCTTCATTTTCCATGGCCAGCCATCACTGTGGAAGATCCTCTCTTGTTCATAAGTCCTAATTAGAATTCATGTCTAACTCTGCCTAGCATGTTCTTTCGTCTTTGGATAGCCCTGACCCAAGCCTTACAAGAGCTGGGTTGGATCAGTGAGACAGCTTTCATGTTTGAAGACAACCTCCATAGTTGACTATTGATGTAACCAGCCAGTAAGAAATCAACTTACTGCTGATTTCAGTGTACAGAATGTTCTCACAGTAACAATCAGGCCAGTGCTTATTTAAACCAAACAAATGGATGAGTGCAATAATAGTTGCCTACCCAGAAGAAGATTTCTGAAGACAAGAGATTAAATCAGAGACAGCTGCTGTTTTCTTGTTTCTTGTTCTGTCTGTAAGCGGAAGCAGGTGAGTGCACTGGCTTTGCACAATAACAAAGATTATATAGACCCCCTGATGCAATTGCCCCCTCCCCCTGCTCACCCATCCCCCATTGGCTGGGAGTTGTGGGTTTACAGTCTTACCGTGGAAGTGAATCCAATTAGGAAGAGACACAACCCTCCCTTAGAAAGGTCCGAGGTTACAGTTACAGACCCTTTGTGGACATGGATTCAGGGAAATGAACTGGCCTAGAGGAATGCAAAACTAAACTTGTGCTTATCAGGACTTAAACAAGGAACCAGCATATGGGAAGTTGGGCAAGCAGATCTGAGTCATTTTGCTTCCGGAGAAGAGGCCATTTTCCCTATTTCCCTCATGGACACCATCACCTGGCCAGGTTGAGACATGAACCTAACCATCACAGCCTCCTATTCTGTTTTCCGTGATTACCATAGATTGACTCTTTTATTTTTTTCTTCTTTCATTTTCTGGAATTTCAGAAGTTTGAAAAAATGACACCAAAGTGTTTTTAGTAGCATAGTATATAAAACTATTTGTATTTGCCTGATTTGTGAATTTTATCTCCCTCGTTCTCTATTAGTGTTTTTTATTTCAAATATGTTCCATGTGTTTTAGAAATTGACATATGTCCTTTTGATGCAAAAACCTCCCCAATTTATTTGTTTCCTTTTTAAAGTGTACTAATGTATATGACTTTAAGAATAAAGACAGAGTACCTGATGCTTTATTAAATCATTTGACAACCATCTATTGGGTATCAGTGTGCCAGGTATTGACTCTTACTCAGAAAATAACTATTTTCTATTATCACTTGTAAAGTGTGTATATATATATTTATAATTTAATTTTATATAAATAAGAAAAATCACAACCACTTAATTTACAATCAAACATTCTTTTCATGTGCATATTGTAGCCATTTAAAGGGCAGAGAAAAATCTGAGAATGAGCAATGAAGAGGCAGACAAAGGAAGATGTGTTCCATTAACTGAGGAAGTTGGAGAAAGGAGTATCAAATGTGCAAGTGGGAGATTGGGGAGTGGAGAAAAGAAAGAAGTCCAGTGAGTGTTGTGTAAAACATGTTTTTCCCACCCTGAAGTTCCCTTGGGTATCCGACTTTATAGCCCACTTTCACATTTTCCTAGTCTTCTGAAATTCTGATTAACTGACTACATACCTTTTCCAACAACTGTTTGCTCCCAGAGAAGTAATTTCCTCACCACCTTTAGGGAGAACTGCGTTTGAAATCTTAGCTTAGATAAAATGGCAAGAGGATGGAAAGACAGACTTTGTAAAATTTCTTCTTTCATGAAAAGCATCTAATATCTTTATAGTCCGAGGTAGAGGTGAACCATGCTGCTTTTCTCCAGCCCCTTCAAATATGTAGAATTTATATGGAATTGAGAATGAATATAAAGCAGGATACCAGGGCATTACTAAGAAGATGTTCAAATTTAAAAACATCAATCTATTTATTGGCTACAATTTCATCTCTGTACTTGTATAAGTATTATGATGACTAATGCCAGAATGCTAAAGTTGTGGACTTATGTGAAGATAAGTGATTTTAATATATGAAAAATAGCTTAAAGTCCTAAGTTTAAAAATTCCCTCAAGAGAGTGCCAAGATGGCTGCTTAACAAGGTGTGGAATTTACTTCATTCTCCAAAGCAGCTACTAAATAGCCAGGAACAGTACAGAACAACTGCTGGGGCCACATCAGTGACCGGACACACAGAATACACCAGTCTGGACCAGCTGGACCAGCTGTGAGCCCACCCAGAACCGTGAGTCCCCCAAGTTATAGTGGTGGACGCCACCCTCCCCCCCAACAGGCTGCTTCCCATAGGGGAAAGGAAAGGGACTTTACTAGCAGCAGGGGCCAAGCACAACTAAGCTCCAATTGTGGAATTAATTCACAAATTCTGACTACTAAAAATAGTCCCCCAGTTCAGCTGAACCTCTAGTCAAAGTGGAGGTTGCTGATTTTTGCCCTGGCGCTGAGGGGGCAGGGCTGATGGAAAAGAGAAAAGAAAAAAAAGAAACAGAGGGTTTTTGGATCAGATAGCATGTAATATTTGAAAGGATCTGGGCCCTGAAGGAAAAGAGGGGGCACATAGGATCTTAAGGTACACAAAGCAACATAACAACTTATGCTCTTGATTAGCAAACCCAAGGAACAGGGGTCCTACTCTGAGAAGGATTTTTCTCTTTCTTTTTTGTGGCTGTGTTTCTATGGCTTGACTGCCTTTGGATACAGTGGCAGGGCTTCTCAGGCTCCAACTACCACAGGCATAGGCAGAAACAAGCTTGTTTGAGAGTTTGTCTGGAGCATGTGCCTTACCCAGGAGAGGGTGGGGCCCAGCTCAGATGGATTCCCTCAAGGAATTCAGACCCCAAGGTCTGGAAAATTGAAGCAATTAAAGCCAGCTTACAACCTCTCCTCTGTGTCCACCATGCCCCAGCAGGGAGACTCTGCTGAAATTAAAGGTACCACATCACCTTATGCTTATAGGACCTGCAAGAAGAAAAGCACCACACACTGAGCAGAATAGGAAAAACAGAGCCCAGAGAGTTCATAGGAAATTTTTTCAACCTGCTGGGTCTCACCCTCAGGGAAAACTGACCCAGGTGACTCTTTCCTCCTGAGAGGAGGCCAGTTTGGTCTGGGAAAATCTGACTGGGGTCTGTAATACCTCCTAAGTTGGGGTGGGGGTGGGGGCGGGCAAGGCACCATACAGACAGAACAAGAAACAAGAAAACAAGAACTGACAAATTCTGATCTGTTAAACAAAACCTAAGCTAGTGGTATAGAATAAGCTGAACTGAATATCAAAGAACAGAGAGACAACAAAATCATTCAACAAGAAAATCCTAGGTTAAAAAAAAGTGAAAACAATCTTCAGAATAAAATAACTGAGGTAGTTAAATGCCTAGATGATAGCAAAAGGCAAAATGGTAGAAGAATGTACTGCCCTTACAGTAATAACACTAAGTGTTAATGGATTAAACTCCCCAATCAAAAAACATGGACTGGCAGAATGGATTAAAAAACAGGACCCATCTATATGCTGTCTACAGGAAACACATCTTATACCCAAGGAAAAACATGGGTTGAAAGTGAAAGGTTGGGAAAAGATATTTCATGCAAATAACAACCAGAAAACAGCAGAAGTAGCTATACTAATATCCAACCAATTAGACTTCAAATGTAAAACAGTTAAAAGAGACAAAGAAGGACACTATCTACTAATAAAAGGAACAATTCAACAAGAAGACATAACAATCATAAATATTTATGCACTGAGCCAGAATGCTCCAAAATACATGGGACAAACACTGAAAAGAGAAATAGACACATCTACCATAATAGTTGGAGACTTCAATTTCCCACTCTCATCATTGGACAGAACAAGTAGACAGAGGATCAATAAAGAAACAGAGAATTTAATAATACAATAAATGAGCTAGACTTAACAGGCATTTATAGAACATTATACCCCAGAACAGCAGGATATACCTTTTTTCTCAACTGCTCATGGATCATTCTCAAGGATAGACCATATGCTTGGTCACAAAGCAAGTGTCAATAAATTTAAAATTATTGAAATCATGCAAGATACTTTCTCAGAGCATAAAGGAATGAAGTTGGAAATCAATAATAGACAGAATGCCAGAAAATTCACAAATATATGGAGACTCAACAAAACACTCTTAAACAACCAGTGGGTCGAGGAAGAAATTACAAGAGAAATCAGTAAATATTTTGAGGCAAATGAACATTTATGGGTTGCAGCAAAGGCCATGCTAAGAGGGAAATTTATCACCCTAAATGCCTCTATCAAAAAGAATAAAGGGCAAAAATCGAGGAATTAACTGTCCACTTGAAAGAACTAGAGAAAGAACAGCAAACTAACCCCAAAGAAAGTAAAAGAAAAGAAATAATGAAGATTAGAGCAGAAATAAATGAAATTGAGAATATGAAAACAATTGAGAAAATCAACAAAATCAGAAGTTGGTTCTATGAGAAAATCAATAAGGTTAATGAACCCTTAGCAAGGTTGACAAAAAGAGAAAGAGAGAGGATGGAAATAAATAAAATCAGAAACGGAAGAGGAGACATAACCACTGATCCCACAGAAATAAAGGAAGTCATGAGAAGATACTATGAACAACTTTATGCTAATAAGCTAGACAATGTAGATGAAATGAACAACTTTCTAGAAAGGCATGAACAACCAACATTGACTCAAGAAGAAATAGACGACCTCAACAAACCAATCACAAGTAAAGAAATTGAATCAGTCATTAAGAAGCTCCCCCAAAAAGAAAAGTCCAAGACCAAATGGCTTCACATGTGAATTCTACCAACCATTCCAGAAAGAATTAGTACCAATCCTGCTCAAACTCTTCAAAAAAATTGAAGAGGAGGGAAGGCTACCTAACTCATTCTATAAAGCCAACATCACCCTCATACCAAAGCCAGACAAATATATTACAAAAAAAAGAAAACTACAGACCAATCTCTCTACTGAATATTGATGCAAAAATCCTCAACAAAATTCTATCAAATTGAATCCAGCAGCAAATTAAAAGAATTTTACACCATGATCAAGTACAATTCATCCCAAGTATTCAACAATGGTTCAACGTAAGAAAATCGGTTAATGTAACACCCATACCAACAAATCAAGGCAGAAAAATCACATGATCATCTCAATTGATGCAGAAAAGGCATTTGATAAAATTCAACATCCTTTCCTGTTGAAAACACTTCAAAGGATAGGAATAGAAGGGAATTTCCTCAACTTGAAAAAGGAATTATATGAAAAGCCCACAGGTAACATCATCCTCAATGGGGAAAAAATGAAAACTTTCCCCCTAAGATCAGGAACAAGACAAGGATGTCCACTATCACCACTGTTATTCAACATTGTATTGGAAGTTCTAGCTAGAGCAATTTGACAAGTAAAAGAAATACAAGGCATCAAAATTGGAAAGAAAGAAGTAAAACTCTCACTGTTTGTAGATGAAATGGTACTATATGTCAAAAACCCTGAAAAATCCACAGCAAAACTACTAGAGCTAATCAATGTGTACAGCAAAGTGACAGGTTACATGATCAACACTCGAAAATCTGTAGTGTTTCTATGCAATAGTAATGGACAATCTGAGGGGGGGAATCAAGAAAAAATTCCATTTACATAACAACCAAAAGAATAAAATATTTAGGAATCAATTTAACTGAGACAAAAGATCTATACAGAGAAAACTACAAGAAACTGCTAAAAGAAATCACAAAGACCTAAATAATTGGGAGGGCATACCGTGTTCATGGATTGGAAGACTAAATATAATTAAGATGTCAATTCTACCTCAACTGATTTACAGATTCAATGCAATACCAATTAAAATCCCAAAAACTTACTTTTCAGAAATAGAAAAACCAATAACCAAATTTATCTGGAAGGGCAGTGTGCCCCGAATAGCTAAAAGTATCCTGAGAAAGAAAAATGAAGTCAGAGGTCTCATGCTACCTGACTTTAAGGTGTATTACAAAGCTACAGAGATCAAAGTAGCATGGTACTGGCATAAGGATAGATATAGTGACCAATGGAATCAAATGGAGTGCTCAAATATAGACCTTCTCATCTATAGACAATTCATCTTTGATAAGGCAATCAAACCAACTCACCTGGGTCAGAACAGTCTCTTCAATAAATGGTGCCTAGAGAACTGTATATCCATATGCAAAAGAATGAAAGAGGATCCATATCTCATACCCTATATAAAAATTAACTCCAAATGGATCAAAGACTAAACATTAGATCTAAGACCATAAAACTGTTAGAAGAAAATATAGGGAAATGTCTAAAAATCTTATAATAGGAGGCAGTTTCCTAGATCTTACACCCAAAGCATGAGCATTGAAGAAAGAAATAGATAAATGGAAACTCCTTAAAATTAAACAGCTTTGTGCATTACAGAATTCTGTCAAGAAAGTAAATGACAGCCTACACAATGGGAGACAGTATTTGGAAACTATATGTGCTGGTTTGAAAGGATGTATGTCCCCTAGAAGTGCCATGCTTTAATCTAAATCCCATTTCATAAAGGCAGAATAATCTCTATTCAATATTGTATGTTTGAAACTGTAATCAGATCATTTCCCTGGAGATGTGATTAAATCAAGAGTGGTTGTTAAACTGGCTTAGGTGACCACATGTCTCCACCCATTTGGGTGGGTCCTGATGAGTTTACTGGAATCCTTTAAAAGAAGAAACATTTTGGAGCAAGCCATGAGAACCATGAATGCCCACGCAGCCAGAGATCTTTGGAGATGAGGAAGGAAAATGCCCCAGGCGAGCGTCATGAAACAAGAATCCTGGAGAGGAAGCTAGTAGACATTGCCATGTTTGCCATGTGCCTTTCTAATTGAGAGAGAAACCTTGAACTATATCAGCCTTTCTTGAGTGAAGGTAACCTCTTGTTGGGCACCTTAATTTGGACACTGTAATATTAGAACTGTAAACTTGCAACTTAATAAACTCCCTTTTTAAAAAAGCCCTTCTGTTTCTGGTATATTGCATTCCAGCAGCTAGCAAAGTAGAACGCCATATATCAGATAAAGGCCTAGTATCCAGAACACATAAAGAGATTGTTCAATTCAATAACAAAAAGGCAGACAACCCAATTACAAAATGGGCAAAAGACTTGAACAGACGCTTCTCAGAAGAGGAAATACAAATGGCCAAAAGGCACATGAAAAGATGCTCAACTTCCCTGGCTATTAGGGAAATGCAAATCAAAACCACAATGAGACATCATTTCACACCCGCCAGAATGACCATTATCAATAAAACAGAAAATGACAAGTGCTGGAGAGGATGTGGAGAAAGAGGCACACTTATCCACTGTTGGTTGGAATATCAAATGGTACAACCACTGTGGAAGGCAGTTTGGCAGTTCCTCAGGAAGATAAGAATAGAATTGCCATATGACCCGGTGATACCATTGCTAGGAATCTACTCAGAGGACATGAGGGCAGAGACACAAGCAGACATTTGCCCACCAATGTTTATAGCAGCATTATTTACAATTGTGAAGAGATGGAAACAGCCCAAATGTCCATCAACAGATGAGTGGCTAAACAAGCTGTGGTATATACATATGATGGAATGTTATGCAGCTGTAAGACAGAATAAAGTTGTGAAGTATGTAACAACATGGATGGACCTTAAGGACATTATGCTGAGTGAGATTAGCCAGAAACAAAATACTGTATGGTCTCACTGATATGAACTAAAATCAATGAATGAACTTGGATAATTTCAGTTAAGAACAGAGGTCATCAGGAAATAGAAATAGGGTAGATATTGAGTAGTTGGAGCTGAAGGGATACAGATTGTGCAACAGGACTGATAGTAAAAATTCAGAAATGGCTAGCACAATACATCTAGCTATAATACAGTTATGTTAGAACACTGAAAGAAATTGAAGGTGAGAATGATAGAGGGAGTAGGGCTGGGGACCAAATAAAATCAGAAAGAAAGATAGATGATAGACTGAGTTGATGTAATGTAGGAATGCCTAGAGTGTATAATGCTAGTGACTAAATGTACAAATTTAAAAATGTTTTTGTATGAGGAAGAACAAAGGAATGTAAATATTGCAGGGTGTTGAAAATAGATGGTAATGATATTTAAAGTTTTTAACTTATGTGTGAGACTAAAGTAAAAAAATGTTTATTTGGTACAAAATTTATATTTTGACTAGTGCAGTTCCTAATACAACTTAGGTGTACAGCTTAATTGAACACCATAAGTACATGGAAACTTGAGAAGGGCATGAGATTTTGTAGGTTTGTCCAGAGCGATTTGAACAGTGAATAAAAAAGTATTTGCTAAGTCCCCTTGGGGAAACATCAAGAAACAGGGAGAATTCAACTTCCCTATTGCAGAATTCTTGATATTCTCACAAGCAGTGGGGACAACCAAAGCAATAGGCCCTCATCTTGGGATTTGTTCATATGAAACTTAACCCCACAAAGGATAGACTAAGCCTACTTAAAATTAGGTCTAAGAGTCAACACCCCCCCCCAAGAGAACTCCTTCTGTTGCTCAGATGTGGCCTCTCTCTCTCAGCCAACACAACAAGCAAACTCACCATTCTCCCCCTGTCTATGTGAAACATGACTCCCAGGGGTGTGGACCTTCCTGGCAATGTGGGACAGAAATGGATTGGAATATATGCTTCACATATATTAACTTATTTAATCCTCACAACAGTCCTGTGTGATGTAAACTATTATTACCCCCATATCCCCCTCTTCTGGCTGAAAATACTGAGATATAAAAAATAATTAACTTGAGATCATAGAGCTAGTAAATCACAGAACCAGGGTACAAACAAGGTGATATGTATTTAATGTGTAAGAATAACCTCCAGGATAACCTCTCAACTCTGTTTGGAATCTCTCAGCCATTGACACTTTGTCTCATTTCACGCTTCCCCCTTTTGGTGGAGAAGGTTTTCTCAATCCCTTGATATTTAGTCTCAGCTCATTCTAGGGTTTTTCTCAATCCCTTGATGCTGAATCTCAGCTCATTCTAGGATTTCTGTCCCACATTGCCAGGCAGGTCCACACCACTGGGAGTCATGTCCCACGTGGACAGGGGGAGGGTGGTGAGTTTGCTTGTTGTGTTGGCTGGAGAGAGAGGCCACATCTGAGCAACAAAAGAGGTTCTCTTGGGGGTGACTCTTAGGCCTAATTTTAAGTAGGCTTAGCCTATCCTTTGTAGAGTTAAGTTTCACATAAACAAACCCCAAGACTGGGGACTCAGCCTATAGCTTTGTTTGTCCACACTGCTTGAGAGGATATCAAGAATTCAACTTGGGGAAGCTGAATTTTCCCCCATTCTCACCATTCCCCCAAGGGGACTTTGCAAATACTTTTTTATTCACTGTTCAAATCACTCTGGGATCTATTGGGGCATCACTCCGGACAAACCAACAAAATCTCATGTCCTACTCAAGGTTCCATGTACTTACGGTGTTCAATTAAGCTTTCTACATAAGTTTATATTAGGAAATGCACTAGTCAAAATATAAATTTTGTACCGAATAAGCATTTTTTGCTTTAATCTCACACATAAGTTGAAATTTTAAAATATTAATTACCATCTATTTTCAGCACCCTGCAATAATGACATTCCTTTGTTCTTCCTCATGCTAAAACATTTTTTAAATTTGTACATTTAGTCACTATCATTGTACACTCTAGGTAGTCCAAGATTATACCATTTCAGTCTTTATCATCTATCTTTTTTTTGTGATTTCATTTATGCTCCCAACCCTACTCCCTCTATCATTCTCACATTTAGCTTCATTCAGTGTTTTAACATAATTGTATTACAATTAGGTAGTATTGTGCTGTCCATTTCTGAGTTATTACATTCAGTCCTGTTGCACAATCTATATCCCTTCAGCTCCAGTTACCCAATATCTTACCCTATTTCTATCCCCTGATAGTCTCTGTTGCCAACAAAATTCTCCAAGTTTATTCACTAATGCCAGTTCATATCAGTGAGACCATACAGTATTTGTTCTTTTGTTTCTGGCTAATCTCACTCAGCATAATGTCCTTAAGGTCCATCCATGTTGTTACATACTTCACAACTTTATTCTGTCTTACAGCTGCATAATATTCCATCGTATGTATATACCACAGCTTGTTTAGCCACTTGTCTGTTGATGGACATTTGGGCTGTTTCCAGCTCTTCGCAATCATAAATAATGCTGCTATAAACATTGGGGTGCAAATGTCCGTTTGTGTCCTTGCCCTCATGTCCTCTGAATAGATACTTAGCAGTGATATTGCCAGGTCATATGACAATTCTATATTTAGCTTTTTGAGGAACCACCAAACTGCCTTCCACAGCAGTTATACCATTTGACATTCCCACCAACAGTGGATGTGTGCCTCTTTCTCTACATCCTCTCCAGCACTTGTTATTTTCTGTTTTATTGATAATGGCCATTCTAGTAGGTGTGAGATGATATCTCATTGTGGTTTTGATTTGCATTTCTTTAATAGCCAGGGAAGTTGAGCATCTTTTCATGTGCCTTTTGGCCATTTGTATTTCCTCTTCTGAGAAATGTCTGTTCAAGTCTTTTGCCCATTTTGTAATTGGGTTGTTTGTCTTTTTGTTGTTGAATTGAACAATCTCTTTGTATATTCTGGATACTAGACCTTTATCTGATATGTTGTTTCCAAATATTGTCTCCTTTGTGTAGGCTGTCTTTTTTACTTTCTTGATGAAGTTCTTTGATGCACGAAGTTCATCAAAGAAGATGAAGTTCTTTAATTTTCAGGAGTTCCCATTTCTTTTTCTTTCTTTCTTTAATGCTCTTGCTTTGGGTGTAAAGTCTAGAAAACTGCCTCCAAGTATAAGATTTATAAGATATTTCCCTACATTTTCTTCTAACAGTTTTATGGCCTTAGATCTAATGTTTAGGTCTTTGATCCATATTGAGTTAACCTTTGTATGGGGTGTGAGATATGTGTCCTCTTTCATTCTTTTGCATACGGATATTCAGTTCTCTAGGCACCACTTATTGAAGAGACTGTTCTGTCTCAGGTGAGTTGGTTTGACTGCCTTTTCAAAAATCAATTGTCTATAGATGAGAGGGTCTATATCTGAACACTCTATTCAATTCCATTGGTCAATATATCTATATTATGCCAGCACTATTCTGTTTTGATCACTGTAGCTTCATAATATGCCTTAACGTCAGGTAGTGTGAGACCTCCAACTTCATTTCTTTTCCTCAGGATACTTTTAGCTGTTCGGGGCACCTTGCCCTTCCAGATGAATTTGGTTATTGATTTTTCTATTTCTGAAAAGTAAGTTTTGGGGATTTTAATTGGTATTGCATTGAATCTGTAAATCAATTTAGGTAGAATTGACATCTTAATTGTATTTAGTCTTCCAATCCATGAACATGGTATGCCCTTCCATCTATTTAGGTCTTCTGTGATTTCTTTGAACAATTTCTTGTAATTTTCTTTATAGAGGTCTTTTGTCTCTTAGTTAAATTTATTCCTAAATATTTTATTCTTTTGGTTGCAATTGTAAATGGAATTTGTTTCTTAATTTCCCCCTCAGATTACATTATTATACATTCTATACATCACTAGTGTATAGAAACACTACAGATTTTTGAGTGTTGATCTTGTAACCTGCCACTATGCTGTACTCATTTATTAGCTGTAGCAGTTTTACTGTGGACTTTTTGGGATTTTTGACATATAGTATCGTATCATCTGCAAACAATGAGAGTTTTACTTCTTCCTTTCCAATTTTGATGCCTCGTATTTCTTTTTCTTGTCTAATTGCTCTGACTAGAACTTCCAACACAATGTTGAATAATAGTGGTGATAGTGGACATCTTGTCTTGTTCCTGATCTAGGGGCGAAATTTTTCAGTTTTTCTCCATTGAGATGATGTTAGCTGCGGGTTTTTCATATATTCCCTTTATCATTTTGAGGAAGTTCCCTTCTATTCCTATCCTTTGCAGTGTTTTCAACAGGAAAGGATGTTGAATTTTGTCAAGTGCCTTTTCTGCATCAATCGAGATGATCATGTGGTTTTTCTGCTTTGATTTGTTGATATGGTGTATTACATTATTTGATTTTCTTATGTTGAACCATCTTTACATACGTGGGATTAATGCTACTTGGTCATGATATGTAATTCTTTTAATGTATTGCTGGATTCGATTTGCTAGAATTTTTTCAAGGATTTTTGCATCTATATTCATAAGAGAGATTGGTCTGTAGTTTTCTCTTTATTTGTAATACCTTTGTCTGGCTTTGGTATGAGGGTGATGTTGGCTTCGTAGAATGAGTTAGGTAGCTTTCCCTCCTCTTAAATTTTTTGAAGCGTTTGAGCAGGATTGGTAGTAATTCTTTCTTGAATATTAAGTAGAATTCACATGTGAAGCCATCTGGTCCTGGACTTTTCTTTTTGGGGAGCTTCTTAATGACTGAATCAATTTCTTTAGTTGTGATTGGTTTGTTGAGGTTATCTATTTCTTCTCGAGTCAACGTTGGTTGGTCATTCCTTTCTAGAAAGTTGTCCATTTCATCTACATTGTTGTATTTATTAGCATAAAGTTATTCATAGTATCCTGTCATTACTTCCTTTATTTCTGTGGGGTCAGTGGTTATGTCTCCTCTTCCATTTCTAATCTTATTTATTTGCATCCGTGTTCTTCTTCTTTTTGTAAATGTTGCTAAGGGTCCATCAATTGTACTGATTTTCTCATAAAACCAGCTTCTGGTTTTGTTGATTTTCTCAATTGTTTTCATGTTCTCAATTTCATTTATTTCTGCTTTAATCTTCATGATTTCTTTCCTTTTGCTTGCTTTGTGGTTGGTTTGCTGTTCTTTCTCCACTTCTTCCAAGTGGACAGTTAATTCCTCAATTTCTGCCCTTTGTTCTTTTTTAATATAAGCATTTAGGGCAATAAATTTCCCTCTTAGCACTGCCTTTGCTGCATCCCATAAGTTTTTTTTTTAATTAAAAAAATTGCAAGAAAGAAACACAAACATTCCCAACACATACACTCAGCAATTCACAATATCATCACATAGTTGCATATTCATCATCATGTTCATTTCCCAGAACATTTGCATCAATTCAGAAAAAAAAATAAAAAGACAACAGAAAACTAAAACAAAAACAGAAAAAAAATTTTTATACATCATACCCCTAACCACTCCCTTTCATTGATTACTTGCATTTCAAACTAAATTTATTTTAACATTTGTTCCCCCTATTATTTATTTTTATTCCATATGTTCTACTAATCTGTCGACAAGGTAGATAAAAGGAACATCAGACACCAGGTTTTCATGATCACACAGTCACATTGTGAAAGCTGTATCATTATGCAATCGTCATCAAGAAACATGGTTACTAGAACACAGCTCTACATTTTCAGGCAGTTCCCTCCAGCTTCTCCATTGCATCTTGACTAACAAGGTGACATCTACTTAATGCATAAGAATAACCTCCAGGATAACCTCTCAACTCTGTTTGGAATCTCTCAGCCATTGACACTTTGTTTCATTTCACTCTTCCCCCTTTTGGTGGAGAAGGTTTTCTCAATCCCTTTTGGGTCTCAGCTCATTCTAGAGTTTTTCTCAATCCCTTGATGCTGAATCTTAGCTCATTCTAGGATTTCTGTCCCACGTTGCCAGGAAGGTCCACACCCCTGGGAGTCAAGTCCCATGTGGACAGGGGGAAGGTGGTGAGTTTGCTTGCTGTGTTGGCTGGAGAGAGAGGCCACATCTGAGCAACAAAAGAGGTTCTCTTGGGGGTGACTCTTAGGCCTAATTTTAAGTAGGCTTGACCTATCCCCTGTGGGGTTAAGTTTCATATGAACAAACCCCAAGACTGGGAGCTCAGCCTATAGCTTTGTTTGTCCACATTGCTTGAGAGAATATCAAGAATTCAACTTGGGGAAGTTGAGTTTTCCCCCATTCTCACAATTACCTGAAGGGGACTTTGCAAATACTTTTCCATTCACTGATCAAATCACTCTGGGATTCATCAGGGCATCACCTGGACAAACCAACAAAATCTCATGTCCTACCCAAAGTTCCATGTACTTAAGGTGTTCAACTAACTATCTACATAAGTTATATTAGGAGATGCACTAGTCAAAATATAAATTTGTACCAAATAAACATTTTTTGCTTTAGACTCGCACATAAGTTCAAATTTTAAAATATTAATTACCATCTATTTTCAGCACACTGCAGTAATGACATTCTTTTATTCTTCCTCATGCAAAAACATTTTTTAAATTTGTATATTTAGTCACTATCATTATACACTCTAGGCATTCCTAGATTATACCATCTCAATCTTTATTGTCTATCTTTCTTTGTGATTTCATTTATGCCCCGAGCCCCCATCCCTCTATTGTTCTCACATGCAGCTTCATTCAGTGTTTTAACATAATTGTATTACAGTTAGGTAATATTGTGTTGTCCATTTCTGAGTTTTTATATTCAGTCCTGTTGCACTTTCTGTATCCCTTCAGCTATAATTATGCAATATCTTACCCTATTTCTATGTCCTGATGGTCTCTGTTACCAATGAAATTCTCCAAGTTTGTTCACTAATGTCAGTTCATATCAGTGAGACCATACAGTATTTGTTTTTTTGTTTCTGGCTAATCACACTCAGCATAATGTTCTTAAGGTCCATGCATGTTCTTACATACTTCATAACTTTATTCTGTCTTACAGCTGCATAATATTCCATCTTATGTATATGCCGCAGTTTGTTTAGCCAACCATCTGTTGATGGACATTTTGGCTGCTTCCATCTCTTGGTAATTGTAAATAACGCTGCTATAAACATTGCTGTGCAAATCTCCATATGTGTCCTTGTCCTCATGTCTTTTGAGTAGAGACAACATATAGATGGGTCCTGCTTAGTAATCCATTCTGCCAGACTATGTCTTTTGATTGGGGAGTTTAATCCATTAACATTCAGTGTTATTACTGTATAGGTATTACTTTCTTCTACTATTTTGCCTTCTGGATTTTATATGTCATATCTAATTTTCCATCTTTTTATCTTTACTCATAGTCTTCCTTTCTACACTCTTCTCCACACCTCTCTCTTCTGTCTTCGTATCTGCCTCTAGTGCTCCCTTTAGTATTTCTTGCAGAGCTGGTCTCTTCGTCACAAACTCTCTCAGTGATTTTTTGTCTGAAAATGTTTTAATTTCTCCCTTGTTTTTCAAGGACAATTTTGCTGGATATAGAATTCTTGATTGGCAGTTTTTCCCTTTTAATAATTTAAATATATCATCCCACTGTCTTCTCACCTCCATGGTTTCTGCTGGGAGATCTATGCATGGTCTTATTGGGCTTCCCTTGTATGTGATGGATTGCGTTTTCTCTTTGACCTCTGACATTCTGATTAGTAAATGTCTTGGAGTATGTCTATTTGGATCTATTCTCTTTGGGGTACACTGAACTTCTTGGCTCTGTAATTTTAAGTCTTTCATAAGATTTGGGAAATTTTCAGTGATTATTTCCTCCATTAGTTTTTTCTCCTCCTTTTCCCTTCTCTTATCCTTCTGGGATACCCACAACATGTATATTTGTGTGCTTCATATTGTCTTTCAATTCCCTAAGTCCCTGCTCATATTTTTCCATTTTTCCCCTATGTTTTCTTTTTCTTGCCGGATTTCAGATGTTCCACCCTCCAATTCACTAATCCTATGTTCTGCCTCTCGAAATCTACCATTGTAGGTTTCCATTGTTTTTTCATCTCTTCTACTGTGCCTTTCATTCCCGTAAGTTCTGTGATTTCTTTTTTCAGATTTTCAGTTTCATCTTTTTGTTCATTCCTTGCCTTCTTTATATCCTCCCTCAATTCATTGATTTGGTTTTTGATGAGGTTTTCCATGTCTGTTCGTATATTCTGAATTAATTGTTTCAGCTCCTGTATCTCATTTGAATTGTTGGTTTGTTCCTTTGACTGGGCCATATGTTCAATTTTCCTAGAGTGATTTGCTATTTTTTGCAGGCATCTAGGCATTTAATTACCTTAATTCGTTTATTCTGGAGATTGCTTTCACTTCTTTTACCTAGGGTTTTCTTGCTGAATGAATTTGTTGTCTATCTGTTCTTTGACATTCAGTTCAGCTTTATCTGGACCTCTAGCTTATGTTTTGTTTAATAGAGGAGAATTTTTCAGGTCTTGTTTTTCTTGTTTCTTGCCCTGCTTGTATGGTGCCTTTCCCCCCCCCCCACCCTTAGTAGGGTCTAATTAGGTATTATAGACCCCAGCTGGATTTTCCCAGACCAAACTGGCCTCCTATCAGGAGGAAAGAGTCACCTGCATCAGTTTTCCCTGAGGGTGAGACCCAGCAGGTTGACAGACTTTCCTGTGAAGTCTCTGGGCTCTGTTTCTCTTCTCCTGCCCAGTATGTGGTGCTTGTGTGCCTGCAGGTCCCACCAGCATCAGATGATGTGGTATCTTTAACTTTGGCAGACTCTCCCTGCTGGGGGCATAGTGGAGACAGAGGAGAGGTTGTAGGCTGGTTTTAATGGCTTCAAATTACCACGCCCTGGTGTCTGAATTCCTTGAGGGAGGGATTCCACCTGAGTTGGGCTTCACCCCTCCCCTCTGGCAGGCACAGGTTCCAGACAAGCCCTCAAACAAGCTTGTTTCTGCCTATGCCTGGGGCAGTTGCAGCCTGAGAAGCCCTGCTGCTGTATCCAAAGGTAGTCAAGCCTTTGTAGAAACACAGCCACAAAAACCTCTGTTTCATTTTTTTTTTTTTCTTTTTCCATCAGCCCTGCCCCTTGGTGCTGGGGCAAAAATGAGCGACCTTTGCTTTGACCAGGTTCACCTGAGTTGGGGGCCTATTTTTAGTAGTCAGAATTTGTTAATTAATTCCACAATTGGCATTTGGCTGGGTTCAGCCCCTGCTGCTGGTGAAGTCTCTTTCCTTTCCCCTGTGGGAAGCAGCCTGTGGGGGAGGGGCACTGGCCACTGTGGCTTGGGGAAGTCATGGTCCTGGGGGGCTCGCACCCGGTCCAGCTTGTCCAGACTGGGGTGCGCTGTGTGTCCAGTCACTGATGTGGCCCCAGGAGCTGTTCTGTACTGTTCCTCATTATTTAGTAGTTGTTCTGGGGGACAAACTAAAACACACACATTGCTAAGCTGCCATCTTGGCCCCTCCCTGCAAAGCAATCTGGCCTAGGAACAATCTTGAAGTTGTAGTTTCTGAAAAGTAATTTTAGTGCATGAAACTTTTGTGGAATCTCAGATAGAGCCTGATGTGTTCTTTAGGGTTAACAGGAATGTTGTTTGTTGGGGGTTGGCAAACTGTGGTAATTAGGAATATCTAACAGAAGCTTGAGTAAGAGTAGCCTCCAGAATAGCCTCTGAATCCTAATTGTACTCTTTTAGCTGTTGATACCTTATTTTGTTACATTTCTTTCCCCCCCTTTCCTGTTGCATTTCACTATAAGCTGCAAGGAGAAATCAGGTGCCATTTTCCACATATAATTTGGAAATCTCTTTTACTTCTGCTACATATCCAAGGTCATGGCTTTTAAACTCTGCCTTCCAGCCAAAGCTACTAGCCAATTTTTCCAGTTTATCTCCCATTTTTAAATGAAGATTGCCTTCCTCATTTTAAATAATACACACTTCATTTCTGACTAGAGCCTCATCAAAGGTATCTTTAGAGTCCACATTTCTAAGAATAGTTTCTTCAGAGCATTCTAGGTGTTCTCTATCAAGATCCCCATAGCTTTTCCAAAATCTTCCCCTTATCCATTTAAAACGCCATTCCAACGTGTTTGGTATTTACAAACCACAGCAGCACCCCATTTCTCTGGTACCAAAATCTATTCTAGTTTGCAAGCTGCTGGAATGCGATATACCAGAAACAGAACAGCTTTTAAAAAGGGGAATTTACTAAGTTGCAAGCTTACAGTTCTAAGGCCATGAAGATGTCCAAATTAAGGCACCAACAAGAGGTTACCTTCACTCAAAGGAGGCCGATGAAGTTCAGGGTTTCTCTCTTAGTTGGAAGGGCACGTGGTGAAGTCTACTAGCTTTCTCTCCCAGCTTCTTGTTTCATGAAGCTCCCCCATGGATATTTTCCTTCTTCATCTCCAAAGGTCCCTGGGTGCCTGGGCTCTGTAGCTTTTTCCAAAATGGTTCCCTCTTAAAGGGCTCCAATAAGCAAACTCTCACCTTGAATGGGTGGAGACACAGCTCCATGGAATCTGTCTAATCAAAACTCACAACCTAAAATTGGGTGGATCACACCTTCATGGGAACAATCAAAAAGCTCCCACCCAGCAATATTGAATGAGGTTTAAAGGACATAGCCTTTCTGGGGTCCACAACAAATTCAAACTGGCACATTCTCTTTCCCCTTTTGGTCAAGAAGGCTTTCTCATTCTCATGAAACTGAGCCCCAGCTCATCCTGAGAATCCTGTCCCACATTTTCAGGGAGATTTATACCCTGGGAGTCATATCCCACATAGGAGGGAGGGCAGTGAGTTCACCTGCCGAATTGGCTTAGAGAGAGACGTCACATCTGGACAATAAAAGAGGTTCTCTGGGGGTGACTCTTAGGCATAATTATCAGTAGGCTTAGCTTCTCATTTGCAGGAATAAGTTTCATAGGGGAAAGCCCAAGTTCAAGGGCTAGCCTATAGATTTGGTTGTCCCCAATGCTTGTGAGAATATCAAGAATTCCACAAATGAGGAAGTTATTTTTTTTAATTTTTGATCATTCTGTTCTACATATATAATCAGTAATTCACAATATCATCACATAGTTGCATATTCATCATCATGATCATTTCTTGGGACATTTGCATCTATTCAGAAAAAGAAATAAAATGAAAACAGAAAAAAATTCATATATATCATACCCCCACCGCTCTCCCTCGCCAATCATCAAGCATTTCACTCTAAATTTATTTTAACATTTGTTCCCCCTGTTATTCATCTTTATTTCATATGTTTTACTCATCTGTTGATAAGGTAGATAAAAGGAGCATCAGACACAAGGTTTCACAATCACACAGTCACATTGTGAAAGCTATATCATTATACAATCATCTTCAAGAAACATGGCTACTGGAACACAGCTTTACATTTTCAGACAGTTCCCTCCAGCCTCTCCACTACATCCTGACTAACAAGGTGATATGTATTTAACGCATAAGAATAACCTCCAGGATAACCTCTCGGTTCCGTTTGGAATCTCTCAGCCATTGACACTTATTTTGTCTCATTTCACTCTTCCCCCTTTTGGTTGAGAAGGTTTTCTCAATCCCCTGATGCTGTGTCTCAGCTCATTCTTGGGTTTTTCTCAATTCCTTGATGCTGAGTCTCAGCTCATTCCAGGATTTCTGTCCCACGTTGCCAGAAAGATCCACATACTTGGGAATCATATCCCACCTGGATAGGGGGAAGGTGGAGAGTTTGCTTGTTGTATTGGCTGGATAGAGAGGCCACATCTGAGCAACAAAAGAGGTTCTCTTGGGGGTGACTCTTAGGTCTAATTTTAAGTAGGCTTGACCTGTTCTTTGTGGGGTTAAGTTTCATATGAACAAACCCCAAGACTGGGGACTCAGCCTATATCTTTGATTGTCTGCATTGCTTGTGAGAATATCAAGAATTCAACTTGGGGAAGTTGAATTTTCCCCTTTCTCACCATTCTCTGAAGGGGACTTTGCAAATACTCTTTTATTCACTGTTCAAATCACTCTGGGATTTATCAGGGCATCACTTTGGACAAACCAAGAAAATCTCATGTCCTACTCAAGGTTCCATGTACTAATGGTATTCAATTAAGCTGTCTACATAACTTATATTAGAAAATGCACTAGTCAAAATATAAATTTTGTACCAAATAAACATTTTTTGCTTTAGTCTCACACATAAAGTAAAATTTAAAAATGTTAATTACCATCTATTTTCAGCACCCTGCAGTAATGACATTCCTGGTTCTTCCTCATGCAAAAACATTTTTTTAATTTGTACAACAAAGGAGGAAGTTTAATTCTTCCTCCTTTCTCCCCAGTCCTCCAAGGGGACTTTGCAAATACTTCTTTATTCACTGCCCAAATTACTCTGGGATATATGGTTTATCATACTTACCTGGAAAAATCCACAAGATCCCATGCCCTATTCAAGATTCCATGTAATCATGGTGTTCAAATAAACTGACCATACAAGTTAAATTAGGTAATGTGCTACCCAAAATATAAATTTTGCCCCAAATAAACATCTCCCCTTTTGTTCTCACACAGAAGTTGAAGTTTAAAATATGGACCATACCGTTCTTTACCCAACTTTCTGATTTACCTTAGTCCTATCCAGATCATCTTCCTTCATATCTTTAATCAAAGTCTGATCCCTTTTTTGACTTTTAAAGCTGTTCCTGCATGGGGTAATGCTGATTTTCATAGCTTCAAGAGCTCTAACTCTGCATCTCAGGTGTCATATAAATACCCGAGGTTTCTGGAAATGACCAGATTATATACAAACGACTAAGTATCTCAGATTTAGAAATAACAGTTACAACTCTGAATATAAGTGACTGCTGTAAGAGCTTACAATCTATGGCCTGTTCTATGGTATCAGGGGTTTCCCCACTGGTAAAGTTTAACAGCTCCATATTTTGTCTCCCATCCCTGGAATGACTTTTAAAAGGGGGAATGTATTAAGTTGCAAATTTACACTTCTAAGGTTGTGAAAATGTCAAAATTATGGCACCTACAAGAGGTTACCTACACTCAAGAAAGTCCAGTGAAGTTTGGGGTTTCTCTCTTAGCTGGGAGGGCTCATGGGGACTGTCTCCTGGCTTCATGTTTCATGCAGCTCTTCCAGGGCATTTTCTTTATGCATCTCCAGTGGGATCTGGCTGCGTGGGCTCTGTTGACTCTGGTGGCTCTAAAGCTTTTTTCCAAAATGGTTCTTCTTAAAGGGCCCCAGTAAGCAACCCCACCTTGAATGGGTGGAGACACATCTCCATGGGAACCAACTATATCAAAAGTTATCACCCACAATTGGGTGGGTCACATCTCCATGGAAACAGTAAAAAAACTCCCACCTGGCAATACAGAATGAGGGTTAAAGAACTTGGATTTTCTGCTGTATACAACAGATTCAAACTGGCACAGGCCCCAGCCTGATAGCCCATGCTCTCATCTTTTTTTTTTTACCAAGTTTGTATATTGAATTTAGTCCATATGAGTGAGGCATGACAATATTTAGTCTTTTTTCTTTCTGACATTTCACCTAGTTGCATGCCTCACAACTTCATTCCTTCTTGTGGCTGATCAGCAGTCCTCATTGTATGCATGCACCACAGTTCCCTCTTCCTTCCCTTAGTACTTGTACCTTTAAGCCACCTCCATCCATTGTGAATTGTGAACACTGCTGCCATAAACACCAGCATGCTAATGTCCATTCATGTCCCCACACTCAATTCCTCCAGGTATATATCACTTAATGAAGCCCTTGATCTTGAGGCTTGCTCTTATGAATTTTATTTATGTAGCGGAGAAGCTTCTCCTACCTAAGGTATGCCTAAGAATTACTTCCAGAGGACCTCTTTTGTTGCTCAGATGTGGACTCTCTCTCTATCTAAGTTCAACTCTGAAAGTGAAATCATTTCCCTCCCCCCTACATGGGACATGACCTCCAGGGGTGAAAATCTCCCTGGCAACATGGGGATATGACTCCCAGGGATGACCCTGACCCTGGCACCTTGAGATTGACAATGCCATCCTGACCAAAAGGGGGAAATAGAGTTGAGAGACTACACTGAGGCTATTCTTACAAAAGCTTCAGCTAGACATTGCTACCTATCATAGTTGCAAAACAACGACCAAAACCATTTCTGCCAACTCTAAAGAACACCTAAAGCTTTATGTGAGATTCTACAAAGGTTCCATGCACTAGGATTGCTTTCCAGAAAACTACAACCTTCAGATGGGTTCCTAGATCAGATAAATTCTGAAATGCCAGAGGGGCCAGCCTTTCCAGAACATCAATTATTTCCATCCCCCTACCCCATGTTATTGACAGCCCCTTTCAACATGAAAAAGTTAGAATGGGCATAGCCCTAATACCCCTAAAGAGTGAAAGATCAAAGAAGATGGTGTTGTTATACAGAGAAGGTAGGGTATAATAAATGAGTATGATTGCTAAATCATTATATTGATATTTCTTTCAGTCTCCAGTGTCTTGAGCAGCTAGTGATAAAAAGCTGAAAGTGTGGAATTGTAACCCATACCAAACTCTGAATGAAATCTTTTCTACAACTGATTGTTGCGGTATGTTTTGAAACTTATTCCTTTTTTGTGTATGTGTTATTTTTTACAAAAAAGAAAAAAAAGTTGATCGTGATGATGTATGCACAAATGATGATATTGTGAACCATTGATTGTACACTTTGGATGATTACATGGTATGTGAATATATAATATATATCAATAAAATGGCATTAAAAAAAAAAAGTCAATGCAAACAAATCCACAGCAGCAGAAAACATCTTTGTTTGTGAGAGGATGTATGGCATAAGGAGGCATGGGAAGAAGGCATTCTAAATTGGCACTAGGGAACTTGGAAGTGATTGATATGCTGACTAAATTGATTGTGGTGACGATCTTACAGGTGTATCCCTAAGTCAAAACTTATCAAATTGTACATCTTAAATACAGTCAAATCTCATTTTATTGTACTTTGCTTTATTGTGCTTCACAGATATTGCATTTTTTACAAATTGAAGGTTTGTAGCAACCTTGTGCCAAGAAAGTCTACTGGTGCCATTTTCCGTAAGTGAGTGTTTCCTTCGTGTCTCTGTGTCACATTTTAATTAAGATCTGTACATTGTTTTTTTTTTTTAGACCATAATGCTTTTCACACTTAATAGATTGCAGTATAGTGTAAACATAACTTTTATATGCACTGGAAAACCAAAAAATTCATGTGACTCACTGTTTTGTGTTATTTGTTTTATTTCAGTAGTCTGGAACGCAACCCGCAATATCTCTGAGATATGACTTGTATGTGCATTTCATTGTAAGTCAAATACACCTTAATAAAACTTTTTAAATTTTTTTTGCCACATTTCAGTTTAGTTAAAAACAATGGTTCTTCCAAACAATTTTTAAAGTTGTCCCTTTGTTTGGTCTCTACAGATTTTTAGTCCTATGACAATGGAGCACAGGAAGATGGGAAGAGTAAGGGTATGCCAGTCTTCTGTAAAGTGGTAGTGTGCAGTAAACCAGGCCTGTTTTCAGTATCCGTGAACTGATTTTCGCGAAACTATTTGCACATGAGTACCTCTCAGTCAATTTAAAAACTATACCTCAGTTTGAGGACCACAACTTTTAAAGCTCAGCCTGTTTAGATGTGAAGAATAGATTGGAAAATTGTAAGATGAAGCAGGAAGATCAGTTGGGAAGGGGCTGCAGTAATATAGGTAATAGAGGACGGTGCTTGAATTAAGGTAGCTATTATGATAATCAAGAGATATTTAGAGGGTAGAATTGATAAACTACATAGGGTTTATTAGAGGGTAGAACAGATAAACTAGAGGGTAAAGCTTGAGATGATTCCCAGATTTCTGACAGAGGTAACCAAGTGATGGTCGCACCAATGAGATGGGACACAGAAGTTTGGAAGAGAAAGAAAAGTTTTATTTTACACTTGTTGAGTTTAGACAACAACATGATACTGGACACCTAACTGAGGATGGAAAGTGCAGCGGATCTGGAGCTCAGAAGAGCTCCTGTAAAGAATGTCTGAAGCCAGTTCACCAGAATCACCAAGGGTACTTGTTAAAAATGCAGATTCCTGGCCCTATCCTAGGCCTACTTATCAAAAATCCATAGGAATAGCCTGGAAATCTGTAGTTAAAAAAAAGCGCCCCAGGGAAACAAAGGTGGAGTGTAAGATGAGTGAAAGTTGAGAGAGGAAATACTGAAGAAACTAGCACTTAAGTTTCATTCTAAAAACAGAAATAGAAACAAGCAAAGGCAATTAAGAAAAGAGGTGAAAAGATAACTGTAGAGTATATTATCAAAGAAGCCACGTTTACATTTAGTGATTAAAATCGTAACGTCTAGAATATATTTAAAGTAGTCATTATCTAATACAGACTGGACTTAGCCAATCCTTAACGCCGGTACATCACATTCCATTCCTGCTTAACGCTGAGGCAAGTTGAGACTCTCCTATTTGTTACCACCCTATTCTCTGGATTGTTCATTCATACTACCAAGAGAACATAGTATCCATGGCTTTGCAAAGTTCAAGCATCAAGTTTTCAGCTCAAAGAAAAGTAAGTCAAATACTTTATTTAAATTAGACCCAGTAAAGCCTTGAGCCTTTTGTTCCTGTAACTATTTTATTAATAAACTGTTATTTTCAGATTGGGTACCTCTTATCCCACTGTATCACGGGGGGCCCATTATATCACTGTCTCAGTATTTTCATTTGTAGAAAGGAGGATAAGAACATCAATACTACCTCACTACTTTGATGGAGTTGGTTAGAATTAAATTAATTTTTCGAAGGCAGGATTGATTGTCTCACTAGTTCCTTAACAATTGTGTCTAGAGTTTGACACACAGAGCATGAGTGCAGCGAATGGTAGCTGCATTATAATAACTGTTTGTTGAAATGTTTGTTAGCCCAAAAGCCGTTTTTAATTGCTATTATTTACAAACACATTCTACACTTTCCTTCCTCAATCCAGATTTAGACCCCCAAGTAACCAAATTTAAAGTAAACTTCTTGACTCAGGGCCAAGCGGTGGCTGAAGGAACTGCAGCTCTGTCCCCATATGCAATCTAAATAAAAAACATTATTTGCTGTACAAATAGCTTCACAACCAGTCCAGTGTACCGCTGCCAAACCCGTTCTTTTTAGTAATTTTGAGGGAGATGTAGAACTTTCGAGGGATCAAAGTGATCAGATCCCACGGTGACCTCCCATGACATGTGGCCACGAAACTCTCCAAAGTTGCCTTGGCCTTCCCCACGTCCGGAACCTAACATGAGACTGCGCCACCGGCTGAGAGCTCCCGCAGGCACTCAGCTCCTAGTAGGCCTCCTCTGCATTGCCACCGAAAGCCGCAACCCAGCAGGCTCACAGCTAACTCGCTCGGGCCTCAGCCACCAGCCCCTCCTCCCGAGGCGGAGGCGGGGCGGGAAAGGGCAGTTTCCGCCTCTCGGGCGGACCTCGGCGGCGGGGGCGGGCCTGGAGGGCGGGGCCTGGCGCCGCCAGTCCCGCCTTCGCGAAGGCGGGAGGGATCCGCGGCAGCTGCGGGAGACTGTCTGCGGCTCAGCTGCCAAGCGGAGCGGCCTCGGGCTCCTCCCAGTGGCCAGCCCCGGCGGAAGCAGGAGGTGGGGGTAGCTTGCGAGCTGCTGGTCTCTCCCGCGGCGTTGGGGCCCGCGTTTCGCGGCGGCTGCTCCATTCGGCGCTTCGCAGGCGGCCGGCTTTTTCTCGTGCCCGCCGGCTCCTCGACCAGGCCTCCCGCCTAGCCCCAGCGCACAGTGCCGACCCCGCCGGCGCTCTCCCGCCCCGTCTCAGACTCTCGTCGCCGCCGCCGCGGCTCCGGCCCCGGCCCCGATGGCTCTTTGCAACGGAGACTCCAAGGTCAGTCTCTGGCTTGGGGGGGTCCCTGTCTCGCCGCTTCCCGGCGGGGGCGAGGCTCTGGGGCAGGAGAGCCCCCGCGCGGGGCTCTCGCGACCCCTCCCCCCAGCCCGTCAGCGCAGCCCTGCGGCTCTGGCAGCGTCGCGTCGGAGAGTTCCCGGTCCGGGCCTGTGGCATGTTTTCTCCCCGGGAGTGGGTGCTTTGTTGATTCTGTCCGCGTGTCGGGGTTTCTGGCGCCCGCCGATCTCCGGGCTTCGGGGAGGGCGTCCTCTCCTCGCGGCCGCGCTGCTGGCCCCCGCCTCCCCCGCGCCTCAGTCGGGCGCGGAGCTGGGGGAGCGCGGCCCCAGGGTGGGGGTAGGGAGGCGAACGGATTTGCTTATGTGGCTGTGAGGGGAGCTTCCTCGGTCCCCACCCCGTGCCTCCCCGAGGCGGGGGACCTTTTGTGGAGACCGCGGGGCCCACCGCAGGCAGGGCAGGGTCGTGGGCCTCGCGTGGGGCGTTCGAGCGGTGCGGGGCTCTCACCTTCCCGCCACCCTGCTTCCCGCCTGCCGCTCGCCGAGGCCCGCTGGGTTGCCCCACGGCGGCCTTGGGGTCGGCGGCAGCTGGGCGAGCCGACGACACAGAGGGCGGCCTGAGTCGGCCCACCTCCCGGTCCGCCAGCCCCTCGCCAGGACCTGTGCCCGGCGCGTCCTCATTCTGCGCCCCTAGCTAGCCTTCTCCGAGGCAAAGGCTAGTAAGTAAAAGTGTGTCCAGGCCCGACCCCCATCCAGCCCACTCCCCATTTTTTTGTGCGGGGACCTGCACCCCCGCCGCGGGGACTCGTCTGTGGGACGCTCGCCGCTGCCACCGTGCCCGCAGGCGCGGGAGTCGGGAGTCCCCGGGTGCTGAAAAAGTTAACTTCACGTGCGGAGCGGGGAGATCTTGTTTGGGCCGCTGCTGCGTTTCTCGTCACCTCCAACTTAACTTTTTCCTTCCCTGGTCCGGCTAATTGGGCTTCGCTTTCACTTCTGCATTAACATTTTAGTTGGCCTCGTGTTCTACAGACCCTCGTAAAGACAGTTTTGTCAGGGGGAAACTGCACAGTGTTGACTTGGGATATACTTGAGCAAGATCCATCTCCTCCTGCATGTTGTTTATGGCCCGGGTTCAGGAAATCACTTAATTGAATTTCATTCGCCGGTGTGGAGTTTTACATTTCGGGTGGGAATTGGTGTTTTGTGTCAGTTAGTAGTAGTGCCTTATGCAGGCAGATTTTTAATATTCTCACACAAAGTTGGTGTCACATGTGATGGGTTCCTCAGTGTGAACGATTGTTTAGGATCTGGTAATCATTCAAAAATATTTGTTGAACAAATAAGTGAAGCTTATAAAGTATCTCTTTTAAACCAAGAAGACTAATGCTTAGACCAGTTGGCGCTTATTCTCACTATTATAAAGCTCAATGAAGACATTCAAACCTACAACTTCTGACCTCAGTGTTCAACTCTTTCCTGGACGCTATTTGACTTGCAAAGCATTTTTCTTCCCCCTTTAATTTTTGTAAAGCAGTTTTATTCACACACCAGGCTATACATCCAAAGTGTACAGTCAGTGGCTCTTGGTATAATCACAGCCTTTAATTTTGAGCTTTTCAGCTCGTTGGGAAAGATTCATCTTGGTGCTTTCTAGTAGCCATAGAGGAAGGTATGGTATTAGAAGCACTCAAACCTAATTTGCAGACTTTGAAAAATGAGTAGTACATTTGAGGTGAGTATTTTCATAAATTTAGGTGACAGCAGAAATTCATGATTCAGTTTTCAAACTACTTTGTCTCAGCATTATATAACAATTTTTTTCCTGGTTTTTTTTTTTTTGCTTTGGAATTTTAAGGAAAATTTTCATCAATTTGATGTATTTGAGCCTAAGGTGAATTACAATTGAATTATTTTTCTTTCACGGTCTTTTATGTTTTATAGCTTAACTAAGCATTAGATGTGGATCAAACTGGAAACATTTTCCAGGGGAATAATCCAGGAAATTAACATATCATCAAATCTGTGATTTTTGTGTATCCTAAGGTGAAAAAAAAAAACTTGACAATTCAACCCTAACATGCCATTGAGCATAAGAAACATTTCAAGTAAAGAGATGTTTAAATAGGAGGAAAAATTCATATTAAAATAAATGAAATAAGATTTTTTGAAGAGATCCACCTGGAAATTTGAGTGGGTGTCTGTTTTCCATAATTTAGCACTGAACCACCTTTGACCTGGGAATAAAATAAAATTTCTCAGACTTACTTTTTACCTTGATTGTGCTTTGACAGTTGTGTGTAAATTCTAATTCAGAAATTAAAGAAAGGGATGGTTTTGATTACTATTTCTGGTACATTTCAGTTCCATGGGATTCTCTAAAGCAGCATTTTTGCATGATAAAAATTAGAGACCTAAAAGCTTAAGCATTTGTACTATTTTCACTAGTTTTATACATAGTAGCATTTTAGAGCTGGAAAGGACTTTTGTGTGTTTTAACTCCCTAAACTGAAAAAATATAGCTGGGATTAGAGCCTGGCTTTTCTTTTTGTTTTGAGGCTGCTTTGGTCACCCATCCAAGGCAAATACTTGTTTTCTTACTTAAGGAACTCATTTAATATTATTTAGATAAAGAGCCCAGATGAGTACTGTTTCTTTAAAAAGTCTTATAACCTGTGTCAGAATTGTATTTGACATAGTAACTTTTTTCAGTTTTATTAAGGCAGCATTATCATAGCAATGTTCTTTAGATGATGTGTTAATTTTCCCAGGGTTTGCTTTTATCTAAGCCTCAGACTTCTTTTTTCTTTTTAGAAAAATTTTTTAATGTTTAATTTTTTAATTTCCATGATAACATAATATTTCCCATTTTAGGCAGTTCCATGTATACAGTTCAGTGGAAATGATATTACATTCATAATGTTGTACCACCATTACCACTATCCATTATGAAACCTTTTCAAAAATTACCCCAAACAGAAACTCTACACCTGCTAAGCACTAACTCCCTACTTTCTATTTCTATGCATGTGCCTATTCTGGTTATTTCATATCATTGAAATCATACCTAATCTGTTCTTCTGCATCTGTCTTATTTTGCTCAACATGATGTCTTCAAAGTTCATCCATATTGTAGCATGTATCAGAACTTCATTCTTTTTTCATTCATTTTTTTTCCATTGTATGTATATACCACTTTTTGTTTATTCATTCGTCTCTTGATGAACACTTGAGTTGTTTCCACCTTTTGGCTATTGTAAATAATGCTGCTATGAACCCTGGTATGCAAATTCTTATTGAGTCCCTGCTTTCATTTCTTTTGGGTATATACTTAGATGTGAAATTGTGGAGTCATATGGTAATTCTATACTTAGCTTTCTGAGAAACTGCCAAACTATTTTACCCAGTAGCCACACCAACAATGTACAGGGTTCCTATGTTTCTGCATCCTTGCCAACACTTATTTTCCATTGTTTTAATTCTAGGGGCGTGAAGTGGTTTTCTCATTGTGGTTTTGATTTTCATTTCCTTTATAGCTAATGATGTTGAGTTTCTTTACCTGTGTTTATTGGCTATTGTGTATCTTCTTTGGAGAAAATCTGTTTGCCCATTTTTTTTAAAAAATATTTTTATTGATGAAACAACATACAAACACAAACATTCTTAACATAAAAACATTCCATACAGGGCAGTGCGACAGTCACTCAGTGGCAGAATTCTCACTTGCCATGCCGGAGACCCGGGTTCGATTTCTGGTGCCTGCCTGTGGTAGTTAGATTCAGTTGTCAACTTGGCCAGGTGAAGGCACCTAGTTCTGTTGCTGTGGGCTTGAGCCAAAGGTATGTGAACCTCATCTGTTGCTGATTACATCTTCAGTCAGCTAGAAGGCGTGCCTGCTGCAATGAATGACGTTTGGCTTAATTGACTGGTGCTTAAATGAGAGAGTGCAATGTAGCACAGCCTAAGCAGCTCGGCATTCCTCATCTCAGCACTCACAGCTCAGCCTTTGGAGATGCAGAAAGAAATCACCCTGGGGAAAGTTGTTGGGACCCGGGGGCCTGGAGAGAAGGCCAGCAGAGACCATCCTGTGCCTTCCCACGTAAGAGAGAACCTCAGTGGAAAGTTAGCTGCCTTTCCTCTGAAGGACTAACGAAATAAATCCCCTTTTATTAAAAGCCAATCCGTCTCTGGGGGCGGGCCGCGGTGGCTCAGCGGGCAAAGTGCTTGCCTGCTATGCCGGAGGACCTCGGTTCGATTCCCGGCCCCAGCCCATGTAACAAAAACGGAGAAACAAAATACAATAAAAACAAGAAAATGTTTAAAAGATGTTTCCCTTTCTTCCTCCCTTCCTTCCTTCTATCCTTCCTTCCTTCTCTCTGTCTTTCCTTTAAAAAAAAAAAAAAAAAAAAAGCCAATCCGTCTCTGGTGTGTTGCATTCTGGCAGCTAGCAAACTAGAACACTGCCCATGTGAAAAAAAACAAAAAACAACATTCCATATATGGTGTGCAATTGATGGTTCACAATATCATCACATAGTTGTATTTTCATCACCATGATAATTTTTTAGAACATTTGCATCACTTCAGAAAAAGAAAAAACTGATACATACCATACCTGTTACCCCTCCCACTCATTGACTACTACCCAATATATTTTAACCTTTGTTCCGCCTATTCGTTTTTTAAATCCATATCTTTTACTCATCTATCCATACCCTAGGTAAGGGAAGCATCAAACACAAGGTTTTCTCAATCACCCAGTCACATTGTAAATATTACATCATTATACAGTCATCTTCAAGAAACAAGGCTACTGGAATACAGCTCTGGTTTCAGGTACTTCCCCATAGCCCCTCAAATACACCATAAACTGAAAAGGGATATCTATATAATAGGTAAGGAAACCTCCAGGATAATCTTTGACTGTTTGAAATTTCTCAGTCACTGACACTTTATTTTGTCTTATTTCTCTTTCCCCTTTTGGTCAAGGTTTCCTTAGTCCCTTGAGACTGGGTGCCAGCTCATCCCGGGATTTTTGTCCCACATTGCCAGGGATATTTACAACCCTAGGAGTCATGTCCTATGTAGGGGGGCGAGGGTAGTGGGTTCACTTGCTGTGTCTATGGCCCATTTTTTAAAATTAATTAATTTTTTATATATGATACATAACCACATGCAAACACAAGCATTCTTATTATATGATCATTGTCCTTGTTATATAATCAGTAACTCACACTATCATCACACAGTTGTATAGTCATCATCATGATCATTTCCTAGAACATCTACATCAATTCAGAAAAAGCAATAAAAAGAAAACAAGAAAATTCATACATACCATACCCCTTACCCTTCCCCGATCGCTAGTATTTCAATCTACTGAATTTATTTTAACATTTGTTCCTCCTGTTATTTATTATTAATCCATATGTTTTACTTGTCCGTTGATACGGTAGACAAAAGGAGCATCACACACAAGGCTCTCACAACCACACAGTCACACTGTGACAGCCATATCATCATAGAATTATCTTCAAGAAACATGGCCACCAGAACACAGCTCCACACTTTCAGGCAGTTCCCTCCAGCCTCTCTATTACAACTTGACTAACAAGGTTATATCTATTTAATGTGTAAGAATAACCTCCAGGATAATCTCTGGATTCTGTTTGAATTTCTCAGCCACTGACACTTTATTTTGTCTCATTTTGCTCTTCTCCCTTCTGATCGAGAAGATTTTCTCAATCCCTTGATGCTGTGTTCCAGCTCATTCTAGGATTTCTGTCCCATGTTGCCAGGAAGGTCCACACCCCTGGGAGTTGTGTCCCACTTAGAAAGGGGGAGGGTAGTGAATTTGCTTGCTGTGTCGGCTGAGAGAGAGAGTATTGCCCATTTTTAAATTGGATAGTTTCTCTTTTTGATGTTCAATTGTAAGAGTTCTTTATATATTCTAGAGACAAGACTTTTACGAGTTATATGATTTGCAAATCTTTTCTGCCATTCTGTGGATTGTCTTCATTTTCTTCATGGTGGCCTGTGAAGTACAAAGGCTTTTTTTTTGTACCAAGGCTCTTAATTTTGATGAAGTCCACAATTTATCTATTTTTTCTTTTGTTGTTATATCTGAGAAACCATTGCTTAATTCAAGATCATGAAGATTTGCATAATTGCCTATGTTTACTTTGATCTATTTTGAGTTCAGTTTTGTATATGGCTTGAGGTAAGGATCTTCATTCTTTTCCATGTGGCTGGCTATCTAGCACCATTTGTTGGAGAGACCATTCTTTATCCATTTAATGATCTTCGCATGCTTGTTGGAAATCAATTGAGCATAAATGTGAGTATTTATTTCTGGACTTTTCAGTTCTGATGCATAGGTCAGTATGCCTATCCTTATGCAAAACAAAAACACATTGTTTTGATCACTGTAGCTTTGTAGTTTGTCTTCCTCCCAACTCTTCCTAACCTGTTACTAGAATCAGCTTAATTTCTACAAAGAATCCAGGCATTGAATCTGTAGATCAATTTGAGAAGTAGTGTCATCTGAACAATATTAAACGTGGGAAATCTTCCCATCTATTTAAGTCTTCTTTAACTTCTTTCAACAATGTATTGTTAACTTTTCACATATATTTTACACTTACCTGAATGTTGTATTCTTTTTGATGCTACTATAAATGGAATTGCTTTATTTTCATTTTGAATTGTTTATTACAAGTATATAGAGATAAAATTGATTTTTGTATATTGATCTTGTATCCTGCAACCTTGCTGAACTCACATTTTTAGTTTAAAATAGATGATTAGATTTTGAGTGGATTCCTTATAAGTTTCTTTATATGCAAGATCATGTCATGTACAGTATTTTTTTTTTCCTTTCCTCTTAGGATGTCTTTTGTTTCATTTTCTTGCTGAATTGCCCTGGCTGATACCTCTAGTACAAAGTTGAAAAGAAGTGGCAAGAGCCGAAATCCTTGCTCCTGGTCTTAGTGGGGGAAGTGTTTAGTCTCTCACCATTAAGTATAGTGTTAGCTGTGAGTTTTCTGTAGATGCCTTTCATCAGGTTGAGGAAATTCCCTTATATTCATTACTAGTTTTCTGAGTATTTTTCGTCATGATGAAGTGTTAAATTTTTTCCAATGCTTTTTCTGTGTCTAATGAAATGATCATGAGGTTTTTGTCCTTTATTCTATTGATATGGTCTATTACAATAATTGGTTTTTGGATGTTAAACCAACCTTACATTCCTGAAATATGTTTCCCTTGTTCATGGTGGATAATCCTTTTTAATATTGCTAGATTTGATTTGCTGGTGTCTTATTGAGGAGTTTTCCATCTATATTTGTGTAGTAGTTTCCTTTTCTTATAATGGCTTTGTCTGATTTTGGTATCAGAACAATACTTGCCTCAGAATAAGTTGGAATTCACCTTTTACTATACTCACTTTACCTGATCAGTTTTTGGTGTGACACACTAAGTTATGTTTTGGTGGACCATGTTCATCTTGCTGCAATATTATAATGAATTGTGAAATACGTTCCTTCCAATTCCAGCATCTGATTGTGTGAAATAGGGCTCAAGGCTGAGAAGGTAACTATTTGTTAATGGTAGTTGGTACAGTTTGAGTAGGTAGAGGTTGAGTTAAGACTGAAAAATAAGAGTTCAGGCTAGTGAGTGACTAATTTATCCACTTTAAAAGATGGATTTAACCAGATTGACTTGTGGTTTTGTAATGGACTGGCTCTCAGATTTGGGTGAATGTTGGCTGTGTTATTGACACTATGGCAGTGTTTGACCATCCAGTGCACTCCTGAAAGCTGAGCCGTTTTCTGGGGTAACAGTTACTCATTGTGGCAGGGTCTTTCAGTTTATAGGGAGGGTGGTAGTTTGAAAAGCCCACTAATAGGTATTTTTGTTTTTATTGAGGTAAGATGTGTGTATAGTAAAATGCACAAATCTTTAAGTCTACAATTTAAGTTTTTGACAAATGTTTGTAACCATGTGACTACCATCTTAGTCAAGATCTAGAGCATTTTCATCACCCCAGAGTTCCTTCATGCCCTTAGGCAGTCAGTTCCTCTGCTTTCTCGGCCACAACCACAGCTTTGAGTTCTGTAATCATAGATTCAATTAGTCTCTTTTTGAATATTATATAAATAGAATCATACAGGAGTTCTGCCTTCTTTCACTCAACGTGATTTTGAGATCTATCCTTTTTGTTTTGTTCATCAGTAGTTTTTTTTAAGTTGTTAAGTGGTATTACAATGCATGCATATATCAGAATTTGTTAATCTATTCACCTGTTCATGACCATTTTGAACATTTGGTTTGTTACCAGTTTTTGTGAAACAAAAATTCTATTATTTTTCTTGGGCACACATTTAGTAGGGAAATACTGGGTCATAGGATAGCTCCTAATAAGGTTTTCAGTCTCACATTTACCACTGTGTGGAATAATTAGGCTGTGATAATAGGCTACTTGATACTTGAAGAGAGATAGTAAAAGAAACTTTTCTTTTAATATAATAGGACAAACTGCAAAGCTTTATCACAGTGGGCATGGGTATCGGGAATAGTGGCTAATTAGAGGTAATAATGCAGTCTTACATATAGAAATTTAAAAGCTTATACATAAGTAGAGATAATAGTGTAATGAGCCCTCATCCCTTTTATCATCCAGCTGTGCAATTATCAACGCGAGGTCAGTCTTATTTCATATATAGACCTCCTTACAACAAGTGGATTATTTTGACACAAATCCCAAAACATGTATTTTAAAGATGTTTTAAAGACATATTTAAAAAAAAACATAATCAAGTCTGTTATACTGTATCAAAATTTATTAGACTATCCTAAGAATGAATAATTCCTTAATACTATCTGTGCCTGTTTGAATCTGTTGTGTACCCCAGAAAAGCCGAGTTCTTTAATCCTTGTTCAATATTGCTGGGTGGGAGTTTTTTTTTTTTTATTGTTTCCATGGAGATGTGACCCATCCAATTGTGGGTGGTAACTTTTGTTTAGATGGTTTTCATGGAGTTGTGTCTCCACCCATTCAAGGTGGGGTTGCTTACTGGAGCCCTTTAAGAGGGAACCTGTGGTAGTTAGGTTCAGTTGTCAACTTGGCCAGGTGAAGGCACCTAGTTCTGTTGCGGTGGACATGAACCGATGGTACATGAACCTCATCTGTTGCTGATTACATCTGCAGTCGGCTGGGAGTGTACCTGCTGCAATGAATGACGTTTGACTTAACTGGCTGATGCGTAAATGAGAGGGATCAATGTAGCACAGCCCAAGCAGCTCAGCATACCTCATCTCAGCACTTGCAGCTCAGCCCAGGCCTTTGGAGATGCAGAAAGAACTCATCCCAGGGAAAGTTGTTGGAACCCAGAGGCCTGGAGAGAAGGCCAGCAGAGACCATCCTGTGCCTTGCCACGGAAGAAAGAGCCTCAGTTGAAAGTTAGCTGCCTTTCCTCTGAAGAACTAACAGAATAAATCCCCTTTTATTAAAAGCCAATCCAGACTTCTGAAGAAGATGGCGGCTTAGTAAGATGCGCGGGTCTTAATTCCTCCTTCAGAACAGCTACTAGGGAAGTAGAAACGGTACAGAACAGCTCCTGGAGCCACGGCAGAGACCAAGAAGACAGCATACCCCATTCTGGAACGGCTGACTGGCTGGGAGAACCCACTGCGGTGAGATCACCGAGGGGCGCGTGCTTCCCCGGGCCGGGGTGGCAGGTGGCCGCAGACCCTCCCTCCCTCCTTCCCGGGCCGGCTGGGAGAATTGGACAGGCGATCCCCTCAAGCCGCGGCGGCTGGCACCCCCCCCCCCACACGCGGCCCCCTGGACCAGCTGGGAGAATTGGATCGGCGATCCCCCAAGCCGCAGAGACCGGCGACCGGGGTCCCTTCCAAACACGTGACTTCCCGGGCCGGCTGGGAAATTTGGACAGGTGCTCCCCCAAGCCACGGAGGCCGGCGACCCTCCCCATGCGCAGATTCCCGACCGGCTGGGAGATTCGGATTGGCACTCCCCGAAGCCGCTTCGGCTGGCGGCCCTCCCCCACAGCGAGAGTTTTCCAAAGTTAAAGGAGCCACAGCATCTTTTACTGGTGGGAGCCGCAGACAGATGAGTGTCACGAGCACCGCCTACTGGGCAGGATAAGAAAAACAGAGCCCAGAGATTTCACAGAAAATCTTTCAACCTGCTGGGTCCCACACCCAGGGAAATCTAATTAAATGCCCAGATGCCAACAGAAAATAACGGATCACGCTCGGAAAATTGAAGATATGGCCCAGTCAAGGGAACAAACCAATAGTTCAAATGAGATACAGGAACTGAGACAACTAATGCTGAATATACGAACAGAAATGGAAAACCTCTTCAAAAACTAAATCAATAAATTGAGGGAGGACATGAAGAAGACATGGGCTGAACAAAAAGAAGAAATAGAAAAACTGAAAAAACAAATCACAGAACTTATGGGAGTGAAGGACAAAGTAGAAAAGATGGAAAAAAACAATGGATACCTACAATGGTAGATTTAAAGAGACAGAAGCTAGAATTAGTGAATTGGAGGATGGAACATCTGAATTCCAAAAAGAAACAGAAACTATCGGGAAAAGAATGGAAAAATTTGAGCAGGGGATCAGGGAACTGAATGAAGCGCACAAATATACGTGTTGTGGGTGTCCCAGAAGAAGAAGGGAAAAGGAGGAGAAAAACTAATGGAAGAAATTATCACTGAAAATTTCCCAACTCTTATGAAAGACCTAAAATTACAGATCCAAGAAGTGCAGCGCACCCCAAAGAGAATAGACCCAAATAGGCGTTCTCCAAGACACTTACTAGTTAGAATGTCAGAGGTCAAAGAGAAAGAGAGGATCTTGAAAGCAGCAAGAGAAAAACAATCGATCACATACAAGGGAAACACAATAAGACTATGTGTAGATTTCTCAGCAGAAACCATGGAAGCTAGAAGGCAGTGGGATGATATATTTAAATTACTAAAAGAGAAAAACTGCCAACCAAGACTCCTATATCCAGCAAAATTGTCCTTCAAAAATGAAGGAGAAATTAAAACATTTATAGACAAAAAGTCACTGAGAGAATTTGTGACCAAGAGACCAGCTCTGCAAGAAATACTAAAGGGAGCACTAGAGTCAGATACAAAAATACAGAAGAGAGAGACATGGAGAAGAGTGTAGAAAGAAGGAAAGTCAGATATGATATATATAATACAAAAGGCAAAATGGTAGAGGAAACTATTATCCAAACAGTAATAACACTAAATGTTAATGGACTGAATTCCCCAATCAAAAGACATAGACTGGCAGAATGGATTAAAAAACAGAATCCTTCTATATGCTGTCTACAGGAAACACATCTTAGACCCAAAGATAAATATAGGTTGAAAGTGAAAGGTTGGGAAAAGATATTTCATGCAAATAACAACCAGAAAAGAGCAGGAGTGGCTATACTAATATCCAACAAATTAGACTTCAAATGTAAAACAGTTAAAAGAGACAAAGAAGGACACTATCTACTAATAAAAGGAACGATTAAACAAGAAGACATAACAATCATAAATATTTACACACCGAACCAGAATTCCCCAAAATACGTGAGGAATACACTGCAAACACTGAAAAGGGAAATAGACACATATACCATAATAGTTGGAGACTTCAATTCACCACTCTCATCAATGGACAGAACATCTAGACACAGGATCAATAAAGAAATAGAGAATCTGAATATTACTATAAATGAGCTAGACTTAACAGACATTTATAGGACATTACATCCCACAACAGCAGGATACACCTTTTTTTCAAGTGCTCCGGGATCATTCTCAAAGATAGACCATATGCTGGGTCAGAAAGCAAGTCTTAACAAATTTAAAAAGATTGAAATCATACAAAACACTTTCTCAGATCATAAAGGAATGAAGTTGGAAATCAATAATAGGCAGAGTGCCAGAAAATTCACAAATACATGGAGGCTCAACAACACACTCTTAAACAACCAGTGGGTCAAAGAAGAAATTGCAAGAGAAATTAGTAAATACCTAGAGGCGAATGAAAATGAAAACACAACATATCAAAACTTATGGGACGCAGCAAAGGCAGTGCTAAGAGGGAAATTTATTGCCCTAAATGCCTATATCAGAAAAGAAGAAAAGGCAAAAATGCAGGAATTAACTGTCCACTTGGAAGAACTGGAGAAAGAACAGCAAACTAATCCCAAAGCAAGCAAAAGGAAAGAAATAACAAAGATTAGAGCAGAAATAAATGAAATTGAAAACATGAAAACAATAGAGAAAATCAATAAGACCAGAAGTTGGTTCTGTGAGAAAATCACCAAGATTGATGGGCCCTTAGCAAGATTGACAAAAAGAAGAAGAGAGAGGATGCAAATAAATAAGATCAGAAATGGAAGAGGAGACATAACTACTGACCTCACAGAAATAAAGGAGGGAATAACAGGATACTATGAACAACTTTACGCTAATAAATACAACAATTTAGATGAAATGGACGGATTCCTGGAAAGACATGAACAACCAACTTTGACTCAAGAAGAAATAGATGACCTCAACAAACCAATCACAAGTAAAGAGATTGAATTAGTCATTCAAAAGCTTCCTAAAAAGAAAAGTCCAGGACCAGACGACTTCACATGTGAATTCTATCAAACATTCCAGAAAGAATTAGTACCAACTCTCCTCAAATTCTTCAAAATAATCGAAGTGGAGGGAAAACTACCTAATTCATTCTATGAAGCCAACATCACCCTCATACCAAAACCAGGCAAAGATATTACAAAAAAAGAAAACTACAGAGCAATCTCTCTAATGAATATAGATGCAAAAATCCTCAATAAAATTCTAGCAAATCGTATCCAGCAACACATTAAAAGAATTATATATCATGACCAAGTAGGATTCATCCCAGGTATGCAAGGATGGTTCAACATAAAAAAATCAATTAATGTAATACACCACATCAACAAATCAAAGCAGAAAAATCACATGATCATCTCAATTGATGCAGAGAAGGCATTTGACAAGATTCAACATCCTTTCCTGTTGAAAACACTTCAAAAGATAGGAATACAAGGGAACTTCCTTAAAATGATAGAGGGAATGTATGAAAAGCCCACAGCTAATATCATCCTCAATGGGGAAAAATTGAAAACTTTCCCCCTAAGATCAGGAACAAGACAAGGATGTCCACTATCACCACTATTATTCAACATTGTGTTGGAAGTTCTAGCCAAAGCAATTAGACAAGAAAAATCCACAACAAAATTACTAGAGCTAATAAATGAGTACAGCAAAGTAGCAGGCTACAAGATCAACATTCAAAAATCTGTAGCTTTTCTATACACTAGTAATGAACAAGCTGAGGGGGAAATCAAGAAATGAATCCCATTTACAATCGCAACTAAAAGAATAAAATACCTAGGAATAAATTTAACCAAAGAGACAAAAAACCTATATAAAGAAAACTACAAAAAATTGCTAAAAGGAATCACAGAAGACCTAAATAGATGGAAGGGCATACCGTGTTCATGGATTGGAAGACTAAATATAATTAAAATGTCAATCCTACCTAAACTGATCTACAGATTCAATGCAATACCAATCAAAATCCCAACAACTTATTTTTTGGAATTAGAAAAACCAATAAGCAAATTTATCTGGAAGGACAGGTTGCCCCGAATTGCTAAAAACATCTTGAGGAAAAAAAACGAAGCTGGAGGTCTCGCGATGCTGGACTTTAAGGCATATTATGAAGCCACAGTGGTCAAAACAGCATGGTATTGGCATAAAGATAGATATATCGACCAATGGAATCGAATAGAGTGCTCAGATATAGACCCTCTCATCTATGGACATTTGATCTTTGATAAGGCAGTCAAGCCAACTCACCTGGGACAGAACAGTCTCTTCAATAAATGGTGCCTAGAGAACTGGATATCCATATGTAAAAGAATGAAAGAAGACCCGTATCTCACACCTTATGCAAAAGTTAACTCAAAATGGATCTAAGATCTAAACATTAGGTCTAAGACCATAAAACAGTTAGAGGAAAATGTAGGGAGATATCTTATGAATCTTACAACTGGAGGCGGTTTTATGGACCTTAAACCTAAAACAAGAGCACTGCAGAAAGAAATAAATAAATGGGAGCGCCTCAAATTAAATACTTTTGTCCATCAAAGAACTTCATCAAGAAAGTAGAAAGACAGCCTACACAATGGGAGATAATATTTGGAAATGACATATCAGATAAAGGTCTAGTATCCAGAATTTATAAAGAGATTGTTCAACTCAACAACAAAAAGACAGCCAACCCAATTACAAAATGGGAAAAAGACTTGAACAGACACCTACCAGAAGAGGAAATACGGATGGCCAAGAGGCACATGAAGAGATATGCTCAATGTCCCTGGCCATTAGAGAAATGCAAATCAAAACCACAATGAGATATCATCTCACACCCACCAGAATGGCCATTATCAACAAAACAGAAAATGACAAGTGCTGGAGAGGATGCGAAGAAAGAGGCACACTTATCCACTGTTGATGGGGATGTCAAATGGTGCAACCACTGTGGAAGGCACTTTGGCGGTTCCTCAAAAAGTTGAATATAGAATTGCCATACGACCCAGCAATACCATTGCTAGGTATCTACTCAAAGGACTTAAGGGCAAAGACACAAACGGACATTTGCACACCAATGTTTATAGCAGCATTATTTACAATTGCAAAGAGATGGAAACAGCCTAAATGTCCATCAACAGAAGAATGGCTAAACAAACTGTGGTATATACATACGATGGGATATTATGCAGCTTTAAGACAAGATAAACTTATGAAGCATGTAATAACATGGATGGACCTAGAGAATATTATGCTGAGTGAGTCCCGCCAAAAACTAAAGGACAAATACTGTATGGTCCCACCGATGTGAACGGACATTCGAGAATAAACTTGAAATATGTCATTGGTAACAGAGTCCAGCAGGAGTTAGAAACAGGATAAGATAATGGGTAATTGAAGCTGAAGGGATACAGACTGTGCAACAGGACTAGATACAAAAACTCAAAAATGGACAGCACCATAATACCTAATTGTAAAGTAATCATGTTAAAACACTGAATGAAGCTGCATCTGAGCTATAGGGTTGTTTTTTTTTTTGCTATTATTACTACTTTTATTTCTTTTCTCTATATTAACATTTTATATCTTTTTCTGTTGTGTTGCTTGTTCCTCTAAACCGATGCAGATGTACTAAGAAACGATGATCATGCATCTATGTGATGCTGTTAAGAATTACTGAGTGCATATGTAGAATGGCATGATTTCTAAATGTTGTGTTAATTTCTTTTTTTTTTCTTTCCGTTAATTAAAAAAAAAAAATTTGGTGGTCTATTTCTGCTCTCTCGATTTAATTCCACCGATCAATTCTTCTGTCTTTGTGCCAGTATCATGTTGTTTTGACCACCATGACCACCCACTTCGTTCTTTTTTAGGATGCTTTTAGCTGTTTGGGATCTCTTTGCCTTCCAGTGAATTTGGTAAGTAGTTTTTCCAAATCTTCAAAGTAGGCTGTTGGAATTTCGATTGATATTGCATTGAATCTGTAGATCTGTTTGGGTAGAATTGGCATCTTAACTGCATTTAACCTTCCTATCCATGAGCAGTAAATGTCTTTCCACCTATTTAAATCTTTTTTTTTATTTCTTTTAGCAGTGTTTGTAGTTTTCTGTGCACAAGTCCTTTACATGCCTAGTTAAGTTCATTCCTAGATACTTGATTCTTTTAGTTGTGATTTTGAAAGTTTTTTTTTCCTTAATTGGTTCCTCTGTTAGGTCATTACTTGTGTATAGAAACATTACTGATCTTTGCACATTAATTTTATATCCTGCCAGCTTACTGAATTTATTTATTAGCTCAGGTAATTGTGTTGTAGATTTCTCAGGATTTTCCAAGTACAGTATCATGTCATCTGCAAATAATGAAATTTTATTTCTTCATTTCCAATTTGGATGCCTTTTATTTATTTTTCCTGCCTGATTGCTCTCGCTAGAAGTTCTAGTACAAATGTTCAATAATAGTGGTGACTGTAGGCCTTCTTGTCTTGTTCCTCAATCTTAGCGGGAAAACTTTCAGTCTCTCTCCACTAAGTACAATTCTGGCAATGAATTTTTCATATATGCTCTTTATTTATATTGAGGAAGTTACCTTTACCTTTTTTTTTTTTTTTGGCTTAAACAAAGGAAAGTTATTGGTTCATGGATTTGAGGCTAAGGGCCAAAATCAAAGCAACAGCAAGACAATGCTTTCTCTCCAAAGTTTGTAACATTCTGGTGTTGGCTTGCCAGCAATCCTTAGGGTCCCTTGCTTTTCACTTGACAAGGTCCTCTCCTTTCCCTTCCAGGTTCCCTTGACTTCTAGCTTCTGGGTCCCATCTGTGGCTTTCTCTCTGTGTATGAATTTATTCTTCTTATAAAGGACATCAGCAATCCGGATTAAGACCCAAACTCATTGAGTTGAGCCATATAAGGAGGAAAATGGCAGGCATAATTTTACTAGGTTGTTGTGATTTGAAGTTGTATGTATGTCAGAAGAGCATATTCTTTAAATCTAATCCATTTCTATGGGTGTAGACCCATTGCAAGTAGGTGATTCCTACCTTTTGAAGTGTTTTATCAGAAAAGGATGTTGAATTTTGTTGAATGCTTTTTCAGCATCAATCGAAATGATCAGTTGATTTTTCCATTTCGATTTGTTAATGAGCTATATTACATTAATTGATTTCTTGTGTTGAACCATCCTTGCATTCCTGGTATAAACCTCACTTTGTCATGGTGTATAATTCTTTTAATGTATTGTTGGATTCAATTTGCTAGTATTTTGTTGAGAATTTTTATATCTATGTTCATTAAGGAGATTGACCTGTAGTTTTCCTTTCTTGTAGCGTCTTTACCTGGTTTTGGTATTAAAGTGTGGTAGCATCATAAGATAAGTTAGGTAATGTTCCTTTTTCTTCAATTTTTTGGAAAAGTTTGAACAGGATTGGTGTTAGTTCTTTTTGGAATATTTGATAAAATTCCACTTCACGCCATTTGGGCTTTTCTTTGTAGGAAGGTTTTTTGATGAATGTTTGGATCTCTTTACTTGTGATTGGTTTGTTGAGATCTTCTGTTTCTTCTTGAGTCAGCGTAACTTGTTCTCATGTTTCCAGGAATTTGTCCATTTCATTTAAGTTGTGTAATTTCTTGGCATATAGTTGTTCATAGTATCCTCTTATGGTTTTTTTAAAACTTCTTTGGGGTCTGTGGTAATGACCCCCCCTCTCATTTCTGATTTTGTTCATTTGCATCCTCTTTCTTTTTTTGTTTGTCAGCCTTCCTAGTGGTCCATTGATTTTATTTTGTCAAAGAACCAAGTTTTGGTTTATTGATTCTTTTCTTTTGTTCTCCTGTTTATTTAACTCTGCTTTAATCTTTGTTATTTCTCTTCTTCTGTTTGCTTTGGGTTTAGTGTGCTGTTCTTTCTCAAGTTACCCCAGGTGAGCAGTCAAGTCCTTGATTTTTGCTCTCCTTTTTTTAATGTAGGCATTTAGGACAATAAACTTCCTTCTCAGCACAGCCTTTCCAATTTGGTCGCCTTTTATTTTTCTATCCTGCCTGATTACTCTCACTAGAACTTCTAGTACAATGTTCTGATAAATTCTGATATGTCATGTTCTCATTTTCATTTGTCTCCACATAGTTACCGATTTTTCTAGCAATTTCTTCTTTGACCCACTGCTTGTTTAAGAGTATGTTATTTAATCTCCATATACTTGTGAAAGTTCTCATTCTTTCATGATTATTGATTCATAGTGTCATTCCATTGTTATCAGAGAAAGTGCTTTGCATAATTTCAGTGTTTTTAAATTTATGACTATATAGTGACCATCTATTTTGGCTGATATTAGTAATGCTGCTCCTGCTTTCTTTTGGATATAACATGAGTGGCACATCTTTTTCCGTCATTCCACCTTCAATCTATTTATGTCCTTGGATCTAAGGTGAGTATCTTGTAAGCAGCATATAGCTGGATTTTATTTATTAATCCATTCTGCCAGTCTGTATCTTCTAATTGGTAAAGTTAGTCCATTAACATCAAAGTTATTACTGTAAAGACATTTCTGGAATTCACCATCATGTCCTTTGGATTTTATTTGTCAGATCTGTGTATTCTTTTCCCTCTTTATCTTTTATCCATGATGTTATTCTTACTGGTACTTTTCAATTCTGTGCCCTCCTCCAGACCTGTTTCCTGTCTTTTTTTTTTTTTCTTTTTTCAGCCTGCAGAACTCTCTTTAGTATTTCTTGTAGGATTGGTCTCTTGTTGACAGATTCTTTCAGTATTTGTTCATCTATGAAAAAAGTTTAATCTCTCCCTCACTTTTGAAGGACAGCTTGGCTGGGTTCAGAATTCTTGGCTGGAGGATCTTAAATATATCATACCACTGCCTTCTCATCTCTGTAGTGCCAATTGAGTAGTCCAAACTCAGCCTTAGTGGTTTCCCTTAAATGTAGTAGATTGTTTTTCTCTTGCCACTTTCAGGATTTTCCGCTTCTCTTCAACATTTGACAGACTGATTAGTATTTGTCTTGGGGAAGGCCTATTTGGATTTATTCTATTCGGAGTTCTTTGGGCTTCTTTGATTTGTGTATTTATGTCCTTTTTAAGGGTTGGAAAGTTTCCCCCCATTATGTCCTGAACTAATCTTCCTAGCCCTTTACTCTTCTCTTCCCCCTCTGGGACATGATGATTCTTAATATTTGTACACTTTGCTTTGTCCATCATTTTCCTGATATGCAACTAAAAATTTTCCATCTTTTTTTCCATTTTTTATTTTACATGTTCAGAATCAGTTTTGCTGTCCTCTTGTTCTCTTATTTTTTATTCTGCCTCTTCACATTTGCTATTGTGTGTCTCTAGTATATTTTTGATTTGGTATACAGCATCTTTAATCTCTGTGACACCTGTAATTTTACCATTTATTCTTCCACATTCCTCTTTTTTGCTCTTCGTGTGTCTTCTTTATCTCCCCTATGTCATTAACTATCCCACTGATTTTATTTAGTAGAGGTGTATGAGCATCTCTGATTAGTTGTTCCAAAATCTGTGTCTCCTCAGGTGGTTTTATTTTGTCATTAGGCTGGGCTGTATTTGTCTGCATCTTATTATACTCAGTGATCTTCTGCTGCCTCAAGACAAATGAATATCTTGATAAGGTTACTTTGGAAGTTGATTTTCTTCAGTGACATAAAGTAGGTCAGGGACGCTATGCTTGTGCCTGTGAGTATGGGGTGCATGTCACTGGGTTGTAAAGGTGTGGTGTGGGGGCTATTGGGGTGAGGTGCAGTTCAAGCAGGCCTTGGAGCACAGGAGCATAGGACATGGTGGGAGGCAGATGATGGGGCTGTAGGATACACAGGGACTTGTGTGCAGGCAGGATGTGGGTGGGTGTGTTGAGCATGGGGGTTGTAGGTTCCACTGTAGGGTACAGGGCACAGAGGACGGGGAACAAGGAGGGCAGGGTGTGGGTGTGTGGACAGGGGGAGGGTCCAGGGAGCTGGTATGCAGATGCGCGAGTATGTAGGGGTGGGACACAGGCATGGGGGTTGTGGAACATGGGTCAGGGGTGGATGATGTTGGATGGGCAGGGCCCTGGTGCAAGTGCACAGGTGCAGTGAGTTGGGGCACAGGTGCATGTGTGTGCAGGGCAGGGGCTATGTAGCATAGATGTATGCTTGAGCACTTGCCGGGTGTGGGAGTCAGGTCCTTGTGCCTGGGGGTGGGGCAAGATATGCCCATGTTTGGGGCATGGGATTGGTGTGCCAGGGTCAAGACGTCAGTGCATGGATATGTGGGTGCCTAGTAGGGAGATTATGGCTATGCACGTGTGTGGGACTGGGGGGTGAGCTGCCGGAATGTGATATACCAGAACTGGAATGACTTTAAGAAAGGGAATTTATTAAATTGCAAGTTTACAGTTTTGAGGCTGTGAAAATGTCCAAATTAAGGCAAGACTATAAAAATAAAAATGTCCAAATTAAAGCATCCAGAGAAAGATACCTTGGTTCAGGAAGGCCAGTGATGTTCGGAATTTCTCTTTCAACTGGAAAGTCACATGGTGACAGCTTTCTCTCCAGGCTTCTTCAGTGGCTTTCACAGGGCTCTGTCCATTCTGTTGGCTCTATTGGTTCTGGTGGCTCTGAAGCTTTTTCCAAAATGGTTTCCTCTTAAAGGGCTCGGGTAAGCAACCCCACCTTGAATGAGTTGGGGTACATGTCCATGGAAACCGTCTAGTCAGTAATTATCATCTATAATTGGGTGGGTCATATCTCCATGGAAACAATAAAAAAAATTTCACCCAGTAATATTGAATGAGGATTAAAGGACATGGGTTTTCTGGGATACAAAATAGCTTCAAACTGGCACAGTTGTTACAATGATACTGTGGTTATGCAGGAGAATGTCTGTAGGAAGTTAGGCTGAAATGTTTCTTTGAAGGTGAAATATCTACAATTTACTTAAGTCTTTATAGATAGAAATAAAACAGATGTGGCAAAAAGTTACAAATATTGGACTTAGCTGAAGAGTTGTGCTCATTGTATCATTCATTGTACCAGTTTTTCTGCAGGTTTGAAAATTTTCAAAGTTAAAAAATGTAAGGGAGAGTAGAACATGCATGTGATTAAAGTCACAGAGGTAGAGAATCTATATGATAGTTCTGACTCAAAATTCATTCGGTATGATATGCAAGATGATGGTCTCATGAAAAATCATCAGTGACATCAGTATCTTAAAAGTAGTTGAGTATTATATTATTTCTCTAGGATTGATGTGAGATAGGTATTGTCAAACTTCCAGTGAGCCCTCATCTAATTAAAGGGTTATGGTTAGTTGAGTATCCCAGATCAAAGTTTAGTAGTGCTTGAATTCTATTTCTAAAATCGTGTTTGTGGTATAATAGTACTTTTCTCAATAATAGGACATTATTTTACTCATGTAAGCAAACTTTCTTAAGTAATAAAGCTTACCTTTTTTAAGTACCAAAATATTTTTTAAAATGACCTTGAAGGCAATATCCAAACTACATTGCATGTTTCCTCTATTTCTTTCTGTAGTGTTAATTGTTGGTGGGAACAGGGTGGAGGTGGGGGGACTTTGAAAAGATTTGTTTCATCTTCCCTTTGCTTCTGTGTTCGTGGTAAGTGACTTAATAGCTGAGCCTCATTTTCCTCATCTGTAAAATAGATATACCTGTTGTTATGAACAAAAAAATCTATGAAGCATGTGAAATAAAAGGTGTGAAATAAAGGTTAGTTTTCTTCTCTTGCCTTATTTAAAAAAAAAAATTTTTTTTTTGTAAAACAAAGGCAGAAAGCTACCCAGAAAATGTATAGTTTAGTGAAGTACTTCTTGTCTTCTTTTTATCCCAAATGTCCAAAGGTTTTCTTGAAGTCTGATTTTTTTTTAGATATGTCTTATATAGTTGGTTATTTGAGTTCATGCTCTAATTTTGATTCATGTTCTTTTATGCCTTGTGTAGTTTTCTTAATATCTTAAGATAGCTTATGGAAAAAGAATACATTCCAGTTTTCAGTATGTCTTTCTGGTTTCCTCTCTTATAAAGACATTATTCTCTTTTTTGTTTTAGTAACTTTGTATGGGATTTGGCGTTCATATTTTAAAATTTCTTTTTATGTGAATTTTGTTTTCCTAAACTTTTAGAAAGAAGCTTGGTTCAGATTGCTTTTTTTTTTTTTTTTTTTTTTTTTTAACTTTATAGGACTCCCTCTTCCGTTGTTAAAAACATGGCAGAGGTGTTTGGGAGGGTCCAATTGTGGCTTAGTGAGGTGTGAAATTTAGTTCATCCTCCAGAGCAGCTAGTAAATAGCCAGGAACAGTACAGAACAACTGCTGGGGCCACATCAGTGACAGGACACACAGTGTACATCAGTATGGACAAGCTGGACCAGGTGAGATCCCACCCAGAACCATGAGTCCCCCAACTCGTGGCGGCCAGTGCCCCTCTCCCACAGGCTGGTTCCCAGAAGGAAAGGAAAGAGACTTTACTAACATCAAGAGGCTGATCTCAACCAAGCTCCAGTTGTGGGATTAATTAATAAATTCTGACTACTAAAAATAGACTCCCAGTTCACCTAAACCTTGAATAAAAGCTGAGGTTGATGATTTTGCCCCGACATAGAGGGGACAGGGCTGACAGGAAAAATAAAAAACAACAACAACAACAAAAAAACCCTAAAAAACAGGTTTTTTTGGATCGGCCAGCACAAAATACTTGAAATAGTCTGGGCCCTGAAGGAGAGGAGTGGGCACACAGGACCTGAAGATACATAGAGCAACAGACCAGTTTAAACTCAAGAATGGCAAACCCAAGGAATGAGGATTCTGCTCTGAAAAGAATTTTTTTTCTTTACTTTTTTTGACTGTGTTTCTATGGCTTGACTGCTCTTTGGATACAACTGCAAGGCTTCTCAGGCTGCAACTGCCCCAGGCAAATGTGGAATTAAGCTTGTCTCAGAGACAAAGGGGTTGGTCAAGTGAAAGGAAGTAATTCCCTAGAAGCTGTGCCTTCCCCGGGAGAGGGGTGAGGCCCAGCTCAGGTGGAATCTCTCCCCCAAGGAATTCAGACCATAGGGTCTGGAAAACTGAAGCACTGAAGTGTTTAAAGCCAGCTTACAACCTCTCCTCTGTCTCAACCACTCCTCCAGCAGGGAGAGTCTGCTGAAGTTAAAGGTACCATATTACTTTAGGCTGGTGGGACCCGCAGGCAGATAAATGCCACATACTGGGCAGAACAGGAAAAGCAGAGTCTAGAGCCTTCAGGGGAAAAAGTCTTTCAACCCGCTGGATCTCACACTCAGGGAAAACTGATGCAGGTGACTCTTTCCTCCTGAGAGGAGGACAGTCTGATCTGGGAAAATCTGACAAGGGTCTATAATACCTAAGTAGACCCTCCTCAGGGGGGGGAAAAAGGCACCATAGAGAAGGGCAAGAAACAATAAAACAAGAACTGAAAAATTCTGATCTGTTAAACAAAACCTATGCTAGAGGTCTAGAATAAGCTGAACTGAATGTCAGAACGGATAGACAACAAAGTCGTCAAGCAAGAAAATCCTAGGTTAAAAAGTGAAAACAATCTCCAGAATAAACTAATTAAGGAAATTAAATGTATAGATGCCAGCAAAAAATAACGAATCATACCAGCAAAATTGAAGATATGGCCCAGTCAAAGGAAGAAACCCGCAATTCAAATGAGATACAGGAGTTGAAACAATTAATTTTGGATGTTGGAATAGATGTGGAAAATCTCATAAAAAATCAGTGAATTGAGGGAGGATATAAAGAAGGCACGGGATGAACAAAAAGAAGAAATCGAAAATCTGAAAAAATCACAGAAATTATGGGAATGAAAAGCAAAGCAAAGAAATGAAAAAAGCAATGGAAACCTACGATGTTAGATTTCAGGAGGTAGATGATAAGTGAACTGGAGGACAGGACATCTGAAATCTGACAAGCAAAAGAAAATATAAAAGAATGAAAAAATATGAGCAGGGACTCAGGGACATGAATGGCAACATGAAGCGCATGAATGTACATGTTGTGGGTGTCCCAGAAAGAGAAGAGAAGGGAAAGGAAAAGGAGGAGAAAAACTAATGGAGGAAATTATCACTAAAAATTTCCCAACTCTTATGAAAGACTTAAAGTTACAGATCCAAGAAGTGCAGCATACCCCAAACAGAATAGATCCAAATAGATGTACTCCAAAACACTTACTAATGAGAACAAAAAGAGAGAGAGAGAATTTTGAAAGCAGCAAGAGAAGAGCAATCTATCACATACAAAGGAAGCCTATAAGACTCTGCATAGATTTCTCAGCAGAAACCATGGAGGTGAGAAGACAGTAGTATGATATATTTAAGACACTAAAAGAGACACCTGCCAGCCAAGAATTCTATATCGAGCAGAAGTGTCCTTCAGAAATGGGGAAATTAAAACATTTTCAGCCAAAAAAATCACTGAGAGAATTTGTCACCATGAGACTAGCTCTGCAAGAAATACTATGGGAGCAGTAGAGAAAGATAGGAAAAGAAAGCAGAGAAGTGTGGAGAAGAGTGTAGAAATGAAGGCTATCAGTAAAGGTAAAAAGAAGAAAAATTAGATATGACATATAAAATCCAAAAGGCAAAATGGTAGGAGAAAGTACTGCCCTTAAGGTAATAACACTAAATATTAATGGACCAAACTCCCCAATCAAAAGATATAGACTGGCAGAATGGATTAAAAACAGGACCCATCTATATGCTGTCTACAGGAGATGCATTTTAGACCTAAGGATAAGCATAAGTTGAAAGTGAAAGGTTGGGAAAAGATATTTCATTCAAACAACAATCAGAAAAGAGCAGGAGTAGCTGTACTAATATCCAACAAATTAGACTTCAAATGTAAAACAAAAGAGACAAAGAAGGACTGTATGTATTAATAAAAGGAGCAATTCAACAAGAAGATATAACAATCATAAATATTTATGCACTGAGCCAGAGTGCTCCAAAATACATGAGGAAAACACTCAAAAGAGAAATAGACACATCACCGTAATAGTTGGAGACTTCAATTCTCCACTCTCATCAGTGGACAGAACAACTAGACAGAGGATCAATAAAGAAGCAGAGAATATGAATAATACAATAAACAAACTAGACTTAACAGACACTTATGGAACATTACACTCCACAACAGCAGGATACACCTTTTTCTCAAGTGCTCATGGATCATTCTCAAGGATAGACCATATGCTGGGCCACAAAGCCAGTCTCAGTGAATTTAAAAAGATTGAAATCATGCAAAACACTTTCTCAGATCATAAATGAATAAAGTTGGAAATCAATGATAGGCAGAGGGCCAGAAAATTCACAAATATGTGGAAGCTCAAAAACATGCTCTTAAACAACCAGTGGGTCAAGGAAGAAATTACAAGAGAAATTAGTAAATATCTCAATGCAAATGACAGTGAAAACAGGACATATCAAAATTTATGGCATGCAGTGAAGGCAGTGCTAAGAGGTAAATTTATCACCCTAAATGCCTATGTCAAAAAAGAAGAAAGAGCAAAAATCAAGAAATTAACTGTCTGCTTGGAAAACCTAGAGAAGGAACATCAAACTAACTCCAGAGAAGCAAAAGGAAAGAAATAGTAAAGATTAGAGCAGAAATAAATGAAATTGAAAACATGAAAGCAGTTGAGAAAGTGAACAAAACCAGAAGTTGGTTCTATGTGAAAATCGATAAGATTGATGAACCCTTAGCAAGGTTGATGAAAAAAAGACGAGAGAGGATGAAAATAAATAAAATCAGAAATGGCAGAGGAGACATAACCACTGACTCAGCAGAAATAAAGGAGGTAATGAAAGAATACTATGAACAACTTGATTCTAATAAACTAGACAACTTAGATGAAATGGACTACTCCCTAGGGAGGCATGAACAACCAGCATTGACTCGAGATGAAATAGATGACCTCAACAAATCAGTCGCAAGTAAAGAAATTGAATTAGTCATTAAGATGCTCCCAAAAGTGAAATGTCTAGGAACAGTTAGCTTCACATGTGAGTTCTACAAACATTCAAGAAGGAATTAGTACTAATCCTGCTCAAACGCTTCAAAAAAATTGAAGAGGAGGGAAAGCTACCTAACTCATTCAGTGAAGCCAACATCACCCTCATAACAAAGCCAGGCAAAGATATTACAAGAAAAGAAAACTACAGACCCTCTCTCTAATGAATATAGATGCAAAAATCCTCAACAAAATCTTGCAAATCGAATCCAGCAGCATATTAAAAGAGTTATACACCATGACCAAGTAGAATTCATCCCAGGTATGCAAGGATGGTTCAGCATAAGAAAATCAATTAATGTAACACACCATATCAACAGATCAAAGCAGAAAAACCACATGCTCATCTCGATTGATGCAGAAAAGGTACTTACAAAATTCAGTATCCTTTCTTGTTGAAAACTCTTCAAAGAATAAGAATAGAAGGGAACTTCCTCAACGTGATAAAGGCATTATATGAAAAACCCACAGGTAACATTATCCTCAATGGGGAAAAACTGAAAACTTTCCCCCTAAGATCAGGAACAAGACAAGGATGTCCACTATCATTGTTGTCATTGAATATTGTGTTGGGAGTTCTAGCCAGAGCAATTAGACAAGAAAAAGAAATACAAGGCATCAAAATTGGAAAGGAAGAAGTAAAACTCACACTGTTTGCAGATGATATGATACTATATGTTGAAAACCCCGAAAAATCAACAGCAAACCTACTATAGCTAATAAATGAATACAGCAAAGTGGCAGGTTAAAAGATCAACACTCAAAAATCTGTGGTGTTTCTCTATACTAATAATGAGCAATCTGAGAGGGAAATCAAGATTGAAATTCCATTTAAAACTGCAACAAAAGAATAAAATATTTAGGAGTAAATTTAAGGATATAAAAGACCTATACAAAGAAAACTACAAGAAATTGCTAAAAGAAATCACAGACAACCTAAATAAATGGAAGGATATACTGTATTCATAGATGGAGAGACTAAACATAGTTAAGATGTCAATTCAGTCTAAATTGATTTACAGATTCAATGCACTATCAATTAAAATCCCAAGAACTTACTTTTCAGGAATAAACCAATAACCGAATTTATCTGGAAGGGCAGGGTGCCTCAAATAGCTAAAAGTATCCTGAGAAAGAAAAATGAAGTTGGAGGTCTCACACTACTTGACTTTAAAGCATATTATGAAGCTACAATGGTCAAAACAGCATGGTACTGGCAGAAAGATAGATATACTGACCAATGAAATCAAATAGAGTGTTCAGATATAGACCTTCTCATCTATGGACTACTGATCTTTGATAAGGCAGTCAAGCCAACTCTTCTGGGACAGAACAGTCTCTTTAATAAATGGTACTTGGAGAACTGGATATCCACATGCAAAAGAATGAAAGAGGATCCATGTCTCAAACCCTATACAAAAATTAACTCAAAATGGATCAAAGACCTAAACATTAGATCTAAGACCATAAAACTTTTAGAAGAAAATGTAAGGAAATAGCTTATTAATTTTGTAATAGGAGATAATTTCGTAGATCTTACACCCAAGGCATGAGCATTGAAGAAAGAAAGAAAGAAATAGGAACTCCTCAAAATTAAATACCTTTGTGCATCAAAGAACTTCATCAAGAAAGTAAAAAGACAGCCTGCACAATGGGAGACAATATTTCCAAATGATATAGCAGATAAGGGTGTATTATCCAGAATATATAAAGAGATTATTCAACTCAACAACAAGAAGACAAACAGCCCAATCACAAAATGAACAAAAGACACGAATGGACACTTCTCAGAAGAGGAAATGCAAATGGCCAAAAGGCACATGAAAAGATGCTCAACTTTCCTGGCTATTAGGGAAATGCAAATCAAAACCACAGTGAGATATCCTCTCACACCCACCAGAATGTCCATTATCAAAAAAACAGAAAACAACAAATGCTGGAAAGGATGTGGAGAAAGAGACACACCTATCCACTGTGGCTGAAAATGTAAAATGGTACAAGTGCTACGGAAGGCAGTTTGGCGGTTCCTCAGGAAGCTAGGTATAGAATTGCCATATGACCCGGCAATACCATTGCTAGGTATCTATCAGAGGACAAGAGGGCAAGGACAGAAATGGACATTTGCACACCAGTGTGTATAGCAGCATTATTTACAGTTGCCAAGAGATGGAAACAGCCCAAATGTCCATCAATAGATGAGTGGCTAAACAAGCTGTGGTATATACATACGATGGAATGTTACACAGCTGTAAAATACAATAAAGTCATGAAGCATGTAACAATATGGATGGACCTTGAGGACATTATGCTGAGTGAGATTAGCCAGAAACAAAAGGACAAATACTGTATGGTCTCACTAATAACTAACATTGATGAATGAACTTGGATAATTTCAGTTAAGAACAGAGGTCATCAGAAGATAGAAATAGGGTAGATATTCGGTGATTGAAGCTGAAGGGATACAGGTTGTGCATCAGGAATGTTTGTAAAAATTCAGAAATCGATATAGCCAAGTACTACTCATTTGTAGCACAATAATGTTAGTACACTGAATGAAGCTGAATGTGAGAATGGTAGAGGAAGGAGGGCTGTGGGCACAAATGAAACCATAAGGAAAGATAGATGATGAAGACTGAGATGGTATAATCTAGGAATGCCTAGAGTGTATAATGATAGTGACTAAATGTCTAAATTAAAAAATGTTTTGTACGAGAAAGAACAGAGGAATGTCAGTATTGCAGGGCGTTTAAAATAGATGATAATTCATATTTTAAAACTTTAATTTACGTGTGAGACAAAAACAAAAAATGTTTATTTGGTACAAAATTTATATTTTGAGTAGTGCATTTCCTAATATAACTTATTTGGGCAGTTTAATTGAATACTGTAAGCACATGGAACCCTGAATAGGGCATGAAAGTTTGTAGGTTTGTCCAGCGTGATGCCCCAATAAATCCTAGAGTGATTTGAACAGTGAATGAAAAAGTATTTGTCAAATCCCCTTCAGGAAACGTCAAGAAACGGGGAGAATTCAACATCCCCATTTGGAGAATACCTGATATTTTCATAAGCAAGAGGACAACCAAATCAGTAGGTCTAGCCTTCAGTCTTGGGGTTTGTTCATATGAAACTTATACCCACAAAGGATAGGCTACTTAAAGTTAAGCCTGCTTAAAATTAGACCTAAGAGTCACCCCCAGAGAACCTGTTTTGTTGTTCAGATGTGGCCTCTCTCTTTCTCAGCGAACGCAGCAAGCAGACTCACTGCCCTTTCCCTCTCTACATGAGACATGAGCCCCAGGGGTGTAAACCTCCCTGACAAGGTGGGACAGAAATCCTAGAATGAGCTGGAACTCAGCATCAGGGGATTGAGAAAACCTTGACCGAAAGGGGGAAGAGAGAAGTGAGACAAAATAAAGTGTCAGTGTCTGAGACATTTCAGACAGAGTCAAGAAGTTTTCTTGGAGGTTATTCTTATGCATTATATAGCTATTCCCTTTTTAGTTTAAGGTGTATTAGGCTAGAGGGAAGTGCCTGAAACAGTAGAGCTGTGTTCCAGTAGTCATGTTTCTTGAAGATGATTGTATAATGATACAGCTTTTACAATGTAAATGTGATTGTGAAAACCTTGTGTCTGATGCTCCTTTTATCTACATTATGGACAAATGAATAAAACATATGGATTAAAATAAATAATTTGGGGAAGAAATGTTAAAATAAAAAAGTGTATATTGGGTAGATGGAAATACTAGTGGTCAATGAGAAGGAGGAATAGTGAGTATGACATGTATGAGCTTTTTCTTTTTATTTCTTTTTCTGGAGTGATGCAAATGTTTTACGAAATGATCATGGTGATGAATATACAACTGTGATGATATTGGGAGCCATGTCATCATATATGGAACGTCTGTATGTTCCAAGAATGTATGTGCTTGTACATTATTCTATCAATAAAAATTAAAGAAAAACAAACAAAAAACATGACAGCTTGTTTTCGGGGTTTCCTGACTCACGCCTCTTCCTTTATATTACCCTGGCTCTTCTCTTTCCTTCTCCATTATCGTGTAGTGTTTAATTTCTATTCTGCTTCCTGCAGTTGCTTCTCATTGTGGGGCCTGCCCTCAAAGAGAGCTTCTCTGGGTTAGAGGGTGTATGGGGACTAAAGCCACTCTTCACCTGTAGGCCTCAGCCATTGCAGCTCTTGTTCTCAAACTCTAATGGCTATTTTGGAATTCTCTTATTCTCAGATCCCTAACTCCAGGTTTTGTGACTATGGTGGTTTGTTCCCACCCACTTGTATTTTGGCGTTCTGTTATATATAATACATGTCTTTGGGTTTTTGGTTTTGTTATCTAGTTGTCAGAGATTATGTGGAGAGTCAGGATTCAGGAGTATCCAAAAACAATGCTTATCACAATCTTTCCGAATCTGCCATATCCTCTTCTTGCCCTATTCTTAAATTGGGTGCTGAATATGGTTTAAATTTTTCTTGGTAGTCTTTTCTTGATTTCCCAAGAGATAGCTTTATTAACATCATTTACTTTATTATGATGACCTCAGGATAGGGGAGGGGTATTAGCCTTAAACCTTTAGACTTTTATCTTTACCTTTACTTTTTAATAGATTTTATAAATAGATTTAATAGATTTTCTGTCTTGTGATGTTGACTTTCATTTGTCACTACTATTGATGTGACTGTCTAATTGCATTATCTTCTCTCATTAGGGTAGTGTTTTGGCTTGCTAATGCTGTCAGTACATAATATACCAGAAATGTATTGGCTTTTACAAAGGGGATTTCTTAGACTACAAATTTACAGTGCTAGGACCATGAAAATGTCCAAATTAAGGCATCAACAAGCGGATACCTTCACTCAAGAAAGGCCCATCACGTCTGGGCTTTCTCTGTCACATGGGAAGGCACATGGCCATGTCGACTGGCCTTTTTCTCCTGGGTTGATTTCAGAAATAGCCCTCTCAGCTCCAGTGGGTCCTTCTGGCTTCTCTTGGGGCATTTTTCCTTCTTAGCTCTCTGAACTCTGGTCTGTCTTAAAGGATCCCGCAAGCTGATTAATATCCACCCTAAATGGATGAAGTCACAGCTCTGTGGAAACAACCTAATGAAAAGGTCCCATCCTACAATAGGTCTGCTCCCACAAGATTGAATTAAAAGAACATAGCTTTTCTGGGGTACATAACGGTTTCAAACTGTTCTACATTTTATTAGCAGGTAGTTTTGCTAATCTTTCGACAGTTTAGCCGCATTATTGTCATTGTCCTATGTGGAAAGTTTCTACTACTTGGAAGTCTAATTATCAAACCTTACAACTCTGTTTGAAGTAGGAGTAAATAAATTAAGGCTTTGAGGGAAAGGAACTTTGCTTTTATTTTTGGGGGACTTTTTCTTTCCCTTGAGTTTTTGAAAGTATGTGCTGGAGAGACATGAGGCAGGGGTTTGCAGGGTGTCCTCAATGACCTTAGCTATCGTATGGTTGAATCTTTAAAAGAATTGTTATAGTATGAAAGTTTCTTTTAAAATGCCTTTATTTGAGTAAAAATAATTGATTTAAAGAAAGACAGGCAGTCTTCACTTTGCAGAATGGTACAATGACTGCAGCTGAGACAGCGCAGGGCAGTCTTCATGGGAAACTAAATGGTTTTGTGGCTCTTAAGAACTTTGTTAAAACATTAAAAACTCTTTCTCCCAGTTATAAAAGCACAGGGAAATGAACAAAAAAAACGAAAACTACTTTTTATTTAGTACTTAAAACATTGGAAGCATTAGGAGAAAATTTTTATAGATTACTACAGAACAAAAGCTGTGACTCATTTTATGTCATGAACTATAAGTTAAAGTGATCAGGTTTTTTTGAAATATTCCTTGTAGCATTTTAAGTTCAACAGAAAACTTGAAGAACCAAATTAAGAGAGCTATAGTTCATTACATAAATGTTACTTGTTATCACATTGTTCACAGCAGTTTTTGAAAAAATAAGCACCAATCATTGTTGTAAAGAACAATTTTATCTAAAAGGAATGAAAAGTGTTCAATACAAGGCTTTTAATTTACACGACAAGCAGTAAATACACTGTATGAAAACATCCTGCACACTGTTACTTTTGTACATCTAATGTACTGAACAGTGAACTGCCATGCATGTAATTGTACTTTTTTTTTTTTTTTCAAGAAACCAGTTTGAATCCCACCAATGGCTTGGTACTTTAACAAAGACCACAAACAGTACGAAACCAACAAAACGCCAAGAAGGAAACATCTAGCAAAAAAATAAAAAAGCCATAGATCATTGCTGGTGCTGGTAGCATATACTAGAACATGTTATTATGCTGGTACTATGATTTATTTTAAATTTTTGTTTAGTCATGTATTAAAGAGCCAGGGGATACTCTAATAGTTAAAAATAATTGTGTGGCCACATTATTATTGACATTGTCCTGTGTGGAAAGTTTCTACTACTGTACAGTTTTGCTTGAGCCTTTATTTTACAACAGGGCTTTACCTCTAATTCAGAATTGCATGTAAGGAGGCTATTTAAAAAGTACAAATCAGACTGAAGAAGAGTCAGTACACTGTACACTTTTTACACTATTATGCTGATAAGTGAAGAGACAAGAGAGGTGCTGCTACTAAAATGTTTCGGTTGAGAAATAATCAACTGGAATTTTTTACTTCTTTAAAAAGTTATCCTGGGTCAAGTTCAGACCAAGAATTCATGCATTAAACCTCAAAGACTGATCTTCTCTTCTCCAGGAGGAAATGTCTGTATCTATGGAGTCTTTCCCAACTATTAGCCTCGATCGCTTAGCTGGAGGAAGAAGAATGAAATCATCTTCGAAGTCATCTTCCTCGTCCTCGCCCCCTGAGGACGAGTCCTCTGTGCTTTCCTCCTCATAGTGGCTATAGTCATCAACTTCCATCTGAGACTCCAGAAGGAGAGAGTGTCACTATAGCACACTCAAGACCCTCTGCACAGGACCCCTACTTTCCTCATCCTACTTTAGCTGGATTTTTAATTTTGTAGAACTAGTGTCTGTGCCTGAGTTAAATCCATTATTAAGCCTTGCCGCAGGGAGATTATTATCATTTTCTTGGTCTTTATTTAACTTGATGCTTATTTTTGAAGAGTTCATTCCATCCTTTTCTTGGTCATTTGTCTTGCTGCTGCTATCATGACGCCTAGAGAGTCAATTTAGGAATTCCAAAATTATTTTGTAGGATTAACTGTACGTCTGTCTTGTGATCGCCTTTTCTTTTTACTTTTTAAAGTTCTGAAGTTGTCTTTTGTTTTGAAGCTATTCGATGTAACAACTGAACAGCCAACAGGCAAAGGGACACAGTCTGTATAGCCACAGGCACGTCCCCCCCCCCCCCCCATGCCACAGTGCTCACCCTGCTCAGAACGTGAGCCCCTCAAATCTGGCACCACACCATCCCTTCCAGGGGAAGTGTGCACCAGAGCAGATTCTTCTATCTTTGCAAACTGTTTCATAAGTTTTCCCTGTTGTGACTTTTTTTTTGACCTGCCATCGTCACTCTTATGATGCTTTGCTTCCCCCTTTTGTGCAGTTTCATGAGCCAGTTCTTCTTCCAGCACCGCAGCATTTGAGTGCTGGCCACTGTCTGAATGAGATGCCGTCAGGTTTTTATAAAAGCTTTCTAATGTACTTGGTTGAAGCTTAATGTCAGAGGCTTCCTTCAAATTCATTCTTGCCCCCATTGACCCCCTGGTTGTGTATGTGCAGGGTGAGCCCACACCAGGCAGATGAGCACCTTTCACAGAATGCTGTGTGTTCTCTTGCTGCATGTCTAGTTAAACACCCACTAGCAACTGCAACTTGTACTGGCCCCTTTGGCTCCTTATCTTTTTTAATGGGCAAATTTTTATACAGAACTACTTTGGGCTGTTTGAGTTTTCTTGAAGTATCCTTTTGCCCCAGCTTTTTGCAATGATTTCTTAATTTTATTTTGAAAGTAAAGGCTTTGCAGTCTTTTTCATTTTCTTTGGTACCCTGGAATTATTTATATGAGTTAAGTTAGTTGAGGTAGAGTTGGAAGAAGCTGGAATTCTTGACATAGACTGTCTGTTAATGTTCTGCTCTTGGTGTTTTTTTTTTACAATTGAAGATTTTGGTTAGAAGTTGGCCTTGTCCCTTCAGTGACTGCCTGATGCCAACAATCAAATTGTATTGTTTTTTTTCCTGAGTGGTATCTTCATCAGTGTTAGAGCTGACAGATTGTTTGAATTTTTGTTGTTGTCACCTAACTTTTTAAGCCTATTTAAACGTTTATCAGTTTCTCTTGAGTCTATATTTGCTATTAATAACAGGAACAGGCACAGACAGTCCCACTCTGGATTTAAAAGCACCAGTTCCCCAACTTTCACAAGTGTTATGTTTGCAGAACTCATTATTTTCTCCAAAGAATCCATCTCCATAATAGCAAGAAATTTCTTCTCCAGGCTCAATATCTCTCAAAGCCTTCACACATGCTGTAGCTCGACCAGTTGATGCAAGTTCACGATTAGGTCTGCATTCATGATTTATAAACGCAGCTGGACCAAGCCTGAATTGAGCTTAGTTTTTCCTTGTGGAATACATGACATTGAAGTCATATTTTCCATGTCTAAGTAGCATGTTCTCCTCAATTTCTGAAAGTTTGGCAATACAACCCACCAGTAATTCTGTTTTGTCATTTCTTTTCCACTCTTTTGTTACAACTATTTTGCCTCCACTTTGTTCTGATGAATAATGAGTATCTATTACAAGGCAGTGTTTCAAATCCACTGTCAGTTGCAAACATAAATAAATATATGTTCCTTGAATAATCTCTTGCTTTTTTTTTGTTAAGAAAATAGTGCTGCGTCCATTCGCCTGAAGTCAAACATTTGAAGTCTTTGTCCAAATGTTCATCTTTCTTAAAACGTTCAATTACTTCTTTTAGTTCTTCTTGTCTTCCTTTAATAATAAAGGAAGGTTTTAATAAAACCCTGAAATTTCACAGGGTTGTTTTGAAGAAAATTGTCAAATTTTGAAAAATACCTTGAGGTCTTTGAAGTAAAGGCGCTACTAGTCATATTGTCTGTTTGAAACCCTAAATAGGGATCAAGAATCAAACTGGGGTGGGCCATGGTGGCTCAGCAGGCAGAGTTCCTGCCTGCCATGCCAGAGACCCGGGTTCGATTCCCGGTGCCTGCCCATGAAAAAAAAAATCAAACTGATTGCAAGGTCATTATTTTCACAGTATTCCTTGGCAGGTATTTCAGAAGATGGTACATATTGACTCTGTCCCTCGAATCCTGAATGACCATTACATCTGTTTGACCTCCTCTTAGGTGCACGTTTGCTAGTCTTCAGGGCGTCTTTTCCCATGTGCTGTGATTTTGATTGGTTTTGCTGATGGTCATTAGAGGACTTGCTTCCTTTCTCCTGTCATTCACCACCATGTTCTTGGATTCTCCCAACCACTTCATATCCACAGACAGCCTGCCCTGGTGCATAGCTTAGGGAGTAATTTCAGTGTTCTCGCATGTACTTTTCTGGCCACTGGTCTGCAGATGAATGTGTGACAATTCCTCTCTAATTGCCTTATTATGGAAAATATTTCTTAAGAAAACATTAGTATGTATTATAATAAAGGGTTTTATAGCAAAGACATTTCATATCTTCAGCTCTCTCATTATTTCAAAAATAAAGATTTTAGCTGATCTGGTTCCTAAGGGAAATTCTCCACCTCACAGGCAAGCGTGGGGATCTGAAGGCATCTGCTGGATGTGGGGCCCCACGTCCTGGGTCCAATGAGCCACTGGGTGCTGCCCTGAAACAGTAGTAGGAGATGAAAAGGAGTCCACACGGCCACCCAGTGGCAGAGGGACACCCATGGGCCCATAGCCACCTTTCGTCCAGCCAGACTGTCTAGTGTCGTTCCATCTTCATCCTTTTTGTCACAACCTTTTACCAATGAATTTGCCTTCATTAAGTACCTCTGGCTGCATGCCTAAAGTCTCAAACATTGGCACTGTCAGCATCCCCACAGTCAGCTCTCTCTTCTTTTTAACCTTCAATTTGAATTTGACTTCAAGCATTAACATTTTTCATTTTTTTGCTGCACTTTCATCTTTGTTGACCAATTAATTCCCTCTTTGGATTGTCCATTTTTTGTAAAATGTTATGTGGGTTTATCACTGGAAAACAAAGAGGGAACAGAACTTTTGCTGTTTGTTGTGCAGTGATCATTTACCAATAGACTTTGAAAGAAGGGGCATGTTTGGTTTCTGATCATCATGCTTATCTGTTATGTACGTAGTAATTTGTGCCCTGGAGAGCTGGCAGTAAAGTTTGTACTTTTGAAGTTGGTCATAGTTAATATATGGTAACTGAAATTCAAGCCTTGTTTAGGGACTGGACATGATTTAGTTAGTTAGCTAAATCACGGTTTACACCAGGATAACTGATCTGTGCATGTCAGAGCTGTGCAAAGCATTAACTCTGTCTGCAATGTAAACAACAACAACAACAAAAAACAGGTTGTATTTGGATTTAGTAAAAACTGTGAAGGTGATAATGGGACTGAGTCTAAGAAATTTACACAATAATATAGTAGTCTTTCAAAACTGCTTTGACTAGTCTTTTAAAATAATAGATTACTTAAAGGAGAGTGAGTGTGTGTGTACTAAGACTACGGGAAGAAGTCTGAAAGAAGAACGTTACGGTTTTTCTTGCACTGGTAATGTTATTTAGGCTACTGCTTATTTCTATGATTTGATTTTTCTAGATTGCTGAATGTTTTTATGATTAAAACCTTCATTTTTGTGATCTGAATAATCCTATCTGGCCATTTATTAGATCTTTTTCACAGACTGTTATCTGTAGTGGGCTGTGATTGTTGTTTTTCCATTACTGCCACAGAAGTAGGAGTTGTGTTGATGGCAAAGTCTGCATTTATTTTTAGCAGATAAATGGGAAAGGGAGCATGCTTTTTTATGTGACCTATTTTACAACTGGATGGAAGAAACAAAAATGCATTTTCATTGTAAACATTTAGAAAATATTGAAGTGTATAAAGAAAGAAAGTAAAATCACCTGTTTCATCTCTTGAATATAACCTCTGTTAATATTTTGGTTAATATCCATTTATACTTTTTAATATATGCACACACACTCTTACATTTTTACCAAAATATGTTAAAATGAGATCATTTTATACATGCTTGCTCAAAGTCAATTTCCAGGGTATACACAACTTTTTAAAGCTTTTTATTGTATAAAATTTAAAATATACAAAGGTAGAGACTAGACTAATACAGTAAACACGATGTACCTATAACCCATCTTCAGTGATTTCAGTAGATGGCTAATCTTGTTTTACCTGTACCCACCTGGTCCCTCTTAAGTTTATTTCAAAGCCTATTTCAGGTAAATATTTCAGTACATATAATTAAAATTTTATGTTTTGCAAAATTGCTTTCCAGGAAAGTGCTATCAGTGTATACTTGACAGAGATAAGATTTCTATCTTGGTGGTTTGGGTTATATGTGTACATATCATATTCCTCAGGTAATGTGAAAAATCCTAATAAAGCAAATTTGGACATGCTTATACTCCAGCAATAAAACTTTGTTTCTTCTTTAGCACTTCCCTCATAAGAAGCTGTGACTGTTACATAGGGTCCTCAATGGGACACTTTTGATATTGAGAGGGAGAACTATTAATAATGCCAGAATAACAGTTACAAACTGGGGGTGTATTTTGGCAAAAGTGGGTTGTATGTTCAACCTACTCTTGGATAATGCACAAAATTCATTATGCATAAAATAATTACATCATATAATGAATAAATGATAGTTTTTAAGTTTTTATGTTTATGTGTGACTGTATGTGGATATGTACTAAACTTTTCCCTTTAAAAGAAATGTTTTGAATTGTCAACTCAGAAAGTTCTAAGTTAACAGTTTTCATTTCTGTGTGTTTCTGGAACTGATAGTGATTTGCTGTTTTTTTTTTTTTTTAAGTAGCACTTGTTCTCATAATTAAGAAAGCATTTGTCTTAATATTTGCAGCTGGAGAATGCTGGAGGAGACCTTAAGGATGGCCGCCACCACTATGAAGGAGCTGTTGTCATTTTGGATGCTGGTGCTCAGTATGGAAAAGTCATAGACCGAAGAGTGAGGGAGCTGTTTGTGCAATCTGAAATCTTCCCTTTGGAAACACCAGCATTTGCCATCAAAGAGCAAGGATTCCGGTAGGCTTTTCAATAGTGTTTTTTTTGAAGCACTTGAGCTTAGATTTTGGGATATTTTATTAGTAACTTGTTTGAGCACTGAATTTTTTTATGAAGAGATAGGGGATGGTTTTATGAGAACTTTCCTATGGCTCTGATTTTTAAAAAAAATACAGGAAAAATTTATACTTCTCAGTTAAAAAGATTAATTTTAAATGCACATTATAAGAACTTGATATTTGAATGTTTTATGTATAATAGGATTTGTGGCTCAGAGTTGGATATAGTTTTTATGGTCATTCACTTATTTATCACAAAGCACTCAATCAAGGGAAAATATGCAGGAACCTGGCTAACCTACTCAAAGGAGAAGAATTCTCTGTAAGATGAGTCTCTTTTGCTTCGTTTCTAAAGGGACTTCAATTTTTAAACTATGAAAATAGTTCTTTAACGTTAATACTTACTTTTATAGTCTCTATCCTTAGAACTACTCAGGATAACAACCAGCGTATAGTTTTTTCCTCTGACAGCTATTTTTGGTTAATGCTGTGCCTTTTCTCATGAAATAAATGTTCTTTCTTTATTAAAAGTGTTTTCTAGAAGCAGACAACTTCAGTTTGTCCTTAATTGGCTCTTAAACCTTAATATTAAACATGCTGTGCTTCTCCCCAAATTTATTTTTTTTCCCAAGAGGAAAATGGGCAGAAAGACTTTTAAAGACTTCATAGACATGTACATGTTAACCTGTGATTTCTTGGTTTTGAAATATAGTGAATTTGGAAATCAGAAAAGGAAACTAAATGAATAGGGTAGCCAGATATTTGGCAATAGAAGTCTGATTGTTTTTCCTATCATCTGATCATAAACAGTTTTTATTTCTATTATGCCTGGAACTTCTTTCTGTATTAGGGGAATAAAAGCTTTTATTACTATAGTCCTTTCTGCTCAGATATCCATTTGACTACCCTTTTTCTAGAATACTTACTAGTTTTGAGAGGTGAGAGACACTTTATCTGTTTTTAGAACCTAATCGGCCTGATACGTAAAATTGGTTTCTGGAGTATTTTATGGAATATTGGGCCTTGTAATTCTAAGTATCAAAATAGCAGGATGGAAATAGAAGACTCAGAAAGAGTGATTAGCTCTTCTCAAGATTTGTTGAGATATGAATTTTCATATTGGTTTAGGTACTACTTCAGTTTTATTCTTAAGTCTGTCACATTTTCTTATATAGCCTTAGCTTATGTAGTAGATAAATGAAGAATACTGGACCTTTTTAAAACTAAATGTAACATTCTGAAAGTCTAGAGGTTTGCTATTAAATGTACATTTGCTATTAAGTGTATCTTCTGCATTTTATAAGGAACTAGATTACAGATCAATCCTAAGAGTTAACTCCCTACCCTTTTAGAATTATCTTAAAGTTGTTATATTAATCATTTCAGTATGTAGTAGGAGATAGGCTAACAAATATATTGTGTACTGTATCTTATGTTACCTATACAAATTTCAAAGGGTGAAATTTTGGAGCTTTCTAAAAATAATATATATTTTTTTAATGCCCTAACATTCTGAGTAATTTTTATGATTTTGACTTTTTTTTGTAATTTTGACTTTTGTTATATTATTCTTTTGGGTGTATTATAAGCTGGCAATATACTTTGTATATTTTTACATGGTAGGCAGCCACTAATTAAAAAGTGAATTTGTATTCCGAATTTGTTAAATTTTGTTAGATCTTGGAATGTGTTTTCTTTTAGAAATATAGTATCAATCAGGAGTCCTGCAAACTCGAGCTTAAATTGATTTTGAGGTTACCTTAAATTGAGTAAAGGGCTACAGTATGCCTGCATTGTGTGAGTGGAGATGAATGGCAAACTAGAGAGCGTGTGCAGTCTGAAAGTACAAGCTTCTACAGTTCCACTTACTTGTAGTTAAGCCGAAGTAAAGGCCAATGTTGCCAAATATTTTTTTCCTAAAGAAATTTCAGAAATCTTAATTTTTGTGTGAAATTTCTAATATTAAAAAGTTTAAAACTATTTGTGTGTATGCTGAGATCTAAGCAAGATGCACCAGTGGCCAGGTGAGAGAAAGGCCTCAGGTTTGCAGCTTCTTTTATAGTACCCATAGAATGCTCTGTAAATTGTGATGCAGCTAAGTTATATTACTGGCTTGAGTTCTGAGAGCAGGGCATCAGGGGCAAAATTGTTGTTAGCTTCCTTTCCTAGGACTCAGAGAAAACTCTTGGTGGTATTGGGCAGGTTTTAAAAAGGTAAAGTTAGGGGATCTATACTTCGTATTCTGCCATCTTTTGATATAGATGATTTTGCCTGAGCCATGTGGACCTTCCATAATAACTTCAGTTGTCATTCTGTGCCTTCTTTACATAGTTTCCTGCATTCCCCAAAAGGCCTGTGTTCTCTCTTTCCCTTTAGAATCCCCACTTCCTTCACTGATGAAGAAAACTATTGAAATGAATTCATACTAACCTTCACAGATACATTTTTATGTATTTGGAAGTTTGTACTTACTATAAAGTGAATGTTAAAATTGAAAGACTTCCACACATTTCAGTAAAGTAGAATAAAAATTACCTATATAGGAGGATATTAATTAGTTGGATAGATTCCGGATCTGCTAAAAGGTACCAAAAATAAAGCAGAATCTCTGAATCTATATACATTGAGTCTTCTTCAGTGGAATAAGGGGTAGGGTATGATGGACTTTGTATAAAAGTCACTGGTTAGAGATTCCTCATTAATACTCTTCCTTAAATCCATAGTGCTATTATCATCTCTGGAGGACCTAATTCTGTCTATGCAGAAGATGCCCCGTGGTTTGATCCAGCAATATTTACTATTGGCAAGCCTGTCCTTGGAATTTGCTATGGCATGCAGGTACTTCCATGAATTTTCTTTGAAAGTTTGCTTAATTTTATTCTGTTTGTGACTCATACTCTATTAATGCTTTTTTGTATTTGGGAAATTGAGGATATTTAATTGGCAGAGAAAATTTATGTATATTATAACTGCTACACTAATGTGGCATAACTGACCTGATGGGAAATCTATTCTCAAAAAATAACCATACTACCTCATACAATAAAACACTATCTTTTTAAAACCTTGGACAATCAAGTTTACATAGAAGTTATAGAAATAGTACATAGGGCTACCAAATACCTTTACCAATTCCTGAATTGTATCATTTGAGAATAAGTTGCAGATGTGAGGGCCTATTTGTTACTAGTTGTATTTCCTAAGTACAGGTATAGTCTGCTATGTAACCACAGTACAAGCCTTCACAATCAGGAAGTTGATGCTGATTCACTGTTGGCATTTAATCCAAAGACTCCTTTCAAATTTCGCCGTTTGTCTTATTTAATGTCTCATATAGGTCCAGGATCCCATCCAGTACTTTGTTGCATCTAGTTGTCATTATGTCTCTTTAGATTTCTTCCATCTGGAACACTCTCTCAGTCTTTCCTTTTTTCTCATGACCTTGACAGTTTTTTTTTGAAGTGCAGGCCAGTTACTTTGTAGAATGTCCCTCAGTTTTGGTTTGTCTGATGTTTCCTCAGTGTTAGATTCAGGTTATACATTTTTGACAGTGCCATAGAATTGACACTGTGTGCTTCTCAGAGCATCTCATCTGGAGGCACACAGTGTCCATTTATGTCCTGAAGGTGGTGCTAACTTTGATCTTTTAGTTAAGAGAATGTCTGCGAGGTGTTTCCACTGAAGCGTTAATGAGTATGCATATCTTGGAGTTGTATCAAAGGCAAAAATAAATAGGAACTAATTAAGGTCTTGAGATAAGGCTCTTTTCTTTGAGCTAAATGTTTAGAAATTAATTTTGGCTGCTTCAGTGCTTTTTTGGTTACTTTATATCAAAATAGTTTAGATTTACTCAATAAGTAGAATATTATTGAGTAAGATGAAAGATAATATTGAGCCGGTAACATGCTAGATTCTCACTTATCAAAGAATGACTTTATTCAGTAAATCCTATTAATTAAGGAAGTAGGAATGTAAATAAATGCATTTTGATACAAGTTACCACTGATGGTTGTAAGCACAATGATTTTCTAGTTAAGACATACATATATATAAATATTTTTTGACATGGGCAGACACCTGGAATCGGACCCAGGTCTCCACGTGGTGGGCGAGAATTCTGCCACTGAGCCACGGTCGCACTGCCCAAGACATATTTTTAACAATGTGTCTAATTTGACCAGATCACCTGAAAATTTAATTTGCTGAATTAGTATTTCCCAAATTATAATTCATTGAAACATTATTGGATTTTCTAGTACCAGAGACATGATATTTATTTTATTCAATATTTTCTGCTGTGATGGAATAACCCAAGTAATATAGATAACTACTGATTCACTTGTTTACTTTATAAATTGTCTTGATCTTTTTTCTTTTGCCCACCTTTTGGCTTTTTAGTATATACTAAACAAAAAGGGAGGACATGGTCAGGATAGAGACCCTAATTTGACCAAAATTGAATTAGTGTTAATTAAAATATCATTTTAAATTTTCTCGTGATTTTCTCATCTTCCTTGATTACTGAGAATTACCTGTTAATTTTCAGTTTCTTATATATATGCCCCATAGTTGAGTTGTCTGAACAGATCAATGAATTTTCATCTTGTAGTTGTCTCTTAAGCTTTAGGTGGAGGACGAAAATATAAATTAATGTTCACATAATAATGTGATTGTTTTTATTATTCCTATTCTTGATACAAGAATATTACATTAGAAATCACTGATCTGACACACCTATACCAGACTTGATTTCCTGCTAATTGTTTGTTATGGTTTTCCACTTTGATTTAGAGGAAATATTGATCACTAAAAATAAGGTAAAGTACAAAGTACAAAATCTATAATAGACATTTTTTTCTGTGGGTGATAAGCATTTTAGAATAAAGGCTTTTTTTCACGTTTTAATGTTCTATGAAAAGCCTAAATGGTGACTATGAGTTTGACTGGAATAATAACTTCATCTGAACACTTACTTTTAGATTTCCCACTCAGTATCCTAATGCCTTTACTTCCTTAGAAGAGCTGGATCCCATTGAATTGAGTGTTTTATAAAACTGGCTGACTTTTTCTTTTCCCCCAGTGTGTTTTTGCCTGATAATCTGATGCATTTATGTAATTTATTGATCTCTCATGCCAGATTAGTCAGTCTTAATATATAGCACACTTGTAATTAATTTAAACGGTTTTTTATATATTGAGAAGCATTATAGCATTCTGTAAAGAAGAGTCTGGCAAGATATTTCCTTAGGACCCATTTATAGTGTGAAATAATTCTGGGAAATATCTTGTTAATTGAAGTGATGGTGGCTGAACATGTTTCCCCATTATGCCTGCCCCCCATGTAATTGTAAGGCCTTATTTTTCTGTTATTCAGTGTGAATATTTTTTTGTATGCTGTGTGGTGGGGGTCACATTTCATTCTTTTTCCATGTGAGTATTCCCTTATTGCAGCACCACTTGCTGAATTTTTGTTTGTTTGTTTGCTTGTTTGCTTGTTTGGAAAGTGCATGGGCTGGAAATTGAACCCAGGTCTCCCATGTGGCAGGTGAGAATTCTACCATTGAACTACCCTTGCACCTCAGTACGAATTTTATGATTGCAAAAATCAGGGCTGCTTATGTTAAATGCACAAAATATTTTGCCTTTACATCATCTGAACTTTCATAGTAGGATATTGGAATAGACCAAACTTGGCCTTTTGGTCAGAAATTGTTATCCTTCCATAAAATATTGATGTAGATGATGTCATCTAACTAAAAGGCTGTTTGTAAAGGCCTGTCACCCCTTAGTGACTTTTAGTTGGGTAATATTAACACCAAAGTCTAACTCTCATGTGTACCCCTTTCCTTGAATGGTGCTCTGAAATATTAGTGTTACCAGATGAAGGCCATGGATTCTTCTGCCCAGTGTGCTCAATTAGCAATTCCTGAGACACTGGAGTTTCAAAGAGAGAAAGAGTTTATCATTATGCACGTAGTAAGAGAGCAGATGTCCTAACAACCCAAAATCTGTTCCCCCAGCTGCAGCAATTTGGGTAGTTTTATTAGTGAAAAGGTAGGGAAGGTTTAGGATAATGAGCACCGTGGTTCCAGATGATGTAATTAGAGGTGATCTGATTATGGAGCATGCACAGATTGATTCCGTGCTTAGTCACAGAACATAGGAGAGAAAATGGTGAAATGAGGTAAAGGTGACTTGTAGGTTAAAGTCTAAGCTACTGCGCATGTCAGGTGGGCCCACTTAGGTGAAATCCAGTCTAGGTCATCAAGATAATTTTGGACTTGGGGTGGGTTAGTTATGGGCAGATCCAAGACCCTTCATTAACAAACACTAGGGGGCTGTCTTTAGTGATTACAAGACTCTAAAGTTGAAAAACTGGATAACTAGGTACAACAGATGGAGGTTAGTCACAAGTTTTTTATAATCACAGGAATGGAAGATAAAGACTATACAACCATTATCAGAGATCAAGGCAGCTGATTACAATTCAGAGATTTCAGGTATTTCCTTGTCTACTCCAATATACCAGAAAGCAGCAAGGAATATTTATATCAAAATCATCCTTTAAATCCTGATTTCTTGGTTACATTATTAGTTTTCAATCTGTAATGTAGCTCTTTTTACCACAAAATAGACTTTTCTGTCAGATCCTTTCTAATTGCTTCATGGTAATTCTTTGCTGAGAGAGGAGTTCGTCCTGTTCATTGCTGCCTTTATTTCTATTACCCATGTACTCACCCCCTTCCCCAGCAGAACTTTTGAAACTCCTTTTATACCCTTTTCTATTCATATTCCTCTCTTTTCCCATCAGGGGTAACCACTTTCCTGAATTTTATTATTCATCTCTTTTTGTTTTCTTTTTAACTTTATATATATGTTTAGATCCCTAAATAATATATTTAGTTTTACCCATTGACCTTTATATAAATGAAATCATACTACGTGTATTATTGTTACTATTTTTTTGCATGAGCAGGCACCGGGAAACAAACCCAGGTCTCCGGCATGGCAGGTGAGAACTCTGCCCATTGAGCCACTATTGCCTGCCCTGCACATATTCTCTTTATTCAACATGTTTTTTGAGATCCACTCATATTATTACATGTAACTAAGTTATTTTCATTATTGACTGTGTTGTTTGAATATAGGATAAATTAATCATCAGTTCTACTGTGTTAATGTTGCTGGTCTTTCTCTAGGTTTTCGCTGTTATAGACAATTCTGCCATGGACATTTTTGTACTTATCTCCAAGTGTACAGACACAAAGTTTTCTCTAGGATAACCAAGAATGGAAATGCTGGGTCATTATGCATGTCTTCAGTTTCACTAGATAATGATAATTTCCTCCCTAATTTGTATTCCCAGACCAGTATATACAAATTCCTTCCGCTCTATATCCCTGTAAACCCTTGGTGTGGTCACATTTTTTGTGTGTTTGCCTGTCTGGGAAGGCGTTAAATGGGATTACACTGTAGCCTTAATTTTCATTTTCCTCAGTATTGTATGATTTGTATGTTTATTTACCATTCGTGTCTGCTTGTTGTAAAAGCCTGTTTATGACTTATGCCCATTTTTCTATTGAATTTTTAAAATTGTGTTATGAGAGTTCTTTATAGACACTGGATACTGAACTTTTGCCAGTCATGTATTTTGCAGAAGAAGGACTAGAAGGTTCTAGTTGTGACTTGTTTCTTCACTCTTTATGGTTTTTCTTGGTTTCTTTTTACATTCCCACAGGTTTTGTCAAATTATTTTTATTAACAGACTTTCCTCCCTGTTGTAGTTTGGTAAAGCTGCCAGAATGCAACACACCAGAAATGGATCAGCTTTTAATAAGGGGATTTATTTAGTTACAAATTCATAGCTCTTCAGAGGAAAGGTAGCTGGCTTTCATCTGGGTTTCTCTGTCACATGGAAAGGCACACAGTGAACATCTGCTGAGCTTCCCTCTTTTGCTTCTGGGTTCAGATGGCTTTTCCCGGGGTGATTCCTTTTGCATCTCTAAACATCTGGGTCTGAGCTCTGAGTGCTGAGATGAGGTATGCTGAATTGCTTGGACTGTGCTGTGCCTGAGCTCTCTTCTGAGAGCTGCTTTCCTCTCTTTTAAGCCTCCAACTAATTAAATTAAATGTCACTCATTGTGGAAGGCTCTCTCCTTAAGTCAAAATAGAATATTAAACCAAAAATTTAGTAAGAAATTAAGTTGTTTTATTTTATTATATATGAAGTTTTCCCCTCCTCCCCCAAACACACACTTAGCTGGCTGTTCAATTCTTTGCCGCTTCAACCTGAGTAACATAACATAGCCAGGAACCAAAAGTAAGCACAAAAGCATTCTGAGAAATTGAGATAGCTTCAGGTTTTACTGCAAGCTATTACTTTGTAGAGGCCTTCATTTATATTATTTTTGGACTCTTAATTTGTGTGGCATTCCCACAGCTTGATCTTTTAACTGTTTTCTTAATTAAGAAACAAGTGCACGAGATTCATTGAGGATAAAGAAGAAATCATTCATATCTCATTCAATAAATTGAAATGACTGATCAAGCCACATAATTTGCTAGGCTGTGAAGAGATCTGAAGACATGGGAAAGGAGGAAAGAAAGTAGTCTATTGTGGCAATAGTACTAGTTTAGAGTGGCTGAAGTGGTGAATGAGGGGAAAGGTGAGAGGTGAAACTAAAACTTATACAGGGGCCACATAATGAAATTCTTGTGTTTGCTATGAGAGACTTGGACTGTGTCTTGAAGACTAGGGTTCAGCAAACTATGGCAAAATCTGGCCTGCTGCCTGTCTTTGTATGACTTGAACCTAAGAATGAGTTTTGTATTTTCAAATGCTGGGGCAAAAAATTTTTAATGATCTTTTGTGATGTGAAAATTATACAAAATTCAAATTTCAGTGCCCATAGATAAAGTTTATTGGAACACAGCCATGCCCATTCCTTTAAGTATTGTTTATGGTTGCTTTTCTGCTACAATGGCAGAGTTCAACAGCTGTCACAGTGACAGTATGACCATCAAAAGCTAAGATGTTTACTTCCTTGCCCTTTACAGAAAATGTTTGCCAGTTCTTGCTGTGGATGTTAAGAGAGCCACTGAAGAATTTAATCATGACTAACACAATCTTATTTGCATGTTAGCACCTAGTATTGGTAGATCTCTTGAATATCAGCTGGAAGATGGGCCAAACTAGAAGCAAGGGGACTGATTAGATTGCAGCAGTGTTTCCTGAATTGTATGTTAATAGATGTACTGCAGAAAATGTCTCTGTCTTTAGTTTGGGAAATACAGAGTTAACCAAAGGTTAGCAATTTTTTTTACTGCTGGACTTATCCAAACTTTATTTAGTGGAAAGATGAATTGTAAATGTCTAAGAGGAGAACGTGGAGGGCTACATTTTGTTGATGGTTTTAAAGAATATGCCACCATTAAAAGAATGAACAGTAATTAACTATCTCACCCTCTCTCTGTGTGTGCTTTTCTTCTGGGTGCTTAGTTAACCTGCATCATGCATTGTTATAGTACATATCTCATTACACATGTTATGGGACAAGCATACCAAGCTGAGTTGAAGTGATTATGTCAATGTAGATTTAATGTTTGCAAAAATCTCATGTGTATTTATTCGGGGGTTTTGGGGCATATGTAAATGATGAATAAGAAAATAAAATTATTGACAAAAAGAGGAACTGAATGAAGACACTATTTGAAAAAGAAGGCTGTAAGAATATAGAATTTGAGCAAATAAGCTTAATTGAAAGGCCAGGGTTTTTTTTTTTTTTTGCTTATCGTGTATCCACAGCACAGCCTACTGCAGGCTTTCAGGCTTTCAAACTTTTCCTTTGGGGCCAAAGATTAAATAGCTTGGAGAAATTTATACCTGTCTACTCTTAGTATCAAAGCTCTTTTTGTTTACTTTAGCCTTTTCTAAGGTTTTAAAAGCTCATAATGCCATTTAAAATGCTTTTCAGTTAAGCTCAGACCTAAGTATTAAATAAATCTCTAGTTTTAGCAGAAGAATTAAAGTATACTCAATGTAAAATCTGCCAATGGTTATCAGAAATTAATTTTAGATCAAATTTCTAATCCATTTTTGTTTTATAACCAGGCTTCCCTGATATCTATATAACTATATTTAATAATACTAAGTTATCTACATTTATCTAAGTCCTTTTGATTTGGGGGCAGAAACATATCATAAGTATTTTAGAAACAAGGAATATAAATTATTAAATCAGCATAACAAAATGACTAAGTATTTTTTTATTTATATTAACATCAATTTGTTCTCTCTTTGAACAGATGATGAATAAGGTATTTGGAGGTACTGTGCACAAAAAAAGTGTTAGAGAAGATGGAGTCTTCAACATTAGTGTGGATAACACTTGCTCTTTATTCAGGTATTATAGATATTTTTAGATAAACAAGAACATTAGTGGATTAAGTAATAACTTAACTTAAAGTTGGTACTATTCTTCATACTTGAAAGTTCTATAATCCGTAGACAAAATTAAGGCCACAGGAGATGATACAGGAATAATGATCGTATTTGCCTTCCAGTTGAATGTCATGGTGGTGGAAGATGGTAGTAGGAATGAAGAGAGCACTTACGAAATAACTTGAAAGCACCTGTACAGCTCTGGAACCCTGTTTGGCATTGCATATTGTGATGCCAACATTTTTAGTTTTCCCTTTTCATTCTTTGGTGCCGAGTATGATACCATACATTAGAGTGCCAAATGTGACAAATAGTTAATGTCTTAACCTGTCAACTCTACTATATATATATATGTAAATACTCTTCCCCCATAGCCCCTTTCTTGCTGAATACTTAAAGAGCCATCCAATTATTGAACTCATCACTAAGTATTTAGTGTATTTCTTTCTTTCTCACCTCTGTGTTGAGGCAGAGAAATGCACTTTGCCATGTGATCTTTCTCAAATAATGAATGTATTATATGTTTAAGATGCTGAAAGATCAGAAAATATATTTTAGTCACTTGGTTTCTTTATGTGAGAATTTTCATGCTTTGTGTAAAGCCCTTTTTAGTGTACTATTGTATGTTATTCTTTTTTAATGAAAATTTCATTTTTATTTTAAAATCACATTTTCCCCTACCTGCATGAAGTTTATGAAATGCAGGCTGAAGCATTTGTGGGTAAATAATATTACTTTTTATTATCATTTCTTTAAACTGTGCTATTTTTAGTTATAGGTTTTTTTTATTTATTTAATCTTTTTTTTTTTTTTTACATGGGTAGGCACCGGGAAGCGTATTTAGTATTTTTATTGACAAATCTTTACACACAAACATTCCATACATGGTGTGTAGTCAGTGACTCACAATATCATCACACAGTTGTGTATTCATCACCATGATCATTTTTTAGAAGATTTTGTGTCACTCCAGAAAGAGAAATAAAAAGAAAAAAACTCATGCATGCCATACCCCTTACCCCTCCATCTCACTGACTAATAGTATTTCCATCTACCTAATATATTTTACCCCTTATCTCACATATTATTTATTTATTTTTATCCATATATATATATATATTTTGTGTGTGTGTGTGTGTGTGCTTATGGCTGGGTCACATTCCATTGCTTTTCCATACAAGTATCCTGTTATTGCAGCACCATTTTCTTGAATTTTTGTTTGCTTGTTTTGTTTGGGGGAAGTGCATGGACCATAAATTCCAGGTCTCCTGCATGGCAGGTGAGAATCTACCATTGAACTACCCTTGTATCCCCTATCCATATATTTTTACTCGGTCCATACCTTGGATATCAGACACAAGGTTTTCACAATCACCCAGTCCCATTGTACATGATATATCTTTATATACAATTGTCTTCAGGAATCTAGGCTACTGGAACACAGCTCAACAGTTTCAGGTACCCTCCAGCCACTCTAACACACCATAAACTAAAAAGGGATATCTAAATAATGCATCATAATAACCTCTAGAATCACCCCTTGATTCTGTTTGAAATCTCTCAGCCATTGGAACTATTTTGTCTCATATTTCTCTTCCCCCTTTTGGGCAAGAAGGCTTTCTCAATCCCTTGATGTTGGGTCCCAGCTCATCTGGGATTTCTGTCCCACATTGCCAGGGAGATTTACACCCCTAGTATTCATATCCCATGTAGCTGGGAGGGCAGTGAGTTCACCTGCCAAGTTGGCTTAGAGAGAGAGAGAGGCCACATCTGAGCAATAAAAGAGGTTCTCTAGGGGTGAATCTTAGGCTTAATTCTAAGTAGACCTACCCTATCCATTGCAGAAATAAGTTTCATGGGGGCAAACCCCAAGATCAGGGGCTTGGCCTGTTGATTTGGTTATCCCCATTGCTTGTGAGAATGTCAGAAATTCTCCAAATGGGGAAGTTGAGGATTTCCTCCTTTCTCCCCAGCCCCCCAAGGGGACTTTGTGAATACTTGTTTGTTCACTGTGCAAATTGCTTTGGGATATATCGGGACATCACACTAACCTGGACAGACCAAAAATATCTCATGCCCTATTCAATATTCCATGTACTTATGGTGTTCAGGTAAACTGATCATACAGTTAAATTAGTTAACATACTACCCAAACTATGAATTTTGCATGCAATAAACATCTCTCCCTTTAGTCTCACACAGAAATTGAAGTTTTAAAATATGGATCACCTTCATTCATATCTCTGGTCTGTCTGATCCCTTTTCAACTTTTTGGTTTATTTTAAAAACATATATATACATATATATGTATATATATGTTTTTACATGGGCAGGCACCAGGAATCAAACCTGGGTCTACGGTATGGCAGGCTAGAACTCTGCCATTGAGCCACTGTTGCCCGCCCAATAATGTATATTTTTAAAGGCTTCATTGACTTGTGCTCAAATTCTTCATGAATAGTTTGCTCCAAATTAGACAGATTAGAAATTTGAAAATTCAAGTCTTGAACTTATTTTTATCTGAAGTGAAGATATAATCCTTCCTCAAAACCCAACTACTGGCTGTGGTAGGCTCTTGAGGAAAGGCAAAAGTAAGTTGATCTGTCTTTAAAGATTCTTATGTTTTAAAAGGAAGATGAATTAAAAAAAATCAAGATTGCTAGAAATAATTTGATCAACTGAAGGTACTCATTGCCAACTTCATTTGAAATTCAATGCTCATTTCAAGTCATGCTGAATGATGTTACTTACATTCATCTTTATTTCCAGTGACTAGTCTTTGGAACTGCATCAGGCATCTTGCTGGTGGTTAAGGAAGGCATATGATTTTACAAGAAGCTTGAGAAGTAAAGATTTAGTTAAAATTTAAAATTTTTGTCTGTATTTCTAGCTCTAAAAATCTACGACTCATTCAGAATAACAGGGAGAACACCAACAACATATCCCTAAACCATCCTTTTGGCTTTAATGTGCCTTATCATCTTGCTTTATTTTTAATTTAATCTAATATTCCTTAGTGTTTAATATCTAGTCCTCATTTAGATTTTCCCCTAATGTAAAAAATATCTTTTTTTTTATGATTGATTTGTTTGAGTCAAGATCCAGAAAATGTCCACATATTGCATTTGGTTAATGTTAACTTATGTTTGTTTTAATCTGTAATATCTTTCCTCCTCCTTTTTTTTTTTTTCATGGGCAGACAGCATGGCAGGTGGGAATTCTGCCACTGAGCCACCATTGCACCGCTCTCCTCCTCCTCCTTTCTTAAATGCCATTACTTTCTTGGGCATTTGAGTTTCACATTACTCCTAGGTTGCCATTGCTCTAGACTTTTTTAGTGGACAGAGTTTTAAAAAAAATGTGTTCTTTTATAAAGAGAAAGCAAAATCATTAGCACATATTATTTTCAATTTAAATGAAAGATTTTAGGTTTTTACCTTATTCCTTTTTTATCTCCTTACTTTTAAGCCAAAAATCTTGATTTCTAGTTACGTTATGAATTGTTTTAACCTAAAATACATGTAGCTAGACTATACATACCATAGCTGCAAAATAATATCAGTAATAGTATTATTACTACTAATATAACTACTCAGTAGAGGAATAATGTTGAAATTATTGTTTTAAAGTCTCTTGGAATAATTTCTTTCTCTGTGTGTGTGGTTATACCGCCAATTTCACATAGTGTTCCGGTTTTCAATTTTTATGGATTTCCTTTTCAGCGATTTTATTCTTTCATTTGCTTTATTTTTTATAACAGACAGAATGAACTTAAGTTCTAACAGTGTTACACTGTTATATACCTTTATCTAATTTCTTGATTTATTCATGTGACAAGCATGTATTTCTAAAGCAAAAGAACTCATTAACCATGACTTTAAGATTTCTGTGTGGCACTTTTATTTTTTGCATGTGTAGGGGCCTTCAGAAGGAAGAAATTGTTTTGCTTACACATGGAGACAGTGTAGACAAAGTAGCTGATGGATTCAAGGTTGTGGCACGTTCTGGAAACATCGTAGCAGGTGAGGATTCTAAAAATTTTGTGTATTGTACTTTTAAAAAAAAAAATTATCTGAGAGTGTAAGCGTATGTTTTGGAATGAGGTACTGTTTTTGAGTTTCCTTATTTTTTGAAAATGTTGTAAAGGTGGTAGAATCAACCTAATTATATAAATGGAATTTAATATTAGGTGGATTTTTCAGAACTCACTATTTTACTTTTTCAGAACTATTTTACTCTGAAATACTTTTAAAATATTCATCTTAATATAAGTTGATTTTTTTTTTTCTTTGGTGCATGGTCTGGGAATTGAACCTGGGTTTCCTGCCTGGAAGGCAAGCATTCTGCCACTGAACCACCCATACACCCTTAATATAAGTTTTTTAAACATAAAATAAAGCTATACTTTTACAACTCAGGAAAAATTTGAGAACAGTCTGTCTTCCTTCCATGCTATATTCATAGTTGCCTGCTTTTTGTGCCTTAGTGCATTTCTCTGAACTAGGGGTTTGCAAACTGTGGCCTGCAGGTCAAATCCAGCCTATGGTCTGTTTTTTATGTTCTGGGACTAAAAATAGTTTTTACATTATTAAAGAGTTATAAAAAAAGACATGTAGTACTCAAAACCTAAAATATTTACTATATTGCCCTTTACAGAAACTTTGCCAACTCCTCAACTAATTTGGTTCCCTACCTTTTTTTATCACTTTCCTATCACATTTAAAAAAATTTTATTAATAAAATCAATCAACATACAATATGGACATGCTTTTTTTCCTCACATAGTTGTATATTCATTATCATGATCATTTCTTAGAATATTTGCATCAATTCAGAAAAAGAAATAAAAAGAAAACAAAAAAATTCATACATACCATACCCCTTACCCCTCCCTTTCATTGATCCCAAGCATTTCAATCTACTAAATTTATTTTAACATTTGTTCCCCCTATTATTTATTTATTTTTAATCCATATGTTTTAATCATCTATCCATAAGGTAGATACAAGAAGCATCCAGACACAAGGTTTTCATAAGCACACAGTCACATTGCAAAAGTTGTATCATTATTCAATCATCTTCAAGAAACATGGCTACAGGAACACAGCTCTGCGTTTTCAGGCAGTTCTCGCCAACCTCTCTGTTACACCTTAATTAAAAAGGTGGTATCTATTTAATGTGTGAGAATAACCTCCAGGATAACCTCTCAGCTCTGTTAGGAATCTCTCAGCCATTGAACCCTACCTTTTTTAGGAAGAAAAATTGATTTTCTGGCAGCCTAAAGTTTTGGTTTGCTTACTTGAATGACTGTAAATGTAAATAATCAGTAATAGTTCTGGGAATCAGGAAAAGAAGAATTAGGATTTATCAATAAAAATTCCTTTGTTCAAGATGCCTTATGCAAATAAGTTGAAAGGCATTTACTACGAATAAACTAAATTGATAAACTGCTTCTTGTTACTTAATGAAATTTATCAAGAGTAATTTTCGTATGGAAAGGTTTTTGTTTCATATGAAAATCAGTAGCAGTAATTCATTCAGCAAATATTTGAGTACCTACTGTGTGCTAGGTAGCAAAGATACAATAATGAGCAAAATAGACCAACTCTCTGTTCAACATTCTAGATGTACATGGCCAGACAATACACAAGCAAATACAGAATATGGCAGATGTCAGGGTTTAAGCACATTGGCAAAGCAAATGGGCAAAAAGGAAAGGTATTGCGGTTGTATATTTGGTTAGGAATGTTGCTAATTTTTATATAGACTATTCAGGGAGCAAATTCCTAGAAGATGAAATTGGGCCTGAAGGCAGTAAATGGCTGACCCCATTGAATATTTGGGGAAAGAGCCTTTTAGAAATAGTAAATAAGTACAGAGCTCCTGGGATGGACCATATTTGAAGAATAGTAAGGAGACAGCTGTGGTTCTAGCAGTGTAAGCAAGGATGGGGAACATGGTAGAAGCTGAGGTCAGAGAGGTAATTGGAGTTCAGAACATAGAGACTTTGTGCCGGTGTAAAAACCTTGGCTTTACATGTAGTGAGGTGGACCTTTGAACCAAAGTGAGATATAGTTCAGTATCATCTTTGCTACAGTGAGGAGAAAAAAGACAGTCAAAGGTAGAAGCTAAAAGACTAGCTAGGAATCTATTGCAGTAAACAGGAGAGAAACAGTGGTGTCTTGGACCAGAGTGATAGAATTGGAAAGGTAAAGAATGATCAGATTCTGATATGTTTTGAAGGGAGAGACAAATAATTTACTGTTGGGTTAGAGGTGGAGTAAGAGAGAGGAGAATGAAGTTCTAACTCCCAACTTTTTGGCCCGAGCAACCAGAAGGATAAGATTTCTTTTTACCTGATGGGAAAGACTGTAGGAGTTGGGGTTTGCATACTAAATTTGAGATTCCTTAGTTGACAGTGAAATGTAGGTGTCAAGTAGGCAATTGTATGTATGAATCTACACTTTAGAGGAGAAAACTGGACTAGAAGTCTAAATTTGGGGTTTTAACAGCCAGTAAGTGGAATTTAAGGCCATGAGAGTATGAAATTACTTAGTGTGTAGACAAGAGATTTGATAGCCAAATACTGGGCCATTCCATGTGTAAAGGTGGGTGAGATGCAGAGGAGCCAGCAAAGAGGATTCAGAAGAAGCAACCAGTGAAATAAAAGTGAACCAAGTACAGAAAGTATGGGATACTCTGGTGTAGTAGAATGAGTATGAGTTTGGGAGCTTGCCAGGTCTGCTATAGCTGCTTAATTAGCTGCTAGTTTAGGCAAGTTTCTTAATATCTCAGAACCATAAAATAGAGATACTGCAGCACCTGTGTAAAATATTTAGCTTGACATTTGCTGCTTAGTAGATAATAATTGTCAGAAACACTTTATTCATGTCCATGGAATTATATTTGTGGTTAATAGTAACCAGGAAAAATTACTTAGAATATTCTGACAGGTGTGATTTATGAGATTCTTCTTATATATAAAATTGGTAGCTAACAAGCTATGCATTGCATGTGAAAGCCATGTGGGGCCTGACAACCAAAGTTGGATCATCATTACAGTAAATAGACAAGATAATTGAAACAGCCTGAATGGAAAAGTGAGGTTATTATGAAGTAATCTCTGTGCAGCATTTATTGTGCTGTTTTGTAGCTCATTAAGTACTGTATAAAGAAAGACTTTTATAAAGAAAGATTCTGACAATCTTTATAAAACAAACTTTATTTGTGTTGTGTATATTTTTTCCCTGTGACCAGAAATCTACCAAACTGTTTCAATTTTAATGGGGGGGGTGTAAAATTGCGAGGAATTAATTGACAGTATTGGCTGAGTATAACATGAAAAAAATTAATTTGTGACTTTTTTTCTCTAAAGGTATAGCAAATGAATCTAAAAAATTATATGGAGTGCAATTCCACCCTGAAGTTGGCCTTACAGAAAATGGAAAAGTAATACTGAAGAATTTCCTCTATGATATAGCTGGGTGCAGTGGGACCTTCACTGTGCAGAATAGAGAACTTGAGTGCATTCGAGAGATCAAAGAAAGCATAGGAACATCAAAAGTTTTGGTAAATAATTTTCATGTGGAGGTTTACAGAGACTTACGTCAATAATATAGAACTGGAGCAGGATTCCTCAACACAGCCCTTAAATGTTATCTGGGTTAACGTATACCTTCTGAGGAGTACTGTTTCAGAGTATTTTTTTAGTTACTAGACATACCTTTGATACAAACAGTGCTTTTAGGTAACAGTTTAGACAGATAGTTTTTAGTTTCTTTTTTGCTCATTCTGCTCAGTTTGATTTTTCTTTGCATTTCACTCTGTAGGTTTTACTCAGTGGTGGAGTAGATTCAACAGTTTGCACGGCCTTGCTGAATCGTGCTTTGAATCAAGATCAAGTCATTGCTGTGCACATTGATAATGGCTTTATGAGAAAACGAGAGAGCCAGTCTGTAGAAGAGGCCCTCAAAAAGCTTGGAATTCAGGTCAAAGGTATTGATGAATTCCAGAAAAGTTCATTTACATGGCAGCAGTTGTTTAATCAAATCCAGCCTTATACTTTAAGTGAGCACATTGCCTTAACCAATTACAATTTTCCTCAAAGGTCAAGGTTGAAAGTGTTTTTTATTTTTATGTTATACTTACTTTGGGTTCAAGAGAGTTCCTAACATAAATTTTAAAACTCTTGATTACTGCTGCTGTACTTAAGTCAATAAATTACCATTTTCCATCTTCCACTTTGTTCTCTTCTAGTTATTTTTTCTCTTCCTATTATTTTTTCACACTCTGCTCCATAGTATTATTTATACATAAGGATGCCCAAGTCTTCTTATTACTGATTTGGATGTAAAGATTATTTTGCAAACAGAAAGGTTTACACAGAGAGGGGGGTGGGGGAAAACTATTCACTTTTTTTTTTTTTTTAAGTTCACTTAGTAAACTTTTTAAGCTTTTGTATTTGTGGATATCTTTGTACTTTTTAAATAGAATATGTAATCAATAGTTATAGTGAAAAGAGGTCAGTAATTTAATGATGAAAATTGTGCATGTTATTGAATTAATTGGAATTGATACCATAAAGCTGAATAAAGAGTATAGAAGACTTACGGTTAAATGTGAAGTGAGCATGAATCTATTCCTCTAGTAGGAAAGGGATAAAACAAATGTAATGGCCCAAGAATAAGGAGTAGATGAGATAATAGCAAACTAATGGTTTCAGTGAAATGGAAGGTGGAAGATGGATAAAGTGACTTTTCTCTGATAAGCTGATGAAGGTTAAATTTTAGAGCCCCCAATTCTTCCCAAGTTCTGAGAAGGTCCCTAGCATTGAGTTCACATGGTCATATGCTTTTGTGAAATTTGCAAGTAAGTTATTTTAATGTGCAATTGATTTAAGTTCGCTGTCTCTTACTACTTACTCTGGCTTGCCCTCTGCTGGGTGGTGTTGGAGTTGTGTGGGCGTTTCTGGATCTGTCTAAGAGAGAATTGAGTTGGGGATACAAAAAGTTTGGATTTCATGATATATGTGATTTGCAGACATTTCTATGTACAGTTAAGTTACTGTTATCGATCGCAGTATACTCTGTGGTTTTTTAACGACCTAATTTGTTATTCTTTTCCTTGAAGGGTGCCTCTTAATTGTAAAAATTTCAGGCCCCACAAAATACTTGCATCTGTTTCTGGTAAATGACATAGTAGAAAGTAGAGGAAATGGAAACTGCATGGCAGGGCATCTAACAAAAAGCAAATGAATTTGTGCTGCAGACTTCTGAGAAACTCAGGAGATTTGAGGCAGTGGTTTGTGTGTGTATGTGTGTGTCAGGGGGAGTCATGCATGTATGGAGGACCTAAAACAGAGAAGCAGATCCTTTTCCATAACATAGGAGCAAACTGCTGCTCTGTCTTCCTGGTAGATGACAGCAGGTTTATTCTCTAGAGAGACTAGACAAGGGAGGGCCTAGATTTGGGTCTATCAGTACCAGGCAGGTGTTGAGGACGGGGTAAGGTTCTACATTAGGAATGATAGGATTAAGTAAAAATGTACATACTGAATGATTATCCACCCATACCCCCCCACTCCCCACTCCTCCTTCCCCACACGCTACTTTGATTCAACTGCCAGAATACTGATAGGCAGGAGATTTGAGGCATTCTCCTCTGGGATAATTGACCAATTTAAGAGAAATACCTAAACATTTGTGGAGGTGTGTCAATCAAACAGCCAGCTGCCTTATTTTACAGTGAAGCCCACCCGTTGTTAAGCCTTATGTTCTAGTTTTCTAGTTCCTGGAATACAATATACCAGAAATGGAACAGCTTTTAAAAGGGGAATTTAATAAATTTCTAGTTTACAGTTGTGAGGCTGTAGAAATGTTCTAATTAAAGCAAGTCTGTAGAAATGCCTGATCTAAGGCATCCAGGGAAAAATACCTTGATTCAGGAAGGCCGATGAGATTCAGGGTTTCTCTCCCAACAGGAAAGGTACATGGTGAACTTGGCGACATCTGCTAGCTTTCCTCCCAGCCTCTTGTTCATGACGCTCCCCTGGGGACATATTCCTTCTTCATCTCCAAAGGTCTCTGGCAGTGGCGTGGGCTCTGTGCTTCGTGGCTTTCGTCATTCTCTGCTCTTTCAGAATCTCAAGCCTTTTCCAAAATGCTTCCTCTTTTAAAGGATTCCAGTAAAGTAATCAAGACCCACCTGGAATGGGTGGAGACACATCTCCATCTAATCAAGTTTAATACCCACAATTGATCGAATCACAGTTCTGTGGAGATGATCTGATCTAGCCTCCAACGTATAGTGCTCGATGGGGATTAGAAGAAATGGCTGCATTTACAAAATGGGATTAGGATTAAAATATAGCTTTTCTGGGGTACATAAATCCTTTCACACTGACATACTACCAAATTAAACTCTTAGTTCAGCACCTTGCTCTTAAATATAAAAGAACATCAAAGATTGCTAGTATGTTCATAAATATCAGTACTTTACGAAACTAATCAATATGCAATTCTGAGGACTTTGATTCCCTGTGTACCAACCAGTGCTTTTGACCCTTCAGGTCATGCTTCTTGTTGTGACTTTTGCTTATTGCTCTTGTAGAGCAGTGAACACAAAAAAAAGCAGCCAGTGTAATTTGTGATATCATGGCTGTAGATCATTACAGGCCCAGGATTTTCAAAAGAGCAAATGTTTTGAAAGCTCCAGTACGGAACTCTATTAATCATAACTTACTGTTCAGGAATATGTAGGCGAACTTGGGAGAGATCAAATAATCTATTTAGGTTTTCCTTCTGTAGTTTGACTTAACGCGTTTTAAAAAATCCTCTGTTAATTTCAAGCATATGCTTTCCCCTTCCCCCAGTGATAAATGCTGCTCATTCTTTCTACAATGGAACAACAACTCTTCCAATATCAGATGAAGACAGGACCCCAAGAAAAAGGATTAGCAAAACGTTAAATATGACTACAAGTCCTGAGGAGAAAAGAAAAATCATTGGGGATACTTTTGTTAAGGTGGCTTTCTTTCTAATATCCTTATGTCTGTTATTTTTTATATGAATTTTAGTATTTGGTTTTCCTTGTCATTATATCAAATGATCAAATTTTCTGACTTATTTTGATTCTTATTTGGCAAAGAATTTTACTGTATTTTGTTATTAAACTGGCCATTAGAAACTATTGTGTTTTCAAAAAATGTGTTTCTAGGCTATTGTTTTAACTGTTTAAAAACAGGGATTTGCAGAAAGTTGAAGCTGATAAAGTTTAAAGTCCTTCCTGCTCTTTTATCTTGAAAGAGCTTTACAAGGTCTCCTTGTTGCCCAAAGCTGGACAGTAAGATTAGAAAACTGACTGGGATTAGAAAAGGATGTGGTTTATGTGTAGCATTATAGTCCACATGCACAGAGCCTAGGTCTGCTTCAGGTTATATGAACCAAAGAATGGAGTTTGGTGCCACTGAAGACCAGATCACATCAAAAACATTTCTAGAGTAGGTTCAAAGATGCATGGGTTTTCTAAAGAGTGGGAGAAAGATCAAAGATGATGGTGGAGTTCTACAGAGAAGGTAAAGTTTAACAAATGAGTATGAGTGCTGAATCATTATACTGATATTTCTTTTAGCCTCCGGTAGCTTTAAAATTGTGGAATTATAATCCATACCAAACTCTGAAATCTGTTCTACAACTAATTGTTGTGATGTACTTAGAAATTTATCGCTTTCATGTATGTATGTTCTTTAAAGAGAGGGAGTATAACAGAGAGGTTAGGATTTAATAAATTAGTGTGACTGCTGAATCATTATATTAATAGTTGTGTTGGTCTCCAGTGTCTTGGAGTAACGTGTAGAAAAAATGTAAAATCGTGGAACTATAATCCATACCAAACTTTAAAATCTGTCCTGTAACTGCTTGTTAAAATGTACTTGGAAATTTATTGCTTTTTTGTATATAAGTCATATTTCACAATAAAAAAAAAAGACGCCTGGGTTTTAAGATAAAAAAAAAATAAAAACGGGGATTTGCAATTGACATTGGACTTTAATTCTTTGGGCATCTCAGTGGCTAGATTTAAAACCCTTTAATTGCAAAAGCGCTCTGAGAAATTTAGCTGAAAGTATAAAATGTTGCTGTCTTTTTCTAAGATTTGTCTGTTGAAAGGCTGTTTTGCTCCCCTTCGTTATAGATTGCTAATGAAGTAATTGGAGAAATGAACCTGAAACCAGAGGAGGTTTTCCTTGCCCAAGGTACTTTACGGCCTGATTTAATTGAAAGTGCATCCCTTGTTGCAAGTGGCAAAGCTGAACTCATCAAGACCCATCATAATGACACAGAGCTTATCAGAAAATTGAGAGAAGAGGTAAAAATTTATGAGATTTTTTTCATATAGTAGATACATGGAGAGTTTCCTTCCCTCATTTCCTTCTTACAGCTTTACACATACATAATATTCACAAGGTTGTGCAACTATCACCACAATCTAAATTGGAGCATTTTTGTTACCCTGAAAGGAAACCTCATTGACAATCACTCCTTGTTCTACAAACCCCCTCAGACCCCTTTCTCCCCACCCCCTCCTTAAGTTACTGCTAACTGCTAATCTATTTTCTATTTCTATAGATTGCTTATTCTGAACATTTTACATTAAGCTTACCATACAGTATGTGCTCTTTTGTGACTGGCTTCTTTCATTTAGCATAATGTTTTCAGGGTTCATCCGTGTTGTAGCATGTATCAGTACTTCATTTTTATGGCCAAATGGTATTCTGTTATATGTCTATACCACATTTTTTATCCATTCATCAAGTAATAGACATTTAGGTTGTTACCACTTTTGGGTTATTAGGAGTAATGCTGCTGTGAACATTTGTTGCAAGTTTTTTGGATGTACTCATTTCTTTTGGGTATATATCTAGAAATGGAATTGCTGGATCACATGGTAACTGTATGCTGAACATTCTGATGAACTGCCAAACTGCAAAATAGCTAACCATTTTATATTTCTCCCAACAGTGTACAAGGGTTCCAATTTCTCCACATCCATGTCAACATGTATTACTAGCTGTCTTTTTGTTTTAATTACCATGGTGGATAAGAAAGTAGTATTGCATGGTGGTTTGGTTTGCATTTCCCCTGTGGCTTAGTGATACTGAGCATCTTTTCTTGTGATTGTTAGCCAAGTGTATATCTTCCTTGGAGAAATAGCTCTTCAAATCCTTTGCCCATTTTTTAATTGGCTTGTTTATTTTTAATTGATTTGTAAGGGTTCTTTATACATTTTGGATTCAAGCCCCTTATCAGATAGATGATTTACAAATATTTTCTTCCATTCCGTGGCTTATCTTTTCACTTTATTGAAGATATCATTTGAAGAGTTTTAATTTTTAAACACTAATATGATATTTTCTAATTGCCTTGTATTCTGATGGGATCTAGATCAGAGGTGATGGAGATAGATTTACCCTCATCTATTTCTATTTAAAAGGTTTATATTTAAATTTTTTTTTGTGGGGGTGAGGTTGGGGGTGCATGGGCCAGGAATTGAACACAGGTCTCCTGCATGGCTGGAGAGCATTCGACCACTGAAGCATTAAATAGTATTTTAAAGAGCAATAAGAAGACCACTAAAATATTCATCTACTTCTTCATAACTACATAGGGGGAATTTTAAAAATTTTTAAACAGATCCCATGTATAATACCTTACTGCTTTTTCCAATTTTATCGTACTGGAAATTGCTTTTAGTATTCTTATATTTCTTATGAAATACTGTATATCTTTGAATTAACTTCTCAGGATGTTCTGATGTTATAGTGGCTATGTTTATATTTTGGCAATTACTGATTTTTATTTTTAAAAAAGCTGTTTAGTTGAAGCAGTCATAGTCGTTTTGTTTTGTTTTTAATTCAAGGAAAAAGAAAACAGAATAAAGCCAGTAATGTATTATTCTAACTTTATTATGTTATGTTGGTTGATAATTTGTATTGATTTGTTTTTCCCCCCTTGTAGGGAAAAGTAATAGAACCTTTGAAAGATTTTCATAAAGATGAAGTGAGAATTTTAGGCAGAGAACTTGGACTTCCAGAAGAGTTAGTTTCCAGGCATCCATTTCCAGGTAAAGAATAGAATTGAATTCTGTTTGATTTGTTATTAGATCTTCCTGTTGAAGAAAAATCAGTTTAGATGATTTTGAAGCAACTTGTCATCTCAGGGAATATGTGACTTGAGAGAAAGAAAAGAATAGATGAGGAATAAACAAATTCTTTTGAATTCCTACTGTACATACTTTATTTTATTAAGTACTTATTTTCGTAGTATTTTAGGTAAATGTTATACTATCCCTGGGGTTCTGGTATATAGTGTTATCATCAGATGAGAAAACCAAGGCACAGAAATATATATATATATATATTTTTTTTAACATGGGCAGGCACCGGTAATCGAACCTGGGTCCTCTGGCATTGCAGACAAGCATTCCTGCCTGCTGAGCCACCGTGGCCCTCCCAGCACAGAAATATTTTAATAATATTGCCATACAATTCTTAATGATAGAGTTAGGATTTATATGTTCCTTCTACCATACCATGATGCATTTCATGGAAGAAGTGGGTATAAAGACTATTCTCTTAACTTCTTATCCTATGGCTGACTTGTCTAAATGGATGACCCACTTACTTGTTAATGCTATATGTAACCATTTCATGAAGAAAAAGAGAATACTCAACTTGAATAGTCATTTGCTCTCATATGGAAAAAATTAAATAGAGATCATAGTTGTTTAAAGTTAGGACTGAGAATCTTAACATGTTTTTATTACTGGTTCTTGAGCTTACTCAAGTCTTATACTTTATTTTCTAGTTCTCTATGTTAGTGATTATGTGATGAGTTGAGAGAATGATCTGATTAAATTAAAAAACATAGTAATAGTGATGCTTCTTGCATACTTTTTATATGCCAGACACTCTGCTAAACACTTTAAATGTATTGTCTTATTTGATTATCACAGTGTAAACTACTATACTGTTTTACATATGATGAAGCTTAGGCACAGCAACTAATTTGCCAGAAGTTAACGCAGTTTAGAATTCTAGCCCCAATAATCTCACCTCCTAAATTGTACTCTTAAGCACCATATACTGCCTTCATAAACAATATTATACATGTACAGCCTCTGTGTGGTTAACATTTGTCTTATCCATAAATTTCAGAACTATCTGTGTAAGATGTTTATCCGCTAAACTGTGTGCTGGCAGAGGATGAGTTCTGAATGTAATGGAGGAAGGCCAAGTGGTTTTTGGGTCCTAGCTCATCATTTCAGCTAGACTCACTTGATTTTATTTTACATATCAGGTTTTCTTCATGTCGCATTTCATTGGCCAAAAGGGTTTTGCTGCTTTAAAGAAGAATTATATAAACTACTTAGCTTAAAGTAGCTAAAGATAATGAATGAGTCTGAGAAATTAATGGGCATGGCTTAAGGTTTTGTCTGTGATCCAGGCATCTCAAGTGATATTTTAAATTATAGTAGTAAATATGTCTTTTTTGCTTTTCTTCAATACATGCGTACCTTTTACCCTTATTCTTTTAGTGTCTGGTAAAATAGAAATGCCAGTCTACATGTTTTGAAATGAAAAAAATCCTTGCATTATTTGTTTGATCATTTCTTTTTCTTAAATAGCATACTACTTTTACGAAAATGGTAGCTGAAGCTGGATGACAAATATAAAGTGGTTCATTATACTGTCCTCCTTACTTTTGTGTGTGTTTGAAAATTTCCTTAATAAAATTAAAAAAAAAATAAACTAACATGCATGTCGTGATTTAAAAATAATTTATTTGTAAATTCTGTGACACTTGATACATAGACTATTAAAATAGGAGCTAGAAATCATTGATATAGATAGAATTAATGCATTCTGAAAGAAATTATGAGTTAGATAAGAAACTAATACTACATTTAAAATTAAACTATTTTAAAAACTCAACTATGAAAGCAGATGGATTTTACTTGTTAGAAGGATTTTATATTTTGAAAGTGTCAGCATTTTAATATTAGATTTTTATACTGAATATAAAATTTACATTAAATCCTGTTGTTACTTTTGTCTTTAGGTCCTGGTCTGGCAATCAGAGTTATATGTGCTGAAGACCCTTATATTTGTAAGGACTTTCCTGAAACCAACAATATTTTGAAAATAGTAGCAGATTTTTCTGCAAGTGTTAAGAAGGTAATAATTTGCATTGAACTTATACATCCTAGGAGCTTTAAATAGACATAGTTGACCATTCTGAAGAATTGAATGGATTCTTTTTTTACTCCAGTACTTAAATTGAATGTATTTTTGTTTTACTCCAGTACTTATATTGAATGTATTAGGATTTTATTATTTGAAATTTCAGAATAATTTAACTATGGACATGACTATGAAGAAAGTATGAAATCTTTTATATAGACTCTTAAATGACAACATCTCTTTCTAGCTGTGTAACAGACTGGATATCCTAAATCCCTAAAAACACTAGATTACTAGATATAAAGTATTAAAAAAAACCTTTAATAAATTTTGCTAGGAATTTAGGGAAATCCTTTGAGCCAGGAAAGAATTAGAAGCTTTAGTTCAATAAGCTAAAGTTGTCTGCTGCTGTGGGGACAACTGCTAATTCCGTGAGGTCTAGAGTTTTGTTTTTAACAATACCATTCATACCCACGTGTCTGAATATGAGACCTTGGATCCATGAAGAACTGGGAGTTGAATCAGCGGTCTTTACCATCTTGGCTAAAAATTGATGATGAGTGGAAAAATGTTCTTTAGATTTGGGCCTCAAATCATAATCTCTGTGATCTGAAAATCCACAAAGTAAAAATTTTAATTTTAAGTGGACCTTGGTTGGCATAGTGTCCAGGAGTTAGGCAGGAAGTAATGTAAATCTTATTAATAATAAGACTAAGGTATAAGAAATGATCAAAGATGTCAGGCAGATGTGGAACTTAATCTAGAAGCTAAATTCTAGAAATGAAAATAATAATTGAAATTTTAACAGCCAGAGAGAGCATCAGTGAACTTGAAAACAGATATAATAAATTTTCCAGTTATTGGGACAAAGCTCCAAAGAGAAAACATGGATTGAACAGGGTAAGCAATGTGAGCAACAGTTTGATTTACTTTAAGATATTCCAGAGGAGACAATATACAAAATACTTGATTTTATCCAGACTGGTGAGAGATGTGATGCCTCAGATTAAGACAAAAAAAAAAAACGCATCCCCAACAGGCTAAAGGAAAAAGAATTCAGTACCTGTGTGCTGACATTGTGAAACTGCAGACTGTCAAAAATAATGCAGCCACAGGGAAAAGATCAATGACCTACAAAGGATAGACTATTATATTGAAAGCGTCAGTAAAAGCAAGACTTCAGGTGTCAAGAGAAAATTATTGTCAAGTGTAATTAGATTTCTGACTAAACTGTCTTTTAAGAACTAGGGCAAAATAACAATTTTAATATAAAAAGAATTTAGCAGCATCAGTTCCTTACTTAAGTAACTAAAAGCAGTGGTTCTCAACTCTAGCTGTGTATTCAAATCATCTGTGGAGCTTTTGAAGTAGACTATGCCTAAGCACCATCTCCCTACAAATTGCTATTTTACTGGTCTGGGATTGGACCTGAGCATCCCAGGTAATTCAAGTGCTAGTGTTGAGGGCTACTATTTTAAAGGATTGACTTTAGGAGAAGCGAAAGAATCCCAGGAAGAAGGTCTGAGATAGAAGAATAGATGATAAGCAAAGAAAGAGTAAAATTGAAACAAACATGGACGGTATAAAATAATAAAAATAATGATTTTTAATTTTTGATGTTGGCTAAAAAATAGCAAGATATAGCTAGAATAGCATGTAAAGCACTGTTTTAGTTTTTCAGCTGCTAAAACAAATATATTGAATTATGGGTTTGCTGAAACAATAAGAATTTATTGACCCACATTTTTTTAAAGCTTTTTTTTAACATGGGCAGGCACCGGGAATCGAACCCGGGTCATCTGGCATCGCAGGCAAGCATTCCTGCCTGCTGAACCACCGTGGCCTGCCCTAAAGCTTTTTTTTTTTAATTGTAAAATACAACTTTTATACAAAGCAAAGAAAGAAAAAAGCAATAGTTTTCAAAGCACACTTTACCTGGTAGTTACAGAACAGATCCCAGAGTTTGTCATGGGGTACCATTCTGCTATCTCAGATTTTTCCTTCTAGCAGCTCCAAATCAGTGTAGGCAAGAAGGAATATTAATGAAGTGATTCAACAGTCATACTCACTGTTAATTCCATTTTCTCTGTTATACCTTCTCCTTCTCTTTTAATCCTTCTCCCAGTCTATAGGGATCTTTGGACAATGCCTGTGCTGACTTTTTCATATCGAGAAGGGGTATCAACAACAAAGGATAAGAAATTGTAATTGATTGATAATCTTGGAGAGGCTGGTCCCTCTTAGTTTCAGAATATATCTGACCTAGAAAGCCTCCGTTAATTATAGGTTCCAGGAAGGCATGAAACCCCCATAGTATTTCAGTTTGAGTCCCTCCGTGTTCTTAAGAGTCAGTGGGAGTCATGTTGATTGGGATTTAGCAAACCATGGCAATTAGCACTATCTAACTGAAGCTTGTATAAGAGTAGCCTCTTAATTCCATTTAATCTCTCCTGGCCACTGATGTCGTATTCTATTACACTTCTTTTTTCTCTTTTGGTCCAGAACACATTGCTGATCCCATGGTACCAGAGCCAGACTCATCCTGGGAGTCACCACATGGTCAGGGAGATTTATACCCCTGAATGGCTTGTCACGCGTAGTGGGGAGGGCAGCGATTTTCCTTGCAGAATTGGACTAAGAGAGAGAGTCCACATCTGAGCAACAAAGAGGCTTCCTGGAAGCAATTCTTAGTTCTCTTATGGGTAGTCTTAGGTTCTCTCCTGCAGAAATAAATTTCATAAGAGCAAGCCTCAAAATCCAGGCTTGGCCTATTTTCTTGGGAGTCCCCCAGTTGTTGAGATGGAAAAGTTTAATAGTTCCATGTATATATATATTTTTACCCCCTCCTCTTCCTTCGGACCCTCAAGGAACTCTACCAAAATTTTTCTTTTTTAATTTTTTAAACACTTTTTTTTTAACTTTTTAACTTTTAGAAAAATATAGTAACGAACAGACACAAACATTCTTTTTTTTTTTTTTTTATGAATTAACGGAAAAAAAGAAATTAACCCAACATTTAGAAATCATACCATTCTACATATGCAATCAGTAATTCTTAACATCATTACATAGATGCATGATCATCATTTCTTAGTACATTTGCATCGGTTTAGAAGAAATAGCAACACAACAGAAAAAGATATAGAATGTTAATATAGAGAAAAAAATAAAAGTAATAATAATAGTAAAAAAAAAAAACACAAAAACCTATAGCTCACATGCAGCTTCATTCAGTGTTTTAACATGATTACTTTACAATTAGGTATTATTGTGCTGTCCATTTTCGGGTTTTTGTATCTAGTCCTGTTGCACAGTCTGTATACCTTCAGCTCCAATTACCCATTATCTTACCCTGTTTCTAACTCCTGCTGGACTCTGTTACCAATGACATACTCCAAGTTTATTCTTGAATGTCGGTTCACATCAGTGGGACCATACAGTATTTGTCCTTTAGTTTTTGGCTAGACTCACTCAGCATAATGTTCTCTAGGTCCATCCATGTTATTACATGCTTCATAAGTTTATCCTGTCTTAAAGCTGCATAATATCCCATCGTATGTATATACCACAGTTTGTTTAGCCACTCGTCTGTTGATGGACATTTTGGCTGTTTCCATCTCTTTGCAATTGTAAATAATGCTGCTATAAACATTGGTGTGCAAATGTCCGTTTGTGTCTTTGCCCTTAAGTCCTTTGAGTAGATACCTAGCAATGGTATTGCTGGGTCGTATGGCAATTCTATATTCAGTTTTTTGAGGAACCGCCAAACTGCCTTCCACAGTGGTTGCACCATTTGACATTCCCACCAACAGTGGATAAGTGTGCCTCTTTCTCCGCATCCTCTCCAGCCCTTGTCATTTTCTGTTTTGTTGATAATGGCCATTCTGGTGGGTGTGAGATGATATATCATTGTGGTTTTGATTTGCATTTCTCTAATGGCCAAGTATATTGAGCATCTCTTCATGTGCCTTTTGGCCATTTGTATTTCCTCTTCTGAGAGGTGTCTGTTCAAGTCTTTTTCCCATTTTGTAATTGGGTTGGCTGTCTTTTTATTGTTGAGTTGAACAATCTCTTTATAAATTCTGGATACTAGACCTTTATCTGATATGTCGTTTCCAAATATTGTCTCCCATTGTGTATGCTGTCTTTCTACTTTCTTGATGAAGTTCTTTGATGCACAAAAGTGTTTAATTTTGAGGAGCTCCCATTTATTTATTTCCTTCTTCAGTGCTCTTGCTTTAAGTTTAAGGTACATAAAACCGCCTCCAATTGTAAGTTTCATGAGATATCTCCCTACATTTTCCTCTAACTGTTTTATGGTCTTAGACCTAATGTTTAGATCTTTGATCCATTTTGAGTTAACTTTTGTGTAGGGTGTGAGATATGGGTCTTCTTTCATTCTTTTGCATATGGATATCCAGTTCTCTAGGCACCATTTATTGAAGAGACTGTTCTGTCCCAGGTGAGTTGGCTTGACTGCCTTATCAAAGATCAAATGTCCATAGATGAGAGGGTCTATATCTGAGCACTCTATTCGATTCCATTGGTCGATATATCTATCTTTATGCCACTACCATGCTGTTTTGACCACTGTGGCTTCATAATATGCCTGAAAGTCCGGCATCGCGAGACCTCCAGCTTCGTTTTTTTTCCTCAAGATGTTTTTAGCAATTCGGGGCACCCTGCCCTTCCAGATAAATTTGCTTGTTGGTTTTTCTAATTCTGAAAAATAAGTTGTTGGGATTTTGATTGGTATTGCATTGAATCTGTAGATGAGTTTAGGTAGGATTGACATCTTAATTATATTTAGTCTTCCAATCCATGAACACGGTATGCCCTTCCATCTATTTAGGTCTTCTGTGATTTCTTTTAACAGTTTTTTATAGTTTTCTTTATATAGGTTTTTTGTCTCTTTAGTTAAATTTATTCCTAGATATTTTATTCTTTTAGTTGCGATTGTAAATGGGATTCGTTTCTTGATTTCCCCCTCAGCTTGTTCATTACTAGTGTATAGAAATGCTACAGATTTTTGAATGTTGATCTTGTAGACTGCTACTTTGCTGTACTCATTTATTAGCTCTAGTAGTTTTGTTGTGGATTTTCGACGTATAGTATCATATCATCTGCAAACAGTGATAGTTTTACTTCTTCCTTTCCAATTTTGATGCCTTGTATTTCTTTTTCTTGTCTAATTGCTCTGGCTAGAACCTCCAACACAATGTTGAATAATAGCGGTGATAGTGGACATCCTTGTCTTGTTCCTGATCTTAGGGGGAAAGTTTTCAATTTTTCCCCAATGAGGATGATATTACCTGTGGGTTTTTCATATATTCCCTCTATCGTTTTAAGGAAGTTCCCTTGTATTCCTACTTTTGAAGTGTTTTCAACAGGAAAGGATGTTGAATCTTGTCAAATGCCTTCTCTGCATCAATTGAGATGATCATGTGATTTTTCTGCTTTGATTTGTTGATGTGGTGTATTACATTAATTGATTTTCTTATGTTGAACCATCCGTGCATACCTGGGGTGAATCCTACTTGGTCATGATGTATAATTCTTTTAATGTGTTGTTGGATACGATTTGCTAGAATTTTATTGAGGATTTTTGCATCTGTATTCATTAGAGAGATTGGTGTGTAGTTTTCTTTTTTTGTAATATCTTTGCCTGGTTTTGGTACGAGGGTGATGTTGGCTTCATAGAATGAATTAGGTAGTTTTCCCTCCACTTCGAATTTTTTGAAGAGTTTGAGGAGAGTTGGTACTAATTCTTTCTGGAATGTTTGATAGAATTCACATGTGAAGTCGTCTGGTCCTGGACTTTTCTTTTTAGGAAGCTTTTGAATGACTAATTCAATTTCTTTACTTGTGATTGGTTTGTTGAGGTCATCTATTTCTTCTTGAGTCAAAGTTGGTTGTTCATGTCTTTCCAGGAACCTGTCCATTTCATCTAAATTGTTGTATTTATTAGCGTAAAGTTGTTCATAGTATCCTGTTATTACTTCCTTTATTTCTGTGAGGTCAGCAGTTATGTCTCCTCTTCCATTTCTGATCTTATTTATTTGCATCCTCTCTCTTCATCTTTTTGTCAATCTTGCTAAGGGCCCATCAATCTTATTGATTTTCTCATAGAACCAACTTCTGGTCTTAATTGATTTTCTCTATTGTTTTCATGTTTTCAATTTCATTTATTTCTGCTCTGATCTTTGTTATTTCTTTCCTTTTTTTTTGCTTTGGGATTAGTTTGCTGTTCTTTCTCCAGTTCTTCCAAGTGGACAGTTAATTCCTGCATTTTTGCCTTTTCTTCTTTTCTGATATAGGCATTTAGGGCAATAAATTTCCCTCTTAGCCCTGCCTTTGCTGTGTCCCATAAGTTTTGATATGTTGTGTTTTCATTTTCATTCGCCTCGAGGTATTTGCTAATTTCTCTTGCAATTTCTTCTTTGACCCACTCGTTGTTTAAGAGTGTGTTGTTGAGCCTCCACGTATTTGTGAATTTTCTGGCACTCCACCTATTATTGATTTCCAACTTCATTCCTTTATGATCCGAGAAAGTGTTGTGTATGATTTCAGTCTTTTTAAATTTGTTAAGACTTGCTTTCTGACCCAGCATATGGTCTATCTTTGAGAATGATCCCTGAGCACTTGAGAAAAAGGTGTATCCTGCTGTTGTGGGATGTGATGTCCTATAAATGTCTGTTAGGTCTAGCTCATTTATAGTAATATTCAGATTCTCTATTTCTTTATTGATCCTCTGTCAAGATGTTCTGTCCATTGATGAGAGTCGTGAATTGAAGTCTCCAACTATTATGGTGTATGTGTCTATTTCCCTTTTCAGTGTTTGCGGTGTATTCCTCACGTATTTTGGGACATTCTGGTTCGGTGCATAAATATTTATGATTGTTATGTCTTCTTGTTTAATTGTTCCTTTTATTAGTAGATAGTGTCCTTCTTTGTCTCTTTTAACTGTTTTACATTTGAAGTCTAATTTGTTGGATATTAGTATAGCCACTCCTGCTCTTTTCTGGTTGTTATTTGCTTGAAATATCTTTTCCCAACCTTTCACTTTCAACCTATGTTTATCTTTGGGTCTAAGATGTGTTTCCTGTAGACAGCATATGGAAGGATCCTGTTTTTTAATCCATTCTGCCAGCCTATGTCTTTTGATTGGGGAATTCAGTCCATTAACATTTATTGTTATTACTGTTTGAATAATATTTTCCTCTAACATTTTGCCTTTTGTGTTATATATATCATATCTGACTTTCCTTCTTTCTACACTCTTCTCCATACCTCTCTCTTCTGTCTTTTCGTATCTGACTCTAATGCTCCCTTTAGTATTTCTTGCAGAGCTGGTCTCTTGGTCACAAATTCTCTCAGTGACTTTTTGTCTGAGAATGTTTTAATTTCTCCCTCATTTTAGAAGGACAATTTTGCTGTATGTAGGAGTCTTGGTTGGCAGTTTTTCTCTTTTAGTATTTAAATATATCATCCCACTGTCTTCTAGCCTCCATGGTATCTGCTGAGAAATCTACATATAGTCTTATTGGGTTTCCCTTGTATGTGATGGATTGTTTTTCTCTTGCTTCTTTCAAGATCCTCTCTTTCTCTTTGACCTCTGACATTCTAACTAGTAAGTGTCTTGGAGAACGCCTATTTGGGTCTAATCTCTTTGGGGTGCCCTGCACTTCTTGGATCTGTAATTTTAGGTCTTTCATAAGAGTTGGGAAATTTTCAGTGATAATTTCTTCCATTAGTTTTTCTCCTCCTTTTCCCTTCTCTTCTCCTTCTGGGACACCCACAACGCGTATATTTGTGTGGTTCATATTGTCCTTGACTTCCCTGATACCCTGTTCAAATTTTTCCATTCTTTTCCCGATAGTTTCTGTTTCTTTTTGGAATTCAGATGTTCCATCCCCCAAATCACTAATTCTGTCTTCTGTCTCTTTACATCTATCATTGTAGGCATCCATTGTTTTTTCCATCTTTTCTACTTTATCCTTCACTTCCATAAGCTCTGTGATTTGTTTTTTCAGTTTTTCTATTTCTTCTTTTTGTTCAGCCCATGTCTTCTTCATGTCCTCCCTCAATTTATCGATTTCGTTTTTGAAGAGGTTTTCCATTTCTGTTCGTATATTCAGCATTAGTTGTCTCAGCACCTGTATCTCATTTGAACTATTGGTTTGTTCCTTTGACTGGACCATATTTTCAATTTTCTGAGCGTGATCCATTATCTTCTGCTGGCGTCTGGGCATTTAGTCAGATTTCCCTGGGTGTTGGACCCAATAGGTTGAAAGATTTTTCTGTGAAATCTCTGGGTTCTGTTTTTCTTATCCTGCCCAGTAGGTGGCGCTCGTGGCACACGTTTGTCTGCGGGTCCCACCAGTAAAAGGTGCTGTGGGTCCTTTAACTTTGTAAAACTCTCACTGTGGGGGAGGTTCGCCAGCCGAAGCGGCTTGGAAGAGTGCCAGCCTGCCCGGGGTCTGAATGCGGGGCGGGTCGCCGGCCACTGCAGCCCGGGAGAGCTCCCGTCCTAATTTCCTAGTCAGCCCGGGGCGCCAAGCGTGGCGGGAGGGCGCCAGCCGCCACGACCCAGGAGAGTGCACCGTTCCCAGCCGGACGGGGCAGTCACGTGTTTGGAAGGGACCCCCCAGGTCACCGTTCTCCGCGGCCTGGGGATTTCCGATTCAATTCTCTCAGTTGGTCCGGGGGGCTGCGCGTTGTGGGGGCGCCAGCCTCCGCGACTTGAGGGGACCGCCTGCCCAATTCTGCCAGCTGGCCCGGGAAGGAGGAAGGGAGGGACTCCGGCCGCTTGCCACCCCGCCCGGGAAAGCCCGCGCCCCTTGGCGATCTCACCGGAGCGGGTTCTCTCAGCCAGTCAGCCGTTCCAGGATGGGGTATGCTGTCTTTTTGATCTCTGTCGTGGCTCCGGGAGCTGTTCTCTATCATTTCTACTCCCCTAGTAGCTTTTCTGGAGGAGGAGCTAAGATCTGCGTGTCTTACTAAGCCGCCATCTTCTCAGGAAGTCCAAACATTCTTAATATATGATCATTCCATTCTGCATATCTAATCAGTAATTCACAATATTATCACATAGTTGCACATTCATCATCATGATCATTTCTTAGAACGTTTGCATCAATTCAGAAAAAGAAATGAAAAGACAACAGAAATAAATTCATACATACAATACCCCTTACTACTCCCCCTCACCGACCACTGGCATTTCAGGCTACTAAATTTATTTCAACATTTGCTCCCCCCATTATTTATTTTTTATGCCATATGTTTTATTCGTATGTTGGTAAGGCAGATAAAAGGAGCATCAGCACAAGGCTCCCACAATCACACAGTCACACTGTGAAAGCCATATCATCATACAATCATCTTCAAGAAACATGGCCACTGGAACACAGCTCCACATTTTCAGGCAGTTCCCTCCAGCCTCTCCGTTACTTCTTGACTAACAAGGTGATTTCTATCCAATGTGTAAGGACAACCTCTCAGCTCTGCCCAGCAACTGACACTCTACCTTGTCTCATTTCGCTCCCCCCCACCCCTGGTTGAGAAGGTTTTCTCAATCCCTTGAATCCCAGCTCATCCTAGGATCCCTGCCCCACGCTGCCAGGAAGGTTCTCACCCCTGGGAGTCATGTCCCACGTAGATAGGGAAAGGGCGGTGAGTTCACTTGTTTTGTCAGCTAGAGAGAAAGGCCACATCTGAGCAACTAAGAGGCTCTCTTGGGGGTGACTTTTTGTTTTTTATTCATCGTCATGATCACTTCCCAGATCTGCGTCAGTCCAGAAAAAGCAACAAGAAGAAAACTGAAAAAAATTCATAATACCATATCCCTCCCCCTCCCCCCCACCGACCACCACCAAATTTCAATCCACCAAATTTATTTTAACACTTGTTCCCCCCATTATCTATTCATTTTCAATCCACATGCTCCACCGATCTGCTAATAAAGTAGACAAAAGGAGCATCAAACACAAGCCTCCCTCAACCACACAGTCACACCGCGACCGCCGCATCATCATACAACCATCTTCAAGAAACAGCCACTGGAGCACAGCTCCACATCTCCAGGCAGTTCCCTCCAGCCTCTCCACTGCACCCCAACCAAACAGGTGACATCTATTTAATACACAAGAATAACCTCCAGGACAACCTCTCGACTCTGTTTAGAATCTCTCAGCCATTGGCACTTTATTTTGTCTCATTTTGCTCTTCCTCCTTTTGGTCGAGAAAATTTTCTCAATCCCTTAATGCCGAGTTCCAACTCATTCCAGGACCTCTGTCTCACGTTGCCAGGAAGGTTCATATCCCTGGGAGTCATGTCCCACATAGAGAAGGGTAGGACAGCGAGTTTGCTTGCTGTGTTGACTGAGAGAGGGAGGCCACATCTGAGCAACAGAAGAGATTCTCTTGGGGGTGACTCATAGGCCTAATTTTAAGTAGGCTTGACCTATTCTTTGTGGAATTAAATTTCTTATGAACAAACCCCAAGATTGTGTACTCAGCCTATTGCTTTGGTTATCCCCACTGTTTGTGAGAATATCAAGAATTCTCTACTTGGGGAAGTTGAATTTTCCCCCTTTTTCACCATTCCCCCAAGGGGACTTCACAAATACTGTTTTATTCACTGTTCATATCACTCTGGAATCTACTGGGGCATCACTCTGGACAAGCCTACGGAAATCTTATGCCCTACTCAAGGTTCCATGTACTTATTCTACCAGTACTTTTTAATTATCACCCTACCATAATCTGAGATGTATCCTGGTATTATCTTAAACTATACAGAATTACAAGGCCTCATTCCCATTCTGGACTCCAGGAGTTTGAGTTGTTGAATGAGCTATCCAGAGAGGTTGATTTAGATTGTGTTAAAGGAAATTTAGGTTCTAGACAGTAAACCTCCCTGCCTTTCGTCTCATAAAGTAGGTAAAGGTGTAGAGTACATATCTTTTACCCTGCATTCTAATTTATCTTAGACCTAGCCAGATTGATTTAGTTCTAATCTCTGATAACTCAGTTTTGAGGTGAGAAGTCCAAAATTGAGGTGTCATCAAGGCTATGCTTTCTTTCCAAAGACTGGCATTCTGGGATTCACAGTTGGTGATCTTTGGTCCTTGGCTTTTCTGTCACATGGCAGTGCACTTACATGGTGGCCTCTCCTGGCTCCACTCTGATTTATTCTGCTTAAAAGGACTACAGTAATCCAGATTAAAACCCAGCCTGAATTCAATAGGGCTGCACTTAACTGAAGTAACACCTTGAAGAGATTTTACCTACACTGGGTCCACACCGCAAGAACATGTCTAATCTGGAGTACCTAATTCAATCCACTCTAGACACAAAAGGGATTGGTGGGAGTTAAAGCACTCAAAAATACTTGTATTGTTTGCCTTGAGGACAGACAGACTGATATCTTTTTTGTTACATATGCACTTAAGGGGCATATTAACACAAAAGAATAGAAATAGAGGGTTTAAATTCAAAACCAATAAAGGGGAAAAATGAGCTGGGGGAAATCAACAATTCAAAAGTGAAGAAAGGATAAAGAATATAAAAAGTAGGACAAATAGAAAGTACAGAATAAGATGGTAGAATGAAATTTACCATTGACCCATAATTAATTAAGAGGGCTAACCTCTCTAGTTAAGACTATCAAACTAGATTAAAAATAAAATCTGACTATAGTCTGTTTACCAGAGACAGTCCTAATACTAGGGATAGGAAGAATAGAAAAATAGGTACCAGGGGATAACGAACTAAAACGGAAAGTGGGTGAAACTATATTAATTTCAAACAAAGTTGACTTCATGGCAAAAAGTATTAGAGATAAGGGGAAGATTTGATTCAGGTGAGGTGTCACAGTGGTGGCAAGAGTGTTAAGACCTTGATGTATATAAATCTCATCTGTATTTCTCATTCTGAGGTTTTATGAGTTTTTCACAGCCTACCCCTCATAAGTGAATTTCTAGTATATATAGTGCTCACAAATAAGTAGATACCAAATATAATCTACTATAAACCAGTAAGTAATACGTAGAGTGAATGTCTCATTTTTTTTAAACCTTAGGAAATGTTTCCTTGTTTTTTTAGCCACATACACTGTTGCAGAGAGTCAAAGCCTGTACGACGGAGGAAGATCAGGAAAAGCTGATGCAAATTACAAGTCTTCATTCACTGAATGCCTTCTTGCTGCCAATTAAAACTGTGGGTGTGCAGGTGAGTTATTTGGGTTTGTTGACCTGTGATACAACTTTCAGCAGTTTGCTCTTTCTGACGATATTGGAACAGAAACGACTGGTTATGGAAGTGGCTCATGAAGGAAAATGATATATGAAGGTATATACAGCAAGACTAGAAAAATAAAAAGGCAGTATTTTTATTGTTTCTAGAGTGAGTGTAGCTGTTGGAAATAAATGTTCAGGCTGAGATTTTGTAATTTAGCAACGTCTTTCTGCTTTAACCAAAAGTGAAAATTAAAGGAACCACTTACTATAGGGTTGGCATGCTTATGTCTTCTTTGAGGGGTGGTACCAAGAAATCATGCCCCATACTTTAGGCTTTAGAAGTCTAACTGTAAGAAGGCTGTCAGATGAATATATTATACCATTTAGGTCTTGTTCTCAGGTTGTGTATTTCCCATACCAGTGTTCTGTTTCTAGTCAACATGTCCTCACTCTCTTCTAGCTGTGATGATATGTAACTGACAATTTTTGTATTTGTTGTTGTGCCTTTCTAATTATAAAAGCATATGAGAATAATATAGTTCTTACTTCAAAAATGCTGTTCATAAAATGATTACTTAAGTTCTCTTTTATTTAAGTGATCCTCAAATGAGTGCATGGGAAAAAAGCTATGGAGCGTGCGGAAGGGGAAAGTTTCTTTTCTGATGTTTAGAGCCTGCAGTTAAGTGAAGACTAGAAACAAATAGGTATAAGTAGATCTGTTATAGAGAACTTCCAACTCTGTTTGCTTATTCAGGCATGGAGCTGAACTGAAGTAGATCCCCACCTCCCTTTTTTTTTTTAGTTTTTAAGCAGTTTTATTGTGATATATTGACAAACCATACAATCCATGCAAAAGCTACAATCGGAAGTATTTACTATATTCACAGAATAGTACGTTCATAACAATCAATTTTAGAACATTTTATTACTCCAAAAAGAAAAACCCCATATCCTTAAGCAGCCACCTCTCAATCCCTCTATCCTTCCCCATCCCTAATAACCACTAGCCTGTATCTGTCTCTGTAGATTTATTTACATTTACATTTACATTTTACATAAATGGAATCATAATCAGTATTACTTTGTGTCTGGTTTCTTTCACTTGGAATTTTAAAAATTTTTTTAGAGAATTTTAAAGAATCGTTAGAGGTTTACAAAAAAGTACAATGTTCCCGTATACCATATCCTTACTTACCTCCCTTTTTAGTGAAATGTTATAATGACTCTTAGAAATAGATGTCTGAGATAATATAATTAATTGTTGGATAAGTAATTTCTTTTTTAAAAATGAAACTTATTCAGTCTGCGCTACTCTTCCCACCAAAATAAAAGGTTTTTTTTTTGTTAGATACTTAACTTACTTCTAGTTTTGATGCAGAGACTATTCCAAGCCTAGATAAAAATTATGTTTTGGTTAAGATAACAGTGAGGTTTATTTTCATAATACTGAAGTAAACTATGCTTGCGAAGAAAAAAACATCAAAATGGTCTATGCTGAAGAAGTAATTCTCTCTATTCCTACTCTCCAGGTATATTTTACATCTGTCCTTCCAGAAACATTTACTTTGTAAGGAAAAAAAAGAAGCACGGAGTTTTGAAGCACCTTATTCTTCACTTTTGTTTCTTTTAACTGAGAATTATTAGCATTTTTTGTTTGTTTCCATGCCATTATAAGTAGACTATTCTTTTTAACCACTGCATCATATTCCATGTGTGGCTATACCACTTTTTTTAAAACATTTTTTATGGTGAAATATGACATAAATACAGAGAAGTGTTAAATTTCAAAATACAGTTGAATAAGTAATTATACAGTGAAATTTATACCATTATTATTATTATTTTCACTTTTGTGAAAAATAACATACAAAAAAACAAAAAAATTTCAAAACACATCACACCAATTAGTTGTAGAGCAGATTTCAGAGTTTGTTATGGGTTACAGTTCCATATCATTATTTTTTAAACCATTCCTCTATTGATGTACATTTAAAGTGTTTTCAGTTTTTTACCATTTATAGGCATTTTAGTAAAGAATATCTCGTTTCTTTATGCATTTACCCATTTATTTCTGTAGGGTGACTTCCTGGATTAAAGATAAAGATCATAAACCTTTTAACTTTGATAAAATTTATCAAATTAGCATTCAAATACTCTGAATTCCCAAATTCTCAATACCTGACATCTTGGGTATTAGGTAGTTAAATCTAATGAATCTGTGACTTTTTATTTATTTTTTAAAAAGCAAATTACTTGAATTAAACAGTAAGACAAGGCAAAAGGAAATCTGTATTATTACCAGTTTTAGTTACATCTTTTTAAATTGAATTTTAAGCTCATTTTTTACAAGTTGATAAGCTATTATGAATTTTTTTTTTTTTTTTTTTTTTGTAATACATGGGCAGGCACTGGGATTCGAACCCGGGCCTCCAGCATGGCAGGCAAGAGCTCTGCCACTGAGCCACTTGTTGCCTGCCCTATGAAATTGTTTTATAATCTACCACTTAAGAATACTTTATCCACCCAATAAACATGCCAAATCAAGTATGCTAGCTATCTTCATTCAGGCAGGTAATTGGAGTGAAACCCTTATAGGCCTCTGATATATGTTGAATGAATTTTTGAAATTACCATGACATTTTCTTTATTATGCAGGATTTAATTAAAGACTTTAACTTGGGATTTATTCATATCATTAGTGAAATATCCAAGGCATATGTTTATTCAAACAGTATGGTCCTGTTCAAAAAAAACACAAAAAATTACTCTTGATGGTGTCACCATGCATAAAATATTTTCTAGCCCATCTTTTGCCTTCTTTAAAACCATTAGAAATAACTGTTTGTATTTCTGTTTTCAGGGTGACTGTCGTTCTTACAGTTATGTGTGTGGAATCTCCAGTAAAGATGAACCTGACTGGGAATCTCTTATTTTTCTGGCTAGACTTATACCTCGAATGTGTCACAACATTAACAGGTGTGTGAATGGTAGGAGGTGAGGTGTAATGGAAGGATGCGGTTTTTAAGGTCTTCCCATTAAGGAGAGACCAAAAGGCTAAATTGTAGATAGAGGTAGATGATAGTAAATAGGAGTAAAGAACTCTGTTTGCAGTTCACATTTGTACATAGGCCAAAGTTGGGAAGATATTTATATCTTGTTTTTTGCTTTTTCTTCACCATGCAGACATCAATTTATTTAAATAAAAACATTCTATTTAAAGGAGAAATAGAAAGGATTTTTATTTTAGTATAAAATTCTAAAGGCAGCTTTAAACAGTGGTTTATACCAGCCATTGATTTTATGGTAGCATGTTTGATTCCAAAAGAAAAATAGAAAAAAAATTTGTGAACAGGTTATAGAATTACCAATAGGAACTTGTTTAATTTAAGAATAATTCCAAGGAAAATCAAAGAAACAGGCATATGCCAGGTGTTAAAATAACTACATTAAACGTGTAATTTACATTGAATTTAGTTTTTTTTATTCAGTTTTTCCTTTAATTTTACATTCATTTCTGTTGGATGTATCAACAACCGATTTATAAATATTTGTAATACTCAATTGCATTGCCTCATATACGCTTCAGAAATCTCACTTGTTCAGTACCAGATTGCGAAATAAATGTTCTTATTTTGCAATTGATCACTTTCTTCTTTTTTCTTAATGGTTGTTAGACAATCAATAAGTAAAATGAATTACTTGAGGTTTCAGTATATTCAAATTTGCTGCAGAAACTAGAAACCCAAGCACTGATGTTAGCATAAGCAGGGTCTGTGTAGTTCTATAACTCTTGTGGGTGTGTTTTAGAAATGAGGTGTCGCAGGGAAGTCAAGGGTTTGCTGATGGCAATGTGACCATTATTCAGGTTATTCACATGAGCTGAAGGCTTATTCAGGTGAGCCTAAGGCCCCAAAATATAGAAGCATCTTTAATACACTGAAGAAAAGTGAATTATTATGCCCTAAATAATGGTAAATTTGTAATTGCCTGTATAGAATGGTGATAATTTTCTTGATTAAAACGATAATTATAATTCATCTTCTGAAGAATGCTATTACCTAAGTAAACTGTAGGTAATACAGAAACTTTCCTTTCCCTGAGTTTGACTCTACTGCTTTCACCAGATAACTAGTGTATTTTTCATTTCACATCATACTTACAGTTCATCTCTCTTTCTTTTTATTTTTATTTTGCCAAAAAGTACTAATCCTTCCTTAAAATTGATCTTTATCCTTTTACAAGCTGGTTTCTTTGCTGGTCTTTTCATTTTTTCTTTTTTTCGTTCCATCCCTTCTTTCTTTCCCAGAAAAGAAAAAAATCATGCATTTAACAGCCACCAAAGAGAAAACTAGATGTTTTAATTTGAATCTAGTAAAAAAAAAAAAAAGAGACCTGATAGACTAGGTTTTTGCCAGGGTCCTTTTTGGAAATTAAAATAATTTTTTCCATTTTTGTCAATGTTTTTCCCCTAATTTGGATTGCAAGATCTTTACAGAGGAAGGGACTGTTGCAATTTTACTATTCTATACAATGTGGAGGACTACCTGTTCCTGTATTCCTTAGTGATCATTCTTGTTTGTAAAGAATAATAAGGCAAAAAAGAAAGGTTCATGGCATTCTCCTACCTAATTACTTTCTCCTTCAGGGATTTTTAAAAAATGAGACCTAGGAAGAATATTGTTTAGGAGAAGTGTGACTTTCTTTCTGTGCATGGGAATAAAACGTTCCTGCTACATAATATTTAGAGCGAGGCATTGAAATAGGTTGGCAGTGGTGGTTTTGATCTGATACTGCTTTCTTTTTTATGTTTTACTCTTCAAGTAAATATTTAAGAAGACAAATATTAAACTTCACCATTGTCACATGTTTGCATGGGTGCTTGAATGCATGCATGCCATATCCTTTTTTTGTTTTGTTTTTAAACTTTGAGATAGTAGTTGCCAGATGAGATTTATTTTCTTTGCTGAAGACATACAGGGCCATCTAAAAGAGACAGTTGCCTGCTTCTGGAATTGGGGTTGAAACGACCGGATGGCGCTCATATTTCTACCCTGACCATCTCTTGTTTTCTGGGTGAGAGTTGTGAAACAGGTCTTTTTGAACCAGTGGCAAGATACGCTTAAGTTAGATTTGCTGTAATTGTCTGATCCTAATTTCCTTAATTTAGGTTCTCAACTGTTCTTTTATTATTACTTGCAGTGTATCTTCATGTCTTTCAAATAAATATGTACTTAAAGCCATACTGAATCGTGCTTTTTAGAAGGAAGTGGTGATATACCAAGTCCTATATCAGTGGCTTTTATTTTATATTTATTTTTTTAATTAATTTTTTTGTTAGAGGAATTGTAGGCTTATAGAAATATGCATAAATATATAAAATACTCAGTTTTCCCATGTACCACCCTATTATTAACACCTTATATTAGTGTGGTAAATTTATTACAATTCATGAAAGAAGATCTTTATAAGTATACTATTAACTATGTAGTCCATCATTTACAGTAGGGTTAATTGTTTTGTACGATCTTATGTTTTATGTTTTTTTCCTTTTAGTTTTTATTCTGCTAACATATATACGCCTTAAAATTTCACTTTGAAACCACAATCACGTATATCATTTAGTGCTGTTAATTATATTCACAATGTTTTGCTACCATCACCATCACACATTAACAAAACTTTTCAGTCAACCCAAATAGAAATTCTGTACAGTTCAAACAATAACTTTTCATTCCATACCCCAGTCCAGCCCCTGGTAACCTGAATTCTAGATTTTGACCTAATGTGTTTCCTTATTCTAATTATTTCATATCAGTGAGATCAGACAATATTTGTCCTTTGTGTCTGGATTATTTTACACAGTGTCGTCAGCATTCATCCATGTTGTCACATGAATTCATTAATTAGATCTTCATTCCCTTTTAATGCTGAATAAAATTCCATTGTATGAATGTACCTCATTTTGTTTATTCATTGTTTGATGGACACATGGGTTGCCTCCATCTTTTGGCAATAGCGAATAATGCTGCTATGAACATCGGTGTGTACATATCTGTTTGAGTCCCTTCTTTCAGTTCTTTGGGATGTATACCTAAAAGTAAGAATGCCGGGTCATACAGTAGTTCCATACTTAGCTTTCTGTGGAACTGCAAAATTGTCTTCCACTGTGCCTGCACTATTTTACATTCCACCTGTAATAAATGAGCTTTCCTATTTCTCCACATCCTCTCTAACATTGTTATTTTCTGCTTTTTTTTTTTTTAATATTAGCCATTCTGGTGGGTGTAAAACAGCATTTCATTGTGGATTTGATTTGCATTTTCTTAATAGTTAATTATGTTAAACATCTTTGCATGTGTTTTTTAGTCATTTGTATATCCTCTTTGGAGAAATGTGCTTGTCTTTTGCCCATGTTTTCATTGGGCTGTTTGTCTTTTTATTGTTTTTGTAGGGTTTCTTTATATAATCTGTGTATTAAGCCCTTATTGAATATATGGTTTTCAAATATTTTCTCCCATTGATAGGTTGTATCTTCACTTTCATGATAAAGTTTTTTGATGTACAAAAATTTTTAATTTTGATGAGGTCCCATTTATCTATTTTTTCTTTTGTTGCTGATGCTTTGGGGTGTAAAGTCTAATAAAAGATCCTGAAGATATTTCACTATGTTTTCTTCTAGAAGTTTTATAGTCCTAGTTCTTATATTTATGTCTTTGACCCATTTTGAGTTAATTTTTGTATATGGTATGAGACAGGGATTCTTGTTCATTCTTTTTCACATGGATATCCAGTTCTCCCAACATCATTTTTTGGAGAGACTGTTTTTAACCACTTAAAAGTGGACTTGGCGGGCGGGTCATGGTGGCTCAGCAGGCAAGAATGCTTGCCTGCTATGTCAGAGGACCTGGGTTCGATTCCCAGTGCCTGCCCATGTTAAAAAAAAAAAAAAAGTGGACTTGGCAACGTTGTCAAAAATCAGTTGGATATAGATGTGAGGGTCTGTTTCTGAACTCTCAATTTGCTTCCATTAGTCTGTATATCTATTCTTGTACCAAACCATGCTGTTTTGACTACTTACTATAGCTTTAAAATAAGTTCTAAAGTCAGGAAGTGTGAGTTCTCCAACTTTATTCTTCTTATTAAAAATGGTTTTGGCTGTTCAGGGCTCTTTACCCTTTCAAAGAAATTTGACGGTTAGCTCTTACATTTCTGTTAAATAGGCTGTTGATGTGGCTGGTCGGGGATGCAAATCTCCTACCTGATTGTGAATGGTTTTTTTTTCTTCCTTTGTTTCAGCACTTCTGGAGTCCTTCTCCAGCTGTTGTTATACTCCAGAGACTGGAGAATAAAAGGAATTTGTCCTTTTATTAGGTTTTTTTTGAGGGGAGCCTTTTTTTTTTAACCAAAAATAAAGACTAAGGTTATACTTTATTCTCTGTAGATGCAAACAATTTTGTCCATTTTAACTTAAAAAAAGGCAGAAAGACAAAATATAAATTTTTAGTACAAGGATTAAAACAATATAATTTTCAAAGTTGTTTTGTTTGTTTAATGTTTGTATGTTTTTCTTGCAAAAACCTACAAAAGGGAGAGAAAGATGTCTGCAGGCTAATTTAAACAATATGAGAGAAGGATTAATCATTAAATATTAAGAAGTTTAGCTTACTGAATTAGGGAAAATGTTACTGAAGCATTTCAGTTCAGTTTTCTAACAAATATTTTAAACATTTTGTACACTACCAAAAGATTTAGATATGAAAATCAAGTCATAACCTCCTGAACAGACTAAATGCGAGTTACTTTTAAACTGAAGTTAGAAGTGAAAAAATCTATAAATGTGAAAACATCTCCATTTTTTACAGCAATCTAAAGATAATTCCTAAGAGTCCTTAAAGTTTTTTCAATAGAAAGGAACTATGACAAATGTCTTGCTTAAATTGCAGGTAACTTTTGAAACTGGACTTCTCAATCTGTAGATAGAAGCAAGTGGCATTGATGGCATTGTTCCGATTTTGGAGAGCCTCTTTAGAACTGCTTAGAAAGCTCAGCAGTGGCCTTCTTTAAGGCAGTATCCTTAGGGGAGGCTTTTCTAGGGGACATCTTATGTCACCATGTTGATGATGTCACTCCTCATTGTCATTTTTAGTTAAGTGGAAATGAGACTCTCTCTTGGAATCCCTATTCTCCAAAGTGAAAAAATGATTGGTTTAGTAAGTTTGGGAAATTTACTGTGGCCTCATCTTGGCGATTTCCAGTGCTTATTAGTATATTACAGTTTTTGAAGTCTTGTTGCAAAGAAATCTGTTTATTTCTCCAAATTAATGTGAGAGGAGGATTGTGATAATTCCATATATCTTTGCACATTCTGAGATACCAGTATTCCAGAGGACACACACTTTGAGGAAATTTCACAGAGCATAGATTGTACCATCATCTTAAATCCTGTTTTCCCCATTTCAGAAGTTGAAATAGGTAGGAGAGGGGCCTAAGAATAAGTGAAATAGTGTTAGTCTCTCTTTGTTTTTTTAAGTATTTTTAGTGATAAAACAGCATACAAACATGCAAACATTCTTAACATACAAACATTCCATACATAGTATACAATCAACAGCTCACAATATCATCACATAGTTTTGATAATCATTTTTTGAAACATTTGCATCACTCCAGAAAAAGAAAAAAGAAAAAACTCATACATGCCTTACCCCTTACCCCTCCCTTTAATTGACTACTAGTACTTCCATCTAGCCAATTTATTTTAATCTATGTTCCTCCTGTTATTTATTTTTATCCATATTTTTTACTCATTTGTCCATACCCTAGATAAAAGGAGCATCAGACACAAGATTTTCACAGTCACAGTCACATGAAACAATGTTATTCTATGTGCCTTGCTTCTCATATTACAGTGTGACTTCTCTGTCATTTTTACCTCCTATCTAGAGTTGTCTATATATTTGGACCACCAGTTAAAGAACCTCCCACAGATGTTACACCTACTTTCTTGACAACAGGAGTGCTCAGTACTTTACGACAAGCTGATTTTGAGGCCCATAATATTCTCAGGGAGTCAGGTAAGTTGCTTATTTTGTTTGTCAGTGTGTGGTGTAACTAGTTTTACGAAACTTGATATTAAGATTTTAAGCAGAGGAATGCAGCTTTTAATTTTTAGATGCTTTCATCTTTATTATTTTAATTCTATGGATGGTTCCATGATCCTGACTTCTGAATAATAGTTATTCTACTCCTTGCCTTTTTTGAAGATACGCATTAATATATGTTGCATGCACTTTGGGAAGGATGGTTCTGGTTCTATGATTATAGTATATTCACACATTCACAAACACTATATTCAAGCATAGGTAGGTATTTCTTGATCTGCATCCCCTCCTCTATCACATCTAGCACTTCCCTTTTCTCTACCTTAAAATGCTTTGCAAGCTAAGCTATACCTGAGAAAGGCCACATGGAATACAGTTACTTCTGTCTTTTGCTTTTATTTGTGTTTCTGTGCATGGAACTATCTTCAAGCAGAAAGCTTTAGCATTTAGTTTGTCATTTTGAGAGTTGGTGCTACCATACTCTTGCTTCTGGTCCCAATAGAGAACAGCCTATTATTATTATTTTTAGGGAATAGCGAGGAGATAAAAGGTGGTATCTCAGATCAGGAAAACTTTTTTTTTTAATCCTAATCCACTTTTTGCAGCCCTGAAAGTGGGGAGGCGACTCTGACTTGTTTCTGCTCTTGACCTTTGGGAGAATGGCTAGGAAGTAAGCTACCCAAACAGGAGTATCTGGTGAAGAATTTGGTTCATTTCAATGAGGCCTGTCATCTCACGAGCCTTTCTTTGGTCAGGAATGCTACTATGGTTCAGAAAACTTCTCTCCTTTCTTTATTTCACCCTATCCAGTAAGCCCCTAGGTTCTTTATTATCATCCCTCTCCCCTCTATTTCATCAAAGACCATAGATTTATGTTTTAATGTGTTTCTGTTTCCACTTCTCCCTCATCCCCTATCTCCACTTCTTCAACTAATAGTACTGTGGGGTTTTATACCTTTTATTTTGATATTGAGTGCTCCTTGATGTATGCAGACTTCTGTTGCTTGAGTACCATAGTCATAGCTTAAAATATTTCAAGAACATACTTTCTCTTCCCTTCCTCTTTGCTGTTCTAGGTTGGGATTCAGAATGGTGACTTCTTTATAACCTGATGCATACGGATATTATCAGAAAGCACACCCATCTTTTTCACTTTCTTATACTTCCCCAAAACTCAGCCACTTCTGAAGTGAAAAATGAGCTTTGAAGGCATTGCTTTCTAGTAACATATTAAGACTATAAGCAGAGCATCCTCTCATCCTCCCAGAGCCTGTCTGGAAAGACCAAAGAGGATACTCTGCATTTTACAGAACTTGTAAAACACAGGAACTTCTACCATTTTATCTGTACTACCCCTTCTCCACTTTCTAATCCCCACCCCACACAAATACATACAGTAACTGTCTGTACATTGTTGGAAAAAATGTTTGATGAGCGATCTGTGTAATTTATGTCATTCATTGTTTTATACAGCCATATTGTGAAAAGTCAGTCTGTAAGGTAGTGAGAATTCCTTGACAGTATGGTGCATTTCCTTTCTACAGTGTTTAAGAAAAGATTCTGTCTATATTAGTTGTGATGATTATAATTTCATCTCCATCACATTTTAATGTTTATTGAAGTTTAAAGGATCTAGGAAAGCTTACCTTTTAAAAAACATATAAAGTTAAGCATACTCTTTTTCCTTCCTTTAAAAATATAATAGTTTTCCCATATAATTATTTGTTAAAATTTCCAGCAGAATCTTGCTATGCCCTGAGATATAATAAAGGCATGACTCTTATAAATTGAATGGCTCATAAGTGAGCCACTTCAGACCTGTGGCTGAGAATTTGCTTACAGTAGTGACTGTGTGTATATGTATCTATCTTTATGTATGACAGCACTGTAACATACCACTGCAGTGGTCAAACTCTGTTATTTGTATTTGTGATAGAATGCTATTGGAACAGCTGAAAACAATGCATGATAACAGTCCTAAATTGTATGTGTGCACATGTGATAGTCTAGATATTGTCTAGGAGGATTTAATTGAACTGGGTTAGAATGCTTTTCTCTGTTGTTTGATTGGTAGCTACATGTTGACTCCCTTTCTCTAGGGTATGCTGGGAAAATCAGCCAGATGCCAGTGATTTTGACACCTTTACATTTTGATCGGGACCCACTTCAAAAACAGCCTTCATGCCAGAGATCTGTAGTTATTCGAACCTTTATTACCAGTGACTTCATGACTGGTATACCTGCAACACCTGGCAATGAAATCCCTGTAGAGGTAATTTAAATATTTTTTCCTAGTGTGTATATTCAAGATCTTATATATTTTATATAGTGAGTGGAATAGGCTTGTGATAATGTTGATATTTATGGAGTTGGTTTTCTGTTTGTAAGATAGGGTCTTATTTTGTATCTCCACATACTTGTTTATTTCATTGCAGCAGAAAAAAGGCCTAAATTTAATATATCCCTTTAAATATCTTACTACTCTGTGGAGAGTAACCAATTATAATCTATATTTTTATCAAATCCTGCCAACTCTATTCTATAAAAAGGACTCCCAAAATAAAGAATAAAACCCTAGGAATGAAAGAGAGTTTATTAGAAATAAGGATGATATTTGATGTCATTATGTCCAAACACCCATGAATTGCTGTATGTTCTGCCTACTGCCAATTACAGTTTTGACTACCATCTGCCCCTTTTTCTACTGTCCTGCTACCAGAGTGTTCCAAAGGAGCTATCTCCATAATAGCAAATGAAAACCAAAGTCAGGCTTAATTGGGTTACTGCTGCAGTACTCTGATGGATGATGCAAGACTCGTCCTGGTTTGGAGAATGTGACTTAGAGTCTGTTTTCCCTTTAGCTCAAAGTAGCCACATCTCTGTCCAGTCAACTGAGCAGCCCTTCCTTTCCTCTTGTATACTTCACAATGCTTATTAGACAGTGCACTTCGTGCCACCTTGGTGACCTCAGATAACTTGAGAAGCATTGGCTTAAACCCATAAAATCACATTCTTGGATGAAACAATGTCAAATTCCTATAAAAGTTCTAAGCAGTTACTCTTCTTTTTCTGCATATAACTTGTTGTGGGCCAGTAACCAGCACAGCTCAGAGACTAGTACTTGTTTGCAGACCCCACTTTGAATAATACTGAGATTAAGGTACCAGTATCTATTATAGAGGGAGGTAGGTTCACTACTTAAATAATCAGAGACCATCCCACTTATATAGAGGATAATAGTGAAAATATTTCACATTTTAATTTTAAATTGCAAGCTCAATAAGACTGTTTGACATGCAGTGGTTTCTAGCTCTTCTATTTATAATCTTTGTTTTATAACAGGTGGTGTTAAAGATGGTCACTGAGATTAAGAAGATTCCTGGTATTTCTCGAATTATGTATGACTTAACATCAAAGCCCCCAGGAACTACTGAGTGGGAGTAATAAATTTCTTGTTCTGTCTATTAAAGCACCGTGTGCAGTTTAAATTGATTAGAAACCATTCCCAGTATTGACATGCAGTACTGTGAAAAGAGTCACTGGAGCTGCTACATCACATCTGAGTTCTCTACAGGAAAAAATCTGCTGTTTAAGATGAGTTGGGGATAACTGAAAGGGACTGAAGAGTCTGTACTGGTAAATGATCAAGGCACCTTTGCCTACACTGAAACACTGAAGCTACTTTTGCCTCTGCCTCGCTATTCTTTATGTGTAGATTCACTGTTGCTATTCTTGTCTCTATTCTATGAAGATATATGAAGGTGGATGAGTTTGAGGGTAGTAATGGGCTTCAGTTCCCTTGACAGTTTCTCAAAATTGTTGGAAACACCCATTATAAATCAGAAGTGACTTAGTGTGCATATCTTTTGGAGAATCTGAATTTCCCTGAACATAACCTTATTCCTCCAAAGGGTTGGGAGGGTAAACATAACATATACTCAGATTAAGAAATAGGTGGGCTGTTGCAGCTAGTTTTTCACCTGGAGAATGTAAGCTACCTTAAGATGGAAAATCACCAGGAATTTGTACTTTAGTGTTTAATGATCTCACAGCTATGAGAGGAAGGAACTCGGAGTAGTCTTAGTTTAACATGTTTTCAAACCATGTTCCGCATAGCAGCTGTGTTGCTCACTGTCAGTTTACTCATAGTAAGAAGCCTTATCTTCCGAGGCTTATGTTACCAGCTTCCACGGCCTTGCAGAAAAAGTTTGTTTTTTCTCAAGAAATGAGAGACTGTTTAAATAATGTCTCTGGAGTAGCCCACGTAAAGTTCAAGAGGAGAGTTCTTTGTTTTTGTTTTTGTTTTTTTTTTTTAAGAGGAAGCAGGCAGGAAATTTATTAAGCACACATAATGCAGGCACTCTTGCAAAGACAGGTGAGGAATAGCAAGAGGCAGTAGGCACTGTGAGGCCATTTGCTTTTGTAGATTAGCTTTGCTTAACCCCTCCCCATTCCTTCTTTGGGGCTTTCTCTATCCCTCCCTGGGGAGAGAAGAGGAGAGTTTTAATCTCTTGTTTAGCTAGTCAGAGGAGCAGCTCTGAGATCATAAGCCATCATCATGCCCACAGTTTACAAGTGGAAAAGAGAATGTGCTTATAGCATCTAATAAAGAGTTCTAAAATGAACTTTAGATGTACTCTTTAGATAGATTTATTACTCATTGCTCACAAGACTGTGACCAGTCTTGGTACTTGCAAGATATTTGCCAAACTTTGAAGTCCTTTTTACGAACTGTAAGAGTCAAGAACAGGTCACGGACTTATTGCCATTGCCGTCAGTGTCAAACATGATTTCTAATATTCATTTAAGCCCTGTAAAAATAGATAGTAGTAGATTTAACTTCTGTAGCCATTCTTCTCTCAGTATTTTAGATAAGTTAAGAATATTACTATTTTTTACCAATTCCATCTCAGGTTGCTGTCTCTTATCTAATTATCAAGGTCTTTTCTACTAAATAGGTACACAATCTTGTTGGCTATTCATTGTTAGATAGACAACAAAAAGATGCATGGCAGAGCTCTTCTTTTCATTCTGGCTGGCCCAGAGAACAAGAAAACTGTGCTGCTGGACTAGCAAGGGAAGGAAAGGGTTTCTATTGTAATGATTATCTGTACCCAAGACAAAGGAGTGTTTGACTTCTACAAAGCTTGAAGAGTTCATTCTCTCTCCTCGTGAGAACATACTCATAATGGATTTTTGGAAAGTGGAAGAGTTAATCATCTGGCAACAGATTTAGAGTCATATTATTTTAGAGTTGGATTAGACAACCTATAAAAGGCTTACAAATGATAAACGTTTCTTAATACATATATGTGTTTATGTGAAAAAATTCCTCTTATAGTCAAAGTAGTTTATGGGGATTTTGCATTAAAGCAAATATATAAAGGAATCTAGGAAGAGTATATGGTAAGAATGATGTTTTTATTCCTAGGGAGCGCTATTCCATTGAGATGGTTCATGTAAAAAGGATTAAGTGGTGATACAAGTTTTGGAATTGATGCATATCTGTCCTTAGTCTTGGAGATTCATGGTATACATTACATTAAAAAACTCTGAGAAATTTTTTGCTTAGCCTACTGTTTTCTTGAAATTTGTCCATTAAGATTCCTTTTTACATAATCCTTTTTTAATACTGTGAAAATAGGTTGTCCAAAATATACCTTGACATACTAAAGTAAAAAAAAAAACAAATTAGATTTTTTGGAATTAGAAATTTCCTGATGTTTAATACCCCGTTTTCCATTTGCAAAGTACTTTCTTGCTTGGCACCGTACAGCATCACTCTGTATCCTCATAGTATTTCATCTGAGCAGCTGAGAAAAATTAAGGTTGCCAATCCCACTTTACAGTTCAAGAAACAGGCTCAAATTAGTAATGGTTAGTTACTTAATGAGTTTCAGAATTAAATGACAGGTTTCCTTACGATTGTTCTTTCATTAAAAGTATTCTAGCAGTTAAAATTATGTAAATTTATGGGATGATTATTTTTATCCGTGGCTGGTATGATGGCTACTTGGCTAATAATATTCAGCATTGTTTGTCCTTGGCAAATCATGACATCATTGCCGTTGCTCACCACATACCTGGGTTACCTCTGTAACTAATTAAGTATATGTTTTTCTTTGTGCCTTTTAGAAAGAATGAAGAAGACTCAGTGAAAACATGGGTTATTCCTAAGGTTGGCAGGAGCAAAAGAATGTCCAAGAACCAAATGCTTGGTCCCTTCTTAACTGATAACTTTGCAGTTGTCTTCTCTGTTAGAAATAGCATAATTTTTTGGCATAATTTCTGGGGCAGGTCTTTAGGGTTACACTGTTTTTCTGATTCCTCCTTAATCTTGAGATAGCTATCATGTACAGCCAAACAGCATCATAAATTTTTGTTTCCTGACTGTATGTGGGCTTCCTTCCTTTTTTTACTGAATAACTTGGCTTTAATATCTAGAGTCTGAGGGCATTCAGATTGAATAGCTAGAACTGTCCATCTTTGGTGCTTTGCCTTGCTATTAAACAGTTGTGTGACTTGGTCAAGTCATCTGAATTCTCTGTTTCTGTCTCTTTATCCGTAGGAGGAGGCAATTGGATTACATTTCCAACATGAAATCTATATCTAAATTCTTGTAAGTAGCAAGATGAAGCATAATAGGAGACTGGATGGAGAAACTGGATAATTTCCTTTTTTTTTTTTTTCCAAGTCCTTTTAACATCAGATATGACCCAGTCAAAGTTAAACATCAAAATACATTCTAAAATAAAATATTACCTTTTTTTAAAGCTGATCACCAAGTTTTGACCAGTTGAGAATCTTTCCTCTGGTGTGGCTATGATGCTCTCTAACGCCCATCAGCGCACTCCTGTTGGCAATCTTTTATTGCATGTTTTTAGAAAAACCAACAGAGAATATGCTTTGGCTTTGAGACTAATGAAAGGTCTAACATCATCAGTTATACAGTTAATTGTTCACAGTACTACAGCTAGAATTAAGGCTCTCTTATTCCTCATGAATATATAATACTTTAAGGCCCTTTAATGCAAGGCTTAAAAAGAAAGTATATAATTGACATCGGAGATAAATGTACTTCTGAAGTGTTAATCATGTCAAAGTGAGTGATTAGTTTCTGGAGATAGCACTATCTTTCAGAAATTCTCTGATACTTTCGTGCTCAATGTTATACCCCATTTCTTCTTTTCCCACTATTGCCCCTTTCCCTTCCCTCCCATACACAGAATGTTCATTGAGGTATGGTGAGGATGGGCCTTAGCTCTTACTTCAGTGGATATGCTTTTCATTGGCTCAAACCAGTAAATATTGGGGAACTGAATACAAGTTGGATATTTCTGTCTCTTGTCCTTGCTGAGATGGTTTGGCCACAAAGATGACAGAGGGAACAGGAGTATCCTTTTTACTACTATTGGGTCTGGACAGCAGTAATGATGGCAGCATTGGCTCTTATATTCCTGAACATTTTATTTAATGGCAAGTGAAGATACTTGGCATCCCCCAAAGAGCACCAAGGTGCCAACTCTCAACCCTAGTCTTACATTGAAGAGACCCAGATATGCCACCCAATCTTAACCTTTTTGTCAGTGATTATCAACTCTGGATGCCTTTATATTACCTGAGGAGTCAAAAAATATAATACCCAGACCCAACAATTAAATCAGTAATTTAGAATCTGGGGATGAGACCCAGGCATGGGCAGTTTTAAACTCCCCCACATAATTCCGATATACAGTGAGCATTGGGAGCCACTGTTTCATATTCTCAGCTGGATAAAGATGATATTGAGGACATATCTGGCCTATCTGGTTATTGCTTAAAATCTTTGTCAAACTTATAGATGAGAGAAGCAGGCCATAGAGACTGTCTTGACAGAGGTCTTAGAGCTAAATTAGTTCAGAACCAGGTACCAGACCCTGGAACTGATTCTGGCTATACCTAGATTCAGTTCAGATGTTCTAAGGGCCTGTTAGGCAACATTTAGGACAGTTGATAAAATGTTGCCCCTGTTGAGATCTGTGTGACAACTGCACAGACTTCTTTTTTTCAATTGCTTTTTAAATGTTTTATTTGGAAATACTTTCAAACTTGCAGGGCAGTTACAAAAATAATACGAACTCCATACAGAAAATTCCAGCATACTCCTATCCCCCACACACCCAGATTCATCTATTTTAACATTTTGCCACATTTGTTATATCGTTCTATCTGTCCATCAGTTAATCCATCTATCAGTCTGTTTTCTGAACCCTTGAGTGTAGGTTGTATACATTATGCTTATTGAATACTTACTGGTGCCTCGTACATTTCCTAAGAACAAGGGTATTCACTTATGTAACGATATCAAGCACAGTTACCAACTTCAAGAAACTTAACTTTGATATAAAGCTTACTATTTATATATCAAATTTTTCCCTATGTCCTAATAATATCCTTTTGAGCCTTCCCCTTGCTAGGTCATGTCCCAAATCATGTATTGACTTCAACTATCATTGTTTCTTAGTTGCATTTATTTATTTATTTTAATTGTGAGACTATATATACAACATAAACTTTCCTGTCTCAATCACTTTTAAACATATCATTCAGTGGGATTAGTTGCATTCACCATGTTGTGGTACTCTCATCACCTCCTATTCCTAAAACCTCATATCCTCAGACAGAAACGCTACATTCATTTTTCGTTAACTCCCCATTCCCCCTATCCCCATGCCTGGCAGCCGGAACTCTTATTTGTCTCTGTGAGCATGTATTTTCTCCAATATTTTCTTTGTGGTTACCCTGGGGCTTATATTTAACGTCCTAAATCTGTAAGTTTCATTTACATTGATGCCACCTTAACTTCGATAGTATACATGAACTGTTCCTTTACCCCTCCATTTCTCCATCTTTAAGATGTTCTTGTCACAAATTATGTGTTTATACATAATGGGTTCAAAACCACTGATGTAGCATTGCATTTTGTACATTTGTCTTTTAGATCCTATAGGAAATAAAAAGTAAAGTTACAAACCAAAAATACAGGACTGCTGGCATTTATATTTACTCCTATCATTATCTTTACTGGAGATCTTTATTTCTTCACCCAGCTTTGATCTTTTTTCCTTTCACCTGCAGAACTCTCTTTAGCATCTGTTATTACACTAATCTAGTGATGATGAAGCCCCTCAGCTTTTGTTCATCTTGGAATATATTAACCATGCCCTCATTTTTGAAACATAGTTTTGCTGGATATAGAATTCTTTGTTGGCAGGTTTTTTTTGCTTTCAACACTGTAAGTATGTTATCCCCACTGCCTTTTGCCTCTATGGTTTCTAGAGAAATCTGGCACATAATTTTATTGAGACTCCTTCTATGAGTCATATGTGGGTGACATGTTGCTTCTCTCTTGAGGCTTTCAGAATTCTTTATCTATGGCATTTGCTGGTTTGGTTATAATATGATACAGTTTGATTATAATTTATTTGGGTTTATCCTGTTTGGAGTTTTTTTTAATAGGTTGGGGAAAAATGGGAAGTTTCAACCATTATTTCTTTGAATGTTCTCTCTGCCACCTTTTCTCTTTCTTCTTCTGGGAGTCCCACAATTCATATAAAGATACATTTGCTGGTGTCCTGCAGGTTCTTCAGGCTCTGTTCAGTTTTCTTCAGTCTTCCTTCTCAGTCTAAATGATTTCAGTTGTCTTATCTGTATACTCTCTGATTCTTTCTTTCAGCTCCAATCTGCTGTTGAATCCTTGTAAGGACTCCTTAAATTTCTTTTACTATATTCTTCAGCTCTGTTTGATTCGTTTTCATAATTTCTATCTCTCTATTGATGTTCTCGTGTTCATCTGTTGTTTTCCTGGTTTCCTTTAGTTTTTTGTTCATGATTTCCTTTGGCTCTTTGAACATATTTAGGACCATTTTTTAAAAGTCTTTGTCTGGAATGACCCAGGTCTGGTCTTCTGCTTGGGCCATCATTTTCTTCTTCTTTGTATGTTTTGTAATTTTTTGTTGAAACTTGGACATTCTGATATTTCAATGTTTTTTTGCTGAAATTTTGATTTTAAGGTTACTTAACCTATATCCAACTTGTGTTATGACAGAGTTTTCCTAAAATGATGGGAGCTGATAGAAGAAAAAAAAAGAAGGGAGGGGACCCACCTTTCTCAGTCTTAAAAAGTGAGTGCTTTTTTCAGGGCTTATTATACAATAAATTTAGGGAATAGCTCCAGGCTGAAGCATAGTGACTGTTTTAGTTTGCTAAGACTGCCAGCTTGCAATGTACCAGAGATGGACTGGCTTTCATGAGGGGATTTATTTAGTTACAAATTTACAGTTTCTCAGAGGAAGGGCAGCTCGTTTTCATCTGAATTTCTCTGTCACATGGAAAAGCACATAGTAGTGTCTGCTGGCCTTCCCTCCTGGCTTCTGGGTTCAAACAGCTTTCCTTGGGGCAGTTCTTTTCTGCAACTCCAAATGTCTGGCTCTGAGCTCCTGCTCTGTCTTCTGATCTCTCTCTTTTAAGCCTCTAGCTAATAAAATTAAGCTTCACTCATTGCAGAAGGCGTTCCCCTTAGCCAACAGCAGATGTAATCAGCCATAGATGAATTTTACATGCTGATGATTTAAGTCCGCAGCCACAAAACAACTGGGCACCATCAACTAGCCAAGTTGACACCTGAACCTAACAACTACAGGGCCCATCCTCCACCCTAATCCTTCCTGCACATACCTCTCTTCTTGGGCATGCACATGTAACCCTGGGAATTACCCTGTTTACAAAAGACTGTCTCATGTTTCCTAGGAAGCAATTTCTTCATGGTCTTGGGCACTGCACTGTATGTCTTACAGTCAGCAATGCCTTGCAGCGGGCAGCCACTTGATTCCTCTCTTGCAGCATTCTGAAGGAGAGCTTGCTGAGCTGCCTTCACACAGGATGAATTCTGGGACAGTGAGTTCTTCAGGCCACAGCCAGGTAGATTAGGGCAGACATAAATGCTCCCAGTATATTAATGAGGGTTACTCTGTTCCCTTTGAAATTGAGACTAGGTACCTGAACTTGAAGCCCAGTTGGCTGCATGCTGAGCTGGTGAGGATTGGAGTAGGGGCCAGGCAGGGTGCTTTTAAGTAGTCTTTTTCTTGATCTGGCACTCATCCTGTTGCTACAGTTATTTAACTTTTCTGGTCCTTTGAAGATGCTGTTCTTTTCAGTACTTGCTGGTTGTTCATAGCCTTGTAGCATCTCACTTTGTCATCTTGATCTGGGTGGGGCCTGTCTTTCCTACTCCTGCTTTTCCTTTAAAGAGGAGAAATCCATCCATATTCTGCATCCACCTCTCTAAATCTGACTGTAGCTACATCATGAAACTGAGGCTGAGCGATTATAGTAACTCACAAATGTTTCTTGAGCTATCTCATTTGGGCTTCATTTTCCAGAGAGTTAGAGGTTGCCTACCTTTGAGCAGCACCATCTTAATTTTATCATTAGCAGCTTTATCCACTGGTGGACCCTGTGGTAGCTTTTGACCTTGGTAATTAGTGAAAGAACTAGCAAAATCATGGGACTTTGGGGGAATTTTATTATTTCTTGGGTATATTAATCTCCATAGCTCCAAAATTCTCTGAGTTGTCCCAGAGACCTGCATCTTTGAGTTTTCTAACTAGAATACATGCCTTTGGAGAGTATGGATTTTTAGGTGAGTAATTTCCAGTCTAAATCTACCATGACCATTGTCCAAACCTTATATATTGAATGAAAAAGTGAATGTAATCTTTTGAACAGATTTTTAAGAAGAAATATTTTATTAATTGGAGTAAGTACTGTAATTGTTGTGGAATCACTATATAATTGTTCGTGGTATTCTGAAAAGTATTTTATGTGGTTTGTGGCAATAGAATTTGCATAAAATAGCTTTGCTATTGAAATGATGAATTCTTTTTTGTCTTCAGTGTACCTCATAAAGGAGAAATGACCCTCTTAATTTGTTATTCAGCTTCAGTGTTCATAACAGAGTCATAGATGCAGGAGCAAAGAGGGCAGATACTGTCAGGATGTGGATAATATGAAATTTCATATTATATCAGGGGCCTCTGGAAAGTAAGCTTAATCTATTTCCCTTATATATATAGGAGGGCATCAGGGTTTTGTATACTGTATTGTTAGTGGATGTAAAAGACAAAAACTAGGTAACTTTTTAGATTAGCTAAAGGCATATGTATTTCCAAAATTAGAGTAAAACAAGAAACAAATCCAGCATATATATCTGCAAATTTATTTTTTACTTCTTCCATATTTATTTATATTTGGTTAGATCTATTCCACAAAAAAGGCATAACTTAGCTTTATTAATTTGATCAGTAAGTTAGATCCTTTTTTATTGTTTGAAACTGTTTTCAGAGTTGACTAAACCCATTGAAGTAAATGCTTGTATTAGTGAGTTATCTATATGAAGTTATCTTTATAGAGTAATTCTACTGTGTTCAGAAACTGAATTCAGTAATTACTCTCAGGTGGCCACATTGCTATGGTATGTTTCCTTTCATATCAATAACTTGATCTGGCCTTATGTTATATAAAAAGATTGGGTATGCCATTCAACTATATTTTGAAAAGTTTTTATTATTAAGCTTTTCAGTATTTTTGGGGGGCTGGGGTGGGAAGTGCATGGTCCAGGAATCGAACCCGAGTCTCCTGCATGGAAGGCAGGCATTCTACCACTGAACCACTTGTGCACCCCTTCAGTATTTTTTTAAAGCAGTTTTATTGAGATATATTCACATACCATATAGTCCACCTGAAATATACAATCAGTGACTTTTAGTATAGCCACAGAGTTGTGCTATTCATCACTACAATCAACCTTGGAACATTTTTATTACTCCAGAAAGAAAAACCCCATATCCTTAGCAGTTATCTCTCAATCCCTCTATCTTTCCCCAGCCCTACATCACCACTAATCTGTCTCTATAAATACATTTATATTTATATTTTATTTTAATGGAATCATACAATATGTAGTACTTTGTATCAGTTTATTTCACTTAGCATTATATTTTTTAACTTTTGCTTATTTATTTATTTTAATTAGAGAGGTTTTTTTTTTTTAACAAATAAGCCATGTTAAAAATACAGCATTATTGTGTATTGCCCCCTTATTATTTGACACTGCATTTGTGTGGTACCTTTGTTACAGTTGATGCAAGAATGCTAAAATATTATAGTTAACTATAGTCCATGGTTTACATTAGGTGTATTTTTCCCATATTCCATCCTATTATTAACACCCTGTAATAGTGTTGTACATTTGCTATAGTTCATGAAAGAACATTCTTAAATTTGTACTATTAACCACAGCCCATTGTCCACAACAGGGGTTACTGTGTTATATAGTCCATGATTTAACCACCTAGTAGTGGTATTCCTAGGTCTTTCATTAATTCTATATTTCCTAAGGAGCTGTCAGGCTGTCATCCGTGGTAGCTGCACCATTTACATTCCTATCAGCAGTGAATGGGTGTTCTTATTTGTCTGCATCTTCTCCACCACTTTTAGTTTTTTTTAGTTAACAGCCATTCCAGTGGGTGTGAAATGATATTGTGGTTTTGATTAGCAATTCCCTAAAAGCTAGTGATGTTGAGCATTTTTTCATGTACTTTTTAGCCATTTGTATTTCCTCTTTGGAAAAATGTCTAGTTGAGTCTTTTACCCATTAAAAAATTTTTTTTCTTGAGAAATATCCACACATATAGTTCAACCATATTATACAATCAGTGACTCACAGTATCATCACGTGGTTGTGTATTATTCACCATGATCATTTTTTTTAATTGAGAAATCTTCATGCACATACATTCTATACATGGTGGACAATCAATGGCTCACAATATCACCACATAGTTGTGTGTTTATCACCATGACCATTTTTAGAACATTTGCATCACTCCAGAAAAAGAACTCATACATCCTGTGCGCCTTACTACTCCCTCTCACTTACCCACAGTATTTTAATCTACCAATTTTTACACTTTATCTCCCCCTATTATTTATTTCTTATCCTTTTTTTATTCATCTGTCCATACATTGGATAAAAGAATCAGACACAAGGTTTTCACAATCACACAGTCATATTGTAAAAGCTTCGTAGTTATATAGTCTTCTTTAAGAATCAAGGCTACTGGAATGCAGTTCAACAGTTTCAGGTACTTGCCTCTAGCCAATATACCATAAACTGAAAAGGGATAGCTATTTAATGCATAAGGATAACCTCCCGACTCAGAAATCTCTAAGTCACTGAAACTATTTTGCCTCATTTCTCTTTTCCCCCTTTTGGTCAAGAAGGCTTTCTCTTTCCCATGATGCCAGGTCTTGACTCATACCCCGGAGTCAGGTCCCATGTTGCCAGGGAAATTTATACCCCTGGGGGTCATGTCCCATGTAGGGGGAAGGGCAGTGAGTTCACCTGCTAGGTTGGCTTAGAGAGGACATGTCTGAGCAACAAAAGAGGCTGCTCTCTGGAAGTGACTCTTGGGCATAGGCTTAGCCTCTCCTTTATAGGCATAAGCTTCATAGAGGTGAGCCCCAGGATTGAGGGCTCAACCTATTCAATTGGTTGTCCCCACTGCTTGTGAGAATATCAGAAATTCCCCAGATGGAGAAGTTGAGTATTTCCTCCTTTCTCCCCAGTCCCCCAAGGGGACTTTGCAAATACTTTTTTTATTCTCTGCCCAAATTACGCTGGGGTATATCGGGTATCACACTAACCTGTACAAACCAACAAGACCTCACACCCTATTCAAGATTCCATGTAATTATGGTGTTCAAGTAAACTGACCATATGAGTTAGATGATGGGCTGCCCAAAATATAAATTTTGCATCGAATAAATATCTTTCCCTTTGATCTTGCACAGAGGTTGAAGTTTAAAAATATGGGCCATATCATCCTTTTACCCAGTATTCTGATTTACTTTAGTCCTATTCAAATCAACATCATTCATATCTCTACTTGAAGTCTGATCACTTTTTCAGCTTTTTTAACAGTTGCTGAATGGGAAGATGCTGACTTTCTTAGCTTCAGTGCCATAACTCTGAGTCTCAGGTATTACATAAATACCCGAAGTTTCTGGGAATGACCAGGTTATATACAAATAGCTCAGATACAAATTCTAGAGCAGAATCTAGAAATATCTGTTACAACTCCTAAGTGACTGCTATAAAAACTTACAATCTACAAACCTTTACAGTACATCCCAATATGATAACCCATGCTTCGACTTCAATTCTGTTGAGTTTGTGTATCATAGTCCATATGAGTGAGGCATGATAATATTTGTCTGTTTCTGACATTTCATTCAGCATATTGTCCTTAAATTTCATACACCTAGTTGATTGCCTTAGAACTCCATTCCTTTTGCAGCCACTCAGTTTACATTCCATTGTATGTAAACAGCAGAGTTCCCCCTTCCATTCCTCAGTTTGTACTCGTAGGCTACCTCCATTCATTGTGAATCTCTTATACTAGCCATAAACACCAGTGTGGAAATGTCCATTTGTGTTCCCACTCTCAATTCCTCTAGGTATATACCTAGCGATGGAGTTGCAGGATCATATTGCATCCCCACCCCTAGCCACCTGTGGAACCACCACACTGCCCGGTGGAGAGCCTGCACCTCTCACCTTCCCAATCAACAGTGAATACATACATCTCTTTCCCACATATTCTCTAGCACTGATTTCTCTCATTCAGTCCAACCTAAGTAAATAAACCTGTCTTCGCCCCATAATCTCCATGAAGACATTTCCTTTTCTTCTGCATAGAATCCATACCCCTCCTCCATGCCTCCCTCTTGTTGACATTTAGTTTTGGCATAATGCCTTTGTTACATTCAGTGGAAGCATATTACAGTGTTACTGTTGACTATAGACCTTGGTTTGCATTGAGTGTATCTTTTCCTGTATACCATCTATTTTCAACCACTTGCAATATTGGTATACATATGTTCTCCCTCATGCAAAAACATTTTTATATTTGTACATTTAATCATAGCCTTGTGCACTCGAGGCATTCCTAAGTTATGCTGTCTCAGACTTGATCCTCTATCTTTTCTTCTGGTTTCATGCATGCCCCCAGCCCTTCTTCCTCAACCATACTCATATTCAGCTTCATTTAGTGTAGTTATATTATTGTGCTACCATTAGGTTGTATTATGTTATCCATTTCTGAATTTTTACAATCAGTCCTGTTGCACAATCTGTATTTTACCAATTTAAAAATTGGGTTGTCTTTTTATTGACTTGTAAGAATTCTTTATATATTCTGGGTATTCAACCTTTATCACATATATGGTTTTCAAATATTTTCTCCCATTGAGTAGGTTGCCTTTTTATTTTCTTAGCAAAATCTTTTGAACTTCTGAGGAGATCCCATTTATTTGTTTCTTCTTTCGTTGCTAGTGCTTTGAGTGTAAAGTCTAAGAAACCATTGCCTACCACAAGATCTTGAAGGTGCTTCCCTACATTTTCTAGGCATTTTATGCTCCTGGCTCTTATATTTAAGTCTTTGATCCATTTTGTGTTAGTTTTTGTATAATTGTGACATAGAGATCTTTTTTCATTCTTTTGTATGTTGATAGCCAGTTTTCCCCAGCATCACTTGTTAAAGAGACTATTCTATCCCAGATGAGTGGACTTGGCAACCTTGTTGAATATCAGTTGTTTATTGATGTGAGGGTTTAATTCATTTCAATTCCATTGATCAATATATCTATCTTTATGCTAGTACCATGCTGTTTTGACCACTATAGCTTTATAGAATCCTTTAAAGTCAGAAAGTATGTGTTCTCCAACTTCATTCTTCTTTTTCAAGTTGTTTTTGTCTATTTGGAGCCCCTTTCATTTCCAAATAATTTGATAAATGGCTTTTCCATTTCTGCAAAGTAGGCTGTTGGAATTTTGATTGGGATTGTATTAAATCTGTTAGTTTGGGTAGAATTGAAATCTTAACAACACCAATTCATGAACATGGAATGCCCTTCCATTTAAGTCTTCTTTAATTTCTTTCAACAGTGTTTTATATTTTTCTATGTATAAATCCTCCACATCCTTGGTTAAATTTATTCCTAGTTATTTGATTCTTTTAATTACTATTGTAAATGGAATTTTTTGCTTGATTTCCTCCTTGGATTTCTCATTACTAGTTTATAGAAATGCGACTAATTTTTGCTTGCTAATCTTGTATCCATCCCACCATTTTGCTGAATTCATTTATTATCCTTAGTAGCTTTGTTGTAGATTTTTCAGGACTTTTTAGGTATTTGGATCATATCATCTGCAAATAGTGAAAAATTTACTTCTTCCTTTCCAGTTTTGATGCATTTTATTTCTTTTTCTTGCCTAATTACCCTAGTTGGAATTTCTAGCACAATGTTGAATAACAGTGGTGGCATTGGGCATCCTTGTCCTGTTCCCAGAGGGAAAGCTTTCAGTCTTTCACCATTGAGGATGATGTTAGCTATGGGTTTTTCATTTATGTCCTTTATCATGTTGAGGAAGTTTCCTTCTGCTCCTATCTTTCAAGGTGTTTTTATCAAAAAGAAACTGGATTTTGTTAGGTTTCTTTTCTACATCTATCCAGATGATAATGTTGTTTTCCTCTTTAATTTGATGTGATGTATTACCTTAATTGATTTTGTTGTGTCAAACCACCCTTGCATAATTGAGATAAAACCCACTTTATGATGGTATGTAATTCTTTTATTGTGCTCTTAGATTCGATTTGCCAGTATTTTGTTGAGGAATTTGCATCTATATTCATAAAAGATATTGTTTTGTAATTTTCTTTTCTTGTAGTATCTTTATCTGTCTTTGTATTTGGGTAATGTTGTCTTCATAAAATATTAGGTAAATGTTCCTTCCTCTTCAGTTGTTTGGACGAGTTTGAGCAGATTGGTATTAAATCTTTTTGGAATGCATGGTACAATTCACCTATGAAGGCATCTAGTCCTGGGCTTTTCTTTTTTGGGCAGTTTTTGATGACAGATTCAATCCCTTTACTTGTAATTGGTCTATTGAGGTCCTCTCTGTCTTGTAGAGACAGTGTAAGTTGTCATGTGTTTCTAGAAATTTGTCCATTTCATCTAAGTATCTAAATTGTTGGCATACAGTTATTAATAGTATCCTTTTTGGCCCTTTTTATTTCTTTGGAGTCATGGTAATGTCCCCCTTACATATCTCATTTTATTTATTGCATCTTCTCCCTTTTTTTCTTTTTCAATTTGGCTAAGGGTTTGCCAATTATATCGAAGTAGCTGTCATAAGTTAGCTTGTGAGGAATTGCAGAATAAAATGTTTAGGCATTGGTTTCCATAAAATGTCTAGTGGTGAGAGAGAACACCTCAAGTTGACATGACATTTAAGCACTTTAAATTGCCCCTGGAATTAGAGCTGAGTCTTAGAAGTAGGTAGAGATGGAAAGTATGTGAATATTCTGGATTGGTGGAGGTCAGAAGGAGCCAGAATTGAATTAACTTTGATCAGCCTGGGTCATTTGGAAAGACAGGATTAGAGAGTTCTGGCAAAATTGTGGAGAGCTGTGTTTCAGCCAAGGGATTGAATTGTGTCCAGTTGGGCCACTACTGGATGATTGAAAAGATCTAAAGGATCTCTGCACTGTGGCAGAAATGCAGCTACTCTGCAGGCTAGTGGTACCAGCTTGTTTCCCATGCTGTAGATAATATCTCCATTAGAAACCATGGTGCTATTTGTATGGAGACTGGGTCAAGTGGCATGGCTTGTATTTGAGAAAAGGCTTTAATGTGGCTTTAGAGGCCCGCCACGGCCTAGATCTTACCCACTGATTCAGTCTCACTTGCTTTCTGCAGTCAGGTTGATCCACTTACAGATCTCCTCATCCCCTTTGCTGTTTCACTTCTGAGCCCCCACTGCTCCCCTGCCTGGAGTGCCAGCCACAGGACCTTCATGCCCCCTTCTGCAAACATCAAGTCAAACTTCAAGACTTACCATGAAGGTCTCCTCTATGAAAACTTCCTAGTCCATCCTCATGACTGTAGAATTGACTATTCCTTTCCAAGCTTTCACTACACATGGAACAATTCTGTAATTTTAGTTTAATTATTTGTTTGTATTTCTTAACTCAGACTGCAAACTTCTTGATCTTTGGGATCTTCAAGATCCCAAAGCCTGGTTCATAAAAGATAGAATCTAGATGAATGAATGAGCATATTTCCAATGAGGTATTGGTGCTCAAAATTCATTATTTTTAAAGGAGTTTCAGCTTTTTGAAAAGATCTACAAGAAGAGGACAAGGCTTATTTCAAAGGAATAAATGTCTAATAGAATTCCAAGTGTGAAGCTAATCTCAGAGAGATAATCTACCCTGCACCCTTGCCTCCACAACACAGATCACCAAAAAGGAAGCCAGTTATATTTTTCCTTATGTTAGTTTCAGCCTTTTGTGTAATAGCTCCAAGTATGATACCGTGAGTTTTTTTTTTTAATTCTCGGCAGTCTTTGTTTTGCAAATTGCTTTCAGATTGTAAATTAAATCATGATTGCTTGGAGAATAGCATTCAATTATTGGAAATTTGTTCAGTCCTACATTCTTATGAGGTTGGGTTGTCAAGGGCCTTCCTGTCTTGTTAAACAGCCACCAGAGAATTAAAGAAGTGGAGTGATAGCACTGACTTCAGGCGGTCGAAACAATTCCTGTAGTGCTTAGACTGGTCAATTCGTCGTTCAGGTTTCATTTGGAAACTGTTCACTTTAATTCGTCTCTGGATATCTTGACAATAAATACACCTTATCATAAAGATAAGCAAATTTTTAAAAAGAAGGTAAGGCAATTAAATCTCTTGTTTACAGTATTATTTTTCATCTTTTGTTGCAGTGAAGGAACACTGTATAGTTCATACCTCACAAAAGTAAAGAAGTATTGTGTTTATCTTAAGAGATTTCTGAGTACTGTTATGCTGCTGAGTGGCCTGGTATATGTGTGGCAGTCTGACAACATTTATTTTATGGATTAATAGTAAAAAGAAGAGAAATTTATTTTCTGTCATAATAATTACTTTAAACATTTTACACTTACGGTTATTCTGTAAGGGGAGAAGGTATATGTAACTTGGCATTTATCATCTTCCAAATTAACATGACTTCATTCATGACAGTAATCATTGATTGAACATCTGTTCTGTGCCCGGCACTATGTTAGACTCCATAGAGAACAAGGCTTTGAGCCTGAAGGAGATCATGTCGTGCCTGAGTCCTCTGGCTCCCTCACACTCCACTCATATATTCATTTATATATATATATATATTTTAGAGCAGTTGTAGGTTTTCAGAGGAGTCATAAAGAAAGTACAGAGTTCCTATGTATCCACCTCTCACATGCATGATATTTCCTGTTATTATTTTGCATTAGTGGGGTACCTTTGTTACAATTGATGAAATAATATTATAATTATATTATTAATTATAGCCCATAGTTTACATTAAGATTTTCTCTGTTGTACAGTTTTATATATTTGTTTTTTTGAATTTTTCTGATGACTTATATATATAGCCTAAAATTTCCCATTTCATTCACTTTCAAATATACAGTTCAGTGGTAGTAATCGCATTTATAAGGTTGTGCCTCCATCACTACCATCACCCCAAACAGAAACTCTGTACTAATTAAATGTTTACTCCCCATTCTCTAACCCCATTCAGCCCTTGTTAACCTATATTCTAATTTCTGTCTTTATGAATTTGCATATATACTAATTTTATATAGGTGGAGACCATATAATATTTGACCTTTGTGTCCAGCTTATTTCAGTCAGTATGATGTTATCAAGGTTCATCTATGCCGTGGCATGCATCAGAACTTCATTCATTTCTTAGGGCCAAATAATTTTTTTTTTGAATATATTTTGTTTATCTGTTCATCTATTGTTGGGTACTTGATTATATACCTCCTTTTAGCAATTGTGAATAATGCTATTATGAACATTGGTGTGCAAATGTCTGTTCAAGTCCCTTCTTTCAGTTCTTTTAGGTGCATATCTGGAAGTGGGATTTCTGTGTCTTAGGTAGCTCTATACTTAGCTTTCTAAGAAAGCAGCAAACTATCTTCCACAGCGGCTATAACTTTTTACATTCCCACCAACAATGTACAAGCATTTTTATTTCTCCACAACCTCTCCAACACTTGTAATTTTCTCATTATTTTTTTTTGTTTTAAATAGTAGCCATTCTGGGTGTGAAATGGTATCTCATTGTGAATTTAATTTTTCCCCCTGATGTCTAATGATGTTGAGCATCTTTTCATATATTCATTTCATATGTCTATTGGCTAATTGCTTATTTTTAGAGAAATTTCTAAAGTTACATCTTTATTCAAGTCTTTTGCCCATTTAAAAATTGAGTTGTGTTTTTTTTGTTAAGTTGTAAGAGTTCCTGAAATATTCTGGATATTAAAGCCTTTATCAGATATGTGATTCCCAAATATCTCTTGTTCTTATTTTTGCTTTTAATTGTCTATTTCATTTGTCTCTGGTCTAATCTTATTTCCTTCCTTCTTCTCACTTTAGCTTAGTTTGCTCTTTTTTTTCTAATTCCTCCAGGTGTGAGGTGAGTTCTTTTATTTGAGATCTATTTTTATTTTAAAAATTAGAGCTATAAATTTCCTTCTGAGCACTCTCTTCACTGTGCCTCATAATTTTTGGTATGTTTTCATTTTCATTTGCATAATGGTATTTTCTGATTTCCCTTGTGATTTCTTTTTTGACTCATTTATTCTTATTGAGAATACACACACATACATTCTGTACATGGTTCACAATCAATGGCTCACTTATGTATTTATCACCATGATCATTTTTTCAAACATTTGCATCACTCCAGAAAAAGAAATAAAAAGAAAAAAAAACACTCATGCATACCATACCCCTTACCACTCCCTCTCATTAACCACTAGTATTTCCATTTACTCAATTTATTTTCCCCTTTGTCCCCCATTATTTATTTATTTTATCCATGTTTTTTTTTTTACTCATCTGTACATACCTTAATAAAAGGAGCATCAGACATAAGGTTTTCACAATCACATAGTCACATTGTAAAAGTTGTATCTTTATACAATCAAGAATTCTTTAAGAATCAAAGCAACTGGAACACAGCTCAGCAGTTTCAGGTACTTTCCTCCAGCCACTGCAATAATATAAACTAAGAAGGGATATCTATATAATGCATAAGAATGACCTCCAGGATAATCTCTCGACTCTTAAATCTCTCAGCTACTGAAACTTTATTTTGTCTCATTTCTCTCTCCCCCACCCCCCATTTTTTTTTAACATAGGCAGACCTTGGGAATCGAACCCGGGTCCTTTGTCATGGAAGGCAAGCATTCTTGCCTGCTGAGCCACCGTGGCTGGGCCTCTTCCCCCTTTTGTCAAGAAGGCTTTCTCAGTCCCTTGATGCCGGGTCCTGGCTCATCTGGGATTTCTGTTCTATGTTGCCAGAGAGATTTACACACCTGGGAATCATGTCCCATATAGGAGAGAGGGCAATGAGTTCACTTGCCAAGTTGGCTTAGAGAGAGAAGTCACATCTGAGCAACAAAAGAGGCTTGCTGGGGTGACTCTTGGGCCTAATTTTAAGTAGGCTTAGCCTATCCTTTGCAGGAATAAGCTTCATAGGCATGAACCCCAAGATTGAAGGCTCAGCCTGTTGATTTGGTTGTCCCCCCTGCTTGTGAGAATATCAGAAGGTCTCCAAATGAGGAAGTTGGATATTTCCTCCTTTCTCGCCTTTCCCCAAGGGGACTTTGCAAATCTTTCTTTATTCACTGCTGAAATTACTCTAGGATTTATTGGAACATCACACTAACCTGGACAAAGCAACAAAATCTCACACCCTATTCAAGATTCCATGTACTTATCGTTTTCAAGTAAACTGATCATACAAGTTAAATTAGGAAATGCACTACCCCAAATATAAATTTTGCATGCAATAACATTCTTCCCTTTAGTCTCATACAGAAGTTGAAGTTTTGAGATATAGACGATATCATTCTTTACCCTATATTCTGATTTACCTTAGCCCTGTCCAGATCAGCCTCATTCATATCTGTAGTTGAAGTTTGATCACTTTTTCAACTTTTTAAAGTTTCTGTATGGGGTACTGCTGACTTTCATAGCTTTAGAGCTCTAACTGAGTCTTGGATGTCACATAAGTGCCCTAAGTTTCTGGGAACAACCCGATTATAAACAACAGCTCAGTATTTCAAAATTTAGAAGTAACAGTTACACCACCAGAATATATGTGACTGCTGTAAGAGCTTACAATCACCAAGACTGTGTTCTTTAATCTCCATATAATTGTGGAGTTTCTAGTTCTTCTCTGTTATTGATTTCTAGCTTCATTCCATTGTGGTCAGAGAAGGTGCTTTGAGTAATTTCAGTCTTTTCAAATGTCCTGAGATTTGTTTTGTTACCTAACATGGTCTATCGTGGAAAATTATCCAAGTACACTCAAGAAGAATGTGAATTCTGCTGTTTTTGCATACAGTGTTCTATGTATATCTGTTGGGTCTACTTCATTTATCATGTTATTCAAGTTCTTTTTTTCCTTACTGATCATCTGTCTAGATTTTCTAACCATTTCTGAAAGTGGTATATTAAAGTCTCCCAGTTATTATTGTAGAGGTGTTTATTTCTCCCTTCAGTTTTGCTAATGTTTGCCTCATGTATTTTGAGACACTGAGAATAGGATAATTATGTTTATGATTATTATACGTTCTTGGTGGATTGACACTTTCCTTATATAGTGCCTTCTTTGTCTCAACTTAAAGTCTCCCTTTTCTGAGATTAGTATAGCTACCCCACCTCTCCTGTGGTTAATATTGGCATGAATTTTTTTTTCCATCCTTTCATTTTCAACCTATTTGTGTCTTTTGATTGGAGAGTTTAATCCATTTATATTCAGTGTAATTACTGATAAGATAGGGCTTCAGCCATTTTGTCATTTGCTTCTAATACATCTTACATCTTTTTGTCCTTTTTCCTTTATTGCTGCCTTCTTTTATGTATAGTTGATCTTTTGTGATGTAACTGATTGATGCCTTTTTCGTTTTTGTATATGTTATAAATACTTTGTGAGTTACCTTGGGATTTGCATTCAACCTAAGTCTGTAACTTACTGGTCTGAAATAATACCAATCTAATTTCAAATGCATACAGTCTGCTCCTATGCTCCCTCTGTTTCCTCTTTTTATGTTTTGTCACACATTACTTCTTTATATTTTGCATGTCCATGATGTAGAAATATGCATATGATTGTTTCTTATTCATTTGTATTCTAAATATTATAGGAAATAAAGAATAGAGTTAAATACTGAGGATACCTGACTGTTGGGTTTGACATTTACCCATGTGGTTACCTTTGCTGAAGATCTTCCTTTCTTCAGACTGCTTCAAGCTACTGTCTCCTGTCCTTTCCCATCAAACTGAAGAACTTCCTTTAGCATTTCTTCTAGAACAGATCTCTTGGTGACACACTCTTTGTTTTTATTTATCTGTGACTGGCTTGATTTCCCTCATTTATGAAGGGCAGTTTTGCTGGACATAGAATTCTTTGCTGGCAGTTTTTCTCTTTCAGTACCTGAAATATGTCAAATTTCTTTCCTTTCTGATTTTTTATGAGAAATCAGCACTTAGTCTTATTGAAGATCCCTTGTATGTTACAAACCTCTTTTCTCTTGCTGCTTTCAGAATTCTCTCTTTATCTTTGGCATTTGACGTTTTGATTAGTATGTGTCTTGGAATAGGTCTCTTAGGGTTATCCTGTCGGGAGTTCATTGCACTTTTTGGACTGTAAATTCATGTCTTCTGTCAGATTTGGGAAGTTTTTGGCCATTACTTCCTCAAGTACTCTTAGTGCCCCTTTTTCTTTCTCCTCTCCTTCTGGGATCCCCATAATGCATATGTTGATAAGCTTCATGTTGACCCACAGGTCCCTTAGACTCTGCTCACTTTTTTTTCATTCTTTTTTCTATTTGCTCTTCAGACTGTGTGATTCTGATGTTCCTGTATTCTAGTTTGCTGATTCTTCTGCCTGTTCAGATATGCTATTGAATGCTTCTCATATATTTTTTTTTTTTGAAGATGGAACATAACACTATTTTTTTTTTGTTTTTTTTTATTTTTTTATTAACGGAAAGAAAAAAAAAAGAAATTAACACAGCATTTAGAAATCATACCGTTCTACATATGCACTCAGTAATTCTTAACATCATCACATAGATGCATGATCATCGTTTCTTAGTACATTTGCATCGGTTTAGAGGAACAAGCAACACAACAGAAAAAGATATAAAATGTTAATATAGAGAAAAGAAATAAAAGTAGTAATAATAGTAAAAAAAACAACAACAAACAAATAAACAAGCAAACAAAAACAAAAAAAAACCCTATAGCTCAGTGCAGCTTCATTCAGTGTTTTAACATGATTACTTTACAATTAGGTATTATTGTGCTGTCCATTTTTGAGTTTTTGTATCTAGTCCTGTTGCACAGTCTGTATCCCTTCAGGTTCAATTGCCCATTGTCTTAACCCTGTTTCTAACTCCTGCTGGACTCTGTTACCAATGACATATTTCAAGTTTATTCTCGAATGTCCGTTCACATCAGTGGGACCATATAGTATTTGTCCTTTAGTTTTTGGCTGGACACACTCAGCATAATATTCTCTAGGTCAATCCATGTTATTACATGGTTCATAAGTTTATCTTGTCTTAAAGCTGCATAATATTCCATCTTATGTATATACCACAGTTTGTTTAGCCATTCTTCTGTTGATGGACATTTTGGCTGTTTCCATCTCTTTGCAATTGTAAATAACGCTGCTATAAACATTGGTGTGCAAATGTCCGTTTGTGTCTTTGCCCTTAAGTCCTTTGAGTAGATACCTAGCAATGGTATTGCTGGGTCATATGGCAATTCTATATTCAGGTTTTTGAGGAACCGCCAAACTGCCTTCCACAGTGGTTGCACCATTTGACATTCCCACCAACAGTGGATAAGTGTGCCTCTTTCTCCGCATCCTCTCCAGCACTTGTCATTTTCTGTTTTGTTGATAATGGCCATTCTGGTGGGTGTGAGATGATATCTCATTGTGGTTTTGATTTGCATTTCTCTAATGGCCAGGGACATTGAGCATCTCTTCATGTGCCTCTTGGCCATCCGTATTTCCTCTTCTGGTAGGTGTCTGTTCAAGTCTTTTTCCCATTTTGTAATTGGGTTGGCTGTCTTTTGTTGTTGAGTTGAACAATCTCTTTATAAATTCTGGATACTAGACCTTTATCTGATATGTCATTTCCAAATATTATCTCCCATTGTGTAGGCTGTCTTTCTACTTTCTTGATGAAGTTCTTTGATGCACAAAAGTGTTTAATTTTGAGGAGCTCCCATTTATTGATTTCTTTCTTCAGTGCTCTTGCTTTAGGTTTAAGGTCCATAAAACCGCCTCCAGTTGTAAGATTCGTAAGATATCTCCCTACATTTTCCTCTAACTGTTTTATGGTCTTAGACCTAATGTTTAGATCTTTGATCCATTTTGAGTTAATTTTTGTATAAGGTGTGAGATACGGGTCTTCTTTCATTCTTTTACTTATGGATATCCAGTTCTCTAGGCACCATTTATTGAAGAGACTGTTCTGTCCCAGGTGAGTTGGCTTGACTGCCTTATCAAAGATCAAATGTCCATAGATGAGAGGGTCTATATCTGAGCACTCTATTCGATTCCATTGGTCGATATATCTATCTTTATGCCAATACCATGCTGTTTTGACCACTGTGGCTTCATAATATGCCTTACAGTCCGGCATCGCTAGACCTCCAGCTTCGTTTTTTTTCCTCCAGATGTTTTTAGCAATTCGGGGCAACCTGCCCTTCCAGATAAATTTGCTTATTGGTTTTTCTATTTCTGAAAAATAAGTTGTTGGGATTTTGATTGGTATTGCATTGAATCTGTAGATGAGTTTAGGTAGGATTGACATCTTAATTATATTTAGTCTTCCAATCCATGAACACGGTATGCCCTTCCATCTATTTAGGTCTTCTGTGATTTCTTTTAGCAGTTTTTTGTAGTTTTCTTTATATAGGTTTTTTGTCTCTTTGGTTAAATTTATTCCTAGGTATTTTATTCTTTTAGTTGCGATTGTAAATGGGATTCGTTTCTTGATTTCCGCCTCAGCTTGTTCATTACTAGTGTATAGAAAAGCTACAGATTTTTGAATGTTGATCTTGTAGCCTGCTATTTTGCTGTACTCATTTATTAGCTCTAGTAATTTTGTTGTGGATTTTTCTGGGTTTTCTACGTATAGTATCATATCGTCTGCAAACAGTGATAGTTTTACTTCTTCCTTTCCAATTTTGATGCCTTGTATTTCTTTTTCTTGCCTAATTGCTCTGGCTAGAACTTCCAACACAATGTTGAATAATAGTGGTGATAGTGGACATCCTTGTCTTGTTCCTGATCTTAGGGGGAAAGTTTTCAATTTTTCCCCATTGAGGATGATATTACCTGTGGGTTTTTCATATATTCCCTCTATCATTTTAAGGAAGTTCCCTTGTATTCCTATCTTTTGAAGTGTTTTCAACAGGAAAGGATGTTGAATCTTGTCGAATGCCTTCTCTGCATCAATTGAGGTGATCATGTGATTTTTCTGCTTTGATTTGTTGATATGGTGTATTACATTAATTGATTTTCTTATGTTGAACCATCCTTGCATACCTGGGATGAATCCTACTTGGTCATGATGTATAATTCTTTTAATGTGTTGTTGGATACGATTTGCTAGAATTTTATTGAGGATTTTTGCATCTGTATTCATTAGAGAGGTTGGTCTGTAGTTTTCTTTTTTTGTAATATCTTTGCCTGGTTTTGGTATGAGGGTGATGTTGGCTTCATAGAATGAATTAGGTAGTTTTCCCTCCACTTCGATTATTTTGAAGAATTTGAGGAGAGTTGGTACTAATTCTTTCTGGAATGTTTGATAGAATTCACATGTGAAGTCGTCTGGTCCTGGACTTTTCTTTTTAGGAAGCTTTTGAATGACTAATTCAATCTCTTTACTTGTGATTGGTTTGTTGAGGTCATCTATTTCTTCTTGAGTCAAAGTTGGTTGTTCATGTCTTTCCAGGAATCCGTCCATTTCATCTAAATTGTTGTATTTATTAGCGTAAAGTTGTTCATAGTATCCTGTTATTCCCTCCTTTATTTCTGTGAGGTCAGTAGTTATGTCTCCTCTTCCATTTCTGATCTTATTTATTTGCATCCTCTCTCTTCTTCTTTTTGTCAATCTTGCTAAGGGCCCATCAATCTTATTGATTTTCTCATAGAACCAACTTCTGGTCTTATTGATTTTCTCTATTGTTTTCATGTTTTCAATTTCATTTATTTCTGCTCTAATCTTTGTTATTTCTTTCCTTTTGCTTGCTTTGGGATTAGTTTGCTGTTCTTTCTCCAGTTCTTCCAAGTGGACAGTTAATTCCTGCATTTTTGCCTTTTCTTCTTTTCTGATAAAGGCATTTAGGGCAATAAATTTCCCTCTTAGCACTGCCTTTGCTGTGTCCCATAAGTTTTGATATGTTGTGTCTTCATTTTCATTTGCCTCTAGGTATTTACTAATTTCTCTTGCAATTTCTTCTTTGACCCACTCGTTGTTTAAGAGTGTGTTGTTGAGTCTCCATGTATTTATGAATTTTCTGGCACTCCGCCTATTATTGATTTCCAACTTCATTCCTTTATGATCCGAGAAAGTGTTGTGTATGATTTCAATCTTTTTAAATTTGTTAAGACTTGCTTTGTGACCCAGCATATGGTCTATCTTTGAGAATGATCCCGGAGCACTTGAGAAAAAGGTGTATCCTGCTGTTGTGGGATGTAATGTCCTATAAATGTCTGTTAAGTCAAGCTCATTTATAGTAATATTCAGATTCTCTATTTCTTTATTGATCCTCTGTCAAGATGTTCTGTCCATTGATGAGAGTGGTGAATTGAAGTCTCCAACTATTATGGTATATGTGTCTATTTCCCTTTTCAGTGATTGCAGTGTATTCCTCACGTATTTTGGGGCATTCTGGTTCGGTGCGTAAATATTTATGATTGTTATGTCCTCTTGCTTAATTGTTCCTTCTCATATATTTTTAATCTCTATTTTGTGTTTTTCATCCCTAGAAGTTCTGTTATGTTTTCTTTTTAACTTTTTAAATTCTGCCTTTTGTTCCTGCATGATCTTCTTGATATCTTTTCATTCTATATCCATGTTTTCCTTCAGCTTATTGAACTCATTTAAGAGATTTGACTGAACGTTTTTGATTACTTGTTCTAGTATTGTGCTTCATCTGTTGTTTTAATTTTTGTTTCTTTCTGTGACTTGTGATCTTTTATTGATGTCTGGGCATTTGATTATTTTAATGTGCTAACTCTGGAAGTCAGTTTCTTACTCCTGCCTGAGGTTTTAGTGTAGATTAGCTGTATGTTAAGGCTCTTATTCAATGCTAGGTCTGATTTATACTGAACCTTAAGAGCAGCCCACAGTTAATCATTTGGTTTTCCTCAGATGTTTCTGTGCATGTGTTTTGCCATGGATGACTGCAGTAACTTTGCAGACTCCTCCCTTGGAAGAATTCCTTTCCTCTGTTCCTCCTCTGAGAATCCTGAGCTGTGTTCTCTGTTTTTATACAGATTTTTCTCTCTAGCAGCTGTGATTTGCTTAATTCCTTTCCTGTGCTCTGGATTGCCTTTTAACACCAGCTTTCAGATCTTAGCCCACACTGACATGGAGCAGCTTAGCTTACCTTTTCCATGCAGCTTTTCTGTTTCTGGTAGCTTCCAAGTTAAGGGATCCTGACCCACAGAGTCAGGAGGGGGTCATTGTTCAGAGAAACCCAATTTTAAATTTAGGTTTATCAGCCATTAGGTTCCAGGGAGTATGCACAGCTTGCCCAAAGTTCCATTGTAGATTGCTCTAGTTTCAGGGAGCTGCATTGAATGCACACACAGAAATTGCTGGGATGTAAGTGGCCTTGGGTTGCCATGCCTGAATGTCCATGAGATTCTAAACTGCTGCTGTGAATGGATCTGTGGTCAGTGACATTGGCAGGAGGTGTCCATGCTAGAGAGCCACCTCTATGTATCTCAAACTGTTTAGATTCAAGCATGGAGGTAGATTCCAGACTGGCAAATTCGCCTCGCTGCTCTCCTACCTTTCTTAGGTATATTTTCTCCCCACCTCAATTCAGTGTTTGTAGAGTTGTTCTCCAGTCTTGATAGTCTGCCAGAGTTTCAAGAGAATTGAATCTGCCATTTTATTTAGTTGACTCTAAAGCAAAACTTTCCTCAGGATATGTTATACCACCATCTTGATGATGTCACCTCTGTTTGTTTTAAATCACTATTTCTCCTTCAGTAATATCTCTTTAGTCTGTCCCTTTACATTCCCAGTTGCTTCCACAGTTCAGCTTCTCGGTGGTCTCTGATCTGTCTTTTTTGCATTGACATCCTAGGAGTTTTCTCAGCCCCCAATTATATCCATCTCCAGATAGCATCACCATTTCAAAATCTAGATCATGGACTCATAGAAAGTTCTGGTCACCTCCTTCCCTTTGCTTCTCTTTACACATCAGTAATCTCCAGCTGTCCCCAGAATAGAACCCAGATTGCTTTATCTGGCAATTAACTATTTGTACAGCTTCATCTTCTAAGATCTTATTCTCCAGTCACTGGATCCTCTTAAACTCTAGTAGGCTTCTCTCTGCTCCATGTATGTGTCCAGGCTGTACCTTCTGACCCAAATTCGATGTTTAGCTCGCTTATGCTTCAGGGTCCAGCTGAAAAGTCACTTCCTCATAGAAGCCTTCCTTAGTTCCTCTGAGTCAGAGCAATTTCCTTTGTGAAAGGAGAGAATGGGTTTTAAATATCCCATTGACACCTATACTAGTACCTGGCTTATAACTGGTGCTCAGCAAATACTTAATGAATGTTATGTTTGCACTTGATACATGTTTTTAATATATTTGCCTTTGGGTCTCTTAGTTTTCACTGACTACCAATATCAGTCTTAAAAGGCAAGTGGACTATTGTCATCCAAATTTACAGGCATTAGGTAAGGAAGACCAATGCTGGTTTGTACATGGCAAGCAGGTCACCAGAGTAGAAGTAATGTGGAATATGGAATCAGAGTTTCCTTGAGATTGTTTCTCCAGCTTCATCAGTTACCAGCTGTGTGATCTTGGATAAGTTACCAAATCTTTCTGAGTGTTTTTCTTCACTTGTGATGATAATAGTACATACTGCCTATTAAAATTAGTCTGGGAATTAACGTAATACTTCATTTTAGGTGAAATACTTAATACAATGATGGCACAGTGCAGGTATTCAGTCAATGGTAGTCGTTTATGCATTGTCTACTCCACCTACAGCCTCTGTTCTCAGTAGTCCAATTTTGTTCATATGACGCTACATATTCTGAGCTACAACTGACAAGGACAGACAAAGGCAGCCTGTCCATAGACTAGTAAGTAACCTGAGTCACAGTCTGGCATAAAGGACTTTGCCCAGGTAGGAATGGTCATAATTTCCTGCCTTAGGGATTTAAACTAAGGTTTGTCTAACGGACTATGTTAAAGTATGGGAACTAAAAATGTAAGGCAAATTAGAGTTGGGCCCTGACAGCCATGTTGTCCCTATGTAAGCAGGAAAAACTGGTCAAGTGAGAGTAGAAGAGATGCAGAAAGGAGTAGGGATGCTGAGATAAGGTAGGGGGTGAGGCAGGGAGATAGAGAGATAGAGAAGGCAGCCTCTGTTTTCAGTAATTTTTAGAAGGTATAGGTAGCCCTGCTTCTTGCCACCAGAAGATGGAGGAGGCATATTGTGTATATGTGGGCTTTGGTGTTCCCACCTCTCCTCCTTGGGACTGTGATAGTCCAACTAATCAGGCTCAAGCAGAGTGCAGAGTTGGTGCTCAAGCGGAGTGCAGAGTTGGTGCAACAGGGAATTACTGAGAAATCTGTCTGCAGTGTGATCTGCAGCTCTACTGTCCCTGGACTCCGGGTCCCTTTGGCATAGTAAAAGCATGGCAGAGCAGTGTTTGTTCTGTCTGTGAGGTTCGAATTTGGTCACTTGGAGTTCCAGGATACTGGGCACTGGGGTGGTAGATCCCCATCATGATTCCTATGATGGATAGGATCTTGGCATTGGGACCCAGAATAAGCAAGCCAGAAACCAGGGATTTGTAAGTTGCACAGTTTATAACACATGTGAAATGAACACAGTGAACTGCAGGTGTTGCAGCCTTGAGCAACAGAATTAAAATCTTAATTCAGTTTTACTGTTTAAGCAGTGAAACTCTGGGCTAATAAAATCCACCATAATTTAACAGTTCAGAGACAATTTTAAGGTTTACCTAAGAGTCCTCTGTACAACATGAGTTAAGTACCCCCTGAATCTTCCCCATCTCCCCACACACAACCAGAGGGAGGAACAAAACGTTATCAGCTGCATTTCTGATTCTGCCTGTAGAAGAATTCTGATTTTAACTGATTCCTTTTCCTCTTAATCCTTTAGTACCAGAAGTCAGCTTGCCCCAATTTAAAATATATTTGCAACCAAGGCCTGGAAAGATAATGATGTGAAGTTAGTCTTTCTTTGTTTTAAACAATTATCATTTAGCATTTTTTCAGGAAGTTTTGGCTTCTAGGAAAAACAAAAATGTACAGATCCGTGGGTGCAGCCTATTGGAGTTCATATAATGTTACTTATTCCAATTACAGTTTGAGTTAAGTTGAAAATGCTTTTTGATATCTGACCATCCCTCTGCTATATATTCTATATAAGCCTAATTATTTACACTCTCTGTTCCAGTTGGTTAGTCTGGACCTGAGTAGAGAGCTCCCATCTTGGGATTCTCTTTTGGTAGCACTGACCACTACGCCAAATTGTCTCTCTGCCCTGAAAATCCTAATGGTCAGGAAAAGACGGCCCACCCCATACACCACCATGTTGAAAGCAAGCACCTCTTTTCATTGGTCAGTCTTGTCTATATCGTAGGTCACTGTGGTATCATTTCAAGCCTCTGTTAAGCCTAGTTTAAAATTAAGAAGCCCATTCTGCTTCCTTTAAAGCAGGATCAGAGTCCTTTTAGCCCATGCAACCACCACTTGTAAGATTGTTTCCTCCTTTAAGCTAATCCTAGGTACTGATTTTTGAATCTGAGATCTGTTTTTAAAGCAAAGTATCACTGTTTGAATGCTTGAAGAAAATACATTTAGAGCCTTTAAAAGCTAATTCATTTGTTAATTTATTCAGCCAACATTTGAATGTCCACTGCATGACATCCTGTCAGAGGGTACATGCTATCAGCTTGATTATCACTAGGGATGTTAATTATTTTATCACCTAGCCGAGGTAATATTTGCTATTTCACTGTAAAGTTGCTTTTCCCCTCCTTTCTATACTCAGCTATTTGGGAGCAAGGGATGGGTTAGGGGGTGGGAGGAAGTAGTGGAAGGCAAAAGCACATACATGAATTATTTAGACAAAGAGATATTTATCTCTTGTCTCCATTTATTTATACTGTCATTTATATCAGTATGGAATCATAGATCTTTTTTCTTTTTTTTTTTTTTGTTGCGTGGTCCAGGAATCAAACCCGGGTCTCCCACATGAAAGGCAGGCATTATTAAATCTGTATTACCTATTTTGTTGTCCACATTATTCCAGGTTTGACCATTGGAGCTCTTTCATGTTGGCTCCTGTATCCCTTTGAAATCTACCCCCCTCCCTTGTTTTTTTTAGGACTTCACTTTCTGGCATTACAAGAAGCTCCAGGCTCATCTTGTCTTACCTGCCCAAGGCCTAGAATCAGACATTTCTCCTAGGAGCCCTGGCTTCTTTTATCTGAAAAGGGTATTAGAAACCAAACTCTGAGTGCTGGGTATGTTTATTGCTACTTGGGTATTAGTCACTGCTTCTAGGTCCTGCCAGTGGGTAAAGCTGGGAAATATGTGTATGTATATTAGCCTATGTAAATACACATCTGTAATATTTCAGTATCTAGCTAGCTGTACATATCTTAAGCTAAAGATGACTTTTAAGTAAGATGACTTATAAGTACATATACTGTAAAATAAAGACACCTCAAGAAAGGTTTAATATGTTCAATACTATGGCTTCTTAGCACAGAATAGGACTGTTTGTTCATAAGTGGAAATACACAGTTCTAAAGAATGCTTTACTTGAAATAATCCATCTATTTCACATTAAACCACAAATGCACTCTGTCCCTCCCTCCCCATTAGAAGGCAACTCCAACCACATCATGGGGCTTCTGTTCTTAGGGTCTCTGGTCAGTGTCAATTTTCTTCTAGGTACAAGTTCTCAAAGTCTGGTCACCTGAGGAAACAGCATATTGGTTACATGAATTAAAGCACATCCATGTAATGGATCATTAAAATTGATGGTATAGAAAATTGTAATCACAAAAAAATATTACTAGTATATTAAGGGGGGAAGTTTACAAAATGTGCTAAATGAAACAATTTCTGGAAAAATATGCATATGGAAAAAACTAAGTATATTCACTAAAATGTTATCAGTGAGTTATCTGAAGGTGAGGGATTAGAGAGGATTCTAATTTTTTTCTTTGTTTATTTGAATTTTCTGGGTATCCTATTGTAAGTACAATACTTTTGTATTGTAGGGGAATAAAAATCCTTCCCCATATTAGATACTCCTGAGAGGAAGACCAAACAATACTTTAATAATTAGAGTATAATTTTGCTTAACCACTACCTGAAGAGACCAGGAATAGGAATTTTAATTTAAATTATGTATTAAAAGTGGTTTTTAGAAGCAGGAAGACATAGAAAGAACAAGCCTTAATAAAAGCAAAACTGTTAGATACTTGCCAAGGAAATTCCTGAAAACCCAAGAAAAAGTGAAAAAAGTACAGAAAAACAGTTGTCTATCAAGAAGGCTCCAACCTTGTAGTTTGGCCTGATACCCTTGTTGGACTCGGTGTTCTGTTTTAACAGTTTTATTCATACACCATACAGTCCATCTAAAGTGTTAATTAGTAGCCCTTGGTATACTCACAGAGTGGACTGGGTGTTTTTTTTTTTTTTTAATTAATAAAACCAATCAACACACAATAAGAACATTTTTTTTCATCACATAGTTGTATATTCATCATCATGATCATTTCTTAGAATGTTTGCATCAATTCAGAAAAAGAAATACAAAGAAAACAGAAAACAATTCATACATACCAAACCCCTTACCCCTCCCTTTCATTGATCCTAGCATTTCAATCTACTAGAATTATTTTAACATTTGCTCCCCCTATTATTTATTTTTAATCCATATGTTTTACTCATCTGTCCATAAAGTAGATATAAGAAGCATCAGACACAAGTTTTCACTATCACACAGTCACATTGTGAAAGCTATATCATACAGTCATTATCAAGAAACATGGCTACTGGAACACAGCTCTATGTTTTCACGTCGTTCCCTCCAGCCTCTGTTATGCCTTAACTAAAAAACGTGATATCTGTTTAATGCTTCAGAATAACCTGCAGGATAACCTCTCGACTCTTGTTTGGAATCTCTCAGCCATTGACACTTTATTTTGTCTCATTTCTCTCTTTCCCCTTTCAATTGAGAAGGTTTTCTCAATCCCTTGATGCTGAGTCTCAGCTCATTCTAGGATTTCAGTCCCATATTGCCAGGAAGGTCCACACCCCTGGCAATCACTGGACTGGGTGTTTTAAACTAAGTATGCCTAATGAATCTGGGCACCTTTTGTGGTGAAATGAGCTCCATGTGACTTAAATTAATATAAGTCCATAACCAGAAGCCAGATGAAAATGGGGTCTGGGTTAGAATGGAAAAAAAAAAAAACATGAATTATCTGCCTATGGAAGGCATGGCTCAGTCTCCAGGGAACTTGAATATCTATTCTATAGAAAATAAACAGTGATTTTCAAAAGGTGCACATGAGGAGTTGGGTATTGGGGGACTTACTCATAATAATGTACTTTGACATGCATTGTTTTATCTTTGATTTGTTTATTTTTTTGACTTTTAATGTTGAGTGACTGTTGCTAATTAATATGAAATTAATAATTACCTTACCAGAGAGTTTGTTTGGAAAATTCACCCAAATTTATTTAAGCCTGGGAAAAACGTTTTCTAGCTCAAATATTAAATTTTGTCATCAGACAAGAGAGAAGGAAGGAAGGAAAGGGAAGCTTTCATAATCTCTCAAAAATTATTTTTAAAATGTCTTAATTTCTTCTTCTGGCCCTCCTGACTTCTTCAGGTTTTATATTCATGATGAGATTTTAAATCAAGATTTACATGAAGATTTAAATATATTTTTCTATATCATAAATTTTAACAGAGCGCTCATTAAGAACAAGTGCTGGAAAACTTGTAGACTAGAAAAACAGGCGTTGGATAGAGCTTTTAGGTCTTATCTCATCTCCATTGTTCTTTGGAATAAACTGGGAAGGTTAGATGAACCAGTAGAGGCCAATTATAAAGGAGATAAAACATGACTAAGTGGCTCCACCAGGCAGAAGATATGTGGCCTCAGACTAAGTTACGTGACCTCCTATAACCCCACAACAACTCTGTGAAATAAATGGGTTCTCTTATCATCCCCAGTTCACAGATGAGGAACAGGCCCTGAGTGCAGAGCCCATAGAGCAGAGCCTTGGCTTCAGAAAATTCTATATAAATGTTGGTTAAATACATTACATACGTTAAAAGGGGGGACTGAAAAACTTAGTAAGTCAGTTGAGACCATATCTTGTTATGACATTGTCTGTGTGTCAGAATCAGAGTTCTGATTCTCTCAGCTTCTGAGGAATAAAAAATAATGCCAATTTATTGGTTTTAGATTATAATAATTCATATCCTCAGCTGCTACTTGACCACAGTATACCACACATTCTTAATAAATACATTCTTTTTTCATTTTTAATACAATTTTATTGAGATTTATTTCATGTGCCATATGAAAAGTGTATAGTCAGTGGCTCACAGTATCATAATAGAGCTGTGCATTCACCACCACAATTTTTGAACATTTTCATTACTCCAAAAAAATGCATATAAAAAAAAAAAAATGAAAACACCCCAAATACCCATACCCCATACCCCCTATTATTTATTTTTTTCTTCATTTTATTACTTGTGTTTCTATACACTGGCTAAAGGGAATGTCAGTCACAAGGTTTTCACAATTACGCAATAGTACTGTGAATACTATATAGTGATACACTCATTTTCAGGAATTGAGTCTACTGGATTGCAGTTCAACAGTTCAGGTATTTCCATCTAGCTATTCTAATACACTAAAAGCTACGAAGGGATATCTATATAATGCATAAGAATAAGCTCCAGAATGACTTCTCAACTCTATTTGAAATCTTTCAGTCAGTGAAACTTCGTTTCATTTCTCTTCTTCCTTTTGGTCAAGAAGGCTTTCTCGATACCACGATGCCAGATCCAGGCTCATCCCTGGGAGTCGTCCCACATTGGTAGGGAGATTTACACCCCTGGGAGTAGCGGGGGAGAGCGGTGAGCTTTTCTGCAGATCTGTGACTTCAAGAGGCCACATCTGAGCACAAAAGTTCTCTTGGTGTGACTCAGGCATAATTATAAGTAAGCTTAACTTCTCATTTGCAGGAGTAAGTTTCATAAGGGCAAGCCCCAAGATCAAGAGCGTAAAGCCTATTAAATTGGTGGTCCCCAATGCTTGCAAGAATATCAAGAATTCCCCAGGTGGGGAAGTTTAATTTTTTTTCCCAGTCCTTCAAGGGGACTTTGCAAATACTTTTTTATTTTCTGTCCAGATTACTCTGGGATGTAAATACATTCTTAAAAAAAATGTCGTTTGGAGAGAGGAGAGGATAAACTATCCCCTAAATCTGATCTTGGATTAATATGAATTGGCCCAGGTGTGGTAGATAAATGTAATGTACATTCCAAAGTATTTTGTTAGCAATATTCTAGAATTAGAGGATTGCCAGAGAAGGATATTCTATGAAATTCAACCTCTGATTCCTATAATTTGTGAAGCCATTTTCTCTAGTCCACAGAGCTATTTTTTTCCATGGAAAATAGGGGATCTGAGGAATGGTTTTACCTCCATATTTTAAGTAGTAATTTTTAGCTTTGGCAAATTTACTGATATTTTTCTAATTTCAAGAGCTGAGATGATTTATTTTAGAAAGTGTATTGATATGTATATAATTAGTACTTAGCTTTAGAAAATGGTCAAGTTTTGTCTGTCTCCTCCTTTCTCCCTCACTATTCTTCCCTATTTCTCTTGGAGAAATAATCTATTTTAAAAATTACTCCTGTGTATTTATTGAAAAGTATGTTTCTTGGTCCTAATTCTCTTGGGATATTTGATAATTCTCTTTGTAATGAAGGAAAACTGTTTATTAAGTTGACTTTATTACACATACCCTTTTTAAGTTTATGTAATGATTCACAGACACATAAATCCTTGAATTATTTAAAGATGATCATGATAGAAATGTTACTAATACAAGATATGAAAAAACCTCGTGTTCCATCCATAGGAAAATGGTCAAATAAAATGGGTTCATGCCTAATCCAGTATACTTTGTAGCTGTTCAAAAGAATGAGAACTCTATGTGCTGATAAGAGAAACTCATATATAAAACAATCATTTGTATTTGAAAAATGCATATATAATTATGTAAATGCATGAAGAAAGAACTGTAAAATATCTAAAGTAGCTACTTTTTAAGTTACAGGTAAGTTAGTAGAGAAGGGAGGGGAATTGCAATTTCAACATTTAACTCTATTCTTCTGGTATATTAGAAACTTGCAAGAGAATAAATTATTTTATTACTTATATTTTGGTATTAGTATTTTTTAAGTCTATACTAGGGATAAAATGTTCCTTACATTTTATGTAGAGGGTGAGAAAATTCCAAGACTGAGGAGAAGTTTGCCTACCTTTTGAAATCCTTTTTCCCACTCTTGTTTCTGAGCAGTGTTTTGGTACATATGACATCCTCTTGTGGTTTGTAGATTCTGAAGGTTACTCATTATGCTATTCTACCTTAAAAGAGCACTTTCAACATTTCCTCAGAAGTCTTTTGGAAGATGAGCATCAATCAATCAATATATAACAAATGTATTTACATATAAGCTGGTAATGCTAAAAAAGATGAACTTCCTTCAATCCATTTTCAAATTCCATGTAAAAATGTTTACTTGAGGTTGCTCCAGGATGGAGCTTGGTGATGCTCTAAACAGCCCAGTCCAACCCAAAATATATGTACAGTATGAAATCTCTTCTGTATCCTACACTCTGCAGTTTTTGAGAGCTTTTAAACTTCCCTATGTCTAAAGGCATTTGGACAGCAGCATCTTTCCTTCTTTTTAAAGTATTTGAATTGACAAATCTTCATGCACATACATTCCATACATGGTTGTTCTAGTTTGCTAGCTGCTGGAATGCAATATACCAGAAACGGAATGGCTTTTAAAAAGGGGAATTAAATAAGTTGCAAGTTAACAGTTTTTAGGCTGTGGAAATGTCCCAATTAAAAGAAGTCTATAGAAATGTCCAATCTAAGGCATCCAGGGAAAGATACCTTGATTCAAGAAGGCCGATAAAGTTCAGAGTTTCTCCCTCAAGTGGAAAGTCACGTGGTGAATGGTCAGGGTTTCTATCTCATCTGGAAAGGCACATGGCAAACACAGCGTCATCTGCTAGCTTCCTCTCCAACTCCCCGGGAGGCTTTTTCTATCTTCATCTCCCAAAGTGGCTGGTGGACTCTCTGCTTCGTGGTTCTGTGGCATACTGAAGCTTCCTCCAAAATACTTCTTTTATAGGCTTCCAGTAAACTAATTAAGACCCATGTAGAATGGGTGGAGACACATCTCCATCTAATCAAGTTTAATATTCATGCTTGAATGAGACATCTCCATGGAGATAACCTAATCAAGTTTCAACCTATAGTACTGAATTAGAAGAAACCATTGCTCTCACAAGATTGTTTAGGGTTAAAACATTACTTTTTTAGGGTACATAAATCCTTTCAAACCAGCACAATGGTGTACAATCAGTAGCTCACTGTATCATCACATAGTTGATCACATCACTATGATCATTTTTTAGACATTTGCATCACCCCAGAAAAACCAAAAGAAAAAGCTCATACACCCCATACCCCTTACCCCTCTCTCTCACTGGCCACTAGTATTGCAATCTTTTCAGTTGGTTTTTACCCCTTATCCCCACCCCCCATTGTTTATTTATTTTTTATCCTTTTTTTAAAAAAATTCATTTATCCATACCCTGGATAAAAAAAGCATCAGATTCATGATTTTCACACTCACATGGTCACATTATAAAAGCTCTGTAGTTATACAATCATCTTCAAGAATCAAGGCTACTGGAACACAGTTCAACAGTTTCAGGTACTTCCCTCCAGCCACTCCAATACACCATCAACTAAAAAGGGATATCTATATCATGCATAAAAATAACTTCCAGAATAACCTCTCAACTCTGTTTAAAATCACTCTGCCACTGAGACATAATTTTGTCTCATTTCTCTCTTCTGTCTTTTGGTCAAGAAGTCTTTCTCATTCCCATGATGCTGGGTCCTGACTCATCCCTTGAGTCCTGTCTCATGTTGCCAGGGAAATTCACACCCCTGGGAGTCAGTCCCAAGTAATGGGGAGGGAAGAGAATTCTCCTGCCGAGTTGGCTTAGAGAGAGAGGCCACATCTGAGCAACAAAGATGTTCTCTGGGGGTGACTCTTCGGCATAAAGTAGGTTTAGCTTCTCTTTGCAAAAATAAGTTTCAAAGGGCAAACCCCAAGATTGAGGGCTCAGCCTATTGGTGGTCTCATGACATTTTTGATACAACTTAGTCTTTACATGAATCTACAATTTTTCTTCTCTCCCTAAATCTACATTTCTTTTTTATTCTCGATAACTACATCAATTCTATGTTTCAGATTTCCTTTTTCTATGTTGACAAACTTTTGGTCTGTCTCACCCTTTTATTTGTTAAACTTTTTGTAAACTATAACATCAGACCTCATGGGAAATTGCATCATCTGACTACCCCCAGGACAGGGCCCACTGATCCAACAGTTTTAAGAAACTAGTTCTTTACTAATCTTGTATTTATGAATCCAAATGGGTCATTTAAGTTTTGTTCTAATACAGCTTCTCTCTAGGCTCCTTGATAGGCACTTTAGAGCTTTCCCAATTACCATCAACAAAGAAACCAATATTTTCAGTGGTCCAGTTCCTCACCCATTATGAACACTAACTAGCTAGTCCCTATAAATAATTTACCATTCAAATTTTGCATTATTATTTGACTCCAGCCTCCTCATTAATTGCCTAAAGCTCTTCCAATTTCTATCACCATTTCCTCACTCAATGTGGATACTCCTTGGCTTTCCCTATTAACCAAAATTGGTCAACCAAACCTTGTCCTACCACAATTTCACTCTAGACTCCTCCATAATCTGTCTTACATTCCTCTAATTATGATCAGCAGGAATACTAACTTTTACAGGGTCCAGTCCTCACAGCTGTGGGCCCCACCTGGCTTTCTGGATTCAAGCATACTGTTATAAAGCAGCAACTCCAAAACCCAATTATCAGTTTCCTAATTAAGATCCTAATTTCCTAATTACTGTAGATTTAAAAAAATCAGCAATCTCTATTTTGTCTACCACCCCAATAGAACATATGACTAGGGAGCTCACCAGAGATAAGCCCGCTCTTTTCAGTCCCAAAGCCTGAAGTGTCCCTCGTGTCTACATCTTCCAGGCTTCTGAACAGGAGTCAAAGAACTTCCTGACTGGGTTTTCAGAGCTTCCAGGCAGCAGTTCAAGAATTCCCATCTGGGTTTTTCTGGTTTCCAGGCAAGAATGCTAAGACTGACTGTTAAGGTTTTCAGAGACTTCAGGCAGGATCCCCTGTCAGAATTTCCAGGGAGTTCTGGCAGGGGGCACTTGGGAGCAGATGCTCATTCATCAGGGAAGCTCTTAGCAGCTGTAGTCCTTAGCCAACTGGCTCATTTAATTCATTCAGCAGACATTTAAGGGGACCCTACACAAGACAATGTATGAGGCATGTTATTAGTCCCAAACCCTTCATAGTACCTCCTGGGAAAACACTATCCTTGAAAAGTTGGTTTCCAACACGTGGGCCTGTCTCCAGTTCCCACAGGTGCAACGTTTTTTCCTGGCTACTGGATTCTAGCAGACACCACAGCTCTGTATTCTACTTTTACTTTTGCATGGTCAGTGGTAACTCCTAGCAGATTTCCTGACAGCAGTCCCAGGCCACATTCCTTCAGAGAGTTTATTCAGCCTATTCTTGGGTGGTCTTAGGGGAAAAATGATTCTGTAAGTTTCCCTTTAACTGTTGAACTGTTATGGTTCTCTGATTCAGGAGAAAAGATCCCCAGGCTATCCTTCCACCTTGGGAACTATCATATTCCTAAAGATGTGCTCCAGGGTCCACAGAGCAGGGCTCAAGAAAATAATCATGGAATTATGGAATCGGTGGAGATATCCAAAGTATAGGAATCTAGAGGTCATCCAGGCAATCACCAGTTCTACTTAGCTCCACCTACTAGGCTTACTTATTTCCCACCTGATTTTTCTGTCCTGGGTATAGAATCCTGCTACTAGCCATCTAAAGTGAGTGGATCCTTTGAAAGGACACCCTGTTATCCAAAGCCACTCTTCAATATGCTCATGTGAAGACAAGTTTCTTATGTAGTGCTAAAATTTTAAAAAGCGAAATACAAAATTTTGTTTACCCTAGCATAATGCCTGAAAAAAAAAACCATGTATGCTTGTGGACTAGATCTGGAAGAGAATACAAACACTGAAACACACTTTTTGGTGTGTTATGAAGGTGGTTTTGTGAGTGGTTTTCTTTGTACTTTTTTCTGGTTATGATTTTTCATTATACAAAATTTTTCACAACCTAGTAAAAAAAAAAGAAACTAAAGTGAAAATAACTGGGAGAAGGAATTGGAGTGGAATGGAAGGGAAGTTAGGAGAAATGTGGGAACGTTAGGAGAAACATGGGGACAATCTTCTGGGGAAGGCACAGCCTCCAGACAAGCTTAATTCTGCCCATGCCTGGGAAAGCTGGAGCCTGAGAAGCCCTGCAGCTGTATCCAAAGGGCAGTCAAGTCATAGAAACACAGCCACAGAAAAGAAAAAAATTCCTTTTCAGAGCAGGACCCCAGTTCCTTGGGTTTGCCAATCAAGAGCTTAAGTTGGTATGTTGCTCTGTATCTCCAGGTGCTAGGTGTCCCATCCTTTCTTTCAAGGCCCAGACCCTTTCAAGTATTTTGTGCTGTCTGATCCAAGAGACCTCTGGGTTTTTGTTTTTGTTTTTGTTTTCTTTTTCTTTCAGCCCTGCCCCCTCTGCACCAGGGCAAAAATCAGCAACCTCAGCTTTTACTCGAGGGTCAGCTGAGCTGGGTCCTCTTTTTAGTTATCAGAATTTGTTAAGTAATTCCACAATTGGAGCTTGGTTGTGCTCAGCCCTTAATGCTAGTCAAGTCTCTTTCCTATCCTCTCTTGGAAGCAGCCTGTAGGGGAGGGGTGCTGGCTGCCACGGCTTGGGGAACTCACAGTTCTTGGTGGGCTCACAGCCGGTCCAGCTTGTCCACACTGGGGTATGCTGTGTGTCTAGTCACTGCTGTGATCCCAACAGTTGTCCTGTTCTGTTCCTGACTATTTACTAGCTTCTCTGGAGGATGAACTAAATCCAGCTCCTCACTAAGCCACCATCTTGGTTCCCACTATCTAATTGGTTTTCTGTTTCTCTTTTCTGTATATATATTTTGATATATCTTTGTAATTACGATGGAGATTTCATTTAACATCTTGAATCCATAACAATCTAGCTTAAATCGCCCCTTAATGAATTTTTTTTCAGTTTTCTTACCCATACTTTCTGTTGGTTCTTTTTGAAAAATTTTATCTCATCACTGAAATTCTCCCTTTGTTCATTGTAGTAATTTAAAGCTGTTATATACTCCAGAAATGGCCAAGTTATTTTAATCCATTCCTGTGGGTGCAGACCTATAGTGGGTGGGACTTTTTAATTGGGTTATTTTAATTGAGATGTGACCCTCCCCATTCAAAGTGGGTCTTAATCTACTTACTGGAGTCCTTTATAAGAGGAAAAAACACATACAGAAGCTAAAAGAGATAAATTAAAAGAATCTCACAGAGAAAAATCACAAAGAGAAGTTCACAGAAAAAGCTACAGAGAAGCCAGAAGCTAAAGCAATGAAACCTACAAAAGAAGGATGAGTAGACATCACCTTGTGCTTTCCATGTGACAGAGGCACCCCAGAAGCCAGAAGCCTGCTTCAGGGTTCAGGTATCATCCTATTGATGCTATGAGCTGGATATTTTCCTGGCCTAAAAACTGGGAATTGTGAATTAGTAAATCCCCATTGTAAAGGCCAGCCTATTTCTGGAATATTGCATTTCAGTAGCTTTAGCGAAGTGGAACATTCCTCAGAGATGGTTTCTATCATTTTATTCTGTTCCTTTAAATCAGCTATCCTTTCCTGTTTTGTAGTATACTTTGTGATTTCTTTTGTTGAAATCTAGACATTTTAACATTTTAATATGTTAACTGTAAATCAGATTCTTTACTTCCTCAGGACTGGCTGGGTTTTGTTTTTTTGATTATTGAAGACTATAGTAGTCTATTCATTTAGTGATTTTTCCAAGCTATGTTTAATGCAATTTTATTGGGATGTATTCACATACCATATAATCATCCAAAGTGCACAATCAATGGTGCACAATATCGTCATATAGTTGTACAGTCATCACCACAAATACTTTTTAAACATTTTCATTACTCCTAAAAATAAAAATAAAAAATAGCACCCAAAACATCCCATACCCTTTATCCCCCCATTATTAATTTATTTTTTCTTTATTTTATTACTCTCTGTCCATACTCTGAATAAAGGTAGTGTCAGTCACAAGGTTTTCACAATCACATGGTCACACCATGAAAGCTACATGTTATACAATCACCTTCAGGAATCAAGGCTACTGGATTACAGCTCAGCAATTTCAGTTACTTCCTTCTAGCTATTCTGATACACTAAAAGCTAAAAAGAAATATCTATATGATGCATAAGAATAACCTCCAGAATGACTTCTTAACTCTATTTGAAATCTCTCAGCCACTGAAACTTTATTTTGTTTCATTTCTCTTCCCCTTTTTGGTGAAGAAGGCTTTCTCAAAACCATGATGCCATGTATAGGCAAATCCCTGGGAGTCATGTCCCACATTGCCAGGGAGGTTTGCATCCCAGGGAGTCATAGCCCATAAAACGGGTAGGATGGTGAGTTTAGTTTCTGAATTGGCTTAGAGAGAGAGGCCACAACTGAGCAACAAAAGAGGTTCTCATAGGCACAGTCATAAGTAAGCTTAACTTCTCCTTTGCAGGAATAAGTTTCATAAGGGCAAGGCCCAAAACTGAGAGTTTGGCTTATGAAATTGGTAGTCCTCAATGCTGTGAGAATATCAGGAATTCCCCAGGTGGGGAACTTTTAACATTTCTACAATTTTTACCCAGTCCCTCAAGGAGACTTTGCTAATACTTTTACTCTTCTGCCCAGATTACTCTGGGCTGTATCGGGGCATCACACTAACCCATACCAACCAATAAGTTCTCACTCCCTATTCAAGATTCCATGTAATTATAATGTTCAAATAAAGTGACCATTCAAGTTAAATTTGATAGTGTGCTACAGAAAAAATAAATTTTATATAGGGGCCAAGATGGTGGCTTAGCGAGGTGTGGGACTTAGTTCGTCCTCCAGAGTAGCTAGTAAATAGCCAGAAACAGTACAGAACAACTGCTGGGGCCATGTCAGTGACCAGACACACAGCGTACCCCAGGCTGGACAAGCTAGATGGCTGTGAGTCCACCCAGAACCATGAGTTCCCTAAGTCGTGGTGGCCGGCACCTTTCCCCCACAGGCTGCTTTCCAGAGGGGATAGGAAAGAGACTTTACCAGCAGCAGGGCTGAGCACAAACAAGCCCCAAAGTGGAATTAATTAACAAATTCTGACTACCAAAAATAGGCCCCCAGCTCAGCTGAACCTCGAGTAAAAGCGGAGGTGACTGGTTTTTTGCCTCAGCACAGAGGGGGCAGGGCTGACAGAAAAAGTAGAAAAAAACAAAGCAGAGGGTTTTTGGATTGGATAGCACATAATACTTGAAAGGGTCTGGTCCCTGAAGTAAAGGAGGGGGCACATAGGACGTGGAGATATACAAAGCAACATACCAACTTAAACTCTTCATTGGCAAACCCAAGGAATGGGGGTCCTGCTCTGAAAAGGATTTTTCTTTTCCTTTTTTTGTGGCTGTGTTTCTACAGCTTGACTACTCTGTAGATACAGTAGGAGGGCTTCTCAGGCTCCAACTGCCCCATAGGCAGAATTAAGCTTGTTTGAGTGTCTGGAGCCTGTGCCTTCCCCAACAGAGGGGTGGGGCCCAGCCCAGGTGGATTCCCTCCCTCAAGGAATTCAGACCCCAGGGTCTGGGAAAGTGAAGATATTAAACTGACTCTACAACCTCTCCTCTTTCTCAACCATGCCCCCAGCAAGGAGAGTCTGTTGAAGTTAAAGGTACCACATCACCTTATGCTGGTGGGACCTTCAGGTAGAAAAGCACCACACACTGGGCAGGATAAGAAAAACATAGAGTCCATAGGCTTCATAGGAAATCTTTTGAACCTGCTGGACCTCACCATCAGAGAAAACTGATGCAGGTGTTTCTTTCCTCCTGAGAGGAGGCCTGTTTAGTCTGGGAAAATCTGGCTGGGGTCTATAATACCTATAGACCCTCCTAAAAAGGGGAAAAAAAGGCACCACACAGCCAGGGCAAGAAACAAGAAAACAAGAACTGAAAAATTCTGATCTGTTAAACAAAACTTAAGCTAGAGGTCTAGAATAAGCTGAACTGAATGTCAAAGAACAGATATACAAACAAAGTCATCCAGCAAAAAAATTCTAGGTAAAAAGTGAAAGCAATCTCCAGAATAAACTAATTACGGTAATTAAATGCCTAGACACCAGCAAAAAATAACTGAATCGTATTAGGAAAATTGAAGATATGGCCCAGACAAAAGGACAAACCAACAATTCAAATGAGATACAAGAGTTGAAGCAATTAATTCAGAATGTTCAAACAGACATGGAAAATCTCATCAAAAATCAAATCGGTGAATTGAGGGAGGATATAAAGAAGGCAAGGAATGAACAAAAAAGGATAAATCGAAAGTCTGAAAAAACATCATGGAACTTATGGGAATGAAAGGCACAGTAGAGGAGATGAAAAAACAATGGAAACCTACAATGTCAGATCTCAATAGGCAGAAGATAGGATTAGTTAACTGAAGGATAGAACATCTGAAATCCAACAAGCTAAAGAAAATATAGGGAAAGGAATGGAAAAATATGAGCAGGGACTCAAGGAATTAAATAAGAACATGAAGCACATGAATATACATGTTGTAGGTGTCCAAGAAGGAGAAAAGAAGGGAAAAGGAGGAGAAAAACTAATGGAGGAAATTATCACTGAAATTTCCCAACTCTTATGAAAGACTTAAAATTACAGATCTAAGAAGTTCAGCATACCCCAAACAGAATAGATCCAAATAGTCATACTCCAAGACACTTACTAATCATAAAGTAATGTCAAAGAGAAAGAGAGAATCCTGGAAGCAGCAAGAGAAAAGCAATCAATCACATACAAGGGAAGCCCAATAAGACTATGCATAGATTTCTCAGCAGACACCATGGAGGAAAGGAGACAGTGGTATGATATATATAAGATACTAAAAGAGAAAAACTGCTGACCAAGAATTCTATACCCAGCAAAATTGTCCTTCAAAAATGAGGGAGGTGCTCGGGCTCGGAGAGGAAGGCACGCAGGCTCCGAGCAGGGCGGCAGCATTGACGGCGGCGAGCGGGCGGCTGCCGGGGGCCATGTGGACCGGCGGCTGCCGGCCGAACGGCTATTAGGGGAGTAGAAACGATACAGAACAGCTCCCGGAGCCACGATAGAGATAAAAAAGAGAGCATACCCCATCCTGGAACGGCTGACTGGCTGGGAGGACCCGCTCCAGTGAGATCGCCGAGGGGTGCGGGCTTCCCCGGGTGGGGCGGCAAGCGGCCGGTGTCCCTCCCCTCCTCCTTCCCAGGCCAGCTGGCAGAATTGGGCAGGCGGTCCCCTCAAGCCGTGGCGGCTGGCGCCCCCAACACGTGCGGCTCCCCGGACCAACTGGGAGAATTGGATCGGAAATCCCCAGGCCACGGAGAACAGTGACCGGGGGGGTCCCTTCCAAACACGTGACTCCCCGGTCCGGCTGGGAACAGTGCACTCTCCCGGGTGTACTAGGGAGCTGGCGCCCTCCCGCCATGCTTGGTGCCCCGGGCCGACTAGGAAATTCGGACGGGCGCTCTCCTGGGCTGCAGCGGCCAGCGACCCTCTCCGCGTTCGGACCCCCGGGCCGGCTGGGCCTCTTCCAAGCCGCTTCGGCTGGCGAATCTCCCCCACGGCGAGAGTTTTCCAAAGTTAAAGGACCCACAGCACCTTTTACTGGTGGGACCCGCAGACAAACGTGTGCCACGAGTGCCACCTACTGGGAAGGATAAGAAAAACAGAACCCAGAGATTTCACAGAAAAATCTTTCAACCTGTTGGGTCCAACACCCAGGGAAATCTGACTAAATGCCGAGACACCAGCAGAAGATAATGGATCATGCTCAGAAAATTGAAAATATGGCCCAGTCAAAGGAACAAACCAATAGTTCAAATGAGATACAGGAGCTGGGACAACTAATGCTGAATATACGAACAGAAATGGAAAACCTCTTCAAAAACGAAATCAATAAATTGAGGGAGGACATGAAGAAGACATGGGCTGAACATAAAGAAGAAATAGAAAAACTGAAAAAACAAATCACAGAACTTATGGAAGTGAAGGATAAAGTAGAAAGATGGAAAAAATAATGGATACCTACAATGATAGATTTAGAGAGACAGAAGATAGAATTAGTGATTTGGAGGATGGAACATCTGAATTCCAAAAAGAAACAGAAACTATCGGGAAAAGAATGGAAAAATTTGAACAGGGTATCAGGGAAGTCAAGGACAATATGAACCGCACAAATATACGTGTTGTGGGTGTCCCAGAAGGAGAAGAGAAGGGAAAAGGAGGAGAAAAACTAATGGAAGAAATTATCACTGAAAATTTCCCAACGCTTATGAAAGACCTAAAATTACAGATCCAAGAACTACAGCGCACCCCAAAGAGATTAGACCCAAATAGGCGTTCTCCAAGACACTTACTAGTTAGAATGTCAGAGGTCAAAGAGAAAGAGAGGATCTTGAAAGCAGCAAGAGAAAAACAATCTGTCACATACAAGGGAAACCCAATAAGACTATGTGTAGATTTCTCAGCAGAAACCATGGAGGCTAGAAGACAGTGGGATGATATATTTAAATTACTAAAAGAGAAAAACTGCCAACCAAGACTCCTATATCCAGCAAAATTCTCCTTCAAAAATGAGGGAGAAATTAAAACATTCTCAGACAAAAAGTCACTGAGAGAATTTGTGACCAAGAGACCAGCTCTGCAAGAAATACTAAAGGGAGCACTAGAGTCAGATACGAAAAGACAGAAGAGAGAGGTATGGAGTAAAGTGTAGAAAGAAGGAAAGTCAGATATGATATATATAATACAAAAGGCAAAATGTTAGAGGAAAATATTATTCAAACAGTAATAACACTAAGTGTTAATGGACTGAATTCCCCAATCAAAAGACATAGACTGGCAGAATGGATTAAAAAACAGGATCCTTGTATATGTTGTCTACAGGAAACACCTCGTAGACCCAAAGATAAACATAGGTTGAAAGTGAAAGGTTGGGAAAAGATATTTCATGCAAATAACAACCAGAAAAGAGTAGGAGTGGCTATACTAATATCCAACAAATTAGACTTCAAATGTAAAACAGTTAAAAGAGACAAAGAAGGACACTATCTACTAATAAAAGGAACGATTAAACAAGAAGACATAACAATCATAAATATTTATGCACCGAACCAGAATGCCCCAAAATACATGAGGAATACACTGCAAACACTGACAAGGGAAATAGACACATATACCATAATAGCTGGAGACTTCAATTCACCACTCTCATCAATGGACAGAACATCTAGACAGAGGATCAATAAAGAAATAGAGAATCTGAATATTACTATAAATGAGCTAGACCTAACAGACATTTATAGGACATCACATCCCACAACAGCAGGATACACCTTTTTCTCAAGTGCTCAGGGATCATTCTCAAAGATAGACCATGTGCTGGGTCACAAAGCAAGTCTCAACAAATTTAAAAAGATTGAAATCATACACAACACTTTCTCGGATCATAAAGGAATGAAGTTGGAAATCAATAATAGGCGGAGTGCCAGAAAATTCACAAATACGTGGAGGCTCAACAACACACACTTAAACAACGAGTGGGTCAAGGAAGAAATTGCAAGAGAAATTAGTAAATATCTCAAGGCGAATAAAAACGAAAACACAACATATCAAAACTTATGGGACACAGCAAAGGCAGTGCTAAGAGGGAAATTTATTGCCCTAAATGCCTATATCAGAAAAGAAGAAAGGCAAAAATGCAGGAATTAACTGTCCACTTGGAAGAACTGGAGAAAGAACAGCAAACTAATCCCAAAGCTAGCAAAAGGAAAGAAATAACAAAGATTAGAGCAGAAATAAATGAAATTGAAAACATGAAAACAATAGAGAAAATCAATAAGACCAGAAGTTGGTTCTATGAGAAAATCAATAAGATTGATGGGCCCTTAGCAAGATTGACAATAAGAAGAGAGAGGATGCAAATAAATAAGATCAGAAATGGAAGAGGAGACATAACTACTGACCTCACAGAAATAAAGGAGGTAATAACAGGATACTATGAACAACTTTATGCTAATAAATACAACAATTTAGATGAAATGGACGGGTTCCTGGAAAGACATGAACAACCAACTTTGACTCAAGAAGAAATAGATGACCTCAACAAACCAATCACAAGTAAAGAAATTGAATTAGTCATTCAAAAGCTTCCTAAAAAGAAAAGTCCAGGACCAGATGGCTTCACATGTGAATTCTATCAAACATTCCAGAAAGAATTAGTACCAACTCTCCTCAAACTCTTCAACATAATCGAAGTGGAGGGAAAACTACCTAATTCATTCTATGAAGCTAACATCACCCTCATACCAAAACCAGGCAAAGATATTACAAAAAAAGAAAACTACAGACCAATCTCTCTAATGAATATAGATGCAAAAATCCTCAATAAAATTCTAGCAAATCGTATCCAACAAAACATTAAAAGAATTATACATCATGATCAAGTAGGATTCATCCCAGGTATGCAAGGATGGTTCAACATAAGAAAATCAATTAATGTAATACACCGTATCAACAAATCAAAGCAGAAAAATCACATGATCACCTCAATTGATGCAGAGAAGGCATTCGACAAGATTCAACATCCTTTCCTGTTGAAAACACTTCAAAAAATAGGAATACAAGGGAACTTCCTTAAAATGATAGAGGGAATATATGAAAAACCCACAGCTAATATCATCCTCAATGGGCAAAAACTTTCCCCCTAAGACCAGGAACAAGACAAGGATGTCCATTATCACTGCTATTATTCAACATTGTGTTGGAGGTTCTAGCCAGAGCAATTAGACAAGAAAAAGAAATACAAGGCATCAAAATTGAAAAGGAAGAAGTAAAACTATCACTGTTTGCAGACGGTATGATACTATACGTCGAAAACCCGGAAAAATCCACAACAAAACTACTAGATCTAATAAATGAGTACAGCAAAGTAGCAGGTTACAAGATCAACATTCAAAAATCTGTAGCATTTCTATACACTAGTAATGAACAAGCTGAGGGGGAAATCAAGAAACGAATCCCATTTACAATTGCAACTAAAAGAATAAAATACCTAGGAATAAATTTAACTAAAGAGACAAAAAACCTATATAAAGAAAACTACAAAAAACTGTTAAGAGAAATCACAGAAGACCTAAATAGATGGAAGGGCATACCGTGTTCATGGATTGGAAGACTAAATATAGTTAAGATGTCAATCCTACCTAAATTGATTTACAGATTCAATGCAATACCAATCAAAATCCCAACAACTTATTTTTCAGAAATAGAAAAACCAATAAGCAAATTTATCTGGAAGGGCAGGGTGTCCCAAATTGCTAAAAACATCTTGAGGAAAAGAAACGAAGCTGGAGGTCTCGCGCTGCCGGACTTTAAGGCATATTATGAAGCCACGGTGTTCAAAACAGCATGGTAGTGGCATAAAGATAGATATATCGACCAATGAAATTGAATAGAGTGCTCAGATATAGACCCTCTCATCTATGGACATTTGATCTTTGATAAGACAGTCAAGCCAACTCACCTGGGACAGAACAGTCTCTTCAATAAATGGTGCCTAGAGAACTGGATATCCATATGCAAAAGAATGAAAGAAGACCCATATCTCACACCCTACACAAAAGTTAACTCAAAATGGATCAAAGATCTAAACATTAGGTCTAAGACCATAAAACAGTTAGAGGAAAATGTTGGGAGATATCTCATGAAACTTACAATTGGAGGCAGTTTTATGGACCTTACACCTAATGCAAGAGCACTGAAGAAGGAAATAAATAAATGGGAGCTCCTCAAAATTAAACACTTTTGTGCATCAAAGAACTTCATCGAGAAAGTAGAAAGACAGCCTACACAATGGGAGACAATATTTGGAAATGACATATCAGATAAAGGTCTAGTATCCAGAATTTATAAAGAGATTGTTCAACTCAACAACAAAAAGACAGCCAACCCAATTACAAAATGGGAAAAAGACTTGAACAGACACCTCTCAGAAGAGGAAATACCAATGGCCAAAAGGCACATGAAGAGATACTCAATGTCCCTGGCCATTAGAGAAATGCAAATCAAAACCACAATGAGATATCATCTCACACCCACCAGAATGGCCATTATCAACAAAACAGAAAATGACAAGTGCTGGAGAGGATGCGGAGAAAGAGGCACACTTATCCACTGTTAGTGGGAATGTCAAATGGTGCAACCACTGTGGAAGGCAGTTTGGCGGTTCCTCAAAAAACTGAATATAGAATTGCCACACGACCCAGCAATACCATTGCTAGGTATCTACTCAAAGGACTTAAGGGCAAAGACACAAACGGACATTTGCACACCAATGTTTATAGCAGCGTTATTTACAATTGCAAAGAGATGGAAACAGCCAAAATGTCCATCAACAGACGAGTGGCTAAACAAACTGTGGTATATACATACGTTGGAATATTATGCAGCTTTAAGACAGGATAAACTTATGAAGCATGTAATAACATGGATGGACCTAGAGAACATTATGCTGAGTGAGTCTAGCCAAAAACTAAAGGACAAATACTGTATGGTCCCACTGATGTGAACTGACATTCAAGAATAAGCTTGGAATATGTCATTGGTAACAGAGTCCAGCAGGAGTTAGAAACAGGGTAAGATAATGGGTAATTGGAGCTGAAGGGATACAGACTGTGCAACAGGACTAGATACAAAAACTCAAAAATGGACAGCACAATAATACCTAATTGTAAAGTAATCATGTTAAAACACTGAATGAAGCTGTATCTGAGCTATAGGTTTTTCTTTTTTTGTTTTTTTTTTCTATTATTATTACTTTTATTTTTTTCTCTATATTAACATTCTATATCTTTTTCTGTTGTGTTGCTAGTTCTTCTAAACCGATGCAAATGTGCCAAGAAACGATGATCATGCATCTATGTGATGATGTTAAGAATTACTGATTGCATATGTAGAATGGTATGATTTCTAAATGTTGGGTTAATTTCTTTTTATCCGTTAATTAATAAAAAGAAAAGACATTAACAACTGCTAGTAAACAAGACTGGAAATAGCCACCATTCAAAAAAATAAATAAGGGAGGAATTAAAACATTTTCAGACAAAAGATCACTGAAAGAATTTATGACCAAGAGACTGGCTCTGCCAGAAATACTAAAGGGAGCACTAGAGACAAATAGGAAAAGACAGCAGAGAGAGGTGTGGAGAAGAGTGTAGAAATGAAGACTCAGTAAAGGTAAAAAGAAGAAAAGTTAGATATGACATATAAAATCCAAAAGGCAAAATGTCAGAAGAAAGTACTGCCCTTATAGTAATAACACTAAATGTTAATGGATTAAACTCCCCAATCAAAATACATAGACTGGCAGAATGGATTAAAAAACAGGACCCATTTATATGCTGTCTACAGGAGACACACTTTAGAACCAAGGATAAACATAGGTTGAAAGTACAAAGTTGGGAAAGATATTTCATGCAAATAACAATCAGGAAAGAGCAGGAGTAGTTGTACTAGTATCCAACAAATTAGACTTCAAATGTAAAATGGTTAAAACAGACAAAGAAGGACACTATGTATTAATAAAAGGAACACTTCAACAAGAAGACATAATAATCATAAATATTTATGCACTGAGCCAGAATGCTCCAAAATACATGAGGCAAACACTGAAAAGAGAAATGGACACATCTACCATAATAGGTAGAGACTTCCATTCCCCACTCTCATCAATGGACAGAACATCAGTAGACAGAGGATCAATAAAGAAACAGAATTTGAATAATACAATAAATAAGCTAGAGTTAACAGACATTTATAGAACATTACACCCCACAACAGCAGCAGCAGGATACACCTTTTTCTCATGTGCTCATGATAATTCTCAAGGATAGACCATATGCTGGGTCACAAAGCGAGTCTTACTGAATTTAAAAAGATTGAAATAATACAAAACACTATCTCGGATCATAAAGGAATAAGGTTGGAAATCAATAATAGACAGAATGCCAGAAAATTCACAAATATATGGAGGCTCAACAACACAGAATTAAACAACAGGTGGGTCAAGGAAGAAATTACAAGAGAAATCAGTAAATATCTTGAGGCAAATGAAAATGAAAACACAACATATCAAAATTTATGGGATGCAGCAAAGGAAGTTCTAAGAGGGAAATGTATTACCCTAAATGCCTATATCAAAAAAGAAGAAAGCAAAAATCAAGGAATTAACTATCCACTTGAAAGAACTAGAGAAGGAACAGCAAACTACCCCCAAAACAAGCAAAAGGAAAGAAATAACAAAGATTAGAGCAGAAGTAAATGAACTTGAGAACATTGTTTCATGAAAACATTGATTGTTTTCATCAAGAAAATCAACAAAACCAGAAGTTGGTTCTATGCAAATATCAATACAATTGATGGGCCCTTAGCGAGGTTGACAAAAAGAAGAAGAGAGAGTATGCAAATAAAAAAATTCATAAATGGACGAGAAGACATATCCATTGACCCAGAGAAATGAAGGCGGTAATGAAAGGATACTATGAACAACTTTATGCTAATAAACTCGACAATGTAGATGAAATGGACAACTTCCCAGAATGGCATGAATAGCCAACATTGACTCAAGAAGAAATAGATGACCTTAGCAAACCAATCACAAGTAAAGAAATTAAATCAGTCATTAAGAAGTTCCCCAAAAAGAAATGTCCAGGACCAGATAGCTTCATATGTGAATTCTACCAAACATTCAAGAAATAATTTGTACCAATCCTGCTCAAACTCTTCAAGGAAATTGAGGAGGAGGAAAGGTTACCTAACTCATTCCATGAAGCCAACATCACCCTCATACGAAAGCCAGACAAAGGTATTACAAGAAAACTACAGACCAATCTCTCTAATAAATATAGATGCAAAAATCCTCAACAAAATTCTTGAAAATCGAATCCAGTAGCACACTAAAATAATTATATACCACAGCCAAGTAGGATTCATCCCAGGCATGCAAGGATGGTTCAACATAAGAAAATCAATTAATGTAATACACCATATCAACAAATCAATGCAGAAAAATCACATGATCATCTCAATTGATGCAGAAAAGGCATTTGACAAAATTCAACATCCTTCCCTGTTGAGAACACTTCAAAGGATAGGACTAGAACGGAACTTCCTCAATATGATAAAGGGAATATAGGAAAAACCCACAGCTAACATCGTCCTCAATGGGGAAAAACTGAAAACTTTTCCCCTAAGATCAGGAACAAGACAAGGATGTCCACTACCACCATTGTTATTCAACATTGTGTTGGAAGTTCTAGCCAGAGCAATTAGACAAGAAAAAGAAATACAAGGCATCAAAATTGGAAAGCAAGAAGTAAAACTCTCACTGTTTGCAGATGATATGATACTATATGTTGAAAATCCCAAAAAATCCACAGCAAAACTACTAGAGCTAATGAATGAGTACATCAAAGTGGCAGGTTACAAGATCATCACTCAAAAATCTGTAGTGTTTCTGTACACTAGTAATGAACAATCTGAGGGGGAAATAAAAAGAATCCTTTTACAATCGCAACCAAAAGAATAAAATATTTAGAAATAAATTTAACTAAAGAGACAAAAGATTTATACAAAGAAAACTACAAGAAATTGTTAAAAGAAATCACAGAAGATGTAAATAAATGGAAGGGCATACCATGTTTATGGATTGGAAGACTAAATATAGTTAAGATGTCAATTCTACCTAAATTGATTTACAGAGTCAATGCAATACCAATTAAAATCCCAAAAACTTACTTTTCAGAAATAGAAAACCAACAACCAAATTGTCCGGAAGGGCAGGGTGCCCTGAATAGCTAGAAATATTCTGAGGAAGAAAAATGAAGTCAGAGGTCTCACACTATCTGACTTTAAGGCGTATTACAAAGCTACAGTGGTCAAAACAGCATGGTACTGGCATAAACATAGATATACTGACCAATGGAATTGAATAGAGTTCAGATATAGAACCTTTCATCTATGGACTACTTATTTTTTATAAGCAATTTGTCTGGGACAGAAAAGTCTCTTCAATAAATGGTGCCTAGAAAACTGAATATCCACATGCAAAAAAATGAAAGAGGATCCATATCTCACACCTTATACAAAAATTAACTCAGAATGGATCAAAGACCTAAGCATTAGATCTAAGACCATAAAACTTTTAGAAGAAAATATAGGGAAATAGCTTATAAATCTTATAGGAGGTGGTTTCCTACATCTTACACCGAAAGCACAAGCAATGAAGAAAGAAATAGATAAATGGGAACTTGTCAAAATTTAACACTTTTGTGCATCAAAGAACTTCGTCAAGAAAGTAAAAAGACAGCCTAAACAATGGGAGACAATATTTGGAAACTATATATTAGATAAAGGTCTAGAATCCAGAATATTTAAAGAGATTGTTCAACTCAACAACAAAAAGACAGACAACCCAATTACAAAATGGGCAAAAGATTTGAACAGACACTTCTCAGAAGAGGAAATACAAATGGCCAAAAGGCACATGAAAAGATACTCAAATTCCCTGGCTATTAGGAAAATGCAAATGAAAGCCACAATGAGATATCATCTCACACCCACCAGAATGGCCATTATCAATAAAACAGAAAATGAATAGTGCTGGAGAGGATGTGGAGGAACAGACACACTTATCAACTGTTGGGAATGTCAAATGGTACAACTGCTGTGGAAGACAGTTTGGTGGTTCCTCAGGAAGCTAAGCATAGAATTGTCATATGATCTGGCAATACCATTGCTAGGTATCTACACAGAGGTCATGAGGGCAAGGACACAAACAGACATTTGCACACCAATGTTTATAGTAGCATTATTTATAATTGCCGAGAGATGGAAACAGCCAAGATGTCCTTCAACAGATGAGTGGCTAAACATGCTGTGGCATATACATACGATGCAATATTATACAGCTGTAAGACAGAATAAAGTTATGAAGTATGTAACAACATGGCTGGACCTTAAGGACATTATGCTGAGTGAGATCAGCCAGAAACAAAAGGACAAATACTGTATGGTCTCACTCACATGAACTGACATTAGTGAATGAACTTGGAGAGTTTCAGTTGGTAACAGAAACCATCAGGAGATAGAAATAGGGTAGATATTGGGTAATTGGAGCTGAAGGGATACAGAATGTGCAACAGGACTGATTGCAACAATTTAGAAATAGGTAGCACAATACTACCTAACTGTACCTCAATAATGTTAGAACACTGAATGAAGCTGAATGTTAGAATGATAGAAGGAGGGGGGCTGGGGACACAAATGAAATCAGAAAGAAAGATAGATGATAAAAACTGAGATGGTATAATCTAGGAATGCCTAGAGTGTATAATGATAGGGTGATGAAAATAGATGGTAATCAATGTTTTAAAATTTTAACTTATGCATGAGACTAAAGCAAAAAATGTTTATTTGCTACAAAATTTATATTTTGACTAGTGCATTTCCTAATATAACTTATGTGGAGAGCTTAATTGAACACCATAAGTACATGGAACCTTGACCAGGACATGAGATTTTGTAGGTTTGTCCAGAGTGATGCCCCAATAAATTCCTGAGTGATTTGAACAGTGAATAAAGAAGTATTTGCAAAGTCCCCTTGGGTGGATGGTGAAAAAGGGGGAAAATTCAACTTCTCCACATGGAGAATTCTTGATATTCTCACAAGCAGTGGGGACAACGAAAGCAATAGGGTGAGCTCTCAACCTTGGGGTTTGTTCATATGAATCTTAACCCTGCAAAGGATAGGGTAAGCCTACTTTAAATTAGGCCTGAGAGTCACCCCCAGAGAACCTCTCTTGTTGCTCAGATGTGGCCTCTCTCTCCAGCCAACACAACAAGCAAACTCACTACCCTTCCCCTGTCCACGTGGGACATGACTCCCAGGGGTGTGAACCTTCCTGGCAATGTGGGACAGAAATCCTAGAATGAGCTGGGACTCAGCATCAAAGGATTCAGAAAACCTTCTCAATGAAAAGGGGGAAGAACAAAATGAGAGAAAATAAAGGGTCAATGGCTGAGAGATTCCAAACAGAGTCAAGAGGTTATCCTGGAGGCTATACTTATGCATTATATAGATAACATCTTTTTAGTTAAGGTGTAATGGAGAGGCTGGAGGGAACTCCCTGAAAACATAGAGCTGTGTTCCAGTAGCCATGTTTCTTGAAGATGATTGTATAATGATGTAGCTTTCACAATGCGACTGTGTGATTGTGAAAACCTTGTGTCTGATGCTCCTTTTATCTACCTTATCAACAGATGAGTAAAACATATGGATTAAAAATAAATAAATAATAGGGGGAACAAATGTCAAAATAAATTTAGTAGATTGAAATGCTAGTGATCAATGAATGAGAAGGGTAAGGGGTATGGTATGTATGAATTTTTTCTTTTTATTTCTTTTTCTGAATTGGTGCAAATGTCCTAAGAAATGATCATGATGATGACTATACAACTATGTGATGATATTTTGAGTTATTGATTATATATCAAGAATGGAATGATCATATGGTAAGAATGTTTGTTTGTATGCTGTTATGTTTAATAAATAATTTAATTAATTAATTAAATATATATACACATATATATTAAAAATATATATATAATCACATATATATTTAAAAAAACAAAAAAATTTTGCACCAAATAAACGTTTGGTCTCACACAGAAGTTGAAGGTTTAAAACACAGTCAATATCATCCTTTCCCCTTTAGTCTGATTTACCTTAGTCCTAAATAGATCAGCTTTATTCATATCTTTAACTGAAGTCTGATCTCTTTTTCAGCTTTTTAAACAGTTGCTTTATGGGGCAATGCTGATTTCTTAGCTGCAGAACTCTAGCTCTGAGTCTCAGGTGTCACACAGATGAGGAAATGACCAGGTTATAAACAAAGAACTTAGCATCTCAGAATTTTTAAATAATATTTACAAGTCAAGAAGAGCTGTAATTGCTGTAAGAGCTTACAATCTAGGAACCTTTACAGTAAACCTTCCCCTGATAACCTATATTCTCAAATTAGATTCTCAGAGTTTACACAGTTATGGTTAATCTATATTTGTGAGGCATTATAATACTTGTCTTTTCATGTCTGGCTTATTTTACTCAACATACTGTCCTCAAAGTTCGTTCACCTATTTGCAAGTCTCACAACTTCAGTCTTTTTTTGCAGCTGCCCAATATTCCATTGTATGTATACACCACAGTTCACCCTTCCATTCCTCAGTAAATGTACCCTTAGGCCACCTCCATCTATTGCAAATCATGAATACTGCCACCATAAAAATCAGTATGCAAATGTCCATTCGTGTCCCTGCTTTCAGTTCTTCCAAGTATATACCTACTAATGGGATTGCAGGATCACATGGCAAACCTATACTTAGCCTCCTATGGAATCACCACACTTTTCTTCAGAGGGGCTGTGTCACTCTACTTCCCTACCAACAGTGAATAGATACATCTCTTTCTCCACAGTTTCTCCAGCACTTGTGTCTTTTGGTTTAATTTTTAAACAGTTTTATTCACACATCATGCAATCCATCCTAAGTAAACAACAAATGGTTCTCTGTATAATCACATAGTTATGTATTCACCACCACAATCTATATGAAGACATTTTCATTTCTTCCAAAAGAAAGAAGAGGGAAAAATGAAGAATAAAAATAAAATGAAATAAAAAGGAGAAACAACAACAAAAATCCTCTATTATTCCCTTCTATCTCCTTCTTGTGGACATTTAGCTTTTGTATGTTGCCTTTGTTATATTTATTTGTGGTATAGTACAATGTTACTTTTAACTATAGATATTAATTTGCATTGATAGTATTTTTTCCATATACTATTCCATTTGTTGATATTCATTTGTTCTCCCTTAGGTAAAACCATTCTTATGTTTGTACATATAACCACCATCGCTGTCCACTGTAGGTTTTGCTAAGTTATACAGTCCTGTCTTTACCTCTATCTTTCCTTCTGGTGTCATATGTGCTCCTAACCTTCCCTTTTCAACCACACTCACACTCAGCTTTGCTCAGTATATGTACAGATAGTATTGCACTATCCATTTCTGGATCTTTACTATCAATCCTATTAAACATTTTGTACTCCTTCAGCTTTAAATGCCCAATCTCTACCCTCTTTCTATGTCTTGATGTTCTCAACTTTAACTTTCAAAGCTCCCTCATTGACGTTAGTTCTTTTTAGTAAGACCATAAAATATTTGTCCTTTTGTTTTTGGCTAACTTCACCCAACATAATGTTCTCCTGGCTCATCTGCATTGTTGCATGTGTCAAGACTTTATTCTGTACCTTACTGAGAGTCTTCATTTCTATACTCTTCAAATCTCTTTCTCTTGTCTTTCCCTATCTGCCTGCAGTGTTCCCTTTAGTATTTCTTGAAAGCAGGTCTCTTGTTTACAAACTCTCTCAGTGTATGTTTGTCTGAATATATTTTTAACTCTCCCTCATTTTTGAAGGACAATTTTGCTGGATATAGAATTCTTGGCTGAGAGTATCTTAAATATATCTCATGCCACTGCTTTCTTGCCTCCATGGTTTCTGTTGAGAAATCCACACATAGTCTTGTCAAACTTCCTTTGTATGTCATGGATCACTGTTCTCTTGCTGCTTTTAGAATTCTCTCTTTGTCTTTGACATTTGATAATTATATTAATATTCTTGGAGTAAATCTATTAGGATCTATTCTGTTTGGGGTATGCTGTGCTTCTTGGATCTGTAATTTTGTCTTTCATAAGAGATGGGAAATTTTCAGTGATAATTTTCTCCATTATTCTTTCTACCCTTTTTCCCATCTCTTCTCCTTCTGGGACACCCATAGCATGTATATTCATGTGCTTCATGTTGTCACTCAATTCCCTGGGACCCTGCTCATCTTTTTCTATTCTTTTCCCTCTCTGTTCTTTTGTGTGTTAGATTTCAGATATCCCATCCTCTAGCTCACTAATCCTTTCTTCCACCGTACGGGAATCAGAGTCCTTAGTGTCTCTGAGCCCAGTCAGAGTAGAAAACCATTCATAAAAACCCATTTTTAAGACTCTGTTCCTTAAGACCCCACTCTCAGTACCAAGATGTATTAGTTAGGGTTCTCTAGAGAAACAGAATCAACAGGGAACACTTGCAAATATAAAGTTTATGAAAGTGTCTCACGTGACCGTAGGAATGCAGAGTCCAAAATCCACAGGGCAGGCTGTGAAGCCGATGACTCCAATGGATGGCCTGGATGAACTCCACAGGAGAGGCTCACCAGCCAAAGCAGGAATGCAATCTGTCTCCTCTGAGTCCTCCTTAAAAGGCTTCCCATGATTGGATTTAGCATCACTAATTGCAGAAGACACTCCCCTTTGGCTGATTACAAATGGAATCAGCTGTGGATGTAGCTGATGTGATCATGACCTAATCCTATGAAATGTCCTCATTGCAACAGACAGGCCAGCACTTGCCCAATCAGATGAACAGGTACCACAACTTGGCCAAGTTGACACCTGTCCCTAACCATGACACACTTCTTAAATCTGCTGTTGTTAAGACTCCATTATGTTTTTCATCTTCTATTGTGCCTTTCATTCCTATAAGTTCTTCCATTTGTTTTTTCAAGCTTTTGAGTTCTTTATGGTTGCTGGAAATCTTTTTTATGTCCTCATCTCTTTTTGCCATATCTTCCCTCAAATTGTTGATTTGATTTTTACTTGTTTTGGCATGTTTGTTTTAGCATCTTTATTTAGTTTTTTCAACCCCTGTATCTTTTTTGGAGTATTGGTTTGTTTCTTTGACTGGGCCATATATTCGTTTTTCTTAGTATGACTCATAATTTTTTGCTGTTGTCTAGGCATCTGATTTCCTTGATTAGTTTATCCTGGGGGTCATTTTCTCTCTTTTATCTAAGGCTTTCTTGTTGGTTGGCTTTGTTCTCTATTTGTTCTTTGTCATTCAGTTCCACTTATTCTAGACTTCTAGCATATCTTCTATTTAACTGATCAGAATTTTTCAGCTCTTGTTTTCTGGTTATTGCCCTGACTATATAGAACTGTTCTTTGAGTGTCTCAGCAGATATGATTGACCCTCATTAGATTTTCCCAGACCAGACTTTCTTACTCAGGAAGAAAGTAAATCAATGTCAAGTTTCCTGGACGATGAGATCCAGCAGGTTGTCAGAATTTCCTGTGAAGCCTCACTCCAGTGAGTGGCACGTATCATCCACAATACCACCCCAGTGTAAAGTGGTTTGGTGCCTTTAATTCTCAGGAGACCCTCTCCCTGCCAGGGGCATGATCCAGACAGAGGTTGAGGTAGGAGGCAAGTTTAAGCTGTTTCTGATTTTCTGCCCATGTGATTTAAATTCTCTGAATGAGGGCTGCCACTTGAGCTGGATCTGTCCCCACTTTTCTTGGGGGAAGATATGCCCTCTAGAGAATTATTTCCTTTACTTAACTAGTTACTTTGTCTCTCTAGCTTAATTTCACCCTTGCCAGGATCAGTGATGACATTTGAAAATGCCTGAGGCTTTCTCTAATGTGCTACTTAGAATAGTTTAAAAAAAAAAAAGAAAAAGAAATCCCTTTGCAGAGTCAAACCTCAGACCAAAGGGACACAACACTTTTTCAGTATTCTGAGCTTGTCTGATTCCAAAAGTCTCTGTTTTTTTTTTTTTTTTCTGACAGCTCTGCCTTCTCTCTTCTGGGAGAGGCCTCAAGGTTCCTTTTCTGCTTGCTCCAAGTTTATCTGTGCTTAAAGTTGTATTCAGCAGTCCAAAGTTGTTATTTAAAACAACAATTGGAGCTTAGTTGAGTTACCTTCCCTTGCTTCAGGTAGAGAATGTTTCTTTTTCCCATGGGGAAATATCTCCAATACAGCCTGCCATGCTAATGAGGGAGGGCCACCAGCCTTTGCAATTTGGGGGCTTTATTTACAGTTCTGTACTATGATTTCAGCCCTTCCAGCCATTCCAGACTTATGTATACCACGTGTCCCATCATAGATAGCCCCCCAAAAGTTGTTCTAGATGGCTCCTCATTATTTACTATCTGCTCTAGAGAACTAACTATATCCCACACCACCGTACATTGCCATCTTGCTCCACTTTAGTCCAAACTATTTTTCCAAAACTATGTTGCTTGTTGCATGTGATTTACTGATGTCTCTGTTTAAACAAACAAACAAAAAACCCTCCACCCCCCCCAAAAAAATAAAAAACAAACAAAAAAAACTTCTATTCTTTGCACATTGGCTCTGCGCTGAGATTCTCCTTCAATGCTTAGCTCAACTCACACTGTGGCCATAGGTTAGCCCAAGGTGTTTTCTGAGCATATATCTTGTCTTGGGATACACATGGCTTGCAAAATTCTTAAGTGTGCATGAATGATCCTGAGTGTCATCCTAATTTCCCCAAGAAACTGTCACCTCAGCTTTTTCTCCCTGGCTCCAGGTGCTCTATTGAATATCTAAACATAAACTTTTACCTCATGTGACTACATTTACATGTGTGCATGCCACTTCTCTGCCCCAAGTGGGTTCTGAGTTAGGTGATACAGAAATGAGTCCTTCAGGCAGTCACTAACAAGTAGAAAAGACATACATACACACTAAAAAGGTTTGGATCTTTTCCTTACCTTAAAACTGTGAGCTAATAAATTTATATTGGTTAAGCCAACCCATTGCATGGCATTTGCTCAAGAAGCCAAGGAAACTAAAACAGAATCCAAATCTTCATTTGTTGGCAGGATTTAGTCAAGCTTTTAAGACTAAATAGATGTCAGGGGTAGTATTGTGAGATACTTTACTAGTATTTCAGTGTTTCACTCTCATGCTTCTTGCTCCTTTACTTTTATCTCAAAGGGTGAAAAATTCTATGTCAAATGAAACCTCCCTTCTCTGTTGGCAAGAACAGATGTTGGGGTGTTCAGAACTGTAATTAGCTATGTTTTTTTTCCAGGATTTTCTTCCATCTCATAATTTCAAGTGATGCTCAAAAGGAAGGTACACTTTAAAGGTAAAACTTTTGAACTCAAAGATTCCCAAAGCTGTTTCTGTTTTTATATTTAAAGCCCCAAATAAAATATTTGGGTTTAACTTACTCTCATGTTTTCAAGGGATTTTTCAGAAATAGTAAATAAAATGTGGTTAGTAGTTTGATGAAAAAGTTACTTAGTGTCAGAAAGGAAAGCCAACCTAAAAGTAATTATACTTACTAAAAGAGATAACTTAAAAAAAAAACACACCACTGACTGCTTTTGAGAGAATTAGCCAGAGAACATAAGGCACTATGAATATTTTGGAAGAAAATTGTGTCAGAGATGCAAAGTATTATGAATTTGTTCTAGTTAATTTTGTCTGACAGTTTAGGTTAAGTTATGCTGTGGTAACAAACAGCACCAAGATATCAGTGGCTTCTGATAACAAAGGTTTATTTCTCACTCATGCTACATATCTATTATAGGGCAGCTCTATGTTATGTTCAATCTTTATTCAGATTGAAGGAACAGCCTCTTTCTGGGACATGCCAATTGAAGGAAAAGAGAACGCTTTTGTTCAAAACAGGCACACAGCACCTCTGCTCACATTGTTTTGTCCAAACCAAGTCACCCAATGACTCCTGAGTTTAGGGGGATGGAGATGTGATATCCCACAGGAAAGCATATTACAAGTCACATGGCCAAGCATAACATTGGTGTGGTGGGAGTTATAATCTTCTTATAGGAAAGAGTATCAGATATTTTGAATATTAATACATTTATCATAGTGGTTTCTATCAAGTTCCACTCTAGTTTACTATTAATTAGCTCTGTAAGGTTCTCCTATAAAAGACCTTCCAGGACAGTTGCTGCAACTGGAAAGTTTTTATTGGCCATCTCCATAGCCACTTTGAGGTTGAGTTCCTTTAAATTCACTTTCTAGAGGATAAGGGAACAAAGGAATTCCTCAGATAAATGCTTTGGGGCATTTGGTGGGACTGTGCTCAAAGAATTTATAGCAGGTTTCCCTAAACAGTGCCTCTCTAGGAAGCCCTCAGTGTCAACACATGTCCCTGGAATCTGCATTGTGAGACAGTAGAAAAATACCTCCTCTTTTTTTTTTCCGCAGAAGATTTTAGTTCTTGAGAAGCACATGGTTACCCTTGCTGCCTTCAGGAAATATGCTGGCTGAATGACGGTCAGTTATTTCATCTGTACAGAAATGGGGATAAAATTGCTAAATGGGTAGGATTAGAAGTAGGTTACATAAACTGTATTAAATAAACGGGTAGAGAAAATGCAAAGCAGTGAAAGCAAAAAACTGCTTGTTCCAGCAATAGACAGAATACAAACCATTAAGAGTCAGACCAAAATATTAAAGAAAAAAATTCTGTATCTCAGAAGTCACGAGCTGGCAGTGCCAAGGATGTGTGTGGTACACAGATATGTTTTGTTTGGATACCACTATGTTTTATTTTATTTTATTTTTTGCATGGGCAGGCTCTGGGAATTGAACCTTTGTCTCTGGCATGACAGGTGAGAATTCTGCCACTGAGTCACCATTGCACCCTATGTTTTAAATATAAGGAGATTAAAAATTTTTTGCATTACAAAAAATCCAGATTCCTGGCTTCTCTCGAAAAATTGAAAGATTTGTCATTTTTCACACATGTGCCAGGATGTGGTTGGAGCTGACTTGCCACTGTTCTCTTGGGAGATAGTTTGCATTTCCAGTTTTCCCTATAGAATTCAGGGGGATAAAAGAGATTAATATGAAAATAAACTTTGTGGGAGAAAATCCAGGAAAATATCTTTGTGAAACTGGTTTGAGGGCAGATATTTTAAACAAGACTCCAAATAGTAGGTATCATTCATTAAAAAGTTTTTATCAAAATTAAGGATTCTTACTCAACAAAGGGCATCACAGACAAACTTAATCTACAGGGAAACTTATTGGAAAAGTATTTTCTAAAGTAAACAAGAAATTAGTGTCTAGAATATTCAAGGAATTCTTGCATATACTTTTAACTCATAGCAAGAAAAAGTTAGGAAATACAGGATATTATAAATAATTAGTAGAAAGGGAAACTTGTATAATCCTTAAATATCTTATGTGAATGTAATCAGAGAAATGTAATTTAGAATAAAATGACTCCATTTTTCAACAATCCAATTAATAAAAATGATGAAGTCAGATAACATCAAATACTGTCTGTTAATGTGGAGACACAAGCTTCATATGCTGTTAGTGGAATTATCAACAGCTTCTCCAGTCTTTCTTTGCAGCATGAAATTAAGTGTGTAAATATTATGCCTAGAAATTTCATGTCTGGGGAAATTTCAAAACTCAGAGAAGCTCTTGCATAAAATTTTGCAAAAAGATGTCTTCAAAAAGACAGACCAGTCATGATAATATCTCTTGTACCTACAAACAAAGGTCAGAAATAGGAATCCATCATTAAGGGAATGTGTAAGTGAAACTGGGTCCGTGCATTTAATGGAATTCTATGTAGCAGACAGACTGATGGAAACAAGATTTACATCTTACAACACAGATACACTTGTACCTAAATAAATGTATGAAGGATAGTTTGAAAGATTAAATATCAATATAAAGATCAAATTTCAAATATACTAAAGTGGGTGACTGTACCTGGAAGAAAGGAAGGGGAATTGGACTAGGGAATTTCAAGAAATAAAGTAAAACAAATAAAAACAATGTAAATAAAATATAATAGCATGCTATGACTTGAGTCAGAATATCCATTCAATTCCATAAACCTGAAATTACAAGAAACATCAACAACAAAAAAGTTACCACTCTTTACAAATTTGGCCAAAGATAACTTGTTTAATGTTTTCTTATTATTTTTTTTAATTTGTGAGATTGGACTAAATTCTATGGTTTGACCTGACATGAGTGTCCACTGCCAAACACTAATGTAATGGCTGCAGTTTCCTGTTACCCAGGTGCACGTTTCTAGTCTTCCTAATCTGTTGTTTTCAGTGTGTTAATTTATCTGTATTCGATAAAGTGCTCCTGTGCAGAGCTGCAGGATGACCAAAAAGCCCCTTTGCCTAAGCGAAGGCTCTCTCGAAAGCCGGAGGGAAAACTCCTGCAAATGAAGCTACACTAGTGCTGCTGGGTTTTAAGAGGCAGATGGTTGTTGGATTTTACAAGGCCCTTTTGCCCTCTTTCTTCACTTACTCCCTGTTTTTATATCCATCCTTAGCACAGAGCTGGCTAGGTGTGTGAAATGAAGCATCGTTCAAGTGAGTGCATCAATGTTTTTTGGAGTCTGGGTGGCCAAAGAGTCATTTCATCTGTGGAGTCTGGGGAGCCCCTTCTGGCCTTTACCATATTAAAGTTTTGCAGCAACTGTGATGTTTAGAGAGAATACACAACACAGATGAGTACGGAGGGCTTACAAGACTTCTCAGCAGGGATCGTCCTGGCAGGCTGGATTTATTGGACTTTTTGTTATCCTTCACTAAGTACTTTCTAGCAGTTGTCTTTTTTTAACTTTTTTATTATGAAATATAACATATACATAAAAAAGCAATAAATTTCCAAGTATTATAACAAGTAGTTATAGAACAGACTTCAGAGTTTGTATGGGTTATAGTTCCACAATTTTAGGTTTTTCCTTCTAGCTACTCCAAGACACTGGAGACTAAAAGGAAGATCAATATCATGATTCGGCAGTCATACTTATTTGTTAAATCCTATCTTTTCTTTATTGCTCCTCCTTCTTCTTTGAGCCCTCCGCATTAACTTTTTTAATTGTATAGTATAACATATATACAAAACAAAGAAATAAAAAAACAATAGTTTTCAAAGCACTCTTCTACAAGTAGTTACAGGACAGATCCTAGAGTTTGTCATGGGCTACCATATGATCCTCTTGTATTTTCCCTTTTAGCTGCTCCAGAATATAGGAGGCTAGAGGGCTTGAATATTCTTTTTATCATCACAATCAACTTTTTCCTTTTTTTTTTTTTTTGTGAAAAATAACATATATACCCTAGGCGTTCTTTAGAATTGGCTGGAATGGTCCTGGTTGGGGGTTGGCAGGTTATGAGAGGTAGCAAGGTCTAATTGAAGCTTGCACAAGAGTGAAACCCAGAGTAGCCTCCCAATTCTATTTGAATTCTCTTTGCCACTGATACTTTATTAGTTACACTTCTTTTTCCCTTTTGGTCAGGACAGAATTGTTGATCCCATGGTGCCAGGTCTGGATTCATTCCTGGGAGTCATCTTCCACATTGCCAGGGGACTTTCACCCCTGGATGCCATGTCCCATGTAGTGGGGAGGGCAATGATTTCACTTGCAGAGTTGGGCTTAGAGAGAGTGAGGCCACATCTGAGCAACAAAAGACATCCTCCAGAAGTAACTCTTAGGCATGCCTATAGGTAGTCTAAGCTTCTCCGCTACCTACATAAACTTCACAAGAGTAAACCTCATGATCGAGGACATGGCCTATTGATTTGGGTGTCCCTGAAGTTTGACATTGTACCAGGGGATTCCCTGGTGGTAAGGTTTAATAGTTCCATATTCTTTCTTCCATCCCTCAGGGGACTTTGCCAATACTTTTTGATTATCATTACAATATATATAATGTATAGCATTACAATAATCAATACAGGATTAAAGGACCTCTTTCTTATTCTGGGCTCCCTGTGTTTCAGTTGTTCAAAAGAGCTATACAGATAGATTGAATTAGATTATGCACTACAGAAAATTTCAGTTCCAGAGAAAATAAACCTTTCTTCCATTGGTCTCAAAGAGTATGTGTGGTTCTAAAATATAAATAGACACTGTCTTCCTTACCCCTATGTTCTGAATTACTTTAACCCCAACCTGTTCGGCTTCATTCTTATCTCTAAATATCAGGTTATTTAGAGATAATATTCAGATATAATAATCACCACTCTGGACTTAATGTATCTGCTCTAAAAGCTTACAGTCTAGGCCCCTGTTTTCTTATAAGCAATTTCTAAAGGTGACCATACCATTCTCGTCCTTTTGTTTCTGGCTTCTTTCTTCTTCTTTTTTTAAGCAGGCAGAAACTTTATTATGTACACATGTGAGAAGACATGTGGGCACTCTCTCAAAGATGTGAGAAAGGCCTCTGGCTTATTTTGTCTCACCAAATGTCCCTCATGTTCGTTCACATCAGTGCATGCCTCATGACTTTGTTCCTTTTAGTAGCAGTGCAACCTTTGTTCATAAGTATACACTATTGTTCACCAATCTACTTCTCCATCAGTGCATCCTTCAGCCACCAGCATTCATCGTGCATCATGTAGAGGGCCCAAAGTTCACAGTCCATCAACATTCTCAATTTTAGATAATTTCATTATTCCCAAGAGAAGGAAAACCAATAAACACACCCTCACCAAATAGGAAATCTAAACCTCCTCTTAACACTCGTCCCTCCCCCCATCATTTACCGCTGCTGTTGCTGTGGTAGTGCTGATGGTTTCCTTTTGAACACAGCTCATAGGATGCAATAGCAGTTTTCTCCCTGTACCCTGGACTTAAACACTCTTTATACAAGAATCATATCTTTGAAGTAATTCTTGCAAGAAGTAATTCATATTTTTTAGTATTAATCAGTGGGACATGTAGGTCTATACACCCCCTTTCAATCTTGTTCACCTTCAATATGGCAATATTACATATAGACCCACTAGAGAACCACCTTCACTCCTATCCATTCCCTTACATTGGAGTTCAACCTCATTAGCTAACGGTTCACCCCATCTCTAGTTTCTATGTATCTCTAAGTCCCTATATTCTGTATTATAAGCCTCTGATTATACCTTTATGTTGCTCATAAAAGTGGAATTATACAGTATTTGTCCTTTTGTGTCTGGTTAATTTCACTCAGCATAATGTCCTCAAGGCTCATCCATCTTTTCATGTACTTCAGGACATCATTTTGTCTTACTGCTGCGTAAGATTCCGTCAAATGTCTATACCACCGTTTGTTGATCCACTTGTTTGTTAATGGACATTTGTTTTTTTCCCGTCTTTTGGCAATTGTAAATAATGCTGCTATGAAGTCTTCCATGGTGACTGCACCATTATACATTCCCTTCAGCACTGCCTAAATGTCCCAATTTCTCCACATCCTCTCCAACATTTATAATTTCCTGTTTGTTTAATAGCAGCCATTCTTATAGGTGTGAGGTGATATCTCATTGTAGTCTTGACCTGCATTTCCCTTACAACCAATGAAAATGAGCATCTCTTCATGTGCATTTGAGCCATCTGTATTTCCTCTTTGAAAAATGCCTATTCATATCTTTAGCCCATTTTATAATTGGGTTGTTTGTTCTTTTGTTGTTGAGTTGTATGATTTCTTTGTATATACAGGAAATCAAGCCTTTGTCCAATTAGTGATTTCCAAATATTTTCTCCCATTGAATTGGCTGCCTCTTTACCTTTTTGACAAAGTTTTTTGAAGTGCAGAAGCATTTGATTTTGAGGAGTTCCCATTTATCTATTTTTTCTTTTGTTGCTTGTGCTTTGGGTGTAAAGTTTAGGAAGCTACCTCTTATTACTAAGTCTTGAAGATGTTTTCCTACATTTTCTTCTAGAAGCTTTATGGTGCTAGTCCTTATATTTAGGTGTTTCATCCACTTAGAGTTAATTTTTGTGTAGGGTGTAAGATAGGGGTCCTCTTTCATTCTCTTGCCTATTGATATCCAGTTCTTCCATGTCCAATTATTGAAAAGACTATTTTGTCCCGGTTCAAAGGATTTGGGGGCCATATCAAAAAATCAGCTGAGGGCGGGCCATGGTGGCTCAGCAGGCAAAAATGCTTGCCTGCCATGCCAGAGGACCCGGGTTCATTTCCCGGGGCCTGCCCATGTTAAAAAAAAAAAAAAAAAGGGCCATGGTGGCTCAGCAGGTAAGAATGCTTGCCTGGCAAGCCTGAGGACCCGGGTTCGATTCCCGGTACCTGCCCATGTTAAAAAAAAAAAATCAGCTGACCATAGATTTGGTGGTCTATTTCTGCACTCTCAGTTTGATTCCATTGGTCTATGCTTCTATTTTTGTGCCAGTACCATGCTGTTTTGACCACTGTGGCTTTATAATAGGTTTTAAAGTTGGGGAATGATAATCCTCTCACTTCGTTCTTCTTTTTTAGGATGCTTTTTAGCTATTCGGGGTCTCTTTCCCTTCCAGATGAATTTGGTAGTTAACTTTTCCAAATCTTCAAAGTATGTTGTTGGAATTTTGATTGGTACTATGTTGAATCTGTAGATCAATTTGGGGAGAATTGACATCTTAACTATATTTAGCCTTCCTATCCATGAGCAGGGAATGTCTTTCCATCTATTTAGATTTCCTTTGATTTCTTTTAGCACTGTTATGTAGTTTTCTGTGTACAAGTCCTTTACGTCTGTAGTTAAGTTCATTCCTAAGTACTTGATTCTTTTAGTTGCTATTTTGAATGAAATTTTTTCATTAACTGACTCCTCATCTAGGTCATTGCTTGTGCATAGAAATTTTACTGATTTTTGCACATTAATTTTATATCCCACCACCTTGCTGATTTTGTTTATTAGCTCAAGTAACTTTACTGTCAATTTCTCAGGATCTTCCAAGTATAATACCACATCGTCTCCAAATAATGAGAGTTTTAATTCTTCCTTTCCAATTTGGATGCCTTTAATTTTTTTGTCCTGCCTGATTGCTCTAGCTAGAACTTCCAGCACAATGTTGAATGATAGTGGTGACAGTAGGCATCCTTGTCTTGTACTTGATCTTAGGAGGAAAGCTTTCAGTCTCTTTACTCTTTCCTTGTGATTGGTTTGTTGAGATATTCTATTTCTTCCTAAGTCAGTGTAGGTTGTGTGTCTCCAGGAATTTGTCCTAAGTTGTCTAGTTTGTTGGCATACAGTTGTTCATAATATCCTCTTATGACTCATTTTATTTCTATAGGGTCTGTGGTAATGCACCCCTTCTCATTTCTGATTTTGTTTATTTGCATTCTCTCTCTTTTTTTCTTTGTCAGTCTTGCTAGTGGCCCATCAATTTTATTGATTTTCTCGAAGAACCAACTTTTGGTTTTATTGATTCTTTCTACTGTTCATTTGTCCTCTCATTAATTTATCTCTGCTTTAATCTTTATTATTTCTCTTCTTCTATTTGCTTTAGGGTTAGTTTGCTGTTCTTTCTCAAGTTCTTCCAGGTGTGCTATTAGGTCCTCAATTTTTGCTTTTTCTTGTTTTTTAATATAGGCAATAAATTTCCCTCTCAGCACAGCCTTTGACACACCCCATAAGTTCTAATAAGTTGTATTCTTATTTTCATTCATCTCCAGATAGCTACTCATTTCTCTAGCAATTTCTTCTTTGACCCACTGGTTGTTTAAGAGTGTGTTATTTAATCTCCATATATTTGTGAATGTTCTCATTTTCGTGGTGGTTATTGAGATTCAGCCTCATCCCAATGTGATCAGAGAAAGTGCTATGAATAATTTCAATGTTTTTGAATCAATAAAGACCTGTTTTGTGCCCCAGCATGTGATTGATCCTGGAGAATGTTTCATGAGCACTAGAGAAGAATGTGTGTCCCTGTGCTTTGGGGTGCAATGGCCTATATATTTCTGTTAGGTCTAATTCATTTATCAAGTTATTTAACTTCTCTATTTCCTTGTTTATCTCCTGTCTGGTTGTTCTATCTATAGAGGAGAGTGGTGTATAGAAGTCTCCCACTGTTGTTGAAATATCTATCACTCCCTTTAGTTTATCAATGTTTGCCTCATGTACCTTAGAGCTCCTTGATTTGGATCATACACATTTGTGATTGCTATTTCTTCTAGGTGACCCTTTAATTAGTATATAATGTCCTCTTTGTCTCTTATGATGTCTTTGCATTTAAAGTCTATTTTGTCCAATATTGGTATAGCACTCCTGCTTTCTTTTGGTTACAACTTGAGTGGAAAATCTTTTTCCATCCTTTCACTTTCAATCTATTTGTATCCTTGTATCTAAGATGTGTCTCTTGTAAACAACATATAGCTGGATTATGTTCCTTAATCCATTCTGCTTATCTGTATCTTTTAATTGGTAAATTTAGTCTGTTAACATTCAAATTTATTACTGAAAAGGCGTTTCTTGAACCACCATCTTATCTTTTTTTTAAATTTTATTTGTCAGATCATATATTATTTTCCCTCTTTCTCTTTGTATTCTTTAAATTACCCTTAGTGGTACTCTTCAATTCTGTGCCCTCTTCCAGACCTCTCTCTCCTGTCTTCTTTTTTCAGCTGCAGAACTCTTTTTAATATTTCTTGTAGGGCCATTTTATTGTTGACAAATTCTCTCAGGACTTCTTTGTCTGTGAAAACTTTAACCTCCCCCTCAGTTTTGAAGGACAATTTGTCTGGGTACAGAATTCTTGGCTGGAAGTCTTTCTCTTTCAGGATCTTGAATATGTCATACCACTGCCTTCTTACCTCCAGCATGCTGGTTGAGTAGTCTGAACTCAGTCTTATTTGGTTTCTTCTTGTATGTAGTAGAGTGTTTTTCTCTTGCCACTTTCAGGATTTTCTGCTTCTCTTTAACATTTGACGGATGATTAGTATGTGCCTTGGGGAAGGCCTATTTGAATTTATTCTGTTTGGAGTTCATTGGGCTTCTTTAACTTGTATATTTATGTCCTTTATGAATGTTGGGAAGTTTTCCCTCATTATATCCTCAACTACTCTCCCTAGCCCTTTACTCCTCTCTTCTCCTTCTGGGACACCAGTAATTCTTATATTTCTGTGCAAGTCAGCACTTTCTCAGAGCTGGGAAGTGTAGCTGAGGGCCACACACATGCACAGTTCTAAGACTGCTGTAAACTGAGGTTCCAAGAGCTGAATGCTGTGATCGAGGGCCTGTGCCCATGCGTGGGTCTAGGAGTGGGGTGGGGTGAGGCTGTGTGACACTATGGGCAGGGGAGAGGGGTTAGCCTAGGTGTGGAGGTTAGTGCCCACAGCCTTTATATGCTGGCAACAGCCTGTCGGGAACAGGGAGGGGGTGGTAGTGCTCAGGAGGGGTGCAAGAGAGGTGGGTTGGGCTGCACTTGGAGTGGGAGTGTGGAGCAGATATGTGCACTGAGGGCTGGTGCGGTCATGGTGCCTGGAGTGCAGGGAATGGAAGCGGGTGATGGGGTTTGGGTGCGTGGAGTGTGGGGTGATTCACTGGTCTCAGGGCTGTGCTGGTGAGAGTAGTGTGCCCAAGGAACATGGCCTGGCTCACTTCCTAATCCCCAGCTCCTGTTCGTGCTCTCCCACAGGCTCTGCACCTTGGCACCAAGCTCCAGTTTTCTGCCCCTCAGTTCTTCAGCCTCTGCAACCAGGGCTACCTTGCGTGGTGGAGAAGGCTCTCCCAGGTCAGATGCACTTCTGAATCGTGGCCTCAATCACCCTCCTGTCCCTTCTCTAACTTTTCCATGGATCAGGACTAATGTGATGAATAAGTGGTGAAAACCAAGTTGTCAGTCTCTCTTCAACTTGTCACAGGGCTTTTCAAGTTGTTCAATTGGGAGTTAATGTTTTGGGGGTTGATGTTTTTGGAAACAAAGGGAAGAAATATGGGCTCCTTGTGACTCTAACCTCAGCTCTTACTCTGCAATAAGCTGAACTGTTAGGTTTTGGTAAGTAGTGCTTGCTTTTCATGCCATGCTGGGGAGAGGCAGGGTATGGTACAGCGGGTGGGTCTTAGGTTGTCATAAAAGCTCAAGTATGAACTTCACCATTATGTAGCTATGTGATCTTAGATAAGTGTTCAAATTTCTGGGCCTGGTTTTCTTAAAATTATATGGATGTTTGTGCTTAGACTTGTTAAAAAAATTGAATGTGGTATTGTAGTGCTTAGCATATGTCAGAGGCTCATTAAGTATTGTCCTCTCCTGGGCACCTAAGAGAAACATAACAGAAGTAGAATACCTAGACCCAGTCCTCAGATGCTAAGAGTCTAGTTGGGGAGATGAGACACAGGCTATGTAAAACCATTAGAGAATGTATCTGAGAAAGACTTAGTGTGACCTAACTTATTCTGTCCCCTCATCACCACCAGTTCTGGAAGTGAAAACCTGACATTTCTTTAAAAACACATCCAAACTTATACTTGTGGTCCAGAAGCCTTTCTGTAAAATGACAACTCTTCTCCTTGAGGGAGTCAAATGCTTACATTTTAAATTAAGCTTAAGCACGTGCATGCACACACATACACACAAATATTACGCGACTTTCCATCAGGACATTCAGCTGAAAGTTGTGCAAATGTTTGATCCATCTGGTGACAGCTCATAGAACATGTTATTTTCAGTGTTTGCAAATAACTATCTAAACAGAAATCTGCTTGAAGAGATTCTACTTAATATGTATGCACTAAAAGAGCAATTTCCCTTGCCATATTAATATTTTAAAAATTGAAGATCTTTCTATGTTCACAATCTTATTTACTCCCTTTGAGGTGCAGGTCACAGCAGTAGAGCTTGAATGTGTCATTTGATAGTGCTGAGACAATACAAGTACTATCTCTGGTAGGGGACTCTTTCTTTTTATTAATAAAACCAATCAACATGCAATATGAAAATTCTTTTTTTATCACATAGTTGTATACTCATCATCATCATGATCATTTCTTAGATCATTTGCATCAATTCAGAAAAATAAATAAAAAGAAAACAGAAAAAAAATTCATACATATCATATTCCTTACCCCTCTCATTTATTGATCACTAGCATTTCAATCTACTAAATTTATTTTGACATTTGTTTCCTCTATTATTTATTTATTTTTAATCCATATGTTTTACTTGTCTGTCAATAAGGTAGATGAAAGGGGCATCAGATACAAGGTATTCACAATCACACAGTCACATTGTGAAAGATAAATCATTATACAATCATCTTCAAGAAACATGGCTACTGGAACACAGCTCTACATTTTTAGGCAGTTCCCTCCAGCCTCTCTGTTATGCCTTAACTAAAAAGGTGATATCTATTTAATATGTAAGAATAAACTACAGGATAACCTCTTGATTCTGTTTGGAATCTCTCAGCTATTGATGCTTTATTTTGTCTCATTTCTCTCTTCCCCCTTTTGGTCAAGGTTTTCTCAATCCCTTGGTGCTGAGTCCCAGCTCATTCTAGGAATCCCACATTGCCAGGAAAGTCCACATCCCTGGGAGTCATGTCACATGTAGAGAGGAGGAGTGCAGTGAGTTTGCTTGTTGTATGGCTGAGAGAGAGAGAGACCACATCTGAGCAACAGAAGAGGTTCTCTTGGGGGTGACTCTTAGGCCTAATTTTAAGTAGGCTTAGCCTATTCTTTGTGGGGTTAAGTTTCATATGGACAAACCCCAAGATTGGGGGGCTCAGCCTATTGTTTTGGTGGTCCCCACTGCTTGTGAGAATCTCAAGAATTCTCCACTTGGGGAAGTTCAATTTTCCCCCTTTCTCACTATTCCCCCAAGGGGATTTTGCAAATACTTTTTTATTCACTGTTCAAATCCTTCTGGGATTTATTGAGGCATCACTCTGGACAAACTTACAAAATCTCATGCCCTACTCAAGGTTCCATGTACTTATGGTGTTCAATTAAGCTGTCCACATAAGTTATAATAGGAAATGCACTAGTCAAAATATAAATTTTGTACCAAATAAACATTTTTCGCTTTAGTCTCACACATAAGTTAAAGTTTTAAAATATTAATTATCATTTGTTTTCAACACCCTGCATTATTGACATTGTTCTTCCTTATGCAAAATATTTTTAAATTTGTACATTTGTACATTTAGTCACTATCATTATATACTCTAGGTATTCCTAGATTATACCATCTCAGTCTTTATTGTCTACCTTTCCTTCTGATTTCATTTGTGCCCCCAGGCCTCCTCCCTCTATCATTCTCACATTCAGCTTCATTCAGTGTTCTAACATTATTGAGGTAGAGTTAGGTAGTATTGTGCTATCCATTTCTGAATTTTTACAATCAGTCCTGTTGTACAATCTGTATCCCTTCAGTTCCAATTACCCAATGCCTACCCTATTTCTATCCCCTGATGACCTCTGTTCTTAACTGAAATTATCCAAGTTCATTCATTAATGTTAGTTCATATCATTGAGACCATATGGTATTTGTCCTTTTGTTTCTGGCTAATCTCACTCAGCATAATGTCCTTAAGGTTCATCCATGTTGTTATATACTTCATAATTTTATTCTGTCTTACAGTTGCGTAATATTCCATCATATGTATATACCACAGCTAGTTTAGCCACTCATCTGTTGGTGGACATTTGGGCTGTTTCTATCTCTTGGCAATTGTAAATAATGCTGCTATAAATATTGATTTACAAATGTCCACTTATGTCTTTGCCCTCATGTCCTCTGAGTAGATACCTAGCAATGGTATTGTCGGGCCATATGGCAATTCTATACTTAGCTTCCTGAGGAACCGCCAAACTGCCTTCCACAGCGGTTGTACCATTTGACAGTCCCATCAACAGTGGATAAGTGTTCCTCTTTCTCCACATCCTCTCCAGCACTTGTTGTTTTCTGTTTTATTGATAATGGCTATTCTGGTGGGTATGAGATGATATCTCATTGTGGTTTTGATTTGCATTTCCCTAATAGCCAGGGAAGTTGAGCATCTTTTCATGTGCCTTTTGGCTATTTGTATTTCCTCTTTTGAGAATTATCTCTTCAAGTCTTTTGCCCATTTTGTGATTGGGTTGTCTATCTTTTTGTTGTTGAGTTGAACAATCTCTTTATATATTCTGGATACTAGATCTTTATCTGATATATTGTTTCCAAATATCATCTCCCATTGTATAGGCTATCTTTTTACTTTCTTGATGAAGTTCTTCGATGCACAGAAGTGTTTAATTTTGAGGAGTTCATTTCTTTCTTTCTTTCTTCAGTGCTGGCACTTTGGGTGCAAGGTCTAGGAAACTGCCTCCTATTATAAGATTTATGAGATATTTCCCTGCATTTTCTTCTAATGGCTTTATGGTCTTAGATCAAATGTTTAGGTCTTTGATCCATTTTGAGTTAATTTTTTGTATAGGGAGTAAGACATGGATTCTCTTTCATTCTTTTGTGTGTGGATATCCAGTTCTCTAGGCATCATTTATTGAAGAGACTGTTCTCTCCCAGGTGAGTTGGCTTGACTGCCTTATCAAAGATCAAATGTCCATAGACGAGAAGGTCTATATCTGAACAGTCTATTCTATTCTATTGGTCAGTATATCTATCTTTATGCCAGTACCATGCTATTTTGACCACTGTAGCTTTGTAATACACCCTAAAGTCAGGTAGCGTGAGACCTCCATTTTTCTTTCTCAGGATATTTTTAGCTATTTGAAGCTCTCTGCCCTTCCAGATAAATTTGGTTATTGGCTTTCTATTTCTGAAAAGTAAGTTTTTGGGATTTTAATTGGTATTGCATTGAATCTGTAAATCAATTTAGGTAGAATTGACATCTTAACTATATTTGGTCTTCCAATCCATGAACATAGTATGCCCTTCCATTTATTTAGGTCTTCTGTGATTTCGTTTAACAATTTCTAGTAGCTTTCTTTGTACAGGTCTTTTGTCTCTTTAGTTAAATTCATTCCTAAATATTTTATTCTTTTGGTTGCAATTGTAAATGGAATTTTTTTCATGATTTCCCCCTCAGATTTTTCATTACTAGTGTATAGAAACACCACGGATTTTTTAGTGTTGATCTTGTAACCTGCCACTTTGCTGTACTCATTCATTAGCACTTGTAGGTTTGCTGTGGTGTTTTCAGGGTTTTCAACATATAGTATCATATCATCTGCAAACAGTGAGAGTTTTACTTCTTGCTTTCCAAATTTGATGCCTTGTATTTCTTTTTCTTGTCTAATTGCTCTGGCTAAAGCTTCCAACACAGTGTTGAATAACAATGGTGGTAGTGGACATCCTTGTCTTGTTCCTGATCTTAGGGGGAAAGTTTTCAGCTTTTCCCCATTGAGGATGATGTTAGCTGTGAGTTTTTCATATATTCCCTTTATCATGTTGAGGAAGTTCCCTTCTAGTCCCATCCTTTGAAGTGCTTTCAACAAGGAAGGATGTTGAATTTTGTCAAATGCCTTTTCTGCATCAATTGAGATGATCATGTAGTTTTTCTGCTTTGATTTGTTGATATGGTGTATTACATTAATTAATTTTTGTATGTTGAACCATCCTTGTATACCTGTGATGAATCCTACTTGGTCATGGTGTATAATTCTTTTAATATGCTGCTGGATTCGATTTTCAAGAATTTTGTTGAGGATTTTTGCATCTATATTCATAAGAGAAATTGGTCTGTAGTTTTCTTTTTTTGTAATATCTTTGTCTGGCTTTGGTATGAGGGGGATGTTGGCTTCATAGAATGAGTTAGGTAGCTTTCCCTCCTCTTCAATATTTTTGAAGAGTTTGAGCAGGATTGGTACTAATTCTTTCTTGAATGTTTGGTAAAATTCTCATGTGAAAACATCTGGTCCTGGACTTTTCTTTTTAGGGAGCTTCTTAATGACTGATTCAATTTCTTTACTTTTGATTGGTTTGTTGAGGTTGTCTATTTCTTCTCGAGTCAATGTTGGTTGTTCATGCCTTTCTAGGAAGTTGTTCATTTCATCTACATTGTCGAGTTTATTGGCATAAAGTTGTTCATAGTACCCTCTCATTACTTTCTTTATTTCTGTGGGGTCAGTGGTTATGTCTCCTCTTCCATTTCTGATTTTATTTATTTGCATCCTCTCTCTTTTTTAATCCGTACCTCTTGGAATGTGGTGCTTGAAATGTGCTGAGATGGTGGCAGTCACATTTGGAGGACAAAGAACCTTTTGGAAGACAAGGTTTGACACGTTTTTCTTGTTAACTGCTATTAGTCCCAGGATAGAAATTGTCCCAAATGGAGAGAAATGTAAGAAAGACCACTCAGCACCTCCCCAGAGGGGACTTACTAGGGAAGTCAGTTTTTATAGGTCCAGAGCCTCAAGGAGGTGCGAGTGAGCCTCCAACATTAGTGACATGTGTGTAAAAGATTTTCACCTAAGGTCTTATCAGGTGTTCTAGTTTGCTAGCTGCCGGAATGCAATATACCAGAAATGAACGGCTTTTCAAAAGGGGAATTTAATAAGTTGCAAGTTAACAATTTTTAGGCCATGGAAATGTCCCAATTAAAGTAAGTCTATAGAAATGTCCAATCTGAGGCATCCAGGGAAAGATACCTTGGTTCAAGAAGGCCGATGAAGGCTAGCTTTCTCTTCTGGCTTCCTGTTTCATGAAGCTCCCTGGGAGGCAGTTTCCTTCTTCATCTCCAAAGGTCACTGGTTGGTGGATGCTCTGCTTCTCATGGCTATGTCATTCTTCTCTGCTCTCTCTAAATCTCTCTCATTCTCCAAAATGTTTCCTGTTTTATAAGATTCCAGTAAACTAATCAAGACCCACCCGAATGGGTGGAGACAGGTCTCCACCTAATCCAGTTTAACAACTACTCTTGATTGAGTCACATCTCCAGGGAGATGATCTAATTATAGTTTCAAATATACGTACTGAATAGGGGTTAGAAGAAATGGCTGCCTTTACAAAATGGGATTATGATTTAAAAACATGGCTTTTCTAGGGTACATACATCCTTTCAAAGCTGGATCAGGTTAGGTTAATCTATGCTCTTTTACAGAAAACCAGAATCTCACTTTCCAAGGGTCTTATTGTATTCTATCTGATGCAACATTGCCACCCAGTGTTGGGCAGCTTAGCACTGAACTCCTGCAAGGAGATCTAAGTAACGAGAGGTAGAATTTTATGGTTGTTGGAGGGAAAGAAAATAATGGGTAGCCTTTGTTTATTTAGTGATCATTTTTGCATATGAATTTAAATAACCTGACTGTCTGTTAATGGCTAAGGGACAAAGAAACACTTTATTTTCCCATATTAGCTTTGCACATCATGTACTCCAGCAACTATATCTTATTTAATATTCAAAACAAGCCTAGTATTGTCTCTGTTTTTTTACATATGAGGAAACTGAAGTAGAATAGTAAAATAACTTGCCCAAGGCCACACAGATAGTGAGTGGTAGAGCCAAACATCAAACCTTAGAGACAGAGCTTCATGCTTAACCACTGGAATTGTAAAGGAACGATATGTTTGAAATAATAATACACTTGCCTCTTGAAAATTAAAAAAATTCTTCTGCAGCTCTTCTATTATTAGAGCCAGATCAGAGCATTTTTGCCCCAAGGACAAAGAGAAATCCACCTGGAGCACAGAAGTTCACAGAGTTGGTAAGAAGGAGGCTATAGCATAGGAAGGGCTGCTTAAAGAAGGGAAAGGAAGGAGAATGTACTTCTGGTGCTGGGGGAAGGGGAGTTGAGAAAGAGAGGGGGCCAAATAAAAGCCAGCTGAAAGTGTTCTGGTTTTCCATGCCCGCAAGGTTGAATATGGGATGGAGGTGGTTAAACATCCAAAAAGGTTTTTTAGAGAGCATCCAGGCTGGGAAGAATGCAAGCCTTTAAGAGAATCCTTGCATTTGTTACAGCACTTTGTTCAGCATGGTGTCATTGAATTGGCTCAGTTCAAAAGTGGTGCTGGAGACAGATATTTCCATGAATGAGGCTAAAATAGTGTCCTTATTTCCCGTTGTCTGTATCATGAAACATTGGAGAATCACATGTACTTTCAGGCTGGATGGGGGTGGTGGAAAACATGGAAGCTGAGAAGACTGATAGACCAGAAGAAACCTGGAGTCATGGTAAGGAGATCACAGAGTGAAGGGACCTTCCGAATGGAGGCAGGACTAGAGATCTTCCGTCTTGTTAGTGGGTACCAACATGATGGCATCAACAATGATCAAATGAGGTGAGGCCAGCAAGGACCCAAAAATATGGCACATCTTCTCCAGAGATGCTTTCTCACCTTGTCATGGGAGTGGGTATATGCATTTGCCCTTGGTCTCAGAGTCTAAATCTAAAATACATTGAGCCTTTACTTTCAGAGAGTATTGAAAGTAGAAAGAGATTCTGTTGCCTTTATTTGGCAGAGGTGTTCCTTCCCAGAGCCCTCCCTACTCCTCCCCAATGGCCATCAGCAGATATGGGGCTAGAGAAAGCTGGAGAATGAGGAGGACAGTTATCCAAAATAAAGTTATATTTAATGCACTTTGAATCAGTATAAAATCTGATTCTGCCTCATAATGTTCTTGTATGACATTAATATTGGAAATCGTTTCTTGTAAGTTGAGCAGGAACCTACTCTAAGAATGAACTGGCCAGCATGACTCCTAGGTGATAGAAATCTTTTTGAGTAGTGAGTAGATGTGAGTCAACAATTTCTGTCCTCCTCACTGGAAATCCTGCATGGAGTGGGGAGCTACTGGTTATGCATTCCCCATTTTGTAATTTTTCTAAAAATATTTTTATTGTGGAATCTTCACACACATACATTCCATACATGGTGTACAATCAATGGCTCACAAGATCATCATATATTGTGTATTCATCACCATGATCATTTTTAGAACATTTGCATCACTCCAGAAAAAGAAATAAAAAGAAAAACTCATATATCCCATACACCTTACTGTTCCCTCTCACTGACCACTAGTATTTCCATCTACCCAATTTATTGTACCCATTATCCCCCTTATTATTTATTTATTTATCCATATTTTTTACACATCTGTCCATATCCTGGATAAAAGGAATATTGACACAAGGTTTTCACAATCACACAGTCACATTGCAAACGTTATATTTTTATACAAACTTCTTCAAGAATCAAGGCTACTGGAACACAGTTCAACAGTTTCAGGTACTCCCCTCCAGCCACCCCATTACACCATCAACTAAAAAGGGATATCTATATAATGTATAAGAATAACCTCCAGAATAACCTCTCGACTCTGTTTGAAATCTCTCAGCCACTGAGACTTTATTTGTCTCATTTCTCTCTTCACCCTTTTGGTTAAGAAGGCTTTCTCAATCCCTTGATGCTGGGTCCTGGCTCATCCTGGGAATTCTGTCCCTTGTTGCCAGGGAGAGTTACACCCTTGGGAGTCATGTTCCATGGAGGGGGGAAGGGCAGTGAGTTCACCTGCCAAGTTGGCTTAGAGAGAGAGGCCACATCTGAGCAACAAAAGAGATTCTCTAGGGGTGACTCTTAGGCCTAATTTTAAGTAAGTTTAGCCTATCCTTTGCAGAAATAAGTTTCATAGGGGCAAACCCCAAGATCGAGGGCTTGGCCTATTGATTTGATTGTCTCCACTGCTTGTGAGACTATCAGAAATTCTCCAAATGGGGAATATGAATATTTCCTCCTTTCTCCTCATTCCCCCAAGGGGACTTTGCAAATACTTCTTTATTCACAGCCCAAATTACTCTGGGATTTATCAGGGCATCACACTAACCTGGACAAACCAACAAAACCTCACATCCTATTCAAGATTTCAAGATGTACTTATGGTGTTCAACTAAACTGTCCATACAAGTTAAATTAGGAGCTGCACTACCCAAAATACAAATTTTGCACCAAATAATTATCTTTTCCTTTAGTCTCACACAGAAGTTGAAGTTTTAAAATATGGACCTTATCATCCTTTACCCTGTATTCTGATCTACCTTAGTCCTATCTGCATCAGCTTCATTCATATGTCTAGTCAAAGTCTGACCACTTTTTCAATAGTTCCTGTATGGAGTAGCGCTGACTTTCATAGCTTCAGAGCTCTACTTCTGAGTCTCAGGTGTCACATAAATACCTGAAGTTCCACATTTTTTTTCTTAAAGACAGCTGGGCAGCAAGATATCTGTACCTCCCATGAGCAGGCCACTGAATAGAAGTGTCACTCAAGCCACTACGGAGCTGTGTGACCTTGAGAGTATTGTTTAACTTTTAAGAGCCCGAGATTCTTCATCTAGGAAGTGAAGATAATAGTAAAATGATTTCTACTGCACATAATTTTTATCAGGATTAATGAGCAATGAGATAAGTATGCTATAGAAATAGAAGACACTGTTACTGTTATTTTTATCATTGCTGTTATTGTTATTAGTTTGTATATTTTGAACTCAGTTGAGGATGCTAAAGTGGATAAATAATCTAAGAATATGCAAAACCGTGCATGTGATTTTATGAACTACTGCATCATCATTCTCTTAAATCTAAGCTGTTTAATTCAATATTTTATTGCATGCTGTCTAATTTTATAATTGTTTCATGTAGTATTGAGTATTGTCAACTCTCACTATTCAAATGATCATTTGTAGGCAGGAATTGGGCTTTATATTCCATAAAATACCCTTTCTATAGTGGAGGTACTTATATGACATATATCGTATATACAAAAACTATAAAAACGGAAACTGGAGATTAGAAATACTGCTTTTCAACTGATTTACAAGAGTAAAAAGTTCTTGAAAACACTGCAGAACAAATAGTACAGGAAAGGTTGGATGCATATAAATTAGAAATTAAGAAAACAAACAATTCACTCAAGCTTCAAAAAATTCCAAATCCTTTTCCTTTATTATTTTATTGTTCTTTTCAGTGCTACACTTCTTTTATTGCTTTTTCCCCCTTGTTATTCTAAAAAAATGCAGTCTTAGGATCATTGCTGATAAAAATAATAAAACACAAGTCGAAAGAATAGTATAAAGAATAGCTATTATTCTGTCCACTTTGATAATGGTAGATAGCTTTTCCAGATCATTTTCTATGCATTTTTAAAAATAAAAATTTGATCAACCACCACTATTCTTTTGAAACCTGTCGGAAGTTATGTGACCAAGTCTATCCTGTGGACATTTAGATTGTTTCCAACTAACCACTGTTATTGGATATCGAGTTTTTTTTTTCCAACTAGCCCCTTTTCTTGATATTAGGTAATTTTCAACTCATAACTATTACATTAGATTCCTACTGTTGCTGTAATGAATGAGCTACCAACTTAGCTTAAAACAACACAAATTTATTCTCCTACAGTTCTGGAGGTCAGAAGTACCAAATCAGTTTCATCGAGCTTAAGTCAAAGTGTCACTAGAGTTGATTCTTCCTGGAAGCTCAGAGTGGAGAATCTGTTTCCTTGCTTTTTCCAGCTTCTACAGGTGTCAGGCATTCCAATCTCTGCTCCCATGGTCACGTTGTCTTCTCCTCTCCCGATAGTATCATCCCCTACCTCCCTCTTATAAGGACTCCTGTGATTCTATCACTGGGCCCACCCAAGAGAACATTTCCAAAGAATATTTCCAGCTCAAGATCCTTAACATGATTACATCTGCAAAATGCTTTTGCCTTCTAATATAACAAATTCCCAGATTCTGAAGATTAAGATATGGGGGGAGGGGCATTGTTCAGCCCATAACAACCATTTTAGACAGTATGAGCAGATAGAATAGTCTAGGGACAATGAAGGAAAATAACCTCTCTAAATCTAGAAAATTTTATGAAAAGTGATAAAAATGTTCAGTGACACATGAATTGTTGTAAAATTGCCCAAATTTCTAATACTGCCTAAAAGAGAGACCAGTGGTACTCATTTTCAACCCAAACATTATTTCTATTAGAAGTCTTGACCACTTTGTTTCCCATCAAATAACCTAAAGTCCATCATAGGAGTTCAAAGAGAGGCATGTAAGGTATTTGTGGAGGGCTCTGTATTTCAGGAAAAAGTGCATCTCAGAGGAAGTGAAAAGTGAGCTAAGATATGACAGAATGGAAGTGAAGCAGGTGACGGGGCATAAGGGGAAAAGCTCCAGACAGGGCGTGTGGTGTTTAAGTGAGTGAGAGAAACCTGGAGATAAGAGACAACACAGTGTGTTTGTAGGCAGGTTTATGTGGCTTGTATTTTTAATCTTCTTTTCTTTTCATGTAACAGATACAGGAAAGCCATAATGTCATTCTTACAAAATTCAAATCACAGGCAATAATTTTTAAATTATCAGAGATATACATTTACAAAAACTTGCATGTATTTTGTAAAGTAAAAGCAGCAATTTTAACACTTATATAATTAGGTGTATTGTGTTCATTTTTCAACTGTTTTGAGAAGGACAGCTCCACATAAAGAAAATGAAGTTGATTAATGTATGCATCCATCTGATGGCATGGCATGAGGATTACCTAGGATTCCAAATGATTATAAACCCAAGGTAATGGCCGAGAAGGATATACAAGCCAAGGAATATCTGACAAACTGTGCCCAACCACATAACTAATCCAGCCAATGAGTCTACCGTTATCCTTCAAATGCTCAGGCTTCTCAGAAGCATGAAGCAGGTTTCATCTGCAGTTGTTAAGAAGCAAAGCTTTCCCTGGAAACCATGTAAGAGCCTTTAAATACTTTGTTAGTCTTTGCTAATAAGATGGCTTTCAGAGCCTTTAGGGGCTCAGGCTCAGGTGTTTTCATTTGCTTGAAGGCAGCAGCAAGTCTGGACAGAATGTGTTATTATTATATGAAGGAAGGGAGCCTACCCTTCAACAGGTCCTTAGAGACCAGTAAGGATAAAACAAGTGTAGGGGAGAGTGGTGAAGACAGACAACTCCCGAACATATAGCTAGGAGTCTTGGTGTAGACACATGGATTAAAAACCCAAGGGTTGGTACTGGCATTCATCTAATATCTTTCACCTTCATTAGATGTTCTTGAAGTCAGAGCCCTGTGGAAACTAGACTGAAAGTATTATTGAAGAAGTAATTTTACCTTGATAGTTAATAATTTTCAACAGCAAATTATTAAGCTTTCACTGAAATTGACCCTGACAAGGCTCACTCAGAATCAGAATGTTACCAACTCAGAATGTTTCCAGACTTTTAGAGTCTGGAAAGGGCCATTTAGTCCCAAGATCCTTATTCTCTGGTGAGGAACTGGAGACCCAAAGAGAGGAAGAGATGGTCAGACAGTGAAGAAGCTATACCTGGGATCCAGCCTATTGGACTGTGTCCCTGTCCCTTCCCTGGTTCCTGTCCCTTCCCTCTATACACAAGGCATCAGAGGGGACCTGGGCTTTTAGCCTCTGTCTCCAGCACTCAGCCACATGAACTCACGTTTCTTCATTTGTAAAGTGACCAATCACAAAACTAGTCATGTAGGGTGGAATGAGGGTGAAAGGAGATGTTGAGCCTCAACCCCCATTCATTTAGTAAACACCCTCTGCATAAGAGCAATGATGTTGTTTTTCCTATTCTCTGTCTCATCACTGATAAATTTTATTGCAATTGGAGGATGAAGTCCCTGCAGCCTTGTAAAAGGTACTATAATTCTGGGTTACCACTAGATACCAGATCCTGCTCCCCAAATCAAAAGCCTCATCAATACTGAATCTAGTTTGCAACCTGGAGGAAGCATAATGAATGCAGAAACAATTTGTCAATTGGAAATGTTGTGAAAATGCTAGTTTTTGTTAACATTAATTTAATTTTAAAAATCTGTTTTAATGATTTCATGTGAGCCTTAGCAGAGTTCTTGCCCAAGGGATTAAGACAGATCAGCGTTGGTGATAAACACACCTTTGTGCAAGAGTAGCCCTTGGCAACCAAAGGGCAATTGCTTAGAAACATCTGCCTTCTGGTAAGAAAGGGAGAGCAAAAAATGAGTGAGCCATAGTTCCAAATAGTTCCTGAAAAATCTGTGGATTAAACCATTGCAGCTCCAGAGAAAGTTCCTCAGGTTGTTGATGAAGTGTGATTTGTCCCCTAGAAGTGCCATTTTCTTTGAATGAAGTCAAACTCTGACGCATATCTGGTGAGAGATTCCTCTGGGATTCAGTATTTTTTCTTTAAGTCTTGTCAGCTCTCCCTGAAAGCGTGAGAGTGGAACCAGCCACACTTCAGAAAAGGAAGGCTACTTGGACCCTTGAAAGGCTGAGGAATCTCAGTCAGAGGCCCGGGGTGTGCCATCTGCTGGGTCACCTGTGAAGCTGTGGCCCACTGTGGGAAGGTGGGAGGCGTGAACCTGTGGTTTCACCAGTGAAATAGTAATGGGAGAAAGACTCTCTGGTGGAATTCCTCTGGCAAGTGGAGATTACACTAACCAACAAGTGGGTGGTTCTCCTTCAATGGGGATGAGGTGAAGGAAATGAACTTTGTGTGAAAGGGGAGATGCAGACCTAGTGCCTGATCATGTCAGTGACATCTGGGGAAGTGGGAAAGGGGAGGTGTGTTACAGGTGAAAGAGTTTGTGAAAGGGGCTGTAAAAAAGAAGGGGGATTTTTTTTTTACAGTAATATTTTTTCTGTTCATTAAAGAATTGCAAGACTATTGTAGAACATGTAGGCAAATATCGAAAAGAAGAAAATTAAAATCGTACATCATCCACCACCAAAAAGTCACTAGAAGTTCTGTGTGTGTGTGTGGCTCTAGACTGCAAATAAACATGGAGACATGAAAATAGATTATAAAATGGTTGGAGAAGTAATTCTTTCTCCACCCTACCCCCGACCCAATCCCTTTGATTTCCAGTTTACAGTGATTTCTTGTAATCCTTTTAATGCAAATATATGGATAAAAGTGAACTATAATATATTCATACATTTTATAAATTTTGAATGCAATTGCATATGCTGCTTTCTTACCTGTTATCTTCACTTAAAGCATATTTGAGCTTTCCTCTTTCAGCTGTTTTCTAAAACACAAATGGCTCCCTAGTATTCTATCATATGCATAGACCACAATTGATTGGATAAATTGCCTATTGCATGCATTTAGTTTAGTCTATTTTTTTACTATTATGAATAAAACTGTACACAATATCCTCATACATCAAGTTTGTATGAATCCCTATTGCTTCCTTGGGATAAATACCTAGAAGTAAAATCAAAGGCTGCATACATTTTTCACACTTCTGATTCATACTGCTGGATTGTGTTCTGAAAAAAATCTATAAATCTATGCTCCAGTGGAAGATGTTTGAGGAAGGGCAAAGATAGCGACAAGTAGACTGGGGACCGACTTGGAGAAAGAGATTAGGGGATACCTCCAAGCAGAATCTTCCAAGAAAGGCAGGAGAGAGGGGATACTCAGGGGAGAGAAGCCTGAGCTGGTGACAAAGTTGGCAAAGTGAGCTGAGGCTGACATCTCAACTTGAGGTGGAGGTTAAAGAAAATGCTATATACAAAAGTGTTTGTCAACTCTTAATGGGCATTACAACACTCTCTAAGGCAGCTTATTGTCCTCCTGGTCACTGATGGGGAAACTGAAGTGCAGAGATTGAATTGACTTGCCCATGCACACACTAATAAAAATGGCAGGACACGATTCAAAGACACCTACTTCAAACCCCATGATTTTCCACTACACTTTTCTTAAATCCTTAAGAAAAGAGCTTGGCTTGATGTCACCTTTTTTATACATTGTGATGAAGTGGACTGTCCTTCTTCACCTTTGGGACAAATGCAGCTCCTGCAGGATGGCTGAAGTGAGAGTGAACAAAGCTAATGTATAATAAACATGACAGGGCCAATATCTACAAAATGAAATGAAAATTGTTTTAAACCCCAAACCCAGTATTATGTCACTATATATTATTGCTGAGCACAAAAGAGATTTTAATGAGATTCTTTTCAAAAGGATTGCTCAGCTCCTAGTCCAGATCCATAAACTGTAAGTGGGTGTGAGGCTCTGTGATTGATTGAGGCATGACAATTATGTAAGCAAGTAGCAGCAAGCTGGGTCCGCTGGGACGGGACTTCCAGAAACTCACTGTAACGCCGTATTAAGGTGCATCGTAAAGGCTTGTAGAATTTTAATTCTGGTCATTCACCTCAAACTCACCTTATTAAAATGGCCAGGAGGAAGAAATGCTTGGTTCTAGGCTTGCTTGCATTTTTACTGGCTGACCTGGGCATTGAAAGCCAAAAAGAGAAAGAGGAAGAAGAACAGACCTGTCGGTTGCTGGGCAAGTTTGATTTGAATGGATATGTAGATGCTACAAACCATTCACTTGTTATTGGAGGGATGTTTCCTATCCACACCAGGATCATCCCAGCAAATGAGTCTATTTTGGAGCCAGTATCAGCGAAATGTGAAGGGTAAGGCATTCTCTTTTGTCTTCTTTTTACTGCAAAGGCTGGTAGTCCGAGTTGGGGGTGGAAGGTTGGAGAGAGGCGTGCTGGGGTGGGGGGCAGGGTGGGGGTCTGGGCCTGGAGCATGAGACTGACCTTGACAACAACACTATTTGACCCCAGGATAGGTACTTCCTGTTTCTGAGCCTCAGTCTCTTCATGGTTGGCATTATAGGAGTGCTTAGAAGGAGGAAAGGTCTAGCTCCAAGCAGGTCGCTGCCCACCACTGTGTCTCCGAAAGAAGAGAAGTGGATATTGTATGACATAGAACGTTGCTCCTCGGATGTGGTCTGTGCACCAAGAAACATCAGGACAGCAACAGCGTCCCCCGAGAGCGTATCAGAAAGGTAGAGCCTAGGGCTTCACCTCAGACCCAGAGAATCAGAATCTGCATTTTGATAAGACCCCTGGGCACATTATGGTTTGCAGAGCACTGGGTCAGAATTATTCAGTGTTGCAGCTTTCTTGTGGATTGTCTACTGAAATGAAAACCTGTGTATGTTTATTTCTGAGCAAATATTCATGGCAAGATCCCTTCAGCTGCTGGAAAGTTTCTCTCTCTCCAAACCTCCCACCCTCAGATTGTCATAGGATATTCTGAATTTGCTCACAATTCATTGTAAGACTGGCAAACATGGGTTAGATTTCTGGGCATGGAACTCATGCACACATGCACACACACTCACTTTAGATGGAAAAGAATACTAGAAAACAACTCTCCATTATTCTATTACCATAACATAGCAGTCTTTTCATTTTCTTATATTTCTTCTATAATTTTTGAATACTTGTGACCATAGCAGGGGCACAATTTTATTTTGGACAGCTTTGCTCCACATTATATAGTAAGCATTTCCAAGATGCTGCATGGTGATTGTAATTATAAACACATGTCATAAAAATTTCAACAACTTCTTATATAATTCAATCTTTTCTTAAAGTCCTTTCCTTTGGTCCTATTTCATGTTACACATTTGAAATGTTAAGGGGATGGATAATCTGTAATGTATTTGGTGAATGGAAAGGATTATACTCAGCCCTTGCTCATTCTTTCCTGGACTTCCAACTCTTTCCTGTTCTAGCAGTGAAGCAAAGGGAAGTGGAGTGAAAAGAATTTTCTCTAAGCTGCATTACTGTAGAATCAGTTCACAGAAGTTTTCACATTTTTAGAGTCTTTAATAACAGAAAATGAAAACTTAGAGTTTGTCATAATATAGTGCACTGGTATTTCCTGTTGAATCACTTTAATTTGTCAATTCATTCTTCACCCTTTGTCGGAACTGTCATGGCTATTTTGCTAACAAGATTGAATAGAAAAGCCAATACACATATTTTATTTGATAGAAATCCATCCTTCCCATTAAAAAAATAATTTGGCGTATCTGCCGTGGCTGGAACAGTCGTGAGAAGTAAGTACCTTCCATTCTTAAGGTAATTTACCGTGTCATTGATATTTGGGATTTGTGTAGTCAGTGCAATCAGGATTGGCGTAACTAAGGCTTGGGTTGACATTATTTGACCTCTATATACATGAAAGAAAAGACAGTGTGCCTTTTTGAAAAGAAGTTAATAAGGGATACAGGACAGAGTTAACCAAAACACATATGAAAAATATGTAGTAGTTAAAAGAACTGCAGACTTGGAAAACAGGCACACTCCCCTATTTCTGAGCTGTGGCTTATTAATAAGTTCATAATTTTGTAATGAATAAAATTTGCCTAAGTGATCAAATACTTCCCCATATTAGCAGGCACACATGTTTGAGTATAAATCTAGGCATATTTTTCTTGCATCATCAAAACGTCAAGGCAGGGCTTCCATGCCAATTCTACTGGCTACAAGAATATGTCTCCTAGTTTTTGCCTAGGAGAATTTTCTCCATCAGCTAACCTGTTCCAAGAGGTTAGCTGGAACCTCTCAAAGCAAAGTGATTAAGCATTTCCCATTCCAGTTCTGAGAACAACTTAGCCTTTGGACGGACGGTGGTGTGGATGTGACAGGATCGGACTATAAAGTCCAGAGCCCTCTAACTCCTGGGTGGGATAGAGCAGTCTGCCCTGCGGGGGGGCGGAACATGCGTCTCCCCTCACAGCCCTTCATCTTCCTCCAGAACGAAGCACATGCTGGAGGATGGCGGCCTTCCCTGATGGCAGAGGACAGCCTTGGGGTGGAGGGTAGAATGACTGGTCTGCTAAAAGATACATCCATGTCCTAACTCCTTGAACCTGCGAAGGTCGCTTTATTTGAAAAAGGGGTCTGTGAAGACATACTGAAGTTAAGGATCTCTAGAAGAAATGATCCTCAATTACCATGGGGGTCCTAAATCCAATGACTGGTGTCCTTTTAAGAGAAAGGCAGGAGATTTGAGACACACAAGAGAAGGTGCTGTGAAGATGGAGGCAGAGATTAGAGTTAGGCAGCCGCAAACCAAGGAGAATGCGGAGCCACTAGAGGCTGAAAAGGCAGGGAAGGATTCTTCCTTAAGGCCTTTAGAGCAGAGCAGCCCTGCTGGCACCCTGAGTTCAGGCCTCTGGTCTCTAGAGCTATGAGAAAATAAATTAAATGCAAGAAATATTTTAAATTAAAATATTTAAATCAAACACTTCATTTAAATATAATAATTAAAATAAATTATATTTAATAATTAAATGAATTTTAAATAATCAAATATATAAATTTAAATACGTACATTTAAATAAATTCAAAGAAAAAAATAAATATTTAAAACAAAATTCCGTTGTTTTAACTCATCCGTTTGTGGTTATTTGTTTTGGCAGGACCTGGAAATGAATGTGCTTGGGAGAAAGGGATGCAAGGGGGAGCTCTTGCCTTTTCTTCTATGGATGGGAAATTTGGGTTTTAAAACATTGCAATTGTAGTCACTGTCCAGACAGAATTTTGATAAAACTGGGATTTTAAAGTATTTGTAATTCAATTATAGACAGCACACTGAACAATTATAACTTATAAGATACAATAAATGCACAGCATTGTTCTTTGTCTCCTTCTGTCTTTAATTAATTAAGCATTAATTTAGTGAGGAATTTTTTTTTCTCTGTCCTGAGGTGAAGACACCAGCAGGCAGACTTTTTGGCTTTAACGCTCACCTTTGTGTAACAGACTAGCCTAGCTCACAAGGTCACCCCCACTTCCCCCCTCCCCAGTCCTGTCAGAGGATCCCTGGTCCTTGGTAATAATCAAAATTATGAATTTATAATGAAATCTTCTCCCCACTCCTGGTCCCAGGCCTCTTGCAGGTGGCCACCTTTTGCCAAAAGAGGGGGGTGTGGGCTGATTCATCTCTGCTTTTCTTCCCCTCCTCTCCCAGCCTGCTCATGGCCCTTTTCGCCCCGCCTGGATTGGGGTGTCAAGAGGGAGGAGCAGAAGAGGGTGGAGGAAGCTCTCACTTGGCTGGTGCTGTCGGGAGAGACTTCATGTTCCCTGCACTGACAGGTGTTGAAGCTGCCTGTTTCTTGGGGGAAGTTCCATTAAGTTCTTCAGAGCCTTCCCTGTGGGTCCCTTCAATCTGAACTCTCGTGGCAAAGCAAGGCTCTCCTTTGACCACCTGTGCTGCCTCTCCACCCAACTTCTCATTTTCCTGCAGTCTACCCCACCTCCCAACCGCTCTGTTGGGTGTTCTTAATGTCTGTTTGATGCAAATCCATGACTGAGTTTTCTGCCACGGGATCTATCTTTAGACTTCGGGTTCACAGATTTGTTTTTCATTTTCTTTTTTGAAGTACAGGTATACCTTGTTTTATTGTGCTTTGCAGATATTGTGCTTTTTTACAGATGGAAGGTTTGTGGCAACCCTGCAGTGAGCAAGTTTATCAGTTCCATTTTCCCAGCAACACGTGCTCACTTTGTGTCTCTGTGTCATATTTCCTTAAGGTGCATATATTGTTTATAGACATAATGCTATTGCACATTTAATAGACTACAAAATAGTGTAAACATAGCCTTTCAATACATCAGGAAACCAAAATGTTTGTGGCTTGCTTTATTGCAATATTCGCTTTATTGCAGTGGTCTGGAACTGAACCAGCAATGTCTCTGAAAGAAACAGGAGGGTGCCAGGAGGGAGAGGAACCAAGCGGGAGGTGCTGCTTAAACAAGGGAAGTCCTTCCTCCCCACCGCCCTGCAGTAGTGTTCTCGACAGGGCAATGATTAGACTGAGACTGAAGGGTAGAAAGGACTGGGTCAGGTGTGTACCAGGAGGAGGGAACAGTGGGGGCAAAAGCCCAGATGTGGGACAGAGCTTGGAACAGTGAAGAGCAGCAGGAAGTCCATTGTGGACGGAGGGTAGTGAGGGCGCAAAGGGACAGGAGGTGAGGTTAGAGAGGTCGGCAGGGGCCAGTGTAGAGTCTCGAAGGCTGTGGGTATACAGGTTTGGGGAATTAAAAAAATGCTTTTTATTGTAAAATATAACACATATACAAAGCAAAGAAAGAAAAAAGCAATAGTTTTTAAAGCACTCTTTAACAAGTAGTTACAGTATAGATGCTAGAGTTTGTCATGTGCTACTATTCCACCATCTCAGATTTTTCCTTCTAGCTGCTCCTAAACATTGGAGGCTAGAAGGAATATTGATAGAGTGATTCAGCAGCCATACTCATTTGCCAAATCCTATTCTCTCTGTTACACCTCCTCCTTTGTCTTTGATCCTTCTCCCAATCTATAGGGATCTGTAGGCAATGCCTGTTCTGATTCTTTCATGTTGAGAAGGGGTGCCAACACTAAAGGATAAGGGGATGTAATTAACTGATAATCTTGGAAGGACTGGTCCCTCTGGGTTTCAGGACTCAACTGACTTTGGAAACCTCCTGGAATTATAGGTTCTGGGAAAGCAAACTTAGTGCACCAAACCTTTATAGAGTGTCAGTTGGAGTCCTAGATGTTCTCAAGCGTTAACAGGAGTGATTCTGGTTGGGGTTTAGCAAAGCATGGCCATTAGCACTATCTAAGTGAAGCCTGCATAAGAGTCACCTCCAGAATAGCTTCTCAACTCCACTTGATCTCTCTTAGCCACTGATGTCTTATTTTATTACACTTCTTTTCCTCCTCTTGGCCTGGAAGGCATTGTCGATACCACAGTGCCAGGACTTGACTCATCCTCGGAAGCCATGCCCCATGACTCCAGAGACACCTTCACCCTTGAATTCCATGTTCCATGCAGTGGGGGGAGGGCAATGACTTGCAGAGTCGGGCAGAGAGAGAGAGAGAGAGAGAGGCTACAGCTAGGTAACAAAGAGGCTTCCTGGAAGCAACTCCCAGGCCTCTCTATGGGCAGTCCTAGCTTCTCCCCTACAAAAACAAGTTTCCTCAGGGCAAGCCTCAAAATCAAGGGCCTGGCCCATTTTCCTTGGAGTCTCCAGTGGTTGAGAGGGTATCCGGTGCTTCCCTGATGGGAAAGTTCAATAGTTCCATATAAACATGTAGATATATATATTTTCCCTTTGGACCCTCAAGGGACTTCATGTACACCTCCCAACTATCAGTCTACCATGGTCTGAGACGTGTCCTGGCATTCACACTAGCTACACAGAACTACAAGGTCTCGTTCCCAATGGGTGCACAGATTTTGAACTACCAAAGGAGGTTTTTCTGTTCCTTTCAAATTTTGCTATGAGTCCCTCTCTCTTTCCTGCTCCCTTACCCAAAACCACAGCCACTTGCCTCTAGATTCCTCAGGTCAGGCACTGACTAGTCACATGTCCCTATAACTGCAGGATAACCCTGCGGCTAGCCCCAAAATAATTCCTCCGTGTGAATTATTCGAAGCACTCTCTTTCTCAAGATACTTTACTGTCATCTTCCAGAAAATGATCATAGTTATCAATTTAGTTTCATTAAAATATGAATTCTGTTCATTAGCTCATTCTAGTGCACAACCTGCATGATTGTAGTTTTAGGTCTCCAAGAGACAACTGCCACCTCTCCAAATGGTCTCCTGGGAGCTTCTCCCACTAAGTTAGTGAACAGAAAGCAGCATCCTACAACCTTCCTTTGGGAGCGTAGTGGGACGTACAAAACAGGGGCAATTATCTTCAAAGAAATTTGTTCACAAATGGTCCCATATCTCCAGTCTCTTGTGCCTTTTAAGAATCCTTTGTATAGGGTAGAGTCATCTAACCAATCCTTGGTAACCTTCTTTGACATTTCTGCATTTTGCTATGGATTCTAAATTAGGAGTTTCTTGTCTATTGCACTTAGTGCCTCAGTGGAAATATCTAATTTGATGTCTGATTTGACCTGCCCACAATTCCATAGTTTCTACCTCACCCCACTAAAGTTCTTCCCTTACCAAATTGTGGGGAAATGTTTTTGAGATTGAATAGGGGACAGCAATGATTAAAATTCCTCTAAAAGAAAGTGCCAATGATGAATACCAGTTTCTTCTTTACTAAACTTAAAGGTCGACATAGATGGGGTCTGTATTAATCAGGGTGAGTAGAAAACTGTTGCTCCAATAGACATGCCCCCAAACCTGAGAAGCTTAGCATAGAAAATGTTTATTTCTCACTTGTGCCAGGTCAGTGTGCATCTGTAAGGGTTATTCTTCCTTTATTAACTCAGGAATCCTGCATCTTTCCCTTGTATGATGTTGCCATCTCAGCATGTAACTTCTATCACTGTAGCAGGGGAAGGGAATGTGTGGAGGGGCACTCAAATTTAATTTTTCTACAAGTGCAAGTTCCCCCCTAACTCTATGAGGTTGGGAAAGGCAGTTCTCTTGGGTATTGAGGAAGGAGTGGTGAGTAAGGTACAGGTGATCACTAACAGCATCGGAGCCTCTCAGTTGCCTTTTTGGCGGGGGCGGGGGGTGCATGGTCCAGGAGTCCAAACTGGGTCTCCTGCATGAAGGTGAGAATTCTATCACCAAACATCTGTGCACCCTATCTAAATTGCCTTTTATCCTAAAAATTTAACAGTTCATTTGCAAGTGAGAGGGGCAGTCATACCTCAGGATAAATTATTTTTCACCTATTTTACTCTCTCTGAGGGAATGGAAATCTGGTGAAGGTGGATGATGAAAGGAAGAAGAGGAAACGTTGAAGTAAGAGACATTAGAAGGGGAGCTTGTGTGAATGAACTGCTGTAATGAAAGGCTGATGAGCCCGGAGGATGGTATAAGGCGCTGAGGCATTTGGGATGACAGAAGGGAGTGGTGAGTGTAAAGATCTGGGAAAGACAATGATAAAACTTCATTAGATGAAACCAAAGACAAGCTTTACCTTCTTCAGAAATTTGTTGAGTTGACTTTGTTTTCTATTATGTTTTGAGAGACAACATATGAAAATGTTCTCTTGAAAAATGTAATGAGGAAGGAAGTGGAAGACTACCAGTTTTTTTCCATAGGATGGTGGGAGAGGAATGAGTACAGCTTCAGTACCTGCCCAGGAAGGGGTATCTGAGGGCACATTTATAAAACAGAGAAAAGGTCAACAGGGAGGCCAGAATGAGGAGGGATCCTACTGGAAAGGGCATGAGCTCCAGAGCCTGCCACAGAAGCACAGATTATCTGATTTTAACATTTCCATAACATCTTGTGAAAAATACAAATTTATTTATTTCCTGTATTTGTTGTCTGTGGTTTTTTTTGGGGGGGGGGGGCTCTGGTCATTAAAGGAAAAAAGCAAAATTTGGGCTTGAAAATTTTCTTTGAGTGAAGGTCTTGGGAAGAGAGTTAATGTTTCTTGAGTGCTAATGTATAGAAGACATCTCTTTATTTAATCCTAACGACAGCTAATTGAAGATGTTATGTACATATTTCAGATGAGGAAACTGAGTCTCAGAGAGGTTAAGTGGCTTGCACTAGGTCACATGGTAAGCATAAGGCAGATTTAAGGTTTTACTTCAGGTCTCTGAATTAGCCAAGGGGATCCCCCCTCCCCGATTTTATGAATATTTTACAAACCGAAAAAATGGTCCTTGAAAACATAAATTTACATAAACAATAAGGCATTGCAGAACCTTTAATATACTATAGGCATTGTGAATATCTAAGAAGGGAGAAAATATGTGGCAATTTCCAACTTTATTTGTCAACAGAACTTTATTTCTTTTCATGTCTATCTATAATACCTCATGGAACTAGTTTTCCGAGGAATAGAGTTGGAGAATTCTGCACTGCCCCACACTGCCTCAGGCATGGGATGTTGGTATAAGCTTGGCTACACCATTAAAGTAATGCATATGTGCTATTCAGAAGAGATAGGTAGGTACAGGATTAAAACTAAGCATCCTTACAAGAGAAGGGAGTTCTAGAGGGTGTCAGGAATAGGACATGGAGAGTGCCATCATCAGGATGCTGCCACAGTGGAAGAAGTAGAGGGAATGGATAGATAAGACAGTGGTTGGACTAAGTCTAGATCATCAGGGATGAGTTGAGCTAAGGAGCTTTCAGTTCTAAAATTTCTATTTTTAATATAGCTCTATTTTTTTGGCTGAGACTATTATTTTTCCAATTGTTTCAAGAAGGTTTGCCCTCTCTGCGTGGAACATGGTTATAATGTCTGCTTTAAAGTCTTTTTCTGAAGATTCCAATATCTGAGTCACATTGAGTTTGAGGCCTTTTCCCTTGAGAGTTGTTTAATAGATTTTCCTTCATGTAGTTACATAATTTTTATTCTATTCTGGATATTTTGAGTATTATGTTATAAACTTTTGGATCTTGTAAAATCTTCTGGAGAATGTTCATTTGTTTGCTTTAACAAGGATTCAACCTGGCTAGGTCAGATGGCAAGTCCTGACTTTCCCTCTGTGCTCGTTCCAGTGGCAGTTTAGTTTTCAAACCTTCTGCTCTGCTATTCTGGTTGGGTCTACACGCATGCCACTCTCGGACCAGGTGGGATCTGAGCAGTGATTTACACCACAGTCCAGTTCTCAAAGCCTTTCTAAGTTGGTTCTGGTTACTTCCACATGTCTGAAACTAACAACTCAGGAGGGAGCCCAGAACTTCATCCCCAGATTTACAGGATCCCTTTCTCCAATTCTCTCTTCTCCATACTTTTCTCCACGGTCTCTGGCTCCACATAGTCTCCTCTCCTGGTGCTCTGGCTGGAAAATCCAAGACTTCAGCCTCTCCATGTTGTTGTAGTGAGTGGGCCTGTCTCAAGGCAAAGTGACCCAGGAAAAGAGCACATGAGGCTGCTGATGCCCTTCCTTCTGCCACAGGAGTGCAGCTGTGTTAATGGGACTCAACTGGGGATAGAGCCAGCAAAATAGCTCCATCCTTCAGGGGATCTGGTTCCTGGACTTTTGGGTAAAAAGAGGTTTTTTCCTGGAGCTTTTTAAGTTTATTTCCATTTGTAGTTCCAGGACTTGTGCTGCTCCCAAGTCTAAGCTGGGAGATTTGAGAGGCAAAACAAGCAACAAGTAAACAGCAATAACTGATACAAAAGCTCTTGGTAAGTCATCACCTTTTAGGTCATTCTTTTGAGTTCTGATTTCCTTACCTAGTCCCTCTGCTCTCATTTAATTTTCAGAGTTATCTGATAGTTGCTTTCTGTGTTCTGTCAGATTTTAATTATAATCAGTGGGAGATTGTTTTGGTTTGCTAAAGCTTCTGGGATGCAATATATCAGAAATGGATTGGCTTTTACAAAGGGGATTTATTGTGTTACAAATGTAAATGTAACTTAAGTGTAATTTTACAAGTTATAATTCTAAGGCTATGGAGATGTCCAAAATAAGGCATCAACAAGAGGATAACTTCTTTTAAGAAAGGCCAATTATGTCCAGGCTCCTCTGTCTCATGGGAAGTCAGTGGCAACTTCTGCTGGCTCTTCTTTCCTGGGTTGGTTTCAAAATGACTCTCTCAGCTCCTATGGTTCCTTCTGGCTTCTCTTGGGCCATTTTCTTTCTTCAAGAATTTGTGCTTTTCTCTAAGGTGTCTCTTACTTAAAGGACTCCAGTAAGCAGAGTAAGAGACACCTGAAATGGGAAAGTTAGCACCCAATAATATGTCTGCCCACAAGATTGTATTACAAGGACATGGCTTTTATGGGGGCACAAAATAGTTTCAAACCAGCACATTCCACCCTTTGGACCCCCAAAAGACATATTCTTTCAATATATAAAATTTATTCCATCACAATATCACAAAAGCCTTAAACCATTTCAGTAATAATACAAATACAATACCAAGTAAAAACAGTACAAAGTCTCATCAAAATTAGCTATGGACATGGTCTTTTCTAAGACAAAATTCCTCTCTGGCTGTGGACCTGTGAAACTCAGAACAAGTTATCTGATGCCAATATACACAGGAGGGACAGTCATAGGATAAATATTCCAATTTCCATAGGGAGAAACTGGGAAGAAAACAGGGGTCACCAGACCCAAACAATTCCTAAATTCTGAATTGTTTTACTCCATTAGATTTCAAAGTCTGAGAGTCCTTTATAAAATGATGTTTTATCCTGGGGACTTGAGAGAGTGGCAGTTTTGCCCTTCCAAAGGGGTTATTCAGTGGCTCTGCTTTCTACAAACACTGGGGCGAGGGTTGTAACATTGGGGAGCATTGGGGAGATCACTTTGTTCTCGGCCCCACCCTCCTCAAGCATCTGAGAAGCACCTGGACTATCTGCCATCTCTGAAGCATACACTCAATTCCTTCAGAACAGTGGGGTGGTGCCCAGCCACTCCACAGTGTCTGGGGAATGTGCTCCACCATCTCTGAGGCATGAGGCTGACATATTCTTTCCACTGCCCCCAGGGAAAACTCATGCTCTCCTCATGCATTGGTGAGTCTGGTCTCCTCGCGCAAGATTTTTTGGCTCCAGACCTTAGCCTCCATGATTCTATCTTTGAAGTAATTTTTCATTCAATCTGTCCATTTTTTTTTGTCTGTTTTAGTCCAGATTGGCAGTGGTTCTGTTCACACAGTTCTTGCAAAAATTTGTTGGCTTGGCATGCAACCTAAAAGTGTCCCACCCAATCATAGGTCTGCCCCCACAAGACCAGATAATAAGAACATGGCTTTTCTGGGGTATGTAACAGTTTCAAACAGGCACAAAGATATAATATGGTATGTGATTATTTCACCTTAGCTTTAACCAGATATCTGATGGGACTTTGCAAGCATTTCTTAGTGCCTTCTGACTTTCAGTGCTGCTGCTAAAAAGTCTAATGACGTCCTAATTCTTGATATTTTGTATGAAACTTATTTAATCTGGTCCAGGGCACCCAAAGCCAGTTTCATTTTCTGAATGTGGATCAGTAATGCAAGGCACCACTGTGAGTACTCTGCTTGTCTCAGCCTTATTTGACTAAAACCCAAACTGCTCACCTGTATGGCATTAAAGGCTAACGCTTACCTAGAACATTCATCTACCTTTAGTTAATTGCATTAATAACATTGCATATTTAAAATTTTTTAATGTAGTTATTTCAAAATTAGAATTATTTAATTCATTTTCACTCACATCTGTCAAAAGTTTCCTCCTACATACATCTAACCCCAGTGTTCTTCAGCCCTCTTACCACCTGTCCATGTAATGCAACTTTTCCTTCCAGTGTGAGTCCTTATAGGAGGCTTGATCCATATGATTTCCAGGGTCAGACTGGGTCTGATCTGATAATTTCATCTTAGCATTGCTGACCTTTAACTATAACTAGAAATTCCAGTTGGGTTGGGAGAATTCTTATTCTGAAATTCACAGTTTCAACAAAATACAAATTTTTGTTGTCAATAAGTCAAGAGGAAGATTTTTCTATTGTGTTGAAAATGTTTCTCATAGCAGAGAAAGATAATAAAATGGAATGAGGAAAAGTGTGCTTTACTACTTGGTTTGACTGATGTAAATGAAGGTAAGGTTTAGAAAAAGTGGGGGGAAATACACATTGTAAGATGATGCTGTAAATATTAAAATGGAAGTCAATGAATGAAAGAAAAATAATCTTAAATTCCATCCTTCCAATAATCATTTTGTGCTTATTTTTAAAAATTCCCTGTTAATCCCAAGTAGTAGCTACTCAAGTCCTGATTGCATTGATTAGTCCAGATGTTCATATATATTTAATAACAGTATGGGAATATCTTTTCATCTGGTTTATTTTGCTGAATTCTATGTACATGCTGCTGTGTAATTTCTATGATTATAGTTTTTAATGACTGAAAATATCCCCATCAAGTCAATGTATTATAACTTATTATTGCTGGGAATGTAATTTGTTTCCAGTTTTTCAATATTATAAATAATTTGGCAATGAATAATATTGGGCATATAGTGTTTTCCTTTGGAAAATCCCTTTTCTGTTTTAATCCAGACTGGCAGTGATTCTGTTCATATAGATCTTTCAAAAAAACGGTTGGCTTGGCATGCAGCCTACAAGCGTCCCACCCAAAAATAGGTCTGCCCCCACAGGATCGGATAATGAGAACATGGCTTTCTGGGGTACACAGCAGTTTCAAACAGGGGCAAAGATAAAAGGTGGTGTGTGATTATTCCATTTTAGTTTTAACCAGATGCCTGAGGAAGATAAATTCCTTCAGATAAATTCTCAGAGGTGGAATTGCTGGTTCAGAGTGAGTGAAGACATTTCTAACTTTTGAAATGTATTGCTATATTATTTTTAAATATTAAATATTGCTGTATTTATTCCAATACATGTATGGCAATTTCTATTACTACCAAGGTAAATTCAGAAACCACGTATCTTGGGATAACAAAGTTCTTCCTGTTCTGATACCTTCTGGTTCTTTAGTCTCACATTTCACTGCCTCACACCCACTCTCATTTTATCCTTCAAACATACTTCTTTTCCATCCCTTGAATGCCTCATGTTCCCTTCTGGCCACACTGTTCCTTCTGCCTGCAGCCCTCTTACTCTGTTCTTAGGCCATCATTCAAGCCTCAGCTGGAATGTTAATAGCTCTAGGATTAGGGGCTCCTCCTTTGTACCCCCTATGTCTACCCTTACAGGGTACTTAGCATTTTTAATTGTTTTGCTGTAGTTGCTTGACTACACTTCTGTTTCCTCCTCTAGACAGTGCTATGTCTATCTCACTCACAGTTGTAATTTTAGTGCCTGGCATCAGTGGGACTGAATAACTACATGTTATGTGAAAAAAAAAATAAAGTGAAAAACTCAAAGAGAGACGGAGGAAAAATCCAATGTGCCAATAGGATCTTTGCTATTAGAAATTTAATTCAACAAATACTTATTAAGTCTAAAGCATGGATTTAGATGCTGTAGCTGCAGAATATGTTAAGAAAAAGACTTAGGGTCCTTACTTTCAAATGGATGAAAGTTTGGTTAAAACTGAGAAGAAAGAAAGAGATTTGGGAGTTGAGTCTTTATTTTTCACTAAAGAAATTTTTAAACAATGCAGTGATGAACTCCAAGAGAAATACTTTCGCTTTTTAGTGGGAATGAGAATGGGAAGGAAGAGGTTTCTTGTTAATGGTTATATGGACAATGGTAGGAAGGGGGATATTTGTTACATTTTTAAAATTCTATCAACATTAGCAATGAAATGGTAATGGTAGCAAAACAATGTAATCAGAGTCACAGTATAGGTAAATTTTATTCATTCCTATCATAAGCATTTTCATGTGTCTACATAATTTTTATAATTTTTACTAATGTCCATAAGAAAACAAGAGAAATCAATAGAAAGGAGAGGAGGGAAAAGGAGACTCTTGACATCAGGGACTTCCAACGAATAGGAAAAAGTATACTGAGGAATTATAAGGTGCCCCATGTGGTAGAGAGAATTGTGGGTGTAAGAATATTTTGGGGAAACAAGCTCATCAGCAGTTTTTGGAGATTATACCATTATATGAAAGATACATAAAGCAAGAAGACTTTCAAAAAGGTGTTTCCCATCCCAAACCAATCAACAATGGATACCATTGATACCTGAGCTGATCAAGTATTCCATGTCATTTATGATACATTAACGTGCTCCACACACGCGAGTGCTTGCAATGTTCTGGCAAAATGTTCTCATCACCACCCCAACTAAATGCTGCTTCTGCCCCCAAATATCCACCCACTGACTGAGGCCTTACAAAGCGTATTTCCTTTTCAGATTTAACTTCCGGGGATTCCGTTGGATGAAAGCCATGATGCACACAATCAAGGAGATTAACGAGAGGAAGGACATCTTGCCCAACGTCACTCTGGGCTATCAGATCTTCGATAATTGCTACACCATCTCCAAATCGATGGAAGCGGCTTTGGTGTTCCTTACAGGGCAGGAGGAAAACAAGCCCAATTTCAGAAACAGTACTGGAGCATATCTGGCAGGAATCATTGGAGCAGGTGGCTCGTCCTTGTCAGTTGCTGCTTCAAGACTTCTAGGGTTGTATTATATACCTCAGGTATCGCAGACTTTGGGGCTGTACTAACTTATAGAGAAACACAAACTTTGTAGAAACTGCAGCAGATATTAAGGTACTTAGGTGAGGATGGAGTAAGTTGCAGAGACAAACAGGGATGGTGGTGAGGAAGCTGTTCCCAACTGCTTTGTTCAGCCAGGCTTTAGCAATGCCTACTTGGGGGACAATTTGAGACTCTACCACATGCCTTAGGACCCTGCTCTAAGTTTTAGCTTGAGGTTGTGACCCAGTGATTGACGTGAGGCAGTTCCATTGGGCACCGTATCCCATAGCAACGTATGAGGCACAGAGTAAGCTGATCAACAAATACTTCTGATTGCATAAGGGACTCTTTGTTTCTGGCCTTTATTAATGGTTATTATTCATGTCCCCTTGTAGTTCACATACTACCAAGCTGAAATGGGCCTGGTAATTTAATAAGCTAGCTAAAGTTTTAGAATGCTGAATTTACAGATTATTTTAAATTTATTTTAAATCCAGAGACAGTGACACTTTCCACATAAGTATAGATGTTAGGAGAAATGGATTATTAAGTAAATATAACTGATTATAATTATGATTATTTCTATAAGCGTCAATAGTGAACTCTTATCAGTGTGAATGATCAAGCTTATTTATGTTACTGAAGAAAAGGGAGAACTTGAAATAACTGTAAAAAGTAGCAGTTATACTGTTTCTTATAAAGCTGAAAATACAAATAGAGGGGGAACAGGAAAATACTGGGAAACAGAACCAAGATGAAGGGTTGGCCAGGGCAGTTTACACCTGAGATGTGAGCTTCCCACAGCTCAAAGTGCTGCTGTTGTGAGTCTATCTTACTCTGAATACCACCCATGGGGCAGGCACAGCCTAGATACCTCTAGTTAGACTATTTCATTTAACCATCACAGTGATTCTGCAGAGAAGGTAAAATAAACCTATGCGATAGACACTATCACATTTATTATCTCACTTAATACACCAAACAGCCATAAAATATAGGTATCATTACCTGATTTCATTCTTGGGGAAACTGAGGTTCAGAAGGTTTCGGTAACTTGTCCAAGGCCTACACTAATGAATTATGTAGCCAGAAGTGGAAATCAAATGTCTCTACTACATAAACTAGATTCTTTCTAACATATGGTCTCCATGATGTTGCTACTTAGGCAGTTCTAAAGAAGGATTTAAACTTTAACCAGTGGGAATAAGAACAGGGGTAGAGAAAGGAGAAAATAGGATTATTCTGGCATTTATGAAGGAATTGAGGTCATGGAGCTATGGAATTATAATGTAGGTTGCAGGTGATGTATTTGTAACATAGGATGGGAATGGGATGGGATGGGAGACAATGTTATGTATGTTCTAAATGATAGAGTCACCAGGCTGAGGGTAAGCTACAGCAGAAAACTGTATAAGACTGCCGGGAATTCATAGTGCTCATTGCTTCACTTCCACTCTCACTGATAGAATATACATGCAAGGATCACTGGCCAAATGAAAAAAATATATATATAGTACCTCCTCACCCATCTAGGCGAGTGCCTATAAAAAGAAGAGTTCTGGTAACTTTGTTGGAGAACATGGCTTAGGCCTGAGGTTGAAGTGGGACAACCTACCACCTTTCTGAATCTATGTCTATATACACAAAAGTCCTGGCAGAGAGAAACAAGAGAAAAGGACAGAAAAAGGGAAAGTGTGTGTAGGGCAGAACTAGGGATGGATGGGGTGAAGGAAGGAGGGAAGAGAGAGGATAGAATCTAAGGTTATTCAGTCCATCATCTACATGGACGCGAAGTTGGATCTGAGAAAGAGCTTGGAAGACTTGACTCACTCACCCAGTCTCAGGGGAACATAAAAGAGAGCCCCCATGACTTGCCTGTCAATGTTGTGGCCCCATTTATGAAAAGGAACGTGTTGAATATCATCATCTTAGTAATTAGTTCCTCCAATTCCCTTGGAGGCAGAGTGGGCAAATGGGTGGATAGAGAGGCCCAAAGTGTTCCCTCCAACAATCCCCACCCTCCAAGTAGGGAGTGAATTAGAAGCCCCTTTGTGTATGGACTGAGGTGGGAGTGGAGGGAGAAGAACTATTAAGTTCCCTCTCTCTCTGATAAAAATATTCAGGGATTGTGTAATATAAGTTTTGGCTATTGCTTTGTAATAACTGCATGAATATCTTCAATTGTAGGTGGGCTATGCCTCTACCAGTTCATTTCTTAGTGACAAATACCAGTTTCCATCATACCTTCGCACTGTAGCCAGTGATAAGATGCAGTCGAAAGCCATGGTAAACCTTATCCAACATTTCCATTGGGTCTGGATAGGCACTGTAGCAGCTGATGATGATTATGGAAAATATGGAGTAAAAGTTTTTAAAGAAGAATTGGAGAATGCCAATCTCTGTGTTGCATTCTCTGAAATCATCCCCAAAGTCTATTCCAACGAGAAAATGCAAAAAGTTGTTAATGCTATAAAGAACTCCACTGCCAGAGTCATTGTGCTTTATGCATCTGATATTGACCTAAGTCCTTTTGTGCTGGAGGTGGTTTATCATAATCTAACTGATAGAACATGGATAGCGAGTGAAGCCTGGATCACCTCAGCCCTCATTGCAAAGCCTGAATATTTCCCATATTTTGGTGGAAGTATTGGATTTGCAATACCTAGAGGTGATATACCAGGATTTAAGGAATTTCTTTATGATATACATCCTAGTAAGGATCCAAATGATGTCCTGACCATTGAATTCTGGCAAACTGCTTTTAATTGTACATGGCCCAACAGTAGTGTTCCATACAATGTGGACCATAGAGAGAATATGACAGGTAAAGAGGACAGATTGTATGCCATGTCTGATAAATTCTGTACTGGAGAAGAGAAATTGGAGGATCTTAAAAATACCTACCTGGATGTATCGCAGCTAAGAATTACAAACAATGTCAAACATGCTGTGTATACCCTGGCTTTAGCTCTGAATAATCTAATTAATTGTGAAGAAGGACGAGGGCCATTTATTCCAGGATATACCTGTGCATATTTACCTGACTTTGAGCCCTGGCAGGTAAGTGTTCTTTTTTTTTACTTCTTTTTTTTGGGGGGGGGGGGGGTGTGTGTGTGCATAGTCCAGGAATCGAACCCGGTCTCCCACATGAAATGTGGGCATCCTAACCACTAAACTACCCGTGCACCCTTTTTTCACTTCTTGATATAGTTTGACAGCTAAAAGAATTTAGAAGATGTTTCTTTGTCTTTGTACTTAATGAAGATGATTTTATCACATGCACACCTAAAAGAATGGCTTGCTTCTGTGGTTGCATTTTAAATTCCCATTTACTAACAGAGTTACTATTAGGTTTGTTGTGAATGATGGAAAACCCAAAACAGCAGTGGCTTAAATAAGATAGATTTTTTTTCCTTCATATCAATGAAGTTCAGAGATAAGCATTCTAGGATTGAAAGAGTGGCTTAGGAACGGACCCAGGTTCCTTCAATCTTGTCATTTCATCATCCTCAATATGTGGGTTCATTTGGGCTTCCACCACCATGTCCACATTTTAACAAGCAGGAAGGAGAAGGGGCAAAATTTGGTACACCTCTCTATTTAAAGATATTTCCTAAAAATTATATGCAATTATTTTTCCATCCCATTAGCCATAATTTAGTATATGGGTACATCTAAATGTAAGGAAAATTTGGAGATGTAGTCTTTTTGAAGGAGGGCCATCCATGGGTATAAATGCCAGGAGATGAGAGCTATTAGGGGCCATACTGGGCCCCTTATCTCCTATTTCAGGTTCAGTGTCCCAGCAATTCATCGTGTTAGCCCCAATAGTCTCACCAAGATGCACACCAAATCAGAGTGCTCCCTACTTATATCCTCCTACCTATAAAGGTCAAATCATGATCTCCCCTGGTCTGGCCTTATCATCCAGAGGCCTAGTCACCGTCTCTGATTTTATCACTCCTTCCATGACCCTCACCACTTAATGCTCCAGCAACGCCAAATTGCTTGTCACTTCCAAAAACCCCCATAGTGCCTGGGAAGTCCTCCCATTGCCTGTTTTTATTTTTAAGATTTTTTTTCAGAGGAGTTATAGTTGTACAGAAAAATCATGCACAAAATACAGATTTCCCATATACCATTCTTTATTAATGCCTGGCATATTTGTTACAATTAATGAAAGAATGTTTTTATAACTCTGCTATTCACTATAGTCCATCAGTACAACAGTGTTCATTGTTTGTGTTGTACGGTCCTATGTTTTTGTTTGTTTGTTTTTGGTATGCTGTATATTGAGGGCCACGTTTCATTTTTTTTTCCATGTGACTATCCCATTATTGCAGCACTATTTGTTGAGTTTCTTTTTTTTGGGTGGTGGGGGGAGTTCACAGGTCAGGAATCGAACCCAGGTCTCCTTCATGACAGGCGAGAATTCTCCCACTGAACTACCCTGGTACTTCCCAATCCTATGTTTTTTAAACATTTTTATTTTAGTAACATTTAAGCAATCTAAAATTTCCCTTTTTAACCACATTCAAATATATACTCAGTGTTGTTAATTATATTCACACTGTTCTAAACATAATTTTACAGAGGGAAAAAATAGTGACATCACTGTTAACTAAGCAATCAAAGTTAACACACAAATAATGAGACACAATGACATCATGGACAACTACCATCCATTACCCATTATGATCAACCCAAGTAGAACTCTATACAATATAATATATAATTTTATATAATTAATTTCCCATTTCCTTCTTCTCTCTGGCCACTAGTAATCTATATTCTAGTTTCTGACTCTATGAATTTGCTTATTTAAATTATTTCATATCAATGATATAAAAAATATCTGTCCTTTTGTGTCTGGCGTATTCACTCAACATGTCTTTAGAGTTTACACATGTTGATTCATTTATCAGAACACCATTCCTTTTTATAGCTTCATAGTAGTCCATTGCATGTACATATCACATTTTATTTATTCAGTCATCGGTTGATGGAAACTTGGGTTGCTTCCATCTTTTGGAAATTGTGAAAAAATGCTGCTATGAACATCAGTCTGCAAATGCCTGTCTGAGTCCCCACTTTCAATTCTTTGGGGTGTATACTTAGAAGAAGGAATGCTGGGTCATGTAGTTATTCTATACTTAACTTTTTGAGGAACTGCTAAACTATCTTCCACAGCAATGACACCATTTTACGTTTCCATCAACAATGAAGGATTGTTTCTATTTTTCCACATCCTCTTCAATGCTTGTAATTTTCCATTTTTTTTTAGTAGTAGCCATTCTAGAGGGTGTGAAATGGTATTTCATTGTGGTTTTGATTTGCATTTCCCTAATAGCTAATTATGTTGCACATTCTTTCATGTGTTTTTTGACCATTTGTGGTTTTTTTGGAGAAATGTCTATTCAAAAAATGTTGCCCATTTTAAAAAATAGGTTGTTTGTCCTTTAATTGTTGAGTTGTAGGATTTCTTTATATATTTTGGATATGAAACCCTTATTGGATATGTGGCTTCCAAATAATATCTTCCATGAGTAGGTTGTCTTTTTACTTTCATGATAAAGTCAGTTGGTACACACAAGTTTTTAATTTTGATAAGGTCCCATTTATCTATTTTTTCTTTTGTTGTATATGTTTTAGACGTAAAGTCTAAGAAATGATTGCTTAACTCAAGGAACTGAAGGTGCTTCCTTATGCTTTCTTCTAGGAATTTTATAGATCTGGTTTTTACATTTAGTCTTTGATCCACTTTGAGTTGATTTTTGTCTATACTATGAGATAAGGATCCCCTTCATTCTTTTGCACATGGATATCTGGTTCTGCCAGCACCATTTGTTGAAGCGACTACTCTTTCCCCATTGAGAGGACTTGGCACCTTTGTCAAAATCGGTTGGCCATAAATGTGAAGGTTGATTTCTGAACTCTTAATTCTATTTCACTGGTCTAAATGTCTGTCCTTATGCTAGTACTACTTCCATTGCATCTTTATTTTTATTTTCATTTTCAAATTGATCCCCACATTGCATTTAGTTTTGTATCTCCTTAGTTCTCTTTCAATCCGCAAAAGAGATTTTTTCACTTGTTTTTCATGACCTTAAACCTTTTGATAACTGGCCAACTGTATTTTTTTTTTTTTACCAGCTAATTTTAGAAGTTTTTTCAGTTTTGGTTTGTGTAAGGTTTTCTCACAACTGGATTGGGCTATATACGTTGTTTTTTTTTTTTTTTTAGGAATACCACAGAAGGGATGTGTGTCTTTATCAGTGCACCCTTATCAATATGTCCATGATATCATTGTGTCTCATTATTAGTGTGTTAACTTTGATTGCTTAGTTAGCAGTGTTGCCACTATGATTTCCATCTGTAAAATTACTATATATTTTTTCAATGAATAATTATCTTGTAGGGAGGTATTTTGTAGCTCTGCAAATGTTCTGTTTCTTATCACACTTTTGTCCACAGATTTTAGCATTCATCAATAATTCCTGTCTGAACAATTATTACTGTTTGAAAAATTATGATTTTCTGCGTCCCTCATTCCTTCGACATTTATTCATTATTGTTCTAGTTCTTGTCCATTTCTATATGCTTTCCTCGGTATCTCACTTGGAGTGAGAGCAGCATACAGTAACAGAGGGAGAGGGAACCATGAAAGGCAGGTGACCTGGAGTGGCCCACCTAGTGGTGGGTGGTGATTATAATAATACTTAGCGTTGTATAATAACTTAAACCAAAGGCGTTCAGTTGTATTACCTTAATCCCTGTGACAGAAGTAGAATAGGAATAATTTTCCACCTTTTACAAGCCAGGAAATTGGTACTCTATTACGTTATATGATTTGCCTAAGGTCATAGTTACAGAGCCAAAATATGACTTTCGATCATGAGACACCATAATTGAGGCCCTGTCCAATAGGTGGTATGGCCTCTCTGGTTTGTAGAAAGTTAGGTACCTCCTTTGTTCACCTATTATTTATTTTTTATCCATATTTTTTACTCATCTGTCCATACCCTAGACAAAAGGAGTATCAGACACATGGCAAAACCCTGTTTTTTAGACAATAAGATTTTTACAAATTGCTTTTTACCCTTGTTGTTTCTATTCTTATTTTCTAGTTAATGTACTATCTGAAGACAGTTAAGTTTACGACCCACAATGGAATGAGAATAGAAATTGATGAAAATGGAGATATCGAAGGATACTATGATCTTCTAAACTGGCAACTAAATGATGATGGTGAGATTGCTTTTGTGAAGGTTGGAGAATTTAGATTTTCAAAGTATAAACATGAACTCGTGATGAAAAGGAATGCAACAATGTTTTGGAACACAGAAACATCAGAGGTTGGTTACTCTGCCTTCTTATTTGTTTATGTAAACAGAGAATTTCATTTTTATAATGAATGTTTCAGGACTGACAAAATATCAAACACCCAAAGTTGGCCATTCCAAGTAAATTTTCCCAAATATAGTATAAATCTTTTTGTAAGATTCAGATCTTTTGTCTTTAGAACATTTTGTCAGATTATAGTTTAAAATATTAGATTGTTTCTTTTGTTTTGGTTTTCTTCAAGTTCTCCAAGTATGTTATTTGTATCTCCTTTATCTGTCTTCCATTTCACCTACTTTCTCTAACCTATTTTGCCTTTTTCTTTGTCTTTATCATTCTCCTGGTTGTTTTCCTGCCTTTATTTGATACCCCTTATTAAATTTTCAATTAAATACATATTTTTTGAATTCCTTCTAATTTTTATCTTGTTTCTGAAATGGTTTTGACTTTTCTTTAGTTTCTTTCCTGAGTACAATTAATTTTTGTTTTGTTTCTTCAGATTTTTATCCATTTCTCTTCATAGTTTCTAAGTTTCTTATACAAGAAACTTAAAAATATTTATTCAAGCACTTATTTAAGTACTTGTCTATGATTACTCATTTGTGTTTGAAGTGCTGTGCATCAATATACTTCTGCTTAATTTTATTGAAAGTAAATTTCACTGATTTTCAATTTTCTTCTTGTAGTAGACTTGTATGGAGGCACACATCTATGTTTGGTCATTTTTATGGACAAATGTGAGATTTTGGGTGGCTTACAGGATTTCTATTTCAAAACCACCTTTCATGACGGAAAAGTTCCATTTATTTAATGGTTGTCTTTTTGTAGTGGGGGAGAAGGCTGATGTGTGTCTTCTGATCTTTTTGTTCTCATTTCTGCAGGATCCTTAGTTTTTCTTTCTTTTTCCTCCTACCACATTCCAAAAATCACTTTTCTCTTGTTCTGTACCCTCTGGTCCCACTGAGGTGGTACCTTTCTGAAAATGTCATTTGATTCCCACTTTCAAATTCTTTCTCTATGGCCAGTGCTGAATCTACAGGATTTTGGACCTGCTTTCACTTAGAATGGGACTAAGTGAAAACAAATCATGCTGGTACAGGATTTTAGAATGAAAGACAAGGAAATTAAGATTTCTGAATTCCCACTTTCTTCCAGATACATATGAGATTTTTTTTTTTAAATCTGTGGGTCTATCATTTTCTGCTTTCCATAGGTAGAAATAAGCATAGATTTATACACACTCACCTGAAGCATACACACTCACCTGAAGTATACACACCTCCCCACCTCTGACATACATAGATGGACACTTGTTCCTACATTTCTTAGTTCATCCTTAAGCAGCACTTGAACATATTATGGAAGGATATAAAAATAAAAGCTTATTAGTCTTTGCTACACAACCCAGAGTCCTTTGCTACATTTTAATTCTGTGACCTAGACCTTCTCTGTCCAATAGAAATCCTCTAGTTACATGTAGCTTTTAAAAATTAAATTAATTAAAGTTAAATAAAATTAAAATTCACTTTCTAAGTCACATTAGCCACATTTCAAGTGCTCAATAATCTATGACTAGGGGCTACCCTGTTGGACAGCACAGATATAGAACATTTCCATCACTGAAGAAAGTTCTGTTAGAACTTAAAGGATGACAGTGTTAGGGAGAAAAAGATAAGCAAGAAATGAGAGGTGGAGGACCAGGGACTTGGTGGTGATTATATTATAATTCTACATAGTATGGTCAGGGAAGGTCTGGCTGGGGTGATATTTGGGCAAAACTTAGACAAATGAAATGAATCAATGTATTATCTAGCCATATTTCAAATGCTCAATAGTCATGTGTGCAACAAAATGATCCATGGCAGCTAAGGAAGTTAGCTTGGACCAAGGTAAACATGGTGGAGGTGGTAAGAAGTAGTTAGATTCTGGATACATTATAGGGGAAGTTGATGGGTTTGCAGAGATTGGATTTGGAAGTGGCCTGCATGAAACAATTAGTGGATAATATAAGGCATGGTTTAAGGCATAGTAGTAAGCCAAATCTGGGGGTTGGTGAGCAAATGGGCCTGAGTGAAAGAGAGAGTACACATAGGCACACAAGAGAAAATAAGGTTGGAGAGATTATGGGTGAGAATGATGGTGTCATTAGCAGACTTGGAGAATTTGGGAGGGTAAATAGAGTTGCTAGGGATGGTTTAAGACATGTTGAATTTGCAATGATGGTGGAATCTCAAAGTAGGGATATGTTAGATGTTTAGAAAATGATTAGATGTCAGTGGGAAAGGTAGGTAAAAGAGATCAAGATCTGTGAGTTCTATAGGAGTCCTGGTTAAAGACAAGAGAATGAATGAACTATTTCATATATAGAGAGAAAAGCAGAGGACCAAGGACCAAATCTAAGAATATGCCCACAGCAATGAGCAACGTGGAGGAAATAGAAGCAATACAATAAATAGAAGGAACTAGTGGAAACCAGGGAATCAGCATTTCAAGGAGGGTTAATTAAAGTATCAGATACTGAAAAGAGATAAAGGAGAAGAAAAACTATCAAACAAGGCAAGAAGAGGTGAGTGGGTAGGAAGATAGATCATAAGGGAAGGGATACTGAGAAATGGAGCAAAAAGGCATCAACCCATTGTTCATTACAGTTTTTTAAAGAAAGGTATATGGAGGTATATGGAGAGCTCTTTCCAGAAGACTGGGTCAAGAATGAGTAACTCTGGTTCATTCAGTCATGATTTTATCACTTATCTTTCAGACTGAGAATGCTTTGTTGTCACTCCTGCTTGTAGTGGTGATTCCTCAAAGTACATTTAATTTATAATTTAATAAACGTGCAACTTATAAGAAGTCTATCCACTACATATAACAATGTATTTTTCTATAATGTTACATACTATAACCTAGCTCAGAGATTTCTAATATTTCCCATAATATTGCACACAGATTTACCCTGGAAAACAACATATAAAAATTCTAATTTCCAAAATGAATATAAACATGATTATTCACTTTCCAAAATGAATCTTTGTTTTATGGAAAAATGCATTTTCTCTCCCTTTCTAAAAGGAAACTCTTCAGTACATTAGGACATAAACCAATTTACAAATGTTGGATTTAAACTGGATTTCAAGATGCACATCCATGTATAATGTAAAGGGAGGCTTGTGTTCATCACTGAGCTCCCTAAGCGCTTTTAGAAAGAAAACATTCCAATGCTATGTCTTGTCCACTTTTCCTTTTCATTCCCCTTTTTTCTTCCCACTGAAAAAACCTTTCATTTTTCTTTTCTATTGAGCCTCATGATACATCTTTAAGACTCTATTGGGATGACCTTGCTGAGAAGAATTCTTTTACAGGATACTGAGAAGATTTGGGGCCAGGAACCTCAACCACCAGGAACAGACTTGCCACACTGTCCCCTTGTCAGAGATCCCTGGACGTTGAAGCTGGTTTGGGTTTTGCGGGTTACAAAGAACTAGCTTTAGGATTGGCTTTACATTTATAGAAATATCCATGAGATTGAGTTTTAGCAAAATGCCCCTCTAGGTTCTCCAGTTGTTATTATTCTTTGTCCATTATCCTTGTCCAGGTATCCTGGGTTTCCTAGGATATTACAAAGCTTTCATGGCAATGCAGACTGGAAGTTTCTTAGCTTCATGAGTGATGGAGACAAAGGGCGTTGCCATATGTGTTGTTTTTGTCTTTGCTAGCTTCCTCATTCAGTGTGTACTGATCTGTGTATTCCTGGGACCCGGAAGGGGGTTCGTCAGGGGGAACCAACATGCTGCTTTGACTGCATCCCATGTGCAGATGGACATGTATCCCGGACACCAGGTACAGATGACCCTTTGTCATCTATACTGAAATGTATTTAGGTTAAGCATGTGTTGACAAAGATCCTTGGGAATCTTCTTTATAAACAGGTACAAACAATTTATAATACATCAAACTATTGGGTGTTCTGTGCACTATTTTAATTCTAAAGCTGCTACAGATGGGAAGAAAATTTACAACCATGAAATGAATAGAAGAAAATACAAAACAAAATATGTGAAATGCAAAATATGAATAAATGAATTCATGAAAAGTATTTAAAATTGTTTTGATTTTTGAAATAGATTAAATACTAGGTATGTTCACACATGGGAAAAGGTGAACTACAGTTGTATCTTCTACTGAGTTATCTCCATTTGGAACTAGAAGATGTGGAGTTAAATGAAGATTAAATCATTACAGTCTGCTTTTTTGCCCCTAAAGATAATTTGCTTTAAGATCATAATTTCTCAAAGTTTTCAGGGCCAATATATTTGCAATAGCTGCTCTATGAATTCTTCACTATAACCTGCTAAATTGCTGTGATTTATTACCAGAATTTTTACAAGGCTTGGTGTGCTTAGCTTTGTAAAGCATGTTGGAACAGGTTTATTTACAAAATTACAGAGTCCACATATTTTAATTTGTGTAGGGATAAAAACCTTCTGCTAAAGATGACACAAATATCTTTCCCCAAATGGTCCTCAAAAGCAATTCCTCTAAAAGATAATTTTAAAAATGTGAATTTCCCACAAATCAAAAATAAGAACAATGTAATTTGAACAATTCCTTGGATCTCACATGGTCTAGTTTCTGCATACAGTTACATCTAGAGAAGACAGTCCAGCAGTCAAAAGTAACTAGAAAATAACTCCCGTCCTTACCTGCATCTTTCAAAGAACAGCAAAATAATCCATTTTATAATCTACTCCAAGCTTATCTTAAATAACATTTTTTTTATATGTCCCAATATTCTTCCTTGGCTCCTCCTCCCAGCGAAATGCCCAATATTCTCTCTCAACCTCAGTCAACAGAGTTGTTGTTTTGTTTCCCTTCTTTCTCTCTACACAGTCTCAAATCTGCATATTCTCTGAGGAGAAACAACTCTCCTTAGAGGGCGGGGAAAGGAAAAGCTGAGCTGGCTAGGTAAAGTTTTCCCTAGTAGGTGGGGGTGGTGATGAAGACTGAAATGCTCATATTTTAATCAACCTTGTTCCTGTGAAAATCCTATTGATTGGTTCACTTTAGTAGCTTCAATTTTCTCATATATAGGAAATCATTTGTAGATTATTCTGGGTTTTATGAGAATACCAACCTCCCCTCACAATTAGATAATGAGGAGAGAAAGAAAGAAGCATCTTATGGAAATGACCCATTCAGGAAAGGCTGAAACCAAGATGGCAGACTGAATAGACAAAATGGAAAATAATTCTTAATCTGTAATATTATTTGAACACTCTAAGGCCATCTTATCACTTCTTTTGAGATAATATGGTATGAAGGGATTTTCAGCGTCCTTATTCTAGGCCTTTGATTGCTCTGGGCTACTCACAGCTCAAGGAGAAATCTGATTTCCTTCCAGTCAATTCTCTGTTCTTTGTTCAATAGGTCAAAGGGAGTGTGATCAATGTGGTGAAGACTATTGGTCAAATGCACAGAAGAGTGAGTGTGTGCTGAAAGAGGTGGAATTCCTTGCTTATGATGAGGCCTTGGGATTCACGCTTGTCATCCTCTCCATCTTCGGGGCACTTATGGTTTTGGCAGTCACAGCTGTGTATGTGATATACAGGCACACTCCCCTTGTGAACGCCAATTACCGGGAACTGAGCTTTCTCATTCAGGTTTCTCTTGTCATCACACTGCTGTCTTCCATGCTTTTCATTGGGAAGCCATACAACTGGTCCTGCATGGCCCGTCAAGTCACTCTAGCTTTGGGCTTTTCACTTTGCCTCTCTTGCATTCTTGGAAAGACTACTTCACTGTTTTTAGCCTACAGAATTTCTAAATCCAAAACCCGACTTATCTCCATCCATCCCCTCTTTCGGAAAATCATTGTGCTGATCTCCGTTCTAGTTGAGATTGGCACATGCATAGCATACTTGGTATGGGAACCCCCAAGAGTGTACAAGAATGTGGAATCACAAAATGTAAAGATCATTCTGGAATGCAATGAAGGTTCCATAGAATTTTTATGCTTTATATTCGGGGTTGATGTCTTTCTGGCCTTGCTATGCTTCCTTACGACCTTTGTGGCCCGCAAGTTGCCAGATAATTACTATGAAGGAAAATGCATCACCTTTGGGATGGTGGCCTTTTTCATCATCTGGATCTCTTTTGTCCCTGCTTACTTGAGCACTAAAGGCAAGTTCAAAGTGGCTGTAGAAATATTTGCCATCTTGGCATCCAGCTATGGCTTGTTGGGCTGCATATTTGCTCCCAAGTGCTTCATTATTCTGCTGAGGCCAAAAAGGAACACAAATGAAACTGTTGGTGGAAGAGTCCCTGTTACAGACAAGAGCATCCAGTTAACCTCAGCCTCTATGAGCAGTGAGCTGAACAATACCACAGTGTCAAACATTGCCCCAGAGGACTAGGGCTGTGAGTTGCACTTGTTCTCCAAGCTGGGAGGTTGACATAACTTGACATTGCCTTTCATGTGGCCCCTGCAACAGCTGTCAGATGCTCTGGGGTCAAATAGAGGAATCAGATTCTGACAGTGTAGTCTTAGCCTGATAGACGAAATCCCATACTGTAAGATACCAATTAGCGTAAATTGGAATATTTAAAAAATATTGTAGGTGTTAACCATTTCATTCAAACTTTTTCATAATGCTTTGGTTTAAGGCATATGTACTAGAAGATGTCATAGGCACATGTGATCTTAAATGCTGAATAAATACATTTGGCCCCCGACTGTGTTTTTGTTCTGATATCTTGGCCTGACTTAGAAATTTAGATTAAACAGAGTAATGTAACAGGGAGCAAAAGAGACATATTGTTCTTTATCCTGTTGATGTTTCCCTGGAAAAGACAAATTCTCTCTGATTGAGGCAAAAATTACAGCTCACAAACTTTCGTTCTGAGCAGGAGGTTTGGTAAGAAAGATTTATGTTGCCAGGGACACGGTGGCATTCAGAGAAGATTGAAAGACCTGATATGTCAGCAAAACTCAATTCTTCCTTGAACTCATAATGGGAATAGACAAGTCTCTTCCAGAGGGTAGGCTTGGCCTACTTGTTCCAGATTTTCCTAGGGTAGAAGAAGTAGGAAAGTATATGAGTTTAAAAACTTTGCTCTGCTTCCAAGATAAAAATGGAAGGATTTAAGATGCCATCAAAGTAATTATTGAGCTAATTATATAGTGAATACCAAATGGCATAAAAGTAAATCTTTACTAGAGCAGGTACAGAAAGCAAGATATTTTTAGGGTAAATTGAATAATACATATTTGCCCTCTGATTGCCCAGAACTAACTAGAATTTAATTCTCATAATGGAAATGTTAAAAAAAATATTTTCAGTTTTCTTCTGGATATGAAACTCTTAAAATGACCTGTATATTTATGTGCATGTGAATTAAGTGTATGCTAAAACAGACTATGTAGAATAACTGATAAATCAAAAACCCATACTTGACTCTAGAAATCCGACAGGATGAGAAAGAGCTCTTTCTTCAGAAGAGTTAAATCATTTTTGTGAATATCAGTTAAATGAACTGGAGAGTTGGACGGGTTTGTGGCAGCAGGAAGCAATACCGTGATGGCCAACTCAGCAGGACAGGTCTGTAAGGAACTTATTTACTGATTTTCAAAGAATGATCATTTCAGACTAGACAAATGGGATGAGCTTCCTCTAATTTATATAGGACATCGACATCAAGTACCAGCAACACTCAAAAGAAAATGATGAGGGCCAATGGTATCCCAATATTTTCTGGGGAAGCATCTATTTACCCATCCACCTCCTGACATCTCTAAAGAACTTTTCACCTCCATCTTTAGAATTATTAGCAGAAAGTCTGCATCACAGTGTGAGAATCAGGGAGGTTTCCTTCTTTGTCCTGTTGTTCAACCCAGTGAAGGACTTTGGAAAAAAGAGGATGGTTTCTCAAAGTATGGATTGATAGGAAAATGAGAATCTGTAACTCAGTTATTTGCTCAGCTATACTTATACCTTGAATATACTCAATGATCTGTTTTGAGATTAAAATAAAAGCTGACTCACATGTCTACTGACTTGTTCTACTTTTATATCCAAAATATTTCAACCCAAGCATAATTCATTTCTTTTCTGAGATATTGGTTATTGAACATATGGTCTCTGAAAAGATAATTACAGACAGAGTCCATCTGTAATTATCAAAGAGTTCACTGTCTTCTTTTATAACACATGCTTCAGTAATGTTGTCTCATTGCCTTCTATGCCTTGCAATAATTTTTTTTCTACTTAGCAACAATAGGTTTGGGAAACTAAAGAAAATAAATATTATTCAAAACCAAGATATCAACTGAACTTGCCTGTTCAATTTTAACAATACTTGTACAACTTTGCAATTTTAAAATACAACTTTTATCTAAAATAGTCTGACATTATCACTTGATTTGGTACACACTCATTGTTATAGAAACTGACCTATGGCAGTTAAAGTGAATAATATATGACTGTCAGAGGATGGCTATCTAATTTTTAGTATTGTTTTATACTTTGTAATTAATTACTTATCAAGTACTGAAATATTTCTCATAGTACTGAAATATATTTTCTCTTTGGATGAATGGGTCACTTGAAAATCATTTCTAGTGAAAAATAAATGGCTGGAATCTCTTTAAGCACATGTTGCCTTGTAAGAAAATCTCACATGGAAATCACTAGTGATGTTCCCTGCTGTGGAGAAGCACGTGCTGGGCCTTGGGGAGCTGCTTAGAATTAATTTCAGGGGATTGCATCAAAACAATTGCTGGCTTGGGGAGCATAAAGTCTAATTGCTTGAATTAGAAAAAAAATGGCAAGCTATCACTTCACTCTGGTCAGCCCTGAGCAAAAGATTGAGATCTTTTGATTGCCAAAATGTTTATCAGTCTTCTCAAATCCACACATAAAATTAATTCCTTTGGGTTAAGGCAAAGAATATTCCTGCAGGAAAGCAAGAATCCTTTATCAAAAAGGGTAAGATATTCCAATCTCCTTAAACACAGTTAAATTCCAGTGACTCTACACTGTCGGTGGCATGTGTCCAGCTGCTTCACCTAACATTCAAGATCCTACAAACTCTTTCCCATCTTCTAATTTTAGTCACTTGTGGTCTGCCACTTTCTTGCCCATTACCCTATAACTCAAACCAACTGAAATCCTGGAATTCCTGGAATCCACTTTCTTTTTTCCTGCTTCTGTGTTTTCACACTTATTCCTAATTCTCTAGTAGAACTTGGTCCATCCATTCATCCGTCCGTCCATCCATTCATCCATCCATCCATCCATCCATCCATCCATCCATCCATCCATCCATCCATCACTGAAGGCTTAGTGTGCAGCAGACTGAGTTACGCCTACAAGGTACAACGATAAGTCATTGTCCCTTATCTCTAGGTATTCAGTATCTTTTGGGGTGATAAGTATAAACTGACAATTACTCTATGATATGATAACTTATGACAGAGATCACTGCAGGACTCTGGGAGCATAGAGGAAGGGCAAGGTAAGTTAGGGTCAAGGAAAGCTTCTTGGGTGATGTGACAGTTGAATTGATTTCTGAACAATAAAGAATTAGCTATATGAAAGAAAGATGAACTAATACATGCATGCCACTTAGCTTAGTGTTTGGAGTATAGTAGGTGAGTGTCAGCTTCCTTTCCCTTTTTTTTCTGCAGTCCTGTAGGACTTCATTTGTGCCTCTTTTATATCACTGGCCATCCTCTGCCTTATACTAGGGTTATCTGAGTCCATGTCCTGCTTCTTGCATGACATTATAATTTATTTCATGATGGGAACTTGCTTTCGGTATCTTTCTAGTCTTACCTAGAATGTACCTCAACTGAAAGTGCAAAGACAATAGAGGCAAAAGGGAAGGTTTAAATCCATTTGATCAAAGTAAGTCCTTCTGATTTTAACCTGTGTCATTGTGAAATTTATGGTACAGCTGGACATGAATGAGAAAAACAAAGGTTTTATATTCATTAAGATAATGTCATTTTACTATCACAATCATGGCCAGTAATCTTTGCTAATGGGTGAAGCAATAGCAAAGATAACTTGAAATTACATATAATTGTCATATGACTGATTTTATCTGTAAATATTCCAGGACTATTACATGTTATGTGGCTGCTCATATTGCCATCAAATGCACCATCACTCAAAATACTGCCTTTGGAATTTAGAACATAGTATTTTAGCAGTTCATCACCTTAACCAATCGGCCACCTCATCCTGTAGAACATATTATTTTAAATATCCTCAATTGTGAAAATCTTTTTCAGAAAACATTGTGGGTTTTTCATTTATTAAACTTGAAAGAAAAATGTAAGAGGAAAAGGACATATGCAAAAGGTTGAGTAGAATAAAAATCAGAGTAAAACAAAAAAATGCAATATTAATAAACACTTTGGAAAAGTATTTGCAGAATATACTGAAGCTGAAAAATATATGCCATTTGACCAAGCAAATTCACTCCCAGGAATATAATATACTTAACAAAAATATATCTGTATGTTTAACAAAAGAAATGAATTCTAGTTGATTTGCAGCAGCGCTAATGTAACTGCCCAATTAAGAAATAACCCATATGCCCACCAAGAGTAGAATGGGCGAATTAATTGAGACATAATTACACCATAATTACATAATACTGGACAGTAATGAGAATGAATAATTTACAACTATATGCAACAATATGGATGAATCTCACAAACATAATGCTGAGTGAGGGAAGTCAGACATACAGAAGAATGCACAATATATTTTTCTCAGTTATATGAAGTACAAATATATGCATAATGAATTTTTGCTGCTAGTCATCAGGTTAGTTGTTTCACTTGGGGTAGGTGGGTAGTGATGGAAAAGAGCACAAAGAGGGCCTCTTGGGGCTTGGTCATTTCTATTTCTTGATTGGGGTGCTGGCTGCATGGACATTTTCAATCTGTGAAAATGTAACAAGTTGTACACTGTACGCTTATGAAATATGCACGTAGTATTATTTGCTAAATGGGAGGTAGTTAAAAATTTCAACAAAAGTTCTTAAAATGCGATGATCTGTAGTAGACTGCAGACTATCCTAGCTTCCCGTGAGGCTTTGGGGAAGTCACTCAATTATTCTGGGTCATGTCCGAAAATAAGGCGGTTGAGATAGTGAATGCTTAAGATTGATTCCAGCGCTTAAGAGCGAGCATCTCCACCCTCTAGGCTGCTCTATGGAGAAAACACTCTGGGGAGTAAGGCTGAAGGTTGGGAGACCAGTTTGGAAGTGATTATGGTCATCTAGGCAAGAGATTTTGATGGCTTAGAGCAGGAGTAGCACTCTCAACAATTTTGGACTAGTTAGATGTTGTCACATCAGAATTTCTGATCTAATTTGGGCATTTGACACTTGAACACATTTGAAGTATGTGTTCAAAAGAAACAGGGGCACATTAGAAAGTTACCATTTAAGCATCTAATATCATTTCCCACAATAATTGCTGTGCATTGTACTGGCTGTCACTGCCTTTTGAAATTCTGACTCACAAGGGAGTTATTTAAGCTGACCAAACCACCTGAGTGGAAAATGATTTTCTTGAAGTGGTTCCGAGAACTGACTAAAGTTGAAAATAAGAATGAAATATTCCCTGCTTCCTTTTTTTCCCATTTTAATGTTTAGATATCTACCGATAAAAACTTGTGTCAATAAATACAGTCACCTTTATTTTGTATAGTGATCCTCATAAGAAGTGTCACCAGATATGTGCTAGGTGCTGTGAAGAGAATTAAAATGGACCTGAGATGCAGACGATGTTCTTATTCTATTAAAAAAAAAAGGTAGGTTGACACAAACCATTTCTTAGTGCAAAAGTGGAACATAAAGACACAATCTCTTTGAATCAATGTCGTGAGTTGAATTATGTCCCCCCAAAAGATATGTACAAGTCCTAACCTGTGCTACCTGTGAATGTGCCTTTTTTGCAAATAATGTCTTGAAATGACATTGTCCTGACTTTAGGGTCGGCCCTAAATTCAGTGTCTGGTGTCTCTATAAGGGAAAGGAGAGGGAGGTTTGATAGAGAGGAGCAGGCCATGTGCAGACTTTGGAACGAGTTACTACAAAGGTACATCATGGGAACACAGGCTCAGGCACAGCAGAAACTTTCCGCAAATGACTGCTTTATTACTCACACAGCACAACAGGTCCAAAAGAGTAGGGGAAGTGATCTCATCATGGCGGGTTCCCCAGGGGAGCCAACTGCTTGGGTCGGAGTTAGTGGATAGCAGCTCTGCATGCCCCACTTCATGTCACCGGGAGAGAAACTCTGTGCATGAGGGTGAAATATTTACTCAGCCCAGGGGGAATGGGCTATTAAATAGACAATTTATGCCCTGATAAGCACCTAGGGCTGCTTATTCCAAGTATCCAGAAGTAAGGTCTTCTCAGGCCTTTTCATTAGACCTAGCTTCTCCCCTAGGTTGTGGAATGGACACAGACTGGAACATTGTTGTGCAATAGCAGTGGAGACTGGGGTTGACCAGGGCTGGGACACGGCCACTGAGTGTTTGTCTGTGACTTCTCCAGCAAAGACAGGTGCAGAGATGGGAGGGATGCTACCATAAGCCAAGGAATGCTGGAGCCTCCAGAAGCTGTAAGAGGCAAAGAAAGATTCTCCCTGAGAGCCTCTGGAGTGAGTATGGCCCTACCAAAATCTTGATTTCAGAATTCTGGCCTCCAGAACTGTGAGAGCGTAAATTTCTGTTATTTTAAAACCTCCAAGGTTGTGGTATTTTGTTATGGCAGCCCTAGAAAATGAATGCAATCATGCACAGATATGACAGTATTGCAAAGGATGTAAGGTTGCAGCCTAATCAGCGTGTTTTATTTTAGTCCCTCCCAAAGACCGTAGTTGATGTCTGCATTTTCTTTGAAGCCCCTTTCCATCCTTCACGGCACCCCACTTTTTGGACTGGAGTTTATTGATATATATGTCAAGCATAAGGGTTTCTAAGGCAGAGTATAAGTGATTTATTACTTATTTATTAGGTTTATTTTTGACCTTTGCTTTATCAACTTCTGTTTAAAACAAACCTTCCTTCAGTGTTGAGTAGACTGACAGTGGTCTCAGAGAGGCCTGGACTGGGAAGGCAAAACCACAGTGATATACTTCAAAGCTCTAGACTTAGAACTGGCTAGAATTAGCAGTGCAAAATGACTAAAAGCAAAGACTTTGGAGTTATAAAAACATGGTATGGGATCAAAAGGGAACTTTTCCACCATGTAACCCCAGGTAACGTATTTCACCTCTCTAAAGACAAAGCCGGCACCTAGTAAAAATTCACTACTAATATTATTTGCTGTTTACCTCTTATGTTTGTTTAGTTCTAGCCCTCAGGATTAGGCATTTTAAACCCCATTCAGTGGGCAGTGAGTCCTCCATTTACTGTGGTGACCAGGGACGCCTCTGGGCCACATATTCCTAAAATCAGAAGCTAGGAAGTCATTTTCGACATTTCCTTTTCTTTCAGCTGTGAACCTGCCCCATCCTCCCCATTCCCCATACCATCATTTGTACACAAACACCACCCACCAATTATCCACCAAATTCCTGCCAATTCCAACCTCGAAATGGCTCTCAGATCTCTCCTTTCTGCTTTATTCACTCAATCCTTCAGCAACGCTGGCCTCAGTACCTCCCCCCTCCCTTAACCCTGCTTTTCTCTATTTATGCTTATCTCTATCCAACATATTACTTATTTATTTCTCCCTCTCTCATATTTACTGCTATATCCCCAGTCCCAAGGACAGTGCTTGATGAATATTGCATGTACTCAAAAAGCATCTGCTGAACGATTGAATGAAGAGCGAATAAAAGAATGAAAGAATAAATTCCCGAGCCACTAACCTCTTTTAGGTCCAAATCACATGCATTTGGATTGCTGCAGCCATCTCGTAACTGGTCGACCTTTCTCCAGGCTTGCTTCATGCCATTTATTTTCTGTACTACACCGAGTCACCTTTCCAAGGTGCAAATCTAATATAGTTACTCCCTGGCTTAAAATCTCTAGCAAAACTTTGTATATTGATTGGCTTTATTAATAAAACTAAAAACAAAACCCAAAAAAACCTTAAGGGCCCCTCAGCATTCGGTGCTTGTTTCCTGTTAATCAGTTGAGGTTCTTTCTTCCCTTCCTGGGTGTTGTGTTTCGATGTTCGTCGTAGAGCAAGGATGAGACCAGCGAGATGGATGCATAAAAGGAGTACAGAGGGCTACTGCGCGCTCAGGCAAATAGCAGCCTCACTGTTAACTCCATGACCTTTTATTTTAGTTTCTTAAACAAACAACAGCTGTGAGTATGAGCACAAAAACAAGCGAGCCTTGGGACTTGTTTTGTTACATTCTTTAAGCAAGATAGCCAGCCTTATTTACAGCCCAGTATGCAGAACTCCCTATTCTCAAGCAGTTCAAGGAATTGTTTGCAGTTCCTTCACCTGAGGCACCTGCTTGCAGGCCATCCTCAGGTCAGGTTTGTCCTACTCTTAATTCCTTAACCCTTCACCTGGGGTGGCTCCCCTTCTCTTCAAGGAGACTATAATTCTCTGAATTCGTCTTCTCTGAGGACAGATGTCTCTTTCTGCCTGGAATATTCCTCCCTTCTCCGTCCCACTTTTGAAAGTGGATCTTCCTCCAATCCTTGAAGACTCAGGTAACATATCGCTTTCTTCTTGGAAGCTTCCAAATTGTTTCTCTCTATTAAGGTGATATCAGCCATCTTCCTTGGTGCTGCCATAGCATCCAATGTCTACTTTTATTGTAGCACTTCCATCTTGTGCTACAAGTGCTTTGGAATGGGGCACTTCGAGGTGAGGGTGCCCTGTATTTCTTGTTCCTAGCAGAATACCTGACATAAAATAGGGGCACAGGAAATGCTTTTTAAATATAACTATACAGTATCAGGTGGCTTGATGAATTGGGAGGCTGGTGATTTTGAGTTAGTGTAATCAAGATATAGAGGGAAGTAAACATAATAAGTCACATTGTAAAGTTTTGTTCATTTCTTTTGTATGCTGGATGGTAGGGGTCACATTTCATTCTTTTTCCATGTGACTATCCCATATTGCAGCACCATGTGTTGAAAATTTTTTTTTGTGGGAGGGAGTTGGGGGGGGAAGTGCATGGGCCAGGAATAGAACCTAGGTCTCTCACATGGCAGGTGAGAATTCTATCACTGAATTCCCCTTGCACTCCCTAAATTTTTACTCATTTTTAAGGTTCCTAAGAAGTATTGACATCACATTATATTTTAGTCCATGACTGTGGCCATATTGGACCTTCCCTAAAAATATGGTCTTGCTAAAGAGTACTTTAAGCACCATTACAAAGTTTGAGATGACTTAAATAGTCACTAGCCTGTGGAAAAAGTCCTATTGGTACATTCACTCATCAAGATTAACACGCATGTTGTCAGCTTAGAGTCTCCCGTCTATTGGGCCAAGTAAAGCTGGCTGAACATAAACCTCTACACACCACTGAGATCAAAATGTTTGCCTACCTACTAAAGTTCAAGGCTCACAGCCACATTTCCTAGCTCTACTGGAAACCTCTTCACATGAATATTTTGCCATCTCCAAATTCCACACATTTGTTCAATTTTTCAGTATGGGAATTTTCAATTCCCAGCTAAACAAATCTTGCACCTATTGAGAAAGCATCAGACAAATTATATCCTTCTTTTCTTTCTGGATTCATAACAGACTAAGGCATAAGTCAAAGAGTTGCAAATGGGAGCCTAAAATGCCATCTTTATTAAATAAACACTGAATCAGAGATACAATTTATGATGAGAGGCAAATGCAATTCCTCAATCTGATCTCAAGAATTAAGTAGACTTACCTATCCAGTCCCAGGCTGTCCTAGATTGGGGAAGGATAGTGAACTGCCCACATAAGACTTGGGTTATGGGGAAGCAAAGGAAAACTCCCACACCCTCTGGGCTGCTCACTCTCAAAGAAAAAAGATAGATAGGCTCGCCTGAGCATGCTCAACTCTATCATTGTACTTCTTCTGGGGAGGAGACAGTAAAGCAGAGATGCCAGTGGTGTAATACTAATTGAGCTTCCTCAGTAGGGATGAGCGTGGAGTATGGAGGAGGCATTCCCACCTAGAACCATGCACATAATAGAGGCTCAAAAAGTTTTTGTTATGTAATCAACAAAAATTATGTATATTAGGAGGTGTTACTGTTCCACATTAGTATTTGTATTAGTTAGGGTTCTCTACGGAAGCAGAATGAACAAGGAACAAACGCAAATATAAAATTTATAAAAGTGTCTCACGTGATCGTGGGAACACAGAGTCCAAAATCCGCAGGGCAGGCTGTGAAGCCAATGATTCCTATGGAGGGTCTGGATGAACTCCACAGGAGAGGCTCGCCAGCTGAAGCAGGAAGAGAACCTGTCTCTTCTGAATCCTCCTTAAAAGGCTTCCAGTGATTAGATTGAGCATCACTCATTGCAGAAGACACTCCCCTTGGTTGCTTACAAATGGAATCAGCTGTGGATGCAGCTGACGTGATCATGATCTAATTCTATGAAATGTCCTTATCGCAAAAGACAGGCCAGCACTTGCCCAACCAGACAAACAGGTACCACCACTTGGCCAAGCTGACACATGAACCCGACCATGACAGTATTTTTGTTCCTTTTGAGATCCTGCGATTGCCTCTTAGTCCTGGCATATGTGTGGATAAAGATAAGGTAATTTTGTAGTCTTACAGAGAAGACCCGATGAATCATTTATGGATGGCTCACCATGAACTCTAATGATGGATACATAAAATATCTGCCATCTTTCTTGCCTTTTTATTTTTTTCCTAGACTATATATATATTTTTTGCATGGGCAGGCACCGGGAATAGAATCTGGGTCTCTGGCATGGCAGGTGAGAACTCTGCCTGCTGAGCCACCATGGCCTGCCCCCAGCCTATATTTTAATACCAACTAAAAAAAGTACCTAAGCATGGAAAATAAAACCAACAGTGCCCTTTTATTCATTGTCTTTTTGTGCACTCTTGATTTTCTAGTTCCAAGGAAGTGAAATCACCTTAAGAACAAGTTCACTCAATTTGTTTTCCAACTGTAGCCTCTATCCAGACTTCTAACTTAAAGGCTGGTAATGGATACATAGCTTTGACCTTAATGCATTAATGTTGCATTTTAAAAGCAGGGTGATATGGGTCCATGTGATGTTTCTTGGATTTGAAAGCTTGATCATTTAATAATGTCATGATCCCTATCACTGAACAGTATCAGATGACCTGCTGAACTGGAATGCTGGTGTGGGGTCAGTGTAACCAAGATACAGGGGAACTGGTGAGAAGAGCTGACCTTTCAGAAAGACTTAGGGGCTACGATATAAAAATGTGCCAGCTGACAGATATATCCACCCAGTGCTTCCAAGCAAAGAACGAAGGTAAGAAAGGACAAAAGAAAGAACCACTGAGTTTCTCTGCCCATTTCTGGTAGGAGGCCATTTCCCTGGCAGAACGTGAGAAAAAATGTGGGTTGGACCAGGTGATGTAAGAGCAAGTGTTAGATTCCACTGGCCACTGAATATTTGCTAATTTCTTATTGTGGCCTATCAGTGAAGTTCAATGGCAGCGAAGGTAAGAGGAAAAAGGAGAGGTGAAGAAAGCCTGTGGAAGAATGAAGACATGAGCCTAGTCTTGAGGGGTTATATTCTAGTCAAGGAAACAGATGCACAGTCATTTGAAAAATGTTCACGATTTGGTCGGTATAAAAAGCCAGTTTAAGGACACATAAATTACCTTGGTCATATCATTTATCATCTCTGAGATTTTCTTCTTTTCCGTATTTCAGTTTCCTCATCTGTCATAAGGGAAGCCTGACGGTGCCCAACTTGGAAGGGTGGGAGAGATTATATGAGATAATGCATAGAAGGTGCTTCGCACAGAGGCTGGACCTCTGTGAATGTTGGCTTTTAAAAATAATAGCTACTAAATACTAGACGTGTGTCATTAAATCACCATAAAGTCATGTGCCTAGATCATGTTTTCTGTGGTTTCTATAAACAGTTTTATTGGGTTAACATTTGATGTTATGGCATTGTGCACATTTTTTTTTTGGCATGGGCAGGCACCAGAAATCAAAACTGGCTCTCCTGCATGGCAGGTGAGAATTCTGCCACTGAGCCACCGTTGCACTGCCCTGTGTACATTTTTGACAGGAGAAATGCATATTTTCCTCAAAACCATTCCACTATCCATTATATAACTTCTTTGTAAACAGTTGAATGATGATTCCTTCCCTGACTCCAAAATGAAATGAGAAGACTATATGAAAAGGAAATTCACAAAATAAGAAAAACAAACAGCTAGTGTATATAGGAAATAATAAATATGTTTAGCATCATTAATAAAAAGAAATAAAAATTAAACAACAGTGTGACAGTTATTGTCACATGTCCTATTGTAAAGATCAAAATGTCAACTCCCAGGATGAAAATGCAGAAATGGGCTTTCTCGTACTGGTGTGAGTGAAAATTTGTTCACATATTCTGGAAAGAAATTTGTATCAGAAATGTATCAAATGTTCTAGGGTTTATCTAATCCAATAATTTCATAGGTAGAAGTTTATCCTTTGGAAATAGTCCTGGATGTGTGGAAGTATTTATCTGTGGCATTGTTCTTATTTTCTACTTTCTCCCCCCAAAACCTCATTAAACTACAACAGCAAGAGGCTCGTTAAATAAATTATGGTATAGAAATATAGTAAAATGCAATTCAGCTATTTTAAGAGATATTTAATGGCTAGGGGAAATGTTTCTTGATGTAATGCTACACACAGAAAATAAAGGATCATTGAGGTTTTTATTAAAAGTTTGCAATGAAAAATGACATTCACAATTATAATTCCAATTACATAGGAAAATGTTCATGATATATCATGTAAAGAAAAAATAGGTTACAAAATAATATTACAGTAAAAAGTACAAGTTATAATTTTATATAAAAAGCATATTTCTGGCCGATACAGAAATACACATCAGATGTTAACAGTAATTATTGCTGGAAGCTGAATTATGTATGATTTCAATTTTACCATTTGTGTTTTATTAAATAATCAATTTTTCATTTAAAATAAAAAATTTTTTTTCAATGACATAAATGATAAAATATATATTGTATTAAAATAAATGTTTTAGTGTATGTCTCATGCAATATTTGGGACGTACTTACACCAAAAAATATTCATTGATTATCTGAAATTCAAATTTAACTGGGTCTATTAGTCAGGGTTCTCTAGAGAAACAGAACCAATAGGAGAGATCTGTAAATATGAGATTTATAAAGGGGTCTCATGCAACCGTGGGAATGGAAGAGTCCAAAATCCATAGGGCAGGCTGTGAAGCTGGTGGCTCCAATGAAGAGTCTGGACAAACTCCACAGGAGTCTCGCTGGCTAAAGAGGCAGCGAAAGAGTCTCTCTGCTTCCTTAAAAGCTTTCAGCTGATTGAATTATCTCATTGTGGGAGGCGTGCCTTAATTGAGCTCAGATGTAATCAGCACAAATTCAATCAAACTGCCTGATGATTCAGTCAACCAGCCATTGCAGCAATGGTCAGGCTAGTGCTTGTCTGACCAGACGACTGGGCACCATTACCTGACCAAGCTGACGCTAGAACCTAACCATCACAAACAGTTTGGCTATAGTTGTGAGAATACACTCTTGGCTCAGTTCCAGACACTGTAATCTAAGATGTACTGGGAACTGTGCCTTTGTTGGAAATCCTTGGTGAAATTCTCTCCTGTCACTTGGTCATTGAGGAGACCTCTGCTCTTAACCCAGCCATAAAGCAGCTCTCTTCTCATGCCTCCAAAATAAAACATAGGACTATGAAAAAATGGCTTGGAAATGTTTTTCAATCCCAACCATAATAAAAGAAATGAGTTTTTAAATACAACGGGATCACTTTTGCCACACAGCATATTATCAAAGATAAAAAAATTTGCTAAAGTAAAGTAAGAAATAGAATATCACATATATTGCTGGTGGGGTGTAAATTGATACAATGGTTATGGAGAAGGATTTGGCCATATTTTCAAAAATTAAAATTTATGATTTTAACAAAGAAATTTTACTTTTAGGATTTTAACATAAATATTTACTTGCTATATTAGTTAGGGTCCTCTAGATAAATAGAATCAACAGGGAACACTTGCAAACATAAAATTTATAAAAGTGTCTCATGTGACCACAGGAACACAGAGTCCAAATCCACAGGGCAGGCTGTGAAGCTGACAACTCCGATGGAGGGTCTGCATGAACTCCACAGGAGAGGCTCACCAGCCGAAGCAGGAATGGGGCCTGTCTCCTCTGAGTCCTCCTTAAAAGGCTTCCTGTGATTAGATTTAGCATCACTAATTGTAGAAGACATTCCCCTTTGGCTGATTACAAATGGAATCAGCTGTGGATGCAGCTGACGTGATCATGACCTAATCCTATGAAATGTCCTCATTGCAACAGACAGGCCAGGACTTGCACAAGCAGCCTGTGTGCACAGCTACCATAACTCGGCCGAGTTGATACATGTCCCTAACCATGAACTTGTAGATGTGCAAACTGACTTATGTATAAGAATAGTCATTGGGGCATCATTTATGACAGTGAAAGAATTGTAAACAACCCAAATACCCATCATATCTGAATAATTTATAGCACATCCATACAGTGGAATATTATGTAGCAATAAAAATAAAGTAGAGCCATATGATCTCCATAATAGAACTGAAAGAGTCAAAATACAGAATAGTCTATGTTTACATAATCATAACAACAACAACACATAAGGGAAATGTTTCTGAAAGAACAAATTAAGAAATGGAAAGTGGTATCTGCTGGTATCTTTTTGGAGCGGATATACCTTTAAGGGTATCTCTTTGGAGGATAAGGTGGGATGGAGATTTAATTATTATAATATACTTTTTTTTCCGTTTGTCTTTTGTACCAATGCATATACTAGCAATAGTAATAATAATAATATCCAAGTCCCCAAAACATTTCTGAGTAGTGGAAATTTTATTGCAGATTTTATAGGGAGATGAATTAGTCTTTGCATAACTCTTGGCAAAACTTAAGAAATATCCTCCATATCCATTTTGGTTCTCCTCTCAAAGTTGCTCTTAGCTATCATTTTCCAAATCTCTTTCCCAGTCCCTTTCTCACTGTCTCTTTTTGGCCTCCTAAATTTTTAAATCTCCTCCTTTCTCCTGACATGGCATTTGATTATATCTACTGCAATTAAAAAAAAAAAACAGTCCAGGATAAACTTATAGAAAAATGTTTTCTTGGGGGCAAAATAAAAGAAATCACACAGGTATGCTCTGTTTTGAGTCATTAAAGGCATTAATTCAAAAGTAGTATTCTTCCCAAATTTGCAAAGGAAGACAGAAGCCAAGTCAGCTTGCTATGTGATCACTGTGTCAAAGAATTAGTTTCTGCAGAATATATTTGAGTCAGTTATTAAACTGTTGTTTTTAAGATCCAAATCACCTTTGTATGCTTTGCTTTGTGACGTGAGGACAGGAACTGTGCTAACTGCATTTCCACTTTGTCAGATGACCTTGTTAGACTCCGTCAGTAGGGAGCACTCGAAGAAGCCTGGAAAGTTGGAGAAGGGAGAAGGACGTACTGCTTTCTGCATGCTTTTTCGAGTCTGAGCATGCCATTGCAGCAAAACTTCTTTACACTGACAGCAGCAATTCATTCCCATAGTTAGCAAATTAGTAGCAGTGGAATCCAGATTGTGACTTTAAATACCATCTATATACCAACAACTCCCAAATCAATATCTCTAGTTCAGATTGCTCCCCCAATTCCAGGCATATATTCCCAACTACCTGTTTGACATTTCCACTTGGATGTATAAAAAAAGCATCTAAAATTTTCAGGTCCAGGACAATAGTCTTGATTTCCATTCTCTCAAATTTCTTGCCCACCATCTTTCCATCTCAGGGATTTTGTCCAGTTGCTCAAGTCAAAAACTCATTTGCCATTTAATTCCTCAAATTCTTCTGCATTGCATAACCAATCCATAGAAGGTTCTGTCCTCCCAAATGCATCCCAGATCCAACTTCTCTCCATTTCACTGGTACCCAAGTTCAAGCCACCATGATCTCTAGTTTGGACCACTCTAGGAGCCTCCTACTGGTACCTCAGTTCCGGTAGTGTTTTGGTATAATCCAATCCCCATGCAGAAGCCCCAGGGCTCTTGCTCTAATACTGTACTTCTGCTCCTTGAAATTGTCCAGTGGCTTCCTGCCCTCAGAATCAACCCAAACTTCTCTCCACAGTCCCAGAGCCCTCATGACCCGGCCTCCTTCTGAGATAATTTTCTAGTTTTCTTTTTGTCCCTTGAACTTGCCAAATTTCTTTTTACTTCTATGTCTTATTTGTCCTTCCTGCTACCTGGGGTGCTTTTCCTCTAACTTTTTCTATGGAAAAAACTAATCTTTCAGGTCAAATGTCACCCCCTTCCTTAAGAGTTGCCTTCCTTAACACCTTATTTTAAATCACCATACTGCCTCATCTAAGTGTTCTCCAGCACGCCACCTGCTATTTTCTTCACAGCACTTGTCCTCTCAGAAATTATCTTGTTTAATTATGTATATTCTTATTTATTTATTGCCTGTCTTTCCCCTACTGGGAGGTGAGCCACAGAGGGCAGTGTCTTATCCATCAAGTCAACTATTGTAGCTCCAGCATCTGGGACAAAATTTGGCACATCAAAATACCTAATAAATATTTGGTGAATAAATTAATACATCTAGACAGATCAGAAATCCAATGAATTTCAAATGTCAAAAGAAATTTCTTCCCAAATCTAGGCACCATCTTAAGCATTTGCATTACTCTTACTAAAATAGGCATTCATATTTTCATTTTTTAGATGAGGAAATTGAGGCTCAAAAGGCTTAAGTAGCTCAAATAACTTACCTACTTTTACCATCTTTACCAGAATTGGGGTTCAAACTCTGGGCCTATCTGATTCCTAAAGCTGGACCCTTTCTAAAATTAGGATGCTTTAAGGATCAATAAGAAGAGCTATTGTCAAATAAATTCTGAAGTTATAGAACGTAAAAAGTAGGGATGTATAACGATGAGGAGCAAACATTTATTAGAAATAGAATATATGTAATGAAAACTCGTGGGAATGGCAGGTAAAAAATGTTTTATAAACTCGTAAGAATGATCAGCCATCTCCAGTGTGGAGTCAGGAGACTTGAGTTCTATTTCTAGCTCTAAGGCTAATTAGCTTTATGACCTTGGGTGAGTTCAGAACTTCTCTCATCTGTAAGATGAGGGAGCAGGTCTCTGGGACTTCTGGTGAGCACACCATCTAACTGTGTAATTGAGCAGTTCTACATATGACATAAAAATGAACTAGCTTATCCCATGCAGACAGTGTGAATCATCCAAGTTTAAGTCAAGCAACAAAACAATGAAAGCACAGGTCCACTATTCTTCCACTAAAATATGTTTGTATCACTAGACAAGAAAATCTATTCTTATTATTTAAGATCTTATTTAAAATCTTATTATTTAAGATTTGTGCCCTAAAAAGAAATTTGTGAAAACATTAAACAATGTAACATTTTTTTTTAAAAGTTCGAGTTAGCTAGCTTGAGGCCAGAATAATTCCATAAGGTCTTTGTTGTTTAGAAACTGTTTCTTCTTCACACTGAAAAATCAAATGAAAGATTCTGTTTTCTTTTCTGTTGGTTGCATCATGGGAGGGCCCAGGGGGATGTTTATTCAATTAGATGGATGAAGCAAGGCTTACTGTTTATTTGTCCTGAATTATTTCTAAATGGAAGCATTAATATACCCTGATTAAAGTCTCTTCTCTGTGGCTTAGTAACTCGCTATTATTTAGGGGTGGAGGGATACATCAGAAAGTTAAAAAAAAAAAAAAGACAATCAACTAATTAATTGATTGCATCACAAATTAAATTTTATGAAACCTCTGTCCAGAGCTTGAGCATTTGGAGGACCTTGGCATTCTCACAGTAGGGATCACTGAAACCTGTGCCCATAGTAGTAGACAGGTGATGAAGATGCTATCTCCCTTCCCCCAAGGGTGCCACTTCTCTTTCCAGCTTCCAGAGGAGAACATGGAAGAGACGAGGACAGAATGTTTACAGAAAGAGCCCTGGACTGGAACCTGGCAGTCCTGAGTTCTAGTTCTGCCTTTGAAAGGGATTTGCTATTATTTTGGGTAGGTGACCATCTTTTCTGGGCCGAGGTAGTCAAAGGATTGGAGCAGACTCTCTATGAGACATTTATTGGGGTTCTCTAGTCTGTGATTTTATCACTGAATTTTTGGTCGAGGGGAGACTAGAGGAAGTAAGGTTGGTTGAAGGGGGTACCTCAACGGAGGACTATGATGAGTAAGGAACACTTGCAGCTGAGAGAGCATACTAACACAGCACATTGGATGGAGGAGTCCACCTGATGGATCTGCCTGGCTCTCCACCAGCAGACAGGCCCATGGCGTGGGACTGCCATCCCTTGGCTTTGTGGCCCACACAGGTCAGACTCTCTAGGATGATTCTAACCGAGACTTAACTAAGCTTTACCACAAGAGTCAGGAGAGGATTTTAACCTGATGCAGGCTCTCTGACTAAATCGGCTTTGTGCAGCTTGTCATCGGAGTAGCAGAACAAGAGCCAGTTCTCCCAAGAGGAGAAGAACTATTTGTTCAAGTAGTTATATTTAATAACGTGGAACCTCCTGGGACAGACTGATACAAGAAGATGTTATTTATTCTCCCTTCACAACCCAAAGTGTCACATTCTTCTAGGTCAAAGCTGCCTCTTGTTCACCTGATTTGAATGCAGATAACATCTATTTTAGTAACCTCCAAGAATCCTATCTCTCTAGGACAGAAAGGGAGAGAAAAAAGGACAACATATATAATTCCTTAGGTTGCATTTTTCCAAATTGCATATTTCTGGGGGTCTTGATGTAGTAAAACTAAGTGTCCAGATTCATTTTGGACTTTCAGCCCATTTGTGTTACGTTAGTTATGTTGGAGAGTCCTGAGGCTGGAAGACCCTTCAGAGACTAATCTATGCTGTGCCGGGGAAGTGGCTCTCTGAAAACACAAGACCAGATTTATAGCATGTCTTGATTTCGGTGGTGTAAATACTTTCATTGTGGCAAATCTCAAGGAATCCAGGGGATGTCCCTGGGTGGTGGAGTTGGGAATTCATGCACAGTATTGGCGCTCCTGCACCGGTAGAAGCCGCTTCCTGCCCAACCGTGAACATTTCAAATGAATAGATATGCACTTACTGAGGAGCCTGGAGATGATGCAACTTTATTAGTTAATGCTGTCTAAAGGGTTGATATGATTTAGGGAGTTGGCAGCTTCTAGAGAGAGGACTACAGGAAAATAAAGAATCTCAATATAATTGAAATGAAAGCTGCAGACTGAAGCCAGTCTGAATTTCTGAGCATAAATCTGGTGAATACCATCTTAGAAGAGAAACAGATGTCAGTATACATATTGTATATGTGTGTTTCATATGTGATGAAAATGGTATTCCAGTCAACAGGAAAGGAGGTATAGTGGTCATGAATTTTTTGCCCAAGGTGAGTTCAGGTAGGCAAACATGTCATTTTTTAATATGAGCCAAAGTAATGTGGCTCAGATGTTCTCTACCCAGCCACCCTTTTCTCTGAGAATGCATACTTAATCTGCCTAATTAAAGGTAATTCAACCACTTTTGGCATAAACTCAGTCCCTTAGGGTTTTCTTTCTTCTCCTTCCCTCCCCACTGGCCCATCTAGTTCCTCTGGAGAATCTGGCAAGGCTGTAGGTAGCATTGGGGACTGGGTCTCGGAGTTCATCCCCCAACCTGCTGGCCTCCTCGAAGCAGTAGCTTGCCTCACAGGTCCTGGTGGTTGGCTTCTCTGTCTACTGCAGCTTCTCCCCAAGCCCCTCTTTGAGGTAGCTGTGTCCTGTACTCTTAGCCACAATGATCCTTCCATGCTGAGTGAGGCTCTCCCCCTCCTTCTTGGGCCGATCTCAGCTGCAGCTAGAACCCTCATCACTTGAGACTCAGTGTAGCCTCCATTTTTGGTCCTCTGCTTGGGCTGCTAGTCCCTTAGCCTCAGCCATGACTGGCTGCTCTGAGCTGCAGTGAACCCTCAGCAGTAGAGGTGGCTTTTGATTCTCGACTAATTTTGGCACCTCTCTGAGGGACCATGGAAAGTATCCAAATCTCATTTTCACTCCACCAGGAGCCATTTGCAGAGTGTGCTGCTCCTAACTGGATGGTGCTGCCATTTCTATTGTAATGTGGCTGCCCCAGGTGGCCCTGGGCACTGCACAGCTGAATCTTTGGAGAGTTTGCCCTTTACAAACTAATCTGGAGCTTCCATCTAGATGTTCTTGTGGTTGGCTTCCAGCTTCTCCTAGTCTGGAGAGGATTCTCTTTTCTCCCTCTCCTGTTATATGCTCTTTGATTCATGGTTTAAAATCTGTACTCTGAATCTTCCAGGCTTCTGCACTTTGGAACTCAAAGCTTTTAGTTTTTACATCGTGCAGCTTTTGAACAATCAAAAGGATTATTCTTTTTGCTGTTTCTATTATGATTTTGAAAAACCTATTTTGTTACTCCAAGCCCATAATTTGAATATTTTCTTTGTTTTGCTGGTTTATTTGTCAGTTTGGGGGATCCTCCCTTCCTTGGTACAATGAGACAATGAGAATTTTAGGTGGTTTTAAACAATAAAATGATAACTTTTTCACTTCTGTTAATCCTCCCAACACTCTGCGGTAGGTATCATTATGGTCATTTCCAGGTGACCACTAGAAAGCAGACTCTGTTACGTAACTTGACTAAGGACAGATACAACTCTTAGGTGGCAATGGTGGTAGAAAAGTGATTTAAATCTAGATCTTGTGAAAAATCCCAAGCTCTTTCCACTGTACCACCCAACTTCTCTTCTGCATTCAAGAAATTCAGTAGTCATGACAACAAAACAGAAATGTGAAACAAATTTTTTTCACAACATTTTTCAAATTTCAAGCCCTGTTTTAATCGTTGAGAATGTGGTGCCATCTGGAAGTGGCATCCCATTTTTAAACTGAGACATGGTGATTCATGATTTCCTGACCCATATGTATTGTTTACTAGTTTTAATCTTCCTTCTTCCCAATCTGCTCCCTACCAGCAAGGAGACAGATGGCTGAAAAATTGTGACATCCAAGCTGCTGCATTGTATAACTCCACGGGGCACCAATTATATCATAGTTTGTGTGAATGGCACCTTCTGGAATTGTGCAGCGCCCAGCCTGAGCAACCATGCATGACCCTGGCAACACTGGGATGTATCCTGCCTTTCACTGTGGTACTCAGCTCAGGCAGTGTTAGTCCTATGGTGGTCTGCACAGGAATCTGAATCCTTGCATCTTGAATCCTTCCTTACCTACTACTATCATAGCCCCTTCACTGGGTCCTGTTTGGTGCAGAGAATACTCCAAGCAAACAAATGCTGTGCTACTAGCTAAATTACATTTCCCCCTAACTCAGTGGTTCTTGACCAGGGGCATGCTGACAATGTCTGGAGACACTTTTGGTTGTCACAACTGGGTTTCTAGTGCTAATGATATCTTGATGGTAGAGACTAAGGATGCTACTTAACATTTTAAAGTGTATAGAGAGCTCCCCTTCACCCCCCAACAAAGAATGAAATGGCTCAAAATGTCAGTAGTATGGAGCCCTAATCAATCCCTTCTTGTTAAGTTGGACTGTTCCATCAGTGAACCCTGAGGATTTTCTTAGCTTTTTCATTCAGGCCTTTAACAGAAGCAGGCTAGGAGGCTCCTATCTCCTAAGTCCATGCCTTGTAGTTTCCTGTTGAGAATTTTCCATTCCCCCATAAGAAAAAGAAGCAAGAGTCCTTCCTACAGAGAACTTTCCTAAGCCGTTCACACATTGCCTTTTTCTAAGTTTTAGTGCAGCAAGAGGTGTAAAATATTGCTTAAGGGTGGAGGAAGCACATGGTTGGAATTGCCTAGAGGACAAAAGAGTAGAAGGCATGGGCCTTGAATGCCCCTGAGAATTCTTCTATCTTCATTCCTGAAGAACCCTTACAGGTGAAGACTTAAGAATACATCCCTCTGACCAAATAGAGCAGCTAGCCTGAAGGAGGTCATTGACATTTCTTTGAATTGTCTCATTTTATCTTAGAGATAAATGTGAATTTCTGTGCTATGCTGTAATATACCTGTTAATTTTTTTAATTTTCAAAGCACACTTCAATAAGCAGCTATAGAACAGTTCCCAGTGTTTGTTACCCATGTTAATTGTTATAAAATTGTTTTAAATTATCAGATACTTACCTCATTTTGTTTCTCCAAGTATTTGACTAAAATAGAAACTCCACAAATAGCCAGGTATTTACCCTGTTGCTTTGCTAACTCCCCTCCAACATTAAAGAGAGAAATACCGTGATTACTTTGGGTTGGGCCAGGATGAGAAATGTTGAACTGTCCTGTGGTATCCAGCCACACCTGAATAAAAACAATGGTCCATCATAGCAGCCAAACTCAGGAAGGGGTTGAATAGCAATAGTGGACACATCATGAGTGACACAGGGGTTATGAATATGCTTCAAAAGGAGAAGGATGAAGAGGAGATAGCTGTAATCTTGGGACTAGAGTTATATGGAGAATGTGATAGTGTTTCAGCCAGAAAGTCAGACTATCCCTTGCTGGGTAAGAGCAACAGATAGGTTTCTGTATGAGAATTTCAGTAGGAGATGTCAGGACACTGGCCTGAGTGGAGGGTGTCCCTGAATTGTCTGTCAGCCCCAAAAGGGATATGGCCAAGTTTATCAAGTGGCTCTAACACCATTGGCTCTGGTGGGCTCCATTGAGATCCTGACCTGAACTGACAGTGGAAAAAGCAGTGTTGTTTGTGCTAGATATTACCAGGTCATAAAAAAAAAAAGATTTTTATGGGGTCCTCATAGAGGTGCCCTTGAAAAGGTAGTACATACTAAGAAAATATTACAATGATAGACTTTCTCAGGGACTGAGAATATGGGTGCATATGGAGAGCCTTCAAGTTTCCACTTTTGAGAAGTATGCATTTTTGAGGGTCTAAATCTATTGGCTCCTTGCCTTCTGGATTGGTTTAAAGCAAATCACAGGGATGGTAGAAAGTGGAGCAACATGCTCTAAAAGAGAGGAGATGAAAGGTTTTCTGATTAATAATAAGATCAGGGGAGTTTTAAAGTTAAGCATGGAACAGAGGTGGAACATCTCATAATGAACATGATGTGGTTCAAGCACTCGTGCTGGTAAGAGCTTCTTGTCTCCTGATACCATGAATGGCCTTCCAGCCACAGAAATAGCCTGAGGGTCCCTATAATTCTCCATTTTGCTACAGTTAATGGAGGAAACAGGAGAAAACTGAGGGAACAGACAACTATAAGGAAGAGGAAGGGTGGCTGGAACTTCATCTTAGACTTAAGCTCAAGACTGATGGCTGAGGCTGACATAGCCATAGAGAGGCAGGCAGGCCAAAATGTTGATCTGGGCAGTGGGAACTTAAAACCTCTTAGCTGAGATCTGAGGATATTTCATCCTTTGCTGGGTGTTGGAAGAACCAAGTGATGGTAAGCTGCAACTTTTGAGGAATGACTTTCCAATGTTGGAAAACATGCACAAGTGCTAAAGGTAGTTGGAAAATGGGTTTGGGGTCCCAGGCAGGCACTAACTAGTCTCTTATGATACCAGGCCCCTCCCATGGTCACTTTAGACCATTCCCCAGCATTTGATTGCCCACCATTTCTGTCCCCCTTTTCCTGTATCCTCCTGCCTCTCTGCCCTCAGACCAGCGGGATAGCAAATAAATCACTCAATGTCTAGTCAAGAAAATAGAGTCCTCATCAGGAAATTAAATAGAGGGAATTTAGTGTGGGGAACTAGTTACAAAGTTTTTGGAAGCACTGCATGGCCAAAATGGGAGATAATGAGGTAGCACAGAAATTAGCAACAAAAGGAAGCTACCATTCTTAGGGCTGAAGTGACAAATAGAGAAAGTGGTACTCCTAGGGCTCAGAAAGTAGGACCACTGGTGGGAGCTGAAAGCAAGGGACTGCTCTGAGGAACCTGAGAAAACAAATGGCACTGCTGTCTGATAGGAGCTAGAACGATAGGCTGAGGCAATTGCTGCTGGAGATGTTGCCTGAACAGAGAAGGGGGTAGTATTCTAGTTTCTCCCTTCCTCCTGTCTCAGTACCCTCCCCCACCAGACTTGAAACCTCAGGCTCTCATTAGCTGAACCCAGATGGAAATCAGTAGGCAAGGGAGTCTGAGAAATATAGTGTGCAGATGAAAGACTGAGCAGAACAGGGGAATGGTAGGGGAATGGAACTGAAAGAAATAGAAAAATGATTAGCATATAGGCGAAGATGTCAGTACAGACAGAGGTAAGGTACTGGGCATGAGTTCCAAGATGCTTTAGTGCTTTCAATTAGTCTATGCATAGACCCTTACAAGACCTTACAAAATTACTTTCTGCTCTCTGAGTGTCTCTAAATTTTGAATTCCTGAGGTTAATGGTAGGATCTGAGGAATCCTGATCCTGGCTGATGTGAAGAGTGCTCATGTGGAAGGTCCAGGCTAAGGCTGTGTATTAAAGAGGACTGACTGGTTTCCATTATATCTGCTCCACAGATAGGGCCTTGTGCTAGAGTGTGCATCAGACAGAAGCCAGGAGGCTCAGACAGGTACTTCTGACATGCTCTAGCCAACAGATGTTCATAGAACGGACCTGAGAAATGAACTGATTTTGATGATTTCTCTGGGCCTGAAGAATGGAAGGCAGACTGAAATAGAAGCTACTAGGCAGGCATGATGAATGAAGCTTGTGCAAAAAGAGGTAGCACTGAATAGAGTTACAAGACTCTGCTCCGTTTGGGGTACTACAAAGGAGAATTGTTCTATCAGAAATCAATGATTTAAGACAATATTAAGAACTTCATAATGACATCCCAGGCTCTGGAGTGAGACAGATCTGGGTTTTAATTCTAACTTTGCCACCTTTGGCTTTGCAACTTCGAGAAAATTATCTAGTGTTCTATAATTTCAGTCTCTCCTGTAAAATGGGGATAATGGCAATACCTCTTAAAATTGTGATGAAATGAGAAGATGCATGTAAAATCCTTGTCTCTGTGCTTGGCATATAGTAACACTGTTATGTTTTACTGAGTGCTTACTGTATGGCAAGCAATAATTATGTCAATTTTTATAGCAATATTTATAACAGCAATTATTATTCTGGGTTATATTATACATGCAAGCCCATGGCTAGAGTGGGTCTTTTAGAATAGACCCATTATCTAAAGGAGGTTCTTGGATCTTCTGGGAGGTAAAAATGGCCATTAAGTGCCCTCAAAGTCCAGGGCACAGCATGAGAGCACATGGGTCTTTGAGTGTCAGTCTATAGGTAAGCTGCAAAGATGCAAGTTGTTGTACATCTTCACACTGCAGCAACAGTGTTTAGGAAGAGATTTTTCAAACACATTGCATTGTCCCAGTTGCTACACAAACCCTCTAAAGCCATTGTTGCTACCTGCCTATGCTGCAAACTCTCATCTGGAGGCCAGTGTTGGACACAACAGGGCAGTTCAACATTATAATAGTATCCTACCCAGCATGGTAAATAGTCTGGTTTTTTGAAGTCGAAGGATCTGGGGACCTTCGGCATAATGAGCTCTGAGCCTCAGTTTTTCTCATTTGTTAAATAGGAATTATAATTGTCCGCACCTTGCTTAATGAGCGCTTTTGTGAAAGTGCTTGGTGATGGTAAGCATTTGCATGTGATGGTATGATCATTTTAAATGTACTATCATATGTCTTCTTGTGGAAATATTTCTGCCTCCACAAGAAGATAGGAAGGCTTCTTAAAATATAGAAAAATAATAAGCATATCATTGGGATGTGAAGAGATGTTTTGCTCTGAAATTTAGGTGCAAGTCTGATTCTGCTGAAAAGCTTTTGCCTGGAAGAACCTGGCTTGCCCAGTACACTAGTCTTTATGTAATGGTGCTCCTCACCCTTCCCCCCAGGACTGTGCCACTAAGCTGTCCTGACTGTGGTGATGTCAGTTAAGAAAGAGCTTCCTGTGAACCACAAGTTTGGCATGCTCCCCAGGACTGCAGGCTTTGTGGGCTGTATTTTATAATGACTTTTAAGACACGTGCTTCTCAAATCTTCTCTCACTCTGACATCTGGGTTAGAGACTGACACTTTGATGACATGTGCTGGGTGGGCTCACTTTGTCAGGTAAGAAGGCACTTCTACTCAAATCCAGATACCTAGCTCTATTTTCCAAAAGCATGTGCTTGGCTTGTGTGCAGGAGACTAGATGGTCTTCACAATCAAAGATTGAAAATCTGTGTGGTTTTACTGGTTTCTCTCCCCTGAGAAAAGTGAAAGAGGAAATGAATTCAGACTTAAGTTAACTTTTAAATCAGTCTGTCCTTATTATAGTGAAGGGTAGTGGGGGAATTGTGTTCACAGAATACCAATCTAAAATGGGTCTCTGACAGAACACCAAACACTTACTGCCCTATAGAGTAAAATTCCCTTGGTTCTCATAAATGGATGGGCTTCTCTATTGGAATACCTATTCCTCTTTTAAATACTGAGGATACGAATTAGTCTTGCACACTTTAATCAGTATATGTTCTTTGAATTCAGTGGTTACATAGAACATTGTTTCATTTTACCAAGTTTCAGCCTAGAGCTGAAATCACGAAGTCAATGAGAAGTCATATCAGCCTTCAGTTCAGTTCTCATTAAGCTCTAGTTTGGAATGAATCAAAGGAGCTTATCTGAAATTATAAATGACTATGAATACATTATGCATTAGAGATAAAAACAAGCCAGCTCTTTGGAAAAGAGTAAAGGATAATTTAGTCAAGCATTATATTAAAGTATCAATGAAGAGATTAAAAATGATTGTGCTTCTCATTTTCCTTTGAAATTTTTTTCAGGTTTTGTGATCTGTAAATGTATTTTTTCAGCTTTCAATGGTCAGGATTAAAGGAATTACTTTCTATATAGTTTCTTCTGATTTCTTGATGGATCTTTCTTTGGATCTCACTCTAGGAATTCTTGTCAAAGGATAATTTGACGCTATCAAAATAGAACATCAGCAGTGACAGCAGTTCTATTTATTCATCCCAAACTACTGAAAATTCATATGGATTCGGAGCAGCTCTGGTAAGTTTGGCTTACTAAATCCTAACTCTAATTCTGGTTCCAAAAATTTGAAGTGTGCAAGAATTATTTCTTACTTACTTACTTATTTACTTATTTATTTAGCAGCCTGACCTCTGAGAAGTATCCACATCAAGTTTCCCAGAATAGACAAGAGCAACTTCCTGGCTACTAGAGGGCATCTCCCGACTCCATCTTACTTGGGTCCTTCCTTCTGCATTTCCAAACTGTTCCTTCTCCTCTTTCTCTAGACCTGTCTAACCTTCATTGTCTATACCACGTCTTAGGCTTCAAACCTTATGTTGGAATTATTGGCTTCTACTCCCCTTCAGTTCCATCCAGTCCAGTTAGTCACCAAATCCAATTCTAGCTCTGAAATATCTTTCTAAACAACGGTTGTGTTCAAGTGTCTCTCCTGAACAAATAAATATTCAATGCTCCACCTTGCTTACAGAATAAAGACTAACATCCTAAACCTGACATTGCAGGAAGGAAATTGTCTTCATCCTAGCCTCCTGTTTTAGCTTCCTGGCTGCAATGGGTTGACTTAACAACAGGAGTTTATTGGCTCTTGGTTTCAGAGGCTAGAAGGCTTGCGTCTTCCCAGGGTTAGAACTTGTACCTGTTCTGCAATTTTCAGGGTTCTTGGCTTTTGTGTCATACGGCAGTGCATGTGGAGGGATCTTCTACTTACTATGACAGGTTCTGTTGATTTCCAGCTTCTGGCTGCTCTCCAAGGCTTCTCTCCTTGTGATCTTCTCTGTAAGGCTTCTAGTAATAGAATGAAGAACCATTTTATCCTGCTGGTTCACACTAAACTGAAATAAGCTCATCAAAATATCCTATTTACAGTGGGTTCACATCCACAGGAGTGGATTAAGACTGAGAACATGTTTTTCTGAGGTCCGTCATTCTGAGCCACCATAACTACCCTTGGTCTTGTGTCTAATTTGTCTTATATTTATTTTATGCTCCAGGGAAACCAGATTTATAGTGGTTCTCCATTATACCCAGTGCTAAGTCATGCCAATTTCAATGATCATTTTAGTTAAAAAAGAAAAGCAACAAAAAAACTATATAAGTAACACTTGGTAGGGCGGGCCACAGTGGCTCAGCAAGCAGAGTTCTCGCCTGCCATGCTAAACCCAGGAGACCTGGGTTCGATTCTCGATGCCTGTCCATGCTAAAAAAATAAAATAAAATAAGTAGCACTTGGTGATTTTAGGCTATGTAGAAATACAGATGAGCAAAATGAAGAAAATAAGTATCTATAACTTGACAGCTCAGAGATAATTGCTGCCAACATTTTGTTATATTATCTTTCAGATTTTTCTGATGTATATTTATGCATATGCAGATTTAGAAAAATTGAATTTTACTATATATTTTGATCTAATTGCTTAATAGCTATATTATTGAATGCAATTCCCTGTTCATATTGCTTTGTCATATTTTTAAGTGGCTATCAAATATATGGATGCTTATTTGAATATCTGATCTATTTTGAGCATGTAGATTGTTTTCAACTTTTTCAAAATTTTAAACAGTTTTTCTCCAAACTTCCCTGTAGCTAAAAAATTGCAGGCCTTTTTTGTTAAGTTTTTAAGGTTAATTCTGAAAAGTTAAACTGTTTTTCCAACAATTGTAATGTTTCTTATCACTCGTCTTTTCAAAACCTTAATTCTTTTTATTTTTCTTCTTTGGACCCATCTGTTCTAGTTTGCTAGCTGCTGGAATGCAATATACCAGAAAACGGAATGGCTTTTAAAAGGGGAATTTAATGAGTTGCTAGATTACAGTTCCAAGTCTGAGAAAATGTTCCAGTTAAAACAAGTCTACAGAAATGTCCAATCTAAGGCATCCAGGGAAAGATACCTTGGTTCAAGAAGGCCGATGAAGTTCAGGGTTTCTCTCTCATCTGGAAAGGCGCATGGTGAACACAATCAGGGTTTCTCTCTCATCTGAAAGGGCACATGGCGAATATGGCATCATCTGCTAGCGTCTTCTCCTGGCTTCCTGTTTCGTGAAGCTCCCCGGGGGGCATTTTCCTTCGTCATCTCCAAAGGTCGCTGGCTGGTGGACTCTGCTTCTCATGGCTATGTCATTCTGCTCTCTCTGAATCTCTCATTCTCCAAAATGTTTCCTCTTTTATAGGACTTCAGAAACTAATCAAGACCCACTCAAATGGGTGGAGACATGTCAACCCCTAATCCAGTTTAACAACCATTCTTAACTAAATCACATCAACCAGGGAGATGATCTCATTACAGTTTCAAATATACAGTATTGAATAGAGATTATTCTACCTTTAAGAAATGGGATTTATATTAAAACACGGCTTTTCTTAGGGGGTATACTTCCTTTCAAACCAGCACACCATCTTTCCATTTTTATTAATGTTTGAAGGTTAAATTCAGAGTGGGTAATCTAAGAAAGGTTCTGATCAAAGTTAAGAACAAAAGAATGCTGATTCCCTGGCTCTTATAGTTCATATGCTTGTCAACTCCAACTAGAGCTGTTAACTTAATAAAGCTTGCACTTAAATGGTTTATATTCAATTGGCCCTTCAGCCTCTCATCTCTTCTGACTGTAGCAGCTCAATCACTTCCCACAGTGCTGTTGATCCAGTTGAATTTTTGTGGTTGTGATATAAACTTTGTAAGTTTAGGTTTTCCTGGCTAGCTGCAAGGGACTGGTTTTTCAAGAGCACTTAGTCTGTCATTAAGGTAATCCTCCAGTGGATGGTTGTTCATTTTATTCTGTCCTACTTAACTGGAAAAAACCCCCACATTTATTGAGCCCCTTTGCTGTGCCTGGCTCTGTGCTAGGCTCTGGGGCACAGGGATGAATAGGGCAGTGTCTCTTGAAGCTCACGGTCCAGTAGAGGACTGCATAGACATGCATATGCATTCGATTCCTTCTCTGTGACATGTGCAGCTATAGAAGCACGTGCAAGGGAGAGAAGATGGTAATTTGTTCTGGAAGAGTCATAGAAGAGGTGAGAACTGAGCTGCATTTTGTAGGACAAATGAGAGTTTGGCAGGTGGATGTGTGGTGGGAAACCTTGGGAGAAGAGAATGGTATTTTAAAACATAAGGGACTTAAAAGAACGTGTTATATTCAGGGAATTATATGCACAATGGCGTCAATGGAAAATTTGCCATGGGGAGAAAAAAGTATGCGTGATGAGGCATGAGAGGAGGAAAGTGCAAGGTGATGAGTGGTCTTTTGCTGTTGTGTGTTTGGACTTGACATTGGAGGCATCTGTAAGTCCCTGACTTGATGAGATTGATGATTTAGAAAGATGTATCAGTTAGCAACATGGCCCCTGGATTTCAGATGGAGATACTAGAAGCAGGGAGAAGAGTTAGGAGACCATTGTAATTACTTACAAAAGAAAATGAAGGGGGATGGGGACAGGAGGGCGATAATGGCAGAACAGGACAGATGCCCAGTGTGCTGAACCAGGTGTCTTAGGAGATTGGCTGGGCCTTTCAAAACCTGGGCAGAGGGTGGGCCACGGTGGTTCAGCAGACGGAGTTCTCACCTGCCATGTTGGAGACCCAGGTTCGATTCCCAGTGCCTGCCCATGCAAAAAACAAAACAAGAAAACCTGGGCAGAATGGTTGAGTGATCCAAGAGAAACCAAAATTGAGAACAAAATTGCTCATTCTTACGAGCAGTAAGGTTGTTCAGTGAGTGAGCAGAAGCCATGTGAGATACAACAGGCTGGGCACTTGGAACACCAGAGGACATCCTAGAATTGTGCAAAGCCATTGCCTTTTCTAAGCAAAACAAACAACAGCAGCATGAATATTCATAAACAGATCAGAAAGTAAAATTTTCCTCCAACCCGGAAATCTGATAAAGTATTAGTCAAAGAGAAGTCTTTGAAGGAGGAAAAATAAATACTGAATTGATTGCACAGTAATTTATTTTTTTTAAATACCAAAAAACACCAAACAAACACAAACATTCATAATTTTTGATCATTCTGTTCTACATATATAATCAGTAATTTACAATATCATCACATAGTTGCATACTCATCATCATGAATCAGCATTTCTTGGAACATTTGCGTCTATTCAGAAAAAGAAATAAAAAGAAAACAGAAAAAAAAATACATACATACCATACCCCCCACCCTTCCCCCTTCCAATCACCATCATTTCGCTCTAAATTTATTTTAACATTTGTTCCCCCTATTATTTATTTTTATTCCATATGTTCTACTCGTCTGTTGACAAGGTAGATAAAAGGAGCATCAGACACAAGGTTTTCACAATCACACAGTCACATTGTGAAAGCCATATCATTTTACAATCATCTTCAAGAAACATGACCAATGGAACACAGCTCCACACTTTCAGGCAGTTCCCTCCAGCCTCTCCACTACATCTTGACTAACAAGGTGATATCTATTTAATGTGTAAGAATAACCTCCAGGATAACCTCTTGACTCTGTTTGGAATCCCTCAGCCATTGACACTTTGTCTCATTTCACTCTTCCCCCTTTTGGTCTAGAAGGTTTTCTCAATCCCCTGATGCTGAGTCTCAGCTGATTCTAGGGGTTTTCTCAATCCCTTGAGATTGCACAGTAATTTTGACTTGCATGTGAAAATCTCATTCAGAAATAAAGATTTGATTTTAAGGGCAACTCTAATAGGCATTCAATATTTAGCCTTTTTCCTGGCTTCTTACTTGTGTCTCTGACAGGCAAGACATTTTCTTGTCCATATCTTTTTCTGGCAAAAAGATGCCATTTATTGATGCTGAAAACCACTGCTCTAAGTACCAATTATCTTTTCTTTTTCCATTGGTATGATTCACCATCTTTCGTTTGGTCTGTGCTCCTGTTTTATATATATATATATATATATATATATATATATATATATATATATATATATATATATTAATGCTTCAAAACTTAGTGGCTTAAAAAAACAACACATTTTGCTTATGAATCTGCAATTTAGCAGAGGTTGCCCAGGACAGCCAGTCTCTGATCCAGCTGATGTCAGCTTTGGTGACTTGAAGACAGAAGCATGAATTTATGGGAAGGCTCACCCACTCTCATGTCTGGCAGGTGATGCTAGGGAGACTTGAACAGCTGGAAGCTGGAACAATTTGGGGTGCCACAGCCATCTCTCTCTATTTCTATGTGTTCTCTCCAGTAGAGCAACTTCAGGGCAACTGAACTCTATTACCTGTGTTGTCTCAGGGCTCCCAACATGGGTATTTGAGAGAGAAGAGAGGAAAGTGCATGTACACACCAGACAGAGTCAGCTGGGAGCTGCATTGCCTTTCTAACATAGCCTTGGAGAAACATTTCTTTGGCCACCTTCAGAGCTGCCAGAAGCCAGTCACTAAAGCAGGCCCATATTTAGGAAAAGAGAATTAGATTCCACCTTCTGTGGGAAGAGTGGCAAATAATTTGTTTTAAAACCACCACAGTCTGAATGAGGTATAGTCATTTGCGAGAAGGAAGAGGAGGCATATCATGGTAAGACCTTTTATTTTAGGAACTTTTAATTTTAGGATTTCCTACCAGGCACTTTTTTTTAGACATTTTTGTTTGACTTTTTAAAAAAATATTTTTATTGTCAAATCTTAACAAATAAATATTCTTGACATACAAACATTCCATACATGGTGTAAAATCAATGGCTCATAATATCATCACATAGTTGTGTATTCATCACCATGATCATTTTTTTGAATATCTGTATCTCTCCTGAAAAATAAATAAAAAAATAAAAGAAAGAACTCATACATACCATGCCCCTTACCCCTCCCTCTCATTGACCACTAGTACTTAAATCTACTCAATTTATTTTAACCTTTGTTCCCCTTATTATTTATTTTTAATCCATATTTTTTACTCATCTGTCTATACCCTAGACAAAAGGAGCATCAGACATAAGGTTTTCATAATCACATGGTCACATTGTAAAATCTATATCATTATACAATCATCTTCAAGAAACAAGGCTATTGGAATACAGCTCTGCAGTTTCAGGTACTTCCCTCTAGCCACTCTAATACACTATAATCTATATCTATATAATGCATAAAAATATCCTCCAGGATAACCTCTCGACTCTGAAATCTCTCAACCACTTACACTTTATTTTGTCTCATTTTGGTCTTACCCCTTTTGGTTGAGAAGATTTTCTCAATCCCTTGATGCTGAGTTCCAGCTCATTCTAGGATTTCTGTCCCACATTGGCAGGAAGGTTTACACCCCTGGGAGTCATGCCCCAAGTACAGAGGGGGAAGGCAGTGAGTTCACTTGCCATGTTGGCTGAGAGAGGGGGGGCCACATCTGAGCAACAAAAGAGGTTCTTTGGGGTGACTCTTAGGCCTAATTTTAAAAAATTAGACTTAGTCTATCCTTTGTGGGGATAAGTTTCATATGAACAAACTCCAAGATTGAGTTTTGACCTATTGATTTGGTTGCTCCCACTGCTTGCAAGAATATCAGAAATTCTCCAAATGAGGAAGTTGATTTTTTCCTCCTTTCTCCCCATTCCCCAAAGGGGACTTGCAAATACTTCTTTATTCACTATTCAAATCACTCTGGAATTTGTCGAGGCATCACACTAACCTGGATAAACCTACAAAATCTCATGCCCTATTCAAAGTTGGCATGAGATTCTGGAAGCTGGAACAATTGGGGTGCCACAGCCATCTCTCTCTATTTCTATGTGTTCTCTCCAGTAGAGCAACTTCAGGGTAACTGGGCCCTATTACCTGTGTTGGCTCAATTAAACTGTCCAAATAAGTCTTTTTTTTTTTTTTTTCATGGGCAGACACTGGGAAAGGAACCTGGGTCTCCAGCATGTGTATAAGTTAAGTTAGAAAATGCACTAGTCAAAATATAAATTTTGTACCAAGTAAGCATTTCTTGCTTTAGTCTCACACTAAAGTTGAAGTTTTTAAAGTATAAATGACCATCTATTTTCAACACCATGCAATATCAACATTCTTTTTTCTTCCTCATGTGAAAACATTTTTAATTTTTACATTTATTCACTATTATTGTACACTCTGGGCATTCCTAAATTATACCATTTTCTTGTAAATATTTTCTGAGAGAGACCTTAGCGTATATGTTCTTTTGTTTCTGGCTTATTTTGCACAGCACATCATCTCCAAGGTTTATTCAGTTCATTGTGTGCCTCTCAACAGACTTTCTTTTTTGTAGGGGCACCATATTCTATCATATAAATGTATCACAGTTCACAATTGTGCTTCTCAGTCATTGTATCCTTTGGTTTCCTCTACTTATTGGGCATCATGGATAATGTCCAAGAATAAACAAACCATGTCTTACCATGTCATCACTTAGTCATACAATCAGCAGCACTCTCAGTTTTAGACAATTTTCATTGGTCCATAATGATCACTGGCAAACACAACATCATCAACTATCAAATCAAAACTACTAATGAGCTGTCCCTTCCCCCAAATTAGTTATCCCTGGTCATGCTATGGTACGACTGATGTCTTCCTGTTAACTATTGGCCAAAGCATGCTTTTTAGTTTTCCTCCTATATTATTCTGTATTGACTCTTTGTCCAGTATTAAAGCTTTGAAACAGTTCATGTGAGAACTTATTTACAATTGTAGATTTAACCAGTGGGATACGTTGTACTATACATCCCCTTTCAATCACATTCACCTTCAATATGGCAATGCTACTTATAACCTGCTAATTAGTTACCATTACTTTGATCCATTCCTTTATATTTAGGTTCAACCTCTTTGGGTAGCCTTTCCTCCATCTCTAGCTTTAGTGTACCTCTATGTATGCTATATTCTACAATGTAACCTCTGAAATTACCTTTACCAGAGTCATAATGGTGTAATCATACAGCATCTGTCCTTTTGTATCTAACTTATTTCACTCAGCATTATGTCCTTAAGGTTCATCATGTTGTCATATGCTTTGGGTGAATGCTGGCTTTTTACTTTTCCCCCTGCTTCCAATAGACTTTCTCTGCCTGAAAGCCAAGTTGGATCCTGGACAACATTGGCTCAAGCCATCAGCTTACAGTCCAACAAGAACAGAGACCTTCTCTTTCCGTGTATGCATATATCAACTCCTATAGAAGGGCTCTAGTTGGATTTTGTTAGGGCATGTGCTCATCCCTTGTGCTATTCACTGGTATTAGGTGAACAATTTCGCACAAATACATAGGTCTGCACACCGTAGCTATCAATGGGGCCCGGGTTCAGATGAGCACTGTTATGAGATCCATATGGAACAGAGAAGGAGCAACAGAAAAAGAGGTGCTGGGCAGACAAAACCCAACGAGTTACCAGTGACAGGAAGCCTGTGAGCAGAGCTAAATTCCTGGGTTGGCCTCAGCCTTATGTCCACTGAAAGACACAGTGATTCTTCAGAGACCCTCAGAACCACAGAGGGGTACCCCTGGGCTAAGCTTCCAGAAACTCGGCCTTCTATTTTAGGTATCAGAAGCTTCCTGTTTCAGTTTCTTGCTCACAGGTCTTATTTCCCGCTATCTATCACTGATGCTCATCCAGTGTCAACTTCGCCAACCCTGTCGTGCTTCTGACCCACCTGTTGGTAAACCCCTGACTGAGTCAACTAAACAATCCCACTTCTCCGTACTCATACCTAGACTGCTGGTCATTCTAGGAGGCCATCACAGGCCTTCACTTAGGATGTATCATGATCAGTTCATGGTCTCCAACCTCAGGCAGGTGTTCATTGTTGCATATCTGTCTGCAGCATATATTAAGACAGGAGTTTCTTTCATTCTCCACAGCCAACATTTCAAGCATTCTCCTCTTGTTGGTTTTTCTTTGTTTCTCCCTGAGATTGAGTCTCTGGCTATGTCTTTTCTCAGTCCTAATTAGCTGAACTCTACAGACTGCATCATCAGGCTCCCTTGCCCTCTGGCTTCTGGTTTGGTTTGGACAGCTGGAAGCTCCAGCAGAAGAACCAGAGAGTAAGAGAAGAAGTGCTGGGCAGACAAAACCCAAATCCAGTCTCTGAGCTCCAGTTTCATCCTTCCCTTTTCTTGCCCTTCAGCCCTAGAGGGGGGAAGGGGAAGGGTTCCCACTGTTGCTAGACCTTGTGTCCTCATCCTCACTTGTTTGTTTCCTTAGCCCAGCCCACATCTATTTGGGTTGCCCCTTTATTGATTCCCTTTAGTTACATTCTTTTGAATGCGCCTCTGGTTCTTATTAGTACCTGAATGAGTACATTCCCTCAAATACGTGATCTCTCCAATGACTCTTCACCCCCAGGAGTGAAGTGACCTCTTTTCTCCCACTTCACAGAAGGAATAGAGGCCACTGGGACAGAATCTCCTCAATTTCCTTCCATTTTAAGCCTAAAACCCTCTTGCATTTGCATCCATCCTCTCTCCATCTGCCCTCCCATTATAGTAGCAGACTGGCCAACTCCTGCCTGAGATAAATTCATGTGTGCTCTGGATCCCATAACCAGCACCTGTGCCTTGTCCTGTCATATTTTCTCTTTAGAATCTTCAGTCTGTCCTTCGTACTTGCTTCTTTCTCCCAGCAGCCAAAGATGTCCAATGCTTTCCTATGTTTAAAATGTCCTCTCAACACCTACTTCTCCTTAGCTACCATCATATTTCTTTTTCCCAGATGATGGAAACTTTCTAAAAAGAGTTGTCTGAAATCTCCAGTCATTTCTCTCATCCTCTAAGGATGAAACGTGGTCTCTCTAGTTCTAAATGGGCAGGATATCTGTTTAAAGAATCACACCAGCCTTTGCTTTCTATCTTTAGTAGGCATTTGCTTATTTTTTTTCCCTTAAAAAATATGTTTTAGGAAAGAAAATGAGTTAAGAGACTGAAAAGTTGGCCAAGTGTTGTTAGTGCCAACATTCCACACTTTCTTTTACTTATAACTCATAAAAGAAATACACAGGAATGTTTAAGTGTGACAAATCAGAGTTTAGTATAGGATGGTATGGTCAGCAGTGGATATGAAGAGGAGAGGTACCTTTCATATCCCTTGAGGTAGAAAGCTGCATTAATGTCGAAGAGAGGAACTCAAGTCCAGGAGTGAGTCTGAGGGTTCCCGGTCAAGAGAATTCACACATGATCCTCATCTATAGTTAGAACAGCCTGTGATGCACTATAGGAAATTTTTTGCTTTGGCTTCAGTTTTACATGCTTTCCTCCCCCCACCCCCCACCCTTTCAAGGTACTTGAGGAAGTCTTCACTATTCCTGCTAACCACCATTTATTTATTGGAAGGACATTTTATTGGGAAAACACATGTATTTTTTAATAGACCTTCAACTCATGTTTAAAGCGTGCCTGCTCAGTAATGAAAGAGCACAGCTTTTGGAATCAGACAGGCTTGGGCAAACTTAGGGAAGTTACTAAACCTCGCAAGGCTTCAGTTTTCTCTGTAGGTAATGAAAATCCTGCATTCTTCATCCTGTTCGGCCCCTCTGTACACACAAGCTCTCAATATATGCAGATCCGTGCATTAGTTCTCAAACTTCCACGTGCATACGAATCACCTGGCGGGTCTTATTAAAAGGCAGACCCTGATTTCAGTAAGTCTGGGGTGATTCTGCATTTTTACGATGCTCCCAGATGCTGTTCATGCTGTTGATTCTTGACCATAGTTTGACTAGGAAGATGCTTAATAATGTGAGTTTGAAAAAAGAAAATGACGTACAATCCGTTACAGAAATCTGGAGTCCCACAGCATTCCTGACCTTCTTCAGGGGTCCATGACAGGTGTGGTGGGTGTACAAATGGTTGGGTCCTCTGCTGCCAGCTCAGTGAAGGTGTGGTTGGGTCTGCTGCACCTACTGACCCCGTTTCCTGCTTTGTTTCCCCTAAATTTAACGTCTAACTATCCATCGCACCTTAGCTATCTTCAGGTACTTTACAGATTTGTATGGAACCTCTATGTTTCCAGTTTCTTTGTCAGTAATCAGCCTGTGCAGACTGGGTCCTATATTAGGTCACAGACATTATGGAATGAAGAGTTCACTGTTTGTTTGGTTTTTGTTTTGTTTTTTAACATGGGCAGTCACCGGGAATCTAACCCGGGTCCTCCGGCATAGCAGGCAAGCATTCTTGCCTGCTGAGCCACCGTGGCCTGCCCAAGAGTTCACTGTTGATGTGTCTCAAACTACATGACCACTGGGCACTCCCAGTGTAACTCAGCTTTTATGCTATGAAATATTTGGGCCAGATTCTTCCATATGATTATTTTATATCAGTTGAATCCAGCATATTAAATACTGACACATTTAAACAACACTGTAGTGTTAAAATGAAAATAATATAGCAATAAATCAAAAGATATTATGATAATAATGTTATAGTTGTATCAAGCACTTACTGTGTTCCAGGTGCTTTATGTTCAATATCTGTAATCCTTACAGAAATCTTGTAATCTGTAGTTTCCTTTTTTGTCAATAGGGAAACTGCGATTCAGAGATGTTAAATAATTTTCCCAGGTCACAGAGCTCATAAATGGTAGAGTTGGATCTACTCATGTCTGTCCAATGTGAAAGCCCATTAAACTCTTTCTGCTTTTCCAGATATAAGTGATTTCTCAGGTTTCCTCTTCATTAGACAACACTTCCTTACATACATGCCTTGTTTTAATTTTGTCATTTACTTTCTCATTCATAATGTTTGAGGATTTTGTCAGTGTGGTTCTCTGGACTTGAGGCAATGTGACAATCACACTGGAAAATTTCAGTAAGGGACTTCTTCAAAATATTAATTGAGCTCAAATCTTACCAATAATGATGCTTCTGAGTGGATGGGAAACTGAATCACTTCTTTTTCTACCAGGTAGCAAGGCAGCATTGGTGTAGGAAAGGTGGAAATAATGCGCCAGAAACCTGGGCCATTATTTGCTTTTCTAATAAAGGGCTGAAGAAATATCTGAACTTAGATTGAACCACACACAGAGAGCATCATGTGCTATTTGTACAGCGTGTGATTGAACTGGGATGAGCCCCTACGCTTGGAACTGAGGCAACGGACCCAAACACAAACTGGACCAAAACCATCACAGCATCAATACTCTGACCAGGAGGAGTGGATATAGATTTAGCACCCAAAAATTGTTTTTTTGAAATGGAAGTGCCCCCCTGCCCTAAGCCTAATAACAATCTTCCAAGTTTTAATGAAACAAGTTTGAGTAAATTGTAGCAATAAAGGGCCATGGATGAGGACCGGGTGATTGATGGACTGATGGGCTGATAAGCTGGCGCCTCCTATGTGTCGTGTGGGAACACAGGACGTCATCCATCCTAGTCATCTGCCCATCATTAGAACTTGTCCACCTTTAAAAAGAAGAAGATCCCTCCCACTCTTCACATTCTCTACTTTTCCTTTTTGGGATAATGCTCAGTCCTTCTCTTTCAGAGGACAGAAAGTGGGGGAAAAGCAGACAATTTCTAAGTCTCTAGATTTCGCCAAGGTTGTTAAAGACTCATACAGGAGAATGGGGTTCTTTTTTTTTCTGAGTTTTCCTTAAAGCAGTGATTGCAAGGATAGAGAGACTTCAGTGCACGTGGCTTCAATGTGTTTCCTTTGCCAAACACTTAAATATTTTTAGAAAGGGTTGCTCCATGCTTTATAAATAGCAGTGTTCTAAAATCTATCAAGATGCACTATTTTCTTTCGAATGACGTGTATGGCATATTCAAGTAGAAACCCTGTATGAATACAAAGTGCCTCACTTCACAGTGATCAGTATTTAAAAGGCAATAAAGATGACCAAAGGTAATTCATAGTTAGCAAATTAACAAGAAGGGAGAAATCAATTCTGCACCAGGCAGGTTAAGAGAATTTCTAGTCTCTGTTGTAGCAAAGAACCAGTGTGTTGTTTATTAATATAAAATGAGAGTGAAAAGATTTGAATCTCCTAAGAAATATTCAATGTATATAGAGAGAGTTCTTTCTTGCAAAGAAGCCTGATTATTTATGTGGCAAAAGCCCTTCTCCATGCCTCTGGGTGGTTGTCCATGAATTAGCAGTTGGGACTCATGGAAGAAGTATGGACTGTTAAACACATCATCTGGGTTTGACTTCTTCAAAGCTGCTTGAAGTGAAGCAAGTCACACAACCTCTCTGGGCCTCTGTATCTGCATCAAAAAATGGGGGATAAGATGAGAATGTATAAAAATGATAAAATCTGTGGCTTCTTGTGTATTAGCTATTGTTATAATTTTTTTATTGTTACCATAACTGGAAGTAGCATGCCCTCATTTGAAAAAGATCATGGTCCAAACATCTCCATACTGAGACTTGGCAGTAAATAGTCTCACGGGTCTTCCTGTAGGTTCTGCACCATCACAGCCTACGTAAGGAGCCCTGTCTGTCTGCAGATGTGTGTGCTTCATTTACCTAGGAATCACATGATGGGTCCTATTAAGTTCTACCAAATTGAGAGGACACAGAAGGGAGAGGAGTTGGAGAGAGGGAGATATCGAAAGTAATCAAAGTATGTAGGGTTTCGGGATAATGGTTGAAACCATTTTAAATTTTAAAGTCATGATAATCAGGAATACACAAATATCACTCATCTCTCAAACTTTCATTTCCTTTGATAGAGCAAAAATTTTGCCAAATCAAGGTAAATAGCCAATTTGAAAGTAAACTTGGTGAATTTAAGACCTTCTCCTTTACTCTCTTCTCTCTGGGGTGACCTAAGTCTCCACGGTTCTCTGCATTACTTTGCCCATGGGAAAGTTTCCAGGCCATCCTTGGTCCTCACGGGCCTCCATTTCTGGGCCACTTCTCCTCGTGGGATGAGACTTTCTTCTCTCTCATTGGGTGCTGATGTCTGTGCCCTGCTCCCTGCCAAGGCCTCCAGGGCCCACCCCAATGTGCTGTACCTCTTCTCCACCTTGATCCCAGCCTCCGTGGCTACTCAGTTCTCTCGGTCATTTCTGCATGGCTTTTCATGGAAGGATCCCTTGTTTCCTATCATGCTGGGGGAATGCTTAGGATGACTATACATCCTGGTTTGCAGAGAACATTCCCCATTTTCACTATGCAATTATTAATAACACTCTCTCCACTCTCAGAAGTGTCTGATTTCATAATACCCTCAATGGTTATCCCAGTATGCAGGACTCTGAGGAGCCTCCCCCAAGCCCTCATGCCCAAATACCTCCCTTCAGTATTGCTTCCTTTCACTCAGACACCTCCTTGGATACAAGGTAGTTAGGGCTTGGTGACATTTCAACCCTAATGGAGTTCATTCCAATCTTATTATCCTGTCCCAAGTTCCTTTTTTTGGTCAGTAGGGAGAGAGAAGAGGAAAATAATATATATGTAAACAAATATTCTTCCTTACTCCATGCCTTTATGCTCTGTGCTCTCTCTCTTATTTAAATAGGAATTTCTAGAAACAAACCAACATAATGATTCAATAAGTAGGATACTGAAGGTGTCTGTGGGAGGAAGTATCTCTGAAGGGACTGAAAAGGAGTGGGATTAAGGGCAGGTGGAAGGGGACAGTACACACTTAAAGGAAGTGAAATAGTACAGCACTGCAATAAAGAAGTTGTCACAAAGCTACATGTGTGAACAATGCCTTCAAACTGGTTTAGACAGTAGGGATGAGAAAGCAGTAAGGAAATGCTCCCTCTAGGCTATGGAGGTCAGAGGTAGCCTATTGGAGCCTTTTCAAGGAAAATAATGGATAAGTAGAAAGTTTTTCTTGTATGGAGAAAGGGAAAGGTGTGATAAAAAATAAGAGGCATGAAATAGGAGGCACTACTGGGGAAGAGTGCTCAAATCAGGAGTAAACCAATCTACTTAGAATACATTCTTTGTGCAGAGAAGTAGCTGGGCATGGTTTTGAAAAAGTAGCCTATAGACAGATGGTGGTCACTTAAAAAATTGTTTTATTTTGAAGCAATTTCAAATTTACTGGACAGTTGCAAAAATGATACAAACCCCACACAGAAGACTCCAGCACACCTCTCCGCAGGATAACAAGATCAACCAATTTTAAAATAGGGCCATGTTTGCCATATCAGTCTATCATTTATCCATCTATGGTGATAAGCTTTTAAAATGAGCTTAATGAGTTGGAACATTATCCTTTGGTTCAAGGGAGACACTACAGGATTTTTGAGTGATGGAGAAGATAATTAGAGCAGGTTCTCTCCTCCTTCCTTCCCATTTGTTTGTTTGTTTTAGAGCAATATATCTGTCAGGTGTGTAGAATGGATGAAACTTGAGAGCACTTAGAGACAGAAAAGACCAGATAAAGATTTTACATCAGCTATGTAACTATGCACAGTGAGGTAGAGGAAAATATGCCTGTGGCAAATGAAAAGATAAATCTCATAAGAGTAATAGAAACTATGGCAAATAACCAAATGAAAATTCTAGAACTGAAAAATAAACTATCTTAGAAAAAAATGTTGCTGGGTACATTTAACAGCAGAACAGAGATGACAGGGGAAAATGTTAGTGAGCTTGAAGATAGCTCAATATAATTATCCAACCTGAAGAAGTGAGAAACAAAAGTGAAAGAAAAAAAAAATGACCAGACTCTCAGGAGCATGTGGAATAATATCCAAAGATCTAATATAGGTGTAATTGGAGTCCTAGAGTACAGTGTAGAGAGAACAGATAAAAAAAAATGGTCAAAAGTTTCCCAAATTTGATGAAAGATAGAAATGTACAATTCAAGAAATTCAGAAAACCCCATGTACCTAAAAACTCAGAAAACCCCAGTACAGTATTTGATTGTGATGTACCTTGGCTTTCCATATACTTTTTTGTAGTAATACAAAGAAAGCCAAGTTACATCATAGTCAAATGTCTTTGAACCAAAGATAAAGAAAAATAATATTGAAAGCAGCCAGAGAAAACTGACATATTACATACAAGGGAAAAATAATCTGAATGATCATTGACTTTTCATCAGATAATACGGAGGGCAGAAGACAATGAAAAATGATCTTTAAAATGATGGAAGATGCGATGGTGGCTTAGTGGCAGAATTCTTGCCTGCCATTCCAGAGACCTGGGTTCGAGTCCTGTTCCCTGCCCATGCAAAAAAAAAAGAAGAAGAAGAAAAAAAGATGGAAGAAAAATAAAAATGCAGAGAAAATATCTTTTGAAAATGAAGATGAAAAACAGATAAAAGAGAATTTGATGCAAATAGATGTGCACTGTAAGAAATGTTAAGGGAAGGTCAGACTGAAGGGAATGATCATAGATGGAAACTGAGATCCTCAAGAAGGCATGAAAACTCAAAATAGGAACTATGTGGGTAAATACAAGATTAACCCTCTGATTCTATTAACCCTAACCTGTCAGACTTGATCCTCCTGTATGCTGCCAGTCTCAGCAAGTGGCTCAGGCCCAAACCTTGGTCTCATCCCTGACTCCTGTCTTTCTCTCATACTCCTTCCCTGGTGCCCATCCACCACAAGGTCTTGTCCTTTTCACCTCCAAAATATATCCATAAAGTCCGACCACTTTTTACTACCTCCACTGTGTACCACCCTGGCTCAAGCCATCATCATCTAGCACTTAGATTATTGCAGTAGCCTCCAAATTACCATCTCCTCATCTCCCCTGGGTCCCTTTCAATCTGTTCTCAGCACAATAGAGATCACACAGAGTGATCTTTTAAATACATGCATCTGTTTAAATCACTCCTCTATCTGTCACCACTACCTTCTAAAAATTCCCCATCTCACTCAAAGTTATCAGTAGATAGATAGATCATTAATGTATCGTTTTTAAATGACACATCATTGTGATTTTATATGTATATCTGAGAAGACATGAAAGAACTGAATGATATTACTATAATAAAAAAGCCTTCCATTTCCATTAACTTATTTATGTGTAAAGTTTCTCAGAACAGGTATCTTTAAAAATGAAGAAAAAATGGAATGAAATTGATGCTAAATCCTGTCCCATTGTACCAATGAATAATGTTACTCTATGGATACATTACCCAATTGAGGAAAAAAAATCCCAGCCCATCCATGTCATTAAGAGATGCATTTCAATAAAATTTTATTATTTATGTTAAACAACATATCAAAATTTATAAAATCTACGTTTGATCAATTATATTCAATTATCAAGATAATTCAGACCATAACACATTATGTAACACTTGGAGTCTTAAGGACATCGAAAATTTAAAAAAATGATTTTTATTTATTCATATTTTGGTTGCAGAGAATTATTTGATAGGGATGTCTATAAAGTATTTTCAAGCATACAAATGTTTTACATCAGAATAAAATTCTGCAGGTGTAATGGGCTGGAAAAACAAGTTCAGGGAGTGAAAGGAAGAATGAAAAATTTCCAACAGCTGAAGAAGAGCTTTGTTCATGAATTTTTTAAGTGGGTGATAGATATCAAATAGCTGTGGGATTTAAGTTCCATTGAATACATTTAAGAGAGTGATGGAAGAGGTTTTTTAAAAAAATAAAAATTCTGACAGCATGCTGAATATTGCATCATTTGCAATTATATAAGTCTACTATGAAAAATGTTATATATTTCAAATGTTTAAGGGATGCCTAACTTTACAAATTTTAAAAAGGGAAATGCAAGCAAAGAATTCTAGTGCTACAATGGTACCTCAGCTGGAAAATTCATATTAATACTTATTGAGTGTTAGTTACCATGTGCTGCTGGGCATTGTTCTAAGTGTTTCAAATACATTTCGTTAAATATTTAGAATAACAGTATGTATAGCTGTTGAAACTATGTGTTAAAACACAGCCCTCAGATTCTTTGACATTGCTATTATTGGGAAGTGGGAAGTGGGAAGCCCTTTTCCCTTGAATCTTGATTGGGCTTATGATTGTTTTGATAAGTAGCACACAGAAGAAATGACTCTGTGACTTCTACAGCTAGGTCAGAAGTCAACTGATTCCAACTGGTTCCATTGGATACAGTTCTGGCTATTATTGCTGTACAATAAATAATCCTACAACTTAATGGTGGTAAAAAAAAACCCAATCATTTTATTGGTTTTGTGGGTCATGAATTTAGGAAGGACGTGGGTGAGCAGCTCCTGCTTGGAGTGGCTCAGGCAGTTTTAGCTGGGGTTGCAGCTATCTGAAGGATCAACTGGGTTGTACATGCAAGATGGTGGGCTCACATGGCTAGTGGTTGATGCTGGCTGTGGTCCAGGAACTCAACTGGGTCTCCCAATTAGAGCATCTACATGTAACTCACCAGACTGGCATACTCCTTTCTTGGTTGTTGGCTACCCCCAGAATGAATGTCCCAGGCCTGATGGGTGGAAGCTGCATGGAATTTTCTGACCTAGCTATGGAAGTCACAGAGTGTCATTTCTTCAGCATGCTACTTGTCAAAACAATCATAAGCCCAACCAAGATTCCAGGGAAAAGGACACTGTTCCCACTTCCCAATAATAGCAGTGTCAAAGAATTTGAGGGCTGTGTTTTAAAATTGCCCTTGTAGATAATTATCCTTATGGGTAGGAAACAGACCTAGCACAGCCTTCTACCTTTCCCTGGGACCCACAAACATATCAGGCGTATCAGCCTGAAGATATAAAACATAAACCTCTAGTAGATAAGGGGACAGTTGGTACATTCCTTCCCCTCTTGACCTGAGCATATGTAAATATTCACTGGAGACAGTGTGTCTCTGGTGGTTATGTTTTATGACCTCTAGCTCACACCCTGGTGGGGAGAAAGCAGGGTGCCCCCTTTATGGCATATAAATACAAGAGAGAGGTTGTGCCTAGGACTTCCCCTTGTGGTGGCCATGAATTGAGACCTACAGGCTATGGGAACTGACACCCATAGTGAAGCTGACCTTGTTCTGCCTCTTCCTTATATGAGTAAAACATTCCACCAGATCCTGCGTGAGTCATACTTTTGTTGGTGACCCTGTCACCTGTAATGGAGTGGGCTGACATTTCTTTTGGAGTCTCTCCTTCTAACTGACAATCCTTATTTTTATGGATGAAGAAACTGAAGCATACAGGGGTTAAGTAATTTGCCTAAGATCACACAGAGCAATATGACCCTGGAGTGGAGCTCTTCTACAGCAGCATTGCCTCCTGAAATAGGCAAGCCAAGGAAAGTGTGAAGCCTTCTGCCACCTTAGTTGAGTAAGCGTAGCTCTACAGTTCCATGGCAGAGACCCTTTACTGACACATCCCCAACAATATCAACCTGGAGGGGTGACCTGAGTCTGCACTTTGGGGAGCTTGGTTGCCATGGATACCATGTTGCAGGAACTCTTCAATGACTCAAGGAATGGAGGAGTTGGAGAGACTGCAGCTGGCTGGTGCTGAAACTTCCCAAGATCCCACACCCTCAGATAGTAGTACAATCTCTGGAACTTGGCAGCAGCTACTTCCTAGCCCTCTGATACACATTCCAGTTTGCACAGTGCTTGGTGATCACCGATGCAACCCTAGGCTACCATTGGCACTAATATTAAGCAGATTTTACCTGATTACAGGCAACTCCATGGTAGAATTTGCTGTCCCCTCATTCGTGGCTTTGACTAATTCACAGCTATAGAGACCCTCAAAGACTCTGTCATGATTTCTAGATGAGCTGCCAACTTCTTATCTCCTCTTTCCTTCTTCTCCTGCCCTTCTCAGGGCCTATAAGACTTTGCTACCTCTATGATTTGTGATTTATACTCTGCTCAGGAATAGAAAAGCTCACACTCCTTCCGCAGCTCTTCACCTGCAGTTGACACCTGGGCAGTTGACACGGGAGGGACTTACGTTGATTAAAGAGATGTCTGGGCTTAGTAGACCATCTAACAGCTTTGTGGGAAGCAGCGAGGTGGGTACTGACATCATTGTCCCTTGAGTAGGAGGACAGAGAGCATGCGTGGGTGGCCATGTGTGATTCAATCCCATGTGTCTTAACTACAGGGACCATTAACTGAACTTTCTTTCTTAAGAAATAGTTTACATGTGTGCTAGGCACGCCCTCTCCTGCACCCCCCACCCCCACCCCACCCCCGTGCATACATGGGCTCCCCCTGCACCCTCCCACTCTACTAATTCTCACTCCAACTTTGGCCCTCATCTCCCCAATTATAAGAAGATCCTCTAGCCTTCCATCTCTCAAAAGTGTTGGAAGGAACACTTCTGAATCAGTTAGAGTGAACATAACCATTCTTCCGTTAGGAATGTTTGATTTAGGATATTCAGAAAGCATCTGTTTCCGAAGGGTTATAAAATAAATTTAAAAACAGCATGTCATGGCTTACACAAAAGAAATAACCCTCCCTTGCATTGATATGGTTAAATTTATTTGAGGAAATTCACATTAAAATTTTAAAATTCTTAAGGGGCTCTAATGAGGAATGACCAATGAGTCACCAAATGTCTTTTTCTGTAACACTAACATGACAATCAAATATAATTTACCAGACCCTAATGACCTAAGGTTTAGGCTTATCACTGTTAAATAAAGCAGAAGTCCTGACTTGTAGAAGAAATAGTGCTGAAGAACTTCACTATGATGAAGTTTTTTTTTTTTTTTTAATTTCCATTTTCCAAGGTATCACAAGTAGTGGCCCACTTAGCTCTTCCTGGGAAAAGCTCAGAGATATCCTTTCATCCTGAGCTGGGGCTCTAATTACAGCTTTGTGTCAGGATGAGGTTAAGGGGGGAAGGGGGAGCAGGGAAGAGGAGGGAGGCAGAAGCACAAAAATCATTTCAAATTACTTCGATGACAGTGACTTAGTGCTTTCTCCGAAAGACAGACACAGGCACCTCAGCGATGCTGGCCGCCCGCACCGGGGCAGTGGGGAGTCAAATCTCAGAGGAGAACAGCAAGTTAAGGAGGCAATCTGGGCTTTCTGTAGGGGGGAAAGACAAATCTCCCAAGAAAGCCTTAGAAGATGGTAAAGGCAGCAGCCTCAGCCCCTCAGGGCAAACCCAGCTCAGAGCTCGGCAACTGGCCCTGCTGCGTGAAGTGGAGATGAACTGGTACTTAAAACTCTGCGACCTGTCCCCGGAGCACACCACTGCCCACACCACCGGCATGCCTCACAGGTAAGCCTCTGCCCTGCTCTGTGCATTCTGGATGGGAGACCAGGTAAAAATGCCCTATCGAGTGGACAGTTTGATTTCTTTTCACGTACAGCTGGAAATCTCAGCAGCTCTAATGGCCTTACTGATGATTAACACTTCAGTATATATCCACAAAGAACAGGGACTTGGTGAAAATGGCAAATAATGCTCCCTAGATTTTTATTCAGAAAACATGTCTTGTAAGGAGGTGGTAGACATGCAATAGCTGAGAGGAAGAAAGTATTGCATTAATTTTCTTAAGTGAAAATCAGAGGAGTTCAAAGATTGCATGCAAGTGCTCCCCTCCAAAACAACAGAAAAGACTTGCAATCTTTCTGCACGTCCTTTACCTTGAAAACTTGGGGACAAGGGGAGGAAATGTGTTTTGCCTGTTTAAAAGCTTACAGATGGGAATTTGTGGAATGAAGGTTCAGTGTGGGCAATGGACATACAGAGTTGAACATACTGACCACCAGTTTGGGGGTCTGAGCTCCATGTCTGAGAAAGACATATCACATCGGGAGAAAACGAGCACCTAAGAAAAGAGAGAAACATGTAAGACAAATCCCTAAAGATTCTTGCTTTGTTCATTTCTCAGCCTCTGCTTCAAGTAATGCAGGGTAGACTAATTGCACAAATCTCAATGTTATGAAGTAAAAGCTATTGAGTAAAGCTTCTGGAGTCTTAAAATTTAAGGATGCTTATTCTCTGTGATTCCCTATAATTGCTGTGACAAATCTCTTAGGCTTAAAGATATTTTTGTAAGGACAATTATACTTTTGCCTAAAACAACTATTTTCATTAAGTGGAAATACAAATCTGTTAGAAATGAAATATGACTCCAGTGATTTGGTCAAAGTATGGAAAATTTATTTTATAAAGTGTGGTAGTAAAGAATGTCTTGGCTGTGTTTTTATTTATGAAAGCATTTCAGTGTGCTTTGAGCTGCCCCATTTTTATATTTCTAATTCCAAAAAGACACTATAGGAAAACTTACTTAGCAAATTGAATTAAATGATATATACAAACTTATTGGATTGTAGACCTTGAAATGATTGTCAGGGCAGTAACAAAATTTAATATTTCCAAATCTAAGCCACTATTCAAAAATCAGCATTTAACAAATAGTACCAAATAAAGCATCTGGAGATGTTCTGTCAGACAAATTCACTGTTCATGGCCAGATTGGGTAATTGCAAGCAATTGTATGGGCTGACATGTTCACATCTAAGGTACGTGCAGGAAAGACCCAAGGAGGATGGTTTCATTTAAAGAAAGCTTAAATAAGTCTATCAGTGTGTACCGCATATCTATAAATCTTAAATCCATTATGAAAGAGCCTCTGGAGAAAGAGTTAAGTAGCAAGGGAAAGCCTTGATAACGGTTTTCTTCCATAACATTTTACTTTGCATCAGAAACTTCCCTTGAAGGAATCTAACATTGTATTATAAAATTCCCGCTTTATTGCCTGACATTGGAACTACATTTTTCAGGTGAGGATAGCATATTAGTTAAGGTAACCAGCTTTAGCCTCCAACTTTTGGGAAAAAGCACATCTCCATTCTTTTCTGCTTTACTTACACAGCAATTTGCCCTGTAATCAGAGGAGATTGTATTTAACCGTCATCCAGAATATTGGGTTCCGTGGCCATGTGTGGGGAGGTGGCATTCACAATAACCTTATATGTCTCTTGTTTAGTGTGTTGAAAAAAATGAAAAATATTCCCTTTCCTGTTTGTGCAACATGATTTTTTCTAGGAGGAAACTAGTATATGCAGTTGGAAATAAGTTGGTTTATAAATTAAAGTTAGATGGATTTACTGTAGAGATCTATGTTTGCATTATCTCAGGAAACTAAGCAATTCTTTTGGTTACCATTCTTTCCACCCTAAAGGTGAATTCATCTGTCCTAGTTGAGTCCTTGAAATTATTGGGACAATGACAATGACCAATAGTGCAATTGCTTCAAATTGAAGTGTAAGCAATAAAACATACCACCCAAGTTTTTCTTTCATTTATAGATGTTGGCAGTCAATAAGCTATAGAAAATTCTTCTGGACTTTCAATTTTCCTTTTTCACTCCGTTCAACATGGTCCAAGAGTGATTTCTCCATTAGACACCTATATGTAGAAGATAAATATGATTAGTTTATAAAATATTAGCAAATTTATCTTTATGAAATGTTACTTACTGGACAGAATATGAAATATCTTAAAGAGTCCTTGAAGACATTACACTTTACTACTGGCAAGAACTCTGGGTCTTTGGTTGATGATCATTGACAGAGACCTATTGAGGGCTCTGACTCGAATTTCCTTCCTGGAACAGTGAAACTAAAATATTTCATACCAGGTGAATTTTAGTACATGAGAGATTTGAGGATTATTTCATGCTAAGATTCTATGATAACTTATATTTGAAACATTAAATGATTGTAAGAGAGCACTAGCGATAGAGGAGTGTCCAAATATATCTGACCTGGTACATTTGAGAAATAAAATTGTAGGAAGCGGGGCGGTAAATGCACATTAGTCTTGTAGAAAGTGGTCCTGACCCCTTTCTAGGCTCTGTCTACATAAAACTACACAATCTGATATAATTTGCTTCATATTGATTTACTGGCCAATTCACAGAGCCATCTAGTCACTCCATGATGCTGATAGCTTCATTTTCTATAACTGTCCATTCCCCTGCACATTGAGGGTAAGGGGTGGAGGCACCAGAGTCCTGGAGTTGGAGACAAAGGTTTGGCTGCCCCTTTTAGTTCCTGTGCAATTGTGGACATAATTTTTAAAAATTATGTCATTGTAAAAAAAATACCATTGTTTAAAAATTACATATTTTGTGATTACAAAAGTAACATATGAGCTTTGTAGAAAATTTCAAAAACAAAACAGACATTAAGAAAATGAAATGAGACAAAGTGTCAATGGCTGAGAGATTCCAAACAGAGTTGAGAGGTTATCCTGGAGATTATTCTTATGCATTAAATAGGTATCGCCTTGTTAGTCAAGATGTAATGGAGAGGCTGGAGGGAACTGCCTGAAAATGTGGAGCTGTGTTCCAGTAGCCATGTTTCTTGGTGATGATTGAGTAATGATATAGCTTTCAGAATGTGCCTGTGTGATTGTGAAAACCTTGTGTCTGATGCTCCTTTTATCTACCTTGTCAACAGACGAGTAGAACATATAGAATAAAAATAAATAATAGGGGGAACAAATGTTAAAATAAATTTAGTTTAGTGATCCATGAAAGCGAGGGGTAAGGCGTATGGTATGTATAATCTTTTTTTTCTGTTTTCGTTTTATTTCTTTTTCTGTTGTCTTTTTATTTCTTTTTCTGAATTGATGCAAATGTTCTAAGAAATGATGAATATGCAACTACGTGATGATATTGAGAATTACTGATTATATGTGTAGAACAGAATGATCATATGTTAATGTTTTTGTTTGTTAATTTTTTAAATTAATAAATAAATAAATTTAAAAAAAAGAAAAAAATGAAACTATGACCAATATTTTGGTGTGCTTTCCTCCAGGCTTTTGGATTGGGATTATACAATATATTCTGTTAGCAACCCTTTTTTACTTACTATTATATCAACTTATTTTATTCTCTTAAAATTATTTAATATTTTCTTTCTAAACCTTCCATCCTTAAATACTCCCAAACTCACAGGACAACTACAAAAATAACACAAACCCATACAGAGAACTCCAATATAGTCCCGCCCTCTAGACACCCAGATCCACCAATTCCAACATTCTGCCACATTTGCTCTACCATGCTGTCATCCATCAATCTGTTCATCTATCCGTCTATTCATCCAGCCATCCACCTCCTGAACAGTTGAGAATGGGTTGCATAGCTCATACTCCCTAAACACTCAATACTGATATGTACAATTTCCAAGAACCAGGACACCCAACTGTGCAACCACCCTACAGGTAGGCATCAAGCTCAAAAAAATCAACATGAATACAATGCCTACAGACAACATTCCAGTCTTTTCATATGTCCCAATAATGACCTTTGAGCCTTTTCTCCTCCCTTGCTAGATCCCATCCAGTATCACGTATTGCGTTCAATTATCATTGGCTCTTTAATTGCTCATTCTTCTTTTATTTTAATAAAAGAAGTGTAGGCAATAAAACATGCCACCCAAGATTTTCTTTCATTTGTAGATGTTGGCAGTCAATAAGCTATAGAAAGCTTTTCCTGACTTTCAATTTTTCTTTTTCACCCCCTCCAACATGGCTAATTGTGGGGACATACAATATAATCTTTTCTGTCTCAATCACACCCAAGCATACCATTCAATGGGATTAATCATATTCACAATATTGCAATACCCTCACCACTTCCATTACTAAAACCATCCCAACTCCTCAAATAGAAACCCTATATCCATTGTGCATTAACTCTCATTCTGCCTGACACTCTCCTCAAGCAAAATGTACTCTAATTTCTGTTTCTACGAGCTAGCATATTTCCCAATGTTTTCTTTCTAGTTACTTTGGAATTTAAGTTCAAAGACATAAATCTATAACAATCTCATTTGCTTTGATACCACCTTAACTTCAATAGTATATACAAACTATATTTCTATACTCCTCCATCCCCCACCTTCATGTGGTTCTTGTCACAAATTACATATTTATACATTTATGTGTCAAAAGCCACTGATTTATCATTGCATTTTGTGCTTTTGCTTTTTAGATCCTATAGGAAGTAAAAAGTGAGGTAACGAACCCAAAATACAATAGTGTTGTTTCTTAGACAATGATTTCAATTGTCTTATTTTCAAGTTCACTGATTCTTCCTTCTGCCAGCTCCAATCTACTGTTAAACCTCTCCAGGAAATTTTTTATTTCTGTTACTGTGGTCTTCAGCTCTATTTGGTTCCTTTCATAATTTCCATCTCTCTATTGGTATTCTCTTTGTGTCTGTCTTTTTTTTCTGATTTCCTTTCATTCTTTATCCATGTTTTGGTTTATCTCTTTGAGTATATTTAGAATCATTTTTAGAAGTCTTTGTCTGGAATGTTTCAGGCCTGATTCTCCTCACTGATTATTTCTAATGATTTCATCTTCTCCTTTATCTAGACCATTGCTTCCTTTTTCTCTATATGTTTTATTTTTTTGCTGAAATCTGGACATTTTATACTTTAAGATGCTATTGCTGGAATTTAGATTCTAGAGTGTCTGATCTTTAAGCTTATATCCAACTAGTGTTATGCCAGAGCTTGCCTTGAATGCTAGAAGCTAAAAAACAACAACAAAAGAGCAAGAAGAAGGAAAAAAAGAAAACAACCTTACCAGTCTTTGCAGATTGACCTGTATGAGTGCCTTCCTTCAGGGCTTATCCATACAGTGAGTTTTGAGAATAGCTCTAGGCCAAAGTGTAAGATGCCCTTTCATCATGGGCATGTGTGTGGACCTAGGCTTATGAAGATAATTAAGGATGGGATGACTCTCAAAATAGCTGACAAAAAAAGCTATGCTTCACCTAGCACCTGGCAGCTGAGGATCCTGTTGTGCTCAAGTTACTATCTCTGAGAGACCATCCTATGACCCTCAGTCTGGGGTAAAGTGAATTGGGGATAGAATACAAAGAGTTTTTAAATACTATCAGTATTAACATTTCAAACCATAGAACATTTAGTAGGACAAATCAACACATGAGTGAAAATTTAGCTACAATATTCTGAGAGTGATTTCTACCATTTTCATAAATGTTTCTTCTTATCCAAAAGAGTAGTTACACTAAACAATATTTCTAGTGTTTTCTTCTCTGCTGTTAAATTGTTGTGATTTAATAACAATTGTTCTCACTTCCGCCTGCTTCCAAAGGACGGAATATAATTCTGTGACAGGACAGACAGTTGTCAAAGGTGAATTTGGTAAACTCAGCTTAATAAGGGTGTATGGGATGTATAGTTTACCAACCTCTTGCTTAAGTGTATACAGGAAAATCTGGCTGTGGAGTGTCAAGCATCTCCTTTGTACAAGGCCCTGCAGGTAACAAAGATGAATTAGGCAGAAATCCTACCCTCAAGTTGATTACAGTTTAGGTAAGATAAAACACGTATTTAAATAAGATATTCTATAGTGTGTCATAACAAGGTTCAAAGGAAGGAGTGAGTGTGCCCAGCTGGATTGATTGGATCTGGGCATTGGAAGATGTGCAGGACTTGAGGAAGAAGGGATTGGGTGGTGGTGGTGGTGGTGGTGACTGGAAAAGGCAATCCATGTGAAGAGAAGAGTGAGAGCAAAGGCACAGGTATATGAAAGTAAGAAATGGAGAGCTGCTGCTATTCAAGGAGGCCCCTGTAGGCATCCTGGAAAGGGTCTTGCAGACTGGCATGTGAAGTGTGGCCAGGAGAATGGAAGAAAAGGAGACCACTCCAGAGATGTGTGAGTTGGACAAAGACCAGGCTAAGAGGAGGGCAGTGAGTGAGGATATTCTCAAGAAAAGGCAATGGAGGAGAGAGGATAAGAGTTGATGATTGAATCAGGATCTAGGAGATAAGTTTGTAGGGTGAAGCTGACCTTTTTATGAAGAGAAGAGTAGTCCAGTGGAGCAGGAGAGTGTGCAATACAAATAAAAAAGCACAATCCCCAAGGAGGAGGACAATGAAGTCGAGGGCAGTTATTGCAGGTAGGTTAGGCAGGGCAAGTGTTGATGTGGCCTGGTGGTGAAGGGCAAGCTTCTAGAATCCCATGTCTTCAGGCTGCATCCCAGGAGCACATCTACCAGCCAGGGGGCTTTGGGCAAGCTTCTTGCCTGAGAGGGGCAGTTGGCTTAGGGGTTAAGAGCATAGATCTTAGAGCTAAGCTGCTGGGTGCAAGCTCTTGCTCTGTCACTTAGTAGCTGTGTGACTTAGTCTCTTTGTGCCTTGGTTTCTTTTACTATAAAAGGTGAGGAATGATAGCACTGATGCCATAGTGTTTGTTATGGGGATCAAATGGCTTTCATAAAGTTTATCGAATGGGGCCTGGCACACAGTAAGTGTGTTATTATATAAAAGTCCTTAGTATAGCTGCTGACAAGAGGGTGAACTTCAGGACTGGAATTAGGTAGCCAGAGAAAGTCCCCAGCATTACAGGAGCAGCCTCTGATGAGGGGTGAATTTGCAATGGTCCCTAAAGGTGATGACACCCTTTGACTTAAGGAAAAGTGAGGCTCCCTTTGCCCTATGTGTGGCTATTCCCCCAGCGTAGGCACCCCCAACCCCATAGCAGAAGCCAAATACAAAGAGGCTGGCTTCAATCGACATCTCTGTGACTACTTTTTTAGTGACCTGGGGAAAGTGGAGGCAGGTATTAATATTCTCAGTTTAATATTCCTCTTAGTTGGGCCCCTCATGTGTCTGTCCTATTCCTTTCAAAGGATTCCTTGAAAATGTCTATGTCTTGGTCCCTGGACTTGCCCCATAGGGTTCTGCCCTAACTGGATGCTCACGGTTTCTAAAGTGTACAGCAGCTTTAGGGTTTCTCTGCCTTTCCAGTGATCTGGTCTCTGTGTTGGGCAGCAGCATTGGTTGAGGGCCTGCAGCCATGATTCAAATCCGATTTTACTTGTGACCAGAGGCAAGGTTTTTAAATTCTCCAGATTTAGAGCCTCTTCTGAAAAATGAGAAGTCTAAGCAAGAGGATCCACTGGACTCTTTCCAGCTCTGAGCTTGTGTAGTATATTAATATCATACACAACACAGAGCAAAGGGGTAGAGCTTGACTTCCTCTCTGGTCATTGACTTTTGTGGAGATTATGTAGTTGTGTTACCTCTGCAAAAAAATGAAATGAGTCGATGCCTTGTTTTGAAGTTGGAGGAGAAATAGAAAAACTGTCTTTGATTTTTAAAGTGCATTCTGTTAGTAATTGGTTGGCTATGGCCAGATATGCTTGACTTTTTTAAAAAAAGTTTTCTTTAATGGTAGGGTAAGGAGTCGCACAAACACCTCTTTTTGTTATGTCACTGTTTATGGTATGTTTTCACATACATTGTTTCATTTGCCTTCATGCAACACAAAGCACACACTCTTATCTTCTTGTATAAGTTTCCTTAATGTAAGGCATGGGAGCCACACCTTCCCTTCTCCATTTGAGCTGCCTGCATCTTGCCCTGCACTTCCAGGTCTGGGGCATGTTGAATAGCAGCTTGGATGGAGAGGAATTGGGCTACTGAGGGCTAAGGGGAGGATGTAAGGTTTGTGTTATAGAGTCGACTGTGAATTTTAATATTTCTTCAGATGACTCTCCCACTGAAGTTATTTTAGCCAGAGTGGCTATGTAAGCACTGAGGCCCATGGAGGTGCTCAAATGGCCTTCTATATTCGTTGAGTTTAACTTGATTTCAAAAATTGAGCTGAAGTCAGGGTTTGAGCCATTTCCCTCTCCTCTGAGCCCTGAGAGGACATAAAGATTAAACAGCAACTACTGCCCTGACCTTTCCAATTTTAGCTTGTGGTTATCACTAAATGGTATGTGCTAATGTCCTGTTGAGGATTTTCACTCTTGTGTTATGTGCTTTGGCTCCATGTGGAGGAAGAAGCAACATAGTTTTGAGGAGCACTTGTTCACATTTCTCTGGAAGTTACAGTTGAAACAATGCTTCATTTCCTCAACAGCCTCCCCATCTACATGAAATGCCATCATATGTTAATCTTCCAGTTTTAGAAAAAAAATCTCTATTCCAAGGCAAGAGAAATTGAGCATTTTCTGTTTACTGGTACATACATTGCAACTTAATATGGAACAGAAACTTGCCAAATATTTCTTCAGTAATCAAGACATTAAACTGGTGCTCCAAGTCAGATGTCTAATTTTGGTTCCCAACCTAGAAGGGCTCCCGAATGCTGCTTATAGTCGGGCAGTAGATAAATGCCCTTTAAAAAGTAAAGTAAATTGAGTTCCTTAGAGGAAGCCCAAGGTCAATAGCACACAAACCCTGGAATCTCAGTGACTTGACATAATAATTTATTTCTTACTCTTGTAACTGCAATCAGTCCTAGGACATTCCCATCATCTGGGTCTCAAGCTGATAAGTCACTCTCATCTGCAGCTTGTGGGTTCCAAGGTGACCTGTGGCTGAACAGTGAGATCCATCCAGCAGACGGGAAAGAGAGCCTGGAGGAGTCTGCAGAGGGTGTTTCATGGGCCAGGCCTGGAAGTGGCGCTGCGGTCAGAGGTGGCATTGGCTGTAATTCAGTCACATGACCACACCCAACTGCAAGGAGCATTGGGAATTGTAGTCCACACACGTGCCTACAAGAAAGAAATGGGAATCCCAAACAGCTGGCCAGTCTTTCTGCCACAGAGCAGTGGTCCAAGCAGAGTCACAGGAGTGGTGAGGCAGAGCCTGGCTATCTCCTTTACCGTAGAGAGAAAAAGAACTTCTTTGCCTTCCTTATTAATTCTCTTCATTTCAAAGCCATACCCCTGGCCTGGCCTGGCCTCTCATTAGCTATGCGGCCGGCCAGTCTTCCGGTTCCTGGGGTTGGAGCTCACGTTCCTGTTTCACTGAGAAGCCTGGTGCCCCTTCAGAAACCCGTAGATGGTGATCTGATATGTGCTTGGCAGGGACTGGGAACACCGGGGAAGTAAACAGCCTTCTCTATGTCAATCTGTGAGCGTTCAGCTCTCATTTTGAGCCTCTCAGGTTTTTTTTTTTTTTTAAATAACGCTAAAAGTCCCTTGGGTATGACGAGTGAGGAGCCTCCCTGCAGATGTTTCATTCCGCTTCCTTTCCTTGGAGTTGCTGCCGTGTGGCAAGCTGGTTCTTTCCCTGATGACAGCCACAGCCTGGCACGGCAGAGCATACTTCATGAGGCAGAATCACGCCCCTGGAAACAAAGGTCCCAGAGCACTTGTTGAGAGCTAGAAGAGCTCACTTAATTCACTCTGTTATTTCAGAACCAGTAAGTTGTGTGTTTTCAAGAGGAGCTTCAATAGCAATATTTTCATTCAAAGAATGCAATCATTACACTTTTTTTTTTTTAAATAATGTATCTCCAGGATCCTTGATATTAGTCGAGCCAGTCGGTTCATTCCCACCAGCAGTCGCAGGTGGTTTTGAATACAATAGAGATTGAGACTCTGTCAATGACGTTCTAGCTTCTTAAGTGAGGTTTTATTCTATGCTCTTGAATATCTTTTTCTCCTCTGTGAGTCGTTAGCATTCAATCAAGTTATGTACAGATTTTTTTTTTTGTTAAATGCTGAGGAATTCAGCTAACAGTTAAGAAAATTTGGGTTTGTATTTGAGAACTTTTATTATTGTAAATCCTCTTTGAAAGAGTTCACTTAAAAAAAATAAAATCAAAGCCCAACATGCATTTTTGTAGTTTAATTTTCAAATTTAATTTGATTACAGCAATGGCATTAAGTACAAAACAAGCTATCTAAAAGGGCTGCTGAATTATTTAATGACCTCAGGGACTAAGGAAGTGACAGTCAGCATAAAGAATTCCAGAAGCAGGATGTATTTCAAAGATCAGCTCCTTCTATCTTCAAGCTTAATAATTTAAATGAAGTGGCTATCCAAATACCAGTTGCTTGTTGAACAAAATATTAAATGCTTAATCTGTTTTCCATATTTTAGGTGCCAGATGGTCATTTATCCAAAAGAAATGGCAAAGAAATATTAAGTGTGTTTTTAGAGGATTTTCTATGAAATGAATTTCTGATAAAGTCAACATTCGGAATTAATTTTAAAAAAATGGAAAACCGTGATTTACATTCAAGGATATTCTTTTATTACCATGCATGTAATAATGAAAATTTTCTAATAATCAAACTAGAGAATTAAACAGAAACTTACTCAAAAGGTTTGAACATCTCTTATGGGATATGGGGTTGCAAAGACAGGGTTCTTTCCCTGAGTAATATTGGAGTCTTTTCTGGGAAGGCAAGGCTACAGTACAGTTTTACTGGTGATGTTAGAAGCATCATCCAAGTGCTGTGGCGATGCAGATGAAGGGATAATTCGTTTTGTAAGGAGGCATGGAGACAGGGAAGAGAAGTGTCAGGAAAAGATGCACCTAAGATGTACCACTTCAACTGGACTTTTAACAGGGATGCTCAAGTGTTTGTGGGACTGCAAGTTAATGAGGAGGTAGGCAGAAAAGGTGTAGGAGAAAGAAGCTGTAGTGTCCTGCACAAGAACAGTACACTTTTCTTAGGCTAAGAATCAGATGTCCACCAAGGTGCTATTCATGGGGAAAATGTCAGTGCAAATGGGCGTGGTGATATTTCTAAATGCAGGAGATATTCACAACTTGGCCTCTTTCATCTGAAAGTTAGAGAATGAAAACTTTCACCCAAGCAATTCTCCTTGTACCTGAAGCCTTCTGATTTAAGTGTCAAGACTTTAACTTTTTAAACCTGAAGAAACAAGTTGTCAACTCTAGTTTAACTTAAATTGTCAACTATCACGCTGTGCCAAAATGTCCTCAGGGCTATTAAGGCATATAGAATTGTCTTGAAAATTAGAGGCCTCCCTCATTTTGCGATTTTATTTATAAATTTTGGCGTTTGAACTTTTCCCCCCTCATTATTTTTTCTGTATCCTTGTTTTGTTGTAAACTTTTCTTGAAAGTGTCAGTATGCCTGTGTCTGACCTCCTTTTCATTTAACTTGTTATCTTTGCTCAGCTGGGCAGTGGAAAATGAGAAAACCAATCTTGCCATAATTATGATTCAAAAAAGTAAATGGTTTATGAATGAGGTACTCTTCCAGGATGTTTAAAATCTGGACTTTGTGGCCTTTTTATTCATTTGTTTATTCTTAGTTATATTGTATGTAGCAAGGTTGCTAAAAAGGTGATTGTTAGAAGATGCAGTTGTTACTATATTTAAATTAACTTTTGGATCTGTTTGGAAAAATGCCAAATGCTGAAATTGCTTCAAGTTGACATTTATGTTGGGATAATCTCTAGGGATTAAAGCAACCATGTAGGACACAGTTTTTTAAAATGGGAAACTTGTATTCTCGATTTTATAAATTTTCCAAAGAGAACATTCCATCATATATAAAGAAAGCAAAGTAAAGCTATTCTTATGTCTTCCACAGCAGATACACAATGAGAAGGAGTTTTGGATCCTTTTTTCAATAGTAGTGTCTTCAGGCTTTGATCAATGGTTAAATCTTTATCTTTATTATATAGCGGAATAACATTTCAAGAGGTAGTGTGATATGGTTAGGGACTTAAAACATCAAATGTTTTTAACTGTATGGGGGTAGTATTGTTTACCCCATTTTTCTGAGGAAGAAAAGGCAAACTCAGAAAGTATCCAAGTCACACACTGGTGTGCTGTAGAGTGAGGATTTCAGTCCTAGTCTTCTGACCTTAAAGCTCATGCCTTGAAAACTTGTATTTTATTCCAATCCTTCTGATAATTGATTTCTAAATATTGCCTATTTGCCTGGATGTTTGTTTCTTTATTTTGAAAACAGGAAGCTTGAACTAGCAAATTTTTAAGAGTTCTTCCAGCTCTAGTTAGAATCCTAGATTTTTTAGATTAATGTTGTGTCTAAAAGAAGAGGAAGAGGCCAGTTGGGTTCGATGGAATGATCCCAGTAAGATGTCTCAGCAGTGCTTTATGTCACAAAACTGAAACTGTAAATTTCTGGCCTTGTTTTCATAGCTGAGATTTACTCCCCTTCCCAGCTTCCCAGCCTCGTATCTGACAAGTCCCAGGCCCTGTAAGAAGAATGAGTGGACGAAGGGATATGAATCCCCAGTGACCACAGATATGGGGGAGTCTTTGCAACTTCCAATCCTGCTTTCTGATTTGGCTCTTACAGAGTGACAGAGGTATTTCTTGGTAAATGAAGAACAAATAAGTCTTATCCAGACAATCTTTCATGTCTCTTTAGGTGAGAGAACGTCATGTTTCAAGCCAGTGCCATGCATTTTATAGTCATGCAACCTATAGCATTGCAGTCACCGGAAAATTGTCTTCAGCTTTGCCAAGTCTGTCCAGATCTGTCAAATATAGCAAGCACGCTGTGCATTGCACAAAGCTAGGGGGTGCCATCTACCAAAGCTACAATGGGGATGGTCGCTTTTGGAGTTGAGCATTACAGTGACCCTTTGGCTCTGACAGCACTGTAGATAGTATAACAATAACTGCCATTTATTGAGCCATTTATTCTGTGCCATTATATCAATCAAATATAACGTTTCATTTAATCTTCACGACAGTGTTATGAAATAACATGGTGAGCTGTACTTTCCTGAGCAGAAATTTGGGCTCCAAAAATATCCATGGTCAATCCACCAGTGTGCTGTAGTGGCAGGATTCAGATTCAAATTCTGATTTCACAGCCCATGGTCTTTCCACCATACACCGCTCCCTCTCCATGGGAATTCTATCAAGCCAGGCCAGTGCAGTCTGGGAGAAAGGGGGAAAGTGTTTTCATCATCCTGGAGGCATTACTGCACATGGTGACTCCACAACATATGACCACAAAACGACCCCAATATCAAACCTTCCATGGCTCAACATAACTCAGGAATAGTGCTCAGAGCTTATAGAATGGGATTGGGATCGCACTTCCCACCTTTTCCATCCTCTTCTACCATCTCTCCTCCAACTCATCTTGAACTCCTAGAAGTCACATTTGGAGGCATTTCTGGCCATATAGAACATTTTTGCACATCTGGGTCCCGTGATTTTTCTTTCTCTTTAACCTTAGGCTAAACACCATATTTTGACATCTTTTGGGAACGTTAGCAGAAAGAGCAAGAAAGTCACACCTATGGGAATAAGGAAAACTGTTGCTACAAATGCCAGAGCTCTACTTGAAAATGCATTTCTTACTATGGTTGTTGATCTGTGTGAGATAAATGAAAAAATGCCAGTGAAATTTCAAGGGCCAGTCTAGCCCATGAGTCCTTTACAGGCCAAGAAAGGGAGGCAAACCCAGTCACTAATAAGTCTACTTTATTTTTTCTAAAGCAAGGCTATACTGTATAATTCAATGCATATATTAGAAATGTGAGAAATTGTGCATTGAGGGGTATGGTGTTTTTATGTTATACTACCAGAATGTATAGTATATCAGCAGTAGGGATAAGCAAAAGAGACAAAACAAGATTGCTTTCTGGTGCTAGGGAAGGGAAGCTGAGGCTGCCTTACTGGGGGCTCTCTGTGAGTCATAGCTATAATCCCATAAGGTTCCCCGTCCCCCCATCCTACCAGGACAGTTTTATCTTAACCCCAGAGAAGGCCTGACATAAAAGGAGGTGAGAGGGATTGTCTAGGAAAGTGCCAATGAACAACAAATAGAAAGGCTTTGCAAGATAAGATCTGTTTCTTGATTTCAAACTTTTGAAAGGACTCTGTCCACCCATTCCACCCCTTTCATTTACTGCTGATGTTACTTCCTCAGAGAACCTTCCGTTATCCTGTCCCCTCACCTCCTAAGACTAGGTTTGGGGTGTCTTCTCACTGTTTGCCTCCATCTTAGCTCATATCACATGCTCTGTAATCACCTATGCTTGTCTGTGTCCTCTCCTCTACTGTGAGCTCATCCAGGACAAAACCCATGTGTTATTCCTGGAGAGAACCCACACATACTGAATTGTGGTTTCACCATATGCATCTTGGTTCCTATTGGGACAGAGGCAGACAACCCACTCAGGTGCCAGCTTGCCTGTCACAGCATCATCGGCAGAGCGCTAATGAGCAAATAGAAACAGGGGCTTATAGAGAAAGTTCCTAAACATAATTGGAATAAGAAAACGTGCTCTGATCTGTTGTTTGATGTTCCTTGTCCAGACTCAGCTGTGTAGACTCCTCTCCCTCTCCCTTGGGAACCAAGTCCCTTTCTTCTAGCCCCACCAGCTCTGGCCTCAATTCTAAACTAAGACAATTTTTTATTTTTTATTTTTTGCATGGGGAGGCATTGGGAATCGAACCCGGGTCTCTGGCATGGCAGGGAAGAACTCTGCCTGCTGAGCCACTGTGGCCCACCCCTGAGACAATGTTTTGGTGGCTGTTCCATGGCCATACATCCAGGAGACAATGTTTAACAGGTCAGATAACATTTTTAAGCCAGGCTATAAATGTATGTGATACAGGCCAAGAATCACAGCGTCAATCTCATGGGCCTGGTATCTTAGAGAACTAGCTAATAATTCATTAAATCCACCAGTCAACACAGGAACGATCCTCACCTCTGTAGAATGTCTAGCCTGAAGATTTTTTAAGACTCACAGAACAATAGACTTAGGAGAATCTTAAAGATTACCTTTGCTTGAACTAAAAAAGAAATTAAGGGACAGAGAATCAAGACCTACCCAAGGTCACACAGTTATTTATGAATACTAAATGAGTATTGGTAAATCCCACCATGTGAAAAGCTTATGGGAGTTTCTATGTGTGACTTTTTTTTTTCAAATTCCAGGGCCTCTTGCATCCCATTGCCAGAGTGTGGCCAGAGCACTTCTTTCACCAGATAGCTTGCCATTTTCCCCATGTTCTGCTGACCCTAGGATTGCAAACTTAGAAATTCTGAAAAGAATATGACAATTGTCACTCTTGAGACACACAAAGACAGCAGGGCAGGCAATAACTGCCCCCTCAGTGGCACAGATGCATTTCTTACAGTTTTATCACATGTGGTTTAAAACCGATCTTTTTTTTTTTTTTTTTTTTTTTAAGGAAGGAAAGACAGAGAAGGAAGGAAGGGAGGAAGAAAGGGAAACATTTTTAAACATTTTCTTGTTTTATTATATTTTGTTTGTTTGTTTGTTTTTTACATGGGCTGGGGCCGGGAATCGAACCGGGGTCCTCCGGCACGGCAGGCAAGCACTCTTGCCCGCTGAGCCACCGCGGCCCGCCCTAAAACCGATCTTAATGTGGACTAACAGCTAAAGCAACTAATAGTTCTCTTATAAATACCATTTCTACCACCCACCTTCAAACAGGGATCTTTCATGTCATTCACCAACTTTTAGAACTTTATGAAAAGAAACTTCTGGTTCAGACAAAAACTGCCTTTCTCATCCCTCTGTCCTCTCTTGGGCTTGATTCATGAAGGACGAGAAAAAAAGGGATACGTGGGAGAGGGCTATGTCTCATCTTTCATGATCATTCTTCCTTGGATGGAAATTCCCACTGCCTCAGCCTGCAGGTGTTCAGACCTGGAGGAACCACTCTCGTGGTTCACACAGTCAGATTTAACTAGCAGTTATTTTAAGTACTGAAACAATTGGTACAACTTTACTTTAAAAATACAAGTTTCTCTTTAACAACACACCATCCCATTGCACTGGCCCTCTTCTATCTTTTCTGGGCTTCTTTACCAGTTCTTATTTCTCTCCTGAGGCTCAGGGCTTTGACCACTGGGGTGCAAATGAGGGGAAAGAGAGCTGTTGGGAGCTTAAAATGAAAGCAAGCAAACCATTAATATTCATGAAATGTTGATTGTCTAGAGGACACCATGCTTATTATTATGGAAGATAATAATAAGATAATAAAGAGCTTATCCTCCGGGTGGGGAGTTAAGATGTGCACTTGCAGGAAGAAGTATCTAATACTCTTGATTAGTAGATTATGAATCTCTTTTCCCAATGTAGGTAACAAACACCACTGGTGGACCAGGAGATGATTTTAGTCAGTGCCACAGTCAGGGCATTAGATACTGGTTCACACTGTAAAGGTGGCATTTTCCTATTTCAGTTGCCTTTCAGCCCTTCTGATTACTTAAGAAAAAGAAAGTCACAGATTTGTGCTAGGATAACCCAAATACCTCCCTAATACTTGTTAACCTCCTTAATAAAAAATAAAAAAAGTCTTTGGACCCCAACAGTATCCAGCTGCATTTTAACAACACTCTATTTTTATTGTATTCATTTTTACAGGCTGCACTCTATTTTTTCCCCCACTTGGAATAATTTCCTTGCAATCCATCCAAGTTGTTTTTGTGTATCAATAGTTCATTCCCTTTTATTATTATTATTTAAATTTTTATTAATAAAACCAATCAAAATACAATATGAACATTTTTTATCACATAGTTGTATCTTCATCATCGTGATCATTTCTTAGAACATTTGCATCAATTCAGAAAAGGAAATAAAAATAAAACAGGAAAAAAAATTCATACATACCATACCCCTTGCCCCTCCCTTTCATTGATCAATAGCATTTCAATCTACTAAATTTATTTTGACATTTGTTCCCTCTATTATTTATTTATTCTTAATCTATATGTTTTACTCATCTGTCCATAAGGTAGATGAAAGGAGCATCAGACACAAGGTTTTCACAGTCACATAGTTACATTGCAAAAACTATATCATTATACAGTCATCTTCAGGAAACATGGCTACAGGAACACAGCTCTACATTTTCAGGCAGTTCCCTGTAGCCTCTCTGTTACACCTTAACTAAAAAGGTTATTTAATGTGTAAGAACAACCTCCAGGATAACCTCTTGACTCTGTTTGGACTTTTATTATTGAGTAGTAGTCTGTGGTGGGGATGCATCACCATTTAATGATTCGCTTGTTGAACATTTGGGTTCTTTCCAGTTTGGGGCTATTACAAGTAAAGCTGCTATGAATATTAAGGTACAAGCTTTTGTGTGAACATAAGTTTTCATTTCTCTGGGATAAATATCCAAGAGTGAAATTGCTGGGTCAATGGTGGGTTTGATTTGTTTAGTTTTATAAGAAACTGCTATGTCCTTTTTAAGAGTGGCTGTACATTTTCTATGCCCAGCAGTGATTTATGAGTGATGTAGTTTCTCCACATCTTTGCCAGGATTTAGTGTTATGCCCATATTTTAGTTTTAGCCATTCGAATAGGTATATAGTAATATTTCATTGTAGTTTTAATTTACATTTCCCTAATGGCTAATGATATTGAGCATCATTTTATGTGCTTATTTGCCATCTATATGTCCTCTACAGTGGAATGTCTTTTTATGTCTTTTGTCATTATTCTAATTAGATTATTTCTGTTTTTACTGTTATGTTCTGAGAGTTCTTTATACATTCTGTATATAAGTCTTTTATTGGATATGGAGTTTGTAAATATTTTTCCCAGTTTATAATTTGTTTTTTCATCTTCTTTACAGGGCCTTTTACAGAACCAATTTTTAATTTTAATGAGACCCAATCTATTAATTTTTGTTTTTATGATTTGTGTTTTTGGTGTCAAGTTTATGAATTCTTTGCATAGCCCTAGGTCCCCCAAATTTTCTCTATTTTTTTCCTAGAAGTTTTATAGCTTTGCATTTGCATTTAATTCTGCCATCCATTTTGAGCTAATTTTTGTAGAAAGGTCCTTTTTTTTTTTTTCCCTGATGAATGTCCAATCAGTCCAGCACCATTTGCTGAAAAGGCTATCTTTTCTCCATTGAATTGCTTTTGCATCTTTGTCAAAAAACATTTGGATGTATTTGTGTGGGCCTTTTGCCTTTTTATAAACACCTTATTAATGTCTCCTATTATTTGATATAAAATAATTCTGCAACAGCATCTGAAAAAAGCAAAAGGTTAACAGCTTTTTTACTCAGATGAATAAAGTCACCACTATAAAAATTATTTGATTATGAAGTATTTAATAACATAGAGAGGTCTCATTATATACTCATGAATCATCACCAAGGCCTTATGGTCCTTATGAGAACCAAAGATTTGGCTCATATCCCACCAAAATATTTCCTTCTACCTAAATAGAAAGTCATGGGAAAGATTGCTTGTGTTTATTTTTTTTTTCAGAGCCAATACATAGTTGCTTATGTTTGATTTGGGGAACTTTAAAGGAACTAGAATAGTGATTGGCTTTTGCCAGGCTCTTATTTGCAGAGGACTTGGTAGAGACATGCAACCAACAGCTCTGCCTGGGATTTAGGAGTTTACTCGCATGTAAAGACGATAAGGAAGATCTAAGGGAAATAAAACTGATCCCTTTCGGGGCACACCGAAGCCAGATAACTCAAGTTAATCATAGCAAAATACAGTCAATCTTAAAGCTAAGCTCTGTGCAATTAGCTTTGCTTGCTTGGTTTTTTGAAACATGCATCTGTATAAAGCTGCCTGTGCAGACATTCCCAGCCCCAAGCTGGGCCTGCCGAAAACCAGTGATTCTGCTCTCAAAAGTAAACGGCACACAGCGGTGAGCAAGTTTCCACCACAGGCAGCCTGCTGGCCAGTTAGGCCCAGTGGAGCAGCAGAACGGAAATATCTGGAGAAGTTTTTACGTGTTCATGGATTATCGTTGCAGGAAACCACCAAGGCAGAGACGGGCATGGCATACAGGTACTTGTGCACTGCGTAATCATTCAACCAGGGCTCGAGGGCCCTGCACTGCAAAGGTTGTTACTATTAAAGAAATAAGGATTGGGCAGGCCACAGTGGCTCAGCAGGCAGAGTTCTCGCCTGCCATGCCGGAGACCCCGGGTTTGATTCCCGGTGCCTGCCTATGCTTAAAAATAAAAAAAAAGAAGTAAGGATTGAAATTTCAAAATGAAACACTACATGGCAAAAGGATAAGACAAATGAATGCGGCCAGCCCTCTTCTTGGGTTACCTTATTTTTTTCTAGCTATAAATTATCTACTTTCTGTTTGCTCGGAGGGTTGCTTTAAAGATAGGAAAGCTCACCTGTAGGAGGTCCTAGCCTTATGCTGCAAGTAGAATCCTCTTTGGCTGTGAGTAGGAAGATGATTTAATGGGTCAAAATGAAGAATGGGGAACTTCATACTTCTTAAGGGAATTTATAAGTTAAGAATGGAATTTTCTAATTCTGGGCTTCTAGCTAGGGTTGTTATTTTCATCGAAGTCTGAAATCATGGCTAATATATAATAAAGTAGTTCATGAGAGCAAGCAAGTTCTTGAGACGACAGCACTTTTTATCACTGTAGCCTAAGATAAATTGCTGGTTGTTCTCTAACCTTCCAATACCATCATTTATTCTGTGAAATAAGAAAAAAAGAGGGAGAGTTTTTTTACGTATGGGGTTGAACGTGTAATCTTTATGAATTGCTCTGGGATAGGAAATATCTTTTTTTTTTCAGAGTATTTTTGTTCCAACATTTAATAGCGTATGCACTGCTTCATTAAATCACTCGGTAGCACTTGTACAAGTACTTCTTTGACAAACTCCTGTAGTTTTAAACATCAGGGCAGATGAGCAAAAGCTGTTCAGAAGGATAAGGGCACTGAAAACTGTGAAAACAATCTGGCATTTATGAAGAATGGTTGTCAAGTTCAAAACTTCTGCTTCACAGGGTAAGTGTGTTACGTATATACGAGACATCCCCAGTGATTACATTTTTCCATAAATGTAAAGGTCTATTTCAGAGTAATAGCTACTGCTCTACTTTATCAGCTAATTTTATTAATAAAGCAATTTGCAATGATACGGCTCCTCTCTGGAGAGTAAAGTATTTTACACAGACTCTTTATGTAATAAAGGGCTCATGTAGGAGGGAAATTAACTCTTCTAGATTTATAGAGAACATGGGCCAGCCTGCCCCATCACGCTTTAGAAGTGGCGCCTAAGAGGAATGTAACCACTTTTCCAAAAGAACACATGGCTCCATGCACAGGGATGGGGTAGGAGGGACCAACATTCCTTACCCACCTCCTTTCCTGAACCCTTCTCTCTGTGTCTTTCCACTTTGCCTCACACTCTTCCCTTCTTTCCATGACTCTTAGCGGCTGTGGTTACTGTGGAAATATGGACTAGGCAAAGGGGAAGATGGACTATTTTACTCTCTTACATCTGCCTCTGCATCTCTGTCACAGGTTAATTGGCATAATTTTCAACTCTTGCATAAACCTTCAGAGGGAATCACCAGCCCCCATCCCACCCTGAAAAAAAAGTCCTGGTCTGAATATCAAAACATCTTTTTGATTTGTGCCAGTGTTCAGATGAAGACATGTCCTAGGTCAGCGCTTCTCAAACTATTCTTAGGCAGAGAGATGCTTTCTTAAAACAGGTAAAACAAAGTCCCCCCCCCCCCCCCCCCCCCCCGATTCCCAGTTGAACATGGCGACCTGGAGTCCATCTATTTGAGGAGAGCAGTCATTCCTTACCAGGGTTCATGAGACTCCCTTAAAGAAGTACTTGGGACTATGGGTCTGGGCCAATGTTTCTTAATTCCTTGGAGCCCAGGCTCTGTGATCTTGGGAATGCCAGGTCGAGGTCACTGAGCCAGGCTCTTCAACAAATGTGTGTGCTGCTAAGTCACACTTTAATAAGACATGTGACTTAGGAGAATTTGTTCCCAAATCACAATTTAAGGTGAGAAAAGTGCAGTTAAATTGATAATTGATCTGAGGAAATATGCAAGCTTCTGAATTATGATGAACTTCCTGTGCTTTGCCACACTCGTCCATCACCCCTCCTCAACTGGAAGCATGTCTTCTCCTTTCTCCAAATTTCCATAGTAGTTTATTGGTTGATTCTATCTTTAATCATCTTTTATTTAAAACACCTTCCTTTAAGCATTAGATAACGGTTTTTAGGGAAGAGAACTTGGGTGCTTGGCTCCTTATCTTGGTTTCCTCTAAGTATAGCTATGGTTAGGTGGGAAAGTTGCTTTCATATTCTCATTTCTTTATTCTGATTTTTTTTTTTCCAAGACCGTGTGTCTTAGTTTCCTGGCTGTGATCACAAATACCAAAAAGTGAGTTGGCTTAAACAAAGGGAATTTATTGGCTTATGGTTTGGAGGCTAGGGGAAGTCCAAAATTGAAATGTGAGCAAGGCAGTGCTTCTTCCCTGAAGACTGGTGTTCTGGGGTTGCTGACAGCAATCCTTGGTCCTTGGCTTTTCTGTTACTTGTCAGTGTACGTGGCGGCATCCTCTCCTTCCTCCTTAGGTTCCGCTGACGTCTGACTTCTTCTCATGACCTCTCTCCATGGCTGCATTTCATTCTGCTTATAAAGGGTTCCATTAACACAGATTTAAGCCCAACCTGATTCACCTGGCCAGATCTTGACTTAAAGTAATATCTTCACAAGGTCTTTTGTATAGGTCATATTTGTGGGAATAAATTAAGATTAAGAACATGGTGTTTTTGGGGGGATGCATAATTCAACCTACCATACCATGTATGCAAAAAGACCTCCAGTCAACTTTATTATTTCTATTTCCTTCTTTTTGATAGGTTTTCATTTCATGTGCAGTGGCAAGAGAATGAGCTTTGAAATTAACCAGATCAGAGTTCAAATCCTAGGTCTGTGGGTTTATAAACTATGTGACGCTGGGCAAGCCCCACATAAGAAGGGCCCGGCACACAGCAGGGGCTCACCAAGTGTCCTTCCTGCTTATCTGGCAGCTTCTGTGAATCAGTTTAAGGGGGATGAAAGTTCCCTTTAGTTGAAACATACAGTCAGTTAAGATAGAATATTTTTCAAGAGGGAAAGAAAGAATTAAAAAATTTTCAATAATCCACAACCTGTGTGGGTTTCCATGCTGAGCTTTAGGATTCTGGGAGGTTTGGAAGAGCTGTGTAAGCTGTTTTCCCTGCCTAATTTGGTCAGATGCCATTGCAGCCTTCAGCCCAATACCAGCTGCTTGGGTCCCTTGATCATCTGTGAGAAAGTGTTATGTTGTGTTTCCATGGAGACTTGGTTTTATTTCTAACTAAGGGTGACCAGGGGAGGGGAAAAAAATCAATAAATATGCAAACACATGTATCAGTTCAAAAGAAACTGGAGAAAACTGTTTGAATTTGGTGCAGAAGTGCCAAGTTTCTGCGTAGATCCTTCTGTTGGCTTAGAATTTTTAGCAGAAATAGAAATTTTTGTGGGTTCGTTTTATTAGTGACTATAAAATAGTCACTGAAAGAGGGTCCTTCAGTCATTTCGAAGAGGCTGAGCGTTATTTGTCTCTTTTACATAGTGTTGAACTCTGAGCCAGATGGTAAATATGAGATCGAACAGAAAGTAAGGTTAAAGTGTCTTGCAAGGTAGTTTTATGGGCAAAGCACAAAAATGTTTGGGCTGTGTAAGAATGCAGCAGATGCCCGGCTGTGAAGCAATTTTAATTAACCAGGAGGAATTCAAATGGATGCAGAACAAAGACCTACCCCAGGGGTCAGCAAACATCCTGCAAAAGACTAGATAGTAAATATTTTATGTTTGTGGGCCACATCCATCTCTGATGCAAATACTGAACTCTGTTTTTGTAGTGTGACAGCAACCATTGATAGAATGTAAAAGAGTGACTTTGGCTGTATCCCAATAAAACTTTATTTGTGGACACTGAAATGTGAATTTCATGTAAATTCCATGAGTCGCAAATATTCCTTTTATTCCTCCCTGTCCTCAACCATTAAAAAAATGTAAAGACTATTCTTGGCTTGCAAACTGCTCAGAAACCAGGGTGGGTAAGGTCAGGGGCCGTAGTTCACTGACCCCTGGTAGGAAAAACAAAGTTTCAGTTGCACAATTATGTATTTGTGTTTATTTATTTATTTTTGCATGGGCAGGCACTGGGAATCAAACCCGGGTCTCCGGCATGGCAGGCGAGAACTCTGCCTACTGAGCCACCATAGCCCGCCCTGTGTTTATTTATTTTTAACCCTCCTTGTTTCCAGAGGTATTTAAGGTATGTAAATGCATATAAGTCAAAAAGATTTAAAAAAAAATAAGAATAAGAATAATTAGGCCAAGAAAGACTAAGAGCAGGAAGGTAAGACAGAGGCAGGAGCCGGAGAGTGAAGCATGCGTGAGACAAATGTCCGGTGAGAGGCAGGTCTGGGCCTTGGCTCTGCACTTTCTAGAAGCACCAGTCATGGAGAAGGAAATGGAGCCCTTTCCAACACTCGAAGAGTCCATGAGGTAGTGACAATCCAGTTCCTGAATAACCCAGAGTAGAGACTCCTCTTCCTGATCTTGAGGCCAGAGGGAAATTTCTCTTGTGGTTCTACTTCTTTGTGCAATCAATGACGTTCTCAACAATGTCCTTACAGCTAACAGACCACTGAGGTTCCTTGGGCTTTTTCCTATGCAGCCCCAACGGTAAGAGGTGGCATCATATCAAATAATAATTTAGCAAAAGCAAGTGGTGAATCGTGGAAGAAATGATGTCGGTTTAATAGAAACAATTTGTCCATTTGAGGTGATTTACCTTTTAAAAATTCCCCAATAATGATCACACAGCATTAGTTATTTTTTTTTTACCATAACAGGGCTTGTCCAATTCATGGAACGAAACAGCTGCTTCTCAAAAACACAAACCCAGGCTATTTGCCATCCAAAGACAATATTTTCTTTAGCCTTGAGCTCATAATGGGGAAGGGACAATGAAAGAGGAATGGGAGAGGCAGAGGAGAGTCCTGGAATTATCGATATGGGGTAGACCTTGGAGGTAATCTGCTGCAATTCCTGGTTTTACAGCTGAAGTAAATCAAAGCTCGGAATAACCCAAAGTTGCATTTTCAGCATCCCCTGTTTCTTGGGTGCCTGTGCAATGCTTTTTTCACACTGTCTTTATTTATCTGCCCCACAACAGCATACTCCCACTGCCTCCTGTAGATGCTGCAGACACAGTCGTTCTCACCACCCTGTTCGGTCTCTCTTTCCAGGTTCACCTTTCACCGCTCTACTCTGTAACCTGCCCCCCTCTGGTTGCGCTACACAGTGTCCCCTTGATTCTTCTGTTCTTTTCCACCATTGAGTCTCCACTCACCATTTCTTCCCCCACTAGAATGTTCTTACTACCTAGGCAAATCCAACCCACAGACTCTCCCTCCTCTTCCTCAGTGGTGTGTTAGCTGTAAGTGGATTGCCACTTATTTGTGTGCATTTATGTGTGTGTGTGTGTATCTTATCCTCTAAATTACATCATCACCTTGAGAATAAGGACTAGAGTTTATAATATTTTGTAATCCTCCAATGCCTTGCCCTTAAGTGCTCAGTTATGTGTGTATTACTTGACTGAGGTGCACCTGTTCAGCAATTGGAGTCTAGAAGGAAAGCCACCAAAGAGCCAGCAGGCACTTTCCTTTGTCCCTCTAATAGTGCTCTAGCCCCATATTTTTTTTTCTTGTATCTTAGCTGCAGTATGTTACTTAATCTGGCTGAACCCCAACTTCCTCATCTGTAAAATTGTCCTAACTCAATTTATGTCATTTAACTCTCTGCCTGCCACAGAAGGGGAGCTTAACAGAGTGGCCTTGTTTTACCCCCTTCCTTCAGCAGCCCTAGGAATTCATCATTTAGTCATCTTTTAGAAGTTGAAAGGAAAAGTGTGTGGTGGTATATCTTAAAAAGAGAGGGACAGGAAATGAACACCTACGAATTTGAGCTGGTACAATTTCTGAGCAATATTTATGACACTCTTTTCTTCAGTTGTTTTTATAAATTCTTTGCTTCTCTTACTGGAATAGAGCCTTAAGTGCTATTGAGAATGGGTTTTTTGTTTTGTTTTGTTTTTGTCTCACACATGGGTTCCTATTTAGTCAGAACTGCCTCATGAAGTGGAATAAATTTCTATCCAAATGATGTAATATAAGGATAAAAATTATGCTTTATCAATCTCTATAATTCTAGTACCTTGTATTGGTATTGGGAGCAAAAATATTTGAGACAGAAAGAAATTGGAGAAGGGCTGAAACTCCCACCAGCCAGCAAATACCTCTGCCATCGGCTGTCCACATCATCTGAGAATTTCTCTGGACTCAGACTTAGCAGTACTCCTCAGAGGCTCCTATTAAATGGAAGCGTTTGCCTTCCCGAGGGCAGCACCACCTTAATCTAAACTAATAGACACCAGACAAGAAGGAGGCCTGGCTTGGTAAAAGAGAAGGTGAGAAGGAAGGTTCTAGGCTAGAGCAAGAGGAAAGCTTGGATGTCATGGTGCAGTGCTTCATGTTTGTGCAGGCAGCAGGAACAATAACCTAGAGGAAAGGGGAAGGGAAACAAGAGAGAAATCTCACTGACCTAACACCTTTCTCAAAGAAGTCCTGACCAAATTTGGAGGCCATTGTTCATTGATAAGAGTTTTCATTGATCTCTAAAAGAAGATTCTAAATTGATTTTTTATTGGGAATCCCAAAGAGTTGACTTTGAAATGGGATGGATGTGAACTAATTAGCTCTCTCACACTGAAAACCTTTCCCCGGGTTCTGTTGTGGTGAGAACGCGATGTAACAGGAGAGTTGAAGACCAGTGCCCTCCTTCTCTTCTCTGGTCCTTTTCCTTATCTGTACACAAAATAGCAAAACTTTCTTCCCAAGATACTAGTATTCATGCAAAAGGGCATTTAGTGGTACTCAGGAAAGACTATGCCTCTTGTTATTTTTGTGCAATAGTATCACAGGGTCGGTACAGTGTGGAAGTTGAAAATTATTTGTTTCTTAAACTGAATTGTCACCTCCTTCCTTCCACTCCTCAAAAACAAAAACAAAACAAGCCCCTCTGCTATGCATTCTCAGGACCTGCCTTTTTCATGGAATTCTTGGTACATTCAGATCTGCTTGAAAAATAGCTATGCCATGACTGAAAATCAGTTACCTAGAAAAAAATGCTTCCTGTGCAGAGGTTGTATTTTCTAAAAAAAAAAAAAAGCTTACCTGGTTGATTTTAGGCTGGCCTCCTTTTTGTCAGTCTGGGGGCTGTGCTAATTTGCTCTGAGGTTTTTGGCTGTGCCTCTCCTTGCATTAACATTTTTGGAGGAAAGTCTGTGATACAAAGTGGTTAAGGCTCAGAACCAATGTGATTATTTGAAATCTGGAGGGACAGCTGTCGAAGTCTATAAGACATCATGAAAGGGCATATTTAGAACACACAGAATATATTTATTTCCTATTGAATGAAACAGAAGTTCTAAGCTAAGTATATTTTGAAAGTGTCAGTTTAGATATAAAATGCTTTAGTAATAGTGAGAGATGAGCACAGTTTGGATTTGAAATGTTATTTGGGTACAGAAGTTCAATCTGTTTTGGAATTTCCACTTGTGGTTTTCCAGAGTAAAACTTGTTTTATATGTATAGCAGAGTGAAAACATTGGGAACTCACGGCTCAAGAACAATGCTCGGTTATATGAACCAGCATTTTCTTATATAGCGGTTGTTGACTGTGCTTTCATATGGAGGGAAAAAAAGAATTTTGAGAATTAGTCAAATATGGTTTTTACTCAAAAAAAAAATTATTTCTCAATTTCCCTGCAGTGCTCATGAGGGCCACTAGGTTGCGCTGTCTCACAAAGAAAAAGAAATCCTTCTGTCCCCTGAGCTGTAAAGGGGAAAAATCTTTAAACTTCATCCAGACAATTCTAGACCAGAACTTAAATTTGAACTGCTATACTTCCCTAGATTGTAAAAATTAATACATGCCTTTTTTTTACTATTACGATGGTAATTTTTTATAGTGACCAAAAATAAGAATTTTTGTGGTAATTCAACCAGAATATTCCTGGGGTTTTATAACCTAAAACAGGTATCTTATAGAGCACATTTTCTGTGTCCTGGAGGCTTCCAGCACTAGGCATTCCTGAGCCGCAGTGCAGATGTCTGGGAGTGGCTGGTGGAGGAGAGCAAGGAGCGCGATCTCACCTGGTGGTATTCCTTCAGAGAATGTCTCTTTAGTGTATTTTGCCCCAAAAGCAGAGACACCTTGTTGCACAGTGAAGAGGGAGATGAAGCAGATGCCCTTTCGCTTACCACGGGACACCTCCCACACTAATACCTTGTCTCCCTCCCAGGATTTCTCTGCCTAGCTAGTTTTCAACTGATTCCCCCTCAGATTTCAGATAGAGGCCCTTTTTAATAGTGTCTGAAATATTTGAAGAAATGAACCTCAAATGGTGCAGTTCCAGGTAGCAGAGGAGCTTTTTAAGAAAAACTATTAGTTCTTAAGGCCCTACGTTTTAAGGGAAAACTTATTACTTGAAAATAATTTCAAACTGACAGGAAAGTTGCAAGATCACTATAATGAATACCTGTAGACCCTGTTATCCTTTAACATATTGCCAACATTTTGCCCCATTTTCTTTCCTCATTGCATGTGTTCTATATAATTTTTAAACCTTTAAGAGTAAGTTGCATGTATCATGGTCCCTTTCCCTCAATACCTCGGTGTGCATTTCCTAAGAGTGGTATATTCTCTTACATAGCTCTGGTACAGTTAGCAACTTCAGAAAAATTTACATTGATCTGATACTTTTATCTAATCTACCATCTGTATTTCAATTTTGTCAGTTGACGCAATGTCCTTTATAGCATTTTTTTTTTTTTTTTGCTCCATTTGAGGATCCAGTTTAGGACCATGAAATGCATTTAGTTGCTGTGTCTTTTTAGTCCCCTTTGATTTGGAACAGTTGCTGCCTGGGGTGGGGAGGAGGAGCTGTGGTGCTGTGTATTTGCAATGCTTTTATAGCAAGGACTCCCGCTTACCGCTATCAATTCTATGTCAAAGACGGGTTTCCCACAGTACCAGACAAGGGCCATAACATCCCCCTCTTCATCTTTAGGTCGAAGGCATGCTGAGCCCACCGACCCACCTAAGTTCAGCCTTCTGTGTTCATCTGTGGGGTGCTGGGAAGTGATTGGGGCGCGTTGCGAAAGTCGCTAAGTCCTGCTTGGAGTGAGCCCTCTGAGGACAGACAGACAGACAGTGTGGGAGGGCGAGGAGCGCACAAACATGGTTGTCTCCGTACTATCCAGGACCGAAGCCAGGTACCCAGCAATAAGCTGGGCGGACGATCATCCCTAGAGCCTAGAGCAGGACTGACCTGCTGCAAGCTGGGTCCAGAGCAGAAGCAGCGAGGATTCTGGCCGTAGGTCCTGGAGGCTATGATGGGAAGCGTGGGAGCTAAGATGCCCAGAACGGTCAGGGAGACAGGTTGTCAGAGAAGTAAATGGAACATTTTTAGATGAGGGAGTTTTGACCAATTGTCTTTAACCTTTTTTCCTCCTCCATCATGTTCCTCTTAATTTATTAAAGCAGAATGATGTAGAAGCTCCGACAGTTGTAGAGTGTGGGTGTAGAGTGCGCAGCTCATTGAGTTTCTATGCAATTGCTTTAGCATTGGAATGGTCTGTAACAGGTCAGCCATTCATCCTGCTATTGAAATTTTGCAGCAGTCTATAACTCAGCACCCAGTGACAAGAGTACATTTAGAAGCTAGTCTTGGCTTTAAGAAGCAGCTATGATTGCTTCCTGGGATGACAGTGCCTACATGCATAATTTCCCCAAAGCTTCACCTTCATTGCAACTTCTTTGCAAGATTTATTAAGTTATCCCCTCCTTCTTTTACCCCTCTTTATCCTCTTGGCATTCACTTTTATTTGCATATTGCCTTCCTCTCACACAGAAGAGTAACTTTAGGAGGTCAGGGACTCTATCCCTGTGGTTAATTGCTGTGTCCCCAGAATCTGGCATTTAGTGTAGAACTCAATAGACAGCAAATAAATGAATTATCAAGGAGAATTATAAACAGATAACCCTTCATTGTTCACTGGGAGACAATCTTCTGGCTTATCAGAAAGTGTGAATCACTCCAGCAAACTGGTGATTCAATCTCTTGGCTACTTCATAACTTTATCAAAAGCATCCAAGGTATCCTCATTTGAGATAATGGTGCTGAGGGACAGTATTATTCTCCTAGTAAATAGGTCCTTACATCTTGAATTCCAAGATGCTTTGAGGTTGCCACATGATACTTATCCAGATGTCATAAGCTCACTTTATTTTTGTGGCCTCCCAGATCCATCTTGTTTCACTTTTCATTCAGTCATTTACTCCACTCATTGGTTGAGGTCTGCCTGTATATTAAATACATCTCCAGAAAGTTCTTTGAGGAGCCACTGTACACCCATATCTGTAGAGGTGCCCTGGGTCATGGATTTCATTCAGGCCATATCCCTTATGTCCACTCAGATATGGTGCTTCCTGAGGCTGATTGACCCCAGACACCACAGAGGCAGTGAGGGCACCTCATAGGACACATCCACATGACAGCGGCCATCAGTCTGTCCTTCTCCACTGCTTCCCACCACCAACTCCTCTTCCCCTTTCAGCCACCTTGTCCATCAGTCCCATTGACTAGCCCTCTTTAATTTACTTTTTCCCTTTTCATTCTCCATTTCCTTTTTGTTATGAGAGAGGTTGTCATCTCATTACAACACTAGGTATTTTCTCCCAAAAGATGGATTCCTATTGGGATTCCTGGCTGACCCGCCGCCTTAAATATATTGTATGAATCTCTTTCTACTCAGTTGTTGTGAGTAACTGGGTTATGAATGGACCTTCTCCTTCTCAGCACAGATCTGGCTTACAATAATAGCTGGTGATTAGCAGTTGATGGACCCCTGCAGGTACCATTAAGTCACTGTGAGGTTTCTCTCTTGAGTCTGGCCCTGCCTTATGTGTTCTCCATGGCAGAGGGGATCACTGTTCATGGGAATCAGCAGTGGCAATGAAAGGGTCATACCTTTCCACTTTGGGAGGGCTGGTTACCTACTGGTGCCTGGGTGAGACTCAATGACAGTGGACAGAGTCTGACCTAAATGCAGTCTATGGATGCCATCTTCTCTCTGTCCCTTTCTCACAGATAGTTCTTCTCAGAGAACCATCCCTTTTGAACCCCCTGTCCACCAGGTCTTAGTTTCTGGATGTCATAAGTGAGTTAAATATTTCCCCTATTGTCATTAGGTGATCCAAAGCACATTGTTTCAGAAGATGAAAAACCAGTGGATGCAGCTAAATCTGCTCATCCATATTTTATAATACATTGGTAGAAACTCTTCTTAAGAGGCACTTTGTATGACCACTAAACACTCCCTATGGTTTTTGGTACAGCGCCTATTTTTTTTTTTAACATAACCATCTAACTTCTTTTCTCTCCTGTATACATAGATTGATTCCTTAATTCAAGAGCTAGTCACCAAGTGCCCCCCCTTTTGTTATGCATTCTTCCAGGCTTGGGGATAAAAAGTTACCCACAAAAACTAAATTCCCTGCTTTCTAGCATATTTCATCTGGTGCAGGTGAGACAAACAATATATACCCCATTTAAATACATGAAATGTACAACATATCAGAAAGAATAAATCTTCTGGAGAAACCCAAAGCTTGGAAGCAATGAGTATGTGTGCCAAGGAATGACCGCAATTTTAAATAGGGTAGTCAGGAAAGACCTCACTCAGAAGATAGCATTTGAATGAATGCCTGAAGGAAGTGAAAAAAGAGTCATGCATACTTCTGCGGGAAAGTACCCAGACAGAGGGAACAATATCTGCAAAGTTTTAAAGTGAGAGTATGTATGGGAAGAAACATCAAGGAAACCAGTATGGCAAGAGCAGAGTGAAGGGATGATAGAATAATAAGAAATGACATCAGAGAGGTGACGAGGAGCAGAACGAATTTGGAAGGTCCCCCAAATAATGTTCATTGAATTATTTGTGTGTTTGCCTCATGAAACAGCCTTTCTGCATTCTTAAGTGAAGGAAGAGACATTTTGCTCTTATCCTATCATCTGGATAACAGAATCCAAATCCCATTCAACTATAAACCCAAGATGTCATTTGTGTGTGTGGGTCCTTTGGGGATGTTAGAGTACTTACTGTACTGTATCTATTTATGGATGGAAACTCCTAAAAAATCATAGGACAGGAGGTAAGGGGGTGGTTCCTGATGACACCATAAATTCTGGGAGGGAAGTCCTCACACAAAATCCTTAAACTTTTCAAAATAAAAAAAAATTAGAAAAAGAAAGAAGTAATAATGCTTATTTATTCCCTCTGCCTTCAAGTAGTAAGACCTCTCAGTCTCACTGTATCTATCTATCTATGTATGTTTGGGACTTTCTTTCTTATAATGATTCTAGTCTCAGCTCTTTGTGGGGGGTCCATGGCAGCTTCTTGTTCTCCCCTCACATCTTCAAGATGACCACAAAAGTTACTTTGTGAGTTATTTGTACAACCTACATTCACTCTCAGAAGAGAAGAGAGAAAAGGAGCCTTCTTTTCCCAGAAGCTCTAGTTTCTTATTGATTTGTTGGTGGTTCGCTGAGCCACTTACCATATGTGAAAGGTGGGAGAAACTGACTGGCTTCTAAACTAGGGTTGTGTTCCACCACTCCCAAAGTGCCTGGCTGAGAATGGAGACTCAAAATACTCTTGGTGGGGAGAATTGAGGGTAGAGTATGGTGAGTCAACCCATGTTCATGGACCATACCCTTTAATGATCAAACCTGGAAGGAGACAGATGTATCATGGCTTATTGGGTAATGAGCTTGTAGTGAAGAGTCCAGTTAGTCAATCATCTGGAAATTGGGAATGGGACTACTCCATCATTAACTAACTGTGCACATATCTCTGCTTCTCAAGCTTTGGATCTGGTTATTAGCTCCCCTCTTGCTCCCAAATTCTCTGGCTCTTTATGTGTAGAGATGTTTTTCCTTATTAATCTGCACCCAAGTAGCTTGTGCTACTTAATCACACAATTAAACTAAGCAGACATCTTATTTCATTTAACTAAAGGTAAGAAGGAAAACATTGACCTTTGATTTTTCTGTGAAATAATGTTTCTTAGTGAGGAACACATTGAAAACTCATGAAGTAGTTTATTTGTAAGGTGGTTAGCCTCCCCCTGCATTTCCCCCAATAAATACAGTTAAGTTCCACCAACTATTCAGTAACTACAATTGTACAAATGCATGTTTCGTTTTGCACTTGATTACAGTACTGCTCCCTCTGCAAGTGCACAGAATTTTAGCGTTGGAGATGTTAGGGATAATTTACTATTACCCCTTCCCAGTTTTACAAATAAACTTTCTGAGACCTGAAGAGGTTAAGTGACCTGAGAATAGTCACATGCTGGTTTGTTATGTTCTAGTTAAGGGTTTAACCAAGGGCTTTTGATTTACTAGTTTATTCTTTACGCAATACAATTGTCCAAATCAGCAAAGATTCATTGAGCACCAGCTGTTCACTGGGCAAGGTGCCAAACACAGAGCTCATAACAATGAAAGTCATGGTTCCTGCCCTCAAGAAACCCCAAGAGCAGTCCAGTAAGGGTGAGAGCCATGCTCTCAACTAGATAGGGGCTGGTCTGATCCATACAATATTGCCACTTGAAACAGTCATTATTTAGGAGAGCAATGGATGAATGTTCTATTAAGAGTCAGGGTTGACCTCACAGAGGTGGTGATTCATGCACAGGGTTGTTTTTTTCTCAAATATTTTTACTGAGAAATTTTCACACACATAGTGTCCATACATAGTATACAATTAGTGGCTCACAATGTCATCGAATAGTTGTGTGTTCAGCATCATGATCATTTTTAGAACTTTGCATCACTCCAGAAAAAGAAACAAAAAGAAGAAAAACTCATATATCCATACCTCTTAACCCTCCCTCTCATTGACCACTATTATTTTTTATCCTTTAGCCCCTTCTATTTATTTATTTTATCCTTTTTTTTTTGTTTACTTATCTGTCCATACCCTGGATAAAAGGAGCATCAGACACAAAGTTTTCACAATCCCACAGTCACTTTGTAAAAGTTCTATCTTTATGCAGTTGTCTCTAAGAATCGAGGCTACTGGAAAACAGCTCAACAGTTTCAGGTACTTCTCTCCAGCCACTCCAATACGCTATAAACTTAAAAGGAATATCTATATCATGCATAAGAATAACCTCCAGGATAAAATCTTGACTCAGTTTGAAATCTCTCAGCCACTGAAATTTTATTTTGTCTCATTTCTCTCTTCCCCATTTTGGTGAAAAAGGCTGTCTGAATCCCATGATGGCAGGTCCCAACTTATCCCACGAATCCTGTCCCACATTGCCAGGGAGATTTACATCCCTGGGAGTCATATCCCATGTAAGGGGGAGGGCAGTGAGTTCACCTACTGAGTTGTCATACAGAGAAAGGCCACATCTGAGCAACAAAAGATGTTCTCTGGGGGGTGACCCTTAGGCATAATTATAAGTAGGCTTAGCTTCTCTTTTGCAGGAATAAGTTTCATAGGGTGAACCCCAAGATCAAAGGCTCAGCCTATTGAATTGGTTGTCCCCACTGCTTGCAAGAATATCAGGAATTCTCCAGCTGGGGAAGTTGAATATTTCCTCCTATCTCCCCAGTCCCCCAAAGGGACTTCGCAAATACTTTTTTATACTCTAAATTACTCTGGGATATATCACAGCATCACACTAACCTATACAAACCAAGAGGATCTTACACCCTATTCAAGATTCCATGTTAATTATGGTGCCCAAATAAACTGATCATACAAGTTAAATTAGATAAATGCACAGGGGTTTGAAAGATGAATAAAAGTTTAACAAGGGGTGAAGGCTGGGAGAGTATTTGATGTAGAGGGAACATCATGTTTGGAGGCCCAGAGGTAGGGAACCATGGTGATGGTTATAAGCACAAATTTTGGAGACAGGTTTGGACTGAATGTTGGTTCTAGGGCTTACCAGGTGGATGATCTTACATAATTTATTTATCTCTTCTGGCTATTTGGTTTTTGAGTTGGTAAAATAGAAATAACAATACCTATCCCATAGGGTATGGAGAAGATAAAATAATATGACAATTGTAAAGCATGAAACATAGTGGGAACTCAGGAGGAGGCTGCTTCTCTTCTTGAACTTCCTTCTCATTTGCCTCTTCCTCCTTGCTCTTCCTCACTCCCTTTGGTGAGGAGGGTACTGGGAGAAGATGTTATAAGGTAGGAAAAAAATAGATTATTGGAGGTCACAGGAGCTGGCCATGACAAATGATTGAACAATTCTTAGATAAGAAGTGACAAGACCAAATTTACATCTTAAATAGCATTTCTAGTAGAGCTGTGCATCCAAAGCTGATATATTTTGATAACAGATGTGAGAGGACTTAAGAACATGAGTTAAGGCTCTAGAATGGTAGTGGAGAGAAAAGCACGGGTTGAGAGATATTCAGAGGTTAAATTGCAAGATGAATTCTGATAACAGTTTTTTTCACTGTGTTCTGGTTTTCATTTTCACATGTACAGTAAGGGGTGGGCTAGAAGGGGAAGAGCTCATTATCTAATGAGGCTGGAGGTATGTTATTCAGGCACCTGGAAGGAGGTGGAAGGGCAGAATCCTGTAGCAGCTCTGTCACTCTTGGCTTGTGTGTCTCTGAAGTGCTTCCACAGAATCACTTAAATCATCCACATTCTCAATCACATGAAAAGAAACCTCAGAGAGACATCACTGAACGGTCAAATTCTTTCTTCCTTTTCCAGCTTTAAAGCAACTCCTTAAACTACTACATTCCTGCCTCAGGCAAATTATCTCTTCACTAAAATATTAACTCAGTGTAACCTCAAAAACATGCTTTTTTAGCAGCTCAAGAACTTCCTCTAAGGCTGGCCTGTGTCTCCTCTTTACTACGTGCCATAGTACACGTGGAGTGCAGCGAGAGGCACTTGGGAGCCCTCCACTCTCCGAAGCCCTTTGGTCAATTGCTTTACGCCTTGTGAAACCTCGACTGCATCACTTTCCTTTCAAAATCCCCGGGGCCTTTACTACATGTTGTTTTTCTTGTTTCACAGTGGTTTTATTGGCCCTTTTATTGATGACCAAACTGAAAGATGAAGTAATTTGTTCATCCACACAATAACATACGTACCTTAGATGACGGATGTCAAGGAAAGGAATGTTGGTATCTGACTTCCAACCTCCCAACACATTTGCACTAGGTCATGCCAGAGGGAGGGTTCCCTCCCTCATAACTCCATTTCCTGCTGCTTTTGGCCTAACTAGTATTTCCGGTTTTGTTCATATTTTCTTTTTGAATGTAAATACCATCTATGCATTTTGAAAATATTTCAGTCCTACTCCCATAAAGGTTTCTGAGTAATCTGTGAAGGCTGGTCCACATGGAAAACATCCAGGCTTCGCCCTTTATATAAAATAATTGGTTGTTGACTTAATCATCTAAAAATATCTGTGTATGTGGCTCCAGATGAAAATCAGTGAAGGATTATTGGAAAGGTATTTCAGCTTTTATCTGTAAAATTAGCTGTGTGTTTTGACTTTTTTGTACTAACAAAAACCAAAATACCTATTCACTTGATATTTCAACATGGCGTGATTTTGATTTTTTGGGGTCTAGTTAGTGAAAGCATTCTAGGAATTCATAAAACCACTGATAAACATTTAGAACACTGTGCTTGGAATACCTGATTTTCAGCATTGGACACATAGAAAAAGCCTTTGAAAAATTTATATTTGAAGTGCTTTTGTCATTTCAAATCATAAAGTGACTTTCTAAACAGTGCCTGGGGCCAAACTGAACAGAGAGAGTATTTAAGGTATATTAATACCGAGTGGATTTTTTAAGGAAGAAAGAACAAATAGTAGCAATAGTATTCTACCTGTTTATTTTGTGCATTGTGTGAATTTACTGTTCCTTCTAATTCCTTCTAATTTTGGTCTCTTAATTAATTATGCAACCAATCAACTAGTAATTTTGACTACGTGCTATGGGCCAAGTATTGCACTAGACACTAAGGAGGCTAAGTAACTCTCAAAACAAAACCTTCCCCATCAACTGCTTTCAATCTCCTTCCTCCTGACAGGCTTGAGAGGACTGTTGTCTTATTAGTATTATTATTTTTGCAATTTTATTGAGATATGTCCACACACCATAAAAGCCATCCAAAGTATATAAGCAGTGGCTTATAATATCATCATATAATTGTGCATCATCCTCATGGTCAATTTTAGAACATTTTCATTACTCCAGAAAAGAAATAAGAATAAAAAATAAAATCTAAAACATGCATACCCCTTATTCCCCCCACCCCGCCCCCCATTATTGACCTTTTTGGTGTGGTACATTTGTTAATATTGATGTAAGAATATTAAAATATTACTGTTAACTCGAGTCCATAGTTTGCAATAGGTACGTTTTCCCCATATACCTCTCTATTATTAACTCCTTATAATAGTGTCCTCCATTTGTTCTAGTTCATGAAAGAAGTTTTTAATATTTTTACATATATATTACATTTTAAATGACTGTCCACCACAGGATTCACTGTGTTATACATTCCCATATTTTAACTTCCAACTTTCATTCTGGTGAAATACATGACTCTCAACTTCCCCTTTCACCACATTCACACACTTTTAAGTAGTATTAATTATTCTCACAACAGCGTGCTACAGTCACCTCTGTCCATTTCCCAGCATTTTATTCTGTCCATATTAAGCAGCCACTGCCCATTCTTTAGTCTCATCCTTTATCATGGTAACCTATAGTCTATATTTTATGCCTATGAGTTAAAATATTATAACTCGGTCCTATCAGTGAAACCATATATTATTTGTCCTTTTGTGTCTGACTTATTTCACGTAACAGAGTGTATTCAAGTTTCGTCCACGTTGTTGCATGCGGCAGGGCTTCATTCCTTCTTAGTGCTGAATAATATTCCATTGTCTGCGTCACATTTCGTTTATCCATTCCTCTGTTGATGGACACTTGGGTTGTTTCCATCTTTTGGAAATTGTGAATAATGCCACTATGAACATCGGAGTGCAGATGTCTGTTTGTGTCCCTGCTTCAAATCTCCTGGGTATATCCTGAGTAGCGGGACTGCCGAATCGTAAGGCCAGTCTATACTCGGCTTTCTAAGGAATTGCCAAACTGACCTCCACAGCCGTTGCCTTATTTTAAATGACTGTCCAGCTAAGTCTTCAAAAATCTAGCTTGGATTAAAGAGAATCACAGATGTTACGGAGACATGGAGATTTTTACTTAAAAAGGATGCGTAGTGTCTGTGAATATCTTTCAGGTCATTCCTGATGATGACTCAAAGGGAGGCCATTTGCCAGCTGGCGCTGTGACATTTTCAGTATCTATTGCCATTGGGCTAAAAAACAAACAAGCAAACAAACAAAAAAAACTCACCAAGAGCTTCATCTTGGAATAGCACAAGAAAGAGTCTGCCCACTCTTTTGCCTCTGAATGAGTAAAAAAAAACTATCCATCTGCTCCATTTGTTTAGCTGCTTCAGACTTTGACCAAAAGAAACTAAGATCCACTATTGATATTTGTTTAAGACAGAAATAAGGTCAGAAAAATAAGGAAAGCCATTGGGCAAAGTCACTTAATGAAATTCAACTAAAAAGGACATACTCTGCAGTTAATAACTAATTGCAGAATTATAAATTGGGTAATTCAGAAAACTGTTTTTAATACTTAGGTTTGGGGGTGGTTTATTCAATTGTATTTGAAAACGGGCCTCTTACCATGCTATCCTATATGGTAGTCATTAGTACATGCGATTATTAAAATAGAAATTAACATAAATTAAATGAAATTTGAAATTCACTTCCTCAGTAGCATTAGCCACATTTCAAGTGTTTACTATCTGTGTGAATCTGTGGCTACTGTAGTGGAAAGCACAGATAACAGAATATCCCCATCATCCAATAGAGCAGCCCTGAATTAAAAGATACAACAACTCAAGGCAAGAATCTCAGACTCAAGACCTTTAACATTGTCTTTGTTTTTGTGGATATTTTTTCAGATTTCCAAGTGAATTACAGCACTTAAAAAAAATTCTACATAGATCCCTCAACTCAAGCCATGTTAGGTATGGGAGCAACAGTTTTCACCTATTGTCAACCTCATTGAAACTGTATAGGCACCATGATCAGTAAGTATCTAATTTTACCAGCAGGCAGTGGGGTTGATTAAGAAACTTGTAAATAAAACTGTTACGGAGAAGAGGTCAGGATGTGCCTCAGCAAACAGCATGTGTTGTAAGTCTTGCTATTTTTGAGAATTGATGAGAAACATTTTTTTTTTGTCTTAGTGATTAAGTTTCACAATGAACATGTTCCTGGTACTAGCTGAACCCTATGATTAGGGAGCAAGAAATATGAATTTTTGTCTTTATTCACATCGACTCAATTCCAGCTATAACTTTTTGGCTGGGTGTAGACACTTAGATGACAAAGCACTTTTAATTCTACTTTCATCTTATTAATTCATTATCCTTTGCAGCAATGGCCAATTTTGTACAGAATTATCAGTCAAGTCCAAATGTTGCATGGCTGCCATGGTACAAAGATTCATTTAGCGTGCACACAACCTTGATGATCTATAAGGTGATTCATCGCTTATTATCCCGTCTCCCAGCTGAGAAGTTGGATGCTGATGCATACTAATGCACAAAAGTCAATGCTGGGAATTGAGCCTGCGGAGTTTCGCATATTATCTTATTCAGTTCTGTCTGGTTCTCAACCTATTGGCTACTGGGAGTACTGCCTTTCGGAATCAATTACCTAAACAGTCAGTTAATCTGGGAAAGTTGTGAAATATGAAGTATGGCTGGGTCCTACTTCCCTTCTGCCTATTTACAGTTTTGCCCAAAACTACAGTGTAGATGTGATCAGATAAGGGAGGTAGAAAGCATGACATGAGTGCCCACGAAGAGATGAGAACCTTATGCTTTTCCAAGGGCTTTCACAAATATTACCTGTCTGATCCCCACCTCATTTTCTCTGCAAGAAGGGAAGACTTGCTCTCTTGATAAGAATTTATGCTCTGTCCACCTAGGTCCTCTGGCTCTCTTCCTTCCCCTGTGCCTCTGTTTTTAATTATTTGTGGCTCTGACGATCTCAGTCACTAGGCGTGAAAGCGTCTGGAGGGAAGGACCGTGTTCTTATTCATCTTGTTTTCCTGGCATCTAGCACGATACCTGGTATATGAATTGCTTATTTACCCGGAAGGAGAAAGGTGAATGTAACACAAATGGTCCATAAAGGAGTTACAGTTAATGGTGTTTGTTCAAGAGGTGAAAACATTATGGTAGATTTTCTTGGTGTCGCTCTAGCCAAATTGAGGAAGATGCACATGGGGCCTGGGTCACACCGTACTGAGCGATGGAGGTAGATCTAGCATTCAGGTCTTCTTTTACAGTACATTTCTCACTAAGACTTTCTATTACCTTTAACCTCCAAATCTTTAAGATGTATCAGCTCTCTTTGCAGTAAGCCCAGCAAAAGGGTAAATGAATTTTATCTGTATTCCAGACCAGAGATAGATTACAAATGCCTATGTATGAAGGATTGAAAAGCTGTACCAGTGTTCACGTTTTTGTTCCTGGGGGTGATTCCTAAAAACCTTTTGGTGTGAGAGGAGACCTTAATGAGAGCAAATAAGTGACTACAGGCTTATGTCATACACTGGGCTGTAGAGAGACAGAAGTGGCTAAGTTGCTGGGCGCTTCTGGGCACTGCTGGGCAATGCTGGGCACCGGCCGTGTGGTTTCCTGGGTGACGAGTGGTATGGGCAGGTCACAGGCCTGCATTCAAAAGCTTTTCCTGTGCTCAGCCTGGAGATTCAAGGGAAGCGAGAGGCAGAGCTAAGTGAAGCCCAGTTAAGGGACCACAGGGTACAAGACAGAGCAGTCCTTATAGTAAACAGGCCTTTGGGTTTCACGTATCAACACCCCTAACCAAACGCAGTCCAGTTTTATTCCCTCGACAAGTCATCATCACTCTTTTACAGATTTTCTATGTTGCAAGCACCTTTCTTCTTCTGAGCAAATGTTTCATTACATTAAATGTTTTTATTTATAATTTTTACTTATACATACATAAATATTATTAGAAATTACAATTCGTGGTGCTTAACGTTACTTTTTCATTTATGATTTTATCCCCTTTGGTTCTTCTGAGCCATCCTCATTTTCATTTTCAAACATAAATGATCAGTTCTCACTTTTGATTGGCATTTTGAGGCTTTTAGGAACTTGTTCACTGTGTTCTCAGGAGACCCCGTTCCCCCGCTTTGTGGATCACAGAGCAGTTCTCAGAAGGTGTTGAGAGATTCTTAGGCTGTGCTCAGGTACAATGGGAGCCTGTTGAGATGTTGTGAACTTATAGAAGGGAACTGCCCAGCTTTTGGCTGGAAACCACGTCCCTCATTCCTTTTCATGTGTAGCTAGTAAACGAGAAGGAATTTCCAATTCTGGATTGTAGTCTTTATTTTCACAGCCTATGAGGAAAAACAAAATGTTATTCCTTTAGCAGACTGTGCACTTTGGTTCCAAAGTAGTGGTTTTTAGCCCTATCAGAGCAAAAAATCCCTTTTATAACAACTAATTTATATTTCCCCTTTAACTATCTTGGAATGAAATTCATAGATACTTTAACCTAGCTGCACTCAAATTTTAAACAATCATTATGATGATATAACTATAATAAAATGGATAAATAAAAAGGAAAATAATTTGTAACAAGATAAATTGTACTTCTGTAGGCCTCTAGATTCTTGAACATTTCAAAATGAGCAATTTTGGTTCTAAGAGAAGTAGGAAAATCTGAAGCACAAAAAAAAGGACGGGGGAAATAAAAAGCAGAGAAACAAGTGGACCCTTGAATAATAGCTGACCCAACTTATCTGTATGTAATGATAGAAAAGGAAATGGCCAGAACCAAAGTTGAGGTGATTATGCCAAGATACACTGCAGAAGTAAGGAAGAAGTGTGGCATCTCTGTGGTAAGTGCAGGGCTTTACTTTTAAGTGTAGTGTCAAAACAATCCTCAGTGTTATGATGTGGGGCAATGCAGTGATGAATTGGCCCATATATCCTGTCTTGATGTCCCACTGTCTGTCTTAATATGTAAAAAGGCCCTGGAGGTTGCGGCCCTTGGTAGGGAACAGAGAATGCATTGGAAAACAGACAGTAATATAAAAAGTAATAAGGAGCGGGATTTATAATTACCCAGATGGTCACCTTTACTGGAGGTCTTTAGATGGAATATCATTTAGCCATAAAAAGGAATGAAGCCCTGGCATGTGACAACGTGGATGGACCTTGGAGACATCATGTTGAGTGAAATAAGCCAGACATAAAAAGACATACAAATAGTGTATGATCTTACTGATTTGAAACATTAGAATAAGTGAACTCACAGAGACAGAATCTAGAATATAGGTTGCTAAGGGACAGGATGGGGATAGGGACTGCGAAGTTAAGGCTTAAAATGTGCAGGGTTCCTATTTGGAATTATGGAAATGTTTTGGTAACGGATGGTGGTGAACATAATCAAGAGCATTGAAATAAATCTGAATGTGGTTAAAAGGGGGAAATGTTAGGTTGTGTATATGGTAACAGAACAAGAAACTTTTTAAAAACTCCATGGGGACTGCACTATACAAACAGTGAACCTGAAATTAATTAAACCATGGATTATAGTTAATAGTACAATTATAAAAACATGCTATCATCCGTTATAACAAATGGTCCACACCAATGCCAGGTGTTAATAATAGGGTGGTATATGGGGACACTGTATTTTATACCTATTGTTCTGCAAAGCCACAATTTCTCTAAGAAGGAAAAAAAATGATGTAATGAAATTGGCTGGTAGAGCTGGGAGACACAAGCAGATTAAGATAGAAAAATAAATAATTTTGATATTTTTAGCATCGTAACAGAAAAATTTAAGATTACTTGCATATAGATAGATAGGCTGCAATATGATATATTTTATAGCAACCTTTATTAGTAAAATTCAGTGAGATCCCTGAACTTCTTATGTGGTTCTAAAACTGTTAAAGGACTTTCCAATGTAACCTGTTGGCTGTCTGCAACAGCTTTTGTGGCAACCGTGATTGTACTGACACCCTTTCCAACAAAACATACAGTTGGAATTGTTAGAATACAATAACTAGAGAATATGTGGAGCAAATAAATTAATGGTTTTATAGCAAAGTCTTTATTCCATTTAAGCTTTTTTCCTAACAAAGTTCTCCTAGATGATTGAGCTTTTTGTGTATATTCTTATAAACTTTTTAGGGTTTTTTGTGAATGAGTTTTTATTTGGAATGATTTCGTTTGGGACATGTGGAGTCATCTAGACACGGTGTTTCTTGGTTGCCTTGGCTTGTCCCTGCAGGACAGCATGTCCCCATTGCCCCCCAGCACTGCCCTTGACCTGGCAATCTAAGACCTGACTCTGGTCCCCACAGGGGCCCAAGGGATTCAGAATCTTGAATACAATGGATCAGTGACAAATAAGGTTCAATGAGTCTCAGTATCTTTATTTACAGGGATTATTATGCTGTGGACCTTGTAAAGAGGGCAAAAGGAATTGCTGAAATTGCTTGAACCCATTCTATATAATAGAAACTATGCAATTCTGTGCAGTGATTTTAAACTTTATTATATGCAACAGACAATGATATTTTGTCCTTCCTCAAGAAGAAACTGATAAAAACCCTTAGGGATGACTAAGGGAGCAGTTTCTGTTCTTGTTCTGTTTGAATTTCCCTTCTTGAGCAGTTCTTGCCACCCGGGAAATTTGGGTGTTTCTAATTGCCCTTTGCTTTCGGTCTCTGCTGAAAGTTCATTTTTAAGTACAGAGTCCTGATCAATCACATTTCAACAGAGGCCCATGGTCTTTCTATTGTCTGACTGTTCACCCAGAAAATGGCTTCCTTCTGCGTTTACAAGGCCCCAGCTTCCTTTTTTTCTGCTGGATGGAAGTACATTGTATTTTCTGATCAGCTGAATCTCTTCTTCAGACTCAGTTGAAGAGAGGAATTACACATGCTGCTCTCTGGGGGTAAATTGAGTAAAAAACCGTGGCTGCTGAGACACTTCCTGAGTCATGGTTCATTCCAGGTTTAGGCTCAGAGGTTTTGGGTTGAACCAATTTTGTTGAGTTTGAGCCCTACAAGGATAAAAATTTATAGTTGATGAAATATGTTGCTCAAAGCCGTTTCTATTAAATCTGAGCATCAGGTCATGGTTAGATATTTAACATATGCACACATTCACACACACACACACATACCTAAATCTGTTTCCACTTGTATTATTTTGAACTATAAAACCTTTCAGTAATATCCATTGTAACAATAAAGATGGTCTATATCGGCTTCTCTCTGCTATAAATATCATTGAATAGTTGCTTTCCTGAAGAATCCTAATCTGTATGACTATATTTAAAATATAAATTTCTCCCCAGTGTTCCTTTGGCTACAAAGAATCTAGCACTGACTATAAAAGAGTGCTTGAAAGAATTTCCTTGAAGGAAAATGGGACAGTAAGAGGGAAAGTGATTTATACTTTTCATTAAACAGTAATACATACTTTGACCAATTTTATATATATCCATTAAAGAGCAAAAATGTGTAATATGTCATCCTTGAAGACAGTTCTTTATGTTTACCTAACATTCCCTTCTTTGAGTAAACCAATCATAAGTGAGTCCAATGCGCATTTCAGAGTTCTGAATGTGTATGTCAAGCTCTCCCTTTCCCCCACACTTTCCAGAAAGCAGATACACTACAGAGCCTGCAGCCACACATCTGTAAGTATGTACCCAACTGTCCTCTTTGCACAGTTTCTGAAAATTCCTTTTGAAATCCATGGCAAAAATGCCCAACCTTAGGGTAAATTCCATCTTGCAAGTTCTCCTCACAAACCACCGGCTGTTCTGGGATCTTTGTATTTATTCTTGTCTAATCAAGTCCCGGGTGATTCCAAGGAATCGATTGTGAGAAACAGGGCTGTTATTATGTGCCAGGCAGGGAGCTTCCTAAATAAGAAATCCCATCTCAAAACCTTTTCAAATGCATTTCAGCTCAAGCTAGACACAGTAGACTGGGTTTTGTATTTCTTGGCACACATGCCTGGGTCATAATAATTTAAAAACTAGACAGGATTCAAAGAAATTTTAAGAAGGATCCCTGAACTAGGAACAAAATGATCATTTGATGCCCAGAAGATTCACACATAAACCTGGCAATTTTCTTGGTATCTTTATGCATCAGAAACTATTATTAAACAAGATACTGCAAGCAAATATACTGATTCCCTTTGTGAGGCTGAGCCAGGCAGTGGGGCAGTGGTGTTTCATAACAGAATTCCATTCTTGAAAAATACATTGCCCCACTATGTGATTCAAATGGCATTTTTCAAAAGGGAATTAAGGATGGGTGTGGGTCATTGTATCTAGGCCAGTGGTCAGTGATGAGTGAAGATAAGGAAGGGAAGATATGGGGCCTTTTTAGGGAAGCCCAGAGAACAGCATCATGAAGGCATGACAAGGAGATAAAACTTTAGGTCAAAGGACTGAGGATACGGGTTGGGGAAGTCCTCAGAGGCTGAATGAAAATTGGTGTGGAAATACTCTCTGAGCCAGGTTTTACCAGCCATGGAAAGAGCCGAGAGCACCAGATGCCTTTTATGCTAGAGTGGTTCTGACTTGTCTACTAAGCCCCACGTGACTTTGCCAGTGCCTCTGGATGTAAAGGTCCTTTCCATTGTTGAGCAGGTTCTTTCAGGAACTGTGTTTGAGTATTTTTTCACTGGTGTAACTTAAACATTTTGCTGCTAGGAAAACACATGTAGAGCTCATTAAAAGCACCTGACAAGTATTGCCTCACAAAGCCTCCTTCTCTAGAAGGAAAGAAGAGCCCGGAAGAAGATCTGAAGGTTTGATGCCTTTACCCACCACTGTCAACATCTGAGAGAGACAGGAGCTCTGATCACAAGAGCCATGAAATCTGTCTGTTTAGTAGAAATGGATTCTGCCCTTTTCTTACACCACTTCGACTGTGTCTCAAGAAGCACAGCTCTGATTTCACTGTGGGGAGAACAGAACTGTTTTCAAGATGTCCAAAGACTTGGTCAATGTCAATAGAGAAAAAAAAAGAGAGAGAAAAGAAAGAAGAAGAAAATTCATTCTCTGGAAGTGAAATTCTTCCCAGTGTTCAGCAATTAGTCAAAAATGCCAAACCTACCAGAAATGGGTGCTGTGTTAGTTAGATTCAGTTGTCAACTTGGCCAGGTGAGCATACCTAGTCTTGTTGCTGCGGACATAAGCCAACCGTACGTGAACCTCATCTGTTGCCAATTACATCTGCAGTCGGCTAGGAGGCGTGTCTGCTGCAATGAGTGACGTTTGACTTAATTGGCCGGTGCTTAAATGAGAGATTGTAGCGCAGCACTGCTAAGCAGCTCTGCATTCCTCATCTCAGCACTAGCAGCTCAGCCCAGGCCTTTGGAGATGCAGAAAGAAGTGACCCCGGGGAAAGTTGTTGGAACCCAGGGGCCTGGAGAGAAGACCAGCAGAGACCATCCTGTGCCTTCCACGTAAGAAAGAACCTCAGTGGAAAGTTAGCTGCCTTTCCTCTGAAGAACCAACAAAATAAATCCCCTTTTATTAAAAGCCAATCCGTCTCTGGTGTGTTGCATTCTGGCAGCTAGCAAACTAGAACAAGCAGTAAGAACAATTATCCTGTGGTCAGTAGGGAAGAAAATGGGCATAGTCCATGCAGTGGTACTTTCAGCTTCCTTCAACTCTCTGTGTGACTCCGAGTCAAGTCCTTAACCTCTCTCAGGATCCCAGTTTCCTCATCTTTGGGTGAGAGCATTAACTCTAAGATCCCATCCAGCTTGAACATTCTGTGTAACTGGGAAAACCAGGCAACACCTGGTACATTTAGGGGCCAAGGTAGTGCTCAAGTAGAGCTTCTTGTATCCAATTTTACTGAACACGATTTTAGGAACCAAACACTTGGCATTTTCTCTCACTGTTTCCTTCAAGTAATAATTGATTTTTAGTGGTTTGTTCCTAGGTAAGAATTAGAAACTTTATGCCACTAGCAGTGGACTACATGCAGGGCTTATAAGGAGGAGCTGCTTTTTGCAAATGAGATTTTCTTGATGAGATTTCAGCAGGAGGAGCTCTTTAGCTGTGTGACCAGCCATATCAGGAGAGGGGTAACTTGTCAGCAGGATCTGTGGACTCAACAAAATAAAATTCTCCCAGCAGAGAATAGCCACCTATTCTTTACCCATAAAGAAATAGGATGGGCCCTTCCTTAATATATTTCAGCATAAAATCAAGATATCAACAGGAAGCTAGAAAAGCACATACATGCCGAAACTCATTTAGGTCTGTTCTTTCAAAGTGGTTAACTGCTCCTAAATGTCAGGGGTTGGTGATAGCCCCAGGGGGTGGGGGAACTGGGATTTAGCAAATGTGGTTGGATCCACTAGCCTTGGTCACACAGCCCAGTGAGAAGGCATGGAGCCACCTATGCAGGGGTGAATGCTGAGAGGCAGATGCCAGCTTCTAGTCAACTTCACCAGATGCTAGTTACCCAAATGCTCCTCAAATCAGTGCGTGGACCTGTTCAGGGCAACATGGTACTTTTCTCTTTATTTACTTATCTGTTCATATATATTTGATGCAGGGCTTTGAGTGGTCTCAGTCTAAGGATCAGCTCATGAGGATTCTGCTCTGTCCAGGTGTGTCTGGATTTACACATTTCAGAATTGTCATTAAAGGAAAGCAGAAGGGCCTCAGGCTTTTGAAGTCCACCGGTGTCTTATTATCAGGCCCTTTCCCCTGTGGAGCTGTCCTCATTCTCTGATGTCCCCTCCCCACCCTTCATATCTGCTTTCAGCATCTCCAAAGCACTAGGAGGCAATTTGATGACTTTATCTCCATTGTGTGTGATAATGACTTATTTTCTTTTTCTAAGGGTATCTTTATTTAAATGGGAATAACATCCATTAACCCACAAGGAGACTTCAGGCAAAAGTCCAAAAGTGCACTGGAGGTCTATTAAAGAGAGGTTCTGATACTCTGTCCCTCAGATCATGTCATGCAGAGCTCTAACCCCCAGTCACACATAACTACTTCTGCCTTGCTTTACCCAGACATTTCTTAAAGTAGCCAGGGAATTAGATAATGCAAAATTGAACCTATGGTTCTTAATTTTTTTTTTCTGAGAATCTGTTAAGAGCCCTGGATTCCCCTCCCAGGTAGATGCAATATGCACACATATCCTAAGTTTGCATACAATTTTAAGAGGGCTCACTCAGACTCGCCTTGGGATTCCAGAGTTAGAGAAAGCTCATATGGGAGTTAGGAGAGATTGGATTTGAGGTTATACTGCAATTGTAGGCAAGTTCCTTGGTTTACTATGGACCTGATTTCTTACCTGTGAAGGAAAACCTCAGTTTACATCAGTGGTTCGTAACTAGGGATAGAGCTGTGGGAATATTTCACCCCTCACATCCATCAGAGATATTTAATCAAGGGAGAGAAGAATGTGGGTTTTGAAAAATCTCCCCAGGTGAGGTGATATGCTCCAACTGGGGTTGAGCATTACTGGTAAGGAGCCCTCTAAGATGACCCGTGGCATCTAATAATCTACCACTCTGTTAAGATTATGCTCCAGAAATTCTATTCCACAAGGTTCAGAGGATGCTCTGCCAAGAACTAGAGGGGAGAAGGGGCGGAGCACCACAGAGAAGGCTGGAAGCTGGGCTTCACCCTTGTTGCATCTCTGTCCCATTGTGTAGTGGGGAAAAGTAGTAGGAAGGGAGCAGGACCCTTCTAGAATTCTCTTTTCCTTGATAACCCTTTGTATTGGGAGCGGACTTACCTTTTCAATCTTGAGGGGACTGAGGATCTAGTTTATTTTTATTCTTTTTTTTTTTTTTTTTTTTTTTTTTAAGAGAGAGGGAGGAAGGGAAGGAAAGACAGAGAAGGAAGGAAGGGAGGAAGAAAGGGAAACATTTTTAAACATTTTCTTGTTTTATTATATTTTGTTTGTTTGTTTGTTTTTTACATGGGCTGGGGCCAGGAATCGAACCGGGGTCCTCCGGCACGGCAGGCAAGCACTCTTGCCCGCTGAGCCACCGCGGCCCGCCCTATTTTTATTCTTTGAGAGCCTATGTACTTGACTTGATGATGCAGGATATTTTTGCTAAATAAATTTATATATCATGAGTTGTTCTTAAACCAAATGATTGTGATGTGTTCCTGCTGCCCCACTCCAGCTGACAATCATTAACATTGTCTGAAGCTTCATTTTACTGAAGACCTTGAAATAGGCGTTAATTTGTTCATTAATTCAAATTCAAGAAATATTTACTAAGCTCTTCCTATGAGCTTGACACAGTAGAATTTTCAAAAGAGTGGAATTTAAGAAGCATTTAGAGTTCTGTGCTAATACTTATAACGTTATATAAATATTATTTTAAAAGTTATAGTTTAGGAGATCCAAGATGGCGTCTTAGTAAGGTACATGCGTCTTAGTTCCTCTGACTCCAAATCAACTAATAGGTGAACAGAAACAGTACAGAACAGCTCCCGGGGCTACAGCAGGGAATGGACACACAGCGTAACCCAGTCTGGGCTGGTTAGTCTGACTGCGAAACTCGGCTGCGGTGAGTGAGATCCCTGAGCGGCGGGCGATTTCCCGAGCAGCCACAGCTGCGGCGGTCCGAGCTAATCCCTCCCTCCTTCCCGGGCTGGCTGAGAGACGCAGAGAGACAAGCTTCCCAGCCAAGGCGGCCGGCGCCACACTTTTGCGGGCGGCTTCAAGTCTCGGCTTCGAGTCCGCGACTACGAGTCTCAGATCAGAGGGCTATCCAAAGTCTGGGCTGGCAAGTCTGACTACGAGACTTGGCTGCGGCGAGACCCCCCGAGCGTCTGCAGCTGCGGCGGTCCGAGCTAATCCCTCCCTCCTTCCCGGGCCGGCTGAGAGTATCGCAGAAGCAAGTTTCCCAAGCCGAGGCAGGCGGCGCCCTTCTTTTGCGGGCGGCTTCGAGTCTCGGCTTTGAGTCCGCGACTACGAATCTTAGATCAGAGGGCTATCCAAAGTCTGGGCTGGCTAGACTGACTGCGAGACTCGGCTGCGGTGAGACCCCCTAGCGGTGCGTGATTTCCCGATCAGCGGCAGCTGCGGTGGTCCGAGCTACTCCCTCCCTCCTTTCCGGGCCAGCTGAGAGTATTGGAGAAGCAAGTTTCCCAAGCCGAGGCAGGCGGCACCCCTCTTTTGCGGGCGGCTTCGAGTCTCTGCTTCGAGTCCGCGGATACGAGTCTCGGATAGGAGGGCTATCCAAGCCGTGGTAGCCCCCCCCACGGGAGGCTTCCTGGTCCGGTGGGGAATCCCCCAGGCCCGCTGCGGCCGGCAACCAGCCACAGGGTCCCCTCAAGCCACGGCAGCTGACGCCCCCACCACACGCGGCCCCTGAACCAACGGAGAGAATTGGATCCGAAATCCCCAGGCCACGGAGATCGGTGACTGGGGGAGACCCATTCCAAATACTTGAGACAAATGTGTGCCATGTGTGCCACGTACTGGGCAAGATAAGAAAAACAGATCCCAGAGATTTCACAGAAAAATCTTACAACCTTGCTGGGTCCAACACCCAGAGAAATCTGAATAAATGCCCAGACGCCAGCAGCAGAAGATAACTGTCCACGCTCAAAAGATTGAGAATATGGCTCAGTCAAAGGAACAAACCAATAGCTCAAATGAGACACAAGAGCTGAGACAACTAATGCTGAATATACGAACAGAAATGGAAAACCTCTTCAAAAATGAAATTGATAAATTGAGGGAGGACATGAAGAGGACATGGGCTGAACATAAAGAAGAAATAGAAAAACTGAAAAAACAAATCGCAGAACTTATGGAAGTGAAGGATAAAGTAGCAAACATAGAAAAAATAATGGATAGCTACAATGATAGATTTAAAGAGACAGAAGATAGAATTAGTGATTTGGAGGATGGAACATCTGAATTCCAAAAAGAAACAGAAACTATAGGGAAAAGAATGGAAAAATTTGAACAGGGTATCAGGGAACTCAAGGACAATATGAACCGCACAAATATACGTGTTGTAGGTGTCCCAGAAGGAGAAGAGAAGGGAAAAGGAGGAGAAAAACTAATGGAAGAAATTATCACTGAAAATTTCCCAACTCTTATGAAAGACTTAAATTTACAGATCCAAGAAGTGCAGCGCACCCCAAAGAGATTAGACCCAAATAGGCGTTCTCCAAGACACTTACTAGTTAGAATGTCAGAGGTCAAAGAGAAAGAGAGGATCTTGAAAGCAGCAAGAGAAAAACAATCCATTACATACAAGGGAAACCCAATAAGACTATGTGTAGATTTCTCAGCAGAAACCATGGAAGCTAGAAGACAGTGGGATGATATATTTAAAATACTAAAAGAGAAAAACTGCCAACCAAGACTCCTATATCCAGCAAAATTATCCTTCAAAAATGAGGGAGAAATTAAAACATTCTCAGACAAAAAGTCACTGAAAGAATTTGTGACCAAGAGACCAGCTCTGCAAGAAATACTAAAGGGAGCACTAGAGTCAGATACAAAAAGACAGAAGAGAGAGATATGGAAAAGAGTGTAGAAAGAAGGAAAATCAGACATGATATATATAATACAAAAGGCAAAATGTTAGAGGAAAATATTATCCAAACAGTAATAACACTAAATGTCAATGGACTGAATTCCCCAATCAAAAGACATAGACTGGCAGAATAGATTAAAAAACAGGATCCTTCTATATGCTGTCTACAGGAAACACATCTTAGACCCAAAGATAAACATAGGTTGAAAGTGAAAGGTTGGGAAAAGATATTTCATGCAAATAACAACCAGAAAAGAGCAGGAGTGGCTATACTAATATCCAACAAATTAGACTTCAAATGTAAAACAGTTAAAAGAGACAAAGAAGGACACTATATACTAATAAAAGGAACAATTAAACAAGAAGACATAACAATCATAAATATTTATGCACCGAACCAGAATGCCCCAAAATACGTGAGGAATACACTGCAAACACTGAAAAGGGAAATAGACTCATATACCATAATAGTTGGAGACTTCAACTCACCACTCTCATCAATGGACAGAACATCTAGACAGAGGATCAACAAAGAAATAGAGAATCTGAATATTACTATAAATGAACTAGACTTAATAGACATTTATAGGACATTACATCCCACAACAGCAGGATACACCTTTTTCTCAAGTGCTCATGGGTCATTCTCAAAGATAGACCATATGCTGGGTCACAAAGCAAGTCTTAACAAATTTAAAAAGATTGAAATCTTACACAACACTTTCTCGGACCACAAAGGAATGATGTTGGAAATCAATAATAGGCAGAGTGCCAGAAAATTCACAAATACGTGGAGGCTCAACAACACACTCCTAAACAACGAGTGGGTCAAAGAAGAAATTGCTAGAGAAATTAGCAAATACCTCGAGGTGAATGAAAATGAAAACACAACATATCAAAACTTATGGGACGCAGCAAAGGCAGTGCTAAGAGGGAAATTTATTGCTCTAAATGCCTATATCAGAAAAGAAGAAAAGGCAAAAATTCAGGAATTAACTATCCATTTGGAAGAACTGGAGAAAGAACAACAAGCTAACCCCAAAGCAAGCAAAAGGAAAGAAATAACAAAGATTAGAGCACAAATAAATGAAATTGAAAACATGAAAACAATAGAGAAAATCAATAAGGCCAGAAGTTGGTTCTATGAGAAAATCAATAAGATTGATGGGCCCTTAGCAAGATTGACAAAAAGAAGAAGAGAGAGGAAGCAAATAAATAAGATCAGAAATGGAAGAGGAGACATAACTACTGACCTCACAGAAATAAAGGAGGTAATAACAGGATACTATGAACAACTTTACGCTAATAAATACAACAATTTAGATGAAATGGACGGGTTCCTGGAAAGACATGAACAACCAACTTTGACTCAAGAAGAGATAGATGACCTCAACAAACCAATCACAAGTAAAGAAATTGAAGCAGTCATTCAAAAGCTTCCTAAAAAGAAAAGTCCAGGACCAGATGGCTTCACATGTGAATTCTATCAAACATTCCAGAAAGAATTAGTACCAACTCTCCTCAAACTCTTCAAAAAAATCGAAGTGGAGGGAAAACTACCTAATTCATTCTATGACGCCAACATTACCCTCATACCAAAACCAGGCAAAGATATTACAAGAAAAGAAAACTACAGGCCGATCTCTCTAATGAATATAGATGCAAAAATCCTAAATAAAATTCTAGCAAATCGTATCCAACAACACATTAAAAGAATTATTCATCATGACCAAGTAGGATTCATCCCAGGTATGCAAGGATGGTTCAACATAAGAAAATCAATTAATGTAATACACCATATCAACAAATCAAAGCAGAAAAATCACATGATCATCTCAATTGATGCAGAGAAGGCATTTGACAAGATTCAACATCCTTTCCTGTTGAAAACACTTCAAAGGATAGGAATACAAGGGAACTTCCTTAAAATGATAGAGGGAATATATGAAAAACTCACAGCTAATATCATCCTTAATGGGGAAAAATTGAAAACGTTCCCCCTAAGATCAGGAACAAGACAAGGATGTCCACTATCACCACTATTATTCAACATTGTGTTGGAGGTTCTAGCCAGAGCAATTAGACAAGAAAAAGAAATACAAGGCATCAAAATTGGAAAGGAAGAAGTAAAACTATCACTGTTTGCAGACGATATGATAATATACATCGAAAACCCGGAAAAATCCACAACAAAACTACTAGAGCTAATAAATGAGTACAGCAAAGTAGCAGGTTACAAGATCAACATTCAAAAATCTGTAGCATTTCTATACACTAGCAATGAACAAGCGGAGGGGGAAATCAAGAAACGAATCCCATTTACAATCGCAACTAAAAGAATAAAATACCTAGGAATAAATTTAACTAAAGAGACAAAAAACCTATATAAAGAAAACTACAAAAAACTGCTAAAAGAAATCACAGAAGACCTAAACAGATGGAAGGGCATACCGTGTTCATGGATTGGAAGACTAAATATAGTTAAGATGTCAATCCTACCTAAATTGATTTACAGATTCAATGCAATACCAATCAAAATCCCAACAACTTATTTTTCAGAAATAGAAAAACCAATAAGCAAATTTATCTGGAAGGGCAGGGTGCCCCGAATTGCTAAAAACATCTTGAGGAAAAAAACAAAGCTGGAGGTCTTGCACTGCCTGACTTTAAGGCATATTATGAAGCCACAGTGGTCAAAACAGCATGGTATTGGCATAAAGATAGATATATCGACCAATGGAATCGAATAGAGTGCTCAGATATAGACCCTCTCATCTATGGACATTTGATCTTTGATAAGGGAGTCAAGCCAACTCACCTGGGACAGAACAGTCTCTTCAATAAATGGTGCCTAGAGAACTGGATATCCATATGCAAAAGAATGAAAGAAGACCCATCTCTCACACCCTACACAAAAGTTAACTCAAAATGGATCAAAGATCTAAACATTAGGTCTAAGACCATAGAACAGTTGGAGGAAAATGTAGGGAGATATCTTATGAATCTTACAATTGGAGGCGGTTTTATGGACCTTACACCTAAAGCAAGAGCACTGAAGAAGGAAATAAATAAATGGGAACTCCTCAAAATTAAACACTTTTGTGCATCAAAGAACTTCATCAAGAAAGTAGAAAGACAGCCTACACAATGGGAATCAATATTTGGAAACGACATATCAGATAAAGGTCTAGTATCCAGAATTTATAATGAGATTGTTCAACTCAACAACAAAAAGATAGCCAACCCAATTGCAAAATGGGAAAAAGACTTGAATAGACACCTCTCAGAGGAGGAAATACAAATGGCCAAAAGACACATGAAGAGATGCTCAATGTCCCTGGCCATTAGAGAAATGCAAATCAAAACCACAATGAGATATCATCTCACACCCACCAGAATGGCCATTATCAACAAAACAGAAAATGACAAGTGCTGGAGAGGATGCGGTGAAAGAGGCACACTTATCCACTGTTGGTGGGAATGTCAAATGGTGCAACCACTGTGGAAAGCAGTTTGGCGGTTCCTCAAAAAGCTGAATATAGAATTGCCATACGACCCAGCAATACCATTGCTGGGAATCTACTCAAAGGAATTAAAGGCAAAAACTCAAACAGACATTTGCACACCAATGTTTATAGCAGCGTTATTTACAATTGCAAAGAGATGGAAACAGCCAAAATGTCCATCAACAGACGAGTGGCTAAACAAACTGTGGTATATACATACGATGGAATATTATCCAGCTTTTAGGCAGGATAAACTTATGAAGCATGTAATAACATGGATGAACCTAGAGAACATTATGCTGAGTGAGTCTAGCCAAAAACTAAAAGACAAATACTGTATGGTCCCAATGATGTGAATCGACACTCGAGAATAAACTTGGAATATGTCATTGGTAACAGAGTTCAGCAGGAATTAGAAACAGGGTAAGATAATGGGTAATTGGAGCTGATGGAATACAGTCTGTGCAATAGGACTAGATACAAAAACTCAAAAATGGACAGCACAATAATACCTAATTGTAAAGTAATCATGTTAAAATACTGAACGAAGCTGCATCCGAGCTATAGGTTCTTGCTTTGTTTTGTTTTGTTTGTTTTGTTCTTATTATTATTACTTTTATTTATTTATTTTCTCTATATTAACATTCTATATTTTTTTCTGTTATACTGCTAGTTCTTCTAAACCGATGCAAATGTACTAAGAAACGATGATCATGCGTCTATGTGATGATGTTAAGAATTACTGATTGCATATGTAGAATGGTATGATGTCTAAAAAAAAATGGTCAGCACAATACTGCCTAATTGTAATGTAATTATGTTGGAACGCTGAATGAAGCTGCATCTGATCTATAGTTTTTTTTGTTTTTTTTTCTTTCTCTTATATATTTTTGTACTTTTTATTTTTATTTGTGTTTTCTCTGTGTTATCACTTTATTTCTTTTTCTGTTGTCGTGCTATTTCTTTCTCTAAATCGATGCATATGTACTGAGAAATGATGACCATACACCTATGTGATGATATTAAGAATTACTGATTGCATATGTAGAATGGATTGATTTCTAATGTTGTGTTAGTTAATTTTTTTTAATTAATAAAAAAAAAATTCACATACCACACACACACACACACACACACAAAAGTTATAGTTTACTTATGTTTTTCTCCATTTCAGAAGAAGGGATATAAAACTTTATAAAATAAAAGATGCATTTTCATTTTCTTAAATCTCCTTTTTATTATTCTGTGGTTATGGCCCCCCTTGGAATTTTTCTGGCTGATTAATCTTTGATTTCCTGCTAAAGGACCCAGCCACCTATATGTGCTTCCACGTGGGAGAACAGCCCTCTGTGGGCTCCCTCATGGGGTGTGGGTCAGAGAGCTGAACCAGTCTCACCAACAGCTTTGTCTCCTGCCCTCCATTGTATGAAATAACTCTATAATGTAGCATTCTTGTTATCTAAATAGCAGGGCTAACCCTACACAACAAAAGTATCAATACAATGAATTAATATGAGGAGATTGCTTAGTACTTGTCAATGCCGTAGATCTAAACTGTTCCCACTCAGGGAAAGATGACCGCGTCTCAAATACTGGAATCCTTTCTTCGAAACTTTATAATTGACTGAATATAGTAAAAGATTTTGCACTCAGGATAGTAGTTGTACTTTTGATGTAAATCCCCCTGGAGCAAGTAATATTAATAAAAATACTACTTATTAGATACTCTGTATGTGCTGGGCTCTATATTAGGCACTTTAATATTGATTTATTATGTTACTTAACATATAGTACATTGAACGCTTACTGTATCTCAGATTACCCAAGTAATACTCATAATAGCCTTCCCAGCTTGGAACTATTACTGTTTTCATCCTCCTTTTACAGTTGAGAAAGCTGAGGCTTTGAAGGATTAAGTAACTTGCCAGAAGTCTTTCAGCTAGTGAATAGCAGAGAGGTGGAATTTCAATGCAGTTTCTCAGATATTATTTCTCATTCAATCCTCCCCACAATCCTGCAAAGTAGGCATGGGCATTTCCACTTTACAGATAAGGATACAGCCGTGGGAAAGTGAGATAATTCGATGATCATCAAATAGCTGGTTATGGCAGAAGTCAGGTGTGGAACCAGATTGGTTCACTGTGCCACACCAACTAACCATGGTTCTAATATTAAAAAGGAGGGTGCTGACTTATCTAAATTTTTAAAAGTAAAAGTTCTTATTTTGGTTTACATAACCACTTTCTTTCCTTAGATACTCAGTGTCAGAAGGAAATGCTTTGTATCTGGAAATTTAATGGAAAATTTTATGACATTATTGTTATTGCTATGATGATTCATTTTCATATTCTCTTTTGAATGCAGCAGCACTTGACTGATTCTGCAATGAAGTTCCTATTAATACACTCCAGAAAGTGCTTTTTGAACACCTACCATTTGCAAGGCTCTAAGTTAGACACAATGATGACTAGTGATATGAACAAAACACAGTCCATCACGTAAACAAGGCAGAATTCCAGATACCATGCAGGAGACCAAACAAGCAATAACAGAGACATAAACAATGTGTTCTTTTAGGTTCCAAGAGGGAGAACAGAAAATGTCACATGGGAAAGTTGGAAACAGACATAGTCCTTGAAGAATGGTTAGAATTCCAAGAGAGGAAGAGTCTATCAGCAGACACAACACAAGGTTTAGGAAAGTGGGAAATGTGTTTAGGGGAGCAACTGAGCAGTCCAACTTGATGGAGAATGGGGTCCTTTTAGGGGAACTTTCAATACCAGGGTGAAGAGTTAGTTCTTACTTTGGTTGGTGATGGGGAGCCATTCAAGGTCTCCAGCAGAAGAGTGATTTGATAAAGCTCTGCTTGGGGACTATGGATCAGATGTAACATGTTGGGTTGGATTGGGGGGGTGGGGAGAGAGAGAGAAATGAGATGGGCTGCAGGGAGGCTTATCTGGACCTCTAGTTAGGAGGAAATGAGGCTGAGAATGAGGGGATGGTGGTGGGTATACAAAGAGTAGAGGTCAGAGAGACACCACAGAGATTTTTACTGACTGAATTTGGTGACTTATTGGATAGGGAGGGGAATGAAAGGAGGAGTCAAAGGTGGTGGTAAAATATGATGAGCCAAAAATGGTCATTAACTGCAAAACAAAAGGCAGTGGGGAGTGGTGGTCTTTATTTGGGAGGGAAGATGTTAAATTCAATTTAGAGCATCTCAAGTTTGGGGTTCTATAGGACAGGCATTTGAAAGAAATGGGAGAAATGGGTTTAGAATTTGGGAAAAAGATTGGCGTATAAATGACAGATTACTAAAATATATGCAAGTATTCCTAGGAAATAGGTAAGAGAGCAATGCCCCAAAATATTAATTATGATTGCTTTGAGGGTGTGGGATTATAGTTAATCTGTATTCTTTCTATTTATTTTTTGTTATCACTCAAAATATTTACTTTATTATGAACATTATTAACTTTATAATTGTAAAATTATAAAGTAGGGTCTCCATGTTTCTTGAGATCCAGGTAAGATGGGTTTAAATCCCCATTTCCTGCCTCATGGTAAATCCAACACCCTCCTAAGATATAGTATCTGGAGATTTAATGGAAAATTTTATGACATTATTGTTATTGCTGTGATGATTCATTTTCATATTCTTTTTTGAGAATTTTGGAGACTCTCATTGTCTAAAATTTCATAGGTGCTTCCCTTATTGAATACCTCACTTATCCAGAAGCATTCCCCTTCTTTAAGGAGAAGGTTTCACAAAAACAGACTCACGCAAGTCCTTTGTGGATAGCAGAATTTCTTGAAGATCGGGGAGGGGGCGGATTATGGGACTTTACAATCTAGGTATACAAACAACTTGTTTGTATATCTGATCGAGAAGGAAATGCTTCTTTTTAAACGCTCTTTCAGCTACTTTGACCAACTCAGCTTCAGTTCATGCCACGCATCTTCTCCTTCCCCTGTGGGGAATACCTCCCCTCCACTTTCATTCCCACAAGTCCTCCTGTTTTCTTAAGAAAATCAGTTTAGTCCTCCTTTGTTCTGCTCCCTCCTTCCAGATTTTATCCTGGGACTTGTCTTTTTCCATCTGAGTAGCCCAATAATGTATCTTCTTAAACTAAGTTTCATCTCTTAGAAGAATTTTTGTGTCAGTCTTAATATGACTTTTTTACTATTCAATAATTAATTTAAATATGTATGTTTTTAAATAACTAAATATAGAAGTCTTGGGGTGGGTTGAGACCATCTGGGAAGAATAAACAATGAGGGGTTGAAGTGGTCGATAGTGAACCCAAGGAGGGAGATGAGGAGACACACTCAGAGAAGTAACAGAATCAGGACAGTGAACACCAAAATTTCCAGAAGCAGAAAGCAGTTTGGTGGTTCCTCAGAAAATTAAATATGAAAGTTACCATATGGACTTCTGGGAAGATGGCAGAGTAGTGAGCTCCGAGACTTAACCCTTCCACCAAAACAACTACTAAACAGGCAAGAACTGTCTGAAATACTTTGAAATTCCAGAAGCCAGACAAGAGGAGAGTAGGAGGAAGCAGACAAATTACAATAAAGAACTATAAACTGCTCTCTCTGAGCAATGGCTACCAGTGCTCATCCACCACTTTTGTGACAGACCACCACAAGGTCCAGTCCCCAGCTAGCTGCTGGTGAAAGAGAGAGACAAAAATCCTCATCCCCGAGAACAGGGGTAAGCACAGCCAGTTACTGATCTCAGCTTTGGATTAGTGGATTTGAATTGCTGGGTCTCAGCTCTCAGGGCAACTATTATTTCAACCTGCCCCAGACAGGGGCAGAGACAATGATTTAAAGATGCAACACTTCCCCCAGGGTTGCAGGGAATAATTAGCTGAAAAGACTGATTTTGCTGTGCAGTCCAAGAAAATCTAAGCTTTTCCCATCAGTGAAAATTTGGTGCCCTTCCTGAGTCCTTCCCCAAGGCACTTTGGAGCCTGTCTGTGCCTCCTTCATGGGTCCCTGACCCTGTATTGGCTGGGAAAGACTGACTTGGGAAGTTCCACTCAAGGGTGAGTCCTCTCCTCCCAGAATTTGCCCTTCAGGCAAAAACAGTGTGAAACAATGAGAGGAATGTAAATTCCACCTCCTACAGAGGTGGTCAGACTGGGACATAATCTACCAGAATCAAATAACCAGGAGAGGGAAGTTTGTTTCTTTGCAAACTGAAGGGACAGCCGAACTCCTGTAAACAAGGGAACTCCACAGCAACTAACAAGCAAAGGCCCAGAACATGACTGAGCCCTAACAAGGCAGGGATAACACTGACCAGTGTATTCAATCTGGGCAGACCTTCCTGATAAGAGGACTGAAGATCAAAAAAATTCTTTGCCTTATTACCAGCTGGTTACAGTACCAAAAAGCATACATCCCAAAGAGTGAATCTTAGAGTTGACACTAAAAACATTAAAATATACAGTGTGCAATTAAAAATACAAGATAAACAAAGAAACGAAATGATGATGTACTCAAAAGGGGGAGGATAAATATCCAGAACATGTCAATGAAGAAGATGAGAATGTGGAAATACCAAATAAGGCCTTCAAAGAAATGATCTTAAAAATGCTCAAGAAAAAAGTACAGAGAAAGAAATAAAGTATATTAGGAAAACCATGAATGAATAAATGAACAAGCAATATGAGAGTCTAAGCAAAGAGATAGAATTCTTAAAAAGGAATGAAACAGAGCTACTGGAATTGAAGACCACAAAAAACTGAAAAGAAAAAAAGCCAGAAGCATTTCAAGAACAGATTGGAACTGGCAGAGGATAGAATCAGTGAACCTGAAAACATGGCACTTGAAACAAATCAGGCTGAGGACCATAAATAAAAAAAAGATTTGTTGAAAGAGAAAATAGCCAAAGACACCATCAAACACCCCAAGGTACATATTATGGGAGAATCAGAAGGAGATGAAAGAAAGAGACAGAAGAAATAGTCAAAGAAATAATGACAAAGAACTTCCAAAACTTAGCAAAATATATGAATATGCCCATCCAAGAAGCTCAGAGAATACCAGGCAGGATAAACATGAAGAAAAATACACCCCATCATATATTGATTACTCTGTCAAATGCAAAGCACAAGGAGAGAGTTCTAAAAGTTGCAAGAGAAAAGCAATGTTTTATGTACAAGGGAGTCCCATGAAGATTGAATGTCAATTTCTCATCAGAAACCATGGGTTGAAATACTTAAAGTACTGAAGGAAAACAACTGCCAGCCAATATTTTTTTATCCTGTGAACTTATTCCTGCAAAACCGCTTTTGCTGCACGTATGTGGCCTCTTTCTCCAAGCCAACTTGGCAGGTGAACTCACTGCTCTCCCTCCTATGTGGGGCATGACTCCCAGGGGTATAAATCTCCCTGGCAATGTAGGACAGAAATCCCAGGTTGTGTCAGGATCCAGCACCAAGGGTTTGTGAAAGCTTTCTTGGTCAAAAAGGAAAAGAGAGAAAAGAGACAAAATAAAGTTTCAGTGGCTGAGAAATTTCAAACAGAATTGGGAGGTTATCCTGAGGGTTATTTTTATGTGTTAAATACATATCCCTTTTTAGTTTATGCATTAAATGCATATCCCTTTTTAATTTATGGTTTATTGGTGTGGCTGGAAAGAAGTACCTGAAACTGTTGAGCTGTGTTTCAGTAACCTTGACTCTTGGAGATGATTGTATATAGATGTAATTTTATAATGTGACTGTGTGATTGTGAATTCCTTGTGTCTGATGCTCCTTTTATCCAGGGTATGGGCAGATGAGTGAAAAAATATGGATAGAAAATAAATAAATAATAGGGGGACAAAGGGTAAAATAATTTGGGTAGATGGAAATACTAGTGTTCGGTGAGAGGGAGGGGTAAGGTGTATGGTATATGTATGAATTTCATCTTTTTCTTTTTTTTCTGGAGTGATGCAAATGTTCTAAGACATAATCATGGTGAAAACACAACTATGTGATAATTTTATGAGCCACTGATTGTACAGCATGTATGGAAGGCATGTGTGTGAAGATTTCTCAATAAAAATATTTTTTAAAAAATGAAGGAGAGATTAAGACATTCTCAGATAAACAAAAGCTGGGGGAGTTCATCACAACCGGACCTGCTCTACAAGCAACACTAAAGGGAGTTCTTCAGACTGAAGGAAAAGAGTATTAGATAGTGGTTAGCAGCATAATGAAATAAAGACCTGTGTATTAGGTAATTATTAAATTAAATACCTACATTATTTAATTGTACTGCTTGGTATGTTACTCTACTTCTTACTTCCTGCAGATGTTAAAACGCAAATGCATAACAAGTAATGATAAATCTAAGTTTTGGGACATACAATGTACAAAGATAGAAATAGTAACAAATCCAAATACATGATGGGGGGACAGAAGGTTATAGGAAAAATGTGTGTGCATGCTATTGAAATTAAGTTGGTATCAAACCAAGTATAATTGCTATGTATTCAGGATGTTAAATTTTAACCCCATGGTAACCACAAGAAAAATGATGAAAAATATATGCAGATACACATAAGAAGATACTCAATATGGTACAACACAAAAAAAGCAGATAAATATAAAAGTAGGTATTAACAGTAGTGAGGAACAAAAAAAAATGACTTACAGGGCTGCATAGCAAAATGGCAAAAGAAAGTCCTCTATTATCTGTAGTGGCTTTTAATGCAAGTGGATTAAACTCTCTAGTCAAAAGGCAAAGATTGGCAGAATGGCTAAAAGGCATAGTCCAACTATATGCTATCAGCAAAAGACTCATCTTAAAGTTAAAGATACAGTAGGTTGAAGGTAGAAGGGTGAAAAAATATATGTGCCAAAAGAGTAACCAAGAGAGCTGGGATGACTATACTAATAGCAGATAAAATAAACTTTGAGTCAAAAACAGTTACAAGTGACAAGGATGGTCATTATATGCTGATAAATGTGACAGTTCAATCTGAAGATATGCACTGGACATCAGAGCCACAAGATATATGAAGCAAATACTGACATATTTGAAGGAAAAAATGATGGTTCTATATTAATAGTTGGAGACTTTAACATACCACTCTCAATAATAGATAGAACATCTAGTCACAAGATCAATATGGAAATATTGAACTTGAATGATACACTAAATCAACTAGACCTAGCAGATATATATAGATCACTGGATCCAAAAGAAACAGACTACACATTCTTCTCAAGTGCATACGGATCATTCTCCAGGATAGACCATACATTCGGTCACAAAACATGTCTCAACACTTTGATAAAATATTGAAATCAAACAATGTATATTTTCTGACCCCAATGGAATGAGGCTAGAAATCAGTAACAGAGGAAGAAATACAAAGCTCATAAATATTTGGAATGAAACCATCATTCTCTTAAACAACCAATAGATTTAAGAGAAAATTAGAAGTGAAATTAGAAAATATCTTGAGGCAAATGAAAATGAAAATACAATATACAAAAACTTATGGAATGCAGTGAAGGCATTAATGAGAGGGAAATTTATAGCTCTAGCTGCTTATATCAAAAAAGAACTAGAAGAAGAAGAGTCAGCTAAACCTAGAGAAGCAGAAGGAAGGAAATAACAAAGATTAATGCAGAGATAAATGAAATAGAAAAAAAAAAACCAATCGCAAGAATCAGCAAAAACCAAAAGCTGATTCTTTGAATAGATCAGTGAAACCAACAAACCTTTAGCTGGATTGACAAAGAAGAAAAGAGAAAAGATGCAAATAAAAATCAAAATGAAAAGGACATTAATATTGACCCTATTGAGATAAAAAGGATTATAAGAGGATGCTATGAACAACTGTATGCCAATAAATTAGATAACCTAGATAAAATGGACAAATTATTAGAAGCATACAAACTACCTGCTTTGACTCAAGAAGAAATAGAAGATCTCAACAAATCAATTATTGATAAAGAGATTGACTCACTAATCAAAAACCTCCCTACTAAGAAAAGCCCGAGATCAGATGGCTTCACAGGAGAATTTTACCAAACATTCCAAGAAGACAACTCCAATCCTGTTCAAACTCTTCTGAAAAATTGGAACACTCTCCAACTCATTCTATATATATTATAAGACCAACATCACCCACATACCCAAAGCTGGATAAAGATTTCACAAGAAAAGAAGACTAAAGACCAATATCTCTTATAAATGTAACTGCAAAAATCCTCAACAAAATACTAGCAGACTGAATCCAAGAGCTTATTAAAAGAATTATACACCATGATCAAGTGAGATTTAACCCTGGAGTGCACGTTTGGTTCAACATAAGAAAATCAATTAATGTAATGTATCATTATAGAATGAAAGGGGAAAACCATGTGGTCATCTCAGTTGATGCAGAAAAAGCATCCCTGAAGAGCTTGAAAAAGAAGAATTTTTGGAAGACTCACATTTGCTGATCATAAAACTTATTACAGAACCACAGTAATCAAAACAGCATGGTACTGACACAAGGGTAGACATATAGACCAACGGAACAGAATTGAAATCTCAGATATTAATGCTCATATTTGTGGGCAACTGATTTCTAGCACAGGGGCAAAAACCACTCAATTGAGAAAGAATTGTCTTTTCAAGAAGTGATGCTGGAAAACTGGATCTCAGTTTGCAAGAAAGGAAGGAAGGGAGAGAAGGAGGGAGGAAGGAAGGAAGGAAGAAAGAAAGCAAGGAAGAAAGAGATGACCTCTATTTCACACCATATACAAAAATAAACTCAAAATGGATCAAAGGCCTAAATAGCTAGAACTATCAAAATCCTAGAAGAAAACATACGGAAGCATCTTCAGGACCTTTTGTCCAGCAGGCCCTAACAAAAGAAAAAGTAAACTAATGGGACCTCATCAAATTTAAAAAATTTTATTCCTCAGAGGACTTGATCACTAAAGTAAAATTACAGCCTACACAGTGATCATATATTTGGAAACCACATACCCCCCAATAAGGGTTGAATATCCAAAATATATGAAGAAATCCTTTAACACAAAAAGACAAACAACCCAATTAAAAAGTGGGCAGAAGACACGAGCAGACATCTCTCCAAAGAAGATACACAAATGGTCAAAAAGCACAGGAAAAGATGTTCAATATCATTAGCCCTCAGGGAAATGCAAATCTATTAGAATGACTGTTATTAAGAAAAAAAAAAACAGAAAATAACATGTTGGTGGAGAGATGCAGATATACAGGAGAACTCATTCATTGCTGGTGGCAATGTAAAATGGTGCACCTGCTGTGGAAGGTGGTTTGGAGGTCCTCAGAAAGCTAAGTATAGGACTACCATACGACCTGTCAATCTCACTTCTAGGTATCTACCCCAGAGAATTGAAAGCAGGAACTTGAACAGATATTTGTGCGATGATGTTCATAGCAGCCTTATTCACAATTGTGAGAAATGGAAGTAACCCTGTGCCCATCAACTGATGAATGCATAGACAAAATGTGGTCTATACATACAACGGAATATTATTCAGCCATAAAAAAGGAACAAAGCCCTGGTGCCTGCAACAGCATGAATGAACCTTGAAGACATCGTGTTGCGTGAAATAAGCCAGACACAAAAGGACACATATTGTAAGATTTCACTGATAGGAAATAATTAGAATCAGCAAACTCATAGTCAGAAACTAGAATCAAGGTTACTGGAGTCCAAGGTGGGGGTAGGGCATGGGAAGTTAATTGGTGAAGAGTTTCTGTTTGGGGTGATAGAAATGTTTTGGTAATATATAGTGGTGATGGCAACAATATTGTCAAGGTAATTAACAGGATTGAAATAAGTATCTGGAATGTTGTTAAAAGGGGAAATTTTAGGTGATATATATGTTGCTAGGGCAAAAATTAAAAAAAGAAACAACCAAAGGACTGTACAACACAAACAATGAATACTAATGTAAACTATGGATTGTAGCTCATAGTACTTTATAATAATAGTCTTCATCAATTGTAAAAAAAAATACCACACAAATGCAAAATGTTAAAAATGGGGGTGATGTATGGGAACTCTATATTTTGTGCATCATCTCTTATAAAAAAAAGAGGAAATGATTTGGGAGGTGAGACCTTCAAGGAGGGATGGGAGTTAAGTTTCAAGGGTCAGAGTTTCAAAGGATAAAGATAGAGAGAAACTCATTAGGGACACTGGATTCAGGGTAGGGGTCCTGTCAGGGCTCAGACCCAGGCCCCCTGTTGGGACTGTCACACCCCCATGGAAGATCTACTGCCTTTAAGAATAGGAGCATTCCAGGAGTCCCAAGTTAATCATTTAAAACAGTGATAGTCATGTGTGTGCTGCCAGACAGCCCCAGGGCACTGCACTGGACTGTCTGAGGTTGTGCTCAGCTGCTCCTCTCCTCTGCCCCAGGGAACCACCTAAGAACCAGCCTGGCTTGTATCCTTCTGGATGTCTTTTGTTTGCCCATGGCAGGCTTGGATGCCAGCTTCTTTCACCTTGTCTGTCTGCCCAGTGTAGCGATCAGTCTTAGAGATCCCGGGCTGCTGACTCTGCTGTCCCCTAATCGTGTAACCTATGGCAATCACCGTCATCTGCCAGGGTCTGTTTCCTTATCTGTAAATAGGAATGAACGTAATTATACATGTCATCTGGGTTACTATGAGTTTGAAATGAGAAAAATAAGTGAAAATGCTATTGATGTGGTCTCCCTGGGTTTGACCACCTCTTCCGCTTCTTATTAAATACGTGACCTCGAGCAAGTTACTTAACTTTTTTGCCCTTCACTTCTCACTTCTGTAAAATGGGGATAATAATTATACCTCCTTCTTTGTAGGATTGCTGTGAGCTTTAAATGAGCTAAGTTTTTTAAATAACATAGAACTGATCATGCCAATTAGTAAATACAGTACATATGTTAGCTATTATTATTATCATTATTATTATTATTACTACTACTGCTGATATGCAAGTGATAATGAATGTATTGAACAATATATACCACTTCTTGTCCCCCAAATGCTTCAAGTCAGTCAAAAGTACATACAATACTGAGAGGTGAATAGAATTAGAGGTAAGTGAGAAGGATAGTTATTTCTTTAATGCTGTGCTCCTGTCTCCTTCCAGCAACTTCCTCCTGTTTCTAACTTTGCTTGCTGCCAGTTTGATTCTGCCCCTGCCATCTTCAGCTTGGATCAGCTTGCTGTAACTCCAGGCTCCTTCTTCCAGCCAGAGAGAATCTCTTACTCTGTTTGGCCCTGCCTCCCCCAGCTCTGTTCTTCCCCAGGTGGGGGACCCGAGTGTGGTTCACAAGGAAGGGAAGAGAGAGCCCTGGAGCTCTAAGTGCAGGGGATGCAGACCTGGGGAGAAGGTCTCTGTAAAGAAGGAGATGCTGCAGGGTGTTTGGAGGCCAAAGAGAAGTTGCCAGCAGAGGTGGAGAGATGGAAGATGCTGACAAGAAGGGATAACTGATGAAGTGAGTGCCTGGAGCAGGCAGGAGGGGATGGGTTCAAGAACACAGGTCTTTTCAAACAAAGTTGGCTAGGTTTTTTAAACAGACTTCATCAATCAAGTGAAATGAACCTGTCTACATTTGCAGCCTCGTGTGACCAAAACACGTCTCAGGGTACACCTCTATGCCCCCAACTCAAATCAAAACTGGGAAATCTGTCAAATGTGTCTTCTCTATCCACAGCCCCCTTTATCCCCTGCCATCCTGGTGGGGCCATCTTTCCTCCCTTCACTGAGTCCCGAGGCTCCCGTGTTCTCACCTGACATGCCAGGCTTCAGCTTCATTCAATATTGATGGAAGCTGACCATATGGCAGTAATGCGCATTATTTAATATTCACAGTGCCTCCATATATCTGTTCCCACAGGAAGAAACCAAAAAGGCAGGGAATTTGCGTGCAAAGCTCAAGGTAATACCCACAAAGTGATAGGAATGAAACTAAAACCCACGACTCCTTTACTGCAGATCCAGGGGTTTTTCCACCACTCCTCACTGAGTCCCCACCAATTCACTGTTTTCAGTGATTTCATTCACACTCCACCCACTTTGGCAACCCTCTTTCAGAGCTCACCTGACCTTGTCAGCCCTCAAGGCCAAAGATCTTCTGATGTTCTAGGCTCCAGTATTCCTTTTTTTCCATCCCAACCACATTTCCTCCTTGCAGGCTCCATGCCCCTGCTCCCTCCTCAAACACTCTCCACTCTCACCATCTGAGCTATCAACAGTGCCCTGGTCTTCATTTTCTTATACTCAGCCAAGTCCACATGGTCTTTTACTGCAACTTCTGGGTTGGTATCTTCTCTGTTTCCTCAACCTGTGGTTCTGTCCTTGCAAATCCCAAGTTCTCAATTCCCAGCTTCGGAAATACCTAAATACTCTCTTCTCTGCACCCCACACATGAGCATTGTGGAGAAAAAGTGTATCATCCAGGCAATAGATAGGTCTCAAATTTCCAACAACTAGCCTCAGTGGGAGCCTCAGTGCTAACCTTTTACTTGATCTTGTCAGTTCTGTTTCATTTGCTACTTCAATTTTTCATCCCTCTTTACAGGCCAAATTTCCTGACCTCCATCCAATGACCTTGCCTTTTTTCTCTATAATGAAATTAGAGACCAGTTGCTTGTTTTCCTCTTATAATTTAGCCATTTATCTATTTATTTATTTTGGTGCATGGCCCAGGAATTGAACCCAGGTCTCCCTCAGAAGGTGAGCATTCTACCACTGAACCACCCGTGCAGTCTTAAAATTTAGCCTTATAATCTAAGATTTATCTGTATCAATTCTTGTCCTTCCTCCTTTCTCTTCCTTTACCACTGTAGGATCAGCAGGATTTCTTCCTGTTCAAAGCCAACACTCCTCTCCAAGACTGGGCTGTGACCTACATCCCTCCAGTATCCCAGCTCCATCTCTTCTCACTTTCCCTCCATGTTCCGCTGTCTCTGCCCCCTCAGATTATAAGCCTGTACATGCATCTCTCATCTTAAAAACAAAATAAAACACTTCTCCTTTTGTCCTGTGCTCCTTCTAGCTGCTGCTCTGTCTCATATCTACTTGTCCTGGTCAAAGAGGGGTCTTCTTTCACCTTTTCATTTCCATTCAGCCCCTCATCTCCTTGAACCCAGCTTTCAACAGCCAGCAGACAAGGAACACTGCTCTCGACAAGGTGATGTGTGCTTTTCCAATAGCCAAAAGAGAGATCTCGGGCCTTGTTTGGCTTGGTGTTAAACCCTCCCTCCCTCTTTCTCTCCTTCCTTGACATTTACAGTGTTGTTTTCCTGACTCATCTCAATATCCTTGACTCCCGGCAGCTTCTCTTTCATCACTGGCCCTCTAATGTCGATACTCCCCAAAGCTCCATGCTTGGCTTTCGTTTTTCCTTTTTACATTCCCCATGAGTCATCCTACTCACAGCCTTGACAGGTGAGCTACAGCTCAGAGCTCTGAATTACATTTCTCTTGTCTGGTTGTCTTTATTGTTTTCCTTATCTGCCAGTTGGATATTTCTACCTGGTTGAAGCATGGTTACTTCAACTGATCATGTATGAAATGAAATGAATTATTTTACCACCCTGGAATTTGCTTCTTGAGCTTGCCCCAGCCGTACTTCTTGGAAAAGAATACCATGGGGTGCACAGTTACCCAGGTCAGAAACCCGGGCATCCTGCTGGACTCATTCCTGCTCACAGGCAGCCAGTAAGTCATTAATTCCTATCCATCCTACCTCCTCATGATCTGTTCAATTGAGATGCATCCTCTTTACTTCTTACCCTAATAATTGCAAAGGCTGAGCTCCCTGACTTGTCTTATTTCACTTTACCCTCTCATCTGTAGTGAACAAATGATTTGAAATGCCAATCTAATCATGTCACTCCCCTACTTAAAAGTCATGCATGGCTTCCCTGGCTTAGAGCTTCAAGTTTAGATTCTTTGGTGCAATGTACAATGTCTTTAATGGGGCCCCCAGTCCCCGACTTCTGTAATGCTTAGCTTCTTATCAATTTCACTCTTCTCATCTTTACAAACTCATGTTGAACAAGATGAAACTTCTTAAATACACCATTCTCTTTTTCAGTCCTCCTTTCACACATTGCTGTTGGAGGGATAATTACTCCTATCTCCCTGGTGAATTTTTTTAAATCCTTCAGGCATGTGAAGTGGAGTACCTACTTTAGTATGTCTTTCAGTAGATTGTTCTCATCTTCTCATGACTTATCTCATTGTATGTTTTTCTGATTATAAATATATCATCATTGTAAAACATTCATAAAATGGAAAAATAAAGAAGTATAAAATCACTTACAATTCATTCACCCAGAAATTAATGCCATTAGCATGTTAGTGATTGTTTTAGTACTTTTTACTATAAGCATTTATGAAAATTAAGAAATCGGTATCATACTATGTATTGGTCTATAGCCTGCTTTGTTTGAGAAAACTTTCTATGCTATTAAATATTCTTGAAAGGCCTGTTTTTTTTTTATTTAAAAGATTTATTCTTCTAATTTCAAAAGAAGTGCATGCTCATTGTAAGCAATGTTATTTTAAATAAAATTTCAAACAATATAGAAGTTATCATTTGAAAATGAAAGCCTTCATAATCCTTTTACGCAGTCATAATGATTATGAATTGTTTGTAGTAAGTTCTTCCATTTTCCTATACTTCTATTAACTTAAATATCCATTAAAAATTTACTTTTGGGCCATGGTGGCCCCAAAATTTACTTGCCTGCCATGCCAGAGGACCCAGGTTCAGTTCCCAGTACCTGCCCATGTAAAAAAAAAAAAAATTTACTTTTATGGAATAATATGCTTCACGCTCGTTTTTGTTTTTGTTTTTTTTTGGTATTACATTGGATGCATATATCTGCATTTTTTATTAATTTATTTTTATTAATTTATTTATTAATTAAAAAAAATAACAAATGAAATAAAAATTAACATAGCTAATCAGTTATTCATAATGTCATCACTTAGTTGCGTATTCATCATCTCTTAGAACATTTGCATCCACTCAGAAAAAGAAATAAAAAGACAGTAGAAAAGAAATAAAATGAAAACAGAGGAAAAAAAACACAAAAAACCACTTATACCTACCATACCCCTTACCCCTCGCTTTCACTGATCACCAAAATTTCAAACTAAATTTATTTTAACATTTGTTCCCCCTATTATTTATTTTTATTCTGTATATTCTACTTGTCTGTTGACAAGGTAGATAAAAGGAGCATCAGACACAAGGTTTTCACAATCACACAGTCACATTATGAAAGTTATATCATTATTCAATAATCTTCAAGAAACATGGCTACTGAAACACAGCTCCATTTTCAGGCATTTCCCTCCAGCCTCTCCCTTACATCTTGAACAACAAGGCGATATCCACTCAATGCATAAGAATAACCTCCAGGATAACCTCTCGACTCTGTTTGGAATCTCTCAGCCATTGACACTTTGTCTCATTTCACTCTTCCCCCTTTTGGTCGAGAAGGTTTTCTCAATCCCTCGATGCTCAGTTTCAGCTCATTCTAGGTTTTTTCTCGATCCCTTGATGCTGAGTCTCAGCTCATTCTAGGATTTCTGTCCCACGTTGCCAGGAAGGTCCACACCCCTGGGAGTCATGTCCCACGTAGGCAGGGGGAGGGTGGTGAGATTGCTTGTTGTATTGGCTGGAGAGAGAGGCCACATCTGATCAACAAAAGAGGCTCTCTTGGGGGTAAATCTTAGGCCTAAATTTTAAGTAGACTTGACCTATCCTTTCTGGGGTTAAGTTTCATATGAACAAACCCAAGACTGGGGGCTCAGTCTATAGCTTGGGTTGTCCACACTGCTTGTGAGAATATCAAGAATTCAACTTGGGGAAGTTGCATTTCTCCCCGTTCTCACCATTCCCCAAAGGGGGCTTTGTGAATACTTTTCCACTCACTGATAGAATCACTCTGGGATTCATTGGGGCATCACTCTGGGCAAACCAACAAAATCTCATGTCCTACCTGAGATTCCAGGTACTTATGGTATTCAATCAAACTATCTACATAAGTTATATTAGGAAATGCACTAGTCGAAATATAAATTTTGTACCAAATAAACATTTTTTGCTTTAGTCTCACACATAAGGTGACATTTTAAAATATTCATTAGTATCTATTTTCAGCACCCTGCAGCAATGACTTTCCTTTGTTCTTCCTCATGCAAAAACATTTTTAAAATTTGTATATTTAGTCTCTATTATTATACACTCTAGGCATTCCTAGATTATACCATCTCAATCTTTAACATCTATCTTTCTTTCTGATTTCATTTATGCCCCCAGCCCTCCTCCCTCTATCATTCTCACATGCAGTTTCATTCAGTATTTTAACAAAATTGTATTACAGTTAGGTAGTATTGTGCTGTCCATTTCTGGGTTTTTACATTCAATCCTGTTGCACAGTCTGTATCCCTTCAGTTCCAATTACCCAAAGTCTTACCCTATTTCTATCTCCTGATGGTCTCTATTACCAACGAAATATTCCAAATTTACTCACTAATGTCAGTTCATATCAGTGAGACCATATAGTATTTGTCCTTTTGTTTCTGGCTTATCTCACTCAGCATAATGTCCTCAAGGTTCATCCATATTGTTACATCATAACTTTATTTTGTCTTAGAGCTGCATAATATTCCATCGTATGTATATACCACAGTTTGTCTAGTCACTCGTCTGTTGATGTACATTTTGGCTGTTTCCATCTCTTTGCAATTGTAAATAATGCTGCTATAAACATTGGGCTTCACGGTCTTTTGAAACTTTCATTTTAGAATATTTAACAATGTATCTCTGAAAAGGTAAAAATATTCTTTAATGATGTCTCATAGCACAATTATCACTTTACATTTTTCACTTCTATTACACTTTGAGGAGACCCTGGGAGACAAGCTGTTTTTCTACAGGTGGACCTAATTTTTTATTTCGTATTAATTTGTAAGAATATCAGACAGTCAGTTGTGACCCCTTTTCTCCACAAAATTCCTTGCCCAGTGGGGGTGGATGAGTCCTGGTGGGCTTTAGGGATTGGCCAAGCATTGACAGCTGGAAGTCCCTTCAGTTCTTGCTGGATTTGGCTGAGCAAGCCCTAGGCTCTGGAACATTGCCCTGCCATAGGACAGGTCTCTCCAATCCCACAAACTCCAGTTTATGTCTTCTCTAGCTCTCCAAAAGTGGTGGTGGTGCTTTTGTTTATATTGACTAATCATTTTGTTCCCCACGATTCCATTTATCTGACACACTCTTGGGCATCTGATTTGGGCATTTCTGAGTAAGATCTGTGGTCTTCAGTTCTTTTTTTTTGATAAGGGAAGAATCATTGGAGATCAGCTGATGGGATGTAATCATGGGGCTAAGGAGTCAAGAGCAATCATGAATTTCTGTGCAGCCCATTAAAGTGTTCCATGATGAGAACTACATACCTAGTTCCAATGAGCCATTTCAGAGACATGTGCTTCCTTTCATCATAAAAGAGAGAGAGAGTGTGTAAGTCAGCAGTGCTCCATTGGTGCTGCTGGAAGAAACAGCAGATGGCAGTCAGAAGCTCCATTTTCCCCTATAAAGGACAGTGTTATGGTCCATATGTGCTCTGTCCAATATGGTCCATATTGCCAGACCCAGTGCTTTTAAATAAAGGGGTTAGGAGGTTGGGATATATCCTTTGAAAATGAAAGCCTTCATAATCCTCTTACACAGTCATAATGATTATGAATTATTTGTGGTATGTTCTTTCATTTTCCTATACTTCTATTAACTTAAATATACATTAAAATTTTACTTTTATGGGATAATATGCTTCATGCTCTTTTGAAACTTTCATTTTAGAATATTTAACAATGTATCTATGAAAAGGTAAAAATATTCTTTATTTTTCTGGTGCTCATATATTAATAAATTGTAAAGTGCTTTTTCCTTCCAATCTTTTTTGTATCATCCCTTCTCTATCCATTTAAATCTGTAGGACACCCATGATATGAAGGTGTGGTTCAATGGATGTGGTCATAAGATTTAGAAAGAAAGGAAAATGTTTTGGGTTGTTTTTATTGTTTTTGTTGGTACACTTAGTGTAAACTTCCAATAGCACATGCTCTGTATTTTTCAGGAACAAGTCAGGACACATCTCTTTTCAAATTGTTCAGGTAATATGGAAATCCTAGTGGCCCAGCAGACATATCCTAAGGTCACTTTTTTGGGACGGGGGCAAGGGCACACTACCGTGTGCTTTTACAGAATAAATCTTCAACCAGATCTCTTTTGGATTCTGGTAGTAGTGTTGATTTGAGTGAATCTTTTTTGACATGTGCAGGATTTGACCAACTCTTAAACCAAAATAAATTTTTTTAAATGTTTATTTTATAAAAATGCCTACAAATATACTACAGAAGTGTAACTACAATCACTAAGTCAAAAACATTAGCCCTGGGAGAGTCCATGAAATTCATAGCTTCCCTCCGCTACTCTTTTTTTTTTCTTTAATATTTTTACTGAGAAATATTCACACATGTACAGTAGAACCAAATTATACAATCAGTGGCTCACAATATCATCACATAGCTGTGTATTCATCACCATGATCATTTTTTTAGAACATTTGCATTACTTCAGAAAAAGAAATAAGAAGGAAAAAGAAAAAGCTCATATATACCATATACTTTACCCCTCCCTCTCATTGACCACTAGTATTTCCATCTACTCAATTTATTTTAGCTTTTGTCCTTTATTTATTTATTTATTTATTATCCATATTTTTTTACTCATTTGTCCATACCCTGGATAAAAGAAGCATCAGGTACAAGACTCCCACAATTAGACAGTCACCCTACAAGTTCTATATCTTCATGCAGTTATCTTCAGGAATCAAGGCCCCTGGAACAGAGCTCGACAGCTTCAGGTACTTCCCTCCACCCACTCCAATACTCCATAAACTAAAAAGGGATATCGGTATAATGCACAAGAATAACCTCCAGGATAACCTCCCAACTCTGTTTGAATTCTCTCAGCCACTGAAACTTTATTTTGTCTCATTTCTCTCTTTCCGCTTTTGGTCAAGAACGTTTTCTCAATCCCTCGATGCCAGGTCCCGATTTGTCTGGGGAGTTTTGTCCCACATTGCCAGGGAGATTTACACCCCTGCTAGTCATGTCCCACGTAGAAGAGAGGGCAGTGAGTTCACCTGTTGAGTTGGCTTAGAGAGAGAGAGAGAACACATCTGAGCAACAAAAGACTTTCTCTGGGGGTGACTCTTGGGCATAATTTTAGGTAGGCTTAGCCCATCCTTTGTAAGAATAAGTTTCATAGGAGCGAACCCCAAGATCAAGGGCTCAGCCTATTGGTTTGACTGTCCCCACTGCTTGTGAAGATTTCATTTCACCCGCATGCACTGATCAGTATGCTAATGAATACTCAAGGAGGGCCCTCTGCAGATCTCCAGAATTTTCTGTGCATGTCTCCCTTTTCTAGTAGTTTGCTCTGCCAACTTTAGTTGTCATGGCCTTCCCAGAATCTTACGTGTGTCTCCTCCATGCAGAGAAACTTCCAGATGCCATTTGGGTTGTGTGACCTGGAAACTCTTTGCAGACAGTAAGCTGGGGCAATCATAGGGCTTGACTTTTCATTTCTGATGTCTCAGGGATCAATTTCCTTTATTGCTTGGTGTCTAATTTCTTGAAAACTGTTGTTTTTTATATTTTGTCCATTTTTGGGAGGGTGATTCTGGCCCCTGTTATTCCATCTTGACCAAAAACAGAGTCAATATTTAAAATTAAGCCTATCTTACTGAATATTTGAGTTATTTCTAATTGATCATTGTTTTAAACAGTTTTGAGATGAAAATGCTGGTTTATATCTAAATTTTTCTCCATGGCCTTAATTATTTCTTTATGCTATATTCTTAAAAGAAGAATTGTTAAGGCTAAAGATATCTGTACTTTTAAGGGTTTTGCTTCTTACCATCAAATCACCATCCCATATGCAATGCACGGAGGCTTTGTAGGTAATGAGCATTTTCATTAAAAAATGCGTGTACACAATTTCCAGTTTGATAGGAAAAAATAAATAATTATTGCTGTTTAATATATATTTCCTTAAATATCAGTGAACTTGATTTTTTTTGTCTATTTGGATTTCTCTTATTTGCTCTTGTCCTCCCCTTTTTCTAAATATAAGTATTCAAATATTCCTTATCGACACCTAAGACTTCTTCACAGGCTAAATATTTCATTCTAAATTAAACATGTTGATCACATTGATTATATATGTCACAGATACTATTTTCCTAAAGTTTATTTACCTTTCTTTTTATATATATATATATATATATATATGGCAGGCACCAGCAGTCAAACCTGAGTCTCTGGCATGAGTTTACTTACCTTTAATTCTTTTTATAATCTTTCGTTTTTTGTTGTGAGGTGTTTGGTCAGGATAGGACTTCATCTCTTCAGTGATTTGACAGTTGGACCTGCACTATTAGTTGAATAATCAGTCTCACACCACTGATGAGAAAAGACATTCATTCCACAAATATTTATTATGCGTTCACTATGTGTGAGGAACTTCTCTAGGGGTTAGAGACATAGGAGTGAACAAGACATGCAAGAACTTTGCTCTTGTGAAGCTGACATTCTACTGAGAGTTTGGAAAGGAAAGCAAAAAAAAAAAAAGAAAGAAACCCACAAGAATATGAATAAACAATAATAAAATAATTATAAGAGCTTTGAAGAGAGTGAAAACCAAGTGGTATGGCAGAAATACCTAAGGAAGTGACATTGAGATGACACTTGAATCATGAAAAGGAGTTTTAAGGGGGAGAAGAAGCATTCCAGGGAGGACCTGTAACTGTAAAGGGAACTCTGTGTATTGGTTAAGCTGAAAGAAGAATAGTGAGGCTGGAGCATAAGGCGCGAGGGATGGTGTGGCACAAATCAGGGTCAGAGAGTTTAGATTTTAGATTTTATTCTACATGCAGAGAAGCCATTGGAAAGTTTTAAGAGTGACATGATATGATTTATGTGTTAAAAATTTTCTCTCATTGTGTGGACAATGGATTTTTAGGAAACCAACAGTGGATCTGGGGAGATCAGACGGGAATCTATTACAACAATCTGCGTGGGAGATAGTTGAGTGTGAGCAGTGAAGATGGAAGGAAATTGATAAGCCACAAGATGTTTTGAAAGGATTTGGTGTAAGGGAAATGGGAAAGTGAGGAGTTACCAACACTCCTATTTTGTTCTTTTTTCCTTGAGCAACAGGGTAAGAGTGGTGACATGCACTGAGATGGGGATGGCTGGGAGAGGAGCAGGTATGGGTGGTGGGGAAATGTAAACTCGAGTGCTCTATTCTAGACATGCCACGTGTGCCACAGCTATTGGAGCTCCCAGGGAGATGCCAACTGGGCAGTTTGATCTATTAGTCTGAACCTCAGGTGCCAGGTCAAGGATAGAGACGTGCATGAATTTGGGAGTCATCAGTGTATGTACGGTATTTAAAACCTAGATGAGACTATGTAAGGAAAGATTGGAAAGGAGAAGAGAAGAGCCACAACTAAACCCCAAAGCATTCCAACGTTTAGAAATATTATAGAAGGGAAGAGCTAGCAAAAAGACTAAAAGAAAGGCAAATGAGGTAGGAAAAAAAATGAGAAGAGTGTGTTGTCTTATAAACTAAATGGATGAAAGATTTCAAGAGGTTTAGAGTGGATGACCTGGTGGGATGCTCGGGAAGAGTCAAATAAGAAGAACTTGGAGGGGTGGACCTGCCAAGATGGAGTCTCCAGATTGCCAGGCAAGAGCAGTTGCTGTAGAGTTGTAGGGGACAGGTGCCAGACAGGAGTGGGTTGAAGAGAGAACTGGAGGTAAGGACGTGGTGACATTGAATATAAACAATGCTTCCAAATGATTTCATTGTGGAGGGGAGTAGAGAACTTATGTTCTCATCCTGTGCTTGTTTTTCTGTCTAGTTGGTTGCCTGTCTATTCCTATGCTACTACCACATGTTTTCATTTACTGCAGCTTTAAAATATACTTTTTAGTCAGGTGGGGCAAGTTTCACTCTATTATATTACTTTCTTGTAATGCTTTTACCCTTTCTCCTGCATCGATTTTTCTAGATGGAGTTTTAAAGAAGTTTTTCCAAGTTTCCCCAATTTTGTTTTTTGAAAAGTATTGTGTTAAGCTTAGGAATTATCTTGGTAAAATTGACATTTTTATAATTTTGAGCCGTTCAAGTCCATGAACATGGTATGTCTCTCCCTTTAATTAATTTTTTTTTGTAACTTAGAAATGTTTTATGTATTTCTTCACATAGTCTGGTACATTTATTATTGTGCTTATTATTACATATCTTAAATTTTTGTTGTGAAAGAAATTATTTAAATTATATTTTATAACTGGTTATATGCTAAGTTTATAAGAATGTATATTTTTCCCTACATTTTCTAAGTTGCTTTTTTTTTTTACTTCATTCTGTTTGTTCTGGTGGACAATTATATCACCTGCAAATAATCATAGGCTTGCCTCCTACTTTCTAATAATTTTTCTTGGATCATATGGCCTTCACTAGAACTTACAGATTAATATTAAATAACAGTGGTGATGAAGGGTTATATTTTTAGTTTAGTAGAGTTGTCTTCTGTATTTCTTTACAATGTTGAGAGTTGTTAAGGCATATTGTTTACCTTATTAAGCATGTGATAGTAGTTTACTCCTACTTTACTAGGATTTTTTTTGTTTTTAATTAAAAATGGATGTGGAATTATGAAGAACGTTTCTGAAGAACTAATATGTTTTATTTGTGTATATTATTAACTAAAATAACAGGTTTTAAAAATTGGACTTCCTTGCATTGCTGGGATAAACTCTACTTGATTTTTATGTAGTACTTTTATTTTGCTACCGGTTTCAGTTTGCAAAAAATTTATTTGTAGTTTTTACCTGTATAGTTGTATGTGACATTTTGACAAGTTTTTGGCATTAGTGCTGTGATAGCTTCAAAAATTAAAATGACTGTCTTTTCCTCTCTTACGTGCTCTAGAAGAGGATTTGGCAAACTATTGCCCACAGACCAAACCTGGCCCACCACTAGTTTTTGTAAATGATGTTTTATTGGGAGATATTCATAACCATCAATTATGTATTGCCTGGAGCTGTTTTCTTGTTACAAAGGCAGAGTTAATTAGTTGTGACCAAGACCATGTGGGCTGCAAAGTAAAAAACATTTACTATCTAGCTCTTTACAGAAAAAAATTGCAAACAATTGCCCTGGAACAATTTAAATAGCATGGAAATTATCTTTTTCTTGATGATCTAGAGGCAATCACTCTTAAAACCAGAGCATGGGCTCCAGAATAAAACAGCACTGGGTTCAAATCCCAGTTCCATCACTTACTAATGGTGCTCTGGTGTACAAAATATTTAAACTTCATATGGACAATTTTCCTCAACTATAAATATAAATATGGACCTAAAATAATACCTACAATAAGGGCTAAATATGTTAAAGCATGTTCTAAGTACTTGGCAGAATGCTTGAAACATCATAAATTCTAAACTAAAAAAAAGCTTATTTAATTCTTGAGCCAATTTCTTGATACTGCCTTGAAATCATAGTTCTGGTTTTGTGTAGTACGTAATAGGCTAGTTGCTCTTTTGATGCATTGTTACAGTCAGTCATTTTGGTTCCCTTCTGAGAGTACTTTTTTCTAATCTGGATTCTTTCCTTCATTAAATAAATGCCTTTTCAAATCCTATTACGGAGACAATCAGCTAATAAGAGGACAAATCCCAGTTTCTTAGAATTCTGAAGAACAATACAGACAGAAGGACTCCACAAATGCCGGATGGAAGAAAAAGAAAAATATCAGGTATGAAATTTCTGTTGCGGACCCACCAGTCTGTACCCCTCCCCCTCCCTCAGCCCCTGGAGCTTGGAGGTTGCACAGAGGCGACAGCAGAGGAAGATTATAGAGCCACCCACAGCATATTCAGGTACAGGGACCCAAGTCTGCCGAGACCTAGGGTGGAACACAGCTAAGTCATGCTGCCTACAGAAGGGCCCCTGGGGGGTGGGGGACATTGGAAGGGAGACCAAGGCAGAACTACTGGCAAGAGGTGCACTAGTTCAGGCCAGTTTCTGTTGGCTGGGCCACGTAAATGCAAAATGGACTTTTCTGGATTGACTCCATCTGGCTCCCCAGGGTGGGATACCCTAATGGGGAAGAAACCAGAGGTAGAAAAGCCTTTCAGGAAAAAATGGGGGTGAGAGGGAAAGGTTAAACTGAGCTGTGGTAAGACAGGACAGGACCCAGAAATGAAAGGTATAAGGAAAAGGGGACATTGAGTGAGGGAGAGAATTTAAACGAATTACAGGAGCTGGGGAGAAAATTCTGCACAAAAGCAAACAGAACAGATCAAGATTCCTGGAGAAGGAACAGAGGAAAGGAAGCTTTCTCCTAGAGGTGAAATGATTGCACAGAAAGGTCCAATTTTTAAAAATGTGCCATATATCCAGGAGAAGAATCAGATGAAGAAGAGTTGAGAAAACCTGAGCAGTTAAACACAGGCTACTCTAAAAGTCTGCAGTAAGTTGGACCAAGTGTCAAAGAAGAACCTTAACACAAACCCAATCAAAAATAAAACCCAAGACAAGAGGGAGAAACAGACTTTCAGTGATAACTCATCCAGATAATCAGATGTCCAGACATGAGCAAAAAATAACAAGCCATACCAAGAAACAAAATGATATGGCTTAGTCAAGGGAAAAAATTAAAACTTCAGAGGAGACACAAAATTTGGAACAACTAATCAAAGGAGTTAAACAAAACCAAATCAATTCAAGAAGATGAAGGAAAATATGGCTAAAGAGATAAAGGACATTAAGAAGACACTCTACGGGCATAAATAAGAATTGCAAAGCCTGCAAAGAAAAATTATATATGGGGATGAAAGGCACAATAGATGAGATTGAAAATACACTAGAGGCATTCAACAGCAGATTTAAACTAACAGAAGAATCAGAAAACTAGAAGACAGGACATCCTAAATCATACAAACAAAACAGATACAGAAAAGAATGAAAAAAAAAAATAGTGCAGGTTATCAGAGAATTGAATGACAGTGTGAAAGCACACAAATATATGCATCATGGATGTCCCAGAAGGAGAGGAAAGGAAGGGGAAAGGAAAAGAAAGAATATTTCAGGAAATAATGACTGAAAATTTTATGAGAAATTTAGATATAGATGTCCAAGAAGTGCAGCATATTCTAAAGAGGATAAATCCTAATAGACCTACACCAAGACATATACTAACCAGAATGTCAAATATCAGTGATAAAGAGAGAACTCTGAAAGCAGCAAGTGAAAAGTGATTCATCACACACAAGATATGCTCAATAGGACTAAGACCTGATTTCTAATCAGAACCTTGGAGGCGAGAAGGCAGTGCTATGATCTGTTTAAGAAACTGAAAGAGAAAAACTGCCAGCCAAGAATTCTTTATCTGGCAAAACTATCCTGCAAAAATGAAGGAGAGGGGTGCAAGGGTAATTCAGTGGTAGAATTCTCACCTGCCATGTGGGAGACCTGGGTTCAATTCCCTGTCCATGCATTTCCAAAACAAACAAACAAGCAAAGCAAACAAACAAACAAAAATTCAACAAAATGGTGGTGCAATAATGGGATATTAACATGGAAAAATAATGAAATGTGACCCCTCCATACAGCATACAAAAAAAAAAAAAAAAAAAAAGCGAAGGTAAGTTAAAAGTATTTACAGATAATTAGAAACTGAGAGCATTCATTACCAAAAGACCTGCCCCACAACCAAAGACAGTTTTGCAGGCTGAAAGGAAAAGACAGGAGGGAGAGGCTTGGCGAAGAAGGTAGAAATGAGCATTATCAGTAAGGGTAGCTAGAAGGGTAAGAAGAGAGACGAAAATAGGATATGAAATATAAAGCCAGAGGATAAAACGATTGAAGTAAGTACAGCCTTTATGGTAATAGCATTGAATGTTCCTGGAATAAACTCCCCAATCAAAAGACACAGATTGGCAGATTGGGTTAAAAATATGATCCATCTATATGCTGTCTGTAAGCTCCTCACCTTAGACCCAAGGACAAAATAGGTTGGAAGTGAAAGGATGGCAAAAGATATTGCATACAAACAGTGACCAAAACAGAGCCGGGGTAGCTATACTAATATTGGACAAAATAGCCTTTAAATGCAAAACTGGTATAGGATAAAGAAGGACTTTATATATTAATAAAAGGGATAACTCACTAAGAAAAAAATAACAGTCATAACTATTTATGCACCTAAACCAAAAAACATGAGGCAAACACTGGCAAAAATGAAAGAGAAAATAGTCTTCGTAGCTGGAGACTCCAATACACCACTCCTATCCATAGATCATTTAGAGAGAGGATCAATAGGAAACAGAAAGCATGAATAATATTATAAATGAACTACACTTAACAATCATATATAGAACCCTGCACCCCTAAACAGCAGGATGTACGTTCTTCTCAAGTGTTCATGAATCATTCCCCAGGATAGACCACGTGTTGGATGTATATATTTTCTGTATGCCGTACGGTGGGGTCACATTTCATTATTTGCTGAGACCAGCTCAACACGAGGGGCTGAGGAAGGCAACACGAATCTGAAAAATAAAGACACTCACACAGAAGAGTCTTTTGAGATGAGAGCAGGGGACTCATGTCTCAAAGGATGAGAGCCTCCACCCTGAGTTCCTTATCATATTTATTGAGAAGCTTCAAAACAGAAAGTCTTTTCTGCCACATCAATGTTAATCTTAGGCATGTCCTACGAGGTTCAAACATTCCTTCTGCAAACAATCATGTGCTCACCAGGACAGTGGGTTCCGCCCCAGCAGGACCTGGTGTTCTGAGGTCTGTCCCTTTATCTGCGTGATAGAAACACTCTGCCCTTTGGCCATTTTCCCACAATTATTTTTCCATATTAATATCCAATTATTGCACCACCATTTGGTGAATTTTTGCTTGGTTGTTTGTTTGTTGTGCTTGTTTATTTTTTGTTTTTGACTAAGTGCATGGACTGGGAATAGAACCCAGGTCTCCTGCATGGCAGGCGAGAAGTTTACTACTGAACTACCCTTGCATGCCCCCCTGGATAAATTTTAAAACATTGAAATTATATAAAGCACTTTCTGTGATTATGATGGAATGAATCTGGAAATCAGTGACAGGCAGAGAACTGGAAAATTTACAAATATATGGGGATTAAACAGCATACTCTTAAATAATCAGTAGGTCAAAGAAAAATTGTAAGAGAAATCAGTAAATATCTCAAGATGAATGAAAATGAAAACACACTATATAAAAATTATGGGATGAAGTGAAAGCAGTGCTGAGAGGGAAATTTTTAAAACTTTTGTTTATTGTATAATATAACATATATACAAGGTAAAGAAAGAAAAAAGGAATAGTTTTTAAAGCACTCTTCAACAAGTAGTTACAGGACAGATCCCAGAGTTTGTCATGTACTGCCAAACCATCATTTCAGATTTTTCCTTCTAGCTGCTCCACAACATAGGAGGCTAGAAGAAATAAATATTTTTTATCATCACAATCAACTTTTTTTTTCTTTTTTGGTGAAAAATAACATATATACAAAAAAGCAATACATTTTAAAGCACAGCATAACAATTAGTTGTAGAACCGTTTTCAGAGTGTCATATGGGTTACAATTCTCCAATTTTAGGGTTTTACTTCTAGCTGCTCTAAGATATTAGAGACCAAAAGAAATATCAATTTAATGATTCAGCAATCATATTTGTTTGTTAAACCCTACCTTCTCTGTATAAATCCATGATTTGATCTTTCTCCCACTCTTTAGGGGTATTTGGGCTATGCCCATTCTAGCTTTTTCATTTTGGAAGGGGCTGCCAATAATATGAGGAAGGGAGATGGAACTATCTGATGTTCTGGAGAGGCTGGGCCCTCTAGATTTCGGGACTTATCTGGTCCAGGGACCCATCTGCAGGTTGTAGGTTTCTGGAAAGTTATCCTAGTGCATGGAAACTTTGTAGAATCTTATATATTGCCTTAGGTGTTCTTTAGGATTGGCTGAAATGGTTTTGGTTGGAGTTTGGCAAGTTATGATAAGAAGCAATGTCTAATGAGAGAGAAATTTATATCCCTAAATATCTACATTAAAAAGGGAGAAAGAGGGCTGCATGAACAGTTCAGTGGTAGAATTTTTGCCTGCCATACAGGAGATCTGGGTTTGATTCCGGGCCCATGTACCCAAAAGAACAAAAATTTTAAAATTGTGAACAAAATTTCCTGTGACATACATATCACGTATCTGCCTCTATGTATAGCTATAGAAATATAAATTCGTAGATAGAAACATTTAAAAAAAAAAAGAGAAAGATCTAAAAGCGAAGACCTAACTGCACACTTGAAAGAACTAGAAAAACAACTGAAAACTAATTCTAGAGCAAGCAGAAGGAAAGAATTAACAAAAATAAAGGCAGAAATAAGTGAAATTGAGGGGAAAAAGAAGCAACAAAATCAAAATTGGTTCTTTGGGAAAGTGAATAAAATAGAAAAAGCCTTAGCTAGACTGACAAGGATAAAAAGAGAGGAGATGTGAATAAATAAAATCAGAAATCAGAAGGGGGACCTAATTACTGACCTCATAAAAAGAAAAAAGATTATAAGAGGACACTATGAATAATCGTATGCCAACAAGTTAGAAAACTTAGATGAAATGGACAAAATCTTAGAAATGCATAAAACCTACATTGACTCTACAAGAAATAAAAGACCTCAACAGACCAATTATAAGTAAAGAGATTGAATCAGTCATTAAAAACCTCCCAATCCAGAATCAGATGGCTTCATAGGTCAATTCTACCAATCATTGCAAGAAGAATTTATACATATCCCATTCAAACACTTCCAAAAAATTGAAAAGGGAGGAACATAACTCATTCTATGAAACCAACATTACCTTAATACCAAAGCCAGATAAAAATACTACAAGAAAAGAAATTACAAATCAATTTCTCTAATGAATATAGATGCAAAAGTCCTCAGAAAAATACTAGCAAGTCGAATCCAACAACACATCAAAGGAATTATACACTATGATCAAGTGGGTTTTACCGCAGACATGCAAAGGTGGTTCAACACAAGAAAATCAATTAATAGAATATACCACATTAACAAATTGAAGGAGACAAACCGCACGATGAACTCAATTGATACAGAAAAGGCATTTGAAAAAATCCAGCATTCTTTCTTGATAAAAACACTTCAAAAGGAATATAAAGAAGCTTCCACAACATGATTAAGGGCATACATGAAAAACCCACACCTAAATTATACTCAATTTTGAAAGACTGAGATTTTCCCTTTACGATCTGGAATAAGACAAGGATGTCCACTGTTGCCACTATTATTCAACATTGTGCTGTAAGTTCTTGTAAGAACAGTTAGGCAAGAAAAAGAAATAAAAGACCCCCAAATCAGAAAGGAGGAAGCAAAACTTTCACTAGTTGTAGAATATGCGAACATATCTATAAACACTCCTCCCAAAATAACAAAGGTCCTAGAGCTAATAAATGAATTCAGCAAAGTGACATGGTATAAGAGCAACATGCAAAAATTAGTAGTGTTTCTATACACTGGTAACAAGCAACCTGAGGAGAAAATCAAGAAAAAATTACAGTTATAATAGCAACTGAAAGAATTAAATATCTAGGAGTAAATTTATCCAAGGTTGAAAGGAATTTTTGCACAGAAAACAATGAAATATTTCTAAAAGAAATCAAATAAGGCCTAAATAAATGAAAGGACATTTCATGTTCATTGATTGGAAGACAAAATATTGTTAAGATGTCAATTCTATCCAAACTTATTTGCAGATTCAACACAATGCCAATCGAACTTCCAAAAGCCCTCCTTTGCAGAAATGGAAAAATCAATGATCATATTTATTTGGAAAGGTAAGGGGCCCTGAATAGAAAAATCATCTAGAAAATTAACAAAAATGGAGGACTCACACTTCCCAACCTCAAAACTTATTATAGAGGCACAGTGGTCAAAAGAGCATGATATTGGCACGAGGACAGATACATTGACAAATGGAATTGAATTGACAAATGGAATTGAGAGTTCAAAATAGAATCTCACATCTATGACTGATTGATTTGGGCAAGATTGCCAAGTCCATTTAATTGTGAAAGAATAGTCTCTTCAACACATGATGCTGGGAGAACTGGATCTCTATGTGCAAAAGAATGAAGGTGGATCCCTACCTCACACCACAGACAATCAGCATTAATGAATCAAAGACCTAAATATAAAAACCAGGACTATGAAACTCTTAGAAGAAAATGTAGGGAAGTATCTTCAGGATTTTGTGTTAGGCAGTGGTTTCTAGGACTTTACACCCAAAGCACAAGTAACAAAAGAAAAAAAAATAGATAAATGGAGCCTCACCAAAATTTAAAAGAATTGTGCTTAGGACTTAGTCATGACAATGAAAAGACAACTTAGCCAATGGGAGAAAATCTTTGGAAGCTACATATCTGATAAGGGATTAATTGATTAATTTCCCAAATACATAAAGAAATTCTATAATTCAACAACACAAAAAATCAAACAACCCAATTTAAAAATGGGCAAAAGTCTTGAATAGATAATTCCTCCAAAAAGAATATACAATTGACTAAAATGCACATGATAAGAAGCTCAACATCACTAGCATTAGGAAAATGCACATTATAGCTATGATGAGATATTATTTCACACCTACCAGAATGGCTACAATAAAAAAGAAAAAAGAACATTACAAGTGTTGATAGGATTGGAAAAATAAGAACATCCATTCATTGCAGGTGGTAATGCAAAAAAGGTACAGCTCTGTGGAAGACAGTGTGACAGTTCTCTGAAAGTGAAGTATAGAATTATCATATGACCCAGCCATCCCTCTACTAAAAACAGGAAATCAAACAGATATTTGCACACCAATGTCAATAGGGGCATTATTTACAATTGCTAAAAGATGGAAGTAACCCAAGTGTCCATCAAATGATGAATGGATAAACAAAATGTGGTCTCTACATACAATGGAATATTATTCAGCCATAGAAAGAATGAAATGCTGATACCTGCAAAAATATGGATGAACCTTGAAGACATCATGAAGCGTGAAATTAACCAGACATAAAAAGACAAATATTGTGTAATCTCACTGGTATGAATTAATTAGAATAAGCAAACTCATAGAATTAGAATCTAGAATATAGGTTACCAAGGTCCGGATTGAAGGTAAAGAAAGGGGAATGAATGCTTAGTTTATACAGAATTTCTATTTAGATTGATTGTAAAGTCCTGGAAATGGATGGTGATGGTGTTAGCACATTATTGTGAATGTAATTAACAGCCCTAAATTATGTATGTGTGTTCTAGTTTGCTAGCTGCCGGAATGCAATATACCAGAAACAGAGTGGCTTTTAAAAAGGGGAATTTAATAAGTTGCTAGTTTACAGCTAAGGCTGAGAAAATGTCCCAAATACAGCAGTCTATAGAAATGTCCAATCAAAGGTATCCAGGGAAAGATACCTTGGTTCAGGAAGGCCGATGAAATTCAGGGTTTCTCTCTCAAGTGAGAAGGCACATGGTGAACACAGTTAGGGCTTCTCTCTCAGCTGGAAGGGCACATGGCAAACACGGTGTCATCTGCTAGCTTTCTCTCCTGGCTTCTTGTTTCATGAAGCTCACCAGGAGGCGTCTTCCTTCTTCATCTCTAAAGGTCGCTGGCTCATAAACTCTCTGCTTCATGGTGCTGCAGCATTCTCTGCTCTCTCCGAATCTCTCATTCTCCAAAATGTTTCCTCTTTTATAGGACTCCAGAAATTTATCAAGACCCACCCAAATGGGTGGAGATACGTCGTCATCTAATCCAGTTTAACAACCACTCTTGATCAAATCACATCTCCAGGGAGATGATCTAATTACAGTTTCAAACATACAGTATTGAATAGGGATTATTCTGCCTTTACGAAATGGGATTTTGATTAAAACATGGCTTTTCTAGGGGACATACGTCCTTTCAAACCAGTACAATGTGAATGTGGTTAAAAGGGGGAAATTTTAGGTAATATATATTACTAGAACAAAAATTTTAAAATAAAATATAGGATTGTATAACACAATGAATCCCATTGCAATTGATTTGTTTTGGAATACTTTAATTTTTCTCACTTTGCCAAAGTTTGAAGCTTATACTTCAACAGGACAGGATATTTTAAATCACACAACTGCAGACAAACTGGAACAATATTGTTTTAAGAGGTTTCCTTTTCTTTTTTCTTTTTTGTCCTTATTAGGTTGTTAACGTAATAGGAAACCACCCCCCCAGCAAAACCTAGTGTAGGCATTTCTAAAATGTTCAGTTTTTGTCCAGAGTTAGATTTTCAGAATAAATATTTTACAGATGAAAAATAATTCCAAAAATAATCATGAATTATAACAAATGTACCACACTAACATCAGGTGTTAATAATAGAGTGATGGATGGGAAAAATACACCTAATGTAAATTATGGACTATATTTAATAGAACAATTTTAATATTCTTTCATCAGTTGTAACAAAAGAATCACAATGCAAATGTCAAAATGTGGTAGCACTATTTTTTACATGATTTTTGTAAACCTAAAACTTTTCTAATTAAAAAAATAAATCTTATTAAGATTATGAATAAATATTTTCTAAAGTTTATTCTGGGCTCTTTTAGAAAGCTTCTTTCATAGGCAAACATTTGCTTCGGATCTGCTTCTGTTTTCTTTTTCTAATTGAAGTATATTATATTCACATACCATGTAATCATCCAAAGTGTACAGTCACTGGTTCACAATATCAGCATACAGCTGTGCATTTATCGGTACAATCGACCTTTTATTTTCTTTTTTGTGAAAAATAGCATGCGACAGAATAAACTTATGAAGCATGTAATAACATGGATGGACCTAGAGAACATTATGCTGAGTGAGTCTAGCCAAAAACTAAAGGACAAATACTGTATGGTCCCACTGATGTGAACCGACATTTGAGAATAAACTTGAAATATATCATTGGTAACAGAGACCAGCAGGAGGTAGAAACAGGGTAAGATAATGGGTGATTGGAGCGGAAGGGATACAGACTGTGCAACAGGACTAGATACAAAAACTCAAAAATGGACAGCACAATAATACCTAATTGTAATGTAATTATGTTAAAACACTGAATGAAGCTGCATCTGAGCTATAGGTTTTTTTTTTGTCTGTCTGTTTATTTGTTTGTCTTTTTTTTCTTTTTCCTTTTCTTTTTTTTTAACTATTATTATTATTTTTATTTTTTTCTCTATATTAACATTCTATATCTTTTTCTGTTGTTTTGCTAGTTCTTCTAAATCGATGCAAATGTACTAAGAAATATGATCATGCATCTATGTGATGATGATAAGAATTACTGATTGCATATGTAGAATGGAATGATCTCTAAATGTTGTGTTAATTTCTTTTTTTCTTTAATTAATAAAAAAAATAGCATGCATACAAAAAAAAAACAAATTTCAAAGCACATCACAATGATTTAGTTGTAGAAGTGATTTCAGAGTTTGTTATGGGTTACAATTCCACAATTTTAGGTTTTTATTTCTAGCTGCTCTAAGATACTGGAGATTTATATATATATATATATATATATATATATGTAAACTCCACCATCACCTTTGATCTTTCACACACTCTTTAGGGGTATTTGGGCTATGCCCATTCTAACTTTCTTGTGTTGGAAGGGGCTACCGATAACATGGGACAGGGATATGGAACTAGTTGATGTTGTGAAGACAGACCTCCTTTTAAACTTCTGTGATATTTTATATATTGAATAGTGGTTTTCCATTCATGCTTTGGGAGAGTTTTACTTTTACTCATTCTTGGAATTGCAATTGGTCTAGAAGAACTTATTTGCATTACTCTCCAATATTCCAGGGGAGAAAAGAGTTTGGAGTTGAAACCCAGATACCACTGGGAGCATGGAAAGAGCCACTGTTGAGTTAAGCTGTGAAGCTGAAAGCTTCCCCTGTACAAACAAGTTTATATTCTATGATTATTATTGCATTCCTAAATCAACCAGTCAATTTATGACCATCATATTTAGTCTATTAGAAATCACCCCCTCTAGGGAGTATACTGCTGAGATATGCTCTCGAACTGATTGCCACATGGCCTCTCCTTGTCACTAGGCCCTGTCACTTGTAGCAAACTTGACTCAGACACCCATCCACTTATTTTCCAGGTATGCAATTCTTCTTTTGTTTATGACTCAAGGTTTGGTAGGTTCTTCCTTTAATCTGACTTTGCATGAAATTATATCTTACAGACATCCTCAAAGTTACTGGCATATGGAAGACATTCCTTCTGTCTAGAACTCACATATATTCTCCATTCCCGGCCATTTGAGAGGAAAACTGGGGCAAGCCAAGTTGGGCATTTCAATTGATTTCCTTAACTTTTTAATTTTCAGTCACAGAACAAAATATCATCAATGAAAAATCTAATATATACGCAACTCCAAAATTAGATGTCTTTTAAATATTCAGACAATTGATAATTACATATTTGAGGGACTGCTGCAAATCACTTGTAAAGATAATCCTAAAAAAGAATTCTTCTTTTCTTTGCCAATCTGGGATGGACAAGAGATCCTTCTAGAGGATATTTTCAAGGAGAAGGCAAAATTCCAATGCTCATTTATTGAGCTTAATTTTTGTAGATTGAGCTATGTTGCCTTTTATATCTGTATTCATCATCATGCAGTGACTCAGACAAAACAAAAAGCAAAAAAAAAATCCACTTTGGGATGAATTTTCGGTTAATTTAAGCCAAAATATATTGTGGATTGAATTATACCACAATTATTCCACTTCTCCACTTTTCTTTGTGTGTATAAATTAAGTAAATGGAAGCTTCAACTGTAATAGAATTTGATGGCATTAATAAACATAAAAATGAGTTTGCAAAAAATATGAGTGAATAATAAAAACACCCGAAATGGAATAGAACATCCTTGATAGTATGTGGGTAAATTTAGTCATTCTCATCTCTTCTCTCCCCCTTATATGTTGGTTGTCAAATCCAACTGATCATCAAGTCCAGCTGATTCTAACAGCTCTCTTCCTAGATTAACCCCTCCTTCCTTTCCACTCAGACACCATCCTTTGCCTTTGAATGCAGTGGCCTCTGAAAAGATCCTTTAACTTATAGACTCAGCCTTCCTCTAGTCTTGTCTTCTACATTGCCTGCTCTCCATTGTACTATTATAATATGGATCTGGCCTTGTCACTCCTTTGCCTAAATCCTTTAACTTCTTTAAGGATAAGACCTTAAATCATTGCTCTTCCATAAAGTGGTCCCAAATGCTTTTACATCTGTGCTCCAGCCTCACTGAATGTCCCACAGTTCCTGGAACACAACATACTCTAATACCTTTGTGCATTTGTACATACCATCTTATTTGCCAGGATCACTTTCTCCCATTTTCTATGTTCCTATTCCTCCTTTAAAAATCAGGTCATATGTCACCCAGTCCCTGTAAGAGTTTGTTGCCCCCTCCTTTCTGGCTTCTAGAGCATTTTGCACACATTTTTATTTTTTGATGGTTTCTTCCCTGACAATCTCTGGCCCTTTTTCTCACCAACAACCCTTGGAGTGTCCCATGGGTCCCTGTCTTTCTGGGTCTCATGGGTCCACTGGCAGACTGTTTGGTTTGGATTAGGCCCACACTCAATGCAAATGATAGGCTCTCATGACAGACAACAGGCCTCATTTGGCTTTGGTGGTTTGATGGTGTGAGGCTTGGATTTTGGGGGTGCGGAGGATGTGAGGTTGGAGTATTTATGCCCCTGACCCCCTCCTTGCAGGGGTTCACCTCAGGCTGGCTGTGTCCCCTGTCTGAAAGTCATTAATTGTCTCAGGGCATCTTTTCAAATGACTCTGTCCTCCCTGGTTCTGGGAACCTCTCCCTTCTCCCTGTTACCACTCACCCTGGGTTACTGCACTGTTCCTTGTAGTTCTCCTACACCTATGAAAATAAACCTGTTTTCAATTACCTAATTTGAACGTGCCATCTGTTTTCTGTTGGGACTCCAAGTGATGCATATTTATTTTAGAAATAAAAAAAATTAAACACGAACCATACAAAGTGAACACAGTTTTACACTGGTATATGCAACACCGTCTTTTAAGATGGGTGGAAGAATAGAACTCGTGTTGCCTATGGCCATATGAAAATAACCAACAAGACAGCCCACAGAAGGGAAATGCTTGCAGAGCTTTCTTGGTTTTATTCAAGCAGGTCTTCTCATTGCAAAATCCCAGGGGCTGCCGTCAAAGGATGATGCAGGCTAAATTTAGGAATGTTTGACAACTAGAGCCATTTCTGCTTAGGAAGAGAATGAGAGCAAATTGGGCATTTTTATTTGGGTGAAATAAAGTTAAAATTGATACCAAGAAGAACCATGAAAAAGAAATCACCAAATAACTTGGCTCTTTTCACCTTGAAATCTGTTCCTTTAGTTCAAAGTCTTGAAATGATGCAGACAAAGAGTTGGGTATTAAAGTAAGAAAGGCTTGTTCGCTTTGACATGGAAGTTTCACTTAGATCAGAATATATAGTGACCATTAAGGTGTTTTTAGTACCATTGGCAAAACTACCAGTTTCCTTAGCCCTGCTTTACTGATTCTTTGGTTCTTTGGTCAGGGCTGGGAATGTCCACCCTCTGCACTCCCAGTTTGAGAAGTGCATTGATCCCCATGATTTGCCATTCCTTAGAGTTGCCTTTGCTCTTACTTGACCTTTTAAGCATTCTATTCTCTTAAAAAAGTTTCTAGATTATCCCTCATTGCTTACCCACCCCCCTTTGGATATCTTCTCTTTTCAAGGTCATACTTCCTAAGACTTACTTCCCATCCTGTGAACAGGGCTGCTGCCTCTATCTCAGCTTGGCTTTCTCTGAAGTGCAGCTGTAGCAGCATGGAGTTAAAAATAACCATGTCTTGAGAGATTTTGGGGGGTGGTGCAGAAAGCAGGTTCATTAAGAGCTTTGAAATTTCCGAATGTCCCTTCTGAGTCATTAACCGGCTTGGCTGAGAACATCTCTGACAACGTGGAGAGTGAGGGAGGTGTTCCCATGTTGTACTCTAAGTGTGTTACGAGTGTTTATGTTAATAAGAAGGGGAAAAAATACTTACCCATGCTGATGAGGAGCTGAATTCCATGCTGTGAGCATCCAGAACAAACTGTTAATTCCGGCGTAATTCAGCTGCCCAAGGATCCTGCGTCCTGACCACCTGCCCTGTTACCACAATGAGCACTAATTAGCCAGGCCTCTTGCTATTTAGGGACTTGCTGTATATACAAGGTAAGCCAAAAGTTCTACAGTGAAACTCACTCATTCAAACCAATTGGAAGTGACAACCAATCCAATTTAATAGGAAATTTCAGTTATGGAACATTTATTTTAGGGGGATAGTTTATAAGAATACATGGTAGCAGAAATGCATAACAGGGATATATTCTTCCAGTTTGAGTTAATGGATCCTAAGAACCATCAGCTGTCTTTCAAAATATGTACTTTGAATTCCTCTCATGTATCCAGGGCTGCAAAAGGAATAAGACTCTAGGTGTTATTATTTAAGAGACAGTCAAGTGGAAAGGCAAATTTGTACACAATTACATTTAGAGGTGACAGTGTCACAACCAAAATGTGTATGAACGAGACATATTTGGTCTGGCTCAGTGGACAGAGCAGCAAAAACCAGGGAAGGCTTCTGAAAGGCATGTGGGAGCTGAATTGGAATTGGATGGGATGGGATTGTAGGCAGAGAAAACAACATGTGCAAAGTTACCCTGCAAGAGAAACAGATTACATTTAGATGGTTAATCTTGTTTGTGGTTTATTCAGAACGGTCAGTAATGCTCTCTGTTAGGGAGAGGATCCCAAACAGCTACTGCATATGCAAATGTTTATACAACTTAATAAACCAACACCCGTGTTGATAAACCCATCATCTAAGAGGAGAGCACTTCGAGGGAAAAAAAGGTTGTGTAAATATTTCCTGAATATCAACGACATGTTATAGTTTTGTTACTTTAAACAAAATACAGATTGCATGCATTTCTGTTAGTGCTGATACAGATACTTTCTGGTGTTTTATGTGAACAAATGTTCCACTCCAGGTCACACATGTGAACAGAGCACAAGCTATCTGGAAAATTCCACCATAGCTCAGAGGCAGAAAGAAGCAGGTGAAATGTGTATGTGTATGTGTGTGTGTGTGACAAACATGCTCATTATTGTCATGTCACCAAATCTGCTAAATTCATTTCAAAGGGTTTATTCTGTTGATCAAGGTTATACACCTCCAGCATCTTGTTAATGGCCTTCATTGAATATTTATCCTTATTTAAGAAAGGGAGAAAGAGAGAGAAATTGTAGCACAGAGCAGGTGATAGAAATCAAAATGAGCTAATTTCACAAGTAATGGACACTAAATTCCACAGTAGAGAATTTAAACAAAGGATCTTAAAAGCATTACCTCGATATTTCTTTAAAATTACTAAATCATCAGAAGAGTGCAGATTTTTCCTTCCCCTGGCAGGACATCTAGAATGGTCTGGCCTGGTCATGGAGCTCAGTAAGCGCCTGTCAAGTTGTATTGAATTATTGAATTGGAATGTAAGGAAGCACACTCTGAGCCAACGTTGGTGAGCTGGGGGTTGCTGCTTGAAGGGTGTGGGGCAGCACACTGACCAGGAATGCCTCTGCTTTGTTTTAGAACATGTCCTTCTCTATGAAGTCAATTGTGTTTTAGATTTACTCTGGGTACATTTCACTTTTCTGGAGCTTTGGATCAAAGACAGAATTGAGAGTAGAACTGAATATATGCAAATTTCATCCTTAGTTTTCATGCTGTCCTGGATTATAATCCTCCTTTCCCTCTCTTCCCTGGACCTCTTTGCAGTGAGCAGGATTAGTGTTTGTGGTACAGAAATTTGGATGTTCTCTCCAGATTCTCTTTGTGATTTCTGGAAGTCAGAGGGTTAGAGAAAATGGAGGTTGTGTCCCAGCCTGCACTGAAGAAAACAGAGGTGGCTACAACACCCAATATTTGTCTAGAACTCTGCAGTTTACTGAACACTCTCATCAATTACAAGAGATAAATGATATAAAAGATATCAGGCATATCTGGCATCAGACATAGCTGATAAAAAAACAGTAGACATAAATTGAGTCCACAAGCTGACCTCAAATCACAGCCTAAGTAAGAGGCAGCATTGAGAGTGAAAGCCTTTGTGCTTGTTTGAAACTGTTATGCACCCCAGAAAAGCCCTGTTCTTTCAATTCCAATCCACACTTGTTGGGGTAGACCTGTTGTTTCAGGCGGATCCTTTGATTATATTGTTTCCATGGAGATGTAGCACACCCAACTGTAGGTGAGACCTTTGAATTAGATGGAGATGTGTTTCTGCTCATTCAAGATGGGTCTTAATTAGTTTACTAGAGTCGCTGAGAAAGGGAAACATTTTGGGGAACACGCAGATGCAGACATTTGGATATGCTTGGAGTATCGACAAAGATGTTTAGAGGAGCCGTAGAAAACCAGGACACACACTCTTGAAGAGAGGAAATCTCCAGCCCTAGGAGCTAAGAGATGGAACTCAGAGTTTTGCCCTGGAGCAGTTAAGTGATACTCAGACACATTTAAAGAGGAATCCACTGGAATCAGAAGCTGGAAGCAACAGAACCGGGAACAAGGACCAAGTAGATGCCAGCCACATGCCTTCCCATGTAACAGACATCAGCCTTTCTTCTGAGTCAAAGTATCGTTTTCTGGATCCTTTAGTTTAGACATTTTAAGGCCTTAGAACTGTAAACTTGTGACTTAACAAATTCCCTTTGTAAAAGCCAATCCATTTCTGGTATTTGGCATTCTGGCTGCATTAGCAAACTAAAACAGCCTTGTTTCCTGGCTCCAGACCCTGTGCTTTTTCCACTCTCCACTGTGCCTGCTGTGTGTGGGCTGTGGCTGGCCCTGGGAAGGCGCTTGCATCTGGAACTCTGCTCTTCAGTCTTCCACACCTCCCACGACTGCATGCTGTCCTTCTGGAAACTTCCTTCCCATTTTCAAGTCCCCTTTGGTCACTACCTGCTCATAGAGGACACGGGGTAGAAAAATGAGTGAATGCCTGCCTCAAAATATTATTTTTGGTCCAAGCAACCAAAATTATGTTAGTTCAAGCAACTGGGTTGAACAAATACAGACAACAGAGAGGTTGGGTGGGATGAAAAAGAAAAAGGAAGAAAGAGAGATTCCTTTGTGACTAAGTAATGAAATCTGAGCCAGGCTGCATTTGACATCAAACAAGGGGAGATGTGAGAGAGTTCTCAGTGTGAGTGTGGGGTGTACCTCTCCTCCACTCGGGGAAGAATAGTGTAGCTTAGTCAGGAGCAAGAATATAATTATAGCTATGGAAATTGTGCTTTTTAGCACCTTGTTCTGAGAACTATAAATCAAAGGGGGAGAACAAGAAAAAGAGTCGCAAAATGAATGACTGATTAGGAACTGTCTTGTAGGCTTGCCCACTGCCTGAAGCTTTCCAGCAGATTATTACTTTCTGATTTGTGGAGTAATTATCTGCAATGATTAATACATATCATATGCAAACATGCATTATTTTTAGATGTATGGTCAACGTAATGGGTTGGATTTCTGGGCAATCATTTCTCTGGATATAGTCAGAAGGTACAGATGACTTTCAGGCCTAATGTAATTGACTCAATTCTCAAATCATTCCCTCAGTGAAATAACCCCGGGTGCTAGGGTAATGCACACATGCAGGATGATCAATGAAGCACTATTGTGAAAATGCATTCCAAGGGCAGCTTGCTCTTTGCTATCATGTTACACGTCATGCAGATCAAAATATATGATGCAGTAATGGAAAAATAAGTGAATTTTCTTACCCCTAGCCAAAAAACTTGCTTACCTTGATGTTTCTCATAATTCTGTGGTAATTACTCAAAGGAAATGAATGATTCCAGGAACTCAGGGATACATTGTGTCCAGATGACAGTCCCAGATGGCATCCAAAGACACTTGGGGTTGGACTGTAAGCATGTGGCAGGCTGCACATCAGAATTTCTCAGCTGAGGTGCAGCAGGGCTATCAAGGGTTGTTCACTGGAAGATGATCTAAGGAGGAATGGGGCTGAGAATCAGAAGAAGATTTAGGGCTTCTCTGATCAAATGGAGAGGGAAACCAGGCAATAGAAAGTAGTGCTGATGCTGTTGAATGCAGCTGTATAGTGAGCTGCATCTTCCATATTTCAGGAATCCAAGGATAATAGCAGGGGCTCTTTCCTGGAGTGATTCCCAGCCATGGTAGTTCTTGAAAAGAACCCAGATAGCTTCCTGGGTCTAGATCCTAGTGGTAATTTATCCCATAGATGTGAATACAGGAGATAGAGTGATATGAACACCAGAGGCTGCTACAGTTCCATGGAAGAGGTTGTCCGTTCTCCATTTCTCTGTTGGCCCCATTGCCCAGAACCATCAGGTATGAGCAGAGACAAATTCTAATCTTTCCCAGGGATATTTTCAGTATGTACATCTCACTGGAAAAGTGAAAATTCTCCACCTATAAAAGAACAAAGTTTTAGTGATGTTTTCAGATAATATGAAAGGTAGTGTGGTAGATATTTTTTATGGACTAAAAAAATAAAAAGCTGTTTCTCCTTTAATAATTCATAGTTAATCATGTGCGGGCTCTGGACCAGGCTTTAGAGATAGATATGATGCATGGTGAAAGCAGACTCTGGAGTCTACTGTCTAGTTGGCTGGGAGGAGGGGGGTGCGGGGGTGAAGAGAGATAAAATCAAATGATTGTGAATTTGCACCCACCACCAACATAACAAAGGATAATTCTCATTACTCATAGAGTTTATTATAAAGAGGTTTGACCTGACCAGGGAAGTTGGGGTGAGGGGTGGGGCTTCCAGGAAGCCATGATTGAGCTGAGATCTAAAAGGTGAGTCAAGAGGGGAGGTGAGCATTCCAAGCAGAGGGAAGAGTAGAAGAGCAGGCCTAGGGTGGGAGGGGACTGGAGGAGTGCAAGGCCCTCAAAGTGTGTGTCATATGGAGAAGGCAAGAGGAAATAATGAGAGATGCCACTGCAAAGTGGACAAGAGCTTGACCATGAGGCCTTGAAAACAATAAAGAGTTTTTACATTATCTGTTGGGAAGCCATGGAAGACTTTTAAGAAATGGAGGGCAATGCTTCAAAATAAAATCACTCTGCCATTTGGAGAATGGATTTTATAAGGGAAGTAGGGAAGCAAGATCAAGACCAAATCAAAAGCCTCTTAGGACCTAAAACCCATAGGATTTGGTGAGGGTCTGAATATGGTACAAAGCATAGAGAGCAGTCCTCCTGCAGTTCTTGTATCCATTAAAAGCACAAAATATCCTCTTTGTTACCCAAGTTAAAAAAAAAAATTTACAGTTGTATCAGCCAATTTTGCTTTCTGGAGCTCCATGTCTAATCAATTGCGAGATCCTGCCAAGGCTACTGCATACCCACATCTTTAAACAAGCCTCCAGGAAGTGAGGGGAGTTCTACTCTCTTCCTGAAGAGTACGGCTTGTGGGGAAGATCTTGCCATGCATGTCATCTGCCTTTGTTTTGGGGAATCTGGTAACACATGGTAAACAGCATCTCTTACCTTTTCCCAGCCAAGATAAAAAATGGAAACCTCATTAAAAGTCAAAGTCCCCAAACTCCCTGACATTGGCCCTATTTTTGGAAGATGGGGAGATTTTGACATCCCAAGGTAGGTTACCTGTCTGCAGTTACCTCCTCCTCGTAGGTCATCATCTAAATGATTCTGGGCCTGATTACAGACCAAATAGACCCAGAAAACCACCCTGCCATATTTTTGAATGGCAACAGAATAATTTAACAAGTTCTCATAATTCAGTTGAAGCCAAAACCTTAATTTCTCAAAATCTCAGATTCAGTCATATTTTTACCAGTGGAAATAAGAAATAAAGATTGAAAATTCATTCTTGTCACCTAGGGATAAATTCTATTAGCAAGAACTTAACATTCAGGTGTTTCCAAGTAGTATACATGATTCTTTGGAAATGTCTATTTCTCCATCTGCCTCTGGTGATGCTCTTCTTTTCAGCCCATCACCCGTCAGTTAATTATTCAACAGGTAATAATCACAATAATAATTATAAGAACAATAAAAACATAATCCCCATTTCTGAGAGCTCTCTCAATGATGGGCACTATGCTAAGCAGGTTTCATACCTAATCTCATCTTATCTTTACAAGAACCCTGAGAAGTAGGGACTATTAAGGCTCCTTTTTGAGATGAGAAAAGTAACTTGTAGGGTATAAATAACTGGAAGAATGTTTCTCAGATATTATAAATGGTAGAGATGAGAGTCAAGCAAAGCCCTTAGCTTTTCTTCTTTTTTTTTTTTTTTTTTTACCACAAGGCATAAGTAATGGGAAGCTCATCTGTGGTCTACAAGCACTACTCAATTCAGTCAACATTTAATGACCATCTACTATGTACCAGACACTGTGCTCAGTATAGGAGACAAAAGAGGGATAATATTTAGTTTCTTCTTTGCCAGAGCTTAAAATCTGACGGGGAGTTAAACCTAGATGTCTATGTAAAACAAGACATGTTGAATGCTAAAGTAGAAGGTAGGCAGAGGTTATGGAAGCAGAGGTGAAATCTGACTTGGGGGTTGGACAACAGTAGGGGAAGTTTAGGAAAGGTGGTATCTTTTTAGATGTACTTTGAAAGACCAGGAAGCATTTAACACATGGTGGAAACAGGAAGAACATTCCACATAGATTCAGCACTGATCAAAGGCTCCACGACTCCAGATGAGAGAGTCTTTGGCCTGCTCAGGGAGTGGCCACTGTGCTGGCAGCACAAGCTACCTGAGAAGAGGGGAAACGGGAAATCAGGAGAGAGGCTGGGCTGAAGGTAAGAATGGCCAGCAGTGCTGGCTGAGGCTTCCTATAGAAGGGGTGGCCACTGAAGACTTTCAGGGAAAGAGCTGACATGGTCACATTCCCTCTGTGGGAGAGTGAAACATTCATGGTTTGTTCATTGGTGGTCAGTGAGGGTTATACTAGATTGAACTCCATGAAACTGTTGATGTTTGACCATTTTTGACAAACAAAAATGACCATTTCATACGGCTCAACTTAGTATATTTAAGGATTTTGCTTTTGACTCTGGAAAAGCACACTACTTGGCTATAAGTTTGGGATCTCCTGGCATTTTGAGATCCTCAGAAGTAACATTGGGGTCTACCAGAAATTTTGACTCTTTTAGCTTAGTCAATAAGGCAATGAAATAAACTTTTATTTGTTTTAGGCTGGAATTGATTAACTTAAGATGGTAACTCTAGCTGTCATGGTGGCCAGAGGCTCTGACAGATGAAACCAGAAATTTCTAAGGTCTATGGAGAAGAGGGTGAATAGAGAATACAGACTAAAAATGGTCCCTGATGGTAAGAACTACTGGTTACCCAAGACTTTACTGAAAGCCAGATTCAACATAGATATCCAATATTTCTAAGCAACTTTTGGTATCCTGGGCCCTGTGCCTACATTTCTTCATTCAACAGAAGTTCTCTGAGAGTCTAAATGTGTCGTGAACAGTTTTAGGCTTTGGGGATATGGTTGAAAATAAGACAGATTTATTTGCATGTCTGGTTCTTGAGGTTTTTGGCTGAAACTCGAATGAAGAAGAGATGATTGCTGTTCAGAGAAATTGAGTGCATCTAGTGCTGAACTGTGTATTAAAACCACAGTGTGGAAAGAAACTGTGGGATGGGCGGGGGCGGGGGGCGCAGAGAGAGTGACGACAATGCCAGACCCTGGGCTCTTGGCTCATTATCTCCTTGTAATCCTTGCTACCTATGGGAAAATGAGGTATTAATATTCCTGTTTAACAGATGAGGAAATAAATCCTTAGAGAAACTGAGAAATTTGCTGCAGATTATCCAGCTGGAAAGTGGTGGAGATGGGCTAAGCCTAGATCTGTTTGTCTTCAAAGGCTGAGCTCTCACCATCAGCATCCCCAATATGAAGGCAATTTTGAGTTTTGCATGGCAAACCTGGAGCATCAAAGGCTTATTTGTCCAAGAGCTTATTTTCTTTTCAACCAGAGTGGAATCAGAACAGTGAAATCATAACCATTTGCTGGCAGTGGCAATGCAAGTTGTGTCAAGGTCAGGGGATAGACATTTGCTAAGGGCATGAAAACAGCCTTTCAGACTGAAGGTAATGATGAGACAGTATTCCTGCAAGTCAAACAGATTTCACAAGGGCTGCTTCATTAAAAGAAAGTACAAAGATATTGCTCAGAGTCTGCAAGGATAATGAGTGTTTGGTTCCAAGTGTTTCAGTTCTGATGAGCTTGTAGAAGTTACAGCCCAGGAGTGGTGTGGGTATTTATTTGGGGGGCATGAATATCATTACCTTGGCTTCTCTATCCCACATTTTTTTTAAGTTCTTTTGGTTTAAAAACATCAGGCTACATTATACTTTGGATGTAATCAGGAAACAAGTAAATTATGGAAAAATTATCATTTCCTTGGTTTTAAAAATGACTCTGCAGACCTGAGAAAAAAGAATTTGTCCTGAAAAATCCATCCATCCTCAAAAGATTTCTGTTCATTTTAAAAATTACTGAATTTCCCCCATAGTTTGGTGTGAACAAGGAAAACCAACAGTACTTGTCTTACTTAGGTGCCAAGGATTTTAGAGATCTTATAGCTGATTTTCTTCTTATTGCTTTAAAATGCATGAGTCTGGAGCTGCTTTGGTATTTATTAGTGAAACAAAAAGGGAGCTCATCCTTTAAGATGCCTGCTACTCCCTCCAAGGATGATAAGTCCTTCTGATTACGGATTTGGAAACAGACTGGGCATGATATCCCATCAGATATGCATTTGACAGGAAATTGGGTACCTCCTGTTACTGAAACAGGGACTTCAGGGCTGCATGAGAAGCATCATTTTGAAAGCTTATGAACAACCTCCAATGTTTCTGAGATTGTCATTTCATCCTAGATTCAGAAAACACCCTGAAGCCTAGCCCCTAATACCTGGGCATGCTTCCTCTCTCTTGCGTAAGTGATAAGCATCATTAATAGTCTTGTCAGTTTTGATTAATTCTGTGCATAAAGATCAAGAGCGCATTTTAACTTTGGGGCAAATTAAACCATGGTGGACTATGGTCGTAATATGCATAGACATAAGGGATAAACATTTATTAAAAGAGAAAAACCAGAACCTTGAGCCTGCAGGGATTGCATAAAAATAAAAGCACTTAAATAAAGAATGAATTCCAACTGGAGATAAAAGAAAGCCATAGGGATGATCAAGGACTTTTGGGTTGTTCTATTCAATAATTTTTAATGGCTTCTAAACTGAGTACTACTTGGCTACAAAGCTGCTTAAAAAAATATCCATTAGTATCCTGTGTGAACAAGTGTAGTCTATTAATCCACTGATCAGTAACTAATGCAAGGAAAATTTTCTTTTTTATTCGTTTACAACATCAAACCGTTTTTATTTAGTCCTGAAACTACTGGTTATTTGCAAGAATATAAACTATTTTTGAGGAAAATGACAGAGGACATTGCTCTAAAAGGTACTTAATATGTCTTAAACATTTGAGTTAAAGAAAAATAAACAAGGTGCTTTGGAATATACCTGTACCAAGGATACAGTAGAATATGACAATTCTAAGAGACTGGAAAGGACTTTCTCTCCGATTTCAGTGAGAATTGTCTTTCTCATGATATTCTTGGCTTGGTATGGGAGTTTTTTACATGCAACTATACATATGATTCTTGTTTCATTCTCTTACCAATAGAGGAGCTAGGTAAGATATTACCCCAAGAAGGAAGCGAGGGTCCAGAGAAGTTAAAAGATGTGTTCCTGGTAACGCACTTACCAAATGGAAATGCTTGAAGTTCAATTCAAATCACTCTGACACCAGATTACTCTTCTCTCCATGAAACAGGAGCAGTGCCTCATTAGCAGGCACAGTGGTTCAGCTCTTCCCTAAACTACAGCAACACTCTTCAAGCACACCATCCTGTTAGAACTTCTTTGCTAAATTGTGCTTAAGGAAGGGGGGAGACCTCTAGACATGTCAATAGTACGAGGTCTGAAAGACATACCAACTCAGCAACAGATATGAGAATTGCTGCACATTTAGCAGTGACTTACTAGAGTCATGAAGAGAGGAGAGATGAACAGGTGGGAAAGAGTTTTAAACTTACATTTTTGTTGCATAGGTTGACTCTAAACATAGAAATATCCTCCCCTTTAAGATTTTGCACATTATCTAATTTAACTTGTATGGTCAGTTTACTTGAACATTATAACTACGTGGAATCTTAAATAGGGCATGAGATCTTGTTGCTGTGAGTTTGTATGGGTTAGTGTGATGCCACAATATATCCCAGAGTAATTTGGGCAAAGAATAAAAAGTATTTGCAACATCCCTTGGGGACTGGGAAGAAAGGAGGGAATATTCAACTTTCCCAGCTGGGGAATTCCTGATATTCTCACAAGTAGTGGGGACAACCATTTCAGTAGGCTGAGCCCTCAATCTTGGGGTTCACCATTATGAAACGTATTCCTGCAAAGAAGAAGCTAAGCCTACTTATAATTATGCCTGAGAGTTATCCCCAGAGAGCCTCTTTTGTTGCTCAGATGTGGTCTCTCTCTCTCTAAGCCAACTTGGCAGGTGAACACACTGCCCTCCCCTCTACATGAGACACATGACTCCCAGGGGTGTAAAACTCCTTGGCAAGTGGGACAGGAATCTCAGGATAAGCTGGGACCCAGAATCATGGAATTGAGAAAGGCTTCTTCACCAAAAGGGGAAAGAGAGAAATGAGACAAGATAAAGTCTCAGTGACTGAGAGATTTCAGGATTGAGAGTTTATCCTGGAGGGTCTTCTTATGCATTTTATAGATATCTCTTTTTAATTTATGGTGTATTAGAGTGGCTAGAGGGAAGTACCTGAAGCTGTTAAGCTGTGACCCAGTAGCCTTGATTCTTGAAGATGATTGTTATAACTACATAGCTTTTACAATGAGTGATTTTTACCATGTGATTGGGAAAACCTTTTTTTCTGATGCTCCTTTCACCCAGGGTGTGGACAGAAGACTAAAAAAATAAGGTTAATAAGTACATAAATAATATGGTTGGATAAAGGGTAAAAAATTGGGTTGATTGAAATACTAGTGGTCAATGAGAGAAAGGGAAAGGGGTATGGTATGTATGAGTTTTTTCTTTTTCTTTTTTTGTATGGAGTGATGCAAATGTTCTAATAATGGTCATGATGGTGAATATACAACCATGTGATGATATTGTGAACCATTGATTGTATGCCATGTGTGGACTGTATGTGTGTGAAGATTTATCAATAAAAATATTTTTAAAAAAAGATTTTTCACAAAATTTGTTGTCTCCAAAGTGGTTTGATTTTACTTCTTTGTTTACTCCTCCATCCATTCTACACGTTTTTATTGAGCACCTGCCCTTGCCAGGTTCTGTCTCAACCCTTGGGTGGTGCATGTTTCTCAGGTGACAGGGAGAGGAGAAAAGATGGTTGGGAGGTGGTAGATTCCTAAAATCTTGGATATTGTGATTCACAGAAATCCCTTGTCCCCATGCCCACCATATGTTTTATAACATAACACCAGCATTTATTTCAGGGTCCTCTGTAGTCCTCAGCTCCTGTGCTTACCTTCTCAAGCATTCCTGGAAGACAACAGCATGTGTTTCATGTGTGGTCAGAAACAAGCCTGGTCAACCTTCACCTGGCATCTGCTGTTTCTTCCTTCTCCTCTCTAGCCTGAATCTTCTAGGTTCTATCATGTCCCATCAGAAACTATTGCTGACATACTAGAGGGAAGAGGTAGGAAAGTGAAGCGACTGCTTCTCTTCTCTTTGGGTTATCCTCTTGTTCCAATCCAGCTCATGGAAGACTTGTGTTAGGGCAGCCCACAGACCAAAGAACACATCAGGCATGAACTTAGATGTGTGAATTTTAATTAGGACTTTATTAGCAGGAGAGGATCTTCCATGGTGGTGGCTGGCTGTGGAAAATGAAATCAGTGCTTTGCAAAGGGGAGTGGAGCACAAGAGCTTATGAGGGTTTAGGAGATGGGTGTGAGAACAGAGTTCCAACAGGGTCTCATGACCCAGGAGTTTGTTATCAACAGTGATCAAGGAAAGGGAGTTTCATTGCATTGTGTATAATACCATTTGCACATTTTCCTGCCTAAGAAAGTTTGATGACCTTTGATGTCTGTCCTGGTCATGTAGGCAACTACGTAAAATGACCTGCTCTCAATATGGAAGGGAATCCCAGGCCCTGGGTCCCTACACCTCTGTTAGAGGGGCTTCAGAGCCCTCTATTTGGGCCTCCAATGGCTTACAGAGTCTGTAATGAAACTGCTTGTTAAGATCGGCTTCCACAACTTTCATCCCCCAGACCCAGGCTGGAGTCAAGGGGGATGGAACAGAGGAAACCCTCAGTGACAGCCCCTATGTGGCCCTTAGAATTGACTCCTTCTTCTGGGCACCAAGCTTTCTCCTTCCATCAGAACAAGTTTTCTGGCCACGGCCATAGACCTCCTCACAGGTTGATTGGTTCCTCATGCCAAGACTCCTGGGAAGCCCAGGGCATGCTTGAACCTCAGCAAGGAGTTAGGGCTGGAGATCAGGAAGAGGGTAGTGGGTGTACCCACAAGCAGTGAGCACTCTTCTACGCGAGGAGGCTCTGAGGGGTCTCAGTCCTAGGCATGGCGCCTTTGAGGGTGAGACTTAAAACTAACAAGGAACAAGAAGATTTTTCTTTCTACTGTTAGAGATGAAAGATGTGGCACAATTATGTCAGCTACATGAATGAAAAGGGTAGCGCTTATTCATTCTCAAGTGTAGTCAATGAAGGAGGAAAATGTTACAAGAACACTCCCTACTTTGAAAGGACATTGCAGTAAGGAAAGCAGGAAGACACAGGAAGTCTGAAATAAAGGGACATGTAGGGAAGGTACAGAAAAGAGATGAGGGATGAAAACAGAAATGTTTCAAAGATCTTCCTTTTTCGCTGTTGTGGTAGTTAGGTTCAGATGTCAACTTGACCAGGTGATGGTGCCCAGTTGTTCAGTTGCTGTGGACTTAAATCATCAGCATGTGAAATTCATCTATGGCTGATTACATCTGCGGTGGGCTAAGGGAAGTGCTTCCACAATGAGTGCATTTAATTTAATTAGCTGGAGGCTTAAAAGAAGGAGGTCAGAAGAGAGGTAAGCAGCTCAGATCTAGACTTTGGAGATGCAGAAAGGACATACCCTGGGGAAAGCCCTTTGAACCCAGAAGTGGGGAGAGAGGGCCAGCAGATGTCACGTGTGCCTTCCCATAGGCCAGAGAAACCTAGATGACAGTTAGCTGCCTTTCTTCAGAAGAACTGTAAATCCATAACTAAATATATCCCCTTTATAAAACTCAGTTCAGGCGGGTTGTGAGGGTAGTTCAGTGGTAGAATTCTTGCCTGTCATGCAGGAGACCTGGGTTCTATTCCCAGCCCATGCACTTCCCCAAAAAACAAACAAACAAAAATTCAACAAATGGTGCTGCAACAGTGGGATACTCACATGGATAAAGAATGAAATGTGACCCTGCCATACAGCATACAAAAAGAAAAAAAAGAAAAAGCCAGTCCATCTCTGGTGTGTTGCATTCCGGCAGCCTTAGCAAACTAAAACATTTAATTCCTTGTTTCCTCTTCCATTGGGTGTTGGGAAATATCAGCTGTACCAGAGGTCTTTGTGTAATGGCAGGATATTGTCAACCCTGCAACTTGTAATTTATAAGACTTTTTAAAACACAGATCGCCTTCTTATATAGAAAGCTTGCTTCCAAAAAATGTGATAGTTGGCATGATTTAAGAAAAACTTCACTTAACACCTATTTATTGAGTTCTTAATTATTTTCCTGGCCATGTGCTTAACATTCTATTTATAAAGATAACATGGGCCTGCTTCTTCTGACATAAGCTTGACATCAAAGAGCATAAAGCAAAACAATTCCTAGAAAGCACTGGCATGACTCCGCACACCAACCTGGGATCCATACCTTGTGCCAATGCTGGTAGATATGGAGAAGGGAGCCTGGGGTGAGGGAAAGGGAAGGAAGTTTTCCTATTGTCACAATTTATTAAAATTTGAGCGAGGGCACCTTATTTGTTATGTCAGACCTATGAGATAGTACAATAATTATGAGTTAATCTCTGAGAGTATACACTCTTGAGGCAGGCTAGTGTCATGGAAAAAGCATTGGCCAGGCTTGGGGGTCCCAAGTCTGGGTTCTATCTCTGCCACTCGCTATGTAGATTTCCTTGGACACATCTTCCATTGAAGATATTTTTTCTTTTGATATCTAGTTTCCTCATCTACAAAATCTAAAGTTAGGCACAAGCTACATGAATTGTCTTCCAGTTTTGAGATTCTATATGGCTTTATGTTGTATGTATGTTACCACAGTAAACAATTTAAGTGAAAAACAAAACGTGGAACTGTATCACATGAAGAGTGAACCTTAATGCAAACTACAGAATTTAGACAATAATACAATTATGATAATAATAGACGTAACACACTAATGCAAAATGCTAGTAACAGGGAAAACTTCTATACTTTCTGCATGATTTTTCTGTAAATCTGCAACTGCTCAAAAAGCTGCAGTAAATAATAATACTAAGTAGGAGAAGTACACGATAAAAGAGCTTCTATATGGCACTGCCATTTCATCATATTTAGGACCTTATACTCAACCATTCATTCATTTAACAATGTTTATGGGGAGATCAGTAAAGACAAAGAATTTGACTTGTGGAGTTTATGTATTACAGGGAGACAGACAACAAACAAGTCAACAAACAAATAAATTCTCAATTACCACTTGTGCTATGGAGCAAACAAATGCACTGATGAGGTGAAGAATTTCAATGAAGGGGTGCTCCTTCCAAAACGTAGTGCAGGGAAGTCCCCTCCATTTGAGTGATAGAACAGGGACGTGCTTGTTTTGTGTGAATTATATATGATTGTGCAATGTACTGTACAAACATTTTAGAATCAGTAAAAAGGCTTGTTTATTTAACAAAAAAAGCTGAGTTAAAATTATACATGCACATGCTTTAGAGATCCAACTAGTTCTGCTGGTTGGAAAAATAATAGTCTTGGGGCTCCTTCTATCCTAATGGCCCTTCCCTAGAGAAAAGCTTTCCAGTTTTCTAAGATAAATTTTTGAGTATACCTTCTTGTGTTTATAGTTTTATGCGCTACAGGTTTCTTCCCTTTTCCTGCCCTGTGTGCACAGGTATACCCTCCCCATTCTTCTGATACAGATTTATCTTCATCTCAATTAGAACAATATTCAATCCTTACATGACTATACCCATGCGAGCACTATCCACAGCCGAGCTCTGTTACTTGTAATCTCATAGTAAACCATGTTTGTTCTTCCTTTCCTGCACAATTTTTTTCCTTTTTTCTGGAATTAATAATTAGCTTATTTTCTATATGTGTCACTTATTCAACCTCAAACCCTCCTCCAGTTGTCTAAATATCCTCCCCAAATACCCTTTTATATCAGACATGTTATCACTTTCACATTCTTGAAGCAGCATCTCCTGAACTCATCTTCCCTACTCTATTCTGGACAGATGAGCTTTCACGCCTGCAGCCCAGCTGTCACCCTGGGGATTTCCTTCACTTTGCCCCCTTGTTGAATCCATTTCTCTATCTTATGTCTTACCCTTTTTGGGTTCATTCCATCATTTTGCTGTGGCATATCTTTCAGTAGCTTCCTGGAAAAGGGGTCTTGGAAAGCAAAATTTTTGAAATTTTGCCTGTCTGAAAACAACTTTATTCTTTCTGCACGCTTGATTGATAGTTTGGTTGGGTTTGGAAATCTGTAGGCTGGAAATCATTTGCCTTCAGAATCTGAAACCATTGCCCCATTGTCTCTACCGCTTAAAGGTGCTGTTGTAATATCTGGAGCTATCTTGATTCTTCATCCTTTGTTAAAAACTCATGTTTTGTTTTCTCTCTGGAAGGTTTTAGGATACCCCTTTGCCCTAGTAATAGAAAATTTCATGCTGAATTCACTGTGGTGTGAACCTAGTTGCATCCGTCATGCTGGGCACTCTGTGGGCCCTTTCAGTCTGGGAGCACATGCTCTTCTTTCCTGGGAAGTTTTCTTACACGATTTCATGGTTGATTTCCTCCTCTCTGTTTTCTCTTCTATATTTTTAGAAGTCCTGTAATTCAAATGTGGGACCTCCTGAACAGTTTGACTCATATTTTTATTGACTTTTCTCCTATTTGCCATTTATTTAACATTTGTTTTTTTTTCACCTTTCTGGGATACTTCGATATTTTATCTTCAAAATTTTCCATTGAAATGCAGAGAGCCCAGCCTCTCCAGAACATCACCTAGTTCCATCCCCCTATCATACATTATCGACAATCCCTTCCAACACGAAAAAATTAGAATGGGCATAGCCCAAATACCCTTGAAGAGTGGGAGAAAGCTCAAAAGTGATGGTGGAGTTAGACAGAGAAGGTAGGGCTTAACAAACAAGTATGAGTGCTGAATCATTATATTGATATTTATTTTAGTCTGCAGTACTTTAGAGCAGCTAGGAGCAAAAACCTAAAATTGTGGAATTGTTACCCATACCAAACTCTGAAATCTGTTCTGCAACTAATTGCTGTGATGTACTTTGAAATGTATTTCTTTTTTGTACATATGTTATTTTTCACAAGAAAAAAGAAAAGAGAAGGGGGAGTGTAACAGAAAAAATAGGATTTAACAAATGAGTGTGATTGCTGAATCATTATATTGATATTTCTTTTGGTCTCCAGTATCTTGGAGCAGCTAGAAGAAAAAAAAAAAAAAAAAAAGAAAATTCATGGAACTGCAACTCATATCAAACTTTAAAGTCTGTTCTATAACTACTTGTTAAAATGTACTTGGAAATACATCGCTTTTTGTATATATGTTATATTTCACAATAAAAAAAGTTAAAAATTTTTTTCCATTGAATTTTGCAATTCTCACATCCCATTTTTAATTTCCCAACCCCCTTTTTTTGTTCTCTGATATTATTTTATTTTTGATGGTATCCTATTCTTGCTTCTCTTCATTGTCCTATATCCCTAATGACTTGAGAGTTTTTTTTTAAGTTTTCTTCTCTTACATAGTTATCTATTCCTTCCCAATAATCTTTTCTGTCCTTGTTCTTTATTTTTCTCTGCCTTTCTTATTTGAATCCTTCCTTAAGTAGCTAGTAATCTTTTGGTGGACTGCTCATATCTAATCAGTCCTAAAGGCTGATTAGAAACTTTGAGGATGTGTGCAGGGCTTGTTAATGTTAAGCTTATTGTAGAGGGATCTGGCTGGTTTTTCTGTGGGGGGTCATGGCTGGGGATACCCAAATTTTAGGTCTTTCCTCCAGATTGCCCACTTTCTCCAGATAACTTTCCTTCCATCCCTCTCTAAAGGGTGAAGACCTAGGAAGTCCAAGCATACCTGATACAAGATTCACTTTCTCTTTATTTCCTGCAAGCTACCTGCTGGGGATTGAAACATGTGCCTCACAAAAGACATGTCTGTAATCTTATTCTGTGTTACTGTTGATGTGAACTCATTTGTAAATGAAGATGTTGGTATTGGTTAAGATGTGGCTAAATAGAATCATGGTGAGTCTGAACCCATATTATTGGAGGCTTTATAAAGAGAGGAAATTCAGAAGCAGTCAAGGAAAGCCACAGGAGAAAGTAGAACTGAGCAGACACAAGGAAAGGGAGATGGGGAGAGGCCACGTGACAGGAAGCAGAGAGGCAAGTCAAGGAAGCCCAAAGATTGCAGCGAGGGAGCACCAGGACCACAGACTTTGGAGACCAATGCCTTGATTTTGAACTTCTACTTTCTGATACCGTGAAACAATAAATATCTATTGTTAAACCAACTGGTATGTGGTATTTTTCACAGTGGACCTGGCAAACTAAGACAGTACCCATTCCCTCAACTCTGCATAGTGTCCGGTTCAGGGACCCCATATTTTGTCCTTTCTAAGGAATAAACTGATCTCTTGCTGAGACTGAGTGGAGAGTCATTGGGGAAAGAGAATAATTGCCCAGTCAGAGAAGCAATAGATTTTATTCCTATCCCTTTATAATAAAGCTTAAAAAAAAAAAAGTAATAATATGGAAGGGCTTCTTAAATTACTTTGGACCTGTTCCTTCTTTTATGCTCCTCCTTGTACCCCCTCCCTAAGTTACGTACTGCCACCCTTTTATGACCCTTTTATAACTGCACAGGTAAATCAGTTTCTCCCCACTTGCCCCACTGCCAGGTTGGGATCCAGCTTTCCCAAGTCTGCAGTCAGTTTCCACACTTTCCACAGTGCTTCCACTTCCAAAATGTTACCATTGTAGCCTTCATTTTGTTTCTTACCTGTCCCGAGTCTCTTTACTATAGATTTATTGGGGTCTCACTAGGGAACAAAATTCCATACGTGAGTTTAATCAGCCATCTTTACCATCTTTGCTGTGTGAAGACTTTGTTGCATGACTGCGACAGGAACAAATTTATGTTTTAAAATTATAATTTTTCTCTGCTGTGTGGAGCAAGAGTTAGAGGAAAGCAAGAATGGGGGTGGGTGCTAGAGATGACAAGGGTGGGGCCAGGTAGGGGATGGGAGAGGTAGCGAGAAATGCATGGATGCAAGATAAGCCTTGTAGGTACGAAGGACTTGCTGATGGATTGGATATAAGGAGTGAGAGGGAGGGAGGACTGAGCATGATAACTGCTACAGTTTTTGTTTGAGAAACTGACAGTGCTATTTACCAAGATAGAGAAAGCTGGGAGAACAGAAATATTTCACATCAGAGACAAATATTCAATCATTTTATGGCTGTTCAGAGGCCCTCAGAGACCGGGGCTCCCAAGAACATTGTACAATGAAAAACTAAATTCAATATGGTTTTATCTCCTGACTTTTTGTTTTCATGATAGCTTATGGGTACTTGAGTAGCAGGAGATGAAAAGGACTGAATGTGGTGTTGGCATATTGTTTTTCCCCAAGCAATACAGTGCATTACGACAGGGCATTGGTTTAGTGTACAGGCTAATCCAAGAAGCCACAGAATCACAACATTCTTTCTGGCACCCTTATGAATCTTAAAATTCCTAAATACGCTTTTCTCACTCTTAAAATAGTTTTTAATATCATTTGACTTGACTTCAATTCTTTTATTTACTTAATAGCAAAAGAACTCACTGATTTAATTCAACAAATAACTAATATTATAAAAAAAAATAGTTGAAGTTGTTTTTGTGCTTGATAGTCAAAGTAGGCAAATTACTAATACTCCTGTAATCTATGAACTGAATCATTTTATAGACATGGGCAGTGATATATAAGCAGTTACACATACCAAGATATTAAAAAAAAAAACTGCCCTTCATCATCCAATATTATTTATCCTATATTTTGTGACAATATTGGCCAATTCTTTAATCCAAGTTCAGTTCAACAAATCTCTTGAAGGATTGGTCAGTTCATCATATTTTCATTGGCTGTGCTATATAGGTTTATACATTATTTTAAAATTACATCCTGAAAGCTTTGTTGTGAATCATTTGGGGAGCAAATCTTCCACTGAAGTCTGGAAAGCTTCGACTCGATATTTATTTATAGATTATTTTAAAGATGTATTCCCTACCAAGGTAAAAAATAATTTCTATAACTATCTCTTTAGAAAAGAATTTATCCCTGGGATGGGATATGAATATGTGAATGAAAAGCCATTTGCTGAAAGAGCAGGAAAACAGAGCACCAGATGTCCAAATATTAGGTCCTGGCTATTGAGTAATGCTCTCATATAAAAAAAAAAAAAAAAAGAGTAAAGGAAGGAAGAAAATGGTGTTTATTTAATAGCCTAATTATTAATGCTAGGTTTCAGTATGTAGAAACCTGTTAATGATCTTAGATGTTAATGGTAAACAATAGTGTCTTACTCTGCTTGAGCTGCTATCACAAATACCACATTGTGAGTCGTCCCAAAGAATGGAATTTATTGGCTCAAGGACTTGAGGTGAGTAGAAGTCCTGAACTGAGACAGTGGCAAGTCTTGTTTTCTCCCTGAAGCCTGCCATGCTCTGCTTTTGGCTACTGACAATCCTTGGAATTCCTTGGCTTTCCTATCACATGGTGATGTCCTCTCTTTTATCCCTGCTCTGAGCTCTCTCTAAAATGTTTCCTCCTTTAAAGGACTCCAATAAACTAATCAAGATGCACCTGGAATGGGTGGAGTCACATCTCCATCTAATCAAAAGGTCACACCCACAATTGGGCATGTCACATCTCCATGGAGAAAATTTAATTAAAATTTCCACCCTACAATATTGAATCTGGATTAAAAGAAACTGCTGCCCCTACAAGATTGGACCAGGATTAAAAACATAGCTTTTCTGGGGTACGTAATAGCTTCGAGCTGGCACAGAGATCAATGAAGTTCTTGTTCCTCATTCTACTGGAATAACCACAACTTCCCAACAGGGTCTGCACCTCTTCTAGACTTTGGGCCTGACCAAGAGGATAAAGAAAGGCATGACCAAGAGCTTCTATAAGTGATGAACATTCAGGAGACCACATGTGAAAAAGGCATAGACTTATTTTTCTTGTCTTTGTGAATGCCCAGGAAGCATAAATGCAATGCATTTTTTTTTTATTTCAGAGCATGACTGTAGTACTTTTCCAGAGTGTACAGGAATTTTAATCTGAAACTGTTAATTTTAAAACTTATTATTAAATCTAATTATTCCAACCATTACCAAGGTTTTGTAAACCCTTGGGAGAACAAAGGGCAGGTAGTCAGATCCTTAGTCACTATTCTAAAAATAAAATCATAATATAGAAGTACTTGACTTTCAGGAAAACACAGAAACTACAGAGAAAAGTTTTTCCTTCTATTTTACTTTTCATTCTTGTTTACTCCCTTTCTGGCTTCCCTTCCTTGGACTGAGAGGCATCTTGGGTTATCACACCTTGGAGAGTCATCTCTTCTAGAGACTGTTCCATGCTCTGTAGAAATCTGAAATCTCAAAGTTTAACTCTTCCATTCATTAAAAAAAAAAGAATTAGGAGCTAAAATAATGATTAGGCACTGCTTTAGCCATTAATTTGGTCACAGGTAGGAGTGAACAGAACAGACAAGTATCCCTATCCTTGTGGAGCTTATGTGGATGTCAGAGAGTACAGAGAATAATAGTAATAATCTAAACATGTAATAGTGGTAAGTGCTAAAGAGCAAAATAAAATCAGAGGAGGATATGGAAGACCAGAGGGCTGCGATTTTAAATAGAGCTGTCAGAGAGGGCCTCACGGAGGAGATACTATCTGAATAAAGACCTGCAGAAGGTAGGGAGTGAGCCCCGCTGACATCTGGGGGAAGAGTGTCAGACAGAGGGAAGGGCAAATACAGAACCCTAAGACGGGAGTGCACCTGATGAGTTGAAGGAGCAGCAAGGAGGCAGGCATGGCTGGAGGGAGGTCCAAGTAGTAAGAAACCATATGAAAGAGGTAACAGAGGCCAACCTGTGTAGAGCCTTGTCGGCCATTATAAGAGCTTTTGCTTTTTCTCAGAGTGAGATGGGAAAGCATGGGTAGAAGAGTGTTTTCCTATATTGTGCTAAGGATAGAATGAGGAGTCACAGAGGCAAAAGGAGCACATTTAGGAAGCTCCTGCTATAATCCAGGTGAAGAAGAAGAGGGTCTGGGGGTGGGAAGCACAGTGTAGGTGATGAGGAGTGGTCAGACTGTAGATCTTTTTTGAAAGAAGAGCCAAGAGGAATGAGCACAAGAGAGGAGTCCTGGACAAATTCAAGGTTTTGCGTCTGAGACTCTGGAAAGGTGGCATCGTCTCTTTCCAAGAAACGAAGGTGGTGGGAGAAGTGGAGCTCAATTTTGGACTTGTGAAAATGGAAATGACCATTAGCTATCCAAGTAGAATGCTGGTGAATTGTGATTCTGGAATTTAGGGGAAACAATTGGGCTAGAGATAGATATTTGGGAGGTGTGGGCTCAGACGGATCATGTAGAGAGTGCATGTGGCTAGAAAGAGAAGAGTTCCAAGGACAGGACCTAGAGCTGGAGAGAGGAGGAGGAACTAGTAAAGAATGAGAAGGAGCAGCCAGTGAGGTAGATGGATACCAGCAGAGTGTGGTGTCCTGGAAGCCAAGGGAAAAAAATTTTGAGAGAGGAGAGATTAATCAACTCTGTCAAACATGTATGTATGCTTCTAAGAAGGTCCAATAGAGAGGGGTAAATTGATACTCTAGGAAAGAGAATGGAGAACTTCTGGGGAAATTTCCTTAAGTACACAAGAGGGGTAGGACCCAGAGTGTGAGTGGAGAAATTGACTTTACCTAGGAGCATGACAGTTTATCCAGAGTAATATGGGAGAAAGGAGAGAAAACGGGCACTATTTTAGCTTGCTAAAGCTGCCAGAATGCAATTCACCAGGGATGGATTGGCTTTTTATAAAGGGGGCTTATTTGGTTACAAATTTACAGTTCCTCAGAGGAAAGGCAGCTGTTTTTCTCTCCACGCTTTTTGGATTCAAATGGCTTTCCCTGGGGAGTTTCTTTTCTGCATCTCCAAATGACTGGGTCTACGTTGGCTCTGAACTCTGAGCTGACCTGTGCTGTGCTGCGCTGAGCTACTTCTCTCTCTTGTGACTCTTAGTTTTAAGCCTCCAGCTAATTAAATTAAATGTCACTCATTGCAGAAGGCACCCCCCTTACCACAGATGTAATCAAAGATAGATGAAATTCACATGCTGATGAATTAAGTCGCAGCAACAGAACAAATGTGCACCATTACCCAGCCAAGTTGACACCTGAACCTAACTACTACAGGCACCCATGCTGAAAGGTGAGGGGATGTGGTGGTAGCTTCCCATGGCTACTGTTTTTTAGTGAAGCAGGAAGTAAGGTCAACAGCTCATAGTAGGGATGAGTTGGGGGTATCTTGGAGGTTCGAAGAGAGAAGACAAAGTATGAACAATAGCAATGAGTGGGAGAGTGAAACGTAGAGTATGATTTCTGGGTCTCTAAGGCCCATGCCATGAATTTAAAGTGAAATGAGTTACATTTAGCTACATAAATGCCAGTGCAAAGTAGGCTAAATTAGACTTAGAGAGTTAATGCTTACCTCAGAAAACAGATCGTGATATCTAAATTCACATAAGATATCAACATATACCAGAGTTTGCAAATATTTAGTAAGAAATAAAACTATTGCTGTCTTAGATGTCTTCTCTTCCTCTTTAGTAGCATGAGATGTTGACTTTCTAATTGTTCACTCCTTTTCATGAAAATTTACCACATAAGCAGTGAGTAAGAACAGCATGCTACATCATCAAGTTTCCACCAGCAAGTAACTGGGCTCACTCACTAGCTAAATGCTTCACTCGATGTACCAGACTTGGGTGCAAGACTTAAAGTCTTGTCTCAGAAAATCCCACTGGCTGGTGAAAAGTGCAACTGCTAAAGCCATAAATACCAGTGGTTCATGTTTGTCTGGCCTAATCCTGGACTTCCTTTAAACAAGCTGCTCTATTTGTTTGCCACTTGGCCTACGCCTAAAACTGAACAACCTGCAATCTTGTTTTGCTCACATCCAGTGAGCAAGGCTCTTCATCCTACCTTGTGTTTTGAGTCCCAACTTTTCTTGTTCTCCTCAAATGCTGATCATTCTCTTCACCTCCTGTCAATAGTTTCATGATGTCTTATGAAGGCCAGTACCTGATATGGTGTCTTAGCTTCACCTTTACTTTTCACCTATGAGTTGCCTTTTCTCCTCCAGCTCAGTCCACATCCAGCTTTCCTAGGTGATAGGCTTTCCTAGTGCTGTTCAGTCCCCAAGGTCAGTGGCCCATGGGACTGGCCCATCTGCTTGCCTTTTTTTTGGCAGGTCTTCCTGGAGCCTATGGAAAGGGATCAGGCCACAGAGATGCCTTCTATGGCGTACATTGAAGAAATACTAACCTAAGCCTTTGACTTCTCTACTTCTGAATGAAAGGTCACTTGTAAAGTGCAGATCTGGGTGGAGAGCATTGGAGTGGGAAGTTGGGTGTTCTAGACCGGTATTTCTGAAAGGGCGATCCTTGGGTTTTATGCAACATAATTGCTTGGGCTGCTGATCAAAACATGCATATTCTTGCGTTACCTCCAAGCCTGCTGACTCACATTCTCTGGAGGTGGGGCCAGGAACTTGCTTACCTAATTTACACCCAAAAGGTATTCCCACTCTAAAGCGTGAGGTCTACAAGTCCAGATCAGTGGTTCCTAAACCTAGTGGATCCCAGCACCACCTTTGGATGGTTAAAATGCAGATTTGGGGATTTCATTCCCAAACATACTGAATCGGACTCTCTGGGGTGAAGCCTGAGACTTTAACACCAGCACCACTTCCCAAATGATTCTGATGATCAGCCAGGCAGGAGATGCAAAGCATCCTTTTTGCCATACCCCTCTCAGCTCATTTGGAAAAGCTGTTTTGTTCTGGAAGACTGTCTCTTGTTAGTAAGAGAGCAGCAGCTCTGAGTGCAGGCTGCCTTCAGGACCCTGCAAAGCTCTTCATCTGGGATGCATCACTAACCTGCCACCTTTGCTCCTTTAAAGCAGAGTCCCAAACCTGGCTGCACTACCTGGGGGAAATTTCAAAAAACATAGATGCTAAAGCTCCAGCTCGGACTTGCTGAAGTTGGGGTCTCTAGGAGTGGCGTTCAGAAATCCCTATTTTTCAAAAATACCCCAAGTGACTGTGAGGATGAAGCAAGTTTGGGAGCCACAAGTGTTGGACTCTGGTAGGACCTTCCAATATGCGGACTCCATAACAGCCTTTTAAGGAGGCTCCAGTGCTGTGAGTTTGATTAAAATGTAAATGTGCCCTCAAACTGCACCTTCCTGATTGCATCACACCTGGTATTTGGTACTGCCTCTTCCCTACAAACCTCTTCAAGAACTTACTCTTCACACTTCCTACTTTCCTACTTTGTTCAGCTCCCAGCACCCTTCTGTTTGTTCATTTATTGCTGCCACTGCCAGGTATGGCCACTTCCAGGCCTCTGTCACTCTCGTGTCTGGTTACTGAGGCCGATTTGCCTGAAACTGGAATTGAATGTTTTGCATACATGCCCACACTAAGATGGTAGGATTTGAGTTCTTATAATGAGGGATGTGTGTCTTAATTGTTTTCAACACACTGAAATTTAAAAACATAGCAAATCCCCTTAAGAATTCCATAGCTGGAGCAAAGACTGAAGTAACACCTGGTAAAAAGTCGAGGTAAAACAATAAGTTTATAGAGTTGCAGTGGGATTATTCTTAAGCGTAGGTGAATATATGAGGGGTTGGGGCAGAGACAGGAGCTATTTGTAAGGATTGCAAGTGAGCAATCATTTATTGTTCCATACATGGGATGTTTGAACAGGAAGGCTAGAAAAAACAGCTTTGAAATAGTGTATTGGTTTTAGCCTTTTGTGGCTTAATCACGTTCTTTGAATTAATTCCAAATACTTTGTTTTCACAGCTGATAGCAAGCAAGCATCACTCCATGATGTCTGGAATTGTTTCTGATTTTGAACTGATGGAGGCCAAGTAAATGAGGTTTACTATATAAATAAATTGGTTATTTTCTTTCTGAATTTTTATGTAATTGTTCATAAGAAGGTAAATGGGACCTTTCAGAATAGTTGCTTTTTTTTGTTATCCAAGTAATTAATGTTAATCACAGAAGAATTAGAAATTACGAGAAATGTAAAGAAGAGAGTAAAAATTGCCATACATTGTTGACTTAGAAAATTACTGTTGACATTTTGGGGAATAGCCTTCCAGGCTTTTAACACACAACGCACACACACACACACAGCTTGTTTTTTTGTAATTTGTAGAAACAATGGTTTGGGGGCTTGGATATTTTTTGCATTCATTACTTCTGCTCTTCTTTCCATACCTCAGCTACATCAAAGCCGAGACCTCTTCCACATGAAGGCCTTTGCATGGGCGCCTCTCATTGTCACCTAGCTAGCTTACTTTTTTGATAGAATTTTAATGAAGGGGAAAAAGAAAAAAAAAAAAAGAGAAAGGAATGGAGGATCAAAAGGAGGGAATAAGGGAGGGAAGGAAGAGGAAGACAAGGAAAAAGATGAAGGAGGCTAGCTCTCTTGGAAATGTCAAAATGTTTTATGACTGAAACTTCCTTTCCTCAGTTGGACTGTAACTCTTTAACCCCAAGGCTTGTGTTGAATCCAAAGCTAGGCAAATATATTTTAGAAAATTTCATGAAGTCATAAAACATAGGTTCCCTGGGATGCTTTAACTGCCTTCTTCAAGTAACTGCATTCTTCTTTCCATTCATATCTCAGGTCAAATGTCACCTCCTCAGAGAAGCCCTCCCTGACCACTCATTCTAAAGCTGCAACACCCCCTACTCCCAGGGTTCCCCATCCCAGCACCTCCTATGTTACCAGGGCCCTCTCTGCCCTATTCCACTGTATCCCAATTTCCTAGAACAATATCTGGTACAGGGTAGGGGTTTAATAGATATTTATGGAACACATAATAAGGAAATGACTGATTCATTGAGTGAATGAATGAATGAGACTGTTAACCTTGGAGGGTGGAAGCTGAGGACCTGTGGCTGGGCAAACAGACAAAGCAATGTCGGCAGAGGGTCTATGAGGCAGTATACCAGATAACTGGCCCAGAGAAATCTTAAAGGCACTGCTTGGCTCCTAGCAAACAGCAAATAGCAATACCTGAAAAAAAGTCCCTTTACCTTCAGGTTCTGATTGAGGTTTGGGTAGAATTCAAATGATTCTACAATTACCTTAGAGATTTTAGATTCATAACCTTATTTTTAGTTGCAGTTTTGCCTCTTTCATATTAATTATTTAGACTGAAGACTTGTAGTTTCTCATTAAATTCCAGGAATTGATTCTAGAAAGACATGGGTGATTTTTCTAAGTGGTATTATTTTTGTGTGTCATTGATTCAGACCACAGGAACATCCTTATCTGTGGTATAAAATTGTGACGAATCAACAATATATTGAGATTATGAAATTATGCATGAATGCTCAAGCTTTTAAGCTAGTTAGGTGACAATGAGGTTCCTAAAAATGATCTATAATAGTTCTTTGCATTCCTGTCACATAGATCTTGATCTGAGGCAGGTACGAAATAAACGAAGTATTTCTTAACTTGCAATACATATGAGAGAAAAGAGAGCAGGTTATTGCTCCCATTTCCAAGATAAGATCATCGAGAAGCAAGACACTTAATCAGAAATGTGGGTTGAGGAAACTGTAACAAATGCAGAGGACTTGAACATATTTTCCGATCACTCTAGCGATCAAAGGTATGCACCAAATTGCACGTGGAAGGTATAATGAATTTACACAAAAACATGAAGTCATTCTCCTCTTTTCTTGTGTATGTTATGGTTGTTGGGAAATGCTTTAAGAGCCTCTTTCTATTTTGCCCTTTCTCTCATGTAAAATGCAAAAATTAAAAGACATGAAATCAGAGCAGGCGATTTGTACTTCCATATGACTGTTAAGGAAATCCATTTTGTGGGGGTGGTTGTTGTTGAGTCAGGCACTTCTTTGCCCAGAGCCAGCAGAGTCCATCCTCTGTGCAGTCAGTTAAGTTTGTCCCATTCGCCATCCCTGTCAAGCTCGGTTCCTCGTTCACCTCCCCTAGGTTTCTTCCTCCAGCACCCACTGTTCCTCAGTGGTGGTCACAGCTCATCAGGGCAAAATGTCCACTTGGATCCCAGGCTCTCGTGCCTTTGCAGTCCTCAGAGGCCACCCTCACCAGCCTCTCTGAAGCATGAGTCCTTTCATACCTGCTCTCATTTATATCCTAATATTTTATTCCCTTCATGGTATTTGCTATAATTTGTATCTTGTGGTTTTGTAATTGGTTTATTTATTATCGATCTTTTCCAAAGAATGTAGGTTTCATGTAAGTAAGCACTCTCTCTTCTTCATCTATTGAATCCCCTGCATCATCAAAATAATGAGGAACTTAAGTATCTCCTCACAGACAGTATTTGCTTAGAAAGGGGATACAAATGCCTTTAAAAGGATGGGGAAAAAAACAAAGCTGCATGAGTCAGAGAAGTTTTCTTTTTTTAGTAGCTCCTATAGCTGCAAGAAAAACATCATGCTGGAAGAACAAAAAAAAAAAGAAAAGAAAAGGAGAGAATGAGACACATACGAGGTAATTTACAATTTGAGTAATAGCAGATGTATTTCATTGTCTAAAAATATTTTCTACAATAGATATGTTTTATGACTTCATGAAATTTTCTAAAATATATTTGCCTAGCTTTGGAGTCAACACAAGCCTTGGGGTTAAAGAGTTACAGTCCAACTGAGGAAAGGAAGTTTCAGTCATAAAACATTTTGACATTTCCAAGAGAGCTAGCCTCCTTCATCTTTTTCCTTGTCTTCCTCTTCCTTTCCTCCCTTATTCCCTCCCTTTTTTCCTCCATTCCTTTCTTTATTTTTTCTTTTTCCCCTTCATTAAAATTATATCAAAGTAGTAAATGCTGGTAGTAATGCAATTTAAAATAATAATACTATTGGGAAGGGAGAAAGAATATGGAAATATTAAATCTTGCCATCAGGGAATCTTAGGGAAGCCCAAATCAATAGGCCATGCCTTCAATCATGAGGCTTACTCATTTGAAGCTTATATAGGTAGCAGAGAAGCTTAGACTACCTATGGGCATGCCTAAGAGTTACTTCTGGAGGACCTCTGTTGTTGCTGAGATGTGGCCTCAATTAATCTCTCTAAGCCCAACTCTGCAAGTGAAATCATTGCCTTCCTCACTACGTGGACATGACATCCAGGGGTGAAAGTCTCCTTGGTGATGTGGGCAAGGACTCATGGGATGAATCCAGACTTGGCACCATGGGATCAACAATTACCTCCTGACCAAAAGGGGGAAAAGAAGTGTAATTAATAAAGTATCAGTGGCAGAGAGTTCAAATAGAGTCGACAGGCTACTCTGGAGGTTTGCTCTTACGTAAGCTTCAGGTAAACCTTGCTGCCTATCATAAACTGCCAAACCCAACCGGGACCATTCCTGCCAATCCTAAGGAACACCTAGGGCAATATATAAGATTCCGCAAGGGTTCCAGGCAGTACAGTAACTTTCCAGAAGCCTACAACCTCCAGATGGGTCCCTGGTCCAGATAAGTCCTAACGCCTAGCCCAGCCTCTCCAGAACATCAGATAGTTCCATCTCCCTATCCCATATTAGTGACAGATCCTTCCAATATAAAAAATTTAGACTTGCTATAGCCCAAACAACCCCAAAGACAGGTATAAAAAGATCAAAGGTGATGGTGGAATTATATATAGAAGATAGGACTTAACAAATGAATACAAATGCTGAATCATTAAATTGATATCTCTTATTTTCCAGTATTTTAGAGCAGCCAGAAGTAAAAACCTAAAATTGTGAAATAGTACCCCATGTCAAAGTCTGAAATATATTCTACAACTAATTGTGTGGTGCTGTGCTTGGAAATTTATAGCTTTTTTGTATATATGTTATTAGTCACAAAAAAAAAGGAAAAAAGAAGTTGATTGTAATGATAAAAAAGTATTTAAGCCCTCTAGCCTCCTATATTCTGGAGCAACTAGAAGGAAAAATATGAGAGGATCATGTGGTAGCCCATGACAGACTCTGGGAACTGTCCTGTAACCACTTGTTGAAGAGTGCTTTGAAAACTATTGCTTCTTTGTTTCTTTGCTTTGTATATATGTTATACAATTTAAAAAGTTAAAAAAAAATAATAGTACTATTAAAAAGTCAAATGGTATTTAAATGTTCATATGACAAAATACAGCAACTCCCTTTGTCCCAACCACCCCATTCTTCTGATTCCCTTTTCCCAGAGATAGTTAATTATGACTCTTTAAGCTTTTCTTTCTGACATTTATGTATCTCCATGCTTTTAAGTAATATGTGAATAATGCTTTCTTTTGATTCATCAATTTAACACAATCTAATGAGTTCCTAATATAGTAGATGAGTATGTAACTCCCTTATATTACCATTCCCTCTGCTTCTCCTCCTCAGTATCCTGCTATAATTAAACTACCAATTTTGGTTAAATTGGTTAAATACACATTCAGTGTTAACATTATTATGCTTATGAAAATTTTATTCACAGCTGAAAACACCAGTGTCTGGGTTCCCCCAGGAGCCCAGGATCCTGAAACAAGGATTCAAGTGAAAGTAGTTTGAGAGTCAGAGGAAACACCACTGGGGGACTAGGGAAGTTATGAATGGAATAGAAGACAGTATTAAAGGGTGCATTGTCAAGGGGCTACCACTATGGGCAATTGGAGATTTATCCAGGGAATGATATGGAACACACCTCTCAGTGACATTCCACTGAATGGTGAGGGAGTTGAGGTATTTATACATCACCTCCTAGCAGTCATTTGTTGACAGCTGCTGTCAGGGGTCCTTAATTCTCCAGCACTTCTAACCTACTCCATGCAGGCAGCATGACCTTAGGAGGCTTTAGTGTAAGTCAGCAAAAGATGCCAATATTGGCAATTGGATGTTGGCCACTCACACTAGCTGTATAGTAGGCATTGCAATTATGCTTTCACACTTATTTTTTTGTTTTTTCCTGAAGTTATCAATTGCCTTTTATTTTTAAAAAAAAATGCTTCTTTTCTTGGTACCTAATGCTAATTCTTCCCACATCTTCCAATTTATTTTTTTCAATGCAACATTTTACAAAGTTAATCACATCAAGTAATCTAACAGCTCTGATTGTTTTGTTGGAGATACCCTGGAGACCTTTCGTCTCCCTTATGGACTGCATACTCTCAAGTCCTGCTACACAGATGACAGACATCATGGAACATCCTGCTTCATTCTTTGTCATTTGATTTGGACTCCTTTGTTTCCTGATCCACGCATATTTCTCTTTCTTGATTTACTTCTTGGTTGAGCACATTGTTCACAGTTTAGTTAGGTTAAAAGACAGGGAAAGTACCTGTTGTCTACTGAGTCACACTGCTTCCATCAGAATTGGTTGCTCCATTTCCCTCTGTATTGTTGTTATTCTCGGATTTTCCTTCCCTGTATCACCCAGGAGATCCCCATCAACTTTCCCCTGTCCTAAAAAATGGTGCCACGGAGACAAATTTTTGAGTGTCTGAAAATATCTTTATTTTATGCTCGATTGGTTAATTGGCTGGATAGAGAGTTCTAGGTTGGAAATCATTTACCTTCAGAATTTTGAAGACCTTTCTCCATCATCTGTCTTCCAATGTTACTATTAGAAGTATGAAGTAATTCTGATATATAATACCTTAAATTTGGCCTGTTGTTGATGTTGTTTTTAAATCTCTAGAAACTTGTCAAATCTCCTCCTATCAATGTACTACACTTTAGGATGAAGTCACTTATGTAGTGGTTTTCAGGTGTATATATTCCAGAAAACATGTTCTTAAATCTAACCCATTCCTAGGCATGTGAACCCATTGTAAGTGGGATCTTTTGATGAAGCTACTTCAGTTAAGGTGTGAACCACCTCATTTGGGATAGGTCTCAATCCTCTTACTAGAGTCCTTTAAATAAAATGAATGCAGAGAAAGTCACAGAAACTAGAAGCTGAAAACAATGAAATCCAGAAGAGAAGGGAGAGACCAGCAGACACCACCATGTGTTTTGTCATGTGGCAGAGGAGCCAAGGATTGCCATCAGCCAGTCTTAGGGAAGAAAACATTGCTCTGACGAGGCTTTGATTTGGACATTTTTATGGCCTCAAAACTGTAAACCAATAAATTCCCTTTGTTTAAATCAACTCATATTATGGTATCTGCTTTGAGCAGCCTAGGAAACTAAACACTTGGTGTAGGTTGATTTTTATCCATTGTGTTGTGCACTCAGAGAGCCAGGCCCTTTAAATCTGGAAATTCATATCCTCAATTCTGGGAAATAATCTTAAATTATTTTGTTGGTGATATTTTTTGCCTACATTTTCTCTGTTATCTCCCTCATCATCATGCTATTCTAATATAGACTTCTGTACTGTTTTCTAATTGCCTTATTTTTTTCTCTTATTTTTCCATCTTTCTCTCTCTTTTTTTGCTTTAAATTAAAAAAATGTATTGTGGTAAAATATAGATAACATAATTGCCACTTTAACCATTTTTAATCATACAATTTGGTGACATTAATTACATTCACAATGTTGTGCAATTTATTCCCAAAATACTTTCATCACCCCAAACAAAAACTCTGCATCCAGTAAATAATAACGTCTCATTCCAGACCTTATTCTATCTCCTGCCCCTGGTGACTTCTAATCTACTTTCTGTTTTTGAATTTGCTTATTCTAGATAGTTCCTTTAATTGGCATCATCTGATGTTATCCTTTTGGGTCTGGTTTATTTCACTTAGAATAAAGTCTTCAAGGTTCAACCATGTTGTAGCATGTATAGAACTTCATCCCTTTTTGTAATTGAGTGATATTCTGTTGTACGTAAATAACATTTTTTTGTTCACTCATCTTTTGATGGACACTTAGATTATTTCCACCTTTTGACTGTTGTGAATAATGCCACTGTGCTATTACTTTACAAGCACATATTTTTGATTCTTTTGGTTACCTACCTAGAAGCAAGATTGCTGGATCATATAGCCATTCTATGTTTAACTTTTTGAGGAATCACAAAACTGTTTATCATAGCAGTGACACCATTTTGCATTCAAACCAGTAGTGTACAGAGGTTCCAATATCTCCACATCCTCACCAACATGTTATTTTGTTTTGTTTTAATAATAGTCATCCCAGTAGGTGTGAAGTAGAATCTCATTGTGGTTTTGATTTGCATTTGCCCATTTGTATATCTTCTTTGGAATAATGTTTATTCAAGTACTTTACCTATTTTTTTTATTGTGTTGTTTGTCTTTTTGTAGTTGAACTTATGCATTCTTCACATTTTTTGGATTTTTAACTCTCATCATATATGTGGTTTCCAAATATTTTCTCCCATTCTGTAGGTTATATTTTCACTTTCTTGATAATGTCCTGTGAGGCACAGAATTTTAAAATTTTGATTAAATCCAATTTCTTTTTCTCTTTTGTTATTCATGGTTTGATGTCATATCTAAGAATTTATTGCCAAATCAAAGATCATGAAGATTTACCCCTGCATTTTCTTCTAAGACTTTTACAGTTTTAGCTCTTATATTTAAGTTGTTAATCCATTTTGAATTTATTTTTGTATATGATGTGAGGTAGGAGTCATGCCTTTCTTCTTTAAACTCTTCTTTCTGAAAACTTTTAACTCAACTCTTCAGTTCCTCCACTGAATTTTTCATTTTAAATAATGTTTTTAATTTCAATGAGTTAGTTTTTGAATGTTCATTTATTATCATGCCCTATGTTTGTTTCATGATAGCAATGTTTTCTCTTAACCTTCTACATATATCAGTGATCTCTATTGCTATTGTTGTGTTATATTTTCATTGTTTCTGTTTCTTTCTAGTTGCTTTTTTGTGTTTTAGTATTGTTTTTCGGTGTTTTTATATTTATTTTTCCTAGTCAATCCTTTCCTCAGGTGTTCAATAATCCTTGACTATTTATTTTTGAGACTGGGAAACTAAAAATTTGATTAGAAGCATTAAACACATGGGTGGGTTCTATTGACTCCGACCTTCGTTGAAGGGCGAGCTACTTGGGAAATCACTATCTAGGGAAACCTCACAAGCTTGTGTTTCGTCACTTTGGAATTACTGGTTCTATTTAAGGCTTAATATTACCTTTATTTAGAACTACCTTTCTTGTGTGAATAACTTTGTCCAAGAGAGAAACTTGCACAAGATTTGGAAAGCAGAAGTGAAGTAGGAGCCATTACTTTCAGAAGGTCATAGTGGTCAGATGTAATGACATATAGATGCAGAGGTGTCCAGTGGTCTCCAACTTATAGCCTCTGATCCTAACTACTGACTACACTGACCAACAGTGACCCCAAGTCCTCAAAGGCCATAGCTTCTGTGGACCTTGCCATGATCTCCCCATTCACAATCCCACTTGAGTAGCAGACAGGCATACTTTCTGAAAATTTCCCACATGCTCCATTCACATCAATGCTGTAGGCTGTTGTGCATGTATTAGCTTCCTACTGCTGCTATAACAAATTATCACAAACTTAGTGGCTTAAAACAACACAAATATATTCTTTTACAGGAATGTAGGTCAAAAGTCCAAAATCAAGGGGCCATCAGGGCTACATTTCTTCAGGAGCATTTAGGGGAAATTTTTGTTTTCTTGGCTTTTTCAGCTTCTAGAGGCTGACTGCACTCCTTGGCTAATAGCTCCTTCCAATATCTTCAAAATACATCATTCTAACTGCTGGTTCTGTCTTAACATGCCCCTTTTTTCACTTCAGTCCTCTGATTTTCCTCTTATAAGAACTACTTTGGGCCCATCTGGATTATCTAAGATGATCATGCCATCTCAATATCCTTATTAATCACATCTGCAAAATCCTTTTTGCCATATAAGGTAACATATTCACACATTTTAAGGATTAGTACATGAACATCTTGGGAGGGGCCATTATTTTGTCTATCCTAGTGGTTAATAACTTTCTCTCATCCTCTGACTTCTCTCCTCCAGAGCCTCCACTTCCCTAGATCCTCCGACATTTGTGCAAACTCTGAAATAATCCACTGATCTTGTTCAGATTTTACTAGTTTTATATGCACCCATTTGTGTGTGTGTGTGTATGTGTAATTCTATGCAATTTTATAGTGTGTTTTGTATTTTTTTAAGTGAAAAAATCCTGTTACAATAGTTTTTGGAGCTTTGTAAAAAGGCAAAATTAGGCTTGTTTCCAATGTGCCCTCTTTATTCTAAAGTTAAATGACAGGAACCACAATAGAACGTGTCTTGAACTTGTAATCAAGAGCAGAGCATGGTCAAACCCTGTCTTCCTTACTACATTGCCCACAGTCCTATGGTCAGCTAACAAGGCTCTTTGTTGAGATCATTGGATTATAATCATTCTGCATCCTTCCCTTTTTTAATCAGCTCAGAGAAAGGCAATTTGCTACACAAAACTGAATAGGCAAAATGTTTATAACCATTAGTTTGCATTCTCTCTGTGGTAGGTTCTTTGTCCATACTGAATGTAGGTGATAGGTTCTTTTAATTAAGATTGGAGAGGAAGAAATGTAAAACTGTTTTTATTCCACATTTTCTTTCTGAAGAGGGAAATTGTGTTTTCTGATTTCCAGTGAGATAAAGAATTAATGAGAATTAAGAGTAGGATGCATAAATGGGGCTGTATCTTTGGATAAGTACTTGTTCCTGAATTCTGTCAAATCATGCCCAGTAGTTGGGCGTTGAGATAATTAATTGTCTCAGTAGGCCACCTGGACTCAATTGAATGCAGTAATGGAAAATTAACATTTTGTATTTGTACCCCAAGCCAGGAGGTAGGCGTGTAGGCTGATGAGACGATCAGAACCAGATAACATCTAAACTAAAAGTCAGTATAGATGGTAAAAGAAACCTAGGATTTTATGTTCAGCCATTTATGTATATTGTGCCTTATTACAGAATGTATTTGTATGAGAGAAAGAAATACTATTTCAATTCTCTTCCTATTGAGCCCTTCTCAGAGACTGTGTTTGTGAAATAACTGTGTTTTCGTTGGCTGTATTTGACCAGGAACAGGCAATAGAGATGTTGAAGGGGATGAGCACTGATAAACAGAAGTGAGAAGAAAAACTTTATTTTTACTCTATAGTCTTTTCTTTTTCAGCCTATCTGATTTAGGGCATCAAAATTGCATTACTGAAGGAATCTAAATGAAACCATGGTGGTTTAAAATAATGAAAGGAAACTCCATGAGGCACTGATGACTACAGTAAGTTAAGACAATTAATTCCACTTTTTCTTAACCTTGTTTAATAAAATTGTAGATTCAAGTGTGAGGAAACTTTTGGTTATCTATTGTTGCATAACAAACCACCCCTAAACTTAGTGGCTTAAAACAACAACCATTTATTACTGACCATGAGTCAGAAAGGTTCTTGTGATCACGGCCAGGCTCGGCTGATCTTGTCCTCCTTCAGTCATTCATCTCTGATCTGTCGCACATTGACTGGAGACTGGCTGGTTTAGATTGGCTCTCTTCTATGTGGTTGCCTGTCTTCTAGAAAACTGGCCTGAAATTGCTCACATCGTGGCTGTAGAAGTCTGAAATAGCGAATAGAAATGTGCAAAGCCTCATGAGGCCAATGCTCGGAGAGGGCACAAGGTCACTTATATTGCGTTGGTCAGAGTCACAAAGCCAATATATATATATATATATATTCATATGTTGTTCATATATATATATTCAATGTTGAGACGGATGGCTAAGAGAAAAATACTAGCAAAATAACACAAGCAACCTTTTCACATGCATTATTTTCTTTGACTGATAGGCATTTCTTCTCTTAGCCTTATGGCATGCTCTTAATCATCCTTCAAGCCCCAGTTCAGCCCTGGTAAACCAGCACTGGTCCCCTCCTCCAGCAGATACGACCACATCCTCCTTTGTGTCACCACCAACTCTATTGTTCGTGTCTGTTTACAAGCACAAACCCTTAGAGCAGTTTCAGTTCCTTAAGAACAGAGCCTAATTCCCAACCATTTTTATAGTTCCAATTTCTAACACAGTACTTGGTCCAACAGATATTTTCTGAATAGATGAAGTGATGACAATTTCTCCAGTTCTATTTCTCTTGTCCATATTGTCTTGATGTTGTCATATTGAAGGAAATTCATCCTTTATTCATTTCTCTCCCTTTTATTTTAATACTGTTTTAGTTTCCCAGATGCTAAAACGAATACCATGCAATGGATTGGCTTAAACAAAAGGAATTCATTAGCTCTTGGCTTTGAAGCTTGGAGAAGTACAAAATTGAGACATCAGCAAGGCAATGCTTCTTCCCCAAAGACTGGCATTCTGGGGCTGGCTGCTCTCTATCCTTGGTCCTTGGCTTTCTTGTCACATGGCAATGCACATGGCAGCTTCTTCTCCTTTCTCTTCCAGCTTCTATTGATTTCCAGCCTCTGGCTGCTCCTCATGCCTTCTCTTTCAGTGTCCAATATTCTTTGCTTGAAAGGACTTCAGCCATACTAGATAAAATCCCACTTTCATTCAGTTCAGGCACACCTTAAATGGGTTTGTTTCTGTTTGGGGTGACTTTCTTCTATATCAGTTTTATACTGTAGCTCTAAGTACCCAGGATCTTAGGACTTTTGAGAAAGAAGTGATTATGGTCAAATGTTCAGAACTCCTTGGCAGTTATGTAAGACTCAGTTTTTGAAAATACCTTTGTTTAACAAGCAAATAGACTCCATGGGCAGTTGTTACATAGTTCTGAGCCTATAATGATATTTTTCTTTTGTAATAAGCCCCTCTGTTTCTCAGCATTTACCTCTTATTGCATGCTATTGAATAAATGACTACAGTTAAGATCCTCTGGGGGTTAAGAGACAACAAAGATAAGATCTAATTTACTGCAATCCTATTTTATAGAAGTGAAAACTGAGGCCCGCAGAGGTAAAGTAACACAGTCAAAGTCATATAACGACTTTCAGGTTTTACGAATGGGATTTGTACACTATGAATATTTTAGAACCATTCGAGAGGAAAAAAAAAAAAATGCCCATGAGATGGCTGTTTTCCTCTAGTTACGTCAGTTAAGGTCCCACATGATAAGAGCCCTCCCTTGGCAGAGAGTCTTCTTCTTTGAAAATGCATCATCTACCTCCCTAGGGTCAAGCCTGGAGGGCAGCACCCTTCTGACTAGACCAGGAGTCCATGTGCCTACTTGTAGGCCACTTGGATCAGAATTATCTGGTTAAATGCAGGTTACTGGGCCCTATCCCAGACCTCCTGAATTCTTGGGAATTTGGGACAGAAATCTGTATTTTTGGCAATTGGCCATGTGATTCTGATGTACCTTGAAGTTTGAGAATAAGTGAATATAACGTAATGTCAAGCAAGTGCTATGAAGAAAAGTAAGTTAGAATGAGGAGATGAAGGAAAGAGTACTATTTACATGGTTTAGTTAGTGGATATGGCTTTGACTAAGATGTGGAAAGAGAAGAAATGCTGAAGATCTTTGGTAAAAGGGAATAAGTAAGAATAAGTCCAGAAACCCTGATCAGGTATGAGATTTGCAGGTTAAAGGAGGAGAATAAAATCCAAACTCTTTACCATGTCCTCCCAGACATTATATTCTCTGGTCCTTGTCCATTGTTAAGAACTAGTCACATGCCACACCTAAGTGTGGGGCAGGTAAGGGTTTCTGGCAAATGTAATGCCCAGCTCAGCAACAATTTATCAGCACAGGTTCCGCACTATGGATTGGGGAGCACAAGCTGTTAGAGGAATGTGCTTTAATAAGATTGCAGTAGGATGGACTTGATCACTGAATTTGGCAAGATGAATGTCATTGATGACCTTGACAAAAGTTGTTTGAGGTGGGTAGGGAGAAACATTTGGAGTGGTTGGCAACTTCTAGAGGATTTCTATTGCGTATGGATGAATAGAGTGGTGACTGGAGGGTTGTAGGTTTGGGGGGGTTGTTTTTAAAATTACAGGTTCAATGGCATCTTTGAATATTGGGAATGATCCAATTGGGAAGGAGAAACTCACAATTTAGAAGAGAGGCAAGAACAAAAGATTTCAGAAGGAAAGAGTAGAAAGAATCCAGCGCACCAAGGGAGTATTTGGCCTTGGGAAGCAATAAGGACACTTCATCTTTTTTAATGAGGGGAAGGCAAGTTCAAATAGCCTGGAAGTGGTGGAGCCAGGATCCAAATGAGTTTTGTCTCAAAGCCTATTTTACCAATTTGCCTAAGACCAGCTTATGTTCAGGAAAAAAGGAGTTCATTATTTTTCTCCTCCTCCTATTGTGTGCCATATGGTCCTTCGTTCCCAGAACCCATAGTTCCAGCTAAAACCATTTATTCATTCAGCAAACTTTTTGAGCACTAACTCTGTGCAGAGTGAGTATATGGTGTGGGATCTGGGTAAGGAGTTCTCATCGTAAGTGAGAAGTCATTCTCTTTTTTTTTATCCCTGATAGAGTAGAAGATAGATAGAAGCTCTCAGGCTTCCCAGAAGAGGTCATGATTTTGCCCATCTGACCAAATGTCCTGGACCTTGCTTGAAAAGTGTCCTCTCCCAAGAATGGGGGCTTCAGGGGATGATGTAGAAAGGAGATTCTCACCCCCTCAGCTGGATGAACTCAAACACCCTGGAGATGGGTGGTAACAGGTGTCCCAACCAGACCTCTCTCCACACCTAGGCCATCTTCAGGCTAATATCTTCATGTCATAAACTAGAATTTTCCTTTAAGGACTGACTGTCACAATTTTGTGACATTTGTGAAGGAGCTCTGTTTGTATTAGTATCCTCTGTTATCTGCCCTAGGTTTTTCTTGAGTCTATTTTATTTCACATCATTGTTGGAAAATACCTTGAGGAGGGTGTGTATGAAAAATACCAACTCAAATTTGATATCCAGCTCACTGATAACCTGATACTAAGAGACTTGATCAGCAAAGAGAATACTTGGTTATGCTTACACTATAAGTTTAAATAGACTTCTGTGAGATAAAGTCTTCTTATAATAAGCATTTTCTATGGTAAAATGTGTTCTGAGTTCCAAGCAATGGACTTAAGCCAATGTCCTGGAATACAAACCACTCGAAAGTAAGCATGCTTAATTGCATAATTGTACTTATTGCTAATATTTATGATAGTTTGCAAAAGTATATGAAAGACTCAGGGTATGGATGAAAGTATAATGATATTAGGACAGGTTACCACCAGGGCTAAAATCAATACAGAGAAATGTTGGACAAAAGGTTCTCTGTACTTTCTTAAAATGTGCAAAAAACTAAACTTTGAGCTTCCTGGTGACAAGAGTAAAATGGGAAACATGATTAATCCCAGGATTCATGGTATCCATAAAGGTAACCTATTGACAAATTGGAGCCTTGAAACCATGTCAAGGGAAGAACTTCTGCTCTTGAAAACAGGCTTGGGGGAGGCACACAACAGCATCCACAACCACCTTGTGGACCACTGCCCTTCACAGATCCTTGTCTGGACACTCTCTTGGCCTTATTTCTTGGCTCACCTCTCCCTCTTCTCTCTTAACCTTGACCTTGATTTGACCTGGCTGGTTTTCTGGTGCTCCATTCTGTGCTGTCTTTGGTGGCACAATGGCTCATTCTTGGTTACAGTTCCACTTGGTGGCAGGCCTGGGTCACTTGGTTCTGGACCTTTAGCCACACACCACTTGCTGTGACTCCCCCTGTCATCACGAGACTCCAAACCAGAGACTTGTCATCAGCTTGAAACCTGTTCTCATTCTTTAAGCTCTAGCCAGTTTGGAGCAGTTAGACCCAAGGGAGCATTTGCATGTTCTAAAATGTTGTTGTCTGAGATAAATATTCATCCCTGTGTCGTTTGATTGAAAGGCGATATTAGTACTGTGCAATACATTTAAAGAAATTTGTAACATTTTTTAAAATGTTTTCTTCGATATTTGTGTGTGTTTATAATGTCTTCCTTCCAATTATAAGTGATTGAATTTGGTCTGTACAGTGATAAAAGCCTGGGGTGAGTCAGGTTGTAGCGAGCCCCCTAATTTGCATTTCTGATTTGCCATATCTAAGTAAAGGTGATGATATGTCCTGTTACACACCTATATACCCCGGAAGAGGAAGGAGGAAGGAAAGGAGGGACGGAGAGAGAGAGAGAGGGAAGAAGATGCCCTAAGAGGACGGCGACTGTTTGGAATATTTGGAGATACAATACTGACAGGGTTCACAGGAGAGCTGAGGGGGTTTGCCCTCTGGCTACATTCTACGGGAATGGGGATGGGGATGTTCTCTCCCCGAATGAGAGGAGAATGATATGGAAGTGGGAGTGATATACAAAGGAGATTCCAAACCACTCTGCCGGGTGGATTTGTATTGACAAAAAAATCAATCCATGCATTCTAAAATGTAAATGTATAGCCAAACAGCCAGGAGAAGCCTAGAATTTCCATAGGTATGTTCCTTGGAATTGAAATTGAAATTCAGGCTGCTAACTATATTTTAAACCTGTCTGGAAAGATTTATAAAGTTTAGCTGATCTAATTATATTGTAGGTGAAATTCTGCGGAGTGTCTATCAAAATCGTTCTTAGTCAAAGTTGTGTTAGAGACCTGGAACTTGTATTTTTCATGCACTCTTCAGCTAAAATACAGCACCTGAGCAGGAGGCTGTGACTTCTGGTTTTGACAGCTCTGGTACCTCTGCTCTAGCCCATTCTTTAACACTTCTAGTTTTCTCATCCCCTGGTGAGTTGGGCCCTTTTCCTAGGCTGTGATGACCTCCCCAGGAAATGGAATGACCTCACATGGGCATCGCAAGTGGGAAACACCTGACTTGCCTTATTGGAGGGCATTGTTGGTCCATGCAGACAAGGACACACAGCCTGGAGCGTTGCCTCAGCATCTTCTTGTGGGAAACATGTGCCCAGGCCTTGGACAATGCACCTTTGGATCTGTTCCCTGGCACAAAGCTTAACGTTATTCATACCTAGAGCTAAATCACTTAACTGAAAAGTACTGTCTTTTCTTTTGCCTTTTATCAGTATATTTTTTCCCTGTTTTCCTGCTGAGTGGAAAGTAGAGCAATACTGTGTACATTTGATAAACCAACACTTTTATTCTTTTGTTGTTTATTCTTTTGGTGCTTCAAATTCTGCCTAAATCTACAGGAGAAAGGCACAGCTAATGGCTTTGTGGTTGACAGCACTCTATTTCAAGCAGTTGATATCCTTTGGTTGAAAGACAGTATGATATACAATATACTGTCTGTTCCTTCAATAATGGATTTACTGAGACTATCTTCAAAGTAACTGTTCCCAGAATTGGGCACATAGATTAGAAGTGGCTCTTGGCCACTATATATATAGATTTATATGGAAAAAAAAATACCCAGACCCTGGGAATAAGGTAATTTGTGGAAAGCTGAGTGTTCCAGATATGTTACCTATAAGGCTCCCATCCTAATCCCCAAAGTACTCAGGATGGAATCCAGTCTTAGTGTAAGAGCTTCAATGGGGATTTATGGCAGAGAAGAACCAGCAGCTTCCCAGTACACTTTGTTTTATAAGCTTTCAAGTTATGTGCAGATGAATTACCTAAACAAGAAAGCTCACCCATCAGTCACTTCACTTGTGCTTTCTATAGCTCAGCACAACTGATGTTAAATGACCCTAAGTATCCCTTTCTAAAACAGCCTCTAATTAAGTCCTGAGCTAATGAGAATCATGATTGTGAAGAGAATAAAGCTTACAATGTGCGAAGCAACCAAGAAAAATTCAAATTAACAGATTATTGAATGGTTCGTTTTCTCACAGAGCACTGAGCAAGCAGTAATATTTGGTCCAGCTCATAGCATGACCATAATTATATACTTGGGTCCTTCTGCATCCAATATAATCCTGCACCAGACTTGTATTTATGATGTCTGGCTTACTTCAATTTAAAGGAACAGTTCAAGATCATCTGTGGATTATGTTTTGTTTTTACCATATTATCTCAGAAAATAGAGGTGCTTTCCCCAAAACACTGCTCTGGAAAAAGATGCATAGCTGGCAACAAAGGCTTTCCTAGGTGCTACTTGCTCCATTGTTATTGATATAATTGTTCCATTATATCACAGCTATGTTCCCAATGGGTGGACCAGCAGCTTCAACAACAACCCTAGGAACTTATTAGAAACACAAATACTGTTAAGGAAAATAAAATGCCATCTGCATTGGGTATTGCTTGGAAGAACCCGTCTCTGAGAGAGGATACACCAGAAAAAAATTGACCTCCTGGGGATTTCCAAGAAAATGGAAAATGCACCCTAAAGAATTGCAGATAAGCAACACCTAGTGATAAACCAGTTTTGGTCCAGGAAAGAAAGTAGGTTATCAGAAGGGGCATACCATATTAATCAATGAATATGGGCTCCCAACTCTGAAAGAGCTCCCTATGTAAAATGGAAACAACATCAGTCAATCAGAACATTTCCTCACTGGCCTCCATGTTTACCTCCATGTTTACATCCTCAGTGGAGCTGCTTCTCATTTTTGGTTTTGGGCTGTCTGATTTTCAAGTTGTTTGCTACCCAAATAACTCTAACAACTTTTTAAAATCTCTCAGTTTATCTTTGACAACACTTAGACCCCACCTCAACCCAACTGAATCAGAAATTCTAGGGAAGGGAGCAAGCAAGTGTTTTAACCAGTCTTCTAGATGATTTGATGCATGTTCAGGTTTGAGAACTACTGGTTTAGGTGGAGGCTTAGGTCCTCTGCCTTTGATTAGTTGAGGTGTGGGCATGTCATGCAGTTCTGGTCAATGAGATGGGAGGGGAAGCAAAGGCACTTCCAGGAAAGTTTCTTTCTTCTTAAAAAGAGACAAAAGACAGTTATGCCATGAACAAAAGAGTATTTACAAGTCCCCTTGGGGGAATGGTGAGAAAAGGGGAAAATTCAACTTCTACATTTGGAGAACTCTTGATATTCTTGCGAGTAATGGGGACAACCACATCAGTAGGCTGAGCCCTCAATCTTGGGGTTTGTTCATATGAAACTTATACCCACAAAGGATAGACTGAGCCACTTAAAATTAGGCCTAAGAGTCACCCCCAGGGAACCTCTTTTGTTGCTCAGATATGGCCTCTCTTTCTCTCAGCCAACACAGCAAGCAAACTCACCGCCCACCCCCTCTCTATGTGGGACATGATCCCTAGGGGTGTAAACCTCCCTGCCAATGTGGGACAGAAATCCTAGAATGAGCTGGGACTCAACATCAAGAGATTGAGGAAACCTTCTCAACTGAAAGGGGGAAGAGAGAAATGAGATAAAATAAAGTGTTAGTGGCTGAGAGATTTCAGAGTTGAGAGGTTATCCTTATGCATTTTATAGATATCCCATTTTTAGTTTAAGGTGTTTTAGAGAAGCTAAAGTAAAGTCCCTGAAACTGTAGAGCTGTGTTCCAGTAGCCATGTTTCTTGAAGATGAATGTATAATGATATAGCTTTTGCAGTATGACTATGTGATTGTGAAAACCTTGTATCTGATGCTCCTTTTATCTATAATATTGATAGATAAGTAAAAAATATGGCTTAAAAATAAATAAATAATAGGGGGAACACATGTTAAAATGTTCCTGCCTCTGAACATTGAAGTTTAAGGATATAATGGCTGACCTCTCTGCAGCCAAAAACATTTTCATGTAGCAAGAGGTGTTTATAGAGGTTGGTGAACAGCTGTCATAATTTCTTCAAAAAACATAAAGTATTAAGAAAATAAAAAGCAAGGAGGGGCTAAATGTAGTTGATATGAATAATTTACTTGGAATATTTTGGCCAAGTGAGAACTCAACAGTTGTTCTCAGCAGGACCACACCTCAGTCAGTCCAGAACTGGGCACACTAGATGTTACCTCAAGGTCAGGCATTGGCCTCCACAAGGATGAAGCCATATGTTCCATGCAGATTCCTTGCCAAACTCTCAGTCTCCTGGCTCATTTTTCTGGGGATGGTGGAAAACACCTATGTTTGGATGTCACTCAGCTCATGGACCTCACTCATCACCTATGCTAAGGCCAAGATGACTCCTGGAGTTGTCTTTGCAGCAATTCAATGACCATTGCTCAGACCAAAAGCAGTTTTTGCAGAGCTCAACTGCTTCTCATCAAAGACTATTTGCTTTCTTTTCAGGTTTATGTATGAAGTCTCATTGTGGACTCTGTAGAAGGGAATCACAATATTTTATATTTAGTTACAAAAGCTCACCAGGGAAAATGTGACCTTTCATTTGGTTCTATTTTCTTAACTGAGCCCTAAAGCAGATGAGGTATGAGTTACTGTAAGCTGGACCAGGGACTTTGACTTCCTTTCCATTTCAGGTACAGAGTTAACTTCATAATGATTGATCTAATTTCACACAACCTCTTGGAGGATGGAAAAGGAGAACATGGAGTCCTGGCTCTGAATTGTGGTTCCAGCCTACCCTGGAAAGGGTTCAGAACCCACATACATTGATTAGTATGGTGTGTCCCTTCTGATAAGCTACCTTCTTTCCTGGACCATAACTGGTTTATCACAAGGTGCTGCTTCTCTGCAATTTTTTAGGGTGCATTTTCCATCTTCTTTAATTTCAAAGTAAAAAAGCATTTCCTGAACTTCTAGGGAAGACGACAGAGTAGGGTGCTGCATGATGCACTCTTCCTCCAAAAGCAGCTAGTGGGCAGGCAGAAAACGTCCAGACCAATGGTTCTGGGGCTCTGGAGGCCAGTGGAGCTCTGTATAACTTCCAGGAAAAAGCGGGACAGGGAGACAGAGAAACTGTGGCAGAAGCACTGTGAATGAATCACAGTGACCATTGCCCATGCACTGGAGATGGTGGGAAACACCAGTGCCCATCCCCCCCTCGGGAAAGCAGCCTCGGTACAGTGTGGGTGGGGAGGGACTTGGAGGCCTTTCTCCCCAGGAATGGGTGTAGGGGGAAGTCATGTACTGATTATGGCTACTGATTTGTGAGTTGGGAACACTGGGTTCTGGTTGTGAATTGTGGTTCTAGTCTGCCCTGGGCAGTGTTCCACATGGACATTATTTTAACACTGCCCCTGTGAGGGGGTGGAGCCTGTGGAGGCTGAAAAATATACTCCTTCCTTAGAGCTGCAGGGAACAGTTTGCTGAACAGGACCACCTGCCAGGAAGGCCTAGAGAGCAGCCTAAGGAGCTGACAAAAAATGCTCTTTGGTGTCTTTCCTGACCCTCTCTCCATGGTCTTTTGGAACTGGTCCATGCCCATTTTGGGAGTCCCCAGTCCTGTTTTGATCAGTTAAACATAGCAATTGTAAAGATCTAGAATATGTTGAACCAAGTATCAAAGAAGAGCCTTAATTCAAAGCAAATCAACAATAAAATCCTGGATTAGAGAAAGAAACTGACCATCAGGGTAAACTCAGCACAATAATCAGATGGTTAGACATCAGCAAAACATTGCACTCATACTAAGAAACAGAAAGATATGGGTCAAAAGAACAAATTAAAATGTCAGAGGAGACACAGAATTTGGAATAACTTATCAAAGATGTTGAAATTCAAACAAATCTACTAAATCAATTCAGAGGTGAAGGAAAATATGTCTAGAGAGATATGGACATTAAGAAGACACTGGATAAACATAAAGAAGAATTTGAAAGCATGCAGAGAAAAAATAAGAGAACTTATGAGAATGAAAGTTATTACAGTTGAGATTAAAAATTACTAGAGGTGTCCACAGCAGATTTGAACAGGCAGAAGAAAGCAACAGCAAACTAGAAGACTGGACATCAAAATTACACAGAGAGTAGAACATATAGAAAAAAATGAGCAATGCTCTGACTTTAAAGCATTTAACAAAGCTACAGTGATCAAAATAGCATAGTACTGGCATAAAGATAGAAATACTGACCAACTGGAATTGAATTGAGAGTTCAGAAATAGACCCTCATATCTATGGCCAGCTGAAAATTGACAAGGCTGCTAAGCCCACCCAAGAAAGAATAGTTTCTTCAACAAATGGTGCTGGAAGAACTGGATATCCATATCCAAAATAATGAAAAAAGACCCTTACCTCATACTTACACAAAAATTAACTCAAAATGGGTTGAAGGCCTAAATATAAGAGCCAATATCGTAAAACTCCTAGAAGAAAATGTAGGGAAACATCTTCAAGATCTTGTGTTAGGCAATGGTTTCTTAGACTTTACACCCAAAGCATAAGCAACAAAATAAAAAATGTGTAAATGGTTTTCCTCAAAATTAAAGACATCTATACTTCAAAGGACTTTGTCAAATGTGAAAAGGCAGCCTATGCAATAGGAGAAAATATATGACAACCACATATCCAATAAAGGATTAATTTCTAGAATATATAAAGAAATTCTACAACTCCACAATATAAATAAAAAGACAAACAACCCAATTTATAAACTGGACAAAAGACTTGAATAGTGATTTTTCTCAAGAGGCAATACAAATGGCCAAAAAGCACATGAGAACATGCTCAACATCATTAGCTATTACGGAAGTGTAAATCAAAACCACAAGGAGATATAATTTCACACCTACTAGGATGGCCAGTATTGAAAAAAGCAGAAAGCTACAAATGCTGGAGAGGATGTGGAGAAAGAGGAGCACTCATTCATTGCTGATGTGAATGTAAAATGGTGCAGCCAATTTGGAAGACGCCTTGGCATTTCTTCAGGGAGCTAAGTATAGAATTGCCATAAGATCCGGCAATCCCACTACTAGGTATATACCTAGAAGAATTGGAAGCAGGGACACAAATAGACATTCACACACCAATGTTGATAGCTGCATTATTCACAACTGCCAAAAGATGGAAGCAACCCCAGTGTCCATCAACTAAGGAGTGGATAGGCAAAAGGTGGTATTATACTCAATGAAATATTATACAGCTGTAAGAAGGAATGAAATCCTGATGCAGTGACAACATGGATGAACCTGGAGGATATTATGTTGAGTGAAATAACCCAGACACAAAAGGATATATATTATATGATCTTACTAATCTGAACTAATTATAATAAGCAAACTCATAAGGTTAAAATCTGAAATATAGGTTGTCAGGAGATAGAATGGGGTTAGAGAATGGGGAGCTGGTGCTTAAATTATGCAGAATTTCTATTTAGGTTGATTGTAAATGTTTGGAAATGGATAGAGGTGTGTGCTGGTTTGAAAATATGTACCCCAGAAAAGCCGTGTTTTAATCACAATTCAATTTTGTGGGAGCAACCGTTTGCTTTAATCCTGATTTAGTACTGTAGGTTGGAATCTTTTAATTAGGTGATCTCCATGGAGATGTGACACACCCAATTGTGGGTGTGACCTTTTGATAACATGGAGATGTGACTCCACCCATTCCAGGTGGGTCTTGATTAGTTTACTGGAATCCTTTAAATGAGGAAACATTTCGGAGAAAAGTCGGAAACAACAGAAACCTCAAAGCTGACAGAAACTTCAGAGCAGAGCTGACACAGATGCCAACACTTGGAGAGGCTTTGGAGATGCTTGGAGCCCAGCAGACATTGTCTTGAGATGTTAAGCAAACCAGAACATGGAGAGAGCCAAGGGAAGCCAAGAGATGAAAGCCAGTCCTGGAGAAGCAGTGATTAACCCCCACAGGAATAGAGGCTGAAAGCAACAGAGCCCAGGAGCAAGGGACCAGCAAATACTAGCCACGTGACTATTCATTGGACAGAGGTGTTCCTGACCCATTGGCCTTCCTTGAATTAAGTTATCTTTCCCTGGATGCCTTAGCTTGGAAACTTTTATAGGCTTGGAACTATAAACTTGTAACTTATTAAATTCCCTTTTTTAAAAGCAGTTACAGTTCTGTTCTGACATATTGCATTACGGCAGCTTACAGACTAACACATGGTGTTAATAGTACATTACTGTGAGTGTATTAACAGTGCTGATTTACATATGTGAATGCAGGTGAAGGGGTAATTTTACGTCATGTATGTTACTACAAGGAAAGCTAGAAGATAAAACATGGGACTTATAACGTAGTGAACCCTTGTGGCAGGCGATGTCTGTGGTGAATAGTACAAATATAAGAATGTTCTTTCATGAACTATAATGAATGTATGTCACTATTACAAAGTGTTAATAATAAGGAAACATATGGGAAAAATACACCTAATCAAGCTCTGAACTATAGTTAGTAATGTGTTAGTATTTTTTAAAAAATACAGATACATTGTAGAGACATTTAGATTAGTGGTTAAGTAGGGCTGGGGAAAGATAGAGGGAGTGAGAGGTGACTGCAAAGGAGTTTTCTTTTTGGGGTAATGAAAATGTTCTAAAGTTGATTATGGTGATGAATACACAACTCTGTGATTATACTAAAAGCCACTGATTTAACACATTGAATGGATTGTATGGTATGTGAATATATCTAAATAAAACTGCCAAAAAAATGAAGTATTTCCTGATTTGGACTTTGGGATTAGATAAAATAGTATATAAAACATGTAGATGGATTTTTTTTCCCATTTTTAATACTGACAGCCCAGATAAAAAGGGAGACTGCAGTGAACTTTGTAACAATGGCAGAACGTGAAGATTAATTAACAGACTCCATCTCTTTTTTCCCTGCCAAGTCAAAAATGTGGGTGACACATGTGCCCCCTTTCTGTACTTACACTGATTTATGGAACATTCAGCCCATTAGGTGGAGGCATCTTTTAGCAACCTGGCTCGTCTGTCCCAGTATGACTATTTATAGGTTACTTTGTTCCAACAAACCACTTTCATTCTAACTCCTTCATCTGAAATGGTTGGAATTGAACTATTTCCATTATCCAAAAAGGTGCAGTAAGCCAGATCTTTTTTACAGTTGGAAGTCATTAATATCATTAGGTTGAAGTGATTTAATGTGGCACATTAGGGAAGAATGCACTACAGATTTTAGTGTCACAGAAACAAATTGGATATAGATATGATGCAGTAAGACATAGAACTTTGATGGGCTGAAATGTTCAAAATGAAACTACAAAAGAATACAGAAGCATACGGCATTCACCCCAACCAGACATGACCCGCATTAGATTCCCTGTTGCCTCCTGAATAAGGCTAAGTGAGCTGGCGTTTCAGGCTTTCCATGATTTGACTCAAACACTCTCTCCTGCCCCATTTCCCTCTAATACCCTCCATCCACAGCAACACTCAATTGTACCATACTTCCAACTTTGGTCTACGTTTTCCCACATTTCATGTGTCCACGTCTTTATTCATGCTCTATCTTTGGCTGAAGTGTCCTTGTGTTATCTTACAATGGGCTCTTGTGCCCTTTAACAATATCCTGCTCATTTTCCAAGGCCCAGATCAAACATCACCTCCTCCAGGCAGTTTTCTCTGCTTTTCCCTCAGTTGTAATGAACACTACCCGGCACTTTCAGAAATAATTACCTAAACTTCCTTTAGTAGGTATTCATTCTACCTAGTATTATGGTTTGCTATTTTTAATATACGTCTTTCTCATTAGATTTTAAATTGCCTAAGGACAGATAAATTTTGTTTATCTTGGAATGCTCCTTATTCCTCAGCATCTATAACAGCAGCTAGCACGTGGTATATATTCAATAAATATTTGTTTCACGAATGGAAGAATGATGTGATTTCTCTCCCATATTACTGTCTTCCTAAAAGAGGATAGAAAAACAATAGTTTAGTTGGACTGCCAAATTTGAATAATTTCGGTAAAATTGTTAGTAATTTTATGTTTTAGTGGATTAATTTTAAATTAAAAAATGAAAAAGGGCTTTATTTTCAACACCAAGTGCATTCCTGTTTTAATCTTAAATGCAAGCTCTGCTTTCAGAAATCTGACCTTTCTCTTCTATAATATTTTTCACTTGTCCCTTTTCAAACAATATCTCTCAGCATTTTGATTAAATAGAAAGTTAAGTATTTAACTGAAAGAACAGAGGTTTCCTATTCAACTATCTCTTAGGGAATGCTTAAAGGATGGTGCAGTCCTGCATTTGTGGCTGGTACCCATTTAAACAGATCACTGAAACTGTCCTTCCTCTCCAGGTACTTTTAATGGAGAGGACGGTTCTCATTTCTTGATGCCATCAAGTGAGGTAGACTATCCCTCTAGGGGGAGTGGATATTCACTGTCTGATCAGGACACTGTCCACTGTTTTATGCCCAAAGCAACATCAAATCAGCCTACTGCAGTAAAGACGTATCAGTGGGCTAAGCAGTATTGAGATATTTTTTGCCCACTTGATGGAAAAAGTAGGTTAGGTTCCTTTTTTTTTTCCTGTGTGCTGCTGGATATTTTTCATTTACCCCTCCAGATCTACTCTCTACCCTTTTCTACTCTGCTTTGTGCCCCCAGGAGATTGCCCTGAAGGAATGACATCAATGCACTCCTATGCCCTTGGTTCCAATGGGCAGGAGATTGGAGGATGGAAGGAGCAGAAGGTTGGGGAATCTGTTCACTTAGCTCCTTCTCTGTGGCTGTGTCCCTCCATTGCATATTACATTTTCTGTCAGGTAGTCTGCAACAGAGCCTCTGTCTTGAGTTCTGGAAACACTTCCTTCAATCATCCCTTCAGGCCTAGTGGTGGTGCTAGACTCCATCTTAAGTAGTCCCTATCCTTGGGGTATCCCTACACTCTACACCTCGTGCAAATGACTTCAGTAACTTTCAACATTAACTTCAATACGATTCTAACTCTAACTACCCAGATGAGGACAGATACCATGGATTAAGGGCACAATGCTCTACATGATTGCTGTCCAGACACCAGCCGCAAGTTCAGAGGTTCCTGAGCCGCCTGCACTTCTAACCAACTGAGCACAAACAAAGTCAGGGGTTCCCGCTGACCCCTTAAGTTAAGTGATTCATTAAAACAATTCACAGAACTCAGTAAAGTGCTATAATTGTGATTATAGTTTTATTATAACAAAAATATATATACAAATCAGAACAAATCCAAATAAGAGACTCATAGGGCAAGATCTGGGAGGGTCTCAAATGCAAATCTTCCATGTCGTCTCCATGTGGAGTCAGAGCACATGACCCTCCCCACACATCAATGGGCATTATCAGTCACGGAAGCTCTCTCAAGTTTCAGTGCCCAAGAAATTTTTAGGAGTTTCATTACATAAGCAAGATTGATGGAATCAATGTCCACGTGGTTGAGCTCGATCCCTAGTGCCCCTCCTCTCCCTGGAGGTTGGGGAGTTCAAGTTGGTATGACATAGCTCAAAGCCCAAACCCTGAGTCATCTCTGCAACATAAAATGTTCAAGTGTAGTCTGGGGTCCACTGTGTATAACAAAAGATATTCCTGTCATAAGAAATTCCAAATAGTTAGAGGATGTCTCCCAAGAACTAGGGACAAAGACCAGCCAAGTTCTTTACTATGTATCTTGTATATAATACCTTGGTCCTCTGATGGTCAGTGAAGATGGGCATCTTTTTCCTGTCAGGACCTGACAATCACTGCACCATAGAAGGAGACCCTGAATTGCCCCAGATTTGATTTTGTTTATGAATCTCCTTCCCTTTGTAAAAAAACTTGGTCCCCAAGCCCTCCATGAGATATTGGCTAGTAGATGAGAGAAGGAACCGAATGCCTGACGTTTTCTGCTTGGCATGCCCTTCTATCAATCCTTGTAAGGAACATCTTGACACTAACACAAATCCATGCAAAACAATTGAGAGAGGATTTTAAAATAAAAAGAAATGGTAGATACTTCTAGAAAGGCCCTCAGAAATTGTCAGGTTGCTTAGTGTCCTAGTGAGTGGGCTTTGCCTGCTTCATACCCAGAGCCCATTCTAAGGACAGCTTCCACATCTACAACATAACATCTTTATATTACAAAAGGAAGCTTGGAATGGTTCCTTTTTGTAAATCCATAGTCATGATATAGCCCTCTCAATACTGTGAACCCAATGATTCCTTATACTGTGTTACCATGATCACAAGGGATTGGATTAGGGATTGGAATTTCTACCAAAACAGCCCTCCATAGCAGCCAAATGGGAGAGCCATAGTTTACTGGGGGTTCCACATGAATGGCGACTTGTGGGTGCAGTCAGCTTCTTTGTTCTTGGGGAATTTGAACAGGAAATGTAAAATTAGTAGTGTGCAGCCTTGGAAGCAGTGGAAGCAGAGACCAAGTAACTGAGTCACCATATGTTGGATCACCAAAATAAGAAAAAACAACTCCATCTGCTGAAGGAGGCCATAAGAAGGCAGGGTCACCAGAATGAATGATTTTCCTAATGACTTTCCTGTTTCAATTGGGCCCTTTCCAAGTGATAGCCCTAGGTGGCTTAGGATTAAGTAGCTTCAAGTCTAAGAAAAAGAGAGAGGCTCTCTTTTCCAATTAAAGTCTTAGGATTGAGTGTCGCTATGTTGACATGGGTCATATGACCATCCCCAAGTCAATCCCTATGACCTGGGAAATGGAACATACTCATTTACTGGGCTGGTCACCTACCTCTTTCAGGTGCTTGGAAGTGGGCTCTATCCTACTTGAACCATAGTGTGCTATTATCAGAAGGAAGAAAGGATGATGGACTAGCCAGGAGAACTGATCCATGTCATCTAAGTATCTCTCAGTTTCTTACTCCCTGAAAGAGGCCAGTGAGCTATTCAGAGAAGCATTCTCTGTTTTCTCTATTGTGTGTTTGACATGTAGTCCCATAGCTACAATCTGAAAACTTCCAGTGACAGCAAGCTTACAAAATCTCAAGGTAGGTATCCTGATCTGCTGTTGTTGAGCTGTCTACGTTGTTAGACAGTCTTTCCTACAATTAGCCACAATCTGCCTGTTGCCAGTTCTTCTTGGTCCCTTTTCAGTCCTATGCAAGAGCCCTCCCCATCCATCCTCCACAGCTAGATTTCATCTCTCAGAAGACAGTGAAGATTGATTACAGACTAATTAAAATCAGGCAGCCATTTGTTAGAAAGAACATATTTTCCCATTTACCTACATGTAGCATTAAATAACTCACTCCCACTCCATTAAAAGAAAAAGCCCCAAGCCAAAAACATTAGGAATCTAAACAACCTCTCTTCCCTTCCCCCACAGAAAGCTTTTATAACAAACAACCACATTGCCATAAATAATGTGCTGTGCAGTTGAATGAGCCAGAGCTGGGTCTAAATAATGAGGTTAGCGGTGGAGTGGCAAATTCCCCTCTAGATGCACAACACAACAGTGGCTGATAAAGGCGATGCAATCTGACAAGCAGGGAAATGGAATGACTGATTCCAATTGATTTTTGTTTAATGAGATCTCACTTTAAAATGTCACTTAAAGAGTTACAGATGGGTTAATTGATCTGTAAGTGAACCTAGCACAGAAACACCTAGGGTAGAAACCAAAGTACACTATTGGGATCTACTGACTCAGTGTGGTGCACAAACCATCCATTTCCCTGCAGCTAGGGCTTTAGCCCGAGGCTCAAAGCAAGATTTCCAGTTGCAAAAAGACAATGCCCCAGCCATTATCTCTGGGCATCTTGCTCTCCTGGACCTCCAGATTCTTCAGATTCCTTACTGTAAGAGACCTGAGTCTTGTCCTCTGATAGAGGCAGGGAGACGTCCTAACCTGATAAAATCAGGCCCCTTTAAATCCAGCTGACTACTGGGGACATTGGAGGCTCTGCGTATACCCTTAGAAGGTGTGAGGTCAGAGGTCACAGCATTAGACCCTGAGCTCACTGGAGCCTTCTACGTCCTGCAAATGTCTAACAATGGGCAGAAAAAGGAGTCTCCTGTGACCATCTTCATCTTGTTCTAAAGCCCTAGCTCTGCAAAGGCCTAAAGAAGCCAAAACCCTAAAACTTACTGTTTAAAGGCAACTCAATCTTTACTTAAACAGCAGCTTTGGGTAAATATTACGTAAATTCAAATTTCCCACTCCCTATTGGAATTGATCTTCAAGCCATCCATTGCATTCTTGTAACCCCCCTTCAGTTGCCCATTGCTCCACCTGGTCTCAGGATGTCGCAGGTGTCCTGCCAGGTCTTTGGGGACATTCCGCTGCACCCAGGATCTTCGAATGCAAATCTTGCACTGCCTCAGTATCCAGGTCTCTCCAACCTGTGAGCTTCCCTGATGCCTTGGTGGCCCTGGTGATGGTTGGCTTCTTTGTCATTCTCGTTCCATAGTTTGGACAACTCTGTGGCTGCCGCTGGCATCACCCTCAGTCATGGCTACTCTCCATTCCTGCACTGCAGGCAATATGGACCTTCTCTGAGCTGTCCTTGACTCTCCCTCAACCTACTTAGGGGTCTAGTGTCTCAGCCCTGTTTCCCAAGCCCATTCCATGGAGGATTCACAGATCCTTCTGGGGAGCTCTCACAGCCACTATCCACATTGTTCTTTCTGATTCTGTCTTGAAATTTTCTCAGAAGTTCATTCCCTGACCTTTGACCTCTCTCTCCTATGGCTTGTAATACATTCTTTGCTCAGATCTCCAACCTTTGTTTCTGATATGGATAGGGAAGAGTGGGGACACAAGAACCAAATCTTCTCTCTCAGCAAAATCATGTTTTTCTCGTTTTGTTTTGTAACAGATTTATTGAGGTATAAATTACATACCATAAAATTCACCCACTGTTAAAATTCAATGATTTTAGTAAATTTATAGAAGTATACAACCATCATCAAAATTCAATTTTAGAAAGATTTCCATAACCTCAAAAAGTTCCCTCGTGCCTGTTTGCAGTTCATTCCTGTTCCCACTCAGCCATAGGCAGCCACTGATTTGCTTTCCATCTCTATAAATGTGCCTTTTTCTAGATGTGGCATAAAAATAGAATTATATAATGTGTAGACTTTTGCTGCCTAGCTTCTTTTACTTAGCATAATGTTTTTTGAGGATCATCCATGTTGTATCATGTATAAGTAGTTTGTTCCTTTTCCATTACATTTTATATTTCATTATATTTTATGTAATCCATTATATTTTATTTATTTGCCATTGGATGAGCATTTGGTTAGTTTCCTGGCTTGGGCTGTTATGAATAATATTATAAAGATTCATTACATGTCTTTGCCTGGCATATGTTTCAAACCTAGAAGTGTAATCACTGGGTCATATGGTAAATTTGTGTTTGACTTTTTAATCAATTGTCAAACTATTTTCCAGAGTGGTTGTTCCATTTTACATTCCTACCAGAAATGTTTGGGGGTCCCAGTTTCTCTATATCTTCACCAACTCTTGGTAATGAATGGCCTTTTTATTACAGCCATTCTGGTGGGTGTGTAGAAATATCTTATTTTGCTTTAATTTGCATTTCCTTATTGGCTAATGAGGATGAGCATCTTTCTGTGTACTTATTAGCCATTTGTATATGCACTTTAGTGAAATTTCTCTTCAAATTTTCACTTTTCAATTGGGTTATTTGTCTTATTGAGTTATATGTTCTTTATATATCCCAGTGTTTTAGTCTGCCAAAGCTGCCAGAATGCAGCACACCAGAGATGGATTGGCTTTTAATAAAAGAGGATTTATTTAGTTAAAAACATATGGTTCTTCAGAGGAAAAGCAGCTAACTTTCATCTGAGGTTCTTTCTTACGCGGGCAATCTCTGCTGACCTTCTCTCCAGGCCTCTGGGTTCCAACAGCTTTCCCCAGGATGATTCCTTTCTACATCTCCAAAGACCTGGGCTGAGCTGCAAGTGCTGATATGAGGTATGCTGAGCTGCTTGAGCAGTGCTGCATTGAGCTCTATCATTTAAGCATCCAGACAATTAAATCAAACATCATTCATTACAGCAGGCACGCCTCCTAGCCAACTGCAGATGTAATCAGCGACAGATGAGGTTCACATACCATTGGCTCATGTCTACAGCCACAGAACTAGGCCCCTTTACCTGGCCAAGTTGATGCCTAAACCTAACTACCATACCCAGAAATGAGTTTTTTGTCAGATATATAAATTATAAATGTTTATTTTTACAAGTCTGTGGTTATTTTTTTTTCATTTACTTAATGATATCTTTTTAAATGAATTTTTTTTTAATTTTAAGGAAGACCAATTAATTATTTTTCTTTTATAGATTGTACATTTTCTGTCATATTTTTGCCAAATCCAAGGTCACAGAGATACTCCTATGTCTTGTGCTTGATGTTTTAGGATTTTAACTTTTAAATTTAGACCTAGGATCTATTTTGAGTTGATTTTTGTATATGATATGAGAAAATCTTTTAAAATATATTTTGTTTTGTTTTTGCATGTGGATATCCAATGGTTCCAGCATCATTTGTTGAAAAAATGATCTTTTCCATTAAATTGTCTTGGCACCTTTATCAAAACTCAATTGACTCTAAATGTAAGGATTTATTTCTGTACTCTCAGTTCAGCTCCATTGAATTATATGTCTATCCAACAGAACACTCTCTTGATTACTGTAGCTTTGAAGTGAATTTTGAAATGGGATAGTGTAAGTCCTCTAACTTTGTTCTTCCTTTGCAAAGTTGTTTTAGCTATTTAATTCTTTGAATTTCTGTATACATTTTAGAATCAGCTTGTCAATTTTTATAATAAGGCCTGCTAGAATTTTCATAGGGATTGCCTTGAGTTTCTAAATCAGTTTGGGAAAAACTGCCCCCTTGACAATGTTAAATATTCCAATTCATGAATATGAATGTTGCTTAGATCATTTTTAAACTTTTCAGTAATGTTTTCTAGTTTTCAGTATATGTGACTTGTAATTCTTTTGCTAAATTTATTTATAAGTATTTTATTCTTTTTGATGTTATGAATAAAATTATTTTCTTAATTTCATTTTAGATAGTTCATTGGTAGTATATAGAAAATATAATTGATTTTTATTTATTGAACTTACACTCTACAACTGTGTTAAACTCATTTATTAGTTCTAGTAGTGTGATGGATGTCTTGGGATTTTCCATTTACAGGAACATCTCATCTGTGAATTAAAGGTGGTTTCACTTCTAACTTGCTGTATTAGCTAGGGTTCTCTAGAGAAATGAATCAGCAGGAGATAGCTGTAAATATAAAGTTTGTAAAAGTGTCCCACATAACTGTGGGGATGTAGAGTCCAAGGTCTGTAGGGCAGGCCACAAGCTGGCAGCTCTAATAAAGGTCCACAATAAACTCTCAGGAGAGGCTGGCTGGAGGAAGCAGGAGGAGTGATGGTTTCTTATGAATCCTCCTTAAAGCCCTTCTGGTGATTATATTAAGCATCACTCATTGCAGAAGACACTCCCCCTAGCTGATTGCAAATGCAATCAATTGTGGATGCAGCCAACGCGATCATGATTTAAGTCCATGAAATATCCTCATAGGAACAGAAAAGCCAGTGCTTGCCTGACTAAACAACCCGGCCAAGTTGACACATGAACCTGACCACAACACTTGCTAACCCGTGTATCTTTAATTTTCTTTTATTTTTCTTATGCCTTAATTAGGACTTCTTGTATGATATTGAATAACAGTGGCAAAAATGGACATTCATGTCTTGTTGCTGATCTTAGGGGGAACTCATTCAGTCTTAACTAATAAGTAAGATGTTAAATGTGAGTTATTTGTAGGTACAATTTAAAGGTTGAGAAATTTCCCTTCTATTCCTTGTTTGTGAAGAGTTTTTATCATGAATGAGTTTTGGATTTTTTCAAATGCTTTTTATACATTTATAGAAATATGTTGTTTTTCTTTACTCTTTTAATATGGTATGTTACATTAACTTTACCTTTGATGCTAATCCAACCAATAGGTCCTGGCCCATAGTCTTTTTGAAATGTTGCTGGATTCAATTTTCTTATTTTTTTTTTAGCATTTTTTATTGTGAAATATAACATATATACAATGTTCAAAACACATTGTAACAAATAGTTATAGAACAGATTTCAAAATTTAGTATGGGTTATGGTTCCACAATTTCAGGTTTTTCCTTTTAGCTGCTCCAAGACATTGGTGATGAAAAGATACATCAATATAATGGTTCATCAGTCATGCTCATTTGTTAAATCCTATCTTCTCTGTCATAACTCATACTTCTTCTTCTTCAATCCTTCTCCAATCTTTAGGGGTACCTGGGTATTCTAGTTTGAAAGCTGATGGAATGCAATATATCAGAAACAGAATGGCTTTTTAAAAAGGGGAATTTATTAAGTTGCAAGTTTACAGTTCTAAGGCAGTGAAAATGTCCAAAATAAGGCAAAGCTATAAAAATGTCCAAATTAAGACATCCAGGGAAAGATACCTTAACTCCAAAGAAAGGGCTAATGAAGTTTGGGGCTTCTCTCTCAGCTGGAAGGGCACATGGTGCCATCTGCAAGCTTCCCTCCAAGCTTCATCAGTGGCTTCCCTGGAACTCTGTCCGTTCCATTGTCTCTATTCATTCTGTTGGTTCTGATGGCTCCAAAGCATTTTCCAAAATGGTTCCTTCTTAAAGGGTTCCAGTAAGCAACCCCATCTTGAATGGATGGAGACACATCTCCATGGAAACCATCTAATCAAAAGTTACCACCCACAGTTGGCTGGTCATATTGCCATAGAAACAATAAAAAAAAAAAAAAAAACTCCTATCCAGCAATATTGAATGAGGACTAAAGAACGTGCTTTTCTGGGGTACATAATAGCTTCAAACCAGCACATTGGGCTATGCTCATTCTAACTTGTTCATGTTAAAAGGGGTATCAACATTGTGGGTTAGGAGGATGAACTAGTTGATATTCTTGGAGAGGCTAACCACTTGGTTTCAGGTCTTATCTGGCCTAGGAACCATCTAGAGATCATAGGTTTCTGGAAAGTTGACCTAGTACATGAAACTTTTATATAATCTCAGATAGAACCCTAGGTGTTCTTTAGGGTTAGCAGGAGTGGTGTTGGTTGAGGTTTGGCAAACTGTAGTAATTAGCAATAGCTAGCTAAAACTTGCATAACAGTAGCCTCCAGAATAGCCTCTTGACTCTATTTGAACTCTTTTAGCCACTGATACCTTATTTTGCTACATTTCTTTTCCCCCTTTTGGTTAGGAAGGCATTGTAGATACCACAGTGCTAGGGCCAGGCTCTTCCCTGGGAGTCGTGTCCCATGCTTCCAGGGAGACTTCACTACTGGATGGCCTGTCACATGCAGGGAGGAGGGCAATGACTTTACTTGCAGTTTGGCTTAGAGAAAAAGAAGCCACATCTGAACAGCAAAATAGGTTTTCTAGAAGTAATTCTTAGGTATAACTATAGGTAGGCTTAGCTTCTACACTCCAGAAATAAATTTCATAAGAGCAAGCCTCAAGATCAAGGGCTTGATTGATCTTGAGGCCTATTGATTTGGGAGTTCCTAATGTTTCTCCCGTAGGAAACAGTTCCATATTTTTTCTCCAGTCCCTCAGAGGACTTTGCCAGTACTTTTTAATTATTTTCCCAATGTACTCTGGGTTGTATCCATGTATTATAGTAAGCTATGCAGTATTTGTAATGCTGTCCTCATTCCCATTCTGGGCACCATGTGTTTGGGTTGTTTAAATGAGCTATCCAAACAGGTTGAGTCAGATTATGTGCTACAGAATATTTAGGTTTTGGACAAAATAAACTTCTCTTTGGTCTCATAGAGTAGGTGAAGTTCTAAAATACAAACAATATCATTGTTTACCCTGTATTCTGATTCACCTTAGTCCCAACCAGATCAGCTTTATTTTTATATCTGATTGAAGCCTGATCTCTTTTTGGGTTTCTTGAACAGTTGTAGGTAGCAAAGCTGACTTTTAGAGCTGCAGAACTCCAATCTCTGAGTCTTAGGTGTCACACAGGCAATTTTCTAATACTTTGTTAAGGAATGTTGTATTGCTATTCATGAAAGATAGTGGTTTGTAGTTCCTTTCTTGTGAGGTCTTTGTGTTGCTTTGGTATCAGAATAATATTGGTCTTAAAGTAGAGATGGGAATAGTTTCCTTCCTTAGTTTTAAAGAGCTGTGAAGTATTATTATTTCTTCTTTAAGTATTTAGGCCTGGCTTCTTTTTTTAAAATCAGAAATTTTAAATTCTGATTCCATTTCTTTACTTGGTACAGGTCTATTCAGAATTTTCTCTTTCCTCTTGAGACAGTTTTGGTAATTTGTGTTGTTTTAAGAATTACTCTTTTCATTTAAGTTTCTTAATTTCTTGGCATGATGTTGTTTACAGTATTTCCTTATGTGCTGGTTTGAAACAATTATGTACCCCAGAAAAGCCATGCTTTAATCCTGATCCAATCTTGTGGGGTCAGCTGTTTGTTTTAATCCTGATTCTATATTATAGGGTGGAAACTTTTTATTAGATTAACTTCATGGATATGTAACATGCCCACCTGTGGGCATGGCCTTTTGATTAGGTGGAAATGTGACTCCACATATTCATGGTGGGTCTTGATCAGCTTACTAGGGTCCTTTAAAGGGGGAAACATTTTAGAGAAATATCAGTTGCAGATGCTTAGAGAACAGTTGCTTCAGATCTGACAGAGACATGAATATTTGGTGTGCCCACAGAGAGAGCAGACGCCTAGACATGGGCAGAGCCCAACAAATGTCACCATATGCCTTCGCATGAAATGATAAGCAAACCAGAACCAAGAGCTGTGTCCCTGAGAAACTAAGTGAAATCTTAGAGAGAAATCACGGGCATCAGAAGCTGGAAGCCACAAATGGAAAACAAGGACCAGCAGACTCTGGCCACATGGCTTCTGAGACTGGCCTTCCTTGAGCCAACGTATCTTTCTCTGGATAACTTAGTTAGGACACATTTATGGACTTAGAACTATAAACTTGTAATAAATTCCCTTTATAAAAGTCATTCCATTTCTGGTTTATTGCTTTCTGGCAGCTTTAGCAAAGTAAGGTCAGTAGTGATGTCCTTTTTTTCATTCCTGATTTTGGAATCTCTCTCTCTCTTTTTTTTTTGTTCAGTCAGTACAGCTAAACATTTGATAACTTTGTTGACCTTTACAATGAACCAACTTTTGATTTCATTAATTTTATTTATTTTTCTTTCTATTTTGTTGGTTGTTCACTCTAATCCTCATTAATTTCCTTTTTCTGTATGGTTTTTGTTTAATTTGCACACCGTTTTATAGTCTCTTAACTAAGAAGCTTAGGATATTGATTTGTGTCCCTTCTACTTTAAGGACGTTGATGACATAGATGCCAGGTGTCATAAGGGACACAGCTATCAATTTTCCTCAAAGCCCTTTTAGTTGATTTCTACAAATTTTTGTATGTTATGGCTTCATTTTTATTCTGTTGAAAATATTTTCTAACTTTCCTTGCTATCCCTTCTCTGACCCACAAGTTATTATAAAGTGTTGTTTAATTTCCAAATATTTAAGGATTTCCCAGTTTTCTTTTGATTTTTGATTTCTAATTTAATTCCATTTATTTGGAGATTATACTTTGTATGATTTCAATCCTTTTAAATTTATTAAGACTTGTTTTATAGTCTGACATATGATTGATCCTGAAGAATAATCCATATGTATTACAAAGAATGTGTATTTTTTTTTCATTAGGTAGAGAGCTCTAGATCTGTGAGTTAAGCTGCAATGATTGATAGTTTTGTTCAAGTCTTCTATATCTTTGCCAATTTTTTATGCAGTTATTCTATTAGTTTTTGAGAGTAAGATATTGAAATCTCCAGCTATAATGATTTAATTGCCTGTTTTTCCTTTCAATTCCATCAATTTTTGTTTCAAGTAATTTGGAGCTCTGTCTTTACATTCATGCTCATTTACAATTTTCATATTTTACTCATTTATTAGCTCTTTTATCTTTACAAAATCTCTGTTATCTTTATCTTTGCTAATATTTCTGGTTTTAAAGGCTATTTTGTCTGGGCAATATAGCCAATGCAGCTCTCTTATGGTTACTGCTTATACAATTTGTCTTTTCCACCCTTTCGTTTTCAATGTATATATTTGAATCCAATATGTGTTTCTTATAGACAGCATATAGTTGGATTTTGCTTGTTCATCCAGTCTGGACAATCATTGTCTTTTATTTAGAGTGTTTATACCATTTATAGTTAATGTAATTACTGATTTAGTTGATTTACAATTACCATGCTGCTATTTGTTTTCTATATGTTTTTTTCTTTTTTGTTATTCTGTTCCTCCTTGAATGCTTTCCTTTGTTTTAAATAAATATTGCAATTCCTTTGTAATTTTTAAAAATTATTTTTTCTTTGAGTTATTTTTGTAGAGGTTGCTTTAGAGATTACAGTGTTCACTTTCATCTATCACAGTCTATTTCAGACAAATACTAACCCAATTCTGATAAAATGCTCCAATATAGTTCCATTCACACTCCCACCTTTGTATTACTATTGTCACATATATTACAGCTTTATATGTTGTAATCCCAATTTTAAAATTTTTGCTTTATATAAAGTTATATCTTTATATAAAGTTATATCTTTATATAAAAGAAAAGAATTGAAAAGAAATGAGAAAAATATGTATAGAGTCTTTTATATTAAGTTATATATTTACCATTTCTACTGCTCTTCATTTCTTACTATGATCCAAGTTACTGTCTGGTGCTGTTTCCTTTCAACCTAAATTACTTCCTTAAGTATTTATTTTTTGTAAATCAGGTCTGCTAGCAATGAATTCTCTCAGATTTTGTTTACCTGGGAATTTTTTTATGTTATCTTCATTTTGCAGGGTAATTTTGGTTGACAATTCCTTTTTTTCTTTCAGTACTTTGATTTTGTCATCCCACATGGCTTCCATTGCTTATTATGAGAAGTCAGCCATATTCATACTGATGCTTTTCTAAATGTGATGAGTTGCTTTTCTCTTGCTGATTTCAAAATTTTCTTTGTCTTTGTCTTTCAATCAATAGACTATGATGGGTCTACATATGGATCTCTTTGTATCTATCCTACTTGGGGCTCATTGAGTGTTATAGATGGGTAGGTAATTTTTTCATCTAATTTTGAAAGATAGCCACCATTTCTTCAAGTATTTGTTTTACTTCTTTCACACTCTCTTCCCCTTCTAGGATTCCCATTTACAAGTACATTGGTGTACTTCATATTGTCCTACAGGTCTTTGAGTCTCTACTCATTTTTTCTCTTTCTTTTCTTTTCTTTCTCTCTCTTTTTTCTTTTTTTTTTGGTCTTTCTTTCTATCTGTTTTTCAGACTGGATAATTTGTTGATCTACCTTCAAGTTTGTAGATTCTTCCTCCTGCCACTTCAAATCTGCAATTAAGCCTCTCCAGTGAATTTTTCCTTTCTTTTACTATTAACTTCAACTCAGGAATTTTCTTTTTCTTGTAAAATAACTTCTCTATTCTTAAGAAATTTTATTTCTTGCTTCATTTTTTCATACTTTCCTCTAATTCTTTAAACACAGCTTCCATCATTTCTTTGAAACTATTGTAGCAGATGCTTTAAAATCTTTGTCTGCTAAATCCAACTTAGAGAGTTTCTATTGCCTTTTTTTATGTATAATGTCATATATTCCTCTTTCTTTGTGTCATAATTTCTTGTTGAAAACTGGACATTTTGGATAATATATTGTGGCAACTCTTTATCTGATCATTTCTTACCCATTCTTGTTATCTGTTTATTTATTCAATTCTTTGTTTAATAAATTGGCTAGGATAAATCTACCTCTTTTATGGTGTACAATCAAGTAAAGATTCCATCCTTTGCTGATGGATCTATATGTTATTTGTGTGTATTCGAAGTTCAGGCCATTTTCAAGTTCCCCAGGTTTTATTTTAAACCAGTTCTTTCTATTCTTTAATGCTCATGTGCCATCATCAGGTACTCCTAGAATATATGAATAGGTTCGATTCTTTGGTCTCCACTGTGCATGTGTGCAGCTTCAGCCAAGTATATTCTTGCACCAAACTCAGGATATGGGAGCTGAGCTATTGACTCTCCATCACTGGTATGCCTCTGAGAAGTTACTTACACCAAATATAGGTGTTTTCCAGCATTCCAAATTAAATGAGCCTCCTTTGATCACAGTAGAGAAGCTGTCAGTCTTCCCTGCCCTGGAAGAACCTCCACAGTTCCTCAGCTTGTGGGGGAGTGGAATAGGGGCGTTCCTAGGCAAGAATATCAGATTTTCACTGCTTTGTACCCAAGCTTCAGCAGATTTTCAAGCATAAATGTTTTTGTATCACTTTGGTCCATATCCAGAGTGGTATAACGATTATTTTGTCAACTTTGTCCATTTTAGATGCTTTTTGGAGGGAAGAACTTACCAATATCTTTACTAGACCATACCAGAAGTCCCATGTCCAATGTTATGTTATGTAATTAGCTATAGACTTAAAGCATCCAACTTTGAAACTCATATCTCATCAAACACTTTTTATTCCAGAGAGGTCTTCATCTTCCCCTGTTAAGTGAAGAATTCTTTTGATATAATAACCACAGACATCGTGATTTATGGGAAATTAAACTGAATTGTTATAATATTTTTTTAATTTTATAGGCTGGTCCACTTTGACCTCAGTGACCACTCAACTGAATCACTGTCTTAAACTGTCCAGAATCCAACTGTCCTCCAGCATTCATTTGGATTGAGTGTCTTTCTTTGCTTCTTGACTTCATCATGATTTCCATGACTGGAATTCTCTATTTTCATAACCAAACCTGGAACCCACATTCCAATAGAATCACTCTCTATTTTTTTTTCCCCATGGGCAGGTACTGGGAATCAAACCTGGGTCTCCGGCCTGGCAGGCAAGAACTCTGCCTGCTGAGCCACCGTGGCCTGCCCTAGAATCTCTTTTTAAAATACAATTTTATTGAAATCTATTTAGGCACCATGCAAACTATCCAAAGTATACAATTATTGGCTCAGAGTATCATCATATGTTTGTGCATACACCCCCATGATCAATTTTAGTACATTTGTTACCACAGAACAGAAAAATAAAAAAGAAAACCCAAATATTCCTATACCCCCTAGCCCCCTATTATTGACCCATAGTATTAGTATGGTACATTTGTTACTGTTGATGAAAGAACATTAAAATATTTCTGTTAACTATAATTCACAGTTTGCAATAGGTAAATTCTCCCACATACCCCTCTATTATTAACTCCTCGTAATAGTGTCAAACCTTTGTTCTAGTTCCTGAAAGAACTTTTTATATTTGTACAATTAATCACAAACTTTGTGCACCACAAGATTCACTGTCTTATACATTCCCATGTTTTAACCTCCAACTTCCCTTCTGGTGACATACATGACTCTAAACTTCTCCTTCCACTACATTGACACATCACTCAGCACTCTAAATCATTCTCATGATAACATGCTACTGCCACCTCTATCCATTTCCAGATACTAAATTCAACCAAGTTTAACATTCTGCACATATTAAGCAACTGATCTCCATTCTTTAGCTTCATTCTATAACCTGGTAACCTATAGTCTATATTTTATGTTTATGAGTTTACAGCTTATAATTTGTTCCTATTGGTGAGATCATACACTATTTGTCCCTTTGTGTCTGACTTAGTCCACTTAATATAATGTCCTCAAGGTTCATTCATGTTGTTCCTTGCTTGAGGATTTCATTCCTTTCTTATTGCTGAATAATATTCCATGATATGTCATATATACATAGATAGATAGATACATATAGATATAGATATATCACATTATGTCTATCCATTTATTTGTTGATGGACATGGATTGTTTTCATCTTTTGGCAATTATGAATAATGCCATTATGAACATTGGTGTGCAAATGTCTGTTTCCATCCCTGTTTTAACATCTTCTGGGCATATCCCGAATAGTGAGATTTCTGGGTAGTACAGCAACTCTATATTTAGCTTCCTGAGGTACTGTCAAACTATCCTCCAATAAATCTTGAGTATTTCAAGTCTTGGGTCTTCTAACACTGTGACAACCAGATTCCAACATTTACCTCTGCTGATGTGATGGTTCAAGCCTTCACTGATAAGAAAGACATTCATTAAAAATGTGGGATTCTTTTGATCAGTAAAATGGTAAAAAAAATAATAATAATAAAAATAAAAATAATAATAATAATAATAATAATAATCTCACCATTTCCTAGGGTTTCTAATTGCCTTGCTATTTCCCCCATAATTTTGCATACTTCTTAGCTTCCATCATACAAGTCTCATTGCTACTTCTTTCCAAGTTGTCCATGTGCCATTGTCTTACCACCCCTGGGATACTGCCCCTCCTAGAGAGGCTCTCTGGTTCAACAAGCAATTGAATTCCATTTTCATTAAGGGTGTGGTGACTGGTGATTCTTTCATTTTGATTCTGATGCTCTGTGTCTGAGCCAATACTGGTGTCTCTGGGCAAAGAGCCTCTAGGTGGGACCGGGCAAGTAAGAACTGGGGACTCTCGTGCTCTGGGCTAGGCAATATCCCCATATGTTCTGAGGCTCCTTTGTTGTATCTTTAGTTTTGTTCCTGTGTTATACCAGACAGAAAGTCTAGTTCACTGCTGTTCCTTTCACTATTATTCCCCAGCTTACTCCCATTTGACTCATCCTTTCCCCAAACTGACTGTGGTGGTTGAATGGTGGCCCCCCTCCCACCAAAAGATATGCCATATCCTAATCTCTAGAACCTGTGAATGTGACCTAATTTGGGGGGGAAAGTGTCTTCAACAGATGTAATTAATTAGGGATGTTGAAGTGAGACCAGTCTGGATTATCCAGGTGGGCATTAAATCCAATGACAAGTGTCCTGATAAGAGACAGGAGAGAAGATACAGATACATAGAGAAGACCACATGAAGAGATTGGAGTGATGCAGCCACAAGGAATGCTGACGGCCACCAGAAGTTGGAAAAGGCAAGGAATGGATTGTTCCCTAGAATCTTTAGAGAGAGTTTGGCCCTACAGACACCTTAATTTCAATACTCTACCTCCAGAACTGTGAGAGAATAAATTTCTATTGTTTTAAGTCACCTAGCTTGTAGTAATTTGTTATGGAAGTCCTAAGAAACTAATAACACTGACAGTTTCCTGAAACCATCTCCCGATAGAATTTAGTCAGCAGATTAAGGTTAAGCTTGTGTCTGTCTTCAAATCTTCCCCTGTATTTGCTTTCAGCTAAAATTCTTTCCATTTCCAGTCCCTTTATCTTTCCTAATCTTTTGTCAATATTCCCAACATCTGCACAGAAATACCATATTGCATCGCTCCCTTTTCTCACTTCATCACCATAAATCTGTATAAAATACATATAGGAGGAAGGGCAAAGGAGGAAAGCAGAGTACTAGGAACAAACCAAAAATATTAAAGCTTTTGCAAAAATTTTAACAAGCAGAGTCCCACCCTGTTCCGGCACTGTCCCAGTTTACATTGCATTGTGAACACTTTCTACCAGAACTGGCAGGTTTAAATCTTTTGATTCAATCAATAAAAATTGGTAAGTACTGGCTGGGCCATGGTAGCTCAGCAGGCAGAATTCTTGCCCGCCATGTTGGAGACCTGGGTTCGATTCCCAGTGCCTGCCCATGTTAAAAAAAAAAAAAATTAATAAAGTACCTCCTGCACCAGCTGTTAAGGAGATAAACCCTTTTTTACAAGGAGCTCATAACTCATATTAACTTGATTGCACATTCTCATCCCTTTAGTAGAGGCCCAAAATAAGGAGGGTCAATCAGGCTTAAGTTGCTAGAAACTCATAGAGTCACTACTACCAGAGATTCCTTCAATATTCAATATTCTCGGTGCATCAGACCACTCCATGCCCAATTCCCCAGTAGGAGTCCGTATCAGATCCACAGAGTCTAATAAACAGTGATTTGACATGCTGAATTCTTCTCCATGTCAGCATTCAAATCTCGGTGGTCTGATCCTGGATAATGTTTGTGAAAAGGTAAGCTGAGTCCACTTACTATCCCACAGTACTGGGTGCTATGAGAGAATTAGGAACAAGTCCTTAGTCTTCCCTTCAGGGTGAGTATACGTACAGGCTCTTCATCACTTCGAGTAGCATTTCTTTTCTTCTAGGCATCGCTTTTTTATTCCAAGGTACAAAAGTAATATATACGCACAGCAGAAAATCATATACTAGCAAAACAAAGGAAATAAAATTTACCATATTCTCACTACCCAAAGGTAACCACTGATAATGTTTGAGTATACGGTATATCCCTTTTTTTTTACCTGCAGAGATAGATGATGTTTACTTTTGTCAAAATAGGTTCGTACCATACGTTATTTTGTGAACTGCCTTTTTCAGTTCACATTGCATTGTGAACACTTTTTCTATCAGAATGATGCAGCAGAAGCATCATTCTTCCATCTGCAGGTTTTACTCTATGGCTGGCTGATTCCAGCAGACGCCTATAGGGCTTCCTGCGTTGAGTCTCTTATGGCCCCAGGTCACCCCATTCCTGGCTGCCAGATCGATCTTCCTAATACACTATTCCTCACCCAGGACCAGCATCCTTGACGAATTTTCTATCTTCTACCTCCACCAACTGTCAGAAGTGGGGAGCCCTCTCTCATCTTTTATTCCATGCCCTCCTGAACACAATCCAAATTGATTTACATGGCATTGTTTCATGTCACTTATCACATCAATCCTTTTTTAAAAATAAAGTGTTCCTCACTGTCTTCTCCCCCTCTATGTGGGACATGATTCCCAGGGGTGTAAACCTCCCTGGCAACGTGGGGCAGAAATCCTAGGATGAGCTGGGACTCAGCATCAAGGGACTGAGAAAACCTTCTCGACCAAAAGGGGGAAGAGAGAAATGAGACAAAATAAAGGATTAGTGGCTGAGAGATTTCAAATAGAGTTGAGAGATTATCCTGGAGGTTATTCTTGCATATTATATAGGTATCCCTTTTTTAGTTTATGGGTATTAGAGTGGTTAGAGGGAAGTATCTGAAAATGTAGAGCCGGATTCCAGTAGCCATGTTCCTTGAAGATGACTGCATAATGATATAGCTTTTTCCATGTGACTGTGTGATTGTGAAAACCTTGTGTCTGATGCTCCTTTTATCTATGGTATGGACAGATGAGTAAAAAATATGGATACGAAATAATAGGGGGACCAAATGTTAAAACAAATTCAGTAGATTTCTGAAGAGATGCAAATGTTCAAAAAAATTATCGTGGTGATGAATACACAACAACGTAATGATACTGTGAGCCTTTGATCATAACGTCAAGAATGTTTGTATGTCAAGAATGTTTGTATGATTGTGTGTTGTTTACAATACAAATGAAAATAATAATAATAAGGTGTTCCATCCAAAGGGGTTTGCTTGTTATTCCACCTCCCGTATTTGCTGATGCTGTTTCCTGTGCTAGTGTATCCTCCCACCTCTTGTCTCTTTCCTTATCTTAGTTTCCCAGGGCTGCTATAACAAAATAGCCCTCACTGGTTGGCTTAAGCAACAGGAGTGTAATGGCTAACAGTTTGGAGGCTAGAAGTCCAAATTCAGGGTGTCAGTGGGCCATGCCTTCTCTGAAGCCTGTAGCTTTCTGATGGAGCTTGCTGGCCATCAGTTTCTGTCATACGGTGATCTCTCTCTCTCTCTCTTTCTCCTGTTGCTTGTACTTCTGTGTCCAAATTCCCTTTGCTGATAAGGACTGAAATTAAACTGAATTAAGGTCCACCCTGATTCAGTTTGATCTTGTCTTATAGGATCTTTGAAGATCCTTTTGACAAATGAATTCTCACCTACAGGACTGGGGGTTAGGACTTGCACACATCTTTAAGGGTAATATTAGCAATCTACCACAGTTCTTTTTTGTCCTTAGCACCAAAGTCTTTTCTGACCCCATAGTAGTTCCTCTAATCCTTCCAACCCATAACGATCACTCCCTCTTCCTCTAAAGGGTGTATCAGCTGTAAATACTTGTTCTGCCATACAAGACAGGCAGCTGGTCATACTCGAATGTCTTCATATTTTCCAACCAGGTAATGAGTCCCATGAAAGAGGCTGAATCCTCTACCTCTGCCTTAGCAGGTAGACCATTTAACAATTGGGCAATTGAAAAATTGATGATGGCAATGACTAACAATCACTTCTCACCTAAGGAGAGAGAATATAGGAAAATGAAAAGACAAGTGAACAAATGCAAAATAGTAGTATGGGGGTGCTGATACACCTGAAAAAGTATATATCAGCAATAACAACCACAATAAAACTATGCATGGAAAAAAACCTCACCCAAACCAAGAAGATATTGACCTAAAAGTTAACGATGGTTGTATTGGCAGTCTGATTAGTGCACGACATCGCTTCTTTCTTTCTTCCTTGTATCCCTATTTTCTCCCAGTTCTCCCAGGTGCCACACATGCTCAAGAGAAATCACCTATGCTTTCTAATTTTTTACTTTATGAACTTGTGCTAACTTTATAATAGAAAACATAATTTAAAATGTATTTTATTCCATTTTACTTGCAGAAGTAATACCTGGGCGTTGAAAACTTCAGATAATACAGTACTAGATAGAACATAAGGTAAGAACTTGACTCCTATTCCTTCCAAGACAAACTTCATTTTAAATGTGATGAGAGGCTAAGGGAGTCTCCCACAGTGGTTTGCCATCAGCTTTCTGTGATGTGCCAAAGGAAAGAACATACATGAGAAGGAAACTCACAGAATCTTAGATCTGCTATTTTACAACACCTCTCCCTGCCCCAAATACGAGTGAAACAAAAAAGGAGCAGGTAAATACACCTTTTATAAAAGTACATTTGATATTGTGAAGTAAAGAGAGATGTGTTATAATGGCTTTTTACATCCCAAGAAGATTGAAAAATTGAACTGAAGTAAGTGGATTTTCACCCATTAATTTATTTTTTGAAAGACCTTCCTGCTAGGTCTTTCTCTTAGCCCCATCCAGCAAGGGTAATTTTATGTGGAAACATCTTCAGGTGTCGGATTCACTTCTCAGTTTTGCAAGAGTGAAGAAGAATGCTTCTTCCACCCGTAGAATACTTAGCTTAGAACTTAATTTAGATGCTCAACAAAGGTTGATCATTTTCTCTCTCTCGCCTATGGAATGAGATAATGGATGTGGAAGCCCTAAGCAGATGCTTGGTGCATAGCAGGCACTCAAAAATGTTAGCTTCTTCCCTCCTCATTTATCTTCCCTCCTTCTTTTTCCCCTCCTCCTCCCTCCCTCCTTCCTTCCACAGTATTTTTGGATTTAAATCCCATGAAATGGGAGTATGTAATATGCCATCTTGGAAATCATCCTTGTCCAGCAGTTCTTCAAGGCACTTTTTCTTCCTTAGCTGAAATCATGGACTTACCGCTGCCAGGGAGGCAGCCACCACGGTGTTTGCCAATGTGAATGTGTAGCAAGACTTGCATAGTGGTGTCAGTAGCTGCGGAAAAAAATTCCAGAAACAATAGCTGAGCATACTTTTTAAGAAGTGCTTTATCACCAGCACTTTTGATGGCCCAAAGGATGATTTGTGGGAAAAACATAGACATTGATGACCCCGAATAAAAGCAATGATTCAGAAACATCAAATTCTGAATGTGAACACACATTTGGGGAAAACCCTACCCAATATATTTCCCCTACATTTTCCATTTCTTGTATGTATGAGAATAAAATTTGGAGGGAAAGGTCTGAGTAAGTCTAAAAAGAATTTAAGGATAAGAAAGCATCGTGTCATAATTTAATTGCCACATTTTCTTTTTCAATGACACGTGAAATAATGGTGTGTCATACGGTTGATGGTATATTAGATTGTATAAAATATGGTAATTCTAATTGTCTTAGAAAAACTTCTCTGCAAGTTAAGCTCTTTAGGAAAATCTTGTATTGCAAGATATGGTAAATATTCTGGTTACCTTGTTCTAATATACAGCAATGGCAGAAATTATACTAATGGCTAATAATTGATGAAGAACTGATGACATTTGTTAAAAAAAAATAGACCATATATCTTTTTCATTCCCAGCTCTATGTCCAGGTTCCAGTTAAGCATGTGGGAAATTACCCACCATGAAGAGACTTCAACAAAACTTCAAAATTGTGAATGTTATATTTCTCTCCACCTGTCTCCTATAACAATATAGCACCTTATCTTGAAAGTATAAAGTGATAGGTAAATATTGGAGGCCTTGGTGATTCACCTGATACATGAGGCCTTTCAAATTAAGGAAGCATTTATCAACGGCTATGGATATGGTTTTGATGTTAGTTGAAAATCTTGCCTGTCTTTTGATTTATTATATTCTGTTTCTGGACCTGCGACCGGTAGAGGGAGAAAATTTGTACTGAGCCTGCCCTCAGTCTCCTGGTAGCAATTCTCTGGTGATCCAGTTTCCTCTCTGGTGATCCAGGAGAGCAGATGGGGAGACATCTGGAAATTTCTTCTATTGAGCATTCTTGAGTATTTCCAATTTGGTCTCTCTATTTCACTTTCTCTGCTATTCTAAAAGCTGTGCTCATGCAAATGTGAGCCCATGCTAATTTTTACGGCTGGTTCATTTTGTCAGAAATAATAAAATTGCTCTCCAGATCCAAGTTTTAAGAATTTTTGATAAATGGCAAATTTTCACCCTAGCAATTCCTCTTTTAATTACAAATGATAGGCACAGAAAGTCGCTTGCCATCTGTGCACTTGCACATTTAAAATTCTTCCAATATAAGCAGATTCTTTCCTGTTTTGAATGAATCCGGTTTTGCCCGGCTGCGCAATTGACTATTTCCTGTCCCTTGCTGGCTGTGGTTTCCACTGGAATATAAACCATAAGTTCTCAGTGGACTCAGCAAAAAGCATTTGCTTCTAACTTTACAAGTAAGAAATGAGATCAATCAGAAATTTGCAGGTAGCTGGAAAAAAAATTCTTTAAGCAACAGGAATAAAGCATCATGAAGTATTTGTAAAGGTTAATAGAAAGCATATACTCAAAAGCTACTGAGCATGGATGATTTAATTGTTCTAAAATTTTTAGGCTTTTTAAATAGAATTCCTTTCTATCACTCATAATAAGATAGTGATTTCTTTTAAATTATATTCATAAAACGACACTATTTAAAGCACCTCTCAGAAGGAAGCCCTTGTAGGGAGAATGCTTAATTTGAAAGCCAGCTGCCTCGGGTTAAATCCCAGCCTGGCCACTTCCTACCTGTCTTACCTTAGGGCAAACTATTTAACATCTCTGTGAATCAGGAGTCATCATCTACCGAGTTGATATTGATGGCATCTCCCCATGGGCTTGTGTGTAGATTAAATGAATTAATATACGTAAAGCATTTACATGAGTTCCTGGGACCTAGGAAGCACTATTCAAGTGTAACTGCTATTACTAATTGTTGAGGTTTCCCGGTGAGCTTTGAGAGGAGATAAATGACTTCTTAACAACTCTACTTTTAGTAAATTGAAATGGACACTTAAAAGTTATCAAGTGCCTGCAGTAGGCCAAGTGCACTATTTCATGCAATTTCTACACTAATCAGGACAAACCTGTTCTTGCACTATTTTCATCCTATGTGGATACTGTGGTACAGGGAGTTTAGGCATTCTGTTCAAGGGCACACATGTAGGAAGAGGCAGAGCAGAACTGGGATGCACACCCAGCTCCAACTGATGCCTCCCTTTAGAGTCCTTCCATGTTGCCGTGGAGACTCTAACATGTGCATGAAGAGATAAGGTGCAAGTTATGTTTGCTGTTCCTCAGCAGCTCTGTCAGCGTGGCCCAGTGTGGCCAACATTCATCTCAAAGATTCCAAATATTGAGTAATGAATAGGGACTGGCTGAGACTCAGTTGAAGGGTAAGCGATAATTTGACACTATGTACTGTTGGCACCTCCACTTCTCTCTAAAGAGCCCCTCATGGAATCTAGAGTTCGTAGAATAGGTAGGGATGTTGGAAATTGAGTGATGCATCACTTCCCCTCTTTCAGTCAAGAGAAAAGAGGCTTAGAGAGCTGTCGTGACTTGCCCAAGGTCAATGGTATCTTAGTTTCCTTGGCTATTCAAAGCAGAGATCATGAAATTTTGAAACTAAGAAAAATGTCCAAATCAAGGCATCATCAAGATGATGCTTTCTTCCTGAAGACTGGCTGCCAGAGATCCTGGACTCTTCTGTCACATGGCAAGGCACATGGTGGCATCTGCAGGTCTCTTACTTCTCTTCTAGGATTTCAGCTACTTGCTTCCCTGTCTTTCTCTCTGTCTGAATTTCATTCTCTTATAAAGGGCTCTGTAAGAGGATTAAAACCTATCCTAAATGAGGTGGGTCACACCTTAACTGAAGTAGCCTCATCAGAAGCTCCTACTCACAATGCGTCCACAACCACAGAAATGGATTAACTTTAAGAATATGTTTTTGTGTGTGTGTGTGGGGGGGTACATACAGTTTCAAATTGCCACACATGATAAGTGAGAGAGCTGGGGTTGGAACCAGGCATGGACCCTCTATTGCCTCTCTGAGGGTGCTGTTTCTACACTGTTCACTGTAGAGAACTCATCAAGCAGCAGTAGGAAAACAAGGAAGTAAGTATGAAGCAAGTTCCTAGAAGGGCAAACTGGTAAAATAAAGAGAGAATTTTTAAAAGAGAGAGGAAGTGTTAAAAGTGTGTTAAAAACCATTACTTCTTGTATCAAAAGTTGTGGTCTAGAGGCTTTATGACAATAGAAAGGAATAAATTGCATATTTGGAGCTCTTCTTTGGAGCACATTTGTAATATTGGCTTAGGATGTATACAGTGGCATAATAATGATATTTGGCCTAACAATGATTTTTAGGAGCATTTTCTTCAATTGGCTCCATGCTTTTCTCTTTGCCAACAATATGAAAATTACTGTGAAAACTAACTATATCTGTATCTACATCTATCTTTATCTACATATCATCATCTGTATCTTTCTATATTGGCAGGCCTTATTTAAACGTGAAATGATAGCAGTGAGGAATCCTCCAAATCCTGTTGTGTAGTAGGATACGTATTCCAAATCTAATTTCCCTAGCTTAATTAGCATGTGGCCTGTTAGCACAAACTCATTAGGAATGAGCATTCTCACAGCCAACTGTTATCTAATTTCCGGGTTCCTAAGACTGACTGCTCCCTTAAAGTTGGAGAGATCGAGCATGGTGGGGGTAAGGCATTAAGCTCCTGGCTGGCTGTCAGAACATCCCTGTAGCATCAGATCTGAAAAGGTGCACTGCGGTCAGCAAGAAAGAGCTTGCACAGTGAGGGTTCTTCTGGCCTCAGTTCTTTGACCCCCTTTGAGACATATACTAAAGTCTGAGACACTTGTATCTACCTGAGAGGTAGGTGCTGGCATGTATGTGGGGCAATTATTCACTTCTTTTAAGTGAGAAGGCTGTACTAAACCAGTACATGCAGGATGTTTTTTTAATCAAGTTTATCCAAGAATCTGGCATCTTCCCATACTCCTACTTCCTTTCTCCTCCCCTCCCTCCCTCCTGGATTTCTTTGCTCCCTTATCTCTCTTCTTTATTATTTATAGAGTGAGAGTCTGCTACGTGCAAGGTACTCTACTCGGTCTTATGGGGGATAAAGAGGTGACTCAGAGACACTCTGCTTTGCATGTTTTATTTTGATAACTCATTCTTGTTCCGATTTTGGTTATGCTTTTAAGCATTGCTCTGCTAGTTCTTGGCAAACCTGAAAGCCCCTTTGGCTAGCGTTATCCAGGTTTCTCTGACCCTCAGGGCTACACCTCCTCCTTATAGAATTGGCAGCACTCTTATCTGAGCACCCAGCCACGTCCCAACCCTCCCCCAGTGCCCAAGCTGAAGCCTCTTCCACCTGACCCCTCTGGCTGTCTGGAGATAACTGCACTCTGATTTTACTCCCAGGCTGCTTTATTTCCCCCTTTTCAGAGCTGTTCCTTTTTGATTCCTCCCACTTCTTCCTCTTCTTACTTTTACTTCTTTCCTGATTCACACTGATCATCTCTGATGAGCATGCTTAGTGTGAAAAAATAAAGGTTCTAATGATCTGCTTCCTCTCTGCCCACTGTTGTTTATTCCAGGGAAAAATATAGTTCAAGAACTCCCCCCACCCCCCTTAGAGCTCAGGCTTGAGGGTGCCAAGAAAGCATCCTAGGTTCATTTGCCCCTTTCCACATTCTCACCCCATCCTAAAGTTACTTCCCAACCCTTGCAGATTAGACGGTAAATTCATTTTTTAAAGAAATGGAAAGGGTATAGAGGGTAAAAAAAAAAATGAAATGAGATTGCACAATGTGATTCAAGCCTTATCTGCAGGTTATAAAATGTTATATAGTTCATGTCTTGGATGAAAATCAAAATAGGTATATATTTCACTTGGAAAAGGTATCATTCCTGCAACTTGAAATTTTTGCAATTAAAAAGCAGTCTTCCACTTTTGAATCAGGTAGACACAGGCAGAGTGTGTGTTCTTTGCATATCTGCTAACTCCAGGAATTACAGCCTCTCTCCTTTCCTGCTAGGGAAGTTGAACTTATTCCTCCTGGGCCTGGCAATGTGCCATGAACTTCTTGAGGGTCCAGTCTCTGTCTAAGCCCTCTTTGTATATTTCAGCAACAAGCACAGTCAGGTACTTAATAGGTACTTGGTATAAGTGTATGGAATGAATCAAATGGAAGAACTTTCTCCTGCATCCCTCCTGTAATCCCCCTCCTACTTAACTCAGGTGTACTTAGTATCTGTGCCGCTCATTTCAACAAGTCATAGCGGCCCTTCCAAAATTGTTAATTAGCCCCTTTAAGATGCAAGCATTTGCCCTTCCACCCAGATGGTCACTTCCTTTAGGAGAGGGACAGGCTTCCTTTTTTTCTCTCCATATTTCGCCCTGTCACCTAGTACAGAGATGGTGCTCACAAATATTGCTAATTTAAATGCTGTTTCTTTTTTGCTAGGCACCAGTGTCTATTGGGTGCCACATTTAGAAACACTTTGCAAAAGCCATAATTTAATTATAAGTAAATCTATGAGATTGGTTTTTCTTCTATATATTTCAAATTTAAGAATACACTTTTATCAGCCAGTTGGTTGAATTTGGTTCAACCACATTAATTGAGCAGTTGTTTTGCACCTGACGATAAACCAAGCAGTGTTCCCAGCTTCAAGTGGGTTCAGAGTCCCTTTGACCTGCCACAGCGCTTGTTGTCCTCACCAGCTGGCCCCCGCTGAGTAGTGCCCAGAGCGTGTGTGGTTAGTCAGGCTGGGACTTTCCCTAACTGAGGAGGAACTGCTGCTCACCACGGAAGTGGCTCCCAGAGGTGCTCAGGGACTGCCCCTCCCCCATCCCTGCCCCCTTCGGGTAGCCAGGATAGATTTTGCAGCAAGTTAGCTGAACTGACTCCAAAAAGTCTGCACAGTGGCTCTTCAGGAAACTCCAAACTTAACCTGCCTAAGAAATAACATGCCAGGGGGAAAACGACCCACGACAAGGCTAATAACGGGGATTTCAAGCTACATTTCAGCAAGCCAGTCACAGAGAATTCACGTGTTAATTCACTGGTATGTTCCGTGGCAGAAGCACCCCCTCTCTGCTTCCCCCCCCCCCCCCCAGTTCCAACTGTTGTGTTGCAGCAGGATTTGATCTCAGTCTGGGCAGAGCCCCCCACACCCCATCCCCCTTAATTGAACAGCCCTCTGAATTTTGTTAACAATAGGAGTCTGGCGAAAGTGATCTTCCCACCGCACACTCGAAGGCGAGGAGCTCCTTAAAGGGAACTGCCTACTCCGCCGTGCAGCTGCCAAGCCGTGTCAGTGCCGGCTCAGCCACCCATCGCCCGGATTGCCCCAAAGAATGAGTGGGGAGGGGTCCTGAGCAGCGCCCCCTACGTCCTCCCGGCGCGGGGGAGAGACGGAACTGACCGCCCGAGTGGATGGAGACCCCCGGCCCCCGAGGACCGGCTCGTGATTAGTTGCTGCTTGGGCTGCTGGGCGCGCCAGCTGAGCATCTCGCCTGTGGTCCGGAGGGTGCTGGAGGCGCATCTTGCGGTATGCCTGCGTGGATCTGAGCCATCGCCCAGAGGCGAGCCCGCATTCAGACTCCGCCGACCGGCTCCAGGCGGGTCTGCGTGCGGAGATGAACGCTCAGCTCTAGGCTTCTGCCCAAGCCTTCCGACTGCATGGATTTGGCTGTTTAATCAGCCGAGATTGCTGCCCGGGAAGATTTGCGAGCCTGATCCGCTCGCCAGCTGCCGTGACAACTTCAGGCAGGGCTGGCTGTTTACTTCTCTCGGTCCCCGGGACTCCGTCCTGCACCGCAGCCACTCCGGCCACTTTCCCGGCTCTGGAATCAGCCGCGAGGACTCCTCTGCCGGCATCCCTAGGAAGGGGGTGTTACAAGGAGGGATTAAAAGACGAGCAGAAATCGCCCCCACCCCCCGGCCCTGACTGCTCAACCTCTCGTGACTGCCTGTGTCCTGGGGTTCTGAGAGGGACCGAACGCTGCCCGGGGAAGCAATGCAAGTCTCCATAGCCTGCACAGAGCACAATTTGAAGAGTCGGAATGGTGAGGACCGACTTCTGAGCAAGCAGAGCTCCACCGCCCCCAATGTGGTGAACGCCGCCCGGGCCAGATTCCGTACGGTAGCGATCATCGCGCGCAGCCTGGGGACCTTCACCCCTCAACACCACATTTCTCTGAAGGAGTCCACCGCAAAGCAGACTGGCATGAAATATAGGTATGCATGTAAGATTCCCTCTTCCTGTGTTTCCGTGTTCTATACGGATGCACTGCATACAGTTCTTCGTTTATGAAAAGTGACTTATTCATTGGTGGGTTGTTTATTTAGAATTCTCAGGTGGGTTTAAAATAGCTCCTTAGGAGCTTGGAAAACCCAAAGGTGAGTGTGTGCGTGTGTGTGTGCGCATGCAACATTTTTGAAAAATGTGGTCCATTTGCTTATTTTAAAGTGCCGTGATCACTTTAGGAGCTTATTTCCAGTTCACAGAGAATAATGCGACTATTATTGTGTTGTATTATTGGAAAGGGGTAGTTAGATCACGGTAGTTTTCAACAGCAAATGTGTTGATCCTATTTTGTGGTACAGACTGTGATTATGCTATCAAAAATAGTTTCCAATTTAGTGCTGCACTCTTAATTTATTGTTTGAAAGACCAAGGCAGCAAATGCCATGCACAGCTTTTAAGGAAGTTTTGTTGCAAGAAGAAACACCTACAATGGTAAATGTAGATTGAACACTGCTATGCTTTAAATCTAATTATTGTTTGAAAGACTTTGTCATGAAATGTAGAGAAAGTCAATTGTTGTCGTACCACTAGTTTCCTCATAAATTTTAAACATCCTCTTCTTCTATGTAGTTTTCCACAGTTGGAAATCTTCCTGGCAATAGTTGACCCTCACTTTAATAGGAAATGACTTAAATTTGATAAGTAGAGGATAGGCAATGGTGGCTCAGCAGGCAGAGTTCTCATCTGCCATGCCAGAGACCCCTGTTGGATTCCCGGTGCCTGCCCATGCAAAGAAAAAAAAATTGATAAGTAGAGAATTTCATTATTTAATTATGTGGCTCCTGTCTCCTCATTAGACTGGCCTTGTACTGAGACTTCTTGTCTTTATTTCTTTATAACTATTGTGCTTCTTGTCTCTAAAAGTATTTGAGAGTATAGAGAAGTTAAAGATGCATCCTCCAAAATCTTTGGTTACTCAAGTTGCAGATATGATTTTGTCAATTATTTACATTAAATCATCCTTCATCTTTGTTAAGAACCAGATGTAGGATAGAAGGAAATTTGTACAATTAAACTAATGCATATCTAGGACTCAGTGTTTCCCTTATGGGTTCTCTGAAATAAGCATTTAAGCCTATTTCTGTTAAAGTTGTCTCTGAAAAAAGTTTCTTTGCAGAGTCATGGGAAAGCTTCCCATTACAAAAAAAATCAAGCATGTTGTTTTGATTTATTTTTGAAACATTAAGAAAGCCTGTGAGGGTTGGGGGGTGGAAGTGGGACAAGCATAGCCAAAGCTTTGTGACCCAACTGCAGTATAAATTCAAGCACTTCAACTCTAGAAGTGTCAGCAGTGGGAAAGGCTCTGCTTTCCTAATACTTCCATGTTGGAGATCAGAGCCATACAGTAACAGTTCTCTAAATGAGTCTGCAGTCTTGAGTGCATTGGCATTTTCTCCTGCTGCTGCTGTGGCAGGCACCCAGAACTGCCCTGTGGACCCAGCACTGCTCTCTGCATGCACTTCAGCACTGCTGAGATGGAGAAGAGCTGCTGCCTTCCTAGGCAGGACCCTAGGATGGGAAACTCCAGGTTTAAGGCAGATCACAGAGAGAGTTTGGTGTGTGGCCTCCAGCATTTTAGCAGCACACTGGGCTTTCGTTTGGTAAACCCAGAAAAATGAAAAGTTAACGCCCCTCATTCCTTGAGGCAGAGTTTCATAAATGCTTGTGGATCATTATGTTGGGAGAGTGTGGCCTTAGGAGGGCTTTCAGAAGTCAGAAGCTTTCCATTACGGCTTTATGGGTAATAACAGCTTAGCTCAGGTTGGACAATAACTGTTCCTATTTTCCTAAATTTCAGTGCACTGGCAAGATTCACATGGACATCATTTATTACTGGCAACTAAAGGCGGTTCTTATGTGACAAAAAGCTAGCCATCTGGGGCTTAAATGTATAACAGCTAACCAAGATGCCCCTTCTATACTACTCCTTTTATTATGTACTCCATCTATGACAAGGGGGTGGTTTTTGTGTGTGTGATTAAGACTTTACCTCTTGCTCTTCAAATTCTACTCAGAATGATCTCTATGAAAGACATTATGAAATTAGTCAAATATACACTAAAACTTCCTTAAGGTTGGTCGGGGGGAGGAATTTAGCTATATCCTTTATTAAAAATATACAAATATTTTTATTAGCTAAATTATATTTTTGACATTGATGTCACGTATAAGAACCATTTATTAATAATAATAATAAATGGCAAAAATAAAGAGATAATGCTATAGAGTGGGGGAGATAATTGGCTTGGATAAACTGGAGAATGCATGAAGTAATTAAAACGGAAAGTTAGCAACTAATGGCAGTTATACCTTTCCATCCTTGGAAATGGTTTCCATAGACAGCTTAATCTGGGATCTATGAACACTTAGTTTAAAATATTGTGTATTTTCCTGAGGAGAGCGTTCGGAGCTTTCATTAGAATCCCCGAAATATCTACCACTCAAAATTTGTCAAAAACGAGTGTTATAAAGTGAAAAGGCATTCATTCAGTCGGCAATTATTTAACGAGCACCTACTTTGTGCTAGAAACCCTGTTATAACTGGGTACACAAGAATGCACTTGTTGGATTTCTGCAGAAAATGACTTACATTGATGTTGGCAAAATACACCTAAGCAAACAAACAAAAAAACCTAACCAGTAGAAAGAATTATTTATGGTGAGACACTCTTATGAAAGCTATGGTTTGGGCATCATTACATACCTGGCCAAATCAGTTTATCCATTTGAGACTACTATCTGTTCCAGCTTTATTTTCAAGCTTAATGGTTGCATCTTGGGTCATGAGTATTTTTACCCATGTCTGTTACCCATTTTGCTATCCCAGGGGCTTCTTCTCAGCTCCCAACCCTCCTGTAAGGTTCTACCTGGCAGCTAAGGACCCACTTACAACCCTCCTAACTGAATAGAATACCTTCTACTCACATCATGCCTTATAATTTTTAAGACCCAACTTATAGCCTAGCCTGTGATCACCATCCATTAGTCCAGAACTCATGAAGTCAGAGTCTTAGAAGTAATTGATATACAATTGTGCAAAACATCTGAATTCTGCAAGAATAAATGTTCAAAGTCACTGTCACATTCATACCATCATTATGCAAGAATCTTGCATAAAATTGGCTATTGTTTATTTCAAGGCTGAAGATCTTTTAAATGCACTAGAATAGCATGCTATGCTAATGTTAAAAATCAGCTCAAAAGAACTAATGTGGAACCAAATTCCACCTAATATTTATCCTGGGGACTATCCCATATGTACAGGACTGTTTTTGTCCTAGAGTTTTATGGTCGTGCTTTGTTATTGTGGAAGAGTTCTTTGTTTTCATTTTGCTTGTGTTTTTAATCTCAGAGTTCATCTCTCTGTATTAGTTGACATACACTTATAATCATCCATTATAAACATATGCATTATAGACGTAGGTTACATACATGAATCTTTCATCCTAAGAAGGTTACAGAGTGGAAGTCAGACCAGGTTTGCTTTATTTGTTTGGGTTTTAAAAAAATATTTTAGAATGACCTGGCTACTAGTATTTAACATGCCCTCAGAGCTTTTGTCGTTCAGAATGTGCACATTTGTAGTTCCCCACCCCCTCAATTCCAAAATTATTTTAGTTCTAAAACAATTTAAATATTGATGATCCAATTTCACTGAGAAAAAAAATGAGTCTGAACATATTTATTTATGTCAATATAAACTTTGTTCTGTATAATTATATAAAACATACTTTGAAATTCTTAGGAGAATCCTTTACAAGAAGAAATATTGTCTGAGTGCTAATCTTTAAATCCCACTTTAAAAACTTCTCGTCCCCTTTTTTTTTCATTTCTTTAGGATAACCCCATTTTACCATTTTTGTCATTATTTTGAATTGTGGGGGGAAATAATTATAGATTCACAGAAATTTTTAAAAAGATATACAGCTTCTGTGTATCCATAACTTAGTTTTTCCCAGTGGTGACACCCTGTATAACTAGACCACAAAAATAAAAAATAGTGCATTGAAACTGATACAATCCCGAATTCATGTATTCATTTGTGCATGCGGGTGTTTATACGTCTTGTGCAATTTTATCACCCGTATAATTTGTATAACCATCACCCCAAGGCAGCATCATGCCACCCCTTTATAGCACATCCACAAACTCCTTCTCAGTACTTAACCCCTGGCAAGCAATAATCCATTCTCAATCTCTATAATTTTGTTATTTCAAGAATGTTATACAAATCAGATCGTGCAGTATGTAGCCTTTGAAACAGACTTTTTTCATGCATCACAATGTCCTTGAGATCCATCCAAGTTATTGTTTGTGTCAACAGTTTGCTCCTTTTTGTTGCTGATTAGTATTCCATGGAAGAAATATTCCAGATTGTTTAACCATTCACCCACTGACGGACATTTAGGTTGTCATCATTATTACTTTTTAACACTTATTACTTGCCTTCAGATTTTGACATTTCCCCAAATGCCTTCAATGGCCTCCAGTAGCTCAGGGGATAATACCTAAACTGCCTAATATGTCACCTGCCATTCCTCATGGTCTGGCTTCCATCCCCCATTCCAGCCTCCCCTCTGCTCTCTCCTACTTTCTGCTTTCTGCTGTCTCCTAAGGAACTACCTGAAAGAGAACTGCTTACACTGCCCTGAAACTTCTTTTTGTTTCATGCCTCTGTATCCCTTTACATGTTGGTCCTTCAATCCTGGATTTCTTTTGGCCTTCTTGGTCAGTCAGGCAAACTCCTATATATCCTTCAAGACCCAACTGTAGCATAACCTTCTTTATGAAACCTTCTCTTGTTCCACCCCAAATAGCATTCAATCTTGCTCTTTTATGCCTCAACCATGTCTGGTTCTTCTACTCTGGAAATGATCGCGTACTGTTGCCATTACTTATTTGCATCTGTATCTTCCTCATTAGTCTGTGAGCAGCTTGAGAGCTGGACCATATTCATTTTTGAATCCCAGAGTTTGGCTGGCATCTAGGACATAATAATTACCCAATACATACTTGGAAAAACCCTATACACACTGCGTGTTGGGGGCACTATGCTAGGTGCCAGGGATGCAAAGCAAGAGTTGCCTCTTGCATTTTTACAGTTTAGTGTGGTAGGACAGCTATGCAAAAAGGCTGCATAAGTTATGCAAAGCGTAACTCTCCTACACTTTGAAGAGACTTCATTCACCAGGAACTGTAGGCGTCAGGGAGAAGTTGCACTGGAAAGGTCACTGATGCTGGATAGTGAGGAAGGAGAAATACCAAGATGAGCAGAGAGGAGGAAGAGGAGGAGGAGGAGGAGAGAGAGAGCAGACTGCGCAAAGGGTGTAGCATGACTCAATGACTGTTTATGGAGTGCTAGAGAAATAATGCAGTCGGGCATGGGATTTGTACAGGGAAGTGGTGAGTAAGAAATTTGTATAGGTAAATAGAGGTTGGAGGAGCCATTTAGACATAAAATGAACACCAGCATATGATTCATTAAGGATTTTTGACCAGGGTGCCTGGTTTCAAAGTTCTGTTAATAAAGAATTAATCTAGCAGTTAAAAAAAGATCCAATCTAAGAGTTGCACATTTGAAATAGGAGAATTTATGTGTTGCATTCCATAGCACTCGTCACTCTCCTATAGAGTCCAGACTACACAGAAAAGACGTATCCCATACCTTTCCCATGCCATCCCTTTCACAGCCTCTTTATTAAAGCAAACATCTCATCTACCATTCTTTGCCTCCCACGAATGGTGGGCAGATTTTGAATCAAAGCAATTGAAGTGAAAGATCAATCTTGTCAACCAATTACGTAAAAGGCGCCGTGTGTGTGTGTGTGTGTGTGTGTGTGTGTGTGTGTGTGTGTGTGTGCGCGCGTGCGCATGCGCGCCTCCCATATGGGGACGCGTGGGAGGAAAGACAGGACTGAAGAGGAAAAAAGCCAGATCTGTGGCCGTATTTCAAATGGAAACATTTGATCTCCATACAGAGAAGAGAACAGTGTGCTCATTTAAAATCCTAAATTATTATTATTTGGGGGGGATAGAGAATACCATTATCATTTCCACGGACATGCATGGGGGCAGGCTTTCCTCTCTGCTTCGCAGCAAATTGGTGAGAATGGGGAGGTGGAGAAGCCTTCCTAAAAACTGGTTGCTGATTCAATCTCATGGAGTTTATTCCACGTCTGCAAGGCACCAGCCAGAAGTCTGGCATCCATGGGATGGTGAGAAAATTGTAGGAGGGGAGCCTCCCGGAAGTTGTTGGGCGATGTCTCTTCCACGTGTGGCTCTATAAATGTCTCTCTGTGTGTGTGTGCTTGATGGACGTCATCCAAAGAGTTCCCAGCAGTGGTTTGTTCTCCAACTACAATTTTCCATTTGCTTGCTTCAGGTACAGGCAGTAGAACCTTAAACCCAAGTCCACTTAATGACTTTCTTTCAAAACACACTCATTTTACAGAAATTCTTTTTTTTTTCAATATTTCTGCAAAACATTTCCACTTATGACAGTTTGGGAGATTCTGAGAGGAGAAGAGAATCCCATCGCATTCAAAAGGAAAATCAGGTTCATAAATTTTCCTTTGATTTTTCAAATTTACTGATAAGTCTATCGTTAGGGTATTAATTGACGAATGGTATGAAATGTGGGTTCAGTGAATCTGGATCAAAATGTAGCACGCTTGATTTCTTTGAGTATTTCTAAATCCATTTAGAGGGGAAACCCCTTTATGGGAATAGCTGAATTCACAGGCATCGATTCACACTTTCCTTCAAAAATCTCAAAGCCCCTCGGGTAAGTAGCCGTGAGATATAATCAAAAAGATGATTTGATGTTGCAAATTAACTATGTTGCATGCTTGAAAAGCATTCCTGTCCGCATTTTTTCATTCCTTTCAGAATTAAGGTGATAGAATCTAAAGAGTTTAAGGAAAAAGCCTTTTAAATTCCCATTTCTGTATTGGAAATTATTAATAACATGTGATCATTAGAAACAAGTGCATTAGCAGTGGGGTGCCCTCTTTTGATGCTGTCTAGTTATCACATGATATTATACAGAATGGTCAGGTCCCTGGTCTGAGTTACTCAGGAGGTGACGGCAGGCCCAGAGCAGAGCTCAGGTCTCCTAACTCTGACAGTGAATTCATTACACTCTTTTAGCTTCTACTTTGCAGCTTCTGGGTTAGACACAGGAAAGAAGCACAATGCATGAATGACGTGTACTTTGGTTCTGGACAATTCCCTTCTCTACATATGCACAGTTTGCTGCTCAAGCTTTTATCTCAAGAAGAAGCAAAACCCTGCTGTGCACTGAGAGAACTAGACCAGCTTTCTCAGTTTCACCCAGAGCTGTGCAGACACCAAAAATGCTCCCTCTGCAGCTCTCTGCTAGTACATGTTCTGGAGCTGGACATAAATGAACTTGCAGATGATATTGAATTAGCATCACAGTTTCCAAAGAACCAGCATCTCAAAAAAGAGAGCTATAACATTATGGACACAGATGATCAGACAGTGCCACATGTCAGCACTGAATATGAAATGCTTCCCTCAATGCCGGACATGTGTCAGTTTTCCTCCATGCTTTTAGAGATGCGGTTGAAAGCTTGCTCCTCAAAGTCAGAATCAAAATACATTTAAAAATCCTCATTGCAGGTCAATTTTCAGTTATGCTCAGATTAGAAACCAAAACAGAAGCCCAGCAGTGATTTTTTTTTCTTGGAATCCACCACTAGGGAGGACTCTGCAAGCATTCACATGGGCCATCTGTCCAGACCTCATGAGAAATCTGTCCTCTTTTTCCAGTTTGCATCATGTGGCAACTACTTGTAAAGGCCCTTGAAGAAATATTGTGCTGTCTCCTTTCATAGCAGTCATAAAAAACAAATTTGACTTTTCCTTCTAAGAATCAGAATCATTTATTAGGCTCTGAAATCATCAGAAGAAGCAGTAGGGGAAGGGTTCTTTAGGGTTCTCAGCTTGGATTCTCCTTTGGACCCTAACAGTCAAGTCAGGGAGGAAAATGAAGCTAGAAGACGGAGGGGCAAGAAACCAAGGGTACAGCAGGGAGGTAAGGGAGCACACAGCAGCACGCCCACCTGGGGAGGGGAACTCCTTCCTATCCTGGTCCTAGCACGTGTTCACCTGGTCTGTTCACCTAGCATCTGTTTGCTTGGCCTGGCTGTTAAGAGACACTCACCATTACAAAATTCTTTCTTACATTTGACTCATATTCTTCAAAGCTACATTTGAAGCTTCTCAGCCTGTCCTTGATTGAGATGAAAATAAGCTAGCTATCATTTCCCTGCCTCCTAAGACTTCTGGCACTTCAAAACCATTGCAACCACTCAGCATCCTAATTTCCAGGGTGGTTCTAGAGCTTTCCTCCCAGATTTCATTTTCTGATTCCCAAATGTAATGATGACTCTGATTTAAACCCTCTATAAGATGATTACCTCTCTTTTAAGACAACCAGTGCTGGGTTCTATTCCAAATCATGGTACTTTCAATACTCCATTAGGATTCAGGATTGCTTTATAACAGAAACATGCTCTATCCCTTCTTTACATCTCATGGCCATGCTTATTGTTTTATCAGAAAAAAAAAATCAGCTTCAATGTTTTGAACAAATCTTTGAAAACATTGTTGTGAGACAGTTTTTAAAAAAAATTCTAACCTCTTTATTCAACAATAGGTGATGACTGCTGTGCCATAGCATCTTTAATGAAATCATCAGCTCTAGAGGTCAAAATGGTGAAAATTGAAGTCTCTGGGGTTAACAAATATGAGAAGGACAAATTTCAATGGTAGTTGAGTATCCAGATTAAAAAAACAACAGTTTATAACATAATTTGCCTTTTGTTGTACTCTTATAGATAATTTTTATAAAAATCTAGCAAGCTTAAATATAAAGGCAATTGCATATGACTAGTAATAAAAGACATTTTCTGCATTGGTTAATAACATCTTCCAGGAGAGTGCCCCTGAAAGGACTCAATTGCAGGAAATTCCAAGCATAGTTAATGTTTTCCATGATGAGTTTGGGGTCTATTGGAAGGTCCATCTGGTTTAACAGAGCTCTTATATAAGAAAAACAAGATTTTTCCTGAGGGACACATGCTAATAAATCACCCTCTTTTCCATTTCTTTGAAATTATTTTCCATTTTAAACTTGGTTTTTATGTTATGATTTTTTGGTTTTGTTAGGGTCTTTGGGCTGACCTCACAGCAACAAACTGATTATAGAAATCAAATGTGTAAACCCAAAAAACAGCAAAGAATACCTTTGAGGCATTTGAAAAAAATAGGCCTGTTGACCCAAAACCACTCCATTTCCTACTTCTAAATATACAAGCACTTTGGCCTTACGATGTCTTTACATTTACTTAAGAGACTGAAAGTGCTTAGAAGAAGGCTCAGTTGTCTGATCCCAGAGGGTTTACATCATGATGGGAAATAGATTTGTTCAGCTTTAGTGAAATGCAGATAAAAGAACTACTATAAGGAGATCCAAATAGAAAGAGGGAGTTGGGAAATTCATGGTCTAATGTACAACTTCTGTCATTTCCCAGAAAGAACTTTAATTTCAGCTTCACTGAAATAGTTTCTCCTGAAGCAATCTTCTGGAAAACAGTAGGCTCTGTTCTCTTGGTCTGTAAAAGCATGGGATAATTTCCTAATCAGAGAAGTGAGTGTACATTTGTCTGAAGAGTCCAGATTCCAGCAGATGTTCTCTGAGGGCTTCAGTAAGCCCTTCCACAGTATTGTTTCAGGAGGTAATTTAAAAGAGGATACAGCAAGTTTCCTTAAGAATCAAAGCTGAAAATTTCATAAAATATTGATTTCCTTCGCTGCTATAACAAGTTACCATAAACCTAGTGGTTTAAAACAATTCAAATATATTCTCTCATAGTTCTGGAGGCCAGAAGTCTAAAATCCAGGTATCAGTAGGGCTGCCTTCTTTCTGGAGGAACTCCATTTCCTTGTGTTTTCCAGCTTCTGTAAGCTGCCTGCATGACTCCTCCCTCCATCTTCAAAACACATCACTTCAACCTCAAGTTCCTTCTTTTTACCTTCCTTTTCTTGCTTTGATTCTGCTGCCCTTTTCTTACTGCTGTGATTACATTGCCCACCTATTCTAATCCAGTATAATCTCTCTGTGTTAGTCAGGCATCTCTAAAGAAACAGAACCAACAGGGTATATCTGTAAATATGAAATTTATAATTGTATCATGCAACTGTGGGGACAAAAGAATCCAAAAGCTGTAGGGCAGGCCGTGAACTGGCAGCTCCAATGAAGGTCTTCAATGACCTCCTAGGAGAGGTTGGCCTGCTGAAGCAGAAAGAGAGATTGTCTCTTCTGAATTCTTCTTAAAAATCTTTAGGTGATTAGATTAATTGCAGGTCACTCATTGCAGAAGACACTCCCCTTAGCTGACTGCAGATGTAATCAACTGTGGATGCAACCAATGTGCTCATGATTTAAGTCCCTGAAATGTCCTCACAGCAACAGACAGACCAAGCTTGCTTGACCAGACAACTGGGCACCATCACCTGGCTAAGTTGACACGTGAACCTGACAATCACACTCCCCATCTCAAAATCATTCATTTAATCATAACTACAAAATCCCTTTACCCTGTAGGATAACATTCTGGGAAATAGAACATGAACACTTTTCAGGGGTCATTATTCAGCCTGCCACTCATATGATGCAAATATATTATGCAAGACTGAGAGGGTTAGAGGAACCCCAAAGTATCAAGTATTATATCCTCATCACTTTCTTTAGACTCCAAGACTTGTTCAGGTGATGCAAGCCAGTGAAAGGGATAATGGGGTCACTGAAAATGCAGGAGACTGGTGATTTCTCTGTGTAAGTCTATGGTTTGGGTTTTTGAATCAGAAATAAAAACTCCCACTTATAGTATTTGGCTCTGATGTGATAAAATGTAAACTGTTTCATCTTGGCTTTGGCAATTTTGATAATGGTAGTTATTGACTAAATATGCTCTGCTTCCTTAGGCCCCTTAATGCAGTTGTTACTAAAAGTATCTCTTTATTCTTCATTTTACTTCCAAGACTTAAGTGGAAATTAGAAGATTTGGGGCTGGATATTAATAAAATATCAACGATAGCCATAAAGATCAAGCTGTAGTGAAACTACTGCAGTAGTTAGGTTTAGGTGTCAACTTGGCCAGGTGATGGTGCCTAGTTGTTCTGTCGCTGGGGACTTAAATCATCAGCATGTGAAATTCATCTATGGCTGATTACATCTGCAGTAGGCTAAAGGGAGTGTCTTCTGCAATGAGTGACGTTTAGTTTAACTAGCTGGAGGCTTAAAAGAGAGAGGTCAGAAGACAACTCAAGATCTCTGACCCAGACATCTAGAGATGCGAAAGGACATGCCCCAGGGAAAGTCAATTGAACACGGAAGCCACGAGAGAGGGCCAGCAGATGTTGCTGTGTGCCTTCCCATGTGGCAGAGAAACCCAGATGAAAGCAAGCTGCCTTTCCTCTGAAGAACTGTAAATGTGTAACTAAATAAACCCCCTTTATAAAATATCGCCAGTCCATCTCTGGTGTATTGCATTCTGACAGCATTAGCATACTAAAACAGTACCTGTGGCTTAAAAGATGAATCTATCTCCAAATTTCATGACTGTGGTCAATGAGAGATGGGACCTGGGAGCCCTGACAGTGCATCTTTCATCCTGATGTGATGCATCTGGGAGGCTTTGTGCACGTAACCCTTCCATAAAATGGGTTTTGACCCATTGTTATCAGTCTTGTGGAGGAAGAAAGGACTTACTTGCAGGAGTGTAAAATTCTTTTTTTTAATTCTATTAAATATTGTTCTCTGGAAGCCAATAGGTTGGACAGTTATTTTATTTTAATCACAAAGAAAGCTTTTATTCTTACTGACAAAATTTATTCATATTCAGACCCAAATTTTCAAATGTTTTAATTCTGATGCAGTTTTCTTCAGTAAAGCTTCAACTTTTGTGCCAATAAAGGAAGCTGGTTTTTCCCTCAGTTCTTTGCATCCCCTTCCAAAGATACACAGCTCCTTTATCACTGCTGAGAACATTGGGTTTTGAAGATTATACTTTTCATCCCAAATCATTTAGATCGATATACCCTCTCTTGGCATGGAAGACAAAAAGTACCATATTGCATCTCATTTGGGGACAAATTTTAGTGACTGCAGACTAAAAATATTAGATTGGCAAAAAAATTCATTAGGAATTCAGAAATTAGGACAGTCAAAGAGTTAAAACTCAACCTTGAATTGCAGTTCATCTCACATGATCAGGTACTATAGTTTCCTAGAGTCTGGAAGGGAGGCAATGCTTGAGTAAAGGGGAGATGAGAAAATAACTCCTTTGGGAATCATGCTGATTGTGAATCAGGCTATCACAGAGCCAGGATGCAGGCTGTCTTAGTTTGCCAGGCTGCTATGACAAATACTACCCAATGAAGTTTGCTTAAGCATTTATTTGTTCGTGGTTTCAGAGGATAGAAGTCCAAAGTCAAGATGTCAGCATGGCCGCGCATTCTCCCTAAAGTCTGCAGTGTCCTGGTGATGGCGTGCTGCAAACCAAGAGTTTCTTGGCTTGCACCTCTGCCTCCCATCATGTGTCAATCTCTTTCTCTCCTCTTGTATCTATGCTTCTGGTTTCTACTGACTTCCTGCTTCTTCCTGTATGGACTTCTCTGACTTCTGGTTTCTGGTTTCTTCTCTTTACAAAGCCTCCAATAATATGGATTAAGATCTTCCTGACTTGGTTGGTCACATCTTAACTAAAAATGACATCTTCAAAAGGGCCTTTTTACGCATGAGTTCAAACCCATAGGAACACAGATTGAGAACATGTCTTTCATTGGAGCACGTAATTCAAGCTACCACACAAAGCATGGAGTAGAATGCAATGGTAGAGGAAGTAATTCTAAAGCGCATGGGAGGGTACTTCTGCAGAACCCCTCACAGGGCTGGGCACTGCCACATTTTCCATTCAACAGTATTATCTTTTTTTTAATTGAATTTTTTAATTTTTATTTTTGTATGCTATATAGCGGGTTCACATTTTTTTTTCCATGTCTGTAACCCGTTATCACAGCATTATTTGTTGAACTTTTGTTTGTTTTGCTTGTTTGTTTGTTTTTTGGGGAAGTGCATGGACCAGGAATCAAACCCGGGTCTCCTACATGGCAAGTGAGAATCTACCATTGATCTATCCTTGCACCTCCAAGAGCATTATCTTTATATACACAGGATAGCGAGTTCATCCAACAGTGTACGCTGAGCCCTTCTAATAGTGCATTGAAGGCGGGAAGCAGAGATATAGCCCTTGATTCTAACTCAAAGAAGACATTTCCCTTGGACCTAGTGCAAATACAACAATGATAACATTATTATCATGAAAGAAACAAAAACAAATTGAAGTTTGCATGTTTATTCAGCTAATGTGCTCTGCCTGATTGCAGGCCACTGATGGCCATTCATGAAGCCAATGTGAGGAGTTTAATAGATTATTCCAATTTCATCTCTTCGCAGAAAGTCCACACTATCATGTGACAATACTGCTGATCAGAACATTTCGTCTTCCTTTAGCAATGATTAGTTTCAGAAATAGAAGCATTCATAAAATGTTAGTTTGTAATTTTGTTTGTCCCCCTGCCCCCAGCTGAGGATATGAGCCTGGTATGTACCTATTTTGAGTTGGAAATGCCTTGGGGACAGGATTTTACAAAAACCACTAATCAGCACAATGTCTGAATGACATTCTTTGCCGCTATGATCTTACTTTATATTGACTGTCTCATGCAAACATTTAACCCAAGGATTGAAATAGCTTATTACTTTTTACCCTTGAGAATAACTCTGAAAGAGGCTGGCAAGCAGGGTTAAGCCCATTTTCAGTTAGAACAACTGAGGTACGAAAGAAGTTGATGAATTGTGCAGCCTAAAATTTGGGGCTTTTGGTTTCGATTCTAAGTTCTAACAGCTTCTGGCCTACTTTCTCTGATAGTGACCAGCATATGTTTATGCCAGTGGTGACTCAGTCTGGCATAAAAGAAATCTAATCTTGGCAAACTCCATTTCTGAACACTGTTTTATTTTCCCTCATTGGCATGAGGTAGTGGAACATTCCATGTGCTGGTTGTCCCTCATCGTTACTGTGCCCAGAAAGCCAGGGCAGAGGCTGGGCTGGAATGGCATGGCAGGTCAAGGAACAGACTTCCAAGGGACTCTGGGCTGAGCCCAGAAGACAGTACACAAGATGATGGAAAATTCAGCAGCCCTTGTGCTTGTTTTTGGTAATTCCAGCTATTAGAAATCTGCCTCAAGAGGGGCCTAAGGGCACATTTAGTTGTTAATAGATAAATTAAAATCTAGCCCAAGGAGAGAACAGATAATTTGAAGGCAATTTTTGGCACGTATTTATGCCAGTTTGAAAGGATTATGTGCCCTAGAAAAACCATGTTTTAATCCTGATCATCTTGTGGAGGCAGCCGTTTCTTTTTATCCCTATTCAGTATTGTAGGCTGGAAACTTGATTACATCATCTCCAGAGATGATACCCAATTGTGGGTATTAACCTTTGATAAGAGGGAGATGTGACTCCTCCCATTCCAGGCGAGTCTTGCTTAGTTTACTGGAATCTCTTAAAAGAGGAAACATTTTGGAAAAGTCTTCAGAGCCATGAGAACCACAAGAGCCCATGCAGCCAGAGACTTTTGGAGATAAACAAGGAAAACTTCCCAAGGGGAGCTTCATGAAACAAGAGGCTTGGAAAGAAAGCTAGCAGACGTCATTGTGTTCACCATCTGCCTTTCCAATTGAGAGAGAAACCCTGAATTTCAATGGACTTTTTGAACCAAGGTATCTCTCCCTGATGCCTTAGATTGGACATTTCTACAGTCTTGCTTTAATTTGGACATTTTCACAGCCTTAGAACATGTAGACTTGCAACTTAACAAATTCTCCGTTTTAAAAGCCATTCCATTTCTGGTATATTGCATTCCAGCAGCTTGCAAACTAGAACAGTATTCATCATGCATATTTAGTCCAGCAAGTTGTTGTGTATGTGTCTGCATGTGTTTAAGGTGTGCACACACGAAACTTGGGGTGGTAGAAGTGAATGGCTCAATGGGATCATAACGTAGTGGTTAGTACTGCAATATCAATTTACCCAGCTTTGTCTTTCCTAGTAAATTGCTTAACTTTGCTGTGCTCCGATATCTGTAAGATGGACCTGGTAATACGTTACATGGTTTTCTTCTGTGAATATTGCCTTAGACACTGTATGTAAAATACCAACTGTTATTCATTATAATTGTTATTAATAGCAGGACCATCAGCGTAGAATGGGACAAGGGACTAAGAAGAAATGAATTTTCTTTGAGCATGTGGCAGTATCTTTGCAATAGGTCTTTTTAACTTTACATTTTTTTGCTTCAGAGCATTCATATTTTATTCAGTTCTTGGCACAGTAACTGGCATGTAGAAGGTGACCAATGAAGGTTTTTTTGGATGGATGGCTATGGAAATGATACAATTTTCATAAGCTTTAAAGCGTACATGGGATTGTATTCCTATATAACCCTTTTCGCTGCAGTGCAATCTTAATTTTCTACCATACTTGTTCTCTTCAGATTCATGATGAATCTTCTTTCTTTTGGAGGCAGGAATTCTGTCTGCTTTTGATGTTGGCCATTGAAAAATCTGACTTATCCTTGCTATTCCCCAAATTATTCTACCTTAATGATTGGAAACCAATGGCTGCATTTGGTATCTGTTATATACTTATACCTAGCCTTGTTCCTGAAAATGATTTAAGGTAGCTCCCAAAGTTGCATAGATTACAAGAGAAAAGACAACTAAGGCAAGAGGGAAAAGACTGGAATTAAGGATGCTTGTAACCACTTGTCCTGTTGTTCAGACACTAAAAAGTGCACATGTCCTTGAGAAACATCTGCCGACCATGGTCTGTGTGTGGAGTCTTGCAGTGTGGATTTTGCAAGGAGAAACCTAGGTCTTTGTTTTTTGTTGGTTTTCTGCTAAGGACATGGATCTGTATGAGATGATGATTCTTTACAAAGAGGAGAGCAATGACAGTAAGTTGGTTTCCAAAGCCATACTCCCTATGGTAGTAAGTTGAGCAAGCACACAAAAGAGAATACCACTTGCAAATTATACTCTGGGGAAGGTTTATTTATATTGATAAATATTTACAGGTTCATATTAATCAATTAACAAATATAAGAATTCTTAAACTCCTTCATTGAGACTTTGAGTAGTGAATAGAATGTGAGGCACAGATGGAGGTGGCCCAGTTCCCTCCTCCACCACACACCTGGACACTTGACCTTTTTTCAATGGTTGCAGCACCCTGAGCATTCAAATCCCCCAGGGGCCCAGGCATCAGGGCCACCCACAATTCCAGGTCCCACTCACTGTGCCCCATACAGTGCCACAAGAATTTCTGCTAAGGAGCATGACCAGAGGAAGGGATCTTCAGGTTTGTGCATATATGGTGGGACGATTTTAAAGATACTATGTGGTTTTTCCCTGCATTTCTGCACTTTCTTTTCTTTACTCAAGCAAGCAATTTGTGCTTTCTTATTTACAGAAAGTGTGTACAGGGGCGTCTGGTTTCTGTTTCCAAAAGCCTGTGCCCCCTGAAGAGAGTCAGGTTTCAGGAAAAAGTCATTTTCCAGATTAAGCTGTGATTCTCCTGGGTGAGAGGCTGAGAAGAAGATCTATCAGGAGACTTGTTCCCAGATAACAAGGACATGATAGGATGTCAGAGGAAGTGGCCTTGTGGTACTGGAGAGACTGGGTCCCCAGCCAGTGGTTCCCAACGTCGCCTAAGGTCTCTGAGAACTCCCGTGTAACTTAAAAGCCTCAGAATTGAGGATGATGTGGTCTGGGAGAAAGACTGTCTCCCTGTTAACCAGTGGACATAGGACCAGCGATGGAAGGGATTCCCTGACACTTTGAGTACGGAAGTTCCTGGACCGGCGGTCCAACCCCAGCAGCCTGGAGGGGCAGGAAGGGAGCCAGTAGAGTCTGAGGTTAAATTTCCTGTCAGTGTGGCAGGGCAGACCTGCGAATTGAAGTTAAGTTAATTTATAGAAGAAATTTCATTGTTATATTTTTGCGTTTGTGACCTGCAATTCTTACCTGCTTTACGTACATTTTAGAAGGTGGAATATGAGGGCAGAAGGAGCAATCCAGCTATCACGTCAAGGTAGGAAACTTGCCAACCAAGGGAAGAAGATTAGGACAAATGATTTGTACTGCAGAGATCCATGATGCTACAGACTTAGCCAGGCTGAGGCCATACTGATTTGTTTTTAGAACAGAAACTGTTTTCATGAAAATTGGGAAATGTTTTCATTTGATGATTTTTTTTTCCTTGGTTCTTTTTGTTCTACCTTTCCATGAGAATGGAAATTATTTCTTTGGCTTAAAAGTTCCTTCTAACAGTGTGCTTACTTTCTCAAAAGAACAATCGAACGGTCCCTTGTAGGGTTAGAACAAGAGGAGTTTGTTAAAAACGAAGCTGAGTGTGGTAGTGCAGATGCGACTGCAAAAAGAAAACTAAGTGCTCTGAAACTGCCTTCATGCTGCTGCTGCCCCTCTGTTGGTGGGGAAGCCAAGGTGGCTCAGCTGAGCTCTGGGCAGGGATGGTGCAGATGGAGAATGAGGCAGAGTGATGCCATCTCAGGAAGCCATTAACTGACCATGTCATTATTGAAATATGTACAAGTCCAGGCAGGCTGTAGCAAGAGTTAAAGGGCAGATCTTGTCTCGTTATTAAACAATTGTGGTTAAAGCTTTTTTCATATTTAATTGTAATTATTCAGAATGAAGAAGAGATTGGACAGAATAAAGAGTTCCCAGCACAGCACCAGGCTCAGATATATGAGTCCTTGATTGTTAAGATCAGTATGATTTTGAATGAACTGATTCATTCAACAACTACTTCCTGGGTGTTGGGGATACAGCAGTGAACAAAATAGAGACACTGCCTTTAAAAAGCTTGTATTTTATTGTAGGAGATGAATAAATATCTAGCATATCAGGAAGGGATACTTGCTACAAAGATAAACAGGAAAAGGGGTCAGGGAGTCGTGGAGGGCGCTATTCAAATAAGGTGCACAGGTAAGTTTTTTGACAACTTTTGATTATAGACTGGAAGAAAGTGAGAGAATAAGGTTTTGGGATATCTGGGGATTAAACAATCCAGGAGGGGCAATGGAGAGTGCAAAGCTCAGGGTGTGCTTGCTGCATCTGTGGGCCATTTTGGAGTTCATTGAGATTGGAACCAAGGAGGCAGCCAGGAGCCAGGTGCGGCAGGCCTCGTAGACCTCGGTGAGGACTTTGGGCTTTATTCTGGGTGAGCTGGGAGCGCCTGCAGGAGTTTTGAGCGGAGGAGTGGCATGATCTGGGTGGAGAAGAGACTGACAAGGCACAGGTGAGAGCCAGGAGGCCGAGGAGGAGAATGTTGTTGTCTTCCTGAGGCTGATGGTCGACGAAGTTGGGGGAGAGGGATGACAGTGGTGAGCAGTGGTCAGATTTGGGGCGGACTTGGAAAGCAAAGCTTTGGTGGTGAGGTTTACTTACACGCAGAGTTTCTAATCTGGGGCTTTTCACTGGAATAGTTATGACTTGAGTCCAAATCCATCTCTGCCTCTTCTATTCTCTACGCTGGACAAGGTTTTATTAGTAAGATGAACACAATGACAGTATCTATCTTACAGTTTAAAAAAAAATGAGATAAAGTGCTAACTTGGCATAACACCGAGTTTAACATTTTAATTTTGGGCCATTAATGTTAGGATGCATCCTACAATCAACATCTAGGTTTATTGTAGATGTGATTCTTTTTTTCTGAACAGCTATTGTTAAGTGGATGTGGCATCTTTCCACTGATGGAGTGTGAAATATGAGATAGCAACATAAAAGAAATATAGGATATCAACATAAAAGGGATTGGCATGTAAACATTCATTAGAATTTAGAATTTTTGAGCATTTGCTTCCAACTTTTTACCAAAACTTATTTTTCCTTTTAGTAGGAAATCCATTTATTATTCCTTACATTTTCCCCATTCAAAGAAAAAAATAATTCCCCTAAAATCTCAGAATCATAAAGCAAACATTTCCTTAGGAATTCTGGCAGTTTACTTCTTTCTTGCCATACCTAATTCTCTCTAGCTCTCTACTGAATTGCAAGTAATAAATCATTTTTTTTTTATTAAGAGGAAAACATTCAATCATATGAATGTTTTATGTTCCTGACACTGGAAATCTGGATTTTCAGCCTGGATTGTTCATGTTTCTGATGAACGGAATTAATATTGAATATTAGGTAGACACAGCTTTACTAACTTCAAGCATGAATGAGGCTCCTTACTTAGGAGGTGTCAGTCCTCTCTTGCTTCTCATGCAGTGGACCGCCTCCGCTGGTTGCCACAACAGAGGCTCTGAGATCCTCTAGCCCATGTTGTCCCTCATGTCCCTGATTCAAGTTGACAACTCTTTGTCTAGTCTCTACTTACTATGTCCCCAGCTCTATGATAGAGTCTGTGCATAAACCAAAGAAAATACAGAATATTCTTTAAGGCTTATCTCAGCTTTTATCCTTATTAGAAGCAAGCTTTGCCTGCTTAAAACAAATTAAGCACAATATAAGGTAAGGTAAAATAGACTGATCAATAGGATTATAATCACACAGCAAATAGAATGTTATACACCATGGGACCAAATTCACCCCATCCTTGCAGTCAGCACTGAAGAAAGAAGAGGCGCTGACCTGTGCCCACAAAAGAAGGAGCGAGGAGAAGGCTTACAGCCCCCAGTTTCCATCATCTTTGTAACCAACCTGGTGGTTAAATGTCACAAGCCAGAGAATGCAGGGGGAGAAGACAAGGTTTCACAATTTTAGGAACTAGAGAGAAAGCCAGTAGCCTAATGCAATGTTCAGGGAATTCTTATTGTTCAGTAAATGAGAATCATCCTGTACTTTCTAAGTTCAGACAAACACCACATGTAGGGGCCAACCACCTCCTGTAGGGTTTGATGAGAGCCATGATTTCAGCAGAACCAACTCCTGGCAATTCCTCTACCATCCACTAGCCCCAAGTTAATACAGGGAAGCCAACTGGGGAAAAGTCAAGAGATATCCTTGTATAGTTGCACTGAGTTCTTCCTTCACTAATCCCCTACAAGGAAATGGGGTATTTCTTCCTTACTCCAAAGTCAAATGTTGTAGATTGAATTGCGTCTCCCCAGAAGATAAATGTTCAGGTCACAGCTCCCAGTACATGTGAATGTTGCTTTAGTTGGAAATAAGTTCTTTGCAGAAGTAATTAGTTAAAATGAAATTACTGGATTAGCATGGACCCTAATCCAATATAAATGGTATCCTTATAAGAAGAGGGAAATTTGTACAAGAGATGCAGACACAGAGGGAAGATGGCCTTATGAAGATGCAGGCAGAGATTGAAGTATTGCTGCTATAGGACAAGGTGAGCCAAAGGCTACCAGAAGCTAGAAGTGGCAAGAATTCTTTCCTAGAGATGTCAGAGAGAGAGCATGCCCTGCTAAAACCTTGGTTTTGGACTTCTGGTCTCCAGAACCATGTGTGAATAAATTTCTGTTGTTTTGATCTACCCAGATGATGGTAGAGGAATTGCCTCTACCTTAGGAAGCAACCTTAGGGAACTAATTCACCAAGGAGGCAAACTCCAAGAGAATCACTCATAAAGTTCCATTAGCCACCCACCATCCTCAAAATCAGGATGGTGACAGGATGTCATCTGATAGTTATCAAGCCCCATGCAGCTGCCAAGGAAGGGACAGGGCAGAAATAGCTGGTGCAACGTGAGCCAAGGGCATGAAAAATTAAGAAGAGATACAAAAGGCAGGATCCTTGTTGGACCTATAGGTCCTGAAAACTGAAGCCAAAGAGATGAGGCTGTAGACTACAAGGTTCTGGGTGACAGAGGGTGGCACCTCTCAGAGGAGTATGTAAAGACCAGTCTACTGAGGGTGGATAAGCTTGTCTTGCAGCATCCACCTACTGGGACTCACAAAAATGAGACAGGCCAACAATTAGGACCCAGACATAGAGAAGATTGGAACTCTTTACAGACAGAACAGAAAGTAGGCTTCTTTCTTATCCAGAAGGAGGGAGCAAGGAAAAGAAGGGAGAGGTGTCTTATATGACAATAGTGCCTGACCTAGAGCAGAGTCAAGGATGGAAATAGAAGGGAAGGGAAGAGGAGGGCAAGGGAGGGAAGGGGATGAGAAAGGAAGGGAGGGGGAGAGAAGGACAGGGGATGGGATGGGAGAGAGATTGAATTAAATTTGAGGCTGGCATTTTAAATGGAGTGAGCTGAGTCTTAACAAGTATTTTAAGCAGTCTCTGAAAAGTTATGAAATTGAACCAATATATCCCCAAGGGAAGCCAGCACCCAACAGAAATTGAAGGGGTTCAAAGGAGCGGAGTTGAAAGCAGTGAGTTGGAAAAATAAAACGAATGGATGTTTATCGCTCAAAGAGTTGAGGCAAGAGTATATGCCATGGGAGGAAAGGAAAGGGGAAGATTGGTTTTGACCAGAGTTATCTAAGAAAACTTCAGGGTGATGGTGATGCTCAAACCTGGCCTTGAAGAATAGGTAGTCTCTGAGCAGAGGGGGAGAACAGCATGACCTGTGCGGAGCAGTCAGGGAACAGGCTCGCTGGGGCACAGGCCCAAGAAGGGTGTGAAGGCTGCACACACTCACAGCTGGCCAGGACTGAAGTGCCACAGGCTCCCAGGTGGGGAATTGGGGTTCAGTGAGAAAAATGGTGGGAATCACCACATATCCTTGAGCACCCAGTGATGCGATATGAAGGGTGCTTTAAAGAGTTGTCTGGCATGTAAGATTGAGAACAGGCAAAGAGGCTATAAGGAAGCTATTCCAACACTCAGTTGTGGGACTAAGGGAGCAGGAAGAGAGAAGGGACCCAGCAGCGTGATCAAGACTTGCTACATGTGTAGGTTTCCTCAGTTCCATTTATTGACTACAGTTTAGAGGAGATGTATACTCAAAACCTTACCAGATAAGCATCTAAAGGCTCATTGGGTAGAGAGGTGGGGATTTGGAGCTCTGTAGCCGGTTTATAGTTACCTGTCCATAAGCCAAGGTTCTAGCTTTTCACACATGCAACCGTCAACTATAGAGCACCCCACTGGATGCATATTTTAATTATGCTGCTTATTTTTCCCCTGTTCTCTACAATTTCAATGCGCTCTATGCTCCCCACCCCCTGCCTTGAAATGCATTAGTAACCATGGAAACATGATGCCATTAAAATGGACACAGCTTAGTAACAATGAAGAATTGCAGCATTAAGTTGGTTTTGTGTGACTGCTGAAATTATGGATGCCATCACTGGATAAAGAGAGGTGACAGGTTTTGTGACCATCACCTCTGGTCGGAGACATGGATATTAAACTTAAAACAGAAAATAGGGCTACATCATTGCCTTGAAGAAGACAAATTCCCAGAGGTTTTAAACAGCATGGCAAGTGAGCTACTGGAAGTGCCAGGAACAAAGATACTTTTTAAAGGCTAAAACCGATCCAGTTTTCCCAAAGTACATGAGCACAAAAAAACAATCATGGAAATGGCAAATATGTCATCATAGTGAGCATAGTTCTGTGTGTTATTTGAATGGCCTGTTATAAAGAAATAGGATTATTGTTGCCAACTCAGAGGGTGCAAGTTTATCACTTATTTGGCCCCACCCCATGGTTTGTGGAAATTTCTCTCAGGGAAAGGGAAGTGCCAGCAGCTGCCTTGTAGGACAGAAATGGGCATCAGCCTGGCTGCAGCCAGAACTTGCCCTGAAGCTCTCCCTCACTTTGTGGATATTCTTCCTGTCTCTGTGTTTCCTCCCTCTCTCAACCCACCCAGTGTCTCCAACTGGAGCTTTCTGGTTCAGTTTCTATTTCTGAGGAAATGTTGTCTTTGAATTCCACAGCTTCGGTGGCGAGCAGCATGAAATTCAATGGAAGAATTTCAGCAAATTCCGATTACCATTAGACACAGGATGAGAAGGGTATGTGTCTTATTAATTCACAACACATTTGCTGGATTCAATATTAAGATGGACTGGAAAAAACCTAAGAGCTTGAAAGGCATTTTCCCCTCAATTTTCTTGGCTACTGTTGTAAGCTGACTAATAACCCAAGGACCAAGCCAGGTCCTTGATTTGTATGGTGTGTGCGTATATCTCAGTGAGACTGCATTTAAAATAAATAATAACAATAATAATTAAACTGACTGTTAAAGTAAAATTTAAATTTTAAATTTTAAAAAGTTAGCCTTAATGTAAGCTATGGACTTTAGTTAATAATATTAAAAAACAAACAAACAACAACAAAAATATATCCAGGTCCTAATCTGCAGAACCTGGGAATGTCACCTTATAAAAAGCAAGGATATGGATTCTCTCCTACAAGAGAACTAGCCCTACCAATATCTTGACTTTAACCCAGCGAAACTGATTTGGCAGTTCTAATCTCCAGGATAAATTTGCATTGTTTTAAACCACTAAATTTCTGGTAATTTGTTACAGCAGCTGTAGGAAATTAATACAACTACCTATCACCATGGTATTTGTGCTGGTTTGAAAGGAAGTATGCCCCCTAGAAAAGCCATGTTTTAATAAAAATCCCATTTCAAAAAGGTAGAATAATCCCTATTCAATACTGTATGTTTGAAACTGTAATCGGATTGTCTCCCTGGATGATGCGATTTAGTCAAGAGTGGTTGTTAAACTGGATTAGGTGACGACATGTGTCCACCCAGTTGGGTGGGTCTTGATTGGTTTATTGGAGTCCTATAAAAGAACAAACATTTTGGAGAAAGAGATTCGGAGAGAGCAAAGAATGCTGTAGCACCAAGAAGCAGAGAGTCCACCAGCCAGCGACCTTTGGAGATGAAGAAGGAAAACGCCTCCCCAGGGAGCTTCATGAAACCAGAAGCCAGAAAAGAAGAAGCTAGCAGATGACGCTGTGTTTGCCATGCGCCCTTCCAGATAAGAGAGAAACTCTGTGCTTGCCATGTGCCATTCCACTTGAGAGAGAAGCCCTGAACTTCATCAGCCTTCTTGAACCAAGGTATTTTTCCCTAGATGCCTTTGATTGGACATTTCTATAGACTTGTTTTAATTGGGATATTTTCTCGGCCTTAGAATTGTAAATTAGCAACTTATTAAATTCCCCTTTTAAAAAGCCATCCCTTTTCTGGTGTATTGCATTCCAGCAGCTAGCAAACTAGAACAGTATCCTAGATGCCATAAAATAGCACAAAGCAAAAACCAGGAAACTGGAGGGGAAAATATTGTCATTGTTTGAGCAACAAGAGTGTAAAGTGAAATTATTTTTTGAGGACTGCCAGATTTGAGGTGCAATAATTTCAGCTCAAAGCCTCCCTTCTCATCGTAGCCCTCCTTCACCACCTGGTCAGAAGTATTTCTCTCTCTCTCTCTCTTCTCTCTCTCTCTCTTTCTCTCTCTCTCCTTCCTTCCTCCCCTGTGCTATTTATTTATGCTGAGCATAATTGCTAGTTATCTTGGGTATAAATGTATTATCTTCCAACTCAATAGTAAACTCCTGGAGGGTAAGGACCACATCTTATACTTTTCCTTGATTCTATTACCCAACATTGGTTGAGTGCATGCTATGTATGAGGCACAGTTCAAAGCATTGGAGGGGCAGAGGTGGAGGTGAGGGGTGAAAAATGTGGTAGTTTGTAGCTGTTATGTACCCCAGAAAAGGCCATGTTCTTTTAATCCATTCTTGTGGGGGCAGACCAGTTGTGGGTGGGACCTTTTGATTAGGTTATTTCAACTGAGATGTGATCCACCCTTAATCCTTTTAGTGGAGCCCTTTATGAGAGGATAAAAGGCAGACACTCAGGGAGAGCTCACAGAAAGATGAAACCAAGAGAAGACACAGAAAGAGAAATGCTCCAGGAGAAGCAATCAAAGACCCACAGAAAGAGAGAGAGTTATTGAAAACAGAACCAGCAGATCAGACCAGAGCCACGTGCCTTGCCATGTGACAGAGGAACCCCGGATGCCAGCAGCCTTTCCTCAGAGAAGGTATATCCCCCTCAATGCCTTAATATGGACATTTTCATGGCCTTAGAACTGTACATTTGTAAACTAACAAATCCCCATTGAAAAAGGCAACCCATATCTGGCATATTGTATTCTGGCAGCTTTAGCAAACCATGAAATATAAGTGAATTAGCAAAATGCAAGTGAATTAATATAAATATGCTAAATACTATATAAAAAGTGCATACAGAAGGAAGTTAATATTCACTGACTTTTTACTATGCATCAGGCATTGCTAATGGTCCTTTGAGGTTGGGGTTAGCATCTGTATTAGTTAGGGTTCTCTAGAGAAACAGAATCAACAGGAAACACTTGCAAATATAAAATTTATAAAAGTGTCTCACGTGACCATGGGAATGCAGAGTCCAAAATCCACAGGGCAGGCTGTGAAGCCTGCGACTCCAATGGAGGGTGTAGACAAACTCCACAAGAGAGGCTTACCAACCGAAGCAGGAAGAGGGCCTGTCTCTTCCGAATTCTCCTTAAAAGGCTTCCACTGATTAGATAAAGTATCACTCATTGCAGAAGACACTCCCCTTTGGCTGATTACAAATGGAATCAGCTGTGGATGCAGCTGACATGATCATGATCTAATTCTATGAAATGTCCTCCTTGCAACAGACAGGCCAGCACTTGCCCAACCAGACAAACAGTACCACCACTTGGCCAAGTCGGCACATGTCCCTGACCGTGACAGTGTCTTATTTAATGGGTGAGGAAACAGAGGTACAGGAAGGATGCTTGTCCAATGTCGCCCAGCCTGCCAAACTCAGGAGGCCAGGCTGTTAACCGTTATGTTCTACTACCTCAATATACCTGCGCCGCTAAGAAGTAGCACGAACAGGATCATCAAGGGTGAGTAATCCCCATGGCCCTGAGCCAGAATCTTACACATCAAAGACACCAATTGTCAAATGCCTGTTGTCTAATTAAGAGCTGCTTGTAAGTTCAGGACACAGGACAAGTATCTAGATGATTCCAGCTCAAGCTGCAAAGAATTAGTGGCTCTTGATGTTTCTGTGGCAACAATTTCTTGGGTTTCTACAAAACATTCCATAGTCTGGTAAGCAAGAGGTGAAAGTTGTGTACGTACTTTATTGATCGGAAAATTGAGCCATTGAACACCAAAATGGTATCCCTAATATCAGAGAATGAGTCAGAACCATGCCAAAGGAAGCTGAGACTTATGTCGGGGGCATTTTGTGAGCACCTGTTTCCCCCCCTGATGCTGCTGTCAGCCCACCTTGTCAGTGGTGGAGGTAGTTCCAGTCAACACAGCTGTAAGTGGACTGGGCTGGTGAGCAGGTGCTCTCAGAGTCTCCAGCTTTGCCTCTGCTTCACCATGAAACATCAGCCAGATCACCGAGCCTCCCTTAGAGCCACCTGTTCACTGCTCCAAAACAGGGAGCACCTTTGCTCATTAAGGGGTCCTGGAATTCCTCCATGGTCAGAGATTTCATAGATTCAAGTGCCGATTCCCATTCCAAACACCTGTTTCCCAGAATATGATCATATATTTACTCCCCTCCGTCTGATATAAAGTAGAATCCATCTTTCCACTGCTCATTATAGAAGCTTTACTTTTTTTGTCTCAAGCATGACTGTAATGTATTTTGTATCTGAACTATGGCATAAATGGACCAAATTTAAGGAAAAAAAGCTCTTCACTTCCTATTCATGTCAGATAAAATCATTTTACAAAATATATCTTCATGTCTGTATTATATTCCTTAGTTATAGGTATATCTTCTTACACAGAAAATTGTCAATGGTGAATGAGAATTTTCTTACTTTTTTAAAATGGTTGAATATGAATGTGGGTCATGCTGTTTAAAATGCATATGGGTTTGAACTGTGGACAAATAATAGTAGATACCCCAACACAGCATTCATTTCTTGGAAGAACAGTGGTTTTTAACCTATTATATAAATAAAACAAATATGCCACACACATACTTACATGAACACATATGGATGCATAAATAAGCACCCAGCATACATTTTAATAGTGCTACAAATTGTATAACCTAAGAAAAATAACTTTCATTACATAGTGCTCACATCCTTTAAAAATCATTCACATCTATTATCTCATTTTTATTCTTACAAGAATCTTAATAAGTGAAGTGAGTCTTTTCTCCTCCACATTATAAATGATGAAACAGAGGCACATAGAAGCCAAATGACTTTAAGAAATCAGCATCATCCAGCTAAGCAGGGTATGGCAAAGCCAGCTCCTCTTCCTGGGCTGGAAGCCCAGACCATTTTCATAATACCTTTGCAGAAACCCAACACAGTGGAGATTCTGTTATAAACCATATGCCACATTGGTTAAGAACCCGGGAAGGGAAAAGATCTCAATTTGAATCTTAATTCCACCATGTACTGTCTGTGCAATTTTGGACAAGTCACATAATATCTCAATGCTTCAATTTTTTAAAACCTGCAAAACAGGAAATGATAATACTGTATCATTCTCGGTCCACAAAACAGGTGGCACACTCTAAGTAGTTGACAGGAAACAGAATTTAATAAGGGACTAATGGTAAGAGTGTAAGCAGAGTTAAGGGAAATCAAAGAAGGTTGAGAAAGCATCCTGGGGATAACAAAGTGACTCCTGGATCTGAAGAGATAAGGATAGGAGCAGTTAAGAGAAGCTGGAGAGAGTGCCCAAGTAGAAGCTAGAAGACATACCTTCTAGTTTCCCAGCTGCTATAACAAATAACACACAATGGCTAGTTTAACAACAGAAATGCATTGACTCATGGTTTCATTGGCTACAAGGCTTTCTCCCTCCCGGAATCTGTATCTTCTGGCTGACTGACAACCCCTGGGGTTCCTTGGCTTTTCTGTCACATGCCACTGCTTTGGCAGCATCTTCTTTTTCTTCCAGATTCTGTTGATTTCCAGCATCTGGCCGCCCCCCAAGGCTTCTCTTTCAGCCTGAATTTCACTGTATTTGTAAAGGATTGCAGTAATCTTGATTAAAACCCAACTCAGCTCAGTTGGGCCACACCTTAACTGAAGCAACATCTGAAAGAGATCTTATTTTCAATGGGTCCTGACCCACAGGAGCAGGGGTTGGGACCGGAATTTGGCTTTTGTGGGGAACATGATTCAATTCCTAGCAGCATGGAAACTCCAAAGATTAGGTCCATGCAGGTCAGTATACATGTTAAAGAAAGAGGGAGTGTATCTGAAGGGCCAAAACGGAGCTCAGCCAGTGCAAGAATATGGTGCAGGGCGACTATGTTGATTATATGCGACGAGACAGGAAAAATGCTTAGCACAGGACCTAGGACCTAAGTTCTCAGTTAGCTGTTGAAATTATTGCTTGGATTATTACTTCCATTAATTATATATTCAGGGAGAGATTTCTAGAAACATGACCAGAAAGAACCTACTTTGATCTGCAACCCAGAATAACTATTCCACTCCCAATGGGGATAGGTAAATCAAACACGCAGGACTAATTGGTGGAATTAGAAAAGAACATTTATATGTACCTTTTTACATCGTATCTTGTGACAGCATAATTAAGATTGACTCAAAGTTTCCACTGTATCTTGCTATTTATAACTTGCATACAAAATTTTGCTGTGGATGAAACTTGGTTTACTATGTTTCATCTTTAGATGAAGATTTTTTTTTCTGAGAAAAACAGCCTTTTAATTTTCTTTCACTTGAGTAATGGAATAAATGCGTGTTTGCACCGTGGGTGTAGGTAATGTGTATCTATCCATTAACATATGTGGTAATAGCTTTGCTGCTCTGTCTTCTTTCTCCCTCTCTTGATACCATTAATCCTGCTACTTAATAAGGAAATGACTCAAAAGATGACTCACCTACAATCCCACCTAAGGGAGAAGGAAGAAAGAGAGAGAGAGAAAAGAAAGAAGTGGGAAAAAAATGGCTATGGAACAAATGACTTATAATAACCTTGCAAATATTATGTTTAATACCTACTAACACACATATTCTTGACAAAGCTCATAGGAGCGGAAACATATAACCATTCCCCTGCCTTCTTAGATTCACTGGGAAGGAAGGCAATGATGGAAATAGTAAATAACACTGCTTACGAAACACAAGATCCCCTCAGAATCTTGTTAAAGTGCTATGCTAATTTCCATCCAATTGCAGAACTGAAATTTAAGCCTGGTAGTTTAAGTATTTAAGATACTTAAGGTATATGAACGTCTGGATATTTTTCAAAGCTAATATGCATCGTCAAAGGAAAATATTTCTGGAAAAGCAGCAAAAGAGGGAGAAAAGGAAAAGGATGGAAGTGAAAGGAGCCAGAAAGTGTGCTGGGTCTATTTCTTTCTTTCTGGAAGAGTTCATTCAAGGGAGAGGTGGAGGAAGCAGAGAGGAGAGAAGCTATTTTCCCTTCTCTACATATCCACAGCTCAATATCTGTAACACACTTAAAAATACTCAGTTTTTATTTCCTATTGCATATACTTTGAGAATCCTGACTGTTAGAAATGAAGGACCCTGAGAGGTCATCTATTCTAGTTATGACAATGTCAGATGACCACAGGGGCCAGGTGGATAAAGTGCCAATGTCTGATGAGTGCCTCCCCTGGGTCTGGAGAAGCGGTGACCCCACACCCACACCCAAGGAGGGGCAGCTGCTCCTCAGCTTCTCAGCAACCTTTTCTGTGTTGATATACGAGCCCCTTATTGCCAGATCTTCCAATTTTTCAAGAGACGTTGGAAATTCTCTGGGATGTGAATTCTTTGGAGGCAAGGATTTTTGTCTGTTTTGTTTACAGCTGTATCCCCAGTGCCTAGGAGAATGCATGACACACAAAAAGCACCCAACAGATATTTGTTGAATGAATGTATATAGAAAAGAAAGAAAACAAGAAAGCAAGCTGGATTTTTATGTCACAGTTCTTGAATTTTAATGTTAGCAGAATTTTGCTTTGTTACAGTTTAATTCAAAGAGCAGAAAACCCCACCTCTATGTGGACCAAACCAAACCTGTCTCCAGGACTAGATACAACACACCAATACTTTGCCCTCTTGGATCTGATCCAGTTTCTCTATACTACAGTCAAGGAAACCAAGGTCCTGAGACACTAATAATTTGTTCAAGGGTCACATGGATAGATAAACCAATAGCAACCTCCATCTTCTATTTCCCTTAATAGCTTTTTACTTCTTCACACCTTGTAATTGATTCAAAAACAAAACAACAACAACAACAGCAAAAGACCAAGGAATAAAGTAATGTTCCTTTCTAAGTGAACAAAGGAAAACCCCAAGCTTTGAAATTCAAAGGCAAATTGCAAGGGGACATTGGAGTGATTTAGAAAGATACAGGGTGAACCTCTCCAGCGATTCTTATGCAGTCAGCCTAGAAGTGAAAATAAGCTCTCCTGTCTCAGAATAGTCCAGGTTATGCTGCAGTGGCAAATAGCTCCAAAACCTCAGTGGCTTCAAGCAAAAGGTTTATTTCTTGCTCACAATGCATTTCCTTCTTGGGTTAGCAGAGAGTTCTGCTCTGCTCCTTACTCCAGAACCCAAGCTGACAGAGCAGCCGTTTCCTTGGGCATTGTCCTTTATAATGGCAGACTAATAAAGAGAATGTGGCAAAAGAGCACGCTGGTTTTAAAGCTTCTGTCCAGAGGTGATGCCTGCCACTTCTGTTCTTCTATCTCTGGCCTTCAAAAGTCAAATGACATCACCTAGCTTTAAAGTAGGCTTGGAATGCAGGAAACCAGAAATACTGGTGAACTGTGTCATTGACTACCACATACAACTTTGGGTGCACAGTTTGAGAGCCCTGAGAAAAGCTCCTTCCTCTCCTAATGCATCCTTAATTTTTCATTGATGCCATATAAAGCACTGACTTATATTTATATATTTGGTTCTTAGACATGGACTAATGAAAAAAAAACTAATTGCTAGTCAACATTACCAGTAGAACATTTTCTCTGTCCAAGGGGCTTTGGAACTGGTGGAGAAAGTTCTCCCCGTCTCCGCCTCACGTTGGCATCTGCCCCTTGCTGCAGGTACTGTAGCCCCCCACCTCTCACCCCTACCCTGGAGACAGCAGAGTTGCAGCTGAGGGTCAGCCCATAAGTGACTGGCCAGGAAAGATGCATTGGGGAGAGGAATTTTCCTTAGCCACCTTCCCTTCGGTGCCACCCTGTCCTTTTCTTCCTTTCAAATGAAACCAAATATTCATTAGAATGGACATGTCTGTGCTAAGCATGGTTGAGTCGAGATTGTTGAATCCCTCACCCCAAGAATAGTTGGTGTTTGGAGAAACACTTAGAGTGCAAAACCTACCGTGTGCCAGTGGGTCACACCCACAGGTACAACTTTAAACATACAACTCTATGTGGAAGGTGCTTATATTGTCTGATTATATCTTTACAACATGCTACTGAGGAACATACTCTATTAGCTCCATTTACGGATGAGGAAACTGAGACACAGAGAGAGATTAAGTAGCTTGGTCAAAGTCAAAAGCCAGTGAGGGATGGAATTTAAATGCATGTCCAGCTCCAACACCCTTAGCTGCTACTCTATATGCTTCTTCCTCTATAGCCTTTTTCCCTTTCCTTCTATTTTTTCTTTGCATATGTATACATTTTGGAACAAAGATTTATGCAGGCTATTCTGGGAACCCTCATACCTTTTATACCATTTATAACATTGTTTGTATAGCAAAATACATTCTCAGTTCCAAACAGCCTGCTTTGCAAATAAACATTAGGGCCCCACTCTATTTATAAGCTGGATGTTTCTTGGATTTCATTTTGAATTTCAGGTCATTAAAACAGCACTTTAAAGAAACCAGAAAGTCAAGGTCCTCTTACATAGCCCAGAATTAAAAATAGTTGAGATGCATCTTTCATGCCGGGTATGTTCCAAGTCAGTGAGTAGGGAGAAAGCCAGATGTAGTCAGAGTTACCCTTGACAATCCTGTAGGAAAGCAACATATGGGAGACCACTTTACCATCTCCCAGCCTGCTCCTTCTCCAGTGCTGGAGCAGGTCGCGGTTTCTTCAGTTTGAGGACCAGGGGAAGCAGTCAACTCATGGTTAGGGACACAAACAAGAAGTCCGTAGCTGCAGGATCCCCTAAGTGCAGGGAGATGGCTACACAGTGAGAAGCTCACACTGTGACGGTGATAAACGCCACCCCAGAACAGTTCCGCGTTGGGGGAAATCACCTATTGAATAGTTTTAACTATTTTCCCTCTTTTTCGCTTTTCTGGCCCAGTGCTTTTCATTGAATTCAGTATGTTAAATGAATGTTTGATGTGACTGAACTCAAAATATATATGTAGTAAGGCAGCCACTGGAAACTTTAGGACCTCAAAATGATTTAAAAACATCACTTAAGCATTGCAATTCTTTCACCTGTCTTGGTGGAACACTTTAATATTAAACAGTACCACTGGTTTCCAAGGGAATTCCCACTAGAAAAGAGATTATAGAATCTGGGCATCTCCTACCTCTCAATGAGGCTGCTTTCACTCACATTAGTCTGCAAGTGTTTTTTTTTTTTTTTTTCAGTCTGCAAGTATTTTAAGTCGACATCTGTGAAGGCACTGTGCTATAGAGCCAGCTGCTTGAAATTTCAAATGTCTACTTTCCTTTAATAAAAAGATACTGTTGCTAATGTGCCAAGAGAAAGCCCCAAATTTTGGATGATTTTTCCAAGAAACGTGATGAATCTGTACTGATCAGCCACATCACACAGCCTTGTGCATTCATCAAGAGGTCCCTCAGCCATGTTGCAGACTTACTCACCTCTATCATTTGACTCCTAAATACTTAACAATTTTTCATGATTTGGAGCTCAGTTCTGTAGAAAATGAATTTTCCCTCTCAACACACTCATTGGGGTATGCATTTAAGCAACTGTTGACCAGAAGCTTCTTTAGGTAAAATGGTAGATAGTAAGGACCAGTGATGGAGTGGGTTGGAGATGGCTTTCTAAACTGAAACAGTTCTATTACATTGGTATTAGGGAGGAAAAGAAGACCCTTGAATTAAATTCATTAAATTTCTCCTCCAACCAAATATCCATGAATTTGTACTTATTTACATCTTTACAGTAGAACATCAAATCATTGAAAACTATGCAAATGTGTAACACTCAATCATTTGTAGATTTGGTTCATATTGGTTCTGTCTGGACATGGACCCCACTTCTTAAATCTATGATTCAGCCATTAAAAATAGCATGAAAGAAGTATTTTTTGAACAAATCCCTTAATACTGTGTGAGATCTGTGTCATTCTGAAAAATGAAATCTGAGGTGTTTCTCTTGTGTCATTGAAGGTTATGTTGCCATGGTAATGACTCATTGTGAAATAATAGGATAAGTGCATTTGGAACATGGTGCATTGCAACTTCATGTTGGGTTCCTGTTATAATAGTCTGGGCCAGACTTGATTTTTCTTGGTCCCAAATAACTTTTATAATAACAAAAATTTGCATTTATAGCCTGAGGCTACTTTTTTCTTATCTCATGCTGCTTTCAGAAGAACCAAAAAGAGAATCATTATGGAAATGGCTTTGCATCAGGTATTACAGAGAAACAAAGCTCTCATGGTTTTTTGCAGCATTTCAAACACATAGGCACTTTATTCTTAATTCTTTCTCTTATGCATTATTACTAGTTCATAAAGCCAAGAATCTTCACATAGAACATTTATGAAGAATTGGAACAATTTATTCTGCATTTTTAACATCTACTCTCATTTCCTCAGGACAGTCTATGTTCTATGGATAAACCTGAAGGATTGAATGTACTTTCAGGGCCTGATCAGAACTATGAATAAGAATTAATAGGAAAACAGAACTCACAATCTAGGTGCTGCTACATCTACATTTTTATGAGCTGAATGGAGAGACACATATTTTCATTTAAATAACTCAAGTTCATTCTGTCCTTGGCAACAACTTGGCCCTTGTAAGTCTTTGGTAGGCCAAGCTGTGTCTTCTAAATTAGTCTATATTGCAATGTACTTTAATTAAGAAGCATAATAGATAAGTACAAAGTTATTTCATTTAAGACCTTGCCCTGTGATTTCCATCCAGTTCTAGGAAAATATGGCCAATGCATGTTTCCCAGGAATCAGTGACATTTTAGTCATTTTTCAGAGTATTCCTTCATTTATCTATGCATTCATTCACTTGATAAATATTATTGAACACTTACTTTGTGCCAACAATAACTTGATGTAACACCCACTTGGCTCTTGGAGTTCTCAAGTTTAGAAGTGATAGCATGTGGGAGCCAGAAGTCAGACGTTAACTCTGTTTCCTGGTTCTCTGCTAGTTTTGGAAATTTCCTCCAGCCATTTTGCAATGGCTTTTCATCTCAATAGCATTCATTAGTTCAAGAAACATTTTTTGTGCCAGGCTCTCTATCAGTCTCAAGGGATAGAAAGACAAATAGGAGAGGTGCCTGCCGTAAAAGGCTTTGTGCCAACCCTTCAGAAACCGCATCAGAGTATGAGCCCAGAAGATTTTGCCTTATTATAGGCCTCACTGTAATCATGCTAAGGCTTTCTTCAAACTCTTCCATCTCTTCGATTCTTCCCTCCTTTTCCTTCCCCAAGCAAGTACCCATGGGGTGCACTTCTGCCCACAAGCACAAAGGATAGCAACTTCCATTTAATGAGGGCTCATGTGCTGCATATGACATAAAGCACTTTACTAGCATTGTCTCACTTAGTCCAAAAAAACCATATGAGGTAGATGCTGCTATTATTTCTTTCTGTCTTGCAAACTAGGAAACTGAGGTTCAGAGTAGCTGTTCTGAGTCTCTTAGGAAGATAAACGGCAAAGCTGATCTCCCAATTCAGTTTGGTCTGACTCAAGAGCCCAATCTCTTACACTTTGCAGTACAACAATGATTACTGTATAGCAAGTTATGGGTCTAGTATCCATTCTCATTTACAAACTAGGGTGTCCATGTCCACTGTTTTTATTATACGTTAGTGAGAAATGTAGAGCTCTTACAAGTCTCTATCAAAATAAATGTGATTTATTGACCCTAGAAAAAGGAAGTGGATACTATTATTGGATGCATTTCAGAAATATTTGGACATTAGATGAAGAAAGTAACTTCTCTTGCTTTCTTTTAAGTACTTGTTCTACACTTAAAAAAATGAATGTTTTATATTTAATGTTTTAAAAATAGTGAGATTTGTACATTAAAGAATGCAAGGTATCACCATAACATGAATATGAAGCATATATTGCCAAACTGAGATTATAATGCTAACTACCGAAATTGGTAGGACCAAGTCCTGCCAATAGGACTTGCTAATTTTGGAGCAGTTTGATAACTTTTGTCTAATTAGGAATTTTGATGGCACAAAACAGGTTTCTTCACACTGCTTCAAGTAAGATGGAGTGTTATTGTAAGGTTACTCATAAGGTCAAATGGACCTTGAATGGCAAGTCTCATGGGACTCTAAGAAAAACAGCCCAGATCAGCCAGTTATCCCCTGAAGTGAATACCAGAAAGCTCTAGAAATCTCAGAAGCAGGAGTTGGTGCATCACCGCTCAGTGCTTCTCCACTGATGTCAGTCAGCTACCCTCTGGTTATATGCTCTCTTCTGCATCTCTGACTTGCTTATTCATTTCTTCTTACATGGATTTTTTTCCCATAATCACATTGGACCTGCTAGCCCATAACTCATAACTCTCTTTGCCATGGCATCTCTGTGAAGACTTTCAGCTCCAGCTCTACCTCATTTCTTGGTCTCCTAGCGAAAATTTCTACGAAAGAACGTCAGATTGACCTAATTTGTTATGGACTCTGCTCCCCAAATTATCTCTTTTAGGGCAGAGTCCTCAACACCATATGTCATGGGAGAGTGGTTTCCTTCTGCCTGTGGGAAGCTGCTTTAGGTGTATAGGTGGTAATGGTGGGGAATGGGAGTCTCATGATGAAAATCATCACTTCTTAGGGTGCTTCTGCAACAAGGCCATGAGTGGGATATTTTCCACAAAAAGGAGCTGGAGTTATGTCTCGCACAATGACTGACATGTCTAGTATATTCTGAACACTCACTTCCATATGTGAAATTCCAAAGATGTCCAGAACATTGCAATGAGCAGTTGTGAAGGTTGGACAGTGCACAACTTCAGTTGGTAGCCTTCAAGGTAAACTATGATAGTTTTACTGATTTTTTTTTTGGTCAAATTCTATTCATTGCTGAAAGTGGAGTTGTCTAGTCACTTTTTAATTTTATCAATTGTTGTCTGATGCATTTTGAAGTTCTGTTACTAGGCATGTGCTCATTTATAATTGTTCTGTTTTCCTTATTAATTAGTCCTTCTATTATATGAATGTACATATTTATTTCTGATAATATTCTTCGTTTTGGAGTCTACCTTATTTGCCATTAATACAACCACTCCAGCGTTTGTTTGTTTGTGTTTTCTTACTGTTGTCTTGGTAAAACTTTTTCCAGACATTTACTTTCAACCTATTTGTGTCTTTATATTTAAATTGCATCTCTTGAAGACCATATATATTTGGATCTTGTTTTTTGGTCCATTCCTCTGTTAGTTGGAGTGTTTAGTCTATTAACATTTAATGCAATTGTTGATAATATTGGATTTGTGTTTAGATTATGTTTGTTTGCTCTGTTGGATTATTTGAATTTTTTAAATTTCATTTTAATTCATGTTTGTCTTTTTAGCTTTACCACTTTGTATTATTTTTGAGTGGTTGCTCTATGGAGTACAATAACCACCCTTAACTTTTCACAGTCCACTTAGAGTTACTATTTCACTAGTGCATGTGGAATGTAGAAACTTTGCAAGTTTATATATAAGTCCATTTATAGCCACCCTCATTCTTTAGATTATATACGTTATAAACCTTCAAAACAATACTATAATTTTTGCTTTATACAGTCACATATATTTTCAAGAAATTAAGAGGAAAAATATTATTTCATATTTACCCACATGTTTACCATTGCCAATAAAACTTACCATACTTACCATTTCCTGAAGATTTGCTTTTTCATCTAGTATTTTTTTTCAGCCCGAAGAATTCCTTTAGCATTTTTTGTACTAAATATCTACTATTGAAAACTTTTCTTAGTTTTCCCTTATCTAAGAAATGTTTTTATTTCTCCTTTGTATCTGAAGGATATAGAATTCCAGATTGAATTTTTTCTCTCAGTCCTTCAAAAATGTTGTTCCACTGTCCTCTGGTCTCCAGAGATTTTTCTAATGAGAAATTCATGGGTTTTACATCATTGTTACTTTGTCATTAATGTGTGGTGTTTCTCTGGCTGCATTCAAATTTTTCTCTATAGTTTTTGTTTTCATAAGTGTCACTGTAATGTGCCTAGGGACTGTTTTCTTTGTTTTATCCTACTTGGGGCTCCTGAGATTCTTGAATCCATAAATTAATGTCTTTCCCCAATTTTTTAAGTTTCAGCCCTTATTTCTTTAAGTATTTTTTCTCTTCCATTCAATTACAAATGTTCAACCTTTTAATATTAACCACCCAAGGCCTTGAATGTCTTACCATATTTAAAAATCTTTTTTTTCCTCTCTCTCTCTTCTTCAAATTGGGTAATTTCTCCCATCTAGCTTCAAATTTATTGAGTTTTTCTTCTGTCTTCTCTGTTCTTCAGTTAAGCCCATTTAGTGGTTTCCCTCCTTCCCTAAGTATTATTTAGTTCTGGAATTTATATTTGATTTTTTCATATAGATTTTGTTTCCCCCTGGATATTTCCAATCTTCTTGTTAATTCTAAGCATATTTTCCTTTACATCCTTAAGCAGAGTTAAAATCACTGCTTTAGAAAAATCTTTGCTGGGCAGTGCAATGGTGGCTCAGTGGCAGAGTTCTCACCTACCATTCCAGAGACCAGGGTTTGATTCCTGGAGCCTGAGTCATGTCAAGGTCTTTCTTCTTGATTGTCTTTTCTCTTGAGAATGGGCCACGTTTTCCTTTTTGTATTTTGAATTGTATTTTGGACATTGGGCATATGTTATGGAGAGTGGAAACTCTGGTGTTGTTATATCTCTCCAAAGAGTTTTTGTTGTTGTTGATGCTAGAGCAGACAATTAACTTTGATGCAAACTTTGTCTCTTCAGCAGCAAATGAAATCTCATTTCTGTACTTTTAGTATTTGTGGGGCCATTCAGAGTCTGCCTTGCAAATGCTCAGTTTAGGGGCTCAGCCAGAGAGAGGTTTAGGGAGAATTTTACAGTGCATTTACAGTTTCTTTTAAAACACAAATCACATCATGTCACGAAGCCTCCAATGACCTCCCATAACACTTAGAATAAAATCTGTTCTGTCCCTACAATGTCTGGTCTCTGGCAACTTCTTCAACCTCAATTCTTATCGCTGTTCTTACCATTCCTCAAACACTTCAAACTTGTTCTGGACCTTTACATTTGCTGTTTCCTCTACCCTGAATGCTCTTCCACCAAAAATTAGCATGTGTGTTGCCTTCATTTCATTCAGTTCTCTGCTCAAATATTACCTCTTGCCTGAGGGCTTCTCTGTTCACAATATATAAAACAGCAATCTCTGCCATTCTCTAATTTCTTGCCTGATTTATTTTTCTTTATAACGTTTATCGCTATTTAGTATAATATTATATATTTATTTATTAGATTTTTTTCTGTCTTCCTCACTAGAGCATACGATCTTTGAAGACTGAGGTATTGTCAATTCTTTACTTTATGTTTCCCCAACACCTAGAACAGTGCCTAACACATAGTAGGTGATCAACAAATACTTATAGACTAAATGAATGGCTAAGTGTTGTTATCACTAAGAACAGAAATAGAATGTACAATGTTATAGCTTAGACTCCATGTCCTGCTGACTCTAAACTGAAAAGCTGACAAGAAAAATTGATGAGGATGCTAACCTGAGAATCTCTCCGTGTCTAAGTGGGGTGAAAACACTTTTCAAAGTTTACCTTACTAAATTAAACACTTTCTAAAGTAGCAACAGTGGAAAAATCTGAGATGATTGTGTGGTGGCCCATGACAAATTCTGGGATGTGTCCTGTAACTTCTTGTTGAGGAGTGCTATGAGAACTAGTGCTTTTTCATCTCTTTGCTTTGTTTATATGTTGTATTATACAGTTAAAAAGTTAAAAAAAAGTAGCATCAGATAAATGTAAAAGTAACAGTAAGGTATCATGTTTTGGTGGTGAGGACTAGCCCACGTGCGTATTTAATATTTGAAGGACAGTGGAAGGGTTTTGTGTTTATGGCAGGCACTTTATTTCCTTCTCAGGAGGAGATTTACAGTTCTCTAACTTATCAGGAGTGCATGTACTGGGTTCAGAGGATTAAAATGGCTTGCTTTTGAACAGATATGACTAACTCACAATGTGGAGGGAAAAGCATTTTGTGCTCAATAATAGATATATTTTAAGGATGATTACATCAAAATTAGGCAGATCAGGATGACCTATTTCTATATGCTACTATTAGCATGATACCTTGAGAAATATGGTTTTCAAGTAAGATTTCACAATGTAGATATACCATTAATGTACTCCATATATTTTAATATATATAATATATATAGTACTACATGCCAGGCCCTAAACTAGACTCTGGAGTTACATAGGTGAGGAAGGCATGGCCCCACCACCAAGCAAGCATTCGGTTTAGAATGTGAGTTGGAAATACGACCAAATAATTAAAAAGTTGGGCCATACGGACTCTAATAGAAACCTTTTCTATATACAGAATTGACACAAAGGAGGAAGTGGCCAGGTTTATCTTGGAGTTAGTTATATAGCAGAGATGTTGCTTAGAAAGTTTTGAAAAATAATTGAGATGACAAGGGTCATGAGACATGTCAGGCGGGTGGCTTCCTTCCTTTGCACTTACCTCACTTCAAATTCTTGATTCGCTACCATAGATTTGATGCTGTCCTCTGGTACCTACCAAGTACTCTGACTTTGTTAATTCTGAATAGCTTTTTGGATTGCCTGTTACTTCCATCTGGGTCTCTTCTTGTCTAATTCTTGACACCATAGGATTCTGTTACCTTTATCTATTAACAACCCCTAAAATTCCAGCCCAGCAGCCAAGATTCCTCTTCATCCACCCCATCCTTATTGTAGAAGTGAAAAATCTAAGCAAAGACAACATGGAGAGGAAGCAAAGACACAAAAAGCATGGTGGCCTATCAGGAATCTGCATTTGGTTTGGAATGGGACAGCAGGTAGTAAATAAGAACAATTGTAAATGATGAATAGTTGAAGCAGACCATGTAGTGCTTGATATAAAAAAGAGTTTGGGCTCTGTTCTGTAGGTAATGAAGGGCTATGGAACACTTTCAAGAAACAGCTATAGCAGAAGCTTAGAGGATGGATTGGAGCAAGATGTTTTCTAGGACAAACAGCAATGAGATGAATTATTCTTATAGACATTGATATCTATTAGCATAGCTCAAAATCTATTGTGTCCCATTCTTGGCACAAATTAATATTATGGCTAAGTCTCCTAAGATATGAATTTGGTGCACCTTTATTATTTAACTGTGTGACCCCTAGCCTGTAGTTATAACATCAATATATTAAATACAACTGCAACATATAATTTGGATTGAGCTGAATGACATCAAGTTTGTTTGGTCCACTGTTGCCATCCATCTGTCTTTCCTAGCTGTGGGCCATCTGTGAATTCAGTAGTTACTTCTCTAGTCCCAGCAAATTGCTAATAGAATCCTTGAATAGAATGCAGTAGAACTGTGTTGCAAAGCATCAGAGAATCTCTCCCATGGGGAAACTATAACTCAATAAGCTTTGGATAAGTTGTTCAGTCATCTCCAAAACTGTCTGACTCCACAGTAAATCTGAAGAGTCTTTGCCTTGTTTGATATTGACATCATTTCTCTGATCTACAGTATTTCTGGACATCTAATTTCTAAATGGGAAATGAGTCTACCTTTCTTATCTTATCCAAATGTTCTATAGTGAGTTATTTTACACGTGGGATATTACTGTGACATTTAAACTAACTCGCTTTGCCTGCACTTTCCACAGTCAACCAGTCAGCTTGAGATCTCCAGCCCCTCCAAGGGAATGGATTCAGAGAACAGAAATATGACACTACTGACTTCAAAGATCAAAAAAGTCAAAAGGCAGAGCAAAAACAGATTTGAAAATGCCTTGAGGTCAAATAGAGTTAGTCCCCATTTACCCCGTCTCTTTTCCCTTGTGTGAACACAAGGGAAAGATATTCTGAGCAGGAAGGAGAAGAAATTGGGAAACAAGCAAAAGAATTAGATGCTGAAGGCAGGGAACAGGTCCCCTGCCTAGGGCCATAGGTCAAGTAAATATATAGGATGGAGATCACTGACTCCTTAGTACCCTTAAAGTTCAAGATCAGAGGGGATTTATGACCTGCTGCTCAGCTGGAGCTCTGGGGGGAGCTGCCTTGCAGATGGGCCTTATGTCCCCAGGGCATGTGTTGCGGATCGGGTGGATAGTAATAACTGAGACAGCTGCAAAGGGTCTCTGACAGAGTGGCCATGAAGTAGCCATGCGGAGCCTTCTGTAGCCCCAGAGGAGAATGAGAGAACAGCTGACTTCTCCCGGGGTCCAGGTACAGTGGCAATTTAACTGAGTGAGAGAAAGAGAGCTGAAGGATGAAGCCATCTCGCTGTTATGGTTAGGGAACACAGAGAAAAGAATGGTTTAAGGTCCATGCAACATAAGACATTGAAAGAACCATTAACTCCTAGCAGATGTGGTTACAAGGACAATTGTCTTTTGATTGTCGTTGGTCAATTTTATGTTTAAAAGGACTCCAAAACAGAATGGACTAAGATATAGATTCAAATGCCTTTTGTCATTCTACACTGTAGAACTGTATAAGCAGAAGAAAGGAGGGGAACAGAGAAAGGAATCTCACATGAGACAGTTTTAATTCCAAAGAGACTTTGAAATCATGACATTTTATTGACTTTCCCCAAATATAATTAGACTAGGTTTTCTGAATATGAGGCCTTGGGATAGCTACAGAAAAAATTGAAAAGTTGCTTTTTTTGCAAACTTAAGTTAGCAAAATATATCCCAGCTGCAATACTTTCATAGTAAAAATGAGGAGAAACAATGAAAAGTGAGAAAATAAGACTAACTTTGCTTGAATTGTGATAAGAGAATCCCCACTGGTGGTTAATTCTGAGTTATCACCTCTTCCTCTGCTAAGTGCATCTCACTGGTCCAGAATCAGTTTCAGCCTTACCAATGTAGTTTCTGGAACCCACTTTTCCCACTTTAAGAAATCAAGGCAACATGCAAACAACAGCAGTATTACTAGTAATGAATAATCTACAGAGAAAATCAAGAAAAAAATTCCATTTGCCATAGCAATTAAACAGATCAAATACCTAGGATTAAATTTAACCAAATTGTAAAGGACAAATCAAAGACCTAAATAAATAGAAGGTTATTCTGTGTTCATGGATTGGAAGGCAATTGTTAAATCATCAGATCTACCCAAGGATATTTACAGATTCAATGCAATCCAATCAAAATTCCAACAGCCTTCCTTGCAATAATGGAAAAGCCAATCATCAAATTTATATGAAGGGTCATAGACCCCAAAGAGTCAAAGCCATCTTGAAAAAGAACAAATTTGGAACACTCACATGTCCCAATTTTAAACCTTATTACAGTATTACGATAATCAAACAGCACAGTACTGGCACAAGGACAGACTTCCAGACCAACAGAACAGAACTGAGAGTTCAGAAATAAACACTTCTACAGCCAAAAAAAAAAAAAAATCAAGGCAGCATTTGCCTGTCTCAGCCCTTCAGGCAGTACTCCTGCCCACCATGGTTTTTCACTGACCGTTGACAGGTTCTAGAGACTCTAAGCTCGTAGAAGATGATTCAGAAGCCTTCTAAACTGAATCCTTGAACAGCCAGGTAAAACTTGTTTAACTCTGTTTGAGCTTTACTTAAACAACTAAAAAAGCTTGTTCTACTCTTTTGCCCATAATTCTGGGTCTTCAGTTGCACTATGAAGTATTTGTTCTGCCATTTTCATCTTCAGATTATTTTCCTTATTGGAGATGGCCTCAAAAGGAGAACCAAGAAGTTCTACTGCTTGATTGTCACCATCCACATGACATCACCTGCTCCAAGCAGGTGCAACAAAATCCCTTGCTGAATGAAGAATGCTTGCAGCATTGTTTCCTGTGGTCCTTGAGCCTTTTTTTAGTTGTCCTTTAGCAAGTTTGGTAAGCCTCAGCTCTTTCTGCAGGCCCTCTAAATCTTCTAGGCTTTGTAGCAAAACCCCTGGCATTCCTGCTTCTCAGTCACTATTTTGCAGCTGCTATTTTTAAAGTGTGTCCCTTATCTCATATTGAAACTGTTTTAAAGGAAAAAAAAAATAGTTGTGTGCAGGACAGAGAAGCTGACCTCCTCTCTGAGTATAGCCATCATGTTAGCCCAGAAGAGGTTTACATGGAGGTGGCTCTGACTTCAGGGCACCGCTGGAAGAGGAGCTGTTTGCCCACCTTCAACACTCGGTCATTGGAAACTTGCTGTTAGGAGCCTGGAAGTGACTGACTTGATTTTGCAATTTTGCAAACAAATATTTTCTAGTCAGTTCTTTAAAAACATCTCAGATTCTTTCGTGAACATTTCATGGCACCATAGACGTCCTTAAGGTGATCAGTACACTCATGACGGGGTGTGCGGTTCAGTCCAGCTCGGGAAGGGTTAAGCCGAGGAAAGGAAAGAAACAGGGGTTATTGTTTAGATCACTGGTACCCAGTCTCCAGGCAGAAGTCCCGCGCTGGTCCAGGAAGAAGATTTCAACAGTACATGACAAAGTGAGAAAAAATAAGAACAGCGGAGTCGGTTATCTGTTCTGTTTTGTTTTTTTAATTCACCAATCATGTAAAAGAATGCCCTTTTATTCCTTTTTCGGATAATTTTTAAACTCTTTATATATAGATAGATACATACCTAATTTTACATAAATGAAAGTATACACATAATTTTTAAAAATAAAATTTAGAGTATTTTTTTGGTGGTGGTAAAAAATTTTATCATTTCTGAAACACCAGCCATAGCAGATACTGGCGGGTATTTTTGGTTGTGTGTTTGTCAGCATCTCATCATGGCAAAATAAAAGCTGGCAATTTTATGTCCATTCCTTGAATTCTTTTAGAAAGTTTTCTGACCCTTGAAATATGAACATCGGGAAACCCCTGGTGTTGATAAATACCCTATGGACCAAAGTTTTGGCAGCAGGTGATCAAATTTTCCAAATGGTCCTATGTTCTGAAACTCATTGGGATGAGTAAAACAATTGTTAAGGGAAGAGGGAACTTCTATCTCTCCATGGAAGTCAGCAGTAAGTTGGAAATTCTCCCTGCTCTTGTCAGAAAGTACGTGAGCTCAGGATGCCTGGGGCTGGAATCCACAGGACCTCACCGCAGCCTTTCTCTAATGGCCACGTGAGACTGTATACTCCAAGTCAGCAAAATGTTCTTGCTCAGTTACGCCTCTTGGCAGACCTTATAGAGAAAGTAAGCCATGAGTAGTATGTGGGTTTTGAAATTAAAACGGACTGGTGAAAAAAGTAAAAAAGGTTACTAATTTCTGGACTTTATGTGTTTGAATTCTTAATTAGAGATTGTGAACATTCCGGCATTGGAATGGTATGTTATAAAACAGCAGTGAAAGTTTATATATGAGTCTAAAGGTCAGGCATAAGTAGTTGTGGTGCCAAGTTTTTCTTGCTTTGAAACAAGGATTCCACCTCTTCACCCAGCTGTCTTCACCAAGGTTAGTCATCCGATTTCTTTTCATGAAATGAAGTCCTTTGTTCCCTGCCCCTTAAATCTTTAAGTGTACCGTATTTATCCATATTAGATTGGATGACATTAGACTGACTCTGAAAATGGACTGCAGGAGAATGGTGCTTCTCCTAAGGTATGAGTCTTTTCTGACCGATATTTGTCATGGTCCTTTACTTTACGATCACAGCTTTTCCACAAAGGCTATCTTGGCATCTGCTGTGAAAAATGTCTCCACCTGCCAAATGAGGCTTCCCATCCTCGGTGAGCTGCCACCCTCCCTGGAAATGTAGTGCTTTCCATACAGTTGTCAGGCCATGCTTCGTGCTTCAGTCTGCTGAAGCTGCCGGAATGCAGAATACCAGAAATAGATTGGGTTTTATAAAGGGGATTTGTTAAGGTACAAGTTACCATTCTAAGGCTGGGAAAATGTCCAGATTAAGGCACCAAAAAGAGGATAACTTCTTGGAGTAAAGGCAGCTTCTGGGTTCCTCTGTCACTTGGGCAGGCACATGGTGACGTCTGTTGGCCCTTCTCTCCTGGGTTGGTTCCAAAATGGCTCTCTCAGCTCCTGGGGGTCCTTCTGGCTTCTGCTAGGGGCCTTTCCTTCTGCATCTCCAAATGTCTATGTCTGCTCTCTGTATTAGCTATTCTAAGGACTCCAGTAAACTAATTAAAACCCACCTTGGATGGGTGAGGTCATATCTCCATGGAAACAATCTAACCAAAAGGTCCCACCCACAATAAGTCTGTACCCACAAGAATGGATTAAATTGGGTAAATGACAGTTTCAAACTGGTACATTTGAGACCAAGAGACCTGGTTTTGCTTTCAGACAATGTGGCCACTGTGCCCACAAACCCATTTGGTAAAATTTTAAAGTAATCATTAAATTGTGGATGGTTGTTATGAAAACAGCTTTATCCTTAGATAAAGGAAAATGACATCATTGTACTGCTTATGATTTTTGACTTCCTCTGGGGAGATCAGATTCACCCCCAGATTTTATGATTAAATATGTGTTTCTAAACTTCCATGACCAGGTTTGCCAAGAAGCTTAAAGCTAAAATACCTCTAGAAATTCCTTCATATCTCTCCCTTGGTCCCTCGGCCAGCCCTTTCTCAGTGACCTTAACATCTATAAAGCCTCAGGGAGCCTTGAAGCCATCCTGAGATCAAATGGGAATGGAGTTAAAGTCTATTTTGGGACAATTCTGCACTGCTACCCTTCCTATGTGTCAGGCCTCACTCCCTTTGCTGTGTCTGACCCTAATCCTTTTATTTTCGAATAAGGAATAGATACACACAGTTTTTTGTTTTTTTTTTTCAAACAGTGAAAAAAGGACCCAGCTTCCTCCTCCTTTCTGTGCGTTTACACTCTCCATCCGCCCCCACATCCCCACCATTCCACCTGACCCTTACCCCTGCCTCATAGGGAGTGCAATCTGCTCCCTTTACTTCACATGGGCATAAATCAACACTTTACTGCATACATGCATCGATTCTAGCACCTATCATGTGGTGTCTCCTTCACTCCTTACATGGTATTAAATTATTTATGTACATACATGTCTGGTTTTCCCTAGACTGGGAACCCTTTGCTCTGTTGAACCCTAGCTCATTGCCTAGCACATAGTACATACTCAAAAATATTTGTTAAAAATAAAATACTAATCTTTCAATATCCAAATAAATTCCCTTATGTTATAGAGACGTTCTCTAGGCCTACAGGTAAGGAATTATCCAGTTAGGTTTTCTAGGCTTTGGAATAAGTCATTTTTTGGCTAACACTAAGATTCTGCCAGGAAAAGCTTTCATTTTTCTTTTCGCTGTCAGTATTTCACCTATTGTTGGGTATTTTATGTGGTAAGCCTATTATAAAACATGAGCTAATGAATCAGAACTGTGTTTAGAAGAGCACAAATGCTTTTAAAAATAAGAGTAAGATCTGTCAAAGTAGGATGCTTATGAGCTTTTTTATTTTATTTGCACTACATAGATAGGAAAATACAGTTTGATATCTCATCGGCAGGCATTGTGTATCTGACACTTTACTGTAAGATGTCATTTTTAGTAGATTCATTTGTGGTTATTTCTTGGGAGCGACCTATGAGAAACATTGGTTACAATGCAAAGAACTATAATTATTTCTCTGATTTAATTTTAGTAACCTAGAACATGTTTAAGAGGGATAATAATAATGCTAAAATAATGAATTTAATTAATATTGTTGAATTAATGTCATAATGTTTGGAGAGTAACAGCTGAAAGTCTTTTAAACAAATCTACCATCCATAATCCAGGACAGCAATTTGAAGAGAATTTGGATCTTAATTCTAATGGCCCATGGGTTTTACATGTCCAGGGTGGCATGGATTAGAGAAATTTGATAATTGGTGTTCATAGTGATGAAAAATTAGAATAATATATTTGTGTGGATTTGTTCCTGGTAAATTTCCAGTAGTAAACCTGGAGATGCATTTTGGAAATTTTAGGAGAGATTGTAGTTCACTCCTGTGTTCTTGAAGAATTTTCTCTTAACTTTGAACAAGTGCTTTAACCATAAAAAGAAAATAGAAGGAGTGGGGAGGAAGGAAGGAAGGACACTCCCAGGACAGCTCAATTAGTGGAACCACTTATGCAGTTAAAGAGCTGATGCAGCACAGCCCAAGCATGCCCAGTCTGTAAGCAACATGGAGATATCCAGGGAGCACAATTTCAAAAGTAAAAGTTTTCCTGATAAATGCTTAATAGATTGAAGCATATGCATATGGTCACCTATAGGACAAGGCATGAGAGTCAGTGAGGATAGCCTTGCAGTGTGACAGCACTGACATGCAAGTAAAAATCCAAGTGTCCTAAATTAACTAGTATTAATACCACCATTATTGTCCCAACTTTTCTGCCTTTGCTACCAAGCTCACTACATTTAACATAATTCACATGGCATTCACATGCACAGGAATCACTCAGATTGCCCACTTCTCCCTTAAGAGACCGTAACTCTCCCTCTGAAAATAAAGTTTGTTATTTATTCTTATTTATAAGAGAGACAATGTGGGAATAAATGATCATCTGAGTACAATGAAGATGAGGGAAGGATGGAGAGAAGTTCTGTTTTGAGGAATAGAATGTTGGTGGCTTTAAAGCTGTTTGCCAAGAGAGTCTAATGTGCTTCTTATTGGATCCATAGAACTCGTTAACAGTAGTTTGACCTACTTTCATTTTTGTTCCTCCCCACGTTTCTGCTTTCTTCCTTTCTTCATATTTCTTTCCCTTGTTCTTCCTTTTTTCTTACTCCCTTACCTCTTTTTTTCTCCCTTTTTATTTTCCTTCTTCCTCCTTCCCCTGGGAGCCACAGTTCACTTTGCTTCAAGGCAATGAATGGACACTGCTTTCTCCATATTGAAGTCCCCTTCGGGAAAAATAGCACTTCCATGAAGAGGATGGCCACTGGTCATTTCATCCTGTTCTGGGACCTTCTAGGGACAGCCTGGTTCTAGATCTGGCTTCAAACAGTACCCTCTCCACTCACTGTTTGTCATTAGCCAACTTATGTAAGCTACTTGTTCTAGGCTGCTAGCTGCCAGAATGCAGTATACCAGGAATGGAATGACTGGAATGGAAAAGGGGAATTTAATATGTTGCTAGTTTACAGTTCTAAGGCCAAGAAAATATCCTAATTAAAACAAATCTATAGAAATGTCCAACCAAAGGCATCTAGAGAAAGATACCTTGGTTCATGAAGGCCAATGAAGTTCAGGGTCTCTCTTTCTCTTAAGTGAGAAGGCACATGGCGGACAAAATCATGGTCCCTCTCTCATCTGGAAGGGCACATGGTGAACACGGCATCATCTGCTAACTTTCTCTCCCGGCTTCCTGTTTCATGAAACTCCTCAGGAGGTGTTTTCCTTCTTCATCTCCAAAGGTCGCTGGCTAGTGGATTCTCTGCTTCTCGTGGCTATGTCGTTCTGCTCTTTCTGAATCTCCTTCATTCTCCAAAATGTTTCCTCTTTTATAGGACTCTAGAAACTAATCAAGACCCCACCCAAATGGGTGGAGACATGTCATCACCTAATCCAGCTTAACAACCACTCTTGATTACATCACATCTCCAGGGAGATGATCTAATGACAGTTTCAAATATGTAATACTGAATGGGGATTAGAAGAAATGGTTGCCTTTACAAAATGGGATTAGGATAAAAACATGGCTTTTCTAGTGTACATATATCCTTTCAAGCCAGAACACTACTCAAGCTCCCTGAAAATGGACCAGTAACGCCTACCTCAAATGGCTGTGATGAGAATTAAGTACAGTAATAGACATGCGTGCCTAGCATAGTGACCTAAGACACATTGATAAATATTGATTTCCTTTATTCTGCTCTGCATTCAAGCTACTGTCTATTTCTCAGTTCCAAACACTCTGCAGGATGAGAGAACAACTGATCCTATTTTTAGGGAGCTTGTAGTCTGGTCTGAAAGATGATTTACACCAGTAACAATGAGGCAAGCCACTTGAAGACACATGTGCTGTCAGCCTCTAGAGGCACGGTCCACCTCTCCATGCCCCTCCCCTCGCTGCCTGCTCCCAGAGAGGGACTCACAAATTTGATTGATCAAGTGCCAAGGCACAAGAATTGGGTCATGTCTACGAGTTTGCTAGTGGGCAGGATCGCTCTGTGATTAAAGATTCTGCATATGGGTGCAGAACTCTCTTTTCTCCTTTTAGAGTGAAATGCAGTGGCCCACTTTCACTTGGGAGGAGGTCTCGTGGTTTTATACTCTCATTGGCATTTTCATTTCCTTTCATTTCACTGAGATTTCCACAGTATGGTATTTCAGGTTTAAGCTTCAGGGGGAAAGAATAGACTCATTAGCTTTCTGTCTTTGACCGTGCCCCAGCTTCCCCTTCCCATGATTCTGCTTTGGGACTGCCAGCAAACTCCCAGCTAAGAGCTAAGTGAACATTTTGTACATTTTAATAAGTCCTTGCCCTTACTCCCCTTGCATTTTCCTTGGCACTTCACAGGGCCATGGGACTGGATGGGGCAGCACGTCTCAGAGCAAGTTTGGGGCACTCCAGGGTTGCCTGACCACAATGCCAACTAAATACCACCAAAACGCTACCCAAACTTCTAATATATGCTTTAATTCCGAGAAGGAGATTATTTCAGCAGGGGGCGTGATGAGGATTGGAAGGTTCGGGAAGGGCTGTGGCCTGGGGTTTAGGGTCAGGGATATGTTGGCCCAGCCGTGCTGGTCTATACTAAATGATCATATGGTTTTGCCCAAGAAGATAGGAATGTGGGCCTCAATATTATAGCCCAGTTATAAGCATGGTATCTGTATTTTATCTATTGTTTAATGACAGTTTGTTCCATAACTATGCTTAAAATAAAAAGGACTATTTTATTTACCTCTCACAATAGAGTTTGTGCCCACAGTCTATTACAGTTGTAATATGCTCTAGTTGGGATGCCAGGTAATTATACTAACACTTCCCAACCATTTAAGTGCCAACTATGTGCTAATTTTTTATCTTTGCTAAAACCTGAATAGTTTACTCTCCCATTTTACAGAAAAGGGGTTGAGGGTCAGAGAGGCAAAATGGTCCACATGGAGCCTCTTAGGGAATAAATCGCAAGGCCATGATCTGATCTCCATATCTGTGCCTGTGTTGGTATGGGCTGTCTTTGCAACTCTGCTTGCTTTGATCAAACCCAAAGCCTAACCCATTTTAGTTAGAATGACACCCGTGCCCATTGCCCACACGCTGTTTACTCAGCAGATAGCAGAGCATGTGCTGCTGAGTTTCCTGGCAGTAGTCATGATTTGCCCCAATAAAAACCCATTCTCTTGCCTTTGCACCTCTATGACCTACAAAACCCAGTAGAAGGTCAGAGGGCTCCCCAATCACCCAGGCATAACCAGACACCCCTGGTTTTATGAGCATTTTGTCCTCACTCTGTATGGGGTTCTAAGACATGATAGTCTGGTTCATTCCTTGTCTCTTCTCTAACCACGTAGGTAAGGGAAACTCCTGTCACCTTTCCATGTGACAGGAGTAAAAAAATAATATTCTGTAAGAGTAAAAAAATAATATTCACTCAACTTCTCTGTTGAGAAGATCCAATATGATTACAGATGTGAAAATAATTTGTTTAGCTAAAATGCTGTGTATTATTATGGGTTGGATCAAAGAGAAATTGGGGGAGGAATTATTTCTCAATATTAGTAATAAAAGCACGTCAGAGGGCTTGACAAAAGAATCACGCATGTCTTACTGCCCGTGTAACAGCCCGAAGCCCCCATTTCCTTCCCTCGAGCCCAGTGGAAAGTTCCTCTTGATGAGAATTCAGCTCAGGTAGAAGGAAAACTCCAGTGAAAACCAAAGTATGGAAGAGCTAAAAAAAAAAAAAGGAATTAAATCCCTGAAGTTATTAGCAGTGACTCAGGTTTCCTTCTGCAAGGGTGAAAAACCGTTCATGTGTTTCCTCTTCTCGGTGGTGATGCTCTATTATACACCAAACCATCATGACACCTTTTTCAGTGTGTAGGAGGTTTTGAAAACCACCACAGTCAGTCATTGCCTGCTGGAAGCCCCTTTCCTGAGAATATCAGAATCCTCAGCAGAGCTGCAGCCCACGGGCTCTGTGGCAGATGCACCCCGCGGTCCCACTTGCTTATACTTCCTGCAGAGCCACAGGAGCAAGTTTGGGGATAATTGTCCATCCTTTGTTACCCATCCTGGACACCACTGCCATGGCTATCTGCCCAACAGCCTTCTCCCTGCTGCCAGCCAGTTTGTCCTTCCTGTCATCTCAGGCAGTCCTAGCTATATAATAAATACCCAATGCAACAACTTTGCAGGAGGAGTTACCACCAGCACCGTCAATACGACTGTGCTTATCTCAACTCTTTGGCCATCGGTGCATGCGAGGAGAGGAAGTAGGTTTTATGATGGGGGTGCCTGTCCAGACTTTTATTCCTATTTCTTTATGGGCCATCTTTGTTGCCAAGATAACAGATGCATCTTCCCCTCACGTAATAGTAGGATATTTCACTTTTGTTGTTGTTGCTTTCTTATTGAGAGATCAGAGTCCCCAAGCACCTTCCCTGTGATCCTAAATAAATAAATAAGGCAATCAAATTAAAGAAATCCTATTTCTATCAAATAGTCATCAATTAAAAGAGACGTGGCTCCCTCTATGGAATATATTAGTCTGAAAACATAGCATATTTTTATATTTAGTCATCTTTTAATAGTAAATTTAGTAATTTGAAATGTACTTGTAGACTCTGACATGCAAAGAATGCAAAGACTTCTTTTGTATGAAAAGTCACTATCTGCATATACGTATAAATACGCATGTTAGATTCTCTTAAAGAGTGTCATTTCTACACTCATGGGTAATTCTTAGGATCAAAATCTGTTAGGACGTCATTGACTCTCAAATGAAGAAAACTTATATAATAAAAACCAAATCCAGGCAATAGGTGAAGTTCTCTTGAGGACCAAGTAAAAGCAATGATGGTGAGCTTGGTTCTCACCAGCTTCACCATACTGATAACAATGACTTTGGTTTTCTCTGAACTCATACTGCAATTAACAGCTGGCCCATGCTATTTGATACCAGTCCACATGTCGTAGTAATACCTTCAACTCCACATACACTTGCTGCTCTCACAGTCATCTGGTCTCTTAGCTGCTTTAGGCTGAGCTTGTGGCTGATCTACCCTGTGGTCTGTGTGGTGGCCCTGCAGAGTGTTGAGTCCAAAGGCCAAGTCCAGTAAAACTTTTATTCTGCTGCAAAGAATATAACCCAGTGGCTTTCAATTGCTTGGGCTGTAGAAAGAAATACATTTTTCACTATGACCCAATACATATATACATATATATACATACCATAGACCTAAGTTTCACAAAACAATAATTATCCTTACATTGGGGTAGACTCTGACCTCTGACATTTTCTATTTCATTTCATCCCACACCATTCTATCCTAGATTTTAAATATTGGATATGACCTTTAAAATAGATTTTAAGACAGACTAGAGGGGTACAACCAGTAGTTTGAAAAACACTGCCTAGCATATGTCGGGAGAGGTCTGCCTTACACCCACTCCAGAACCATCCCCAGTACCTATGTCCACTGCCCCCTCCTGCCGGACCCCCTATTCCCAGCTCAGCTTGTGCTACCTTCAGCTTCCATGCAGGTACCAGCAGGAGTGCCTGGCCACAGTTCCTCTCAATTATCCCTTTCCCAATGAACACATGAATTTTAAAGAAACTGTGATGTGTGGAAAGCCAAATGTCTTTTACTTCAATATTTCTAATTTCTCTATACCATCATAACCTCAAGTGGAGCTAAGGTAGATCTGATTGCAAGTCAAGTTTAGGGGTTCTTAAAAGGAATCAAAATGTTCAATTGGAAAAGCTTATGGCTCCAAGCTATGTGAACTGTCCTCTCAATCCAAGGGAAAGCACCAAAAGAAGGTACTCTCGTCGTATAGGGTCTCCTTGTGGGCAAATCCTAATTTTTAGCTGTACTCTTCTGTCCTCACGACTCCCTGGCTCTGTAGAGAAACAAATCTACACTGTGGATCTCCATTCACTGGTATGGCCCCAGGAGCACCTCTGAGTCCCACGTCCCTCACCCCCAGTGGTCTTGGTGACACAGCTGTAAGTTTCCAAGTTCTGAGTTAGTCAGCCTGGTCTGCACACCTTGAGGAGTTTCTTAAAAATACCCAATGCCAGAGCCTTTCACCCAGAGATTCACATTTAACTGGTCTGAGATGGGACCTGGGTGTTGGGACCTTTTGAAGCTTCCCAGTTGCTTCTAATGAACCACCAGGGTTGAGAAGCCCAGGGCTTGATTGCCACCACAGGGCGGGGGGTAGGGAATGGGTGGGAGGTGAGCTTCAGGAGAAAAGTGGAGGGGGACTGGGAGGCACACTTTAGCCTCCAGGTCTGGTCCTCTTCAAGATGTTCTCATCATCAGAAGGTGCACGATTAAACATTTTCATGATCATAAATTAGAAGCTATGGAATCAGACAGACATACTCTTCCAAAGACAAATCATTAATTTTTAATCAGTTCACTTTACATGCACAGCAATTAAGAAAACCTTTATATGCTACATAATCTGCACAATCCCCTTGATCATTACAAGGCATTGCGTTAGCCCTCCTACTCTAACTCACTTATGCAATCTTTGTCTTCCAGGCTGAGAATCAAGACCATCTTCATAAAATGCACTCCAATTATTAGCTAATCAAGGAGATTTTACAGTTATGAAATGTCTTCTTCTCTGTGCCTTTGGTTGGTATTTCTCAAACTTTAACATGCACATGAATCACCTGGGGTACCCCAGATTCTGCATTCCTAATAAGTTCAGGTGATGGGGGTGCTGCTGGTCTAATCTTTTGGGTATAGACATTAGACCAGATCAGCTTCTGGACATAATGGCCTATGTGACTATGATAAGCTGGCCAGAAGCCATGTGGAAATTTATGATGATCCCATGAAATGTGCCCAGGGGCCTTGGGGAGCAGGGTTTGCTCTTCTGACTAAAAAAAAAAAGCTTTACTCAGCAAATTAGCCTTCCAGGTCAGGTCCTCAGTCTATGGGAGATTACAGAGCTTGCTGGAATGATCTGTGATTAGTTCTTGCTCCAGGTGGGAACTTCCCTCCTTTGTGTCCCTCGGCTGATAGACTTTGATTCTGACAGCATCAAAACTACCATGGTTTAGGCACCAGAATGTTTAGGATTGGGAAATTTAATAAACCCAGGAACAATCATCATTGACTGTATAAAGAGGCGTTTATTTATAGTAACACCATAATAGGTAATTTGCTTAAATATATAAATCAAGGAATATCAAGAAGTCAAAGAAAATAATGTACTTGTAAGTGGAAAAACATATATTGCCTCTTTTTGCTGGACTGTGAATATCTGCTTTGACACATTCGATTTCTTCTCCATGTTTTTAAACTGTTAATGTCCTGGCTAAGATACCACATTATTAATTTCCTACTCAGTAATTTGTGGAAACCACATTGTCTTGAATCCATCTCATCTTCTTTGATAGTCAGTCAACCTGGCTCCTCTTAGAATGGCCTGATAAAAAAACCTTTCTTTGGAACACAGCTGCTCTCCTCCTTTCCATTCTTCCGTGGAGCTTATTTTGACCAGAGAGAGGCCCACCCAGAACTTCTCTTTTTTAAGGAGCTCTTTATCACTATTTCTTGGGCTTAACTTTTTGGGGTTCAACTTCCTAAAGATGCCATTTATTTGAGCATTAGGATTGTGAGGAAAAGGCCCATCTCCCCTAATAAAGCAAAACTCAGCCTCTTTTGTTGCTCAGATGTGGCCTCACTCTCTCTAAGCCCAACTCTGCAAATGAAATCATTGCCCTCTCCCCTATATGGGACATGACATCCTGGGGTGAAAGTCTCCCTGGTGACATGGGAGAGGACTCCCAGGGATAAACCTGGCCCTGGCACTGTGGGATCTACAATTCCATCCTGACCAAAAGGGGGAAAAGAAGCGTCTCTAATAAAGTATCAGTGACAGAGAGAGTTCAAATACAGTAGAGCGTCTACTCTGCAGGTTGCTCTTACATAAGCTTCAGGTAGACTCATAACCTGCCAAACCCCAATTAGGACCATTCCAGCCAATCCTAAAGAATATCTAGGGCAATATATAAGATTTCACAAGGGTTCCATGCACTAGAGTAACTTTCCAGAAACCTACAACCTCCAGATGGGTCCCTGGTCCAGATAAGTCCTGATGCCTAGCCCAGCCTCTCCAGAACATCAGCTAGTTCCATCTCCCTAGCCCATATTAGTGACAGAGCCTTCCAATATCAAAAATTTAGAATGGCCATAGCCCAAACACCCTTAAAGAGAGGGATGGTAAGATCAAAGATGATGGTGGAGTTATACAGAGAAGATAGGATTTAACAAATGAATATGAATGCTGAATCATTAAACTGATATCTCTTTTAGTCTCCTGTATCTTAGAGCAGCTAGGAATAAAAACCTAAAAATGTGGAATTGTAACCCATGTCACACCCTGAAATATGTTCTACAACTAACCGTGGTGCTGTGCTTGGAAATTTATAGCTTTTTTGTATATATGTTATTTTCCACAAAAAAAGGTGGAAAAAAAGTAGATTGTGATGATAAAAAAGTATTTAAGCCCTCTTAACTCCTATATTCTGGAACAGCTAGAAGGAAAAATATGAAAGGATCATATGGTAGCCCATGACAAACTCTGGGATCTGTCCTGTAACTGCTTGTTGAAGAGTGCTTTGAAAACTATTACTTTTTCCTTTCTTTGCTTTGTATATATGTTACACTATAATAAAAAAGTTAAAAAAAAAAAAAAAGAAAAAAAACTAAACACAGTCCTCAATTCTCTGGCCCTGATTCCTTCATTTGTTCTCTCCTCCTCTGCCAAAAGCCATTTTCCCCTTCTGGAGGCTATTACTAAGTGCACTGACTGCCCGCCCCTCACCCATAGGTCTGAAATGCTGGGGTCCTCTCTCTGAAAACATTTGCTGCATATGTAACTACATAGATTGTATAACTACAAGCTGCTTAGCACCACAGTTGAGAGAAAATAGGAAATACTTAAACAATCTTTTACTAAAGACCAAGGCAGTGAATCCACAGCATTCATAAACTTGAGAATCTGCGGGGGGCAGTAGGCCCTCTTCATATCAGATAGCAAGGTCTTAATCCCAAAGATTCTGTTTGTACAGATCTGAGATGATTCGGGAGACTCTGTTTAAGGTGAGCCATGGACTACACTTTGAGAAATACTAGCTAAGAGATGAAAAATAATAAATTTTGAAAAAATAATAAGTAAATAAGTAAAACAAGAATAGCAAAAACTAAGTAGAATCAATTTGTAAATTTATACCCTGGGAAGTTCAGATCACCTCATGTTTTATTTTCAATCTCGCCCCCTGCTGTCCTCTAATTTTAGACCTAACCTGTAAGGCTCAAAAAGAGAAAGGCATTTCCCACTTGTGGTGGCCTGGAGTTACATGCCCTAGAGAAACATGTTCCTAACAATCCATTCCTGTGGGTGTGAACCCGTTGTAAAAAAGACCTTTTGATGAGGTTCTTTAGTTAAGGTGTGGCCTAACTGAGGCAGGATGAGTTTTAATCCTATTATTGGAAGCGTCATAGAGAGGACCAGGGAGAGAAGGCACCAGTTACAGTCAGAAGCTGGAAGTCAACAAAACCTGGAAGAGAAAGGAGAAGATATCACCTTGTGCATTGCCGTGTGATGGAAAAGCCAAGGACTTGGCCAGAAGATACCAACCCCAGGAGGAAGCAAGGGTTCTAGCCTCAAACTGTGAGCTTATAAATTACCATTTGTATTGGTTTGCTAATGCTGCTGGGGAGCCGTATAGCAGAAATGCAACGGCTTTTAAAAAGGGAATTTAATAAATTACAAGTTTACTGTTCTAGTGCCAAGAAAATGTCCAAACTAAGGCACCAACAACAGGTTACCTTCACTCAAAAAGGCTGATGCTGTCCAGAACACCCCTGTCCGCTGAGAGGGCACATGACTGGCATCTGCTGGTCCCTTACTCCTGGGCTCCCTTGCTTTCAGCCTGTTTCCTGTGGGGGTTCCTTATGTGGTGTCTGTGGGCCTTCACGTACCTCCTCAGGAACACAGCTCTAGGTTCTGGCTTGCTCAGCATCTCATGGGAAGACACCTGGCAACATCTGCTGGACCCTGCATCTCCAAACGTCTGGGTCTCGTGTTGGCTCTTTCAGTTCTGAAGCATCTGTTTTCCAAGCATCTGCATCTGCTCTGAGGTTTCTTCAAAATGTCTCCTCTTTTGAAGGACTCCAGTAAACTATTCAAGACCCATCTGGAATGGGTGGAGTCACATCTCCATCTAATTGAAAGGTCACATCCACAATTGGGCATGCCATATCACCTTGGAGATAATTTAATCGAAAGTTTCTGCCCTACACTATTGAATCAGGATTAAAAGAAATGACTGTTCCCACGAGATTGGATGAGGATTAAAAAATGTGGCCTTTCTGGGGTACATGATAGCTTCAAATCTGCACACCATCGTTAAGCCAACCCATTGTAAGGTATTTGTTTCAGCACCTAGGAAACTAAATGTTCTAGTTTGCTAGCTGCTGAATGCAATATACCAGAAACAGAATGGCTTTTAAAGAGGAGAATTTAATGAGTTGCTAAGGCCAAGTTCTAAGTGCTATAGTTCTAAGGCCAAGAAAAGGTCCCAGTTAAAACAAGTCTACAAAAATGTCCAATCGAAGGCATCCAGGAAAGATACCTTGATTCAAGAAGGCTGATGCAGTTCAGGGTTCCTCTCTCATCTGGAAGGGCACATGGCAAACACAGCATCATCTGCTAGCTTCTCCTCCTGGCTTCCTGTTTCATGAAGTTCCCTAGGAGGCATTTTCCTTCTTCATTTCCAAAGGTCGCTGGCTGGTGGACTCTGCTTCTCATGGCTATGTCATTCTGCTCTGCTCTCTCTGAATCTCCTTCATTCTCCAAAATGTTTCCTCTTTTATAGGACTCCAGAAACTTATCAAGACCCACCCAAATGGATGGAGACATGTCGTCACCTAATCCAGCTTAACAACCACTCTTGATTAAATCGCATCTCCAGGGAGGTGATCTGATTACAGTTTCAAACATACAGTATTGAATAGGGATTATTCTACCTTTACAAAATGGGATTTTGATTAAAACGTGGCTTTTCTAGGGTCCATACATCCTTTCAAATCAGCACACTGAAACACCATTCCTTCCTGTTGAAGTTCACTTGTTCCGGTTCTGAGAGCTGGCTCTTTTACTGGAAGGGTATCCCATTATCCCACTGGGTTAAAAGAACAACCACATCTGAATCCAACACTATGTATGTAACGTATGTTCATGAATCAAGTAGGAATATACAATGTCACTTGGTGGTGGAGAGAAGGGGAAGCTGTGTAAAACTAAAAGATAAATAAAGTTTTAAAGTTTGCCTAAGTCCTGAATATTAAACATAAAGACTTCTTTGATCTGAATTTTTTATTCTCTCACCTTTTTCTGCAGTCACCCCTGCAATGTAAAATCATTAATTTATCAATATTTACCTTGAAGGCTAAGAAAACAGTAACACACATTTTAATACATTTAAAAGACAAAGAAAAAATTAAAAGAAGCAAGTTTAGCCTCAAGCACCAGGTGAAAGTATGATACAATCTTTGTAATGTGACAAAGGAAATTATAGAGGCAGGAAAAACAACACTGAAATGATCTCAGGAGAAATGAAGCCAATGGTCACATTTAATTTGCTGAAGATGCAGTTTTTGACCCCTGGGCCCTGGTGGTAGAACTGGGGAGTCTGTGGCCTGCTGTTTTAGGAAAGGATCACCTTTCTGGGTTTGAGCTGTTGGCAGACACCTCAAGACACTGAGATGACAGCTCTGTCTTTCTCTCGTAGATTTGTTGTGGGTGTGAACCTGCATTAGAACAAGCCAAAGTATCAATAGGATTGGAGCTTGTTGGGTTTCATATTATAAATAACTCACCCACCAGTGTCTTAGTTTCGTAGGGTTGCCACAACGAGGTACCACAATTCAAGGACTTAAAACAACAGAAATTAATTGCCTTACAATTCTGGAAACGAGAAGTCTGAAATCACAGTGTCAGCAGGGCCATGTTCCATCTGAAACATGTAGAAGAGAACCCTTCCTTGTCTCTTCTAGTTTCTGGGGTTTGCTGGCAGCCCTTGATGTTCCTTAGCTCATAGAGGTATCTTTCTCCATCTTCACATGGCTTTCTCCCACGTGTGATATCTGCACATGTCTTTCCTCTGTTTCTTACTAGGAAACCAGTGTGGCCTCATTTTAACTGATCACATCTTCAAAAACTCTATTTCCAAATAAGATCACCTTCATTGAACCGGGTGATGAGCATGTCTTTTGGGGGGACACAATTCTACCCATCGCAATCAGTTAGCACATAATGTACGGAAATAAATCCACCATTGTGTTTTATTGGCCCTGCAAGATTAGTCAAAAAAATCTGGAAACTTCCAACAAGGACTCACATGGTAACCAATTGGGAGAGATTGTCCATCATTTCTGAGTAGTATTTTTCTTCCAAACATTATTTCCTAGTCTTCAAAGTGATGACTTTCAAATTTTCTCAAAAATCCACTTATCTTTGCATACTTCAAACCGATTTGGTCTGCTGTGAGATTTCCATGGGAAATTCTCTAAATATGTGCAGTGTGGATCTGACAGGGCAGAACCAATGAAATCAGTTATGAGGACTCTTGCCCACTCTTCATTTTTCCTTTATTCAAGAAATGTCTATGGGGCATCTACCAAGGACCAGTCACTGTTCTAGATACTGGGGAGACATAGAGAACAGAACACATGGAGCACAAGCAAACAAAACCAAATAAATACGTTAATAAAATAATGTAGGCTGAGAAAAGGGCTATGAAGAAAATCATACAAGTGTTTGAGTTAGAAAGTCACAAGAGGAGATCTCTTTTAGAGAGGGTGCTCTGGGGTGGCTGCTCTGATGCTGTAACATTAAGCTGAGACCTAAAATGAGGAGCTACTCTAGAGTGGCTGAAGAGCATGTAGGCTGTGGGAACATATGCAAAGACCATGAGTTAGGAAAGAACTCGGCTTGGATGAATGACTTGGCAGGTGCAGAAGAGGTGCAGACCAGACAGAGAGCCACTGCAAAAGATACAAGTAGTCAGATTAAGTCAGTGGCGGCAGAGTCTCAGGGCAGGGTTTAGAGTTGAGATATATATATTGGAGCCAGAACTGGCATTTCTTGCTGGCAAAATGGACATGAGAGATTTGGAGACAAGACTCTCCTCAGATTTCTAAGCTGAGTAACCAGATGGTATAATAGGATGTGACATTATTTCTGAGTCGATAAACAGGTTTGGGGGAAAACTTATGAGTTCCATTTTGGACACCTAAGGCCTGAAATATATGCATGATGCCCAACGGCAGCTATACGATAGACAATTGATACCTGTGACTAAAGCTCAGAGGCTTGCTCTGGTCTGAAGAAATAACCTAGGGAGTCATCAGCATAAATTCAATATTCCTATTGAGTCTATGGGAATGAATGTGAGCTCCTAGGAAGCACGTAGCTTCCTAGGATTGGGCCCTTCCCTGAATGATCTGCCCTTGATAGGTCCCTCTGTCTTTAAAAGCTCAGTGTGTTAGTTAGATTCAGTTGTCAACTTGGCCAGGTGAGCATACCTAGTCTTGTTGCTGCGGACATAAGCCAGCGGTACGTGAACCTCATCTGTTGCCAATTACATCTGCAGTCAGCTAGGAGGCGTGTCTGCTGCAATGAGTGATGTTTGACTTAATTGGCCGGTGCTTAAATGAGAGATTGCAGCGTAGCACTGCTAAGCAGCTCTGCATTCCTCATCTCAGCACTAGCAGCTCAGCCCAGGCCTTTGGAGATGCAGAAAGAAGTCACCCGGGGGAAAGTTGTCGGAACCCAGGGGCCTGGAGAGGAAACCAGCAGAGACCATCCTGTGCCTTCCACGTAAGAAAGAACCTCAGTGGAAAGTTAGCTGCCTTTCCTCTGAAGAACCAACAAAATAAATCCCCTTTTATTAAAAGCCAATCCGTCTCTGGTGTGTTGCATTCCGGCAGCTAGCAAACTAGAACACTCAGTCTAAAGAAATAATATTTTAAAAGATCCCATCCATTCCTTTGGAGTCTTTAAGGCTCTCATTTCGACTAAGCCAAGCCTCTGATTCTATCATGATGCCTCTACGTCCACTGTAGCTGGACAATGCCATGAGCCTACCTGGAAGGACGTTATGAGAAGCCATACAATGTTTTCATCCTTGTGTTTACTACAAGGATGTCGTTGAGTACATGGCTCATTGTATCACACCAAAGGTAATCAACTTGCATCTAGGAAGAATTCAGCCTTAGGATCTGTTTTGCTTTGCCTGGATTGGTGATTTAAAAATTTTAAATTGTATTTTCCATATTAGACAAGCATCGCACTCTGTAATTAGACTTAGTCTCCACCATTCCCTATTGTTACTTTTCTCAGTTTTGTTACCTGCCTGGCCCCATAGAGGCAGCCACTTATATTTGCACAGTAACTAATGATTTTGATGATAATGACCACTTATATTTATTGAGCACACTATGTGTCAGATATTGTCTGAGTACTTTACAACTATGAACTCAAACTTACCAATAACTCTTTTAGATTACTGCTATTTTCCCTGTTTTACAGATAAGAAAACTGAGGCCCAGTTTTCTGGGACGTTAAGTAACTTGTGTTCAGTTACGTAGGCCCTGAACTCTTAGACACTTCACTGTGCTATTTTGATGAACAGAAATGATCATCAGTTTGGGGAGCACTCATTTGTCCTTTTGAGGTTATCTGGGGACAAGGGTAAAGAAAAGCGAAAATAGAGAAATCCTCAATTAGTCCCTACATGTCATTTTCTAGCCAAGAGTGAGACTGCAACAGAAAACGACCCTTTCTGCCTCAGGTCAAGCAGGATATTGGAAAGCAACCCATTAGTCGTCCCATTAAAATTCCACAGGAGGTCAGAGCAAAGTCCCACAGCTAAATGTCTGTTTGCTTCACAAGTACCTTTTAATGAGGGACATAATCAGTAGCATAGAAGCAATTCTTGGTGACCTTCCACCCCTCTCTAAAATTCAAGCCTTCCTTCTTTATCTTCTTTGATTTTCATTTTCTATTCTTTTCTCCTCTCTCTAATATCTTTGTTGACCTGCTACTTCTAGTATATGTTTATACTAGAAATATCAAGTTGGTATTAAAGTCATTTCTGAAATTTCTTCTTAGCTTAAGTTAGAGACCATCCAGAATTCTGTGAACCTTTCTTTCAAACTATTTTCAAAATGCAGAACTAGGTATTCTGTTTTACATGTACCAACGTTTGTGTCCATGACTTGTTAATTTTGTATTACTATTATCTGTGTTTTCCATTATTTTATCCTGGAAACCCTTAGTGGGCAGTGACCACGTCAGGGTAATTTAACTTTTGTTCAGTGCTGAGCACACACGACGACAGATTTTTTTTTTTTTACCTTTAACATGAATTGATCAAAAAGACCAGTTAAGGGGAAGGGGGCTGATTATTTTCTTTATGGGAAATACTTCTCAGGAAAGGAGGGTTTAGATTTTTGGTTCTAGAGCATTTATATTTGTGGGGCTCTGAGTTCTAGAGCATTTTGAGTCCTTGGTTGTTCTAGAGCATTTGGGTGCGGGGTTTTTTGGGTTTGTTTTTGTGGTTTTTGGTTTGGTTGGTTTGTTTTGGTTTTAAAGCATTTAGGTTTTTTCCTAGAACATTTTACTTGACAGAGAGGTTGAGAGGTTTTTTTAAAAAGGGAATTCTGAACTGTCTCATACCTATTGCCACCTAAAGATGAGTGAGAAATAAAAATAAAGCATTTCAGGAGTTAAGACATAAATCCATGAAAATAAGTGTTTTGATTCACCAAAATTTGTAGGAAAGCATTGTTTGTGTAGTGTTCGATGCCCTATATCACAAATCCTGTTTAAATTTTCAATAAGATCTGGTTGAAGAAAATAATTCTTAGAACCTTTCCCAGGCTCCCTGCCAGGTGAGGGGGGGTGGGAAGTGTAGAGAGACACAATCTCTGCCCCACCCGGCTCGGGGAGGAAAAGCTCAGCAATTGGACTACTGTGTTTTAGAAATCCTGCTAGAGATATGCATGGGATGCCATAGGAGGCACTGAGCAAGTGAATGGAATCAGACAAACAGATTAAAAGATGATGGGCTGGGAATGCAACTTATATGTTTGATCTTCCAGTCTACAGAGGAAATGAAAACCTGAACTTGTCTGAAATGCTCATAAGAAAAAGTCTCTGAAGAGTTTCACCAAAGCTCAGAGCAGCTGCAACAGTACTTCTGTTATTCTCTTAGTCGGCAGCACAGTGTGTTTATTGGGTTGTATCAGTCAGGGGAGGTCAGAGAAGAAAGCAAACAGGGAATCCTACTAAACAGTGAGTCAGGGCTAAGTAGACAGCTCTGCGACAACAAAGGAAAGGTTCTACATCAGGGAAGTGTGTGGGCTTCCAGGAAAGAGGCAATGGAGAGGATGGAAAGGGGCCTGGACACGTGCAGGCTTTCTATCCTGTTGCACGACGTGCTGGATTCAAGCCATAGTCTTTTAGCGTCCACCTGATCTTAATTAAAGTCCCAAATTAATCCCTTCTTTTCTGCTTATATTCATTGCCCCTAGTTTCCTTTCATTTTTAGTCCTCAGTTGGGGTTTAACCGGTGGCACAAATTTCTGGACTCAAACAGCAAATTTGCTCCAGCTTGCTTGGAGGCAGAAAGACCTGTGATGGTGGGTTGTGGCAGAAGCTTCCAGCCACCCTGTAAGTTCCCTTAGCCCCACAAATGAAAGGAAGGAGCCTTAGACGCTGAGGTGGGTAAGACCTCACCCCACCAACCCAGCTCTGCCACAGCCTTTCCTTTCTAGCTGCGTTTCATTGTATTCATTCTGCCGCTCGTTCCAGCAGGCGGGTGAATTGAATAATCTCAGGCAACTCAGGATCTCTCCCTGCCCTTCCTCTGGGGCCGTGCCTCTGTCCTGGGAGATGCACAGTGCCAAGGAGAGTCTGGGCTGCCCTGGCTCCCACTGGGTCTGGATCTTGTCACTCTGTCACACTCTCCCCACCAGTGGAGCTCCCACTTTCCAGATGGGATTGGGGTGGTGGGGTGAGGTAGCAGGAAATCGGAGTGAAAGAAGCCTCAGTTAATAAGTCATAATGTCCACACAGAGTTCACACACTTGAAAGGGGTCTCAGAATCAGAGTCCATCTAGGCCAACTCCTCACCCCTGATGGATCCTTTCTATGATATCTGGCACTTTCCTAGCAGGAACCTCTCTAAACCCTGCAACAGCCCCTTCAATTGCCGGACAGTCTCATCTTGACCAAAGTATCCTTGTAATATCCACACCCCGGCCAAGTTCAGCCCTTGGGCTCACGCTCCGCAGACCTGCTCTGTGTTGCATTGATGCTCCTGGCCACCCACCCGCTGCTGACCAGCCTGTAAAGGAAGCAACTCCCAGCCCTGAAGCAAGGCTTTGGGACTAGCACAGTCAGGCAGGTCCTGATCGTGGCAGCGCTGCGTTCCCACCCGGCGCCCATCTGCCCCCTTCCTGCTGCCTGCACCTGTTCTCCAACAACCTTCTGCCGCAGGGAGTCTCCTCCTGCATCTCACAGTTGCCCTCCCATGTGGGTTCTGGCCAGCATGGGTTCCCCCGGAAGTGAAGATATCGTCCAACCCATCTGGAAGTGGCTCTGTGCTCAAGGTCTAAGCGGATGCTTCTCAGCCTGTTCCCAGGGGAGGCTAATATAGTGGGGGCCTGGCAGAAAGCTCCCCTGATGATCCCAGTGCTTCCCCAAGTGAGAACAGCCTGTGGGCCACCAAATACAAAACTAAGTTAGGAGTGCAGAAAAACCTGCCAGTTGAGTGGCCATTCTTCCTTGGCAGTCAACTGGTAATTCTCAGCTCTCTGTCACATAAACCAGAGCTCGTGGTCTCCATTGTTTTCACCGATGCCTCCCTTTTTCCCTTCCTCTCTTCCCTCTTCCTCTTCCCTTCCCTCTTTCCTTTCTCAGACACTTATTGAGCTCCCACTATGTGCCAGGCAGTATGCTGGGTACCAGTCATGCTCACAGGATGAAACAGTCCCAGAGGCTGACCTCGAGGAGCTCACAGACAAGTGAATACATGATTGTGATAAGCGTTGGAAGATACTTTACTTGTCTTTTGCTGCATAACAAGTCACTCCAAAGTTTAGTGCTTAAAAGCACATTTATGAGGTGGGACACGATGGCTCATTAGGCAGAGTTCTCGCCTGCCATGCCAGAGGACCCGGGTTCGATTCCCAGTGCCTGCCCATGTTATAAAAAAAAACAAAAAACCCACATTTATTTAGGGTATTCTTGGTAGTGTAGTTCCATGGATTTTTTTAAAAAATTTTTTATTCTGTTACCGTATATACAATCTTAACATTTCCCTTAAGCTTCACTGAGGAAAGCCTGTGAGGGAACTTTAGGAGCAATAAAACAAAGCCCCAAAGATAGGGAAAAAAACTTTCTTTATTCCTATTTTCCTACCTTGCCAAAAGGTACATTTCAGTTTCTGTCTCTACTGGAGGAAGATTGAGCTGACCTTGTAACCTGACCCATCCCGGTTAACCAAGCACCCCACACCCACTGCCCAATAAAATCCCAGTGCTGGTTCCAACTAACTCCAGAAAAACTAAGGTACCACCACTTGTGATGTATCTACTTGGACTCAGGTGCTTTTTTGTTTTTTGTTTTTAAATTATGAAATATAACATATATACAAAAAAAAAAGCAGTAAATTTCCAAGTACATTTTTTTCTTTTTTTTCTTTTCATTTTATTTTATTTTATTTTTTTAACTTTTTTTATTAATTAAAAAAATTAACAAACAAAACATTAAGAGATCATTCCATTCTACATATACAATCGGTAATTCTTAATATCATCACATAGTTGCATATTCATCATTTCTTAGAACATTTGCATCAATTTAGAAAAAGAAATAAAAAGACAACAGAAAAAGAAATAAAACAATAACAGAGAAAAAAAGATTATACATACCATACCCCTTACCCCTCGCTTTCATTTACCACTAGCATTTCAAACTCCAAGTACATTTTAACAAGTAGTTATAGAACATATTTTAAAGTTTGATGTTGGTTACAGTTCTATAATTTTTTTTCTAGCGGCTCCAAAACATTGGAGACCAATAGAAATATCAATATAATGATTCAGCAGTCATACTCATTGTTAAATCATATCTTCTCGGTTGTACGCTTCTTTCTCTTTAAATAACATATATACATTAAGCACTAATGTTCAAAGTACATCATAACAATTAGTTTGTAAGACAGATTTCAGAGTTTGGTATGGGTTACCATTCCACAATTTTAGTTTTTTATTTATAGCTGCTCTAAGATACTGGAAACTAAAAGAGATATCAGTATAATGATTAGCCCAGAGTATACAATAGTATTTTCCCCTATACCCCAAAAGTGTACACTCTTGGCACAAGATTGATTCCTTCATGTGTTAATTAGTGGAACACATGAGTCTATACAACCCCTTTCAATCATGTTCATCTTCAGCATGGTAATATTATTTATAGACCCAGGAATAGAACCACCTTCACTTCTGTCTATTCCCTTACAATCACGTTCAATCTCATTAGCAAACTGTTTACCCATCGCAAGCTTCTGTATATCTCTGGGTCTCCTATATTATGTATTATAAGCCTCTGATTTTACTTTTACTGTGATCATAAAAGTAGAGTTATACAGTGTCTGTCTTTTTCTGTTGGGCTTATTTCACTCAGTGTTATGTCCTCAAGGTGTTAGACTCATGTTTTGTATTCAAATCTCCAAATAGCAAAAGCTCCCTCCCTAAGAAGAGCACTAGCTCACAATTTCCAAATGAAAGATGTGCATTCAGGAATGTAACCTACTGTCCCAGTTACTATTCATTTATAGTGTCAGATGAGAGAAAGAATGAAGACATTCCTAATTGGCTACCTGGCATAACACTTTTGAAATAAAGGCAAATATTATTCCACTGTCTCTTAGATCTGATGTATTTCATCCTAAAAGCTGAATAATGGATCATACAAATGGTTCCTGTAATTTGTTTAGGTTTTTTTGTTTGTTTTCTTAAGAGTATAGTCACAATTGTGCCATCACTTTTAAAAGAAACAAATGCAGATGGGAAATATCTACACGTTTTATAGAGAATGCATGATGCATTATTTTTTTAAATCCAATATTTTAATTTACATAAGTTGTCAACATTGAGATGAGACCCATGCCCTTAGGTTACAACTCAGTTTCACCAGTCCTCTGAGTGGTGGGTCACAGACCTAAGTAAGGCAAGTGTCCACGGCCTGGCCAGGTTCCTCATTCAACATTCATTTCACTTGTCTTCTGGCAAAACAATCAGCCCTGACTGTTTACCTACCTTAAAAGGCCTTGCTGATTGGAATAATGCTGCCGCAAATCCCTGGTATGCATGTGTGTGAATGTATGTTTAGTACAAAAATAAAATCAAGCCAAATCACATTTACTCTATAACCCAAAACCTGGAATATTACTGCTAATTTTGTCAAGGAGTAAATTTATCTGGCAGCCTTAATCAAAATTCAGTGTGGGGATGATCCATAATGTACATATTTTTCAATGTTTAACTATACTGTCCCATTTGGGGGGCTGATTTTAAATCCACAGAGCATCAGATATTGGTGTTTCTTTCCATATTGTTATTGCATTATTCTAAAATGCTTGGAATTCCATGCTACAGAAAATGTCACCTCAAATTAAAAATAACAGAGGAAGAAAAACACGGATATCTGTCTTGTCACATCACTTTTAGAGGGTGTGCTGGTTTGAAAGGATGTATGCCCCCTAGAAAAACCATGCTTTAATCAAAATATCATTTCGTAAAGGTAGAATAATCCCTATTCAATACTGTATGTTTGAAACTGTAATCAGATCATCTCTCTGGATGATGTGATTTAGTCAAGAGTGGTTGTTAAACTGGATTAGGGGATGACATGTCTCCACCCATTTGGGTGGTTATTGATTGGTTTACTGGAGTCCTATAAAAGAGGAAACATTTTGGAGAAGGAGATTCAGAGAGAGCAGAATGAACAACATAGCCACGAGAAGCAGAGTCCACCAGCCAGTGACCTTTGGAGATGAAGAAGGAAAACACCTCCCGGGAAGCCAGGAGAGAAAGCTAGCAGATGACGCTGTGTTCGCCATGTGCCCTTCCAGCTGAGAGAGAAGCCCTGACTGTGTTCACCATGTGCCTCTCACTTGAGAGAGAAACCCTGAACTTCACCGGCCTTCTTGAACCAAGGTGTCCTTCCTTGGATGGATGCCTTTGATTGGACATTTCTATAAACTTGTTTTAATTGGGACATTCCCTCGGCCTTGGAACTGTAACCTAGCAACTTATTAAATTCCCCTTTTTAAAAGCCATTCCATTTCTGGTATATTGCATTCCAGCATCTAGCAAACTAAAACAGAGGGGGTGAGCACGAGTGTGAAAACTTTTTACTCTGCAAAACCAGTTTTCAGAAGGAACACATCTGGCAAGGCTAAGATGGTGGTCCCAGAGAATGATTTAAATTCTGCCTCCCTTTTAAAAATATGATCCTTTCTTCAAGATCCTTTCTTGAAGACTCTGGCAGGGGCAGGACATCAGCAGACAACGATGCATTAGTCACACTCAGGCTTTCTGATTCTCACTCTCCACTTTTTGTAAACCCAAGAGGCTCCTATTCTTCAAATTCAGAGCTCCCTTTCTCTGGGCTCACTGTGCAAATAATATCGCAAAATAGCACGCAAGTCAAATCTGCAATTAACTTGGGAATTTATCATCACTGACTCCGCCAAGAACACATTAGGTTTCTAAATAAATTTCCGTTGCTAGCTGTATAGTTTTTGCAGAAGTGTCTTTTGCCAGCTTAGTGGGGGGTGGGGGGTGGGGGATGAGACTCAAAGAGCAACATCTCTCTGAATTTTTCAGCAGTAATGAAATTCCACAGAGACAGGACCAGGGGATTACAGAGGGACTGTGATGTGTCTAAAGTAGGTTCCAAGAGGACTTCCTCAATTTTGTGGGCTCTGTCTTTTCAAATGACAGCAATAGACAGTTCCTTGAATGGCTCATGCAATTGACAGAATGCCTCTGGTGTGCTGTAATGTGGATGTTTTATCTGAGATGGTGAAGTGGGAGAGACAAAGCCTCCCAAGGCCGAATCATGAAATATGAATGCATGCAGGAGCATATATCTACTTACACATCACACAACATACTCATTCTCTCTCTCTCTCTCTCACACGCACACACACACATATATTCTTGTTCTGAAGGATTTTATTCAGTTTATTACATGTATGCTGCTTCTGAATACAAATGCTGAAAGTTCCTGTGTTGAATCTTTTCACTGGTCAGCAAAAAGACCCAAGCTGTTATGTGTGGGACCTTTCAAGTGTAAATACTGGGAGAAAGTAAGTCATAATATTTGAGCTGCAGGAGGAAACTTTATTTTTTTATGAGAACCTCAAGAATTTGCTCCCTTGCTTTTTGTATGACATTGCAATGTTTCACAAATCTGGCGATTCTGGATTGAGTGCAGTACAAGATTCTTACTGTTTTCTCTTCTATGCAATTTCACTTACTTAAAAAAAGAAAAAGAAAAAGAAAGAAAATGACCAAAGCCTATTTAATGCTCAGAATACTGTTAAAACTTTTAATAAATTATAGGAAGGCCTAGTGCAGTGCTGTCCAATAGAAATATAATGCTAACTTCATAAGTAATTTTAAATTTTAGTAGCCTCATTTAAAAGAGTAAAAATGGAAAAGAAATGAAATTCATTTTAATAGTGTACTTTATTTAATCCAGTATCTCCAAAATAGTGTTGTTCCAACATGTAATCAATATAAAATGTAATCGCATTTTATGTGATCATAAAAATGATCAATGAGTTATTTTCCATTCTTTTCTTATATGAAGTCTTTGAAATCTGCTGAGTAGTTTTTACTTACAGCACACCTCAATTTGGATGCTAAATTTTCATCAGAAATACTTAGCTGTATTTAGATTTCTTAAAGTTTACCATTGAAAAGTTGATACGCATCCTCCAGTAGTTCCAAACATACTTAAAATAACTGAATTGAACTCAGTTTTCAAATGTCAATTTAAATGAACTAAAATGAACATTAAGAATTCAGTTCCTCAACTGCATGAGCCACATGTGGGTAGCTGTAATACTGATCAAAAGCAGGGTGTCTCTGCCTGATGCACTTAATGCCCAATTCCTGAAACACCAATTCCTGAGACACCGGAACTGCAAAGAGAGAAAGTGGTTATTGCTAGGCACGAAGCAGGAGAATAGATGGCCCAGCAACCTAAAAATCTGTCTCCCTAAATTGCAATAATTTTGATAGTTTTATAATAGCGAAAGATGGACATGTTTTAGGACAATGAGCACAAGGGCTCTAGATGGCCAGGTTAGAAATGATCTAATTATTGAGCATGTGTAGGTTGATTACATGCTTGAAAATGGTGGCCTTAATAGGATGACGGGCATGCATTTAGTATTATAATGAGGTATGGGTCACTTATAAGTTAAAGTTTAAGTTACTGCACATGCCGGGTGGGCCCGTTTGGGTTAGGTCCAGCTTTGTCCAGCAAAATAGCTTCAGAATTGGGCTGGGTTAGCACTGGGCTGACTCAGGGCCCTTCATTAATAAGCATTAGGGACTGTCTTTAGTGATCATAAGGTTCTAAAGTTGAAAAACAGGATAAAGGGGTACAAGTGGGGGTCAGTCACAAGGTTTTTGCAATCACAAGATAAAGGCGATATAGTTGTACAATCATTATCAGAGATCAAGACAGTTGATTACAAGTTCAGAAAGTAAAAAGAAATATTTATATAATGATTCAGTAATCATAATCATTTGTTAAATCCTACCTTCTCCGTTACAGTAGCTACCATAGCTCATTTCCAGAGATTTTTTCCACAGAGAATTCCTTCTGACATATGAAATGGCAATGCATGTAAAGGTTGCAACTACAGAAACAGTAAGTGATTGAATCAGAAAGTCCTTTTTAAAGGCTAATAAATCAAAAGTTAAAAAATAAATAATACAAAGTCTGATCCATTTGAAAACAGTTACTCAACATTTTAAAATGATACGCTAGATGCTTTTAAAGAAACAGCTATGTTTTCTTTTCCACTGTCAAGTTAAAAAACTGAAAATATATTGCATAGTGCGGGTTTAGATCCATGAACCCTTTTGATACTGTGAGTTCAAGGATCTCCCTGGAGATAGATTTATTGAAAGGATTCATATACTCATTTATGAATATACAAGTTTATTGATATAAATTATAAAAATATAAATATTTAAATATATATTTATCTCCCTGGAGATAGATTTATTGAAAGGATTCAAACTTTTGGCAACTTAAGGCTTGAGGATTTTCCTTGATCATCTGTATTTGTGTCACCCCTCCACTTAAAGCAAACAAGCACCGACAACAACAAAAAGCCAAGGTCAAGACAACTTTGGTTGGTTATTTCTGACCCTCCATCAACCAACAGCTGTCCAAACTGATATAAGCTCCATTTCTCCAATGGGCCAAGTGTCAAGATGTCAAGGAGGGAAAGGGAAGGGGCTTGTCCTCTGAGCCCTGCTGAGGGGAGCACAGCAGAGAAAGAGGAGCTCCGTCAGATTCTCACTTCCCACCTTGCCCTGCCAGTCCCCTCTCTCAGGTTGCCTCCTAGTTAACCACAGACCAACTTGAATCTCTGCCATTTCCTGGGAAGTCCCTTGGGAAAGGTTAAAGGCTTTCATTCAAATTAGAAAACATTGCATAAGCTTTTGGAAATGATTCTCAGTTAACACTGATGTTTGCTTTTCATGGTTTTGAGGGGAAAGCCTGAGCTGGCCTCTCCTCTTCCCACCTACTGCCCTTGGAGAAGAACGCATGGCTTAGTTTCCCTACTAGTATAACAGGGCTGTGCTGAGGATCATGAGTTAGTATTTAAAGCACCTCCAAGGAAGTCTGGTAGATGGAAAACCCTCAAGAGACAGTAGAGCTTATTATTATTATTGTAGACCATGGGTTTTTTTGTTTTGTTTTGTTTTTTTCAATTTTAAATGTTTTTTCTTTAATTGTGAAAAAATAACATATACACAAAAAAGCAATAAATTTCAAAGTATAGTGCAACAATTAGTTGTAGAACAGATTTCAGAGTTTGATATGAGTTATAATTCCATAATTCTAGGTAGACCATGGACTTTTATGAAGTCTGTCAACAAAGAACTATATAACTAACCACTAGGCTAAAAATGAGTATTTTAAGAGCAGCACCAAAGAGTGAATGCCTTATAGAAACAGTCCCAGTACTACCTTGAAGGAAAGAATATATTATCTACTATGACCTCCTTTCTTTCAAAATTGGACTGTTTGAGCCATTCTGTTGTCACTCATTAAAACTGAATGCAGCCCCCTGCATTGCAGAAAAAAAATACAAATGCTGCCATTGTCACTCATCTGCTTCTGTGTATGAGCTCGTGGCTTTTTCATGATTTTTTTGCCTGTTTCCCCTCTTCCTGTACCACGGTCCTCAGGCTGTGGCTCAGAATGGACATCAGGGGCCAAGGCTCTGTGAGCCTAAGGGAATTTGCAATGACCTTATACCTTGTCCATCCTCTCCCATGACACCTTGCCATTGATTCTTGCAAGGGTTTCAAAAGGTGAAGCCCTGTGAGTAGGCACTTATTGCCTTCAAGTTCATCAGCTCAGAGAAGTGGGCTCCTGTTGTTCAGGATTAGAAAGGTTAGTGACCTTAAACCAGGATCCAGGAGGACAAAAATGTGCAGGACCGCCAGGGAAACAGTGAATGATTTGCTTATGTAACATGGAGGAAACGATCAACGCGGTAGGCATACACCATTCTGTAAACTTCTGCACATCAGAGAACGATCAGATTAGATAGAAGTTGCTCATCAGCATGTTATGCAACATGTAGAGTATACCATTATAGATTCTATTTTTGGGCAACATCCTGAGATACTTAATGTAAATTTAGCAGCAATAAACTTTCCATAGATTCGTCACAGTTCCAGAAAAGTGGAACTGTGAATCCACTTTTCGCAGTTATGTTAGAGGCAGTGGTGTTGTAGTAGAAAAAGCCCTAGAAAATCCGAGTTTGTATCTCATCCTGCCACGTACTGGTGGTGACCTTGAGCATGTCATTTCACCCCATGTAAGCACCCAGTTTCCTCATCTGTAAATGAAGATCAAAAAACTACGCCATGGGGGTTGTGTGAGGATTAAACAAGATAATTAATATAAGATAGTGCTTAACCTTAAGCACTTGATTAATATGCATTTTTAATGTATATGCTTTTATTTAACTCACTAGAAATGGTCATAATATATTGCTAAATGGAAGAAGTGTATTACCATATTTCATAAAATATTCTAAATTGTGTAATTTAATATTCCCATCATCACACCCAACTTGAATTTCTCCCCTAGGCTCTAGATTTGTATATCCACTATCTACTCGACATCTCTCTCTACTTGAATTTCTAATAGCATCTCAGACTTTACACAACCAAAGGTGAACTTGTGATATTCTCCCTAAGCCCATCTTTTCTCCAACCCTCAATTAACATTAGTGAATCTTTCCTGTGTTTCCAGTGACTCAAGCCAAAACTTTGGAATCGTTCTTGCTGCTTCCTTTTTTCTCCTGCTCTGCGTCTAATCTGTCAGTCAGTCCTGCTGGCTGCATCATAAAATACATCCAGCTGGTCTCCTCCACTGCTGCCGCCCAGCCCAAGCCACCATCTCTCCCCTGGGTTCTTGCCTCCTCCGTGGCCTCCTAACTGGTCTCACTGCTGCCTTCCTTACCCCCCAGCCTACATGCAGCACAGAGGCAAAGCAATCCTTCTAAACCTTGTGGGTTCATGACACTGTGCAAACCCCTTCCCTCCTTCACCTGTGCAGTGACCTCCCCTCAGCCGCTCAGGGTAAAAGGACAAGCCTTTTCAATGGCCTAGCAAAGCCCTACACCCCCAGTTCCCCAGATCTTCCTGCCCTCTTCGCTCTCTCCTCTTCTACTCACTCTGCTCCTGCCATAGTGACCTTTCGACTGTCCCTCAAGCAGCGCAATGCCGCTCCTGCTCCAGCACATCTGCACCTGCATCTCCTGCCTGCAGTGCTCGTCCCCAGCCATCCTCACCACTGCTTTCTGCACTGGTCTCAGGTCTTCCCTCAGATGGTGTCTTCACAGGGAGGGCTTCACTAGCTCCTTATTTAATGCAGTAACCCCACACCCAACCCACACTCCCCACTCCTCTTCTTCGTGGAGCTTGTCACCTTCCGACAGTATCACCATTTGATGTAGTTGTGTGTGTGCATATTACATATATATATATATATATATATATATATATATATATATATATACGATTTGTTTGCTTAAATATGTATTATATATATAATTTATTTGTTTTTTTTTCAGCCACTCCCCCCTAGCCTATAAACTCCATAAGAACAAGAATCTCTGTTTATTCACTGCTACAGCCCCACTGCCTAGAAAATTGCCTGACTCGGAGAAGGCTCTCAATACACATCTCCTGAATAACTAAGTGAATGATTTATCTATAAGCACTCAGCCAATATTACTGGGCCCTTACTCTGTGCCAAAGACCGTGAAGTGTATAGTGATGGGGTTGTGGGTAATTTTTCCATTATTTATGCTCTTGTGTACTTTCTAAATTTTCTAAATTAGCATGTGTTACTTTTGTAATCAGAAACAACTGTGACGGGTAAGAAAGAGGAGGGAAAGGAACAGTTTAGCTGCAAAGGAAAACGTTAACATCTATCTAGTGCTCATGCGAACTCAGTCAAACACTTGGATAAGTATTAAAATATCTCCATTCCTGCTGTTTGGGGGGAATGTGAGATTGAGTTGATGAGCAGGATCTCCAAAGACAAATTGCCTGGGTTTTAATACTTGCTGGTTTCGTGACCTTGAACAAATTAGTTACAGTCTCTCTGTGGTTCAGTTTCTTCATCTGAAAAATGGAAATAATAAACTATATATTTCATAAGTTGATTAATAATGAGAATTAATGAGTTAATACATGTAAACTGTTTACCACAGTATGGAATGCAGACTGCTCAATCAATGATAAGTATTCTCATTTATTGTTTTTTGTTGCTATTATATTTGCTTGTTATTATTATTGAATGAAAGATGGGGAAAGATTTCTTCTCCAGACCACTTCATTTCATTACACTTCCACCGGAAAATACTATATGGAATTTTACTCTCATGCACAAATTTGAATGATTTGTTTATAGTACGGTCTTCTCTTGGTTGATTCATCAGAAACTAAAGAGTAATTCCAAGAATAGGTAAAGTCAACCCTTATAAGGCCAACGCAGTTCTCAGAACTTTCTCAAATGTTATCTGTGGAAGCAGATTTCCTGGCCATGTTAGTAGTAGATCAGGATACAGCCTACCGAGCTGCCAGAGAAAGAGCAGTGAAAACGAATTTGTGTAATCGGCACTCCGGTGTGAACGCCTGGGCGCCCAACTTGAAGTTAATTCTATTAAAGCTAGAGCACTATTGCATTGTCTCAGAAAAGTAATTAACTTAACCCCAGATCACATTAAGAATTAATAACATAATTGTCTATTAAGCAAATATACATGATTCTTTGAAGAATTTATTCAAATGCCTTAGTGTGGCCACAACTGGTTATGCCTTATTAAGTTTAACCTTGAAAGTTTTAGCATTTTGTGTTTTTACTTATTTTTCCACTTGGTTTTACAACAGCAATTGTATGTCCAGCCAATTCCAATTATGTTATTAATTGAAAATGTTTTCATTTAGCCTTTTGGCATACTCTTTTATAAATAATCAAATTAAAGCTAATCAAGCGTATTGCTCAATGAAGAAATCAGTGTTAAGACACCTGTAAATTCTTCACTTTGGCAGTTGTATTTATCATAGTTAAGGATGTTTACAAGGCAATGGCATAAGATGGTGGAGATTCTCAACATTAACTGATGTTTGCTCAGAACTAAAGGGAAACTTCTAGAATGCTCCAAGACAAGATGCCAAAGCGCTAGATCAGACCCTTTCCATTTCGACAAACAGAGGCAATGAGCTGCAAATCCAGTGCAGTAGTTTAGGTGCACTGCGCTTATATATTTGATAATTGAACACTTGTTATTTTATCTCCACTCCACACAAAACAAAAATTCTCTTAAAATCTTCCAGCCACTATCTACTCAATCCTTGAAATTCCAGGAGAGATTACTAGGGTGATGCATTCAAGATGGCAAAGAATTTCAATCCAGAGGACTGTTCCATTCTTCTGGCTTCAGGCTGAATTGTACAATTAAGAGCCCTCTACCCTCTGAGAGCAATTGAGATGTATGTGTGACAAATGAGTGTTTGAACACCAGAGTGGAGTGTTTAGTTTTAGTTAAAACCAGCCCATTTTTCATGTCAGGAATTCTCCCCTCAGAACTTAGCTGAGCTTGAAACCAAGTCCTTTTGTTGAGTAGTAAATGATCACCAGCTCATGACAACACACATTAGGAAATAGGGATGCCTCTGGGTGGTTTAAAGTTGCAGCACAAATACACATCACTCTCTAAATGGAAAAGGGACAATGTTCAAATATCTATTTCATTAAAATATCTTTGTACTTACTACCAGGGAAGAGAGGGATCATGGGGGGGTGGGGGAAGGGAAAATGAGAGCCACATATCAAAACCTGTCCATTAGTGGTGATGATGCGGATTTCCCTCACCAGAAAGGAAGCATGACATAGTTACTTGAGGGACAGAGACCTGAGCAAGGTAAAGAAACAGGAAATTCAAGTCCTTTCTAAGTGCTTTTTCAGCCCAAAGTCAGGAGGCTCCAGATCTTGACTGCGTAGCCACGGAGCTAAGAGCAGGGCTTTGCGAACTTGGCAGGTGAACTCACTGTTTTCATCCCCACATAGGACATGACACCCAGGGCTGTCCATCTCCCTGGCAGTGTGGACTCCTCGCATGAGCTGGGACCCGGCACAATGGGATTGAGAAAGATCTTTCGACCAAAAGGGGGGAAGAGAGAAATGAGACAAAATAAAATTTTATTGGCTGAGAGATTTCAAACAAGAGTCGAGACGTTATCCTGGAGCTTATTCTTATGCATTATATAGATATCTCTTTTTAGTTTATGGTGTATTGGAGAGGCTCGAGGGAAGTACCTGAAACTGTTGAGCTGTGTTCCGGTAGCCTTGACTCTTGAAGACGATTGTATGAAGATATAACATTTTACAGTGTGACTGTGTGATTGTGAAAACCCTGTGTCTGATGCTCCTTTTATCCAGGGTATGGACAGATGAGTGAAAAAATATGGATATAAATAAATAAATAAATAATAGGGGGACAAAGGGTAAAATAAATTGAGCAGATGGAAATACTAATGGTCAATGAGAAGGAGGGTTAAGAGGTTCGGAATATATGAGTTTTTTCTTTTTTCTTTCTTTTTCTGGAGGGACGCAAGTGTTCTAGAAAATGATGATGGTGATGAATACACAACTACATGAAAATATTGTGAGCCACTGATTGTATACCATGTAAAGAATGCATGCGTGTGAAAATTTCTCAATAAAAATATTTTAAAAAATAAAAAGAGCAGGGCTTTGGACTCACGTGGTCTGGATTCAAACGCTATCACTGGTTAGCCGTGGGATCCTGGTTGATTTGCCCAGACTCTTGGCAAAATGGACATGATGGTAATGCTATTCCAGGTGTTAAGAGGTATCATAAGGGGTTGAAATGCTCAAGGTGCTCACAGGCGTAAGGCATTATACAGATAGTATCAATAACTGTTTCTAGTCTTATATAGAATAGGAGACAAATGAGTGCAAGGGGTGTATCTTCCTTGGACCTAAGGAAAACGTTAATTGCTGCCAAACTTCCCTTAGTCTTACTAAACGTTTAACATTCTTAAAGCCATTTTAATGGCCCCTCGTCATTTATCCTTTACAATACCACAAGGGAAGGGGAGTTTCGCACCCCTTTTCCAGTGTTCACGCTTATGCATCCATATTCTTCACAGTTGTTGTTATAGTGATTGCATGCTTTCATATTCTGATTTTTCTTTTCATTTACCTTTGGATCTAGGCTCCTGCTGGGCCACGCGTTTGTGCTCTCTTGTCTGCACAGATTGGGGAAGAAAAACTTGGACCAGAAAAAAATCAAACGCTTTTGTCATAAAGGGCATGAGCCTTTTCAGCTTGAATTTCCATTGCTATTGCTCATTATCTTGCAAAGCATTTGGCCCTGGCTTCAGCCTTTACAAAATGAATTAAAATAGACAAGGTTTCAACCTTCAGGAGTCTACAGCCTCATGCAATAGAGAACGGATGCAGACCAGACATAACTGAGGCAAATAGGTTTTGAAAAAAATTGCAGAAATTAAATTGTTTTTGCAGACTGGGAATAGCTAAGGGGTGAATACACTTAAGGCCTGGCGGGCGGGATCTCTGCTCCTCGGCCTTTCCCTTTCTCTTTGCTGAATATTTAGTAAGTCGTTCTATACTAGCCAAAAGTGAATGAGAGAAATTGGAAGTTCTTGGCCCTCCCAGAGTTCATATGGGTTTAACAGGGGGCACAAACATCATCGTTTGTGCAATATGGCATTTTTGTGTCTGTCGAAGGTAGAAAATAGCCAAGACTTGATTGTTTACAGTTTCTCTTTTGAGACTATAAAGTCCCTCCTTGTCTTCCATAGTGTTAAAAATGAATGAAGAATTTTTCAATTTCTACAAGATGGGTTGTTGAAATTGTGATCCTCGCTGCATTGTATCTGTGGATCAATTTGTGTGGAATTGGCATTTTAATGACATTTGGCCACTAAATGAGCCTGGGATGTATATCCGTTTGTTAGGGTCTTCTTTGATTCCTTTTTGCCATTGTTTTGCAGTTTCTGTGCACGGGTCCTTTACATCTTTGGTTGGGTTTGTTCCTGGATGTTTGATTCTTTTACTTGCTATTGTAGATGGATTTTTTTTTTCTTGATTGCCTCCTCGATGGCTCATTGCTGGTGTATGGGAGACACTACTGATTTTTTTTTTATTATTTTTTTATTAACGGAAAGAAAAAAAAAGAAATTAACACAACAGTTAGAAATCATGCCGTTCTACATATGCACTCAGTAATTCTTATCATCACATAGATGCGTGATCATCGTTTCTTAGTACATTTGCATCGGTTTAGAGGAACTAGCAATATGCTGAGTGAGTCCAGCCAAAAACTAAAGGACAAATACTGTATGGTCCCACTGATGTGAACTACTGATTTTTGTGTGTTGATCTTGTATCTTGCCACTTTGCTAAACTCGTTTATCGGCTGCAGTACCTTTGTTGTAGTTTTTCACAGCTTTCTAAGCTGTGACCATGTCCTCTGCAAAAATAGAAAAAAAAGAACGACGGGGCGCACAGCTGGTTCAGTGGTAGAATGCTCGCCTTCCAGGCAGGAGACCTGGGTCGGAGTCCTGATCCATACACCCTACCCCCGAAAAAAGAAGGTCTAAAAAAGAAAAATAAGGACAGTATGAAAAGGGAGTGGACTTTGTATAACCTAGTAGAAACTGAAAGTGTAGACGGAGGATGCTAAAGAAAGGCGGGGGAAGACCCGCATCGCGCACTTTCTTTGCTGATCTCACTGTCTGTACCCTCCACTGAATGTAGTTTCTTAGCAATAGGGACCTTGGGTGCCTCATTCACCGCGGAGTCCCTAAGTGCCTCCCTACAGAGGGCTGGCCCAGTGTAGGTGCTCAGTAAGCATCTGTGAAAGGATAAGAAAACAGGGCAGGCTTTAGACTTCCTCGCATCGGGTGGGGGTGGAGGGATGTTGATAAAGTCAGGCCTGAGAGCCTCTCAGCCCTCAGCAGCCATCATATCTTCCAAGGTCATTGCGGAAGAACTCCGTATCAGGAATTGAGAATGCCCAGCATCGGGCTCCTTTAACCCGCAGGAGGAACAGCAACCCAAGCCGGCAGCAAAGAGCTGCATTGCTACCTGAGCCCATGTTCAGAGCGATCAACTGGAAGCGTTGCCCAGTTCGAATGGGGAATCCAGAATCTCTGCATCTCAATTTTCTTTTGTAATATTCAAATAGGGAACGCACTTTGCTCACTGTGAAACTCACGTGCATTTTCTAGGTTGCCCTTGTCTCATGTATTAGTACGGCTGCATTTAAATTTCAACCATGTGGCTCCCAAGAGTAACAGTATTTAGCTGCCGAGAATCAACAGGTTACTAGAAGGAAGGGCCCTGGTCTGGGAGGATCGTGGGAAACCTACAAGAGAAGCAGAATGTCATAATTGTGTCGATGTTGGCGAATCCCATATCTAGGCAGGTTGATAAGATTCCTGAATTTAAATGGAAAATTTCAGAGATTTTTATAGTTCATAAAAGTCCTTTGGGCGGGCCGCGGTGGCTCAGCGGGCAAAGTGCTTGCCTGCTATGCCGGAGGACCTCGGTTCGATTCCCGGCCCCAGCCCATGTAACAAAAAAACGGAAAAACAAAATACAATAAAACAAGAAAATGTTTAAGGATGTTTCCCTTTCTTCCTTCCTTCCTTCCTTCTATCCTTCCTTCCTTCTCTCTGTCTTTCCTTTAAAAAAAAAAAAAAAAGTCCTTTGCATGGATTATTAGTAGCTTTAACAATTCCCCTGCCCAGTAAGTGTAGTCTCTTACAATCTAACACAAATTCTTTTCTTATGAAAGAAAATACCTGAAGAATATGAAAAAGCAAGCTCCCCCTTCCCTTTCCACTCTACCCAAAACACACACACACACACACACACACACACACATCAACAATTCAAAGATTGTAGCTGGTGCTGTTTCAGTAGCTGGAAATTCTGAGCAGATTTCATTTCCCTTAAATAATTGCCCAGTGGAAACAGCTATAGAAACAATATTGTGAAGACATAAAAGGGGCCCAATGTTTAATTCCTCCTCCCCCAGCCTCACACACAGTGAGCGAAATGTAAACGTGCAGAAATGCAAAGGTGGTCTGTTATAAATTCGTGTACAAAGCTAGGAAAGATCTTTTTCTTTTCTTTTTGTCTTTTCTGTTTTTTTTACTTTTCTCTTCTCTTCCTTTCTTTTCTCACCTGTTTCTTAAATACAAAAATATTTTAGCAAAAAATTAATAAGATTAAAATCTTTAGTTGCTGAAATTTCCCCATAGGGTCCCTTTCCCTTCCCCAACTCCCGAGGCTCAAAGGTGTTCCCTTTCCTTATCGAAGCTTGCTTTCAAAGTTTAGTTTGTTTGTGTGTTTGTTTTCTGTAGTTAAACTTAATCTCTATTGTGAAATGAAAACTTCCAGGTATTGTGTAATCAATGAAATGATGGGAGGGGAAAAGGGTAGGTTTGCCAGATTTAACAAATTTAAAAAAACAGGATACCCAGACAAATGTGAATTATAGATACACTGAATAATTTTTTAGTATAACTGTACCCTTTGTAATATTTAAGACATACTTATACCAAACAAATAATAATAATTTGTTGTTTCTCTAAAATTCAAATTTAATTTAGCTGAGCACCCTAGATTTTACCTGGCAACCATGGGTTGCTGAAATCCCAGCACTGTGCTCCTAAAATCTCAGGGAGGGCGTCTGTGCATTGTCCTGGCCTGGTGATCCCTCCAGAACAGACCAGGGCGTCTTAAAATGAAAAACAGTTTTACCCTTTGTTGTTTTTTGAAAGACCTTCACTTTTTTTTTTTTTTTAATCTTTATTAGAGAATAAAGTTTGCCTTGGGAAGCAACATTGTAGAAATGGAAAGGGCGCCCACTTTGGGGCCAGCAAACCCTGGGATGTAATTCCAACTCTGACATTTATTTGCAGTGTGATCTCAAACTAATTAATTCACTTTTGCTAATAGGGATGATAAATGCTGATTCTGCCTGGCCCCCAGGGTAGATGTGAAAGTTAAAAGGAAAATATTAAAGCTACTAATATGGTGTCCAATATATAAAACAACTCGTTTGTCCCACTCACAAAGGAAATGTAGTAATTACCTCAATTCCAAACCTCTTAGTAAAGCATTGATGGGCACGTTTTCTTGTTAGAGCTTGCTCCTTTCATTATTTCTTTCTTTTAATATTTTTATTTGCTGTATAATTTATATATGGTAAAATGCACAAATCTTCAATAAACAACTTAGTAAATTTTTCCATATGTCTACACTTATGTAGCCACGCCAAAATCAAGAGCTGGATCATTATCATTTCCCCATAAATTTCCCTCAAACCTCTTGCCGGTCAATACCATTTACCCTTCGATTCCCACATATTAGTTCATGTAATGGGATCATATGATTAGTTTATGTAGATGGAATCATATGAGTCCATTTTGGGTGTGGCTTCTTTCACACGATATTATATGTTTGAGATGCATCCATGTTGTTGTGTATATGTGTAGTTTGATCTTTTTTCATTCTAATGTGATACTCTATAGTATTAATATATCACAGCTTATCCATTCTACTGTTGTTGGACATTAGAGTTGTTTCCAGTTTCTGGCTATTAGAAATAAAGCCACTGTAAACATTCATATACATATCTTTTTGTGAGAATATGCACTCATTTCTCCTAGATACATGGGACTAGAATTGCTGGCTCCTGGGGAATCTATGTGTTCATTCTTTCCAGACTGTGCTGGTTTGAAAGGTTGTATGTACCCTAGAAAAGCCATGTTTTAATCCTAATCCCATTTTGTAATGGCAACTGTTTCTTCTAATCCCTATTCAGTACTGTATGGTGCAAACTGTAATTAGATCATCTCCCTGGAGATATGACTCAATCAAGAGTGGTTGTTAAGCTGGATTAGGTAGATAAGTATCTCTACCCATTCAGATGGGCCTTGATTAGTTTATTGGAATCCTATAAAAGAGGAAACATTTTAGAGAAAGTGAGAGATTCTGAGAGAGCAGAGAATGGCATAGACATTAGAAGCAGAGAGTCCACCAGCCAGCAACCTTTGGAGATGAAGAAGGAAAATGGGTCCTGGGGAGCTTCATGAAACAGGAAGCCAGGAGAGAAAGCTAGCACATGACGCCATGCTCCCCACGTGTCCTTCCAACCAAGAGAGAAAACCCTGTGTTCACCATGTGCCTTCTCACTTGAGAGAGAAACCCTGAACTTCATCAGCCTTCTTGAACCAAGGTATCTTTCCCTGGATGCCTATGATTGGACATTTCTATAGACTTGCTTTAATTGGGACATTTTTTGGCTTTAGAATAGTAAACTAGCAACTTATTAAACTCCCCCATTTTAAAAGCCATTCCATTTCTGGTATATTGCATTCTGGCAGCTAGCAAACTAGAACACAGCCCCAAGTGGAACAAAAGTACACAGCTGGCATTGCAAATTTGCAAATATGTTGTGGAAAAGGAAAAAAGTGCAAAGGAGAGGAAGTAAATAAGGAAAAACGAAACTCCTAGCCAGCTCCTTCACCAAACTCACCATACATAAATGGATGCTTTAAACTCACATTTCACTGTAGGAAAACCCCCTAAATTGAGTGGGAGTGTTTCAATAAAATTCAGAAAATAGAGACCACAGAGCAACTTCTGCCTTATGCACTTAGCCACATATGAGTGATATACTTTATTTAAGTATAAGCAAATTAAGAAGGAAAAATGATAGTTTCATCACACATAAAATTTGCATTCAAATCATCATATTAATTTGTCTGTCATCAATCTTACCAATATCTTCATCAATTCTCAAGTTATCCTAATTGTCATGTCGTAGCAGATAACCTTATGGAAATATAAAAATGCTTCACAAACAAATCAGTTTTTAAAGACCAAAAATAAACTAAATATCATTAACATTATTTCCATTTTGGAGAGAAATTAAATATAATGAATTTTAAACAAAATTAAAAATTATAAACAGGGGTAATATCTTGTGCCCTTTGCTGCAGTTTCTAAGGATGAGGCTAATATTCTCCTCCTACATTAAGACAGCAAGTGCTGCTACATTTGGGCCTCAAAAAGGGGGAGTTGACATTTAGCTGGGATCACCGCCTGCATTCATCCTCCTCTGATGTCAGTACTAAACCAGACGGGGGTGGGTATCCCATTGTCAAAGCTGCCAGGAGAGGAGGCTGTGGGGCCAAGATGAGGAGAAGAGGCAAAGCCCACAGAAGCAAGACCTCAATTCAAATAAAGCTCCAAGAAGTTAAGTATGTGGGTGTAAAGTACAATCATTTGCAAATGATTGTGAAATGTATTATTCTGCCTGAAAATATTTTTTCCAGCACTGAACTAATCAGTAATGCCAAAAGTCCAGTGCCAGGATTATAAAATTAAGCCCTTGGAGAAAATGTTTATAATGCTGCAAAGCACTAAGTGCGATGAGTGTTCATTCAAAAACCATCTAGCAGGAACTGCTGTCTGCAGAACTGAACCAGGCGACTGGAAAGAGATGGAGAAATGATATGAAAGAAGTCAAAGGATTGGTCCCTGACCTCTAGAATTAGGGAACTAAAACCATCCCTGAATTGAACCTCTCCTGCCTTCCCCCTTCGCGGGGATTACTGAGGGAGGGGCATGGCCCAGATTAAATCTAGAACCTGCAAATTACCAGCTCTGTGATTTTGTGACAATTAACCTTGTGAGCTTCAGTTACCTTATCTGAAAAAAGGTGGAATTAACAGTGCCCACCACGCAGGATTATTTCGAGAGTGAGGTCAAACAGGGAAAGTTCAACAAATGTTGGTTCCCATGACTCACCCCATCCAACCCTCCCCATTTGTGTTTTTCTGCCGAAACACCCTGAGCAGATCAGTGCATCATTTCTTCCTCTCGAGATCATTTTACATCCTGATACTGCTGCTTAACTTCCTGAGAGATGATTCTATTTAAAGAAAATAGGATACTTAGACTAAGTATTGAAAGGTTTTGAAAAATTGCAGAAATGCAAAGGTGGGGGCTCGGGGAACATTTTTTTCCCATGTGAAATAGAAACCAAGGGACTTGGAGTTTGATTTTATTGTAATGTTAATCAATTTTAGTACAAAACAAATCTGCCTTGAGTTTGAACAGTATTTTGCATATAATAAACATTCTGTATAGCAAATAGGTATTGAATTGGATTATAATGGTCAGTCTAATCCTGCATGAAATATAGGCAGAGCCCAAGCTGAATTTTCCTCACAACTGTCCTTAACAGTAGGAAGGCTCGGAAAACATGATGCTGAATCCATGAATCTTTGCTCCTTTGAGAATACTGATAATGGTTTCAAACTAATTTTATTGCAGTAAAGTGTTATAAACCCTGTGATTGTTTCATTTTTTCATTCATTAAACCAATATCCATTGAACCTCTATCCCAGACAAGGCTTGGAGTTAAAGATGAATTAATTGCTGCATCCCTGTTCTTGAGGAGCTCACTGGCTCTCAGGCAAGCCAGAAACGTCGTTATTCGCAGTATAGTACAATGTGAAAAAGGAGATTATACATTGGATTCAACACACAAGGGAACATGGAAAAGAAGGCAATTTAGGGGAGAAGGGAATTTCTTCAAAGAGAAGATAAAGTTCTGGAAAACTAACAAACTGACTAGTAGGATATTAGGTACATATTGAGTACAAAGGGCATGGCTTTGGGTGCAGCTCTGTGACCTAGGGCAAATTGTTCCACCTCTCTGTGCCTGGATGAACTGAGTCGCGAAAATAGGGATATAATAGTATTACATCATAGGGTTGGTGTCACAATTAAGCAAGTTAATGCAGATGTTCTTAAGCTTGAGTGGAAATCACAATCACCTGGAAGGCTTGTTAAGCCACAGATTGGTAGACCCCGCCCCAAAGTTTCTGACTCCGTAGGCCTGGGGTGGGCCCCTATGTTTTGCCTTTCTCTAAAGCTCCCATATGATGCTGATGCTGAAGGACCTGTCACTGCCTTGGTGAACCACTGAGTCAATACACGTGAGGGACTTAGAACACCTCCTGGTGCATGGCAAGCCATCAACGGGAGCTATTACACATTAACTTTTGAACTGGGTTTAAGAGGATGAGTAGGAGTTTGGCAGGTTGAAGAAAACATTTCAAGAAGAGCAGGGCACTCTAGGCAAACGAAACAATATGATGTTTCAGAGAACAAACTGAAGTTGGGTATAGAGGGGAATAAAGGACGCCAAGGCAAGGTTGTGAAGGAATGTTAGAAAAGGACAGTGTGTGAAAGCCACAGAGAGTTTAAATTATGCCTTGATGAAAAGTATTAGAGTTCTTTCTTCACAGTTCTTACTTCTTTTTATGAGACTTTGGCTTTTCTGGGGCAGATGTGAGGTGTCAGTACATGCCAGGCATACAGTGAGTGCTTAATAAATGCTTGTGGGCAGAATGCGTATAGCAGAAAGGGTAACTGTGTAAATTATAAAGGACAGCAGCTGATCAGAGGAAAATTTCCCAACTTGGAAAATATAGGCTGACCTGAGCCTTGCAGGTCAAACACAAGATTTCAAGGCAGTTGAGCAGCTTAAACTCTCCCATTATTTCATCCCATCAGAACAGGACAAATTCACAGAGCAATTTTATATGCTGAAAAATAATTACAGGATGGGCAGGGTGACAGTGGATAATGGAGGGGAGAAGACTATGAAAGCCTTGGAAATTTTCTAAGAGCTAGAGTATACATAGCTGATCCCTAATGGAGAGCTTAATCTCATTTTTGTTTTCCATAAAGAATAATTTGGAGATGCTTCAGGGGAGTGAGAGAAAAGGCTTCTCAGAGTTCCAAGGGGACCTAACCATTAAAAAAAAAAAATGAAGATTTCAAAAGCTGTAGTGCATTTCAAGTGTTTACATTTAATAAACCCATCCTTTTTTGCATATAAAATAAACCGTAAAATAATTGCACCAGGCATGAGATGACAAAAGAATTTTTGTTAAAAAAAATACAGCTTTTTTTTTAATATAAACTATGTTGTCAGCTTTTGTGATAATGATCATTTCTTCCCATTTTTCTTAGGTATCTGTAAGACTGCATGAGTAGCCTCATGTAGAAGAATGTCAATTTCTTTTTTTTTTATATATTTTTACTATAAACAGTGAAACAACATACCAACATTTATGACATACAACCATTCTTGACGTGGTTACGATCAATGGCTCACAATATCATCACATAGTTGTGTATTTACCACCATGATCATTTTTTTAAACATTTGCATCTCTCCAGAAAAAGAAAGGAAAAATTCATTCATGGTCACTAGGTCTGAACCAAACATTCTTTATGACCCCCACCGTGGTGGGCCTTGGCGAGCAAAAATTTCACATGCTTAACTTACCTCCTGTATTGGTCAGAAAAGAGAATCTTAAGTGCTTCCCTCTGATCTGCACAGGCCAGGCAAAGGACAGGCTCCTTGGCTATATTTGACCTTCAGGAAACCAAAATGGGTCATTCAAGATCGAGAAGGAGGCAGCAGGTAAGAAGTGCAGGCTTAGTTGCCAAATGGCCTGGGTTAGACCTTAAGTTCTGACTAACTGGGAAATCTACCTGATCTCTCTATGCCTCAGTTTCTTCATCTGCAAAAGGGGGTGATAACAGTACCTGCCCATGGAGGTGTCATGAACATTAAATGGGAAAGGTCTTAAATGTCAGATACCCAGCTGTGTGGCCTTAGGAAACTCAACATCTCTGAGCCTCACTTTTCTCAGAAAATGTGGGGGTAAGGTGAGTTTATCTCTGAGATCCTTTCTGATCTTAAACTCTTTGATTCTGTGACTCTGCTGTCGGTGTTCTGCCTTAAAATAGGAAGAGAAATGCAAGGATGGAGAAGAGCAAAAGACTAACTTTTATCTCTTTTCCTCATTAATATTGGCTGCAAATCCCTGAGCTACTTCAGAGTTTGAACGACACTGAGAATATTTTTAGTTGCCTTGGAAAACTTGATTTGTTCACAGCAGGCTGCACAAAGCAAGTCATTTTTCAGAAGTTACACCAATATTGATGTTTGATTCTTAACACTTGATAGTTCCAGTCTGTTTTGGATTCCTAGGCTGCTCAAAGCGTAGACCATGAAATGGGTTAGGGTTAAGCGATAAGAATTTATTAGCTTACAGTTTGAGGTTGTGCGAATGTCCAAATCAAGGCATCATCAAGGCAATGCTTTCAGTATTTCAGGCTGCCAGTGATCCGAGGCTCCTCTGCCACATGACAAGGCACATTTGGGGTTGGCTGGCCCCTCCCTTCTTTACTGGGTTCCACTGATCTCAGCTTCTTGCTCCTGTGGTTTTCTCTCTGCCTCTGTATTTATTCTGTTTATACAGGACTCCACTAAGAGAATTAAGACCCATCTTGAATGAGGTGGGTCAAACGTTAACTGAAGGAGCCTCTCCAAAAGATCCTACTTACAATGGGTTTACACCATTTACACAGGGATAATTTACATTTATGAACATGCTTTTGTGGGGTACATACAGCTTCAAACCAGCACACCATCCAAAAGTTTAAGTGGGGGAAATTGCAGTGGATAAACAGTCTTTATGGTCATGTGTGCAGAGGATTTAGAGGAAGGATTTGATTCTCAGTAGTCCCTTGGGGTCACCGAGTCCCAATAGCCAGTATCCCTTTGCCCATCCCACTAGAGAGAGGCCATACAAAATAGTGGCTATTGGCATGGATGTCAGTCTCACTGAGACAGATGTGGGCTCTGTGCCCAGCTCTGCCACTAATTGCTGTTCAGCCTTGGTAAAGTTACTTACCTTTCCCTAAGCCCCACTTTCCTTATTGTAAAATGGGAGTATTTATACTTACTTCAATGTTATTGTAAAGGTTACTTCTTTTGTTTGTTTGGTTTTCTCAGTGTAGGGTAAATGCATAGTATGAAGTTCTAACTGGTCAAAAATCATGAGTTTTTATTTTTATTTTTATTTATGTATTTATTTTGCATGGGCAGGCACAAGCCAGGCAGAGAACCCGGGTCTCTGGCACAAGCAGGTGAGACCTCTGCCACTGCATCACCCTTGCCTGCCCATGAGTTTTTATTATAGAGCACATACAGAGATGAAAAATGTTAAACAAATATCATTCCCGTGAATAAATAGACAAGGAACATATTCAAAATATATTTCTTGCACTCTTCTCCCTTTATTTACTATTACACTGATATAGTTTGTTTTATGTTCAGAATAGGTCAGGTAAGGCAAAAATAATAATAAAATAATGATGTCTTGCATTAGATCCTTACAATTTGCAAAGCACTTTCATATGTATTATCTCCCATATTTAACAACCCAATTCTTTTCCAAAACACAAAGTTAATTCGCAGGGCTCATGAGTGTCAGAGCGGAGTGTGGAATATAGTTTTCTTAACATGCTTTTCCTTGCAGAATGCCACGGTGTTTCTTTGTACAGTTTACAAAGCTCATCCGTTTGCATGCAGCCTCTCATTTACAGACACTCTGTGATGGAACCTAGGCCAGTGTTATTTACCTCCATTCATTAAGTGAGAAATTTGATGCTAGATTATTTTCCCAAGGTTACATGGCTGGTGAGGGGCAAAGATGAGACAGAAGCATAAATAAGCAAATCCAAACAATGTAATAAGTTTTATAATCCTTTAAAAATGAATTATAAGGTGCCATCAGGTCCCAGAGGGAAAAGCAGGTAACAGTGTCTGTGTGTGGTGTATGTGCAGGAATGTGTTGTCCAAGAGAAGTGATACTTGAATTATTATTTGGAAAAAGAGTAGACAACAAAGTAGACACGAAGAAAAAGACAGTGAAGAAATGATGTGCAAAAGAACAAAATCTTAAAGTGATTTTGCATGTTCCAGGTATGGCAGGGGATTCTGTATGCCTTGAGTTCAGTGTTTTACATTCTGATAATTCTTTGGTTCAGGGCATATCTGTAAGTAGTTCAAAATGCCAGTTGAAACTCAAAGGCAACCTAGAGGCAGTGTGTGTGCAATAGCAGAAGCTACTGGATGAAATCACATCAGGGAAGAGAGTACAGTGTGAGAAGGAAGGGGGGGTGTTGGGGTGGAGCTGAGGACAATCCCTGGAGTAAAACATTTAAGAGGTAGACAGAAAGGATGCAATGTCAGTAAAGATTGGAAAGCAAAGGTCAAAGATTATAGGGGACAATCAGCAAAGAGAAAGAATGAAAAATGAAGATAAGTCCAACCCCATAACATGCCATAGAGAAGACAAGGGTCAAAAGTGAACCACAGTGTAGTTGTCTGAAGTTGTATGTACCCCAGAAAAGGCCATGTTCCTTTAATCCATTCCTGTGGGTGTAGACCTATTGTGGGTGATACCTTTGGGTAAGGTTATTTCAATTGAGATGTGACCCACCTCCTTCATGGTGAGTCTGAATCCTCTAACTGGAGTCCTTTACACAAGGATAAAACACATGCAGAAACTAAGAGATAAAATTAAGAGTTTAGAGAAAATCCCTGGAGAGGCTAAAGAGGCTAAGAAACCAGAAAGAAAGCCACCAAAGCCAGAAGCTGAAAGCAGCAAAATCTGGAAGCGAAGGACCAGCAGATGCCAGCCATGTGCCTTCCCATGTGAGAGAGGAGTCCCAGAGCTGGCAGCCTGTCTTCAGAGTCCAGGTATCATCCTGTTAATGCCTTGAGTTGGACATTTTCATGACCTAAGAACTGTAAATTGTAAGTTAATAAATAAATCCCCATTATAAAAGTCAACTCATTTCTGGTATACTGCATTCTGGCAGCTTTAGCAAACCAGAACATACAGGAGAGGACTATTTGGAGGTCATCTATGGCTTTTTGTTTCATTTACTTTTTTTGATTCAAGAAGTTTAGGGACACAGAAAAATCATGCAAGTACAGAGTTCCCATATACCCCTAACACACGTGCAGTTTTCTTTATTAACAGTTTACATTAGTGTATTGCTACAACTGATAAAACAATACTATTATAATTATACTAGTAACTATAGCCCATAGTTTACATCAAGAGTCACAGTTGGGGTAGTACATTCTGTTTTTTTGAAAATTTTATTATGATGGCATTTATCAACCTAAAATATCCCCCCTTTAATCACATTCAAATATACAATTCAGGGGTATTAATTATATTCACAATGTTGTACTCTCATCACTATTACCCATTATCAAAACCTTTCCATCTTACCAAACAGAATTTCTCTACAAATTAGGTATTAACTCTTCATTCCCTAGCCACATCCCAGCCCTTGGTAACCTGTTTTCCAGTTTCTGAGTCTACAAATCTGCATATACTTATTATTTCATATCAGTGCGATCATACAGTATTGAGCCTTTTGTGTCTGGTTTATATGATGGCTTCAAGGTCATCCATATTGTCACATATATCAGAACTTCATTCCTTTTTAAGGTGAATAATATTCTATTATATGCATGTGCTGCATTTTACTTATCTGTTTCATCTGTTGATGGACCCTTGTGTTGCCTCTGTCTCCTGGCAATTGTGAATAATGTTGCTGTGAGCGTCAATGTGCAAATACCTGTTAGAATCCCTGCTTTCAATTCTTCTGGGTATATACCTAGAAATGGGATTGCTGGGTCATATGGTAATTCCATACGTAGCTTTCTGAGAAACAAACGGTCTTCCGCAGCAGCTACACCATTTTACATTCCCACTACAATGAATGAATGCCCCTATTTCTCTGAATCCTCTCCAACACTTGTTGATTTCTGTTTTGTTTTTTTTTTTTAAATAAAAGTCATTCTAGTGGGTGTGAAATGGAGTCTCTGTGGTTTTGACTTGCATTTCCTTAATGGCTAATGACGTTCAGCATCTTTTCATGTGCTTTTGGCCACTTGTGTATCTTTTTTGGAATAATGTCTATTCAGTTCTTTTGCCCATATTTTAATTGGGTTGTTTGTCTTTTTGTTTTAAGTTGAAGGATTTCTTTATATATTCTTTATATTAAACATTTATCAGATATGTGGTTTCCAAATATTTACTCCCATTGTGTAGATTGTCATTTTACTTCCATAAAAAAGTCCTTTGATGCACAAAATTGTTTTATTCTGATGAAGTCCCATTTATCTATTTTTTTCTTTTGTCGCTTGTGCTTTGGGTGTAAAGCCTAAGAAACCACTGCCTAAACATTTCTGAAGACACTTCCCTTTATTTTCTTCTAGGAGTTTAAAGATTTTGGTTCTTATATTTAGGTCTTTGATTCATTTTCAGTTAACTTTTATATATGGTGTGGGGTAAGGTCTATGTTCATTCTTGTGCATATGAATATCTAGTTTCCCTCCACTGTTTGTTGAGGAGACCAACCTTTCCCCATTGAGTAGACTTGGCACCCTTGTCAAAAGTCATTTGGACTGGGTACCCTCTCAACTATCCCAGGCACCCTTTCAACCACTGGGGACTCCCAAAAATGTAGGCCAAGTCCTGGATTTTGAGGCTTGCTTTACGAAACTTTTTTCTGTAGGGGAAAAGATAATACTACCCATAATGAGGCCTAAGAGTTGCTTCTGGTAAGTTTTTTTGTTGCTCAGATGTGACCTCTCTCTCTAAGCCCAACTCTGCAAGAAAAATCATTTCCCTTCTCCCTATATGGTGCAAGCCATTCAGGGGTGAAAATCTACCTGGCAAAGTGGGACATGACTCCCGGTAATGGGTCTAGCCCTGGCACCTTGGGATCCACAACACCTTGCTGGCCAAAAGGAAGAAAAGAAATGTAATAAGGTAAGGCATCAGTGGCCAAGAGAAATCAAATGGAATCAAGCAGCCTGGAGGCTGCTCTTATGCAAGCTTCACTTAGATAGTGCTAATTGCCACAGTTTGCTAAATCCAATCCACATCACTCCTGCTGCCTCTTAAGAACCCCTAGGGCTCAAACTGAGACTCTATAAAGATTTCATGCACTAAGTTTGCCTTCCTGGAACATTCAATTCCCAGAGGGTTCCTAGATCAGATAAATCTTGAAACTCAGAGGGACCAGCCTTTCCAGGATTATCAATTATTTACACCCCCCTATCCTTTAGTGTAGACACCCTTTCTCAGCATGAAAAAGTCAGAACAGATATTGCCCTATAGACTGGAAGAGGGATTTAAGGAGAAGAAGGAGATATAACAGAGAAAATAGGATTTAACAAACAAGTATGCCTGCTGAATCACTATATTAATATTCCTTCTAGCCTCCAGTGTTTTGGAGCAGCTAGATGGAAAAATCTGAGATGAAGGAATGGTAGCCCATGACAAACTCTGGGATCTGTTCTGTAACTACTGGTTGAAATGTGCTTTAAACATTAGTGTCTTTTTCTTTCTTTGCTTTGTATATATGTTATACTATACAATAAAAAAACATTTTAAAAAGTCAGTTGGCCATAGATGTGGGGGGTTATTTCTGAACCCTTAATTTGATTCTATTGGTTTATATGTGAGTACCATGCTATTTTGATTACTATAGGGTTGTAATAAGTTTTAAAATTAGAAAGTGTGAATCCTCCAATTTCATTCTTTTTCAAATAGTTTTAGCTGTTCAGGGCCCATTACCCTTCCATGTAAATTTGAAAATTGGCTCTTCCATTTCTACAAAGAAGGCTATTGAGTCTTTTATTGGGATTGCATTGAATTCATAAATCGCTTTGAGATGAATTGACATCTTAACAATATTTAGTCCTCTAATCCTAGAACACAGAATTTGCTTCCATTTATTTGGATCTTCTTTGATTTATCTTGGCAATGACTTTTAGTTTTCTGTGTGGACATCCTTTATATCCTTGGTTAAATTTATTCCTGGATATTTCTCCCTTTTAGTTGTTATTGTAAATGGAACTTTGCTCTTTGTTTCCTCTTCAAATTGTTCCTATCACCTATGACGTTAATAAACACAGTTTTAGTGAAGTGCGGGGGAAAGAAGCTAGATATTTGGTTGAGAAGTAAGTGAAAGGTAAGGAAGGGAAGTCTCTGAGATTAGGTGACTTTCAATAAGCTGGCTGGACAGAAATTTGGAGAATCTGGGTGTAGCCAAGGGCTTGTGGGAGGGCTTAGGATACAGCTGAGGGAGTAAGAGATTAGGGGATATTTTTCCACCTAGTGGAAGGAGTATACTCTCTTTTTCTTGAAAATAACAACACAATAACCACTGGTTTTCAGAGAGAAGTAGTCTGGTCAAAATAATGGAGGTTATTTGGCTCAATAACTGAAAAGTTCAAGGTTGCATCTAGTTTTATGTGCAGCTGGGCATTAGGATTTGATCTCACTCTGTTTTCCAGCTCTGTGTTCCTCAGTCTGGCTTCACTTTCAGGCATGGAGGCTAAAAGAAATACTCTCTCTTCCCAATCATTAGAACAAAATTTTTGGAACTAACTTTCATCAGCCAAAACAGCCATATGCTCAGCCAACAGTTTGCACGAGTGGAGAAGGAAGAGCTGATTGACTTTGGCTGGGTCATGTGACCATCTCCCAGGATAAAGGTGGCACCAACCACTCCTACTCATAGGAGCTGAGAGCAAGGGAGCTCCCAAGATACATGAGGCTCTGTTAGCTGAAGAGTGGAGAAAGACGCTGTATGTGCAAAAACGACAAATGTCTATTAACACGTTTGACAGGGAGATGAGAGTATTTTTAGAGGTGGGAGACACTGAGGGCATCAGGGCTGGCAACCTCTATTTCGTGTGTGAGGTAAGAGGCCCTGACTTGGCAATGGCTGAGCAAGCTTTGCAGCAGCCTCCATAATTCCAGTCAACACACCACCCCCAATTCCCCTTTCTCTCATTCCCTCAGAAGTGAGGGTTAATGGAAAAGTTGACAAGGCAAATCAATATCAAATGAAAGAAATGCCTATCCTGAGAGGGAAGGAGGCCTCAGCGGGGACTGAAATACCAGCAGGCTTGATAGGTGACGGAAGAGCAAAGAAATCCAAATCTGTGCTGGCCTGTGAAGATGGCTTTTTTAGTGCATTACTTTTGAAAATAAAGGCCCAGTAAAGATTTCAGAAGGGCTAGCTAAGCACTATGGAAAGTGCTGAGAAAAGCTGGTTTATTCTTGGTGTGTCTCCCTATATTTATAACTTACCAGAATGCTTCTTCAGAAAGGAATGGTTGGTCCCAATAGTGTTGCGTGGAGAGAGCCACTGTCAGTGTAAATATTCATGGGAAAGACTCCAGTGAGGTGCTGTAAGGGTGCTGATGAGTGGGGGGAACTAGCCTGTCTGGCTTTCTGAGGATTAATGTGCATCTGGACATGATGCAGAGAGGCTTTATCTTCCAAACACATTTCAGGAATGAGAAACCAAACAAAGCTGATTACGAAGAAAATGGATTTGCTATAACCAAGTTGTGGGAACAGACTCAAGGAAGAAATAAAGGCTATAAGCTCACCTCTTTGGAATCTGAATACACCAGAATTTAATGGGGGAGATTATTTAGGTTTGCATCATAAACTGGGCACCACCCTTCCCCAGAACAAAGGTTGAGGAAGATAGGAGTAGGAGCTGTTCTGAAGAGCTGTTCCTACCCTTAGAATCTACACACAGAGAAAATAAACACCTTCAGCCCAAATTTCAGAGGGGATCCTCTCACCTCACTCACCCCAGAATTTTGTTCCCTGAATTTAAGCATTGAATTACACATGCTTTGGATATTTCCAGGAAACCCATTCCTCCAGGTTGGACTTTACATCTCCACTCAGCCCTTCTGGGCAAGCTTAAACTCTGCTTCCCCATGAACCCTTCCTTGGACATCCAGGTTCAAGGGTTCCTTCACCCCTCTTCTGAACTCTAGTGGTACATAATTCATTCAACACTTAAATCAGGTCTTGCTTCACTATTTTCCTTTATGTGTGTATTTACCTCATCCCTGCAGTGGGGCCATAGAGCCCTACAAGGCAGAGCCCTACAAGGCAGAGCCCTCGGCTGGTTCATTTTGGGGTCCCTAGAACCCTGAGCAGTGCCGGCAGGTACTTGATACTCAGAACATGTTTACTGGTTGGATTTTCTCTTGTCTGAAGGTAGTGCCAAGCCTGGGAATCAGAAGGGACAAGTGCCAAGCCAGCCTCAGCAGAGGCCAAGAGTACAGAACCAAGAAAAGAGGGAGGAGTGCCTGGGAGAGGAAAAGTAGAATCTCTTCTACCACCTCAAGCTGCCTTGGGAGGCATCCCAGGAGCCAAAGGCTACCTCTTTGACAGTTTCTTTTGAAAATCCCCAGAGCTGTGGGAGCTCCTGCCGGCAGGAATCACACTTCCTGTGAAATTTCCCGCCAAACATTCTCAAGGAAGGTTTGAAGGAGATTTGCTGGTTCATTCTTTTAACTTCTCTGGGAGGTATTCTGTATGCGTGACAGTGCTGTGAAGATAGGTGGAAATTCTGTTCATTTGCGAGCTGTGAGTTCTGTGAACCACCTCACAGCTATTCATTCATTCATTCATTCATTCAACAAGTACTTACTAAGTCCCTACTATATCTGCCACCTCTGCTCCAAGTATTGGGGATATGGCACATAACATATCCAATCAAAATCCCTCCCCTAATGGAGCTTACATTTTAGCTGGTGATAAGTGAAATAAAAATAAATAAAAGAAGGAAGGTGGTTGGGGGTCTTGGTGTGGGAGCTGTGTTTTTTAATAGGGTACTGAGGGAAGGTGTCTTTGAGAATGTGACACAGAGCTTGAAGGGAGTGAGGAAGCAGCAGGCCTTGTGACAATCTAAGGAAGAGTATCAGACAGAGGGCTCGGCATGTGCAAATCCCTGGGGGCAGGAATGTGCCCAGGGCCAGGCCCTGGAGAACTCTGCAGGCCTTTGCAAAGAGGGAAATGGAAGTTTGGCAGAGGGTTTTTTTCAGAGTAGGGATGCTATCAGACTTCTGTTTTAATAGTATCACTTTGGTCGCTAAAGAGGTGACAGGTTAAAGGCAAGGAGACTTGCATGAGGCTGTTGCAGTGATCTAAGAGAGAGTGGTGGCAGTGGAGGTGATGAAAGACAATGCATTTGGGGATGTATTTTGAAGACGGAGCAGACAGGATTTACTGAACCTGGGTCAGAAGTGGAATGTCATATGAAGAGAGACGTCAAGGATGATGCCAAGATTTTAACCTGAACTGGAAGGATATGGCTGCTCTAGGTCATCTTTCCAATAAGTTTCCTTTTCTGTGTCTCATGATTCTTGATCTGGGGATGCCCCACAAGCATGTGATGGCCACGCAACAGAGAGATTGCGGCAAGGTGACTCTCTGCTTTCCCACACCTCCCCCATGGGCTCAGGTTCTCTGAACACACTTGACCCTTCTTCTGAGCCTTCCCCTTTGTCCTCCATTGCCAGGGAGGAAAAAATAGAAAGCCAAGGTGACGAACATGTAACATAGGTTTCTCAGCCTATGGTTTATAGAGAAAGCCGTCATTGTTCTCGCTCAGAATGCCTGGATTTTGTTAGTGAATCATGTATTCTAGACATGGCTAATGGTTATTTTTGAAAGTGATATGAGTTCCTTTTGGAACTGAGCATTCATTTGGGAAATGCTGAATGAAACCTTTTGGTTTAGATTTTTAAAAAACTAAGACCTAAGGCCTCTAAGGAAATGTAATGAGTTCACAAATTACCAGGACTAGAGCCCAAATCCTCAAATCAAACAAAATCTCAGAGCACTAATCATATGAAATCATTGTGCTAAATTAGGTTAGAGATGGGGTTGGGAGTAAAGCTGTAAATTCAGAGATGAATAAAATCTCCCTAGGGAGATTAGAATCTAGGAAGAAATATGAAATAGGTTTCCTTCCTTCCTCCCTTTCTTCTACCCCTCCCTTCTTACTTTCCTTCCCTCCTTCAGTCTTTCCTTCCAGAAACATTTATACAGCATCAAATAGGCTCTAGGTATTATACAAGGTAATGAGGGGTACAAATGTACAAAATAGAACTAGTCCCAGCCATAGGGGGGCATAGATCACTGAGGGAAACGAGCTCCAAGTAAACTCACTGAAATAGGAGGTGGAAGTAATTGATTCTTAGAAGAGAGCCACAAACAAAGAGCCACTAGATTCTAGAGGAAGAAATATTTAATGCTGAGTCTTGGGGTTGGGGGATTTTGTAGAAAGGTGATGATTATCTGAGCTGGTTGGTTAAAGGATGGGACTTTCAGCAAAGGTGGAAGAGCATTTTAGGCTGAGGGAGAGATATATCAGAGTGCACAGTGCTTTCAAATGACAGCTCTGATGGCTGACACTGATCTTAGTGATACTGAGGAGACAAGGAGGTGGGTTGGGGCCATGTGGAGAAGGGAGTGAGGTCTCCAGTGTCCTAGGGAACAAGAGTCTTTGCTAACTCACCAAAGCTAGTGAATACATGGAATTATCTTATAAAAATTATAAAAGCCCATAGAATTGAGCCACACAAACCTTCTTCTAATAAGCTAATTCAGTTTGCTAGAATTTGTTAAGGATTTTTGCATCTATGTTCATGAAAGATACTGGCTTGTAATGTTTTTTCTTATAGTATCTTTATCTAACTTTGGTATTGGGGTAATGTTTGCCTTATAGAAGGAATTAGCAAGTGTTCTCTCAATTTTTTGGAAGCATTTGAGCAAGACTGATGTTAATTCTTCTTGGAAACTTTTCTTTGTTGGGAGTTTTTTTATTTCTGATATAACCTTTTTATTTGTGGTTGGTCTATTGAGGTCTGTTTCTTCTTGGGTCAGTGTAGGTGGTTTGTGTGTTTCTAGGAATTTGTCCATTTCACCTAGGTTATCTAATTTGTGGGCATACCGCTGTTCATACTATCCTGTTAAAATCCTTTTTATTCCTGCATGGTTGGTAGTAATGTCCCCCTTTTCATTTCTGATTTGAGTTATTTGCATCCTCTCTTTTTTTCTTTGTCATCAGTTAAAGATTTGTTGATTTTATTGATATTTTTGTTTTTGTTGATTCTATTATTTTTATCCTATATTTCGTTTATCTCTGCTCTAATCTTTGTTATTTCCTTCCTTCTGCTCACTTTGGATTTACTTTGTACTTCTTTTTCTAGATACTCCTCCAGTCATTTGGTGAGGTCTCTAAATTGACATCTTTTTTAATGTAAGCGTTTAGAGCTATAAATATCCCTCTTGGGATTCCTTTGCTGTATCTTATAAGTTTTGGTATGTTGTGTTGTGTTTGTTTGTTTTTGCATGGGCAGGCACCAGGAATCAAACCCGGGTCTCCGGTATGGCAGGTGAGAACTCTGCCTGCTGAGCCACCTTGGCCCGCCTGGTATGTTGTGTTTTTATTATCATTGACCTGAAGATATTTCACTATTTCCCTTGTGATTTCTTCTTTGACCCATTGGTTGTTTAACAGTCCATTGTTTAATTTCCTCATATTTGAGAATTTTCTTATTCATTCGTTATTATTGACTGCTATCTTTATTCCATGTGATCAGAGAAGATACATTGTATGATTTCAATATTTCTAGATTTATTGAGATTTGTTTGGTGATCTAATATGTGGTCTATTCTGGAGAATGACCCATGTGCACTAGAGAAGAATGTGTGTTCTGCTGTGGTTGGGTAAAGTGTTTTATATATGTCTGTTAGGTCTAGTTGGTTTATAGTATTGTTCAAGTCTTCCATTTCCTTAATTTTCTGCTCTCTAGATGTTATATCCTTGATTGAAAGTGGTGTATCTCTATCTTCTGCTATTAATATAGGACTGTCTATCTCTTCCTACAAAGAGAAAGAGATATGGATATTTCTGTCAATATTTGCTTCATATATTTTGGGGCTTTGCCATCAGATGCATATGTATTTATCACTGTTATCTCCTCTTGTTGAACTAACACTTTTATCAGTAAATAGTGGCCTTCTTTGTCCCCTATAACAGATTCTGACTTAAAGTCTATTTTATCTGATACTAATATGACTATACCAGTTTCCTTTTGATTGCTATTTACATGGTATATATTCTTCCATCCTTTCACTGTCCACCTTTGTGTGTCTTTTACTTTGAGATGAATTTCGTCTAGATAGCAAATAGTTAGATCATACTATTTTATTCATTCTGACAACCTCTGCCTTTTGATTGGAAAGTTTAATTCATTTACACTTAAAGTAATTACTGATAATACAGGACTTTCTGCTGCCTTTTTGCTATTTAACCTTTGTAGGTCTTATACCTTTTTTGCCCATGAATCCTTTCTTTAATGACTACTTTCCTATTTGTTTGTTTTTAGTGTACCATTTTGAGTCCTAGCTCATTTCCCTCTGTATATATTTTTCAGATATTTTCTTTGTAGTTGTTGCAAGATTTAAATTCAACACCCTAGATCTATAACAATCATATTTGTTTTGATATCAATTTAACTTCAATTGCATACAAAAATACTGTTCCTGTATCCAACTTCCTACCTACCTTTTTGTTGTGCTTGTTACAAATTATATCTTCATACATAGTATTGGCCCAAAGCATAGATTTATCATTACCTTTTATGCATATATATTTTTTAATCAATTAATTATTATTTTTATTTTTTATTTTGGCATGGACAGGCTCTGGAACTTGAACCCAGGTCTCCAGCGTTATATTTTAGAAGCTACAAAAAGTGGAGTTATGTACCAAAAAAATACAATACATTATTGCTGGCATTTATAATTACTCATGTGGTTACTTTATTGGAGGTCTTTATTTCTTTATGCCACTTCCATCCGCTGTCTAAGTCTGTTCCTTTCTGTATGAAGAATTCCCTTTAGCATTGTTTCTAGAGAGAATCTAGTGATGATGAACTCCCTCGGATTTTTTTTTTTTTTTGATCTGGAAATGTCTCTATCTCACCCTCATATTTTGAAAGACAGTCTCACAGGATAAAAAATTCTTGGCTGGCAATTACTTTCTTCCAGCACTTTAAATATTTTATCCCATTGCCTTCTTGCCTCCATGTTTTCTGATGAGAAATTGGAATGTAGTCTTATTGGGGCTCTCTTGCACATAACTTTTTGCTTTTCCTTGGTAGCTTTCAGAACTCTCTTTTGTCCTTGGCATTTGGCAATTTGACTACTACAGGTCTGGGCAGGATTCTCTCTCTTTTTTTTTCATGGGCAGGCACCCGGAACCGAACCCGGGTCTCTGGCATGGCAGGCGAGAACTCTGCCACTGAGTGACCATGGCCCACCCTGGGCAGAATACTCTTTGAATTTACCCTGTTTGGGTTCATTGGACATGTTGAATGTGCATATTCAGGTCTTTTGTTACATTTTGGAAGTTTTCTGCCATTATTTCGTTGAACATTCCTTATGCCCCCTTCTCTCTTTCTTCTCCTCCTGGGACTTCCGTAATGCATCTATTGGTGTGCGTGAGTGTGTCCCACAGGTCTCTTAGGCTCTGTTCACCTTTTTTTCATTCTTTTTCTTTTTTCTCTTCAGTATAAATCATTTAAATGATCTTGTCTTCAAATTCACTCATTCTTTCTTCTACTAACTCCAATGTGTCCATATAAGGAGTTTTCATTTCAGTTATTATAGTCTTCAAATCTAGTACTTCTGTTTGATTCCTTTATAAAATTTTAATCTCTTTAGTGAGATTCTCATACTGCTAATGTATGATTTTCCTGATATCCTTTAGTTCTTTCTCCATGTTTTCCTTTATCTTTGAGCTTATTCATTCTTTCAAGCTTTTTTTTTTTTTTTTTTTTTTTTTGATATTTCCAATGTGTGGTCTTCTTCACTGATGGTTTCTGAATTTTGAATTTTTTCTTGTTTCTTTGGATGGGTCATAATTTCTTGTTTCTTTGTTTGTTGTATAATCTTTTCTTGCACACTGTACATTTTAATATTTTAATGTATTAACTCTGGGAATTAGTCCCTGAGCTGTCTGTTTTTTAAGTTTGTATACAGCTAGTGATAAAATTTCCTTAAGTGCTAGGTGTTAAGACAAAAAAACAAATGACAAAAAAAAAAAGCAGAAAAACACCTTTCACATTCTTTGCAAATTGTTTCTGCCCTTGGCTGGTGCTCTCCTTCAGAGTTAGCTCTCCTATGAAGAAGATCAGACCTAAGCAAAAGTAAAGCACAGAATCCTTTCTGTAGTTTCTGAACCTGTGTCTTGTCCTGGGCTTTACAGTCTAAATTACCCCATTTACAGGAATCTGAAAGTTCTCTCAGCTCTCTGTGAGACTGGCATTCACACACACACACACGTGTGTTCAGTTTAGTGTCTGCAAGCCAATAATCCTTTACCCTAGGCTACTTCAACTTAATTGTTTCTTACACTGCTTTAGCTGGCCACCAGCTATTCTACTTCCTGGCCAAGTTCTGGAGAGCAAGCCTGAGACGAGTTTCCTTGTTTGGTCTTTTAGGCTGCTGCCCTGTAGATTGGTATAGACATCCGGGCACTCAGGATGCATACAGGGACTGCTCTCCTCCCTCCAGAACAGAGCCAGGAACCCACAGTGGGAGGTTAGGCTGGCTCCACAGCATCCATGGAGGGGTGGGAGAAGAACCAGCAAGGGGGTCATGAGCTTCTCCTACCATTTTTAAAGCCATGTTTTCTTGATTTAGCACTTTCCCAATTACTGGAACCCTTTAAATGTTTTCTGGAATTCTGAAGAGATGGCTCTGAAAGTTTTACCAGTTTTTCAAAAATTCTGTAGGGGAATGGGACCCTGAAGCTCTACCATCTTTGTCAAACAGAAGTCCCAAATCTAAACTTTTCTGGTTCTGTGGAAATTTAATCTGCCGTGATAAGATGCTAACTGACATTCACATTGGTAAGAACCTTCTTATCAAAAGCTGATCCTGCACAGTGGGAAGTTAGAAGAGTTTAGACTAATGAGGAACCTGCATCTGGGGCATGGAGTTCAAAAGAGCATTCAGGCCCATTCTCAAGTCTTACCTCATCACCAGGCTGAGGGCTGACTCTGCAGCTGGAATTCCTACGTTTAACATTTCAATATTTCTTTGCCCTAGAATTTGTATTTGAGTGGACATATAATCTGCTTTGTAGGTTTTCATCATAGGTGAAGGTGGTCCCCATAATTCAGGTCACCCTAACTTACTTTTGGGGTGAATGTCCATCTCAGTTTTTTCAGAACTCTCCTGGTTTTAGCACTGAAAGCTCCATGGCCAGGAAAATCCCTCAGTCCTGGACAAACCAGGACAGTTGGTTATCTATGGAGCAGTTTGTTTCATTCTCATATCATCACTGTGACGACAAACTCTTCCACCCCACCCTAATAGTTGACAACACTCTTTCAAATGCTCTGCTCAAGTCAGGGGGAAAAGTGAGCCATCAACAGTTTCTGTTCTATAGACAAAAGCTTACAGTTTTCAATATGCCAGCCAAAATGAAAAAAAAATTCTCAGCTCGATTCCTTTTCCAGCTTGATAGGGTGGTTTCCACAGCATTGTTTTGCCCCTGAGCTGGTTTTGAGCCTTATAGCTCTGCCACTTGGTGGCATCCAAGTTTCCAGATGCTGGCAGGGATGCCACAGTCTGTCACCATCAGAGTGCTTTGAATTTTCCTGTTCTGACAACTAGACAAGATGTCCTTTGAAGGGTGTTTAGTAACTTGTTTTCAAGTGAAATGAGCCCCAGAATAGAAGATTTTGCTTCAGAACATATTAAAGGTTAGACTGGTCTAGTATCTTATTTGAAGAGTCTGGACTAAAGAGTAATAAGGTTAGGTATTTTCTGTTCTGCAATTAAATAAATGCACTGAGCATTTGTTGAAAATGGATAATGAAAAACTGAATGGGAAGTTGTTGGAAAATGGCTGAAACCTTGAAGTGTTAAAGCTGCTACAGCACTTACTTCATCTCTAGATTATACAAGGTATTATAAAGCGGCTAAAAATATTATTTATAACTTAAAAAAAATCTCTGAAGTGAACTATTTGCCTGAATGTCCTTCTGCTCTACAGCCTGATGAAAAAGAGAGGGAATTAGGAAAAGACCAGCTTCCCTCTAACTTTTATCACCCTCTTCTCTCCATTTTTCAGGTTCTCCTGGGTTCTAGAACCAAAGGTGGCTATAGAAACAATTTGCTCTTGGAGCAATGCACAAAAGGAAAATGGAGGGCAAAAGGACAAATCTACTTACAGAGAGACAGAATTAGAATGAAAGGAGAAATGAGATGCCAAATGAAATTAGTAGAAATAAATGAAGGGAAGTGAGGGCATTTCTAGAGGCAGGGCTGGCCTAAGAGGTAGGCAGAATCACTGGATGCCAGGCAAAATAGTTTGAGAAATATTAAGACTGTCTCTTTGTTGTATATATTCACTATGACCCAAGAACCACATTACCAGAAATTCTACCTTTTTTTTTACTTAAGTTCTGTCCTCCTCAGAAAACTTCCACGATATTGAGACCATCCTTAGAATCGAATAAAATATACCACGTTCCTCCTTTATTTGTGAATAGATTTAACAAATAGAATTTATTATGTAAGCAGTACAGCATGGATACTTCTAGGGGTGTGTATTTAGATTCAGTTGTCAACTTGGCCAGTTGAAGGCACCTAGTTCTGTTGCTGTGGACATGAGCCAATGGTACATGAACCTCATCTGTTGCTCATTACATCTGCAGTCAGCTAGGAGGCATGCCTGCTGCAATGAATGACGTTTGACTTAATTGGCTGGTGCTTAAATGAGAGAGCACAATGTAGCACAGCCCAAGCAGCTCAGCATTCCTCATCTCAGCACTTGCAGCTCAGCCCAGGCCTTTGGAGATGCAGAAAGGAATCACCCCGGGGAAAGTTGTTGGAACCCAGAGGCCTGGAGAGAAGGTCAGCAGAGATCACCCTGTGCCTTCCCACATAAGAAAGAACCTCAGTGGAAAGTTAGCTGCCTTTCCTCTGAAGAACTAACAAAATAAATCCCCTTTTATTAAAAGCCAATCCATCTCTGGTGTGTTGCATTCCAGCAGCTAGCAAACTAGAACAGGGTGGGTGCGCCTAGAAAACTAAAAGATATGAGAAAGACTATGAAATGCGAGAAACATTATCTTGTCCTACTTCAACATTTTTTCCAAGAGCTGACCCTGTGGAAAGGAAAAGAAAAGAAAGCCTAAAAATTGTTTGGATTAGACTTTTCTCATCATCAGCTTCCTCATGACTTTAATCTCAGTATGATTTTTGCAAGTAGGATCTCACCTTAATGTCTTTAATTCTTACAAGACTTTAGCTTTTCCTGCTGATGCAAAAGTGCCAGTCAGCCTGCTTTCAGGGCTTTCTCAGTCATGGGAATGATGAGAATTGTGCTGCCCTCGGAGTCTTGTCTGTTCCGACAAGGCCTCATCACTCAAAGTCTCCTTATACACTCTGTCTCTAAGATGTCTGGTTGGACCAAATGACTTTTGATGCCTTCAAGCTCTTTAAGTCTATTAGCCTAGGAATAAGGGTTTATCAGAGGAGGAACAGTTTTAAGTATGATGCAGACAAAAGGAGGATCTATTTGGACAGAGGGAAAAGAAATGCCTCCAACTTTATGCCATTTAATATCATCTAAAATAAAAATGGATTATTTTCTCGCATTTTTTTCCAGCGAACATGTTAATCATACGATTCAAATTTAGATAGAAAGTCAGATTGCACACAGCTACCTTCTGTAGGGGAAAGGAGGCAAAAATAAATTAAAGGAAAGGAAATTTTACAGAATAGTGTTTGAGAGAAGGTAAGGAAATGAAGATTAATTTATGTAATAATTTAGAATATAAAGATAGCAAAGGAAATTCTTGATCCCTTTCAGAATGTTAGACTCAGAATTTCATTCACCCTTGAAAGCAATTGCTATTGCTGGAACAACTAGCTTATTAAGTGTATCTGTAACTTAAAAGGAGCACTTCTATTTTGTGTATTTGTTTTATTCTGCAGATTGAACCTCAGTTTTTTTCAATGCTATTTTTTCTGGGGGTAAAACCATTAAAAATTTTATCTGCTCTTCAGACTTCCAAAAAGAGGCTTGAAAAGATGATATGGCCCTTGCTACTGTTTCCAATCTTCCAAACCCCACACAGTTCAAATAATTCAACTCTCGCTGTCAAACTCAGTGTCAAGTTGGACCCACTTTAGTCTTAGACAGAGGGCACTGGTTAAAATCACCTTACCGTTGTGGGGAAATCTACCAACTCCTTTACCAAACGTAGCCCAGATCTTCTAAGTCTCTCTTACCACTCAATAGCAGCCACCACCAAGTACCTGGGGAGAGATTTGAAAGGAAAGATAAGTCTTTGAGAACAGGAGTCAGGGCTGCAAGATACAGCTTCACTTCTTTGTGTGGAGTCTCCATCCTTCTCTGACTTTGGAGGAGCTGTTTGATTTTTTTTTTTTTCCAAGAGAGCCAGCATGCTGCTTTACAAGTGCTATGAAACTACAAATCCTTCTTCCTAAAATGGAAAGGTTCTATGAGTTCTCGGAGGTTGACAGGGCAGGCACAGGTGGCACAGGGCTGGGTGTGCAGGTAATTGATGCAGGGCTGAGGTCCCAGGTTCAGAAGCGAGTAGAGTTGGGTAGACACGGAGGCAGGCCAGGCCCCAAGGAGTCAGGGGACAAATGCATTTGAGCTCTAGGAATTGCCAGAAGCCAACCCAGGGAAGCTGAGTTTTGTCATCAGATTCCAAGGAAGAGGCACAGAGATAGAATGAGAGATGGGCCTATAGATTAGAAGCCAAATAGACATGGGGATAGAATAGAGACCAAAAGCAAGGGTTCCAGTCATGCAGGAGAGTTCAAGATAGCTCCATGCTCCCAGCTGAAAATTTAGAAACCTGCTTTTAAAATTGTTTAGTATTTTAAAACATTTTTAATGGCTGCCTATATGCCATCATATAGCTGTAGCATAAAATCCTTCACCCTTTCTCTGTTGTTAGATTACAATGCTTTTCCTTTTTAATACAAGTCAGAATTAAAATTGGTGGGAAGATTACTATTCACCAAATTAGGAAAAAATAATATAGATTTTCTCTGCTAACAATATAGATTTTTAAGAAGTAAGGAAAATCTTGAAGCCAAGAAACTCTGAACCCTGAAAGTGGTATAGAATGAATTAGATTAAAAAGTTATTGCATTTTTATACATTTTGTTCTAAATTTGGGTCCCACTTGTTAATTGCTTAAAACATCAAACAATTTATACTGAGTTCGCTTTTTGAAGAAAAGGCAGGAATGACTGTATGGTCCAGGCATCACTCTGTGTTCTGATCCTGGGAAAAGTCTAGGCAATTGTTCCTGAAGCCCAAGCAAGGTGCCACCATCCACCTGGTAACCACTCACTGAGATACAGGTATGGCAACCAGTGCTAGAGCCTGGCAAACCCAGCCCAAAGCAGAGGCAATGGGACCCTGTGTCTGGAGTCAATTCCATACAAAACAATTTACTGTTTGAAATAAGATTTAAGCAAGGCCTTTAACAGGTACCAGGAGTGGATATTGGGTTCACATGGTTCCTGGCTGAATGCAGAAGGCTCGGTGCTGGTATTGCAAGATCGCTTTCAAAGGAACCAAGAGCAGAATAGCCTGGTGAGGGCACAGAACAGCATGGCTCCATCATTAAGCCTTAGTCATATCCTAATAATGTTCCAACGCTATGTTTTCCCAGTACTTTGCTACTTGGGAAGATCTAGTGTGGACCCCACCAAGGCTACATCCCAGTGATCCATGTATGAGTTACTTAATGAGCTTCCCTAGGCCAAGGCCAAGGAAAAGGAAAGCCAAGGTAATTTTGCAAATGCTCTTTGAGCTAGTGGCCATGGAAACAATTATGCCCATTCACGTTCTCCCCAGCAAAAAGCTCAAAAGCATGACTGCTGTGCCTCACATTCTCTGGGCAGCTCTGTTCACAGTGCAAATTATCTCCAGCAGCTGCCCATCAGCCAGCCACCCAATCCCTTCACAAGCCAGCAAGAGTCGGTGGCTTAGTAACAAAGCTCCTAGCATACCAGTGTCTGGCTTCGACAATGCTATCCTTTCACATCAGGGGCATTAAATGAGTGAGCACTAAATAACTTCAACTCCCCCATCCTTAGAGACTCGGAATGGCTGGCAGCTGAGAGAGGCTGGGAGTGGCCTGATAAAGGTAGGTTCCCTCCCCTTGCTCCCAGATGTTTCACTGTAGCCTACATTTCCACAATTATAGGTCTAAGAAGTCAAATCTGCAGCCATGTGATGTGATACTATTCGCAAGGGAATGGGTGCCCGGTAGTGCTGCAGCTTTCTTGCAATGTGCCAGGCTTTTGTAAATTCTCCCTGTTCTCTTCTATGCCTGAACACAAGCAAATGCAATCAGCCTGGCCAGCTGAAAGTACAGGGAAAGAGGACAATCCAGTCCTCTAACAGCATTTATTTCATCAGAGCTTCCTGCTCCTGAAGCTCCTCGCCTTGCTTCGACCTTTGCTCCCTGGGCTGTCCTGCCCGGGCCACAGCGTGAAGGGAGGGAAACAGAAAGCACTGAACCTTCCAGCTTCTCCTGTCCTCCAACCCTTGCTGCCATTGCTGTCTTAGGACAAGTGCCACCCTCCCCAGATCCCATGTCCGGGAAGAGTCTGTTTATGGCTATGGGTCTCCAAGTCTGGCCCCAGGACCAATAGCATCCATGTCACCTGGGAACTTGTCAGAAAGGGAAATTCTGCGGCCTCACGCCAGGACTACTGAATCAGAAATACAGGGATTGCAGCCCAGCATTATGTTTAACAAGCCTTCCAGGTGATTTGGGTACCTACCAAAAGTTAGAGAATTTGCATTTCTAAGAGGTTCCTGAGTAAGGCTGAGGCTGCTGGTCTGGGGAACTTCAGGGTAAGAATCATTGGTTTGGGGTTTAGGGAAATGATTATTCTACGCCAGGGGCTGGGAAACTATAGCTGGTGGGGCAGAACTGGGCCATCCGTCTTCGTGAATAAAGTTTTCTTGGAACATAGCTACGCCTGCTCATTTACATATTGTCTACAGCTGCTTTTGTGCAACAATGGAAGCGTAGAGCAGATGCGAGAAAGTCCGCATCATGGCCTACAATATGGGAAATATCTCTAGAAGGGCTTTATCGATCCTTATTCTATACAGACGTATCCCCCTGTCTGGGACAAACCACGTGGGCCCTTGCCCAATGGAGTTTAGGCAAAACAAAAGAAACAATAACCCGATAGGGAACTGGGCCATTGCAAGTTTTATTCTATTTGGAAATGAAAGGGCGTTCTCCAAACCTGTGGGAGCAACTCGAGCTGAGATCAAAAGTCACTGGAAGAGGCTGTTGCTGGCATTGTACCCCTAGTCTGCCCTGAGGTCTGAGGGCTCTGCTAGTGGTAGAATTTGCAGTTGCATAGAAAAAGGGAGGCAGGAATGCTGGGCTGATGGTTGTGTATAAAAGACGCTGATTCTTAATGGTCGAAGCATGCCATGACTTTAAAAAAAACAAACAGAACCACCAAAGCCAATAAATATTTTTAAGGCTGCACAGTCCTGACTCTTTCAGATCAACATGCCCATAAAACAGGCTTTTTATCAAAGACATATTTGATTAGTTTTGACGCTTTTTTAAAAAAGGGTGTTTGAACTCTTTCCCTTAGCGGCTGAGAAATTCTATTTGTCTTTGTTGACACCCTCTACGGTGATTGAATATGTTTTGCGCACACTTCCCAGTTGCAAGCTTTTCCAGAATAATAGCCATACGTAAATGTCTTCTAGCTGGAGAATGTCATTAGGTCAGACTTCCAATTTAGTCCATACTCATTCGGGGGCTGACCACTATCTTGAAAAAGTGAAATATTCACCTTTCCTTAAGAAATAAAGAAGATGGGAATTCTGAGGCAGCGGTCCTCAAAGGTCAGGAAGGTGACTGATTCGAATACCTAGATTCAAATTTCAACCCTGTCACTTTGTACTGGCCCGGCCTTGGGCAGGCAATACCTTACCTTACCCTCTCTGAACCTATTCCCTCATCTGCAAAATAAGAATCAGAGATCAACCTGGGCTAGACATATTCCTAACATGGAAGACAGGTACTCAATTCATTCACTTTCTTGGCCAGTTGGTAGGACTTTACCTTCTCTGTTTTAGAATTCTTTTGTTTTGTAGTTTCAGAAAAATTTAGCAAAGCTGAGAAAAGAAAGGCTCTTTGGAAACAAATTGTGCTGCCTTTTTTTTTCTTTTCAGTTGTATATTCATCATTATGATCATTTCTTAGAACATCTGCATCAATTCAGAAAAAGCAATAAAAAGAAAACAGAAAAGAATTCATACCTACCATCCCCCTTACCCCTCCCCTTCACCGATCACCAGCATTTCAATCTACTAAATTTATTTTACATTTGTTCCCCCTGTTATTTATTTATTTTTAATCCATATGTTTTACTTGTCCATCGATAAGGTAGACAAAAATTGTGCTGTCTTAAGAGAGATGAAGAACTCTCCTAATGTGAGCAAAAGTGTCTCATTCATTCATCTCTCCTAAGGAGTTGTCTTTGAAATTGTTCAGGGGGCAGGCAGTGGTGGCTCAGTGGCAGAAGCTCACCTGCCATGCCAGAGACCCGGGTTCAATTCCCAGGGAAGTGGGGGGCTAAGGGAGGGAACAATGGAGAATGGGAGAAGAGAAAGAACTCCACCAAGATAAAAATTAACTAATATTGCAGGCTCTGTAATTTGCAGATGCTCAGAAAGTTATAGATCATTGAAAGGGAAACTTTGTGATCCCGAGAAATAAAAATACCTTGTCAATAGGTGTTTTTTATTAAAGACTGTGCCCACTACTCTCAGAAGAGATTGTTCTTGGTATTTAAGTTGGATTCTCACTCAGGTCACTGCTCACATTTACCTCCTTAGAATAGACTTGCATCCATCAGCCTAAAGTGGCCTCCTCTCTCTATCTTCTCTCCTGACCCTACCCCACTTTACTGTGTTTACCATCTGAAATTACATGGAATAGTCATCTGAATACTTGCTAATTGTCAAGTATATTTTCATTGTCCTGCAAAAATGAAAAATATCATTGCCTTATACCTTGCTGTATCCTCAGGGTCCAGAACAGTGCCTGACACTGTTCTGATGCAGGAATGAACAAATCCTCACCTAAAACAAGTTTTAAAAAAAAAACATTCTGGTTAGAATTTGTGACCCATTGTAAGAGGGAGGTTTCATACCAAATGGTTAAGTAGTCTCTTGTTTTAGAAAGACCCTTTCCTATTTCTAGGGTCATGGTTATCATCTATTCACTTATTTCTTTTCCTTGTGTCTTTTCTTTCTAGACTTACTATACTGTTTCAGTCAATATAATATATTGAATAGATCATAATAATGGTCTTTTTTGTTGTTGTTGTTATTCCTGATTTCAAAGGAAAAGCTTTCAACCCTTCATCAATAAGTATGATATGCAGTAGGATTTTTGAGGCAACTTTTTTCAGATTACGAAGTTTCCTTATTCCTACTTTGCTAAAAAATTTTTTTCCACCATGAATGGATGTTAATATAAGCAAATGCTTTTGTTGCACCTCTTGGGATTCAACTGGAACATGATATATTATCCTTTTCATATTTTATGGGACCTAATTTGCTAATATTTTGCTTAGGATGTTTGCATCTGTGCTCATCAGTGAGACTGGCCAGTGATTTTCCTTTTTCCATGATACCCTTGTCCATTTTTATATCAAGCTTATGTTGGCCTCATAATATGAATTGGGAATGATTCTTCTTTTTCTAAAATTTTCTGGAAGCTTGTGTAGGACGGGTGTCATTTCTTCCTCCGGTATTCGGTATAAATCACTAATGAAACCACCTAAGCCTAGAATGGTCCTTGTGGGCTTATCAGGTGTTAGGGACACAGAGATCACATTAACCCCATTTCAGAACTTGAGGGGATTCAAAGCTGGGCTGCAGACCCTTCAAGAACAGTCTGCTTTCAGTTCAGAACCCTTATGTCTGGGATTCAGCTCTTTAGAGTCCTGATTCAGAGTGTGGGGAGTTGACCAAGCCCCCTAACACCACCCAGGACTCAAATTTTTGTTGCTTTAGCCCAGAAGGGATGTCAAAACTGCTGGTTGGCTTGTCAGCCTTCTCCTCTGAGAATCAACAGAAGCTCCAGAGTTGAAGCAGTCCCCAAGTCTGAGCTCACTGCTCTGGCTTTCCATTTTCTTCCAGATCTTGGTTTGGTGATTCTACTCTTTCTTGTTACCTTTCTGATGCCTTCAATAGATGCACTTTTATTCTGTCTAGTTTTGTTGGTTCCTTTCAGTTGAATGGCTTTTCTGAATTACCTATCAGAAAGGGTTTTTTTTTTTTTTTTGGCAAATACATGAACAAGCTAGAAGTTATGTAGCCAGGTCAAGTCTTTCAAAGTAGACACTTTCAGGGCTCCCCATACTATCCAACGTGCTATCTTTGCTGGGAAGCCCTTTGGATCTCTTCAATGGCCTCATCTTCAGAGTCAGGATTCAAGCTGTTTGCAAGGGCCAGGATTGATCTACACCCACATCCCCTTATTCAAACCAGTTCAATGAGTATATCTCAAGTTCCTCCTGATACCAGATTCCATATAAGCTACTCAAAGTCTAGAGCTGAATAACACAGGGGTTGACAATCTGCAGGGGAGACAGACTTCTAGATAGAAAAATTATAGCAAAATGAAGGTGCTTTTATCAAGATAGGGACCAAGGACTGTTTACAAGAGTCAGCACAACTAATTCTGCCTACAGGAGCTGGTTATTAGGTTATACTTTGGTCTAGGTTTAAGGAGCAATAGAAGTTTAGCAGTAAAGAAAAGAAGGAAAGTTCATCCCAAGGAAGAAGAAACAACAAGTGCAAAGAGGAAACAGGAACAAGTTGAGAGGCAACATGGCACACTGGTGAAATGACAACAAACATTCTTGTCTGTTAACCTACGGGGCAACCTTTTTCACCGGAAGGTAACATGTGGCATGTCTGCATCAAATATGGGCTCCAAAACCACTCACTTGGTCAAGTTAACCTTCTCATTCCTAGTTGTCTCTACTGTAGAGATAATAATCCTTTCTACCTCATAAAGCGGCTTAATTAAATAAGATGTTACATGTAATGTACATAAAATAATGTTTAGTGCATAACAAACCCTCAATAAATATTAGTTTTAATTATTAAAGCATGTAGTATAAGTAAAGGGGTTGGTGGGTAAGGAAAAACATATTTTGTTCTCGTTGATTTTAGCTGGCTATTTAAATAATCAGATGCTTCAAAACACTAGAATTTTTGTCAGTGTTGGGACTATTCAGAGAGTTCTGTCAGGATTGGAAGGGCATGGAAAGGAGTTGGAAGGTCACCCCCAGTGAGGTTTGCACAGGCAGGATTGTGGGAATTAGTATTTAGGTACCCAAGAAGAATACTTTGAAGGAGATGGCTCTCATCTGGATGGATAAGACCGAATTTATTTTTACTAAACATTACTTTATGGTTCTCTGGAGTTTTTTACCCCTAAGCACATTCCATTTCTCCGAGCAATCCCACACATCCTGCTCATCTCCATTTCTACATCTTCCTTCATTGGCCTCACCCTCTCTCTGCTGTCTACCCACAGACGCCTTCCTCCTTCCCTGTGGCTACTCAAGTCCAACCTTACTGTGGACCCCCCTGGGGACCCTCCTCTTACTAATCCAGCCTCCATTACCTTCCTCTTGCCCCCAGCAACCACAGTGCCCAGCTTGGTGTTTCCTTACTTTCTGCCTGATCTTTTGTAATCATTATTGCAAGTCACTCATTCAAGCCTTGTGTGGTACAACAGTGGACACATGCTCTGCCTTCAATAAATGCCTATGAATTATATGTGACTGAAGAATGGTGAGGTCACATTCCTGCCTCCTTTCCTTCTTCCTAGGGTGGTTGAAGACAGCATGTTCAAAACAAAGTAGCTTGATCTGGTTTGGGAATATGTAATTAATCTATTCGTCTGCACAAATTGGAACCTGTCTTAAATTGCCAAGTTGAAAATAGTTACCACAGCAGCACCAGGAAGAAGATGCTAAAGATAAAACACTTTTTTCTTATCTTTAGTACCTTTTCTTCACTAGCTGAGAGTGGCACCAGGGGTTGAGGGAGAAAACACAAGCCCAGGGATGGGATGAGCTGGGTATGAGACCTGACTCCTTCCCTCCATTTCCTCTCTGCAAAACCGATTAACCTCTGGAGTGGTAATTAGATATCCATGAAACAAGAACAATACTTATCCCACGCACACTTAAAATGAGAGTAATGAATATAGTGGGTTCAAATGAGACAACAACTATTCACATACATAGTTGCTGTTTTACGGAGCTAGGAATTGACTTGTGCTGGGGGAGAAAAATCTGGAAATGAACATTCTGTTTTGATTAACTTCACCTTCTCTCCTAGAATCTTCTAGAGTGGAGATTGGCAGGAGCAAGGGAGCTAGAATAAGACATGTTGATTCTACCACTTTCTAAAATGGCCTATGGGAGTGTAAAGTCTATTTTCGAAGTGGCAGGGAAGTTGGGCTAAAATAAAAGCAAAAAGCCTCGGGGGTATTTCAGCCCAGGAAATACCACAGCATGTTGACTCTAGGCAGAGGAGAGGTGAAAAGAGACTTGATGCCTCAGCTGCCTGTTGTGCAGAAGAGGGAGCTGACCCCACAACCACTTGTCAATTTGCTTCTTTACCAAATGCTGTGAAGACAAGCCCTGTGGGGCTGGGGCGGGGGTGGAGTGGGGGAATGTTGGAGAGCAAATCACACAGAATTCAATGTTTGCCTCGTATAGATGCAGTTAAGCTGTTAAGCCTCCTCGTTGCCCCTTAGCCACCTAAGCGGTCAATACACTAATCCTTGAATCTACCAATTAATTTCCATTCTTTGCATACTTTTGTTTGCCAGCATTGTTCTGTTCTCTTGAAGTCCAAGAAAGAATGCAGTAGGCCTTCTTGCTCCAGCGTTCAATGAAACTGGGAAATGGCAAAGGATATAAATGAATGTAATAATGATATGTCAGTCATCTAGTTTTATTGAATGCTTTGCTCACTGCAAATATCTGGATATTCTTAAATAATCGAAGATGTTGATTTGTGAGCTGTTCCAAATGCAAACTTTCATTGGTGTTCTGCCATTCTACTTCAAATGACATTCAGGTACAAAGTGGTACATCCCCTAAATTAGTTTTCTTGAGCATCTTTTTTCAAAATGTTGATATAATGAGCTTGTGCTCTTTGATCCAAGAATGTTGTGGTCACTTTTTCCAGATACAAATGCTCACCAATTTTCACGTATCAAAACAAATGTGGTGTTCTTCCCTTATGTCCTTAATCAATAATATATGGCCATGTTCTAACTTGTAGTCTCAAAATCAAGCGTTTAGATTTGTAAAGGCTATCAGTTCCAATGCACTATTTTTAAAAGAAAGCTGATGTTGGAATATTCAGGGATTTTTTTTCCTCTCTTAAGACATCAATAGATTCTGAATTTACAGTAAACATTCCCAAAGTAGAAGGTAGTCTTCAAAGGGTACACATGAATGTCTCAATGAGCAGGCATGAGGGGACAGACTTCAGACTGATTCCTTGAGTGCCCAGGAGAAGTAGGCTCCTTCCTTCCAGCTTCATATCTTGTCATCACATTTAGAAAATATCCGCTCAGTCTTGCCTTGTTTGGTACTTTGAAGAAACAGTGACACCAAGCTAAGTTATTACTTCAAAGAAAGAATTGGTGACTGGTAACAGGAAGGTTAAATACAGTGTACACAGAAAATTCTTGTGAAAGCAGCTGGCTTTGTAAACCTTGTTTTACATGACTTTGAAAGGCTAAAGAACATCCCCATTTAGACTGAGCTTATTTATTTTTCTTCTCTGAAGTCAGCTCTAATCATCTTAATATATTAATGGGCCCTGGATGATTTTTCCTAGGCAGCTATCGCTAACCTTGCTAATTGCAAGCAGGTAGAGCTAACTGCAGTGAACCTGTTTCAACATGCACACTATACAAATCCTAAAAAAAGAAAATAGGAACTGTCTTTTGTTCGATTTGGTAAACAAATATATATAAATTTAAAATGCAAAATGTGAATATCCAACAGGGCTGCTATTTTCATCCCGCCATACTTAGAATCTATTGCTTCCCCGAGAACGAGGCAAACATTTCTTAGCAAGTCCTGCTTACATATGCTCTCATTTACCAATGAACTCGATCACATACATCATAATCAACCCGATGGATTGTTCAATTTTTTTCCATCCATTCCTTTCTACCTCCCTTGACCCCAAACCCTTCCCAACAACTGCAGGACCAAACGAATATTGAGGAGAGGTTTAAATCTTTCTGGCAAATACACAATTTAATAAAGCATATGATTTCTGCTGCCTCAACTTTTCTGGGTTAGCTTTATTTGCCTGGGTGTGTGCTTGACAGAAATATTCATTTTTCAAAATTTTCATTGGCAATTAATTTTTCTAAAAATGGGGGTGGACAGCAGACATGGAATCATTTAGGAAGTTTAGACAAGTCAAATTAGGACTGGGGAAACTTAGGTTGAGGGGGATTGTACTTTAGGGCCTCTGGCATTCTCTTAACCAGTTACTTCAGTTCAGATTCATTTCATCTTAATTAGGACAGGCAAAGTAATGACACAAACACATATGGTAGAATGATGAAACATTTGGGATGGCTGCTGGCTGCTGATCTGGTGGTATTTACTAGAATATATTTATATGTAAGTGTAAAAATATTGGGCTGAGGAGCAGTAATTTCTTCTCTGCCTTTAGGCGAGAGAAGCAGTACACTCTGGCTATTGGAAACCACACTGAATAATCAAAAGCTGGGCCTCCTTTTGCAAAGCATTTGAGAGCTAAGGGATGTCATAGAGACAGGCAGAGTCAGGTGGGATCCTCTCTTTAGCACTACTTAGCTAGGTGACCTTGAATCAGTCACTGAAACTCTGTGTCTCATGTTCCCATCTGAAAAATGAGGCAGATACCAACTCCAGGTTGTTATTTATAAGGAAGGAGTGAGGTACTTGGCACAGATCTCTATAAAGTACAGAGAACATTGCCATGTGGATTTGAGCTTCTTTACTCAGCAAACATCTGAACTGTCTACACCTTTAGTTCACACTAACTGGAAGATCTCAGACCAGGTCACTTGAGAAGTTAAATTACCTTTGCAAAGAAATGTAATTATTTAAGTTTGCAAATTCTTTCTCTTAATATGCCATGTAACAACCCCCCATGCCTTCTGGGGAACTGGAATGGCTTGGATCTTGACAGCCTGTATGAAGATGGTCGTGTTTTCTCCCTAATTCCTTTCTTAGTAATATTAGAAACTCACTTTCTTTGGTGTTTTAAGCTTGCCTACATAAGAATAACAACCTTAGAGACCCATCTTATTACAGAGTAAGATGGAGGTTCTTTATTCTTCACCTCCATTATTCTCATTCATGTTCCTACATCTGCCCTGAGATTTGAGAGCCACGACCACACTCATTGGAAGTGAGTATACGGGGAGGACAGCTCATAGGTGCATGGTTATGTTTGCATTTTTAGCTCCCTAATTTTGAAAATAAGACTTTAACATATGGTCTGTTGGTACTATAGCAGATGTCTCCAAACTGTTCTGTGTGCCTCAATCAGCAAGACCTCCAATTAAAAGATATTTTTATTTAAATTATATATATTTCCTACTAGACTAATACTGTGGTCATTATAAAATAGCAAAGAATGTAGAACTTTTAAAAGAAAGAGATTGAAAGATAAATATGAGTACTTCGAATATTTCCTTCCTGCACTGCTGTGGGTTGTCTAATAAGGCATGCACATCCCATTTTGGAGACTGGGACAATAATAAAAAGCCAATTTGTTTTAGGATTGAGTGGTCACTTTGTCTTTCCAGACCCTAGAAGTGTTTTCTCAGTTGCTGTTTTCTTCCCATGAATCTCCTGCCCACCATGCACTCTCTAATGCCTCCCTTCTCCATTCACATTGACTCTGCAGCTATCTGTGGGAGCATTTGGATGACTAATTTCCTATTTAGTTTATACTCATGTTTTCCAGATCATTTTCCTAGATGTAAAAGGTAGACCAGCAGCCTACCTTTTCCCCTCGCAATAACAAATGCAAGTGGCATCAGAAGGCTGCTCATTCGCAAGGAACCCACAGTCTGCCTGGTGTTTCAGTCGCATTATGTGTGTTGTATGGAATGGCCACCCACAAAAATCCTGGAAAAAAACTCCTTGCAAAAATAATATGGTTTTCCATACCGGGGTACAGGTGGTGGTATGGTAAAGAGGTGGTGGGAATAGGCTGGGGTGCATGTGACAGTAAATCCTCACCATCCCGTGGGTCTTCAGGGAGCCCACACTACACATCTCTCACCAGACATTGGCTAGACCTTATTGTGAACTAAGAATGCAAAGACAAGTTTATTCTCTTCAGGAGTTTTCCATCTTCCTGTGGAGACAAAATATGGACTGGAGAAACTAAATTACAATGAAAGGCAGTTTTAGTACAAGAGGCTGGTATCAACAGGATGTGGTCTGCAGAGCCAGAAAAACCGGAAGAGTCATGGGGAAGAGCAGGAGTTAAGAGGAGAGAACACATGCTCCACAGGAGAAGCAGTGAGGGGAGTTGTAGAATCAGCGCAGCATACACTGTAGGACATGAGTGCCAACCTTTTAGGAGGTTAACAGATAAGACTAGAGTGAAGATCTACAAATTGTCAATGTCAGAAAGGATCACCAGGATCATAGTTCAGCCCCTCAAATGACATCCAAATCAGCCCTCATGATTATCATCAAGTGCTTTCTCTGGTTATCCTGGATTACTCCAGTGATGAAGCACGGACTACCTGCAAATCCATTTTTAAGACAGTTGTGGTTTGACAGTTATTTCTTATTAACTTCCCAGAGCTTCCAGTCATTGATGCAAGTTAATTTTGCTCTGGAGCCACAGAGAACCAAGCAATCCCTTTTCCATACAGTAGTCCTCCAACAGCCACGAGTCCTTTCTTTCCCTGACTCCAAGACTTCCTCCCATGCTGAATAGTCTTAGTTCCTTGAAATTACCCCCACTGTTATGTTCTTTCACCACCATGTTGACCCTCCATTGTCACACCCATCTCACACATACCCCATTAGGATACAAACTCCAATCCAGAGCTAGGCCCAATGGAATAGCTTGCTCCTTCATTCTTCCAGTATATTTCTATTTCTATGGCCCAAGAAGGCATGAACTGTTTTGAAGCTGTATATACCCCCAGAAAAACATGTTCTTAAATTTAATCCATTCCTGTGGATGTAAACCTTTGTACGTAGGATCTTTTGAAGTGACTACTTCAGTTATGGTGTGACCCACCTTATTCAGGATGGGTCTTAATCCTCTTACTGGAATCCTTTATAAGACAATTAAATTCAGACACAGATAAGGAAGGCCAAGGAAGAAAGATGCTGAAATCAACAAAACCCAGAAGAGAAGGGAGAGACTATCAGACACTACTATGTGCCTTGCCACATGGCAGAGAAGCCAAGGATCACTGGCAATTGGTCTTTGGAAAGAAAGCATCACCTTGTTGATGCCTTGATTTGGACATTTTCATGGTTTCAAAATGTAAGCTAATAAATTCCCATTGTTGAAGCCAGTGTAACAATTGCTCACAGCAGATGTCTTCTCTCACATGTGTTGTTGTTGAGCCATGTCCTTTTCAAAACTGCATTTAGACAGCTAGTGTATTAGGCCCCCAAACCTTACTTATTTCTGTTAAAGCCACTTCATTGTTCCAGCTTTTTTTAACCTGCCACCATCTTGATTCTGTTTTCTAAAGTAGTAGCTGTGCCTCCAGTTCTAGTTCATCGACACTTTTGATCAATATGCTAACAGTACCCCATCCAGGCCATTTAAAAATAGATGAGTAGAGGCCAGATTGGGGAAAACATTAAAACCCTAGGTAAAGCCTTTGGACTTTATCTTGGGACAAGAGAAGGCTACTAAAGGATTCTGAGATGATGGTTGAGTTACTATATCAGAGAGACTGGTAGAGGGATTCATAAAGATTTTGGTGTCAGAAAATATGCTTAAAGATTTTAGTATAAACTCTCATATTAGTGTGATCTTGATTAAGTCTTTTTCTTCTCTGAGATTCCAATTTTGTAATGAATATGTTTTCTTAGTTACCTAGTTATGTGAGGATCAAATGAGATAACATGTGAAAATTCTTTACAAATTATAAGGTGCTGTATATCTCTGCTAATTATAATTACCATGGCATAAACCCCAGAGACAGACTATCACAGCTAGATGAGACCCTGGAGAACAGCTCTTATCCAGTCTCCTCACTTTGAAGATGTGGAAACTGAAGTCTGCAAAGCCAAGTGACTTGATTAAGGCCATGTATATCCAGTTAGAGGCAGTGCTAGGACCAGACTCCTGCCTCTTGACTCACAGTCCTGGGCTACTCTACTGCATTTCACAATAACTTGTCCATCTAGAACCATTTGCTTGACTCTACCTCTATCTTCCGTGGCCTATCTGAACTATGGCAATGCTGCCTATGGGACCACAAAGCCCAGAAGAGATGCCTAAATTGACCAGAGACAGAAACTCAGAATACTGGACACAACCTTCCAACAGTGTTCCAAACCGTTCTTGATAAATAGAATCTGCCTTGAAAAGACAGATCACAAAACAGAATTTAAGAAGTGAGCAGGTCTTATCCCTGGGAGAATTTTCTATCACTAAAAACTGAAAAATAGAGAAAAGATAAAAACCATTCCATTGTGGGACAGTCTGCCATCCACTTCAGAAGCCATACTAAATTACTGCACCATCATCTTAACCATAACTCTTCCTTTGGGGGTTTGACCCTCCATCATCCAATTCAGTTGCCAGCATTACCTATTATTCTCTATAGCCCAAAGAGGCAATGTGATGTTCCTCATGCATTTACCCTGTAAGGAGAGCCCCTTCCATGTTGGCCACAGTTCTAAGCACCCTGGAGTCAAGACAAATCCATAATTAATTCTTCATATGATTCGCAAATGGGAGCTTTCTCAGCATATCCTAGGGGTCGGGCTGGGAATAAGCTAATAAATAATGATACAGAAAGGAAAGGAAAATGTTAGAATTTTTTTATGTTAATGCAAAAAAAAATGTCTAAATTTCCTGAGAATGTTTCCTGGGTTTGTGTCCCTTCATCACGAAGCACATACATGACGTTTTCAAAGCCTGTAATTGCTATGGTTTGCAGAAGTAGCAGCTGCAGTGCCCCAAGTCCTTCCCTAGTCTCAAAGGCTTGAGTTTGCTGATACTTCTTCCTAGACTACGGCTCCTAACTGATCTTCCTCCCTCCAATCACTACCTCCTCCAATGCATCCACCACACTGATGTCAGTGTCTTTCTGAAATGCAAATTGTGTGACACGTTATCTTTGCTTTAATACAGTGGTCACTCAACATCACTCACAGGTTACAATTCAATTTGTTAAACATGGCATTTAAGCCCTTCTCATTTTTGCCCCAATCAACCTTTCTATCCCTGTTTCAAGAGCCCCTGTCTTTAAACTTCTATGTGAGACCAAGGGGAGAGATGTTTATTTGGTACAGAATGTTTATTTTGAATAGTGCATTACCTGATTTAACTTGCATGCCAGTTTAGTTGAACACCATAAGTACATGGAATCTTGAATAAGGCATGAGATTTTGTTGTTTTATATGGGTTACTGTGACACCCTGATAAATCCTAGAGTAATTTGGACCATGAATAAAGTATTTACAAAGTCCCTTTGGGGGACTGGGGAGGAAGGAGGAAATATCCAGTCTCCTTATTTGGAGAATTTCTGATATTCTCACAAGCAATGAGAACAACCAATTCAATAGGCCAAGACTTCAATCTTGGGGTTCACCCCTATGAAACTTATTCCTGGAAAGTATAGGCTAAGCCTACTTAAAATTATGTCTAAGAGTCACCTCTTTTGTTGCTCAGATGTGGCCTCTCTTTCTAAGCCAACACAGCAGGTGAATTCACTGCCCTCCCCCACTACTTGGGACATGACTCCCAGGGGTATAAATCTCCCTGTCAACGTGGGATAGAACTCCCAAGATGAGCCAGGACCCAGCATCAGGGGATTGAGAAAGCCTTCTTGACCAAAAAAGGGGGAATAGAGAAATGAGACAAAATAAAGTTCCACTGGCTGAGAGATTTCAAACAGAGTTGAGAGGTTATCCTGGCAGTTATTCTTATGCATTATGCAGATATCCCTTTTTAGTTTATGTTGTATTGGAGTGGCTGGAGGGAAGTACCTGAAACTGTAGAGCTGTGTTCCAGTAGCCTTGATTCTTGAAGAAGACTGTATCAAGATATAACTTTTGCAATGTGACTCTGTGGTTGTGGAAAACTTGTGTCTGATTCTCCTTTTATCCAGATTATGTGCAGATGTGTAAAAAAAATGGATAAAAATAAGTAAACAATAGGAAGAATAAGAGGTAAAATAAATTGGGTAGATTGAAATACTAGTGGTCAGTGAGAGGGATGGGTAAAAGGTATGGGATCTATGAATTTTTCCCTTTTCTTTTTATTTCTTTTTCTGGAGTGATGCAAGTGTTCTAAAAAATTATCATGGTGATGAGCACACAACTATATGATGATATTGTGAGCCATTGATTATACACCATGTATGGACTGTATGTGTGTGAAAATATGTCAATAAATATTTAAAAAGCAAGATCCCTAGTTCTACTCTGACCCAACTGTTGATCTATCACCATATCCTGTAACTTTTTGTTCAGATGTGACTTGCTTTTCTTGGGACACCTTTCCCAAGTTCTCCTCCTGAGGAACACCTCCTCTTCTCAAGTCCAGCTTAACTCCTTCCTTGCTGGGAAGCCTCTTTCGAACATCACCAGCCAGAATTCTCACCCACTCCTCTGCTCCCATTCTACCTCCTACTTAGCTCTATTATATACTAACCATGTCATAGAATTATTCTTGTCTGTTTATCATCTCCTTGCCTCCATGCACATTGCCTCCTGACATATGATATTTAAGGGCTGTTCAATAAATCCTCCATGACTGATACACAGAAGGGAACTTATTAAATGTTAAGGTTTCCTAATAAGGAAATCTCCTTCCTGGGAGAGGTTGTATAATTCTTGTTTGCAGTTGGCCCAATCTCCAGATTTATGAGTAAGAAAGACCTTAGACTCAGCCACCACTTTTTTACAAATACCTTTAATCAAGTTACAGGACTTTCTGTAAACAAATAGAAAACTTCAGAGTAGGGTATAAACAGAAACATTGTTCAGATCGGGTCCGTCAGTGCTAACAGTTCTTCCCTACCATAGACACTGGCCATTTTTTAGGTGTTAGTTCTGTTTTGTCCATCTGTGTTTTCATAAATCACGCAAGTTATGGTTGAACCAGCTGCAAGTTAGATTTCACCAGCAGCCTGCATCTGATATTCTCAGATGATTAGACCATCTCTCAACTTTGAAAATGTACTGAATGAATCACTGAATTGGGCTTTGATTGTCTTTTTTCTTTTCTTTTCTTTTCTTTTCAGTTTTACAGAGACAGTGAAATCCACATGAAGGGTGCCTTAGTTAGTAGGAGCATCTTGGTGCTAACGTTAACCTGCCTTGACCCATCAATATCCAAATTCATTTATTTAATTCATGGAAAAGCCACCATGAGAATCCAAGTCCAGATTTCCATTCTCTTGGTTTAATGATTAGAACCCACTTTCCCTTCACCACACCAAGGCCCCAGTCATCCAAAGGAATGCATTTTGTGTTTGTTTGTTTGTTTTGCAGAACAACAATGACACAGAGCCAATTTTCTAAAGTACTTTTTTTTTCAAAATGAGCCAAAACAAATTTAAAACTCATTCCCTACATCTATAAAAGAGTGACTACTTGGTGAGCCATTATTAGGAGAAAAGGACAAATTCTCCTTGAAGATTTTCAACCTTAGTTTTTACAGTTAAAAAAGTGCTTATAAAAGCAAATTATAGTTTGACAAAACACGAGGGGGGGTGACGGAAGAAAGAACATTGTGGGTGGGAGCATGTGAAGAGATGCAATAATCAGAGTTTCATAATCCCTTGAAACCAATATTAAGTAATCCTACCAGAATCTAATAGCTCCTAATATAGAAATAAAGTATTTACAAGTTAGTCTAAGTGATGTATTTTTCTGTTCACTAAGAAAAAAGAAATGGATCCATTCCAAAGTTCACACAAGCTTTGTTCATAAGCATACTTTCTGGCCTACCGATATTTTCATTGAAAATATTTATTTTAGGAAACTTTAATGTGATTAGCATCAAACTGACCAAAATTAATTAAGCTCTAAATAATTGAACCCACATTCCTCCAATTTTTAAAAATGTATCAAAATATATTCTAATGATATATATATTTTTCCTTCTTGGAACAGAAGAGGCAATCATATGCAATTATTCAAAATATGTTTTGTTCTTCTGGCAAAGATTGGGATACTGGAATTTTCTGAGCAGAGTAGGATTAATTAGTAACATAATCTATTAGCTTGCCTCTGGCAGTAGCCTAAGTAAAATGGCCTAAAACAGGATTAAATCCTTGAAATATTTGAGACCAGCTTGCAATATTATGCCTCAGGGAGAAAGATCACTGCCAAGGCTCAATAGTTGACAAAGATGATTCTCTAAATTCCTTTGTTGGTTTTTTTTCCCCTCCCTATTATGGTAACTATGAATGTTATTTCAGGAAGTGTTTTAATATTTCTGCAGGATTACACCAGGTGGGTCCAGGGGTTTTTTTGTCTTCCTTTCATGATTTTTTGTGGTTTGAAGTTAGAATTTTCATTCAATATACCTACCACCTGGCATTGTGTTGAGCTCTGAGGTACGTGTAGATGGAATGATTTTTATCCCAACTACTTACATATGAGGGTTCGGGGGCATGGGGAGATTTATTTGTTTTCTGTAATTGATCTTGTTTTTCTCTGAAGCTTCCATACTTATTGATGACCAGTGAGGGAACACTTAAAGTAGCCCATTCAAAGCTAATCTTAGCTCTTCTGATTTAAAGAGTCAAACTCTCCAACAAGGATCTCTCTTTCCTCCTCTTTCCCTCTTCCCAAAATGGTCTTGGGGACTGGGAAGAAGCTTATAAATTCTCCTGCCTGTGGGGACGAAGCCTGCTTGCCATGCTGTCCTGCTCTCCTGGCCACACCAAGGTGACGTGAAGCTTCCTGGGCACCTTGGGACTGGAGGAGCAAGTACCCAGGTCAGAGATTTCACATGTGTCTCTGGTCATTTTTAGTCTCTCCCTACCCTCTAGAGAATTTTAGCCATGGTGGATAGAGCAAGTAGGGAGCATATGGAAAGGAGCTTCTGACTTCTTTTCCTCTCCAAGGGAGGGGTCTATTTTCCTTCTACCTTGAGCCTTAAGACCACATAAATAGCAACTGGGTTACATTAGGATGGCCACATAATTTATCATCCAAAATGGGACACTTTTTTTTTTTATTAAACATAACCACATACAAACACAAACTTTCTTACAATGTGATCATTCCATTCTTGATATACAATCAATAACTCACAAAATCATCACATAGTTGTATATTCATCATCATGATCATTTCTTAGAACATTTGCATCAATTCAGAAAAAGAAGTAAAAAGACAGCAGAAAAAAATTCATACGTACCATACCCCTCATCCCTCCCTTTCACTGATCACTAGCATTTCAATCTATGAAATTTATTTTCACATTTGTTCCCCTATTATTTATTTATTTTTAATCCGTATGTTTTACTCATCTGTCAATAAGGTAGATAAAAGAAGTGTCAGACACAAGGTTTTCACAATCACACAGTTCCATTGTGAAAGCTTTATCATTATACAATCATCTTCAAGAAACATGGCTACTGGAACACAACTCTACATTTTCAGGCAGTTTGAAATGGGACACTTGAAATAAAAGGTAGGCGGCACAAGGCAACAGATGTAATCAGAGCCCAACTTGGTTTAGCCAAGAATCATGGTCTTCCTAGTTAGATCAGACCCAAATTCATGTCTCTCACTTCCGGATTTAGGGTTCTTTACTCTATGTTCCAATGGCTCTTCCTAAAGAATAGCCATATAGCAAGGGGGCTCCATTAAAAATCAGGCTTTCATATAGTGGATTTCTTAAAAGAAAAATCACCTGTCTGTATGTATATGTGAACATGAAAGTCTGGTAATGGAAACAGCCATTGGCTAAACTCAATAATGCAATCAACTTGACAGCTTCTTTTGTGTTATATCCACAGAAAATAAAATATGAACAAAAGAGAGGTTCTCACAAGTAGACTTTAGTCTGAAACACTTCTTCTAAACCTATCTGGTGAGTTGGTTGCCTAGTTGATTGTTGTTTTCTGTAGCATTTGGATCCATTCCGTGTTATCCCAGGGAATCAACATATCCACTAATGTCTGACTATATAGAAAAATCAAGGAATGAGTTGGTATGAGTCAGAGTTCTGCTTGCTCTGTGAAATTGTGGAGAAAATGCCCAGCTCCCAAAGCTTTAGTTTTCTTACTGAAAGAGCTATCTCTTGACTTAGTTGTGAGAGATAATTCATTTTTCCATTCATCCATCCATCCATACACACCATGCATTATTCCATAAAGTATTTAACAATTCACAAGGATACTTGAAATAACAATAGGCCAAAAGATGAAAGAAAAACAGGGGCAGTGACTGAAAATGGAGCCAAGAATGAGATTAACATATGCGCACTATAATGACATAAAAATTGATGGCCTATGGGCCATAAATTTGACTCTACGCTTTCTAGAAGCCAATCAGAAAAAACTTTTGCACGTTACAAAAGTTAATTTCAATTAGTTGCTAGTTAATGATGCAGCAATAATTATAATAGTTAACATTTATTGAGTGCTTACTGTACGTTAGGCACTGAGCTAAGCTTTTTACATTAATAATTTAACCACCCCCAGCAGCCCTATGAAATAAGAACCAAGAAACTTCCTTTCCCATTTTATTGATGAAACGCACTCCCAATCATATACCCAGAAGACTAGTTTAAGAGCCCTTTTTTCTTTTCTTTTTTTTTTTAATTAGAGATGTTGGTGATTTATAAGACATTCATGCATAAAATAAATACAGGATTACCATACTTCACCCTATTATTAACACTTTGCCTGGTATAGTGCATTTATTCCAATTGATGAAAGCACATTTATAATTGTACTATTAACTATAGTCTATGGTTCACTGACAGCGTTGTGCAATTCCATGGATATTTTTAAAATAGCATATACACAACTTAACACTTCCTCTTTTAACTATATTCAGATACATATTTCAATGCTGTTAGTTATATCCACAATGTTGTGCTACCATAACCACCATCCCCTACCAAACATTTCCATGGTTCCAAATAGAAACGTTTAAGCCTTAACTCCCTACTCCCTACCCCCACCCAGCCCTTACTTTCTGCTACTGTGTTCACATCACCTCAAATACTCAGAATAATTTCACCCCTGTTTTATTCCCAGATCTGACAATCATTTCTCTTGGAAGAGTTTCTTGATAAGGTGCTTTAGGCTGCAATATACTAGAACCTGGACAGTTAAAGACGTTCTGATTGCACCTTATACTTTGCCTTCAGCAATAATAGGATTACCTTTGTAATGTTTGCCTCCTCAACTAGACTTCACAGGCCCATGAGGGCAAAGATTGAGTGTGTCTTTTCTACTGCCTTGTCAGCCCTTGCACAGAGTAAATGCTTAACAAATATTCGTTGAATAAATGAAAGAAATAAGGAGACGCACAGAATTATTTATAAAACAATCTACAGTTGCATGAAAGAATTTCAGTTCAGTCTGAATCTGAGGTTTTATATTTTATTTTCTATTTTTTTACTCTATCCTACCTCTCCCGCCCACCACTCCCATCCCTGATATACACCATATTAGTACTTTAATAAATTAATAAAATCACTTCCTTATTTATTTTCCTGGCCTGAATTTGAGAGGAGGTCTCAGAGAACAAAGAGTGAAGAAGAACTTTCTTTTTCATGAAAATGTTTGTCCCCATTTCTATTCAGAACACTTCTTGGTCCATTTTTCTTTCTTTCTTTTTTTTTTTTTTGGCAGGGGTAAGCTGACACGTTAAGTGGCTACATAGCTTTCAACACAGCTCTTACAATGTGAATGATTTGATTTTGCTACAAAATCTGTCCTCAGTGCGTGTAGCTAAGGCTACTGTTCCCCTCCAGAGCCCAAGAATGATGGATTGTCTTTTCCCCCACTTACTGGGGTTTATACAGCAGCTCCTGAAACTATTAACCTCAGTAGCTACTATCATGGAAATAGCTGACATTTGAAAAGAACACAAAGGCTCTGCCAGCCCTTCCACATACTTTTTCTTTGATCCACACAACCACGCCATAGGCAGGTTAAGGCAGACACTGTATTTATCCACATTTTACAGATGAAGACACTGAGGCTGGGGAAGTTAAGTGACTAGCTGGGCATCTCCGTGCTATGTGTGGGTTGGAGCCCAGGCTTGAACCAGAGGTCTCTGCTGCTCTCTTCAATTTCACTAGAAAAAAATCTTTTTAAATCGGAAATCGATGTAATGCCTTTGCTGATGAACATGTCTGTTTGGGGGGAATGAAAAAAGGTGTTAGACATAAAGATTCAGAAGCAAATTCCACGAGCTGTAGGTGTTTTGTGCATGGTGAGGGCTGAGAGATCCATTGTGGTATAAACTTCAGTTATCCTGAGAAGGGTCAGCAGGTAGTGTGAACGAATGGTTAATTAATATTGCCAGATGGCGATAAATAATGCTAATGGCTGAGTCTTAAATTGTAGAACTAGTGTTCTGGATTGAGTCCCATCACCCACAAAGACATGCTCAAGTCCTGAACCTGGCCCCGTGGACGAGTGCCCATTTATAAACAGGCTGATAAAAGAAAAACTTCCCAACAACATTAAATTTAGGATCTCACAGTTTTATTGAGCAGTTCGTGAATTAGGCTGCATCCCATTTACAAAATCTTAATAACTAGGGGAGGTATAGTTTTGTTTTTCAGTACAACTTTTTCTCTCATCCATAAAAGCAATCTCGCTGGTACAAAAAGTTTGGAAAATATAAATAAATATAAATAAACATAAACATCACCCTTTATCTTACCATCTAGAAAGACCATTGCTATTTATATTTGTAGTGAATTTCCTTTTAGGCATTTCTCTATGCATTTTTTTTTTAAACCATGCTGCAACACTTTATATCCTGCTGTTGTTTTTTCATTTAATACAAGCATTTTCTCCTATTCATAAGATACTTTAATATCATTTTAAATAGTTACATAATGATCCATCATATTGATGAACCTTAATTTGATTCTTCCCCTATTGTTGGTTATTTCATTTTCTTCCTTTCACTATTATAGATCATTGGTGGAAACCATATTTTTGTGCATAAACTTTATTGCAGATCTCTGAATTTTTCTTTTAGGTAGATGAATAAACGTGAAATTATTGGGTCTTGAGTTGGGTGCTCTTGATTGAATATATGGAAGAAAAGAGGAGTTCTATGTAAACTCAGTAGAGTCTTAGTGTGGATGTTATGCAGTGAGAAACAGACACACAATAAATGTTTACTGTTTAAATGAATGGGCTCAATCCTCTTAGGAGTAGTTGCACTTTAAAAGAGGAAATTTGATGATGAAAAGTTCTAAAACTGGTAGAACTGCAGGCAGTAATCTTTACAAAATTGAAGAAATCAAACCTGTGGCGAACATAGGACTGTTGAGGAAGAAAGGACTTCCAACAAATATTAATTAACTCCATTCGGCCCTGTGAAAACAGAGCCTGCCATGACAGAAAAAAAGCACAGCTCCTCTGACTCTTCCCAACTCCTTAGTCAGTCGGTCAACATGAGCCTGGCACAGTGATGGCGCTGAGGGAACGGAATAAAGTGGGACACAGAGCCTGTTCTCAAGTAGTCCACAAGCTCATGGGTACACAGACAACCCACAAAGTAGCATAGAAGTGCAGAGTTGAGGTGCAAGTGAGGCAGAGGTAAGTAGCTCTTCCAGGAGAAGGCTCCTGGGAGGAGGGCACATTGGAGCTGGGTCTTGAAGGAGAATTTCTGAGAAAAGCATTTCAAGAGGCCATAAAGTTGAAGCACCATTCTCCCCCTCACTCCACCCTGCCCTCCAGCCACCCTAAACCCCTTAAGTCCTGTTGGCCCTTTACACCTTACCAAAATGAGTTGCACTGACTTCCCTGAGAGCAGAATTTAAGGGAAAGAAACAGAGTCTGGGAACTGGAAATACTTGATACCAGAAGGGAAGGGAGAGCATATCTTTATAAGAAGAAAAGGGTACAAAAACGGAAAGGGGGGATCCATAATAGTACAATTGGGGAAAGGGGTTATGCACACAGAGTGCACTGTGGCTCCAGGATTGTGCAACAAAAGGCAACACGAGGTCCCAATACCCAAAAACCTCTCTTATGTAGGGAGGCAAGGTCTGGGCCCCATGAAGTTCCCCTGCTCTGGTTCTACCTTGCCTCAGTCCCCTTCAAAAAGCTCTCCTAGGGAAGGTGAATCCATTCTGTTTACAGCTCTATTTTATTTGGCCTTATATGCAGTCTATTGAAATTTTTTGGACGATTTCTGTCTAGTCTGACCTTACAGAGAGGAGTTCAGATGGTTGCCAGCAGCCTCGTGAGTCCTGGCTTCCACCTCTCTCGAATCTGATCTTGTCCTGCTCCCCACCTCGGGTGCCAGGCTCCACCACGCTTACCTCCCTCTTCTGCTCCTCAAACAGGTCAAGCTCGTCCCTATCTCAGGGCTTTGCTGATCTTCCCCCAAATCTTGCAAGCCTGACCTCTTCCCTTCTTCTAGGTCCCTGCTTAAATCTCATAGCTCTGAGGGGCAGCCTCTGTCTACGCTTGCTGTTATTCTGCTCCTACTTGTTAGAGATAATTCATCGAAACTATTTCTGCGTTTACTTGTTTGTAATGGATCTTCCCCCTCCCCCACTAGGACATGAGCCCCCATGTCCCCACCCATGAGGCCAGGAACTGGATGCATTTGATTCACTGCCATCCCATAGCATCTGCCTTACAGCAGATCTGGTCAACATGATGGAATGAATAATCCAGTTGTGAGAATGACTTTCCAAATGTGTGACCATAACTCTTGGCCCACAGCAGTTTGAAAGTGTTCACTGGATTGAACTGGCCTGAAAATCATAATTACTCTAATCTTTTTCACACAAGGCTACTTCAGTTCTTTTATACTTTCCTCTCAGTTTCCCTTTCCAAGCTCTTATGCTGACCCTGCACCCTGCAAGTTGTAAATGTGGTCTCCTCTGGTGGTCCCTCCTGACCCCATTATTCAAGATTGATCTGGTTAAGCATCACATCTCCAATTGACAGAGCTTGCAAATGACTTCTTTTCTCTCTCTCTCTTTGAAAACGAGCAAAAAAGCAGGATGAAATCAGTTCTGACTATTTTAGACCAATGCGAGTTGTAAATTTCTTTCTGCCTTATTTTCTTAGTCTGTTGTTTCTGGCTGCGGGCTGTTAGGAGAGGAACGAGATGAGTGACAGTTCAACTCCCACCACTGCTGTCACGTCAATCACAAAGAGACTGCGGGGAGGAACAGGAGGGGGCGTGGACGCCTGGCAGAGAAGCTAGAGCCACAGAAACTTTCGTTTTCCCCCTTCTAGAGAAGGCTTCCAAAATGAGCACACTGCCAGGTCTCACAGCCCTTACCAACTTGTGTTTCTCCAGGTACTAGCTAAGGCTTTATAAATATGAGGCACGATGGGTCATTCAAGTGCTGGACCAATTTGAAGGGAGTGTGGACAAGTGGACAGAGCACGGGCTTTGACATCAGATGGGATTTGGTTACTGATTCTGCCACTTACTAGTATGCATGACCTTGACTCGTCACTTAACCTCTCTCAACCCCCATTTCCACATGAGTTAAATGGGCACAAGTGTGTCTACTTTGAAAAGTGGCCTGCCTTTAGGCTCATAATTATGTACGAAAGCACCTGGAATGGTGCTGGCACATGGTAGGTGTCTGTAAGTTGTTGCTATTAAGAAGCAGTTTCTGATATAGGCAAAATAACTAAAAGTACATTCATATTTATCACGTAATTGAAAAACAAACAGAAATATGCTATGCTTAACACGGCAAAGGTGATCATTCCCACTGAATGGTGTGCTTGGGGGTGGTTAAGATGGGAAAGTTTGTGTTGTATACATGTTTCACATTAAAAAAATAAAAGAAGAGCAACTAAAGAGACAATGAAGATTAAACGCAATACATGATCCTGGATGAGATCTAATAATGGTGGAGAAAAGGCTGAAAAGGACATTATTGGGACAAATGAAAAATTGGAATATAGACTATAAACTTTGTGTCAGTGTTAAATTTCTTGAACTTGATATCTGCTTTTAAGATGGTTACATAAGTGAATATTCTTGTTCTTAGGAAATTTACCTGAAGCTATTATGCATCTAAGGAATGTGATGTATACAACCTACTCTCAAAACTTCAAAAATATATAAACTCATAGATAACAGAGCAATCACTAGATAGACAGACACACGCAAACAGACAGATAGATACAGACAGGTGATAGAGTGATATAACAAATGTGGCAAAAATGTTAAAATTGGAGGATCTGGGTATCTGGTGACATCTGGGTATGTTGTAGTTCTCTGTAAGGGTTTTGTATTATTTTTTACAACTTCCATTAAGTTTGAAGTTATTTCAAAATAAAAAGCTGAAAGGAAAAAAACATGCTATGATTGGCTATACTTTCAATTTTTAAAGTCCAAGGTATATGATAAATGCAAAATATCCCACACAATTAAAAGTTTTATTCTGTCGTCCAGTTACCTGTTTGGCATCATACTGACACAAAATTGGGAGAAATTGGGCTTTTTCACTAAAATAACCAGCCATGTAATTGACCATGGTATAGTCAGAACCTACTTCTCATAATTATTTTCCTTCTCATTGTGTGATGAAGAGGGCCCAGTACTAGAGTTGGAAATTCACTTCTTTGGAACCACATCTAAAGAGCATCAACTACCCAAGTATTCTGTCATGGTCAGGTTCATGTGTCAACTTGGCCATGTGGTGATACCTGTTTGTCTGGTTGGGCAAGCGCTGGCCTGTCTGTTGCAATGAGGACATTTCATAGAATTAAATCATGATCACATCAGCTGCATCCACAGCTGATTCCATTTGTAATCAGCCAAGGGGAGTGTCTTCTGCAATGAATGATGCTTAATGTAATCACTGGAAGCCTTTTAAGGAGGATTCAGAAGAGACAGGTACACTTCCTGCTTCAGCTGGCCAGCCTCTCCTGTGGAGTTCATCCAGACCCTTCATCGGAGTCATCGGCTTCACAGCCTGCCCTGTGGATTTTGGACTCTGTGTTCCCACAGTCACGTGAGACACTTTTATAAATTTTATATTTGCGAGTGTTCTCTGTTGATTCTGTTTCTCCAGAGAACCCTAACTAATACATATTCTATTACATTATTTGGGTGTTATCTGGTGAATTCCCATCATCTAACTATCACTTAGGGCTAGTTACCTAGGCCAGCTTGAGTAAAATGTCAGTAGTAATTGAACAACTGAAAATTAATTTCTTAGGGTGGATTAATTCACGAGCGCATAAAGCAATGTTATTCACATGATTCTTTATTTGTCATGTGGTGATTAATTTAAAATGTCTGAGGTCCATTTAAATATATATATATAGTTGCATTCCTAAAACTTCACCTAAGCCTAAGGAGAGGTAGCTTTGATTCCATTTTCAAAAGAATTTCAGTAAAACTTTTATCTTAAGATCCTGTGAAATATGTTTTTCTGATGCCTAGCTCTTTCACAAGTGGGTGGTTTTCTCTCCCTTCCTCCTTGTCAGGTATCTGTAAGAAATAGTTTCTTCATGTACCAAATAAAATGATATTTTATCATTTTCAAAGGATGAAAGGATTGACGCACACTGCATCTAGAACTGCAATTCTTGCTTGTGGTGGCGGATCTTCTCCTCACCACAAGAAAGCGCAGTTCCCAGCCCCCGATTCAGACTTAACTCACATCTGGTCTCCAAGAATGAAATGTCATTTCCCCCACATTTGAGACACAGAAAACGAGGGCATCAAGAAGAATAAAAAGAGCAAAGTAAAGGAGAGAATGAAGATAAACTAAAACCAGAACTCCAGCCTGACCAATCATTAGCCATTTTTTTTTATTAGCCATTTCTATAACCATGCTCAAAGTATGGTCATGGGCCAACTACATTCAATGTCAACTACCCACCAGGTCAGATTTTAATTTGTTATTCTTCTGGAGAGAAATAATATTTACAAGTAAAAATGGCTAACCGCAAAGTCAGTTACCAGCTCTTAGTAGCAACCAAATAAACATCTGCTGAATTTTAAAATGAAATATTGTTCAGGTAATGTGGAAGTGTTAAGGATGTTGGCTGCAGGAGGTCCTCAGTTTTCTTCCTCTTTAATTTAATTTCTGGGTCCAGGGTTCAAGGTTCTCCTCACCACATTTTCTTCTTTGTCAATCCTTGTATTCAACCTTACTCAGGTTTGCTACCTCATATACCTGTGAGAAACAAATTAGGAACTAGAGTACAGTGTTGGTATACAGTCCTTTTTGTCCTTAGTTTCCAGTCAAAACTGTCTTCCAGACTTATTTGTCAGCATCTTTGTTCTCCATCTTTGTATTAGTTAGGGTTCTCTAGAGAAACAAAATCAACAGGAAACACCCGCAAATATAAAATTTATAAAAGTGTCTCACATAACTATGGGAATGCAGAGTCCAAAATCCACAAGGCAGTCTGTGAAGCCGATGATTCTGATGGAGGATCTGGACAAACTCCACAGGAGAGGCTCACCGGCCAAAGCAGGGAGAGATCATGTCTTTTCTGAATCCTCCTTAAAAGGCTTCCAGTGATTAGATTAAGCATCATTCATTTCAGAAGACACTCCCCTTGGCTGATTACAAATGGAATCAGCTGTGGATGCAGCTAACATAATCATGATTTAATTCTATGAAATGACCTCATTGCAACAGACAGGCCAGCACTTGCCCAACCAGATGAACAGGTACCACCACTTGGCCAAGTTGACACATGAACCTGACCATGACAGTCCACCCCTTGTCAACTTGGCAGCTATATATATTACCTTAAACCATACCTAATTTCTAAATAAAAAACAATAAAACACACATTTTTTCTTTCACCTAACAATACTCAACTATCCTGAATATAACTGTAAGCACATTAAATCTCTCCAGAATAGGGTGCAAGTCCTTGGGAAATATTCATTCTTAAACTTGATGTCTTACAACTTAAATATAAAACAGCATTACAGTCCTCATTTCTGTAATTGATCACATGGTCGTAGTTCATATTTATCACTACCTTCTTCCACTACCCATTCCATGTTCCCTTTACTCTCAGCAAGCACTTCAGCTGTCCATGGTTCTTTCCTTGGTAGGGTGACCCAAACCTTCATTCCTGAAGTTTCAGAGCCATTCGTAGTCCTGCTTGGATTGGGTTGTTGCAGTTTCCCATTGATTTTAATCACAGGGAATGGCAGTACTAAAAGGCACCTAAGGGATCTCCTATATTCCAAGAAAATTCATCTTTACCTCCATTGTGTAGATGCAGTCCTATTCCCCCCTGATAGTCAGGGTCAATCACCCCAGACAATAATGTAATCACCTTCCTGACTTGTTGATCCAGGGGCATGAGTAGCCCAAAGTGACCAGGTGGCAGTCTTAGATTCCAGTTCAATAGAATCATTGTTGTTTCTCCTGGTGGAAGCATTCCCCTTTTGGAACTAAAACCTGTAGACCAGCAGAGCTCAGGGTCTCAGGGACAGGAAGCAAAAATTTTCCTAGTGGATCACTAAGGGTAGTAGTGAGTGGTACCACTCCCATTTTCACCCCTTGGTTCCTGGAGCCATGGATCCTGGCTATGGGAGAAATAGCACCATACGGCAGATGCTGATTCAGAGCATATACAGCTTCCTGGAGAACATTACACCAGTCCTTCAAGGTATTGCCACCTACTTGGCACTGTAATTAAGTTTTCAAAAGGCCATTCCACCATTCTATCAATCCTGCTGCTTCTGGATAATGCGGAACATGGTTAGACCAGAGAATTCCATAAGCATGTGCCCATTCCTGCAATTCATTTGCTGTGAAGTGTGTTCCTTGATCAGAAGCAATGCTGTGTGGAATACTATGATGATGGATAAGGCATTCTGTAAGCCCATGGATGGTAGTTTTGGCAGAAGCATTGTGTGCAGGGAAAACAAATCCATATCCAGAGTATGTGTCTATTCCAGTTAGAACAAATCGCTGCCCCTTCCATGAAGGGAGTGGTCCAATGTAATTAACCTGCCACCATGTAGCTGACCGGGTCACCTTGGGGAATGGTGCCATATGGGGACTGAGTGTGGATTTCTGCTGCTGACAGATTGGGCATTCAGCAATGGCTGTAGCCAAGTCAGCCTTGGTCAGTGGAAGTCCATGTTGCTGAGCCCACACACAACCTCCATCCCTACCACCATGACCACTTTGTTCATGAGCTCATTGGGCAATGACAGGAGTTGCTGGGAAGGAGGCTGACTGGTATCCACAGAATGGGTCATCTTATCCATTTGATTATTAAAATCTTCCTCTGATGAAGTCACCCTCTGGTGCACACTCACTTGGGACACAAACATCTTCATGTTTTTAGCCCACTCAGAAAGGCCCATCCACAAACTTCTTCCCCAGACCTCTTTGTCACCAATTTTCCAATTATGGTCTTTCCAAGTCCCTGACCATCCAGCCAAACCATTAGCAACAGCCCAGAGTCAGCATACAAATGCACCTCTGGCCAGTTCTCCTTCCAAGCAAAATGAACAACCAGGTGCACTGCTTGAAGTTCTGCTCACTGGGAGAATTTCCCCTCACAACTGTCCTTCAAGGAAATCCCAGACAGGGGGTTGTAGAGCTGCAGCTGTCCACTTTCAGGTGGCACCTGCATATCTTGCTGAACCATCTGTAAACCAGGCTTGATTTTTCTATTCCTCTGTCAATTCAGTGTAAGGAACTCCCCAAGAGGCCATAGCTCTGGTCTGGAAAAAAAGGAGGTAATGTGGCAGGAGTGGACACCATGAGCATCTGGATCACTTCCTTACGTAACTTACTTGTGCCTTCAGGACCTGCTCTGGCCCTATTCGTATATACCATTTCCATTTTACAATAGAGTGCTGCTGCGCATGCTCAACTTTATGGCTTGGTGGGCCAGACAACACCCAGCTTATGATAGGCTACTCAGGTCTCATGGTAACTTGGTGGTCCATGGTTAAGCATTCAGTCTCTACTAAGACCCAGTAACAGGCCAAAAGCCGTTTCTCAAAAGAAGAGTAGTTATCTGCAGCAGATGGTAAGGCTTTGCTCCAAAATCTTAATGGTCTGCATTCTCCTATAGGGGACTGCCAAAGGCTCCAAACAGCATCTCTATTTGCCACTGACACTTTCAACACCATTGAATCTGCTGGATCCAATGTTGGCAGAGCAGCTTGTACAGCAACCTGGACCTGTCTCAAAACCTCCTCTTCTTCAGGTCCCCACTCAAAATTAGTAGTTTTTCTGGTTACTAGATAAATGGAAATGGGCTGGAGTAGCACACCCAAATGAGAAATATGTTGTTGCCAAAATCCAAAGAGACCAACTAGATGTTGTGCCTCTTTTTGGTCATAGGAGGGGACAGATGCAGTAATTATTCTTCACCTTAGAAAGGATATCCTGAAGTGCCCCACACCACTGGACACCTAGAAATTTCACTGAAGTGGAATGCCCCTGTATTTTTGTTGGATTTATCTCACATCCTCTGACACGCAACTGCCTCACTAGTAAGTCTAGAGTAGTTGCTACTTTATGCTCACTAGGTCCAATCAACATGATATCATCATTATAATGGACCAGTGTGATGTCTTGTGGGAGGGAGAAATTATCAAGGTCCCTGTGGACAAGATTATGACATAGGGCTGGAGAGTTGATATATCCCGAGATAGGACAGTAAAATATATTGCTGACCTTGCCAGCTGAAAGCAAACTGTTTCTGGTGGTCCTTACTAATAGCTGTTGAAAAAAAGCATTTGCCAGATCAATAGCTATATACCAGATACCAGGGGAGGTATTGATTTGCTCAAGCAATGATACCACATCTGGAACAGCAGCTGCAATTGGAGTTACCACCGGATTGAGTTTACGATAATCCACTGTTGTCCTCCAAGACCCATCTGTTTTCTACACAAGCCAAATAGGAGAGTTGAATTGGGATGTGGTGGGAATCGCCACCCCTGCATCCTTCAAGTCCTTAAGAGTGGCAGTAATCACTGCAATCCCTCCAGGAATCCGGTATTGCTTCTGATTTAATATTTTGCTTGGTAGGGGCAGGTCTAGCAGCTTCCACTTCGCCTTTCCTACCATAAGAGCCCTCACTGCACAAGTTAGAGAGCCAATGTGGGGATTCTGCCAGTTGCTCAATATGTCTATTCCAATTAAGCATTCTGGAACTGGGGAAATAACTACAGAATGGGTCCAGGGGCCCACTGGACCCACTATGAGACAGATCTGAGATAAAACTCCATTGATCACCTGACCTCCATAAGCCCCCACTCTGACTGTAGACCAGAGTGACGTTTTGGGTCCCCTGGAATTAATGTAAGTTCTGAACCAGTGTCTAATAATCCCTGAAATATCTGATCATTTCTTTTTCCCCAGTGCACAGTTACCCTGGTAAAAGGCTGTCAGTCTCCATGGGGAAGGTTTGGAGGAAGATTAACAGTATGAATTTGTGGCAGTGTAACAGGTTTCTCCCCCAAAGGGACCTGGCCTCTCCTTCATTCAAGGGGCTCTGGGTCTGTAAACTGTTTCAAGTCTGGAAACTGATTAAGGGGCTGTGACTCTGTGTTTTTGTAATTCAGGTTAGACTTTTGTTCACTTGACCTAGAACTCTTTTTATATAGCTCGAACAAGAATTTAGTAGACTGCCCTTCTATTGTATTTCTAGGTACCCCATAATTTACTAGCCAATGCCTCAAATCTCTGTGAGGCATATAATTTTGATGCCTGCTTTGAGTTTGCTGTCTATTATAATAGGTATGTCTACCCTGTCTTTGACAATTAAGTGCTGCCACTTGGCTTCTGCCAACTCAGGATCCAATTATCCCCATTGGTTTAAGGATTCCAGCTCAGTTACTAGCAGTTCCTACAATAATATCTGACCTACAGAAAAGTGCAACTACAGAGCTCTTCAAGGATGATGGCACTAAGTTTCACAAATTTATTTCTCACTGTTCTGGTAAAAGGTGCATACTTCGGACATTCCTGGGGTGTAAGAGCAGGCTTTGCATGATAAATTCACTCTAACATTCCAATCTCTTTAAGCCTCTGGATCCCCTCATCTACATTATACCAGGGCAGTTCTGGCATTTCAATCTCAGGTAATGTCGGCCATCTTTTGATCCATGTTTCAACCAAGCATCCGAACAAACTGTTAATACCTTTTATAACCCCTTGAGCTATAACATTGAATGCAGAATCTCTGCTTAGTGGGCCCATATCAATAAATTCAGCCTGATCCAGCCTTATATTCCTCCCGCCATTATCCCACACACTTAAAATCCATTGCCACACATATTTCCCTGATTTCTGTCTATATAAATTGGAAAACTCACACAGTTCTTTTGGAGTACAACATACCTCCTCATGTGTGATACTTTGTACCTCACCTTTAGGGGCCTGTTAGGATTTTAGTGTAACTATAGGCTGGTGGGGGTGGGTCATGAAAAGAATTTGAAATATCTTCCAAGCCATTTGCTTCAGGGTCTTCATTTGCAATTTTATCTGGTGAAACAGGATTAATCACTCTAGGGCTAATTCCTTCAGGAGGAGGTTGGGTGGCCAACTCCTCAAGGCAGGCTGGAGGTGGGGCGGCTATGTCCTCAGGGCAAAATATTACAGGGTTATCTAGAGAAGACTCAGCATGACCTAGTGTTTCAACCTCACCCCCGACATCATTATCAATCCATATGTCACCATCCCATTTTTCAGGGTCCCACTCCTTTCCAATCAATGCCCTCACTTTAATGGCAGACACCATGCAAAGTTGAGATTTCAGTTTACATTGTAAAGTTGCTACTCTAACAATAGGATTCTGAGTCTCATTTCAGAGATCTCAAGTCTATGGCTACAGGAAATCAGATTTTCCTTCAAGATACTCATAGAAACTTCTACATCTGTCAGACAGCGCCTAAGCTTCTCGTTTGAAGCCTTAAGCCCATGCCTTTCACTTCTTAATTTATCCAGTGTATCTAACAACAACCAGCCAACATCTCTATATCTCTTATTTCCATAAAACTCCATAAGGTTTCAAAAACATTATCCCCCAGAGCCTGACTTCGTACAAGTGAAGCATTAGGAGAATTGAATGGTGATATTTTGACTATCTCTTTTGCCAACTCACTCCATGGATTGGGAGTGTCATTCTGATTATAGGAATCAGAGTCCTTAGTGCTTTTGAATCTAGTCAAGTAGAAAATCATTCATAAAAACCCATTTTTAAGATTCTGTTTCTTAGAAACCATTCCTTGTACCAAGTTTTATTAGTTAGGGTTCTTTACAAAAACAAAATCAACAGGAAACACTCGCAAATATAAAATTTATAAAAGTGTCTCATTTAACTGTGGGAATGCAGAGTCCAAAATCTGCAGGGCAGGCTGTGAAGCTGACAATTCCGATGGAGGGTCTGAATGAACTCCCCAGGAGAGGCTCACTGGCCGAAGAAGGGAGAGAGCTTGTCTCTTCCAAATCCTCCTTAAAAGGCTTCCAGTGATTAGATTGAGCATCACTCATTGCAGAAGTCACTCACCTTGGCTGATTACAAATGGAATCAGCTGTGGATTCAGCTGACATGATCATGATTTAATTCTGTGAAATGTCCTCATCACAACAGATAGGCCAGCACTTGCCTAACCAGACAAACAGGTACTACCACTTGGCCAAGTTGACACATGAACCTGACCATGACAATCTCCTTCAGTGTGATGTTGACATTCATTTGCAATACAGTTAGTTTCATTTGTCACAATCTGCACTTCATCTTGGGTTCCCTGACATCTGAGTAGATTGTTTTTTAATTTGCAGGGAGAAAAATTCACTTTTTGTGTTTGTACAGTTCTATGGGTTTTGATAAATGTATAAACTCATATACCCTCCATATGGAACAGCTCTGTCACCCCCAAAATTCCCTCATATTGCCTCTTTAGTTAATTCTCCTTCCTTCTCCAACCCCTGGTGACTACTATTTTCTGTCTTTTCCAGAAAGTTGTGTCTTTTCCAGAATATCTTATAAATGGAATAATTTTGGTTCTGACTTCTTTAACTTAGTAAAATGCATTTAAGATTCATACATGTTATTTTGTGTAACAAGAGTTCCACTCTTTTTATTGCTGAGTATATTACATTGTATAAATGTAGCACCATTAATTAGTCCATTCACCAGTTGAAGGATATGGGTGATTTCCAGCTCTCTTGGTGATTATAAATAAAGTTGTTATAAACATTCGCATACAGGACTTCTGGAGAAGATGGCGGCTTAGTAAGGTGCGCGCGTCTTAGTTCCTCCTCCAGAACAACTACTAAAAAACTAGAAACAGTACAGAACAGCTCCCGGAGCCACGACAGAGACCAGAAACACAGTGTACCCATTCTGGAACGGCTAGACCGGCTAAGAGACTCCACTGAGGTGAGGTCCCCGAGAGGGACGCACTTCCCCGGGCCGCGGCGGCTGGCAGCCAGAGCCCCTCCCTCCCTCCTTCCCGGGCCAGCTGGGAGCCTCGGATCGGCGGTTCCCCAAGCTGCGGTGGCTGGCGACCGGAGCCCCTTCCACACACGCGGCTTCCCGGGCCGGCTGGGAGCCTCGGATCAGCGGTTCCCCAAGCTGCGGCTGCCGGCGACCGGAGCCCCTCCCACACACGTGGCTTCCTGGGCCGGCTGGGAGCCGAGGATCGGCGGTTCCCCAAGCCGCAGTGGCCGGCGACTGGAGCCCCTCCCACGCATGTGGCTTCCCGGGCTGGCTGGGAGCCTCAGATCAACAGTTTCCCAAGCTGTGGTGGCCGGCAACTGGCACCCCTCCCACACACGCGGCTTCCCGGGCCGGCTGGGAGCCTCAGATCAGTGGTTCCCCAAGCCGCGGTGGCCGGCACCCCTCTCCCACAGGTGACTTCCCAGAGGGAAAGAAAAGAGTCTCCAGCAGTAGTAGAGACTGAGCCCCACCTAACACCAATACTGACATTAATGAACAACCTCTGACTACTAAAAATAGGCCCTCAGCTCAGGCGAAACTGTTCAAGGCAGAAGTCGCCAATTGGGCTAACCGAAAAAGAGTAAAGGGACGAAACAGAGCCTTCTACGGCTGTTTCTATGGAGGCTTCATTGCCTCTGGGCTCAGCACTGGGATTACACAGGTTGCAACTGCCCCGAACACAGAAACAGGCTGCTTTCAGGGCTCTCTACCACCTGAACCTTCCCCACATGGAGGGGTGAAACGCAACGCAGGTGGAATCCCTCTCTCAAGGAATTCAGATCCCAGGACTTCACAATTTGAAGCCATTAAAACCAACCTACAAACTTTCCTCTGTCTCCACCACACACCCAGCAGCAAGAGTCTTCCAAAGTTAAAGGAGCCACAACATCTTTTGCTGGTGGGACCCGCAGACAGACAAGCACCACATACTGGGCAGATAAGAAAAACAGAGCCCAGAAACTTCACAGGAAAGTCTTTCAACCTGCTGGGTCCCACACTCAGGGAAATCTGATTAAATGCCCAGACGCCAGCAAAAAATAACAAATCACACCAGGAAAATTGAAGATATGGCCCAGTCAAAGGAACAAACCAATAGCTCAAATGAGATACAGGAGCTGAGACAACTAATTCTGAATATACGAACAGAAATGGAAAACCTCTTCAAAAACCAAATCAATAAATTGAGGGAGGACATGAAGAAGGCATGGGATGAACAAAAAGAAGAAATGAAAAGTCTGAAAAAACAAATCACAGAACTTATGGGAATGGAAGATACAGTAGAAGAGATGAAAAAAACAATGGAAACCTACAATGGTAGATTTCAAGAGACAGAGGCTAGAATTGGTGAACTGGAGGATGGAACATCTGAATTCCAAAAAGAAACAGAAACTATAGGGAAAAGAATGGAAAAATTTGAGCAGGGGCTCAGAGAATTGAATGATAATATGAAGCGCACAAATATACGTGTTGTGGGTGTCCCAGAAGGAGAAGAGAAGGGAAAAGGAGGAGAAAAACTAATGGAAGAAATTATCACTGAAAATTTCCCAACTTTTATGAAAGACCTAAAATTACAGATCCAAAAGTGCAGCGCACCCCAAAGAGAATGGATCCAAATAGATGCTCTCCAAGACACTTACTAGTCAGAATGTCAGAGGTCAAAGAGAAAGAGAGGATCTTGCACCAAGAGAAAAGCAATCCATCACATACAAGGGAAACCCAATAAGACTATGTGTAGATTTCTCAACAGAAACCATGGAAGCTAGAAGACAGTGGTATGATATATTTAAATTACTAAAAGAGAAAAACTGCCAACCAAGACTTCTATATCCAGCAAAATTGTCCTTCAAAAATGAGGGAGAAATTAAAACATTCTCAGACAAAAAGTCACTGAGAGAATTTGTAAACAAGAGACCAGCTCTGCAAGAAATACTAAAGGGAGCACTAGAGTCAGATAGGAAAAGACAGAAGAGAGAGGTATGGAGAAGAGTGTAGAAAGAAGGAAAATCAGATATGATATATATAATACAAAAGGCAAAATGGTAGAGGGAAGTATTACCCAAACAGTAATAACACTAAATGTTAATGGACTGAATTCTCCAATCAAAAGACATAGACTGGCAGAATTGATTAAAAAACAGGATCCTTCTATATGCTGTCTACAGGAAACACATCTTAGACCCAAAGATAAACATAGGTTAAAAGTGAAAGGTTGGGAAAAGATATTTCATGCAAATAACAACCAGAAAAGAGCAGGAGTAGCTATACTAATATCCAACAAATTAGACTTCAAATGTAAAACAGTTAAAAGAGACAAAGAAGGACACTATCTACTAATAAAAGGAACAATTAAACAAGAAGACATAACAATCATAAATATTTATGCACCGAATCAAAATGCCCCAAAATACGTGAGGAATACACTGCAATCACTGAAAAGGGAAATAGACACATCTACCATAATAGTTAGAGACTTCAATTCGCCACTCTCATCAATGAACAGAACATCTAGACAGAGGATCAATAAAGAAACAGAGAATTTGAATATTACAATAAATGAGCTAGACTTAACAGACATTTATAGGACATTACACCCCACAACAGCAGGATACACCTTTTTCTCAAGTGCTCATGGATCATTCTCAAAGATAGACCATATGCTGGGTCACAAAGCAAGTCTCAACAAATTTAAAAAGATTGAAATCATACACAACACTTTCTCAGATCATAAAGGAATGAAGTTGGAAATCAATAATAGGCAGAGTGCCAGAAAATTCACAAATACGTGGAGGCTCAACAACACACTCTTAAACAACCAGTGGGTCAAGGAAGAAATTACAAGAGAAATTAGTAAATATCTTGAGGCAAATGAAAATGAAAACACAACATATCAAAACCTATGGGAGGCAGCAAAGGCAGTGCTAAGAGGGAAATTTATTGCCCTAAATGCCTATATCAGAAAAGAAGAAAGGGCAAAAATGTGGGAATTAACTGTCCACTTGGAAGAACTGGAGAAAGAACAGCAAACTAACCCCAAAGCAAGCAAAAGGAAAGAAATAACAAAGATTAGAGCAGAAATTAATGAAATTAAGAACATGAAAACAATAGAGAAAATCAATAAGACCAGAAGTTGGTTCTATGAGAAAATCAACAAGATTGATGGGCCCTTAGCAAGATTGACACAAAGAAGAAGAGAGAGGATGCAAATAAATAAGATCAGAAATGGAAGAGGAGACATAACCACTGACCTCACAGAAATAAAGGAGGTAATAACAGGATACTATGAACAACTTTACGCTAATAAATACAACAATGTAGATGAAATGGACAAGTTCCTAGAAAGGCATGAACAACCAACTTTGACTCAAGAAGAAATAGATGACCTCAACAAACCAATCACAAGTAAAGAAATTGAATCTGTCATTCAAAAGCTTCCCAAAAAGAAAAGTCCAGGACCAGACGGCTTCACATGTGAATTCTACCAAACATTCCAGAAAGAATTAGTACCAACTCTGCGCAAACTCTTCAAAAAAATTGAAGTGGAGGGAAAGCTACCTAATTCATTCTATGAAGCCAACATCACCCTCATACCAAAACCAGGCAAAGATATTACAAAAAAAGAAAACTGCACACCAATCTCTCTAATGAATGTAGATGCAAAAATCCTCAACAAAATTCTAGCAAATCGAATCCAACAACACGTTAAAAGAATTATACATCATGACCAAGTAGGATTCATCCCAGGTATGCAAGGATGGTTCAACATAAGAAAATCAATTAATGCAATACACCATATCAACAAATCAAAGCAGAAAAATCACATGATCATCTCAATTGATGCAGAGAAGGCATTTGACAAGATTCAACATCCTTTCCTGTTGAAAACACTTTAAAGGATAGGAATACAAGGGAACTTCTTTAAAATGATAGAGGGAATATATGAAAAACCCACAGCTAATATCATCCTCAATGGGGAAAAATTGAAAACTTCCCCCTAAGATCAGGAACAAGACAAGGATGTCCATTATCACCACTATTATTCAACATCATGTTGGAGGTTCTGGCCAGAGCAATTAGACAAGAAAAAGAAATACAAGGCATCAAAATTGGAAAGGAAGAAGTAAAACTATCACTGTTTGCAGATGATATGATACTATATGTCGAAAACCTGGAAAAATCCACAACAAAATTACTAGAGCTAATAAACGAGTACAGCAAAGTAGCAGGTTACAAGATCAACTTTCAAAAATCTGTAGTGTTTCTATACACTAGCAATGAACAAGCTGAGGGGGAAATCAAGAAATGAATTCCATTTACAATTGCAACTAAAAAAATTAAATACTTAGGAATAAGTTTAACTAAAGAGACAAAAGACCTATACAAAGAAAACTATAAAAAACTGTTAAAAGAAATCACAGAAGACCTAAATAGATGGAAAGGCATACCATGTTCATGGATTGGAAGACTAAATATAGTTAAGATGTCAATTCTACCTAAATTGATTTACAGATTCAATGCAATACCAATCAAAATCCCAACAATTTATTTTTCAGAAATAGAAAAACCAATAAGCAAATTTATCTGGAAGGGCAGGGTGCCCCGAATTGCTAAAAGTATCTTGAGGGAAAAAAACGAAGCTGGAGGTCTCAAGCTGCCGGACTTTAAGGCATATTATGAAGCCGCAGTGGTCAAAACAGCATGGTATTGGCATAAAGATAGATATATCGACCAATGGAATTGAATAGAGTGCTCAGATATAGACCCTCTCATCTATGGACATTTGATCTTTGGTAAGGCAATCAAGCCAACTCACCTGGGACAGAACAGTCTCTTCAATAAATGGTGCCTAGAGAACTGGATATCCATATGCAAAAGAATGAAAGAGGACCTGTATCTCACACCCTATACAAAAGTTAACTCAAAATGCATCAAAGATCTAAACATTAGGTCTAAGACCATAAAACAGTTAGGGGAAAATGTAGGGAGATATCTTATGAATCTTACAATTGGAGGCGGTTTTATGGACCTTAAACCTAAAGCAAGAGCACTGAAGAAAGAAAGAAAGAAATGGGAGCTCCTCAAAATTAAACACTTTTGTGCATCAAAGAACTTCATCAAGAAAGTAGAAAGACAGCCTACACAATGGGAGACAATATTTGGAAACGACATATCAGATAAAGGTCTAGTATCCAGAATTTATAAAGAGATTGTTCAACTCAACAACAAAAAGACAGCCAATACAATTACAAAATGGGAAAAAGACTTGAACAGACACCTCTCAGAAGAGGAAATACAAATGGCCAAAAGGTACATGAAGAGATGCTCAACGTCCCTGACCATTAGAGAAATGCAAATCAAAACCACAATGAGACTTCTGGGTCAAGATGGCGGCTTAACAACATGCGTGTTTTAGTTCGTCCTCCAGAACAACTACTAAATAACCAGAAACAGTACAGAACAGCTCCTGGGGCCACGTCAGTGACCAGACAGAAGCGTACCCCAGTCTGGACCAGCTGGACTGGCTGCGAGCACCCCCTTGAACTGTGAGTTCCCAAAGCTGTGGCAGCCAGTGCCCCTCCCCCACAGGCTGCTTTCCAGAGGGGAAAGGAAAGGACTTTACCAGCAGCAGAGACTGGGCACAATCAAACACCAATTGTGGAACTAATTAACTAATTCTGACTACTAAAAATAGGCCCCCAACTTAGGTGAACCTGATCAAAGCGGAGGTTGCTCATTTTTGCCCCGGCGCCAAGGGGGCAGGACTGACAGAAAAAGGGGGAAAAAAAAGAAGGAAACAGAGGTTTTTGTGGCTGTGTATCTATAAAGGCTTGACTGCCTCTGGATACAGCAGCAGGACTTTTCAGGCTGCAACTGCCCCAGACATAGGCAGAAGAGAGCTCTTTTGGTGGCTTGTCTGGAGCCTGTGCCTTCCCCAGGGGAGGGGTGAAGCCCAACTCAGGTGGAATCCCTCCATCAAGGAATTCAGAAACCAGGGCTTGGTAATTTGAAGCCATTAAAACCAGCCTACAACCTCTCCTCTGTCTCCACCACGCCCCCAGCAGGGTGAGTCTGCCAAAGTTAAAGGTACCGCATCATCTTATGCTGGTGGGACCTGCAGTCAGACAAGCACCACATACTGGGTAGGATAAGAAAAACAGAGTCCAGAGACTTCACAGGAAAGTCTTTCAACCTGCTGGGTCTCACCTCAGGGAAAACCGACGCAGGTGACTCTTTCCTCCTTATAGGAGGCCAGTTTGGTCTGGGAAAATCTGGCTGGGGTGTGTAATATCTAAGTAGACCCTTCTAAATGTGTGTGGGTGAAAGGCACCACACAAGCAGGGCAAGAAACAAGAAAATAAGAACTGGAAAATTCTCTTCTGTTAAACAAAACTTAAGCTAAATGTCCAGATAAAGCTGAACGGAATGTCAAAGAACAGATAGACAACAAATTCATCCAGCAAGAAAACCCTAGATAAAAGAAGTGAAAGCAACCTCCAGAATAAACTAATTAAGGTAATTAAATGCCTAGACGCCAGCAAAAAATAACAAATAACACTAGAAAAATTGAAGATATGGCCCAATCAAAGGAACAAACCAACAATTCAAATGACATACAGGAGCTGAAACAATTAATTCAGAATGTACGAACAGACATGGAAAACCTCATCAAAAACCAAATCAATGAATTGAGGGAGGATATAAAGAAGCCAAGGAAAGAACAAAAAGAAGAAACTGAAAGTCTGAAAAAACAAATCACAGAACTTATGGGAATGAAAGACACAGTAGAAGAGATGAAAAAAACAATGGAAACCTACAATGGTAGATTTCGAGAGACAGAACATAGGATTTCAAAACTGGAGGATGGAATATCTGAAATCCGACAAGAAACAGAAACTATAGGAAAAACAATGGAAAAATATGAGCAGGGACTCAGGGAATTGAAAGACAATATGAAGCACATGAATATATGTGTTGTGGGTGTCCCAGAAGGAGAAGAGAAGGGAAAAGGAGGAGAAAAACTAATGGAGGAAATTATCACTGAAAATTTCCCAACTATTATGAAAGACTTAAAATTACAGATCCAAGAAGTGCAGCGTACCCCAAAGAGAATAGATCCAAATAGACATACTCCAAGACATTTAATAATCAGAATGTCAGAGGTCAAAGAGAAAGAGAGGATATTGAAAGCAGCAAGAGAAAAGCAACCCATCACATACAAGGGAAGCCCAATAAGACAATGCGCAGATCTCTCAGCAGAAACCATGGAGGCGAGAAGACAGTGGGATAGTATATTTAAATTATTAAAAGAGAAAAACTGCCAACCAAGAATTCTATATCCAGCAAAACTGTCCTTCAAAAATGAGGGGAAAATTAAAACATTTTCAGACAAAAAATCACTGAGAGAATTTGTGACCCAGAGACCAGCTCTGCAAGAAATACTAAAGGGAACACTAGAGACAGATATGAAGGCAGAAGAGAGAGGTGTGGAGAAGAGTGTAGAAAGGAAGACTATGAGTAAAGGTAAAAAGAAGGAAAATTAGATATGACATATAAAATCCAGAAGGCAAAATACCAGAAGAAAGTACTACCCATGCAGTAATAACACTGAATGTTAATGGATTAAACTCTCCAGTCAAAAGACATAGTCTGGCAGAATGGATTAAAAAACAGGACCCATCTATATGCTATCTCTACTCAAAGGACATGAGGCCAAGGACACAAATGGACATTTTACACATCAATGTTTATAGCAGCATTATTAACAATTACCAAGAGATGGAAACAGCCAAAATGTCCATCAATGGACAGCTGACTAAACAATGTGTGACATTTACATAAGATGGAATATTATGCAGCTGTAAGACAGAATAAAGTTATGAAGTATGTAACAACATGAATGGACCTTAAGGACATTATGCTGAGTGTGATTAGCCAGGAAAAAAAGGACAAATACTGTATGGTCTCACTGATATGAACTGACATTAGTGAGTAAACTTGGAATATTTCTTTGGTAACAGAGACCATCAGGAGATAGAAATAGGGTGAGATATTGGGTAATTGGAGCTGAAGGGATATAGATTGTGCAACAGGACTGAATATAAAAACTCAGAAATGGACAGCACAATACTACCTAACTGTAATGTAATTATGTTAAAACACTGAATGAAACTGCATGTGAGAATGATAGAGGGAGGAGGGCTGGGGACATAAATGAAATCAGAAAGAAAGATGGTAAAGATTGAGATGTTATAATCTAGGAATGCCTAGCATGTATAATAATAGTGAAATATACAATGTACAAATTTTAAAAATGTTTTTGCATGAGGAAGAACAAAGGAATGCCATTATTGCAGGGTGCTGAAAATAGATGATAATTAATACTTTAAAATGTCACCTTATGTGTGAGACTAAAGCAAAAAATGTTTATTTGTTACAAAATTTATATTTTGACTAGAGCATTTCCTAATATAACTCATGCAGATAGTTTGATTGAATGTCATAAGTATTTGGAATCTCAGGTAGGACATGAGATTTTGTTGGTTTGTCCAGAGTGATGCCCCGATGAATCCCAGAGTGATTTGATCAGTGACTAGAAAAGTATTTGCAAGCCCCCTTCGGGGAATGGTGAGAGTGGGGAGAAATTCAACTTCCTCAAGTTGAATTCCTGATATTCTCACAAGCAGTGTAGACAACCAAAGCTATAGGCTGAGCCCCCAGTCTTGGAGGTTGTTCATATGAAACTTAACCCCACAAAGGATATGTCAAGTCTACTTAAAATTTAGGCCTAAGAATCACCCCCAAGAGAGCCTCTTTTGTTGCTCAGATGTAGCCTCTCTCTCCAGCCAACATGACGAGCAGTCTCACCACCCTCCCCTTCTCTGAGTGGGACATGACTCCCAGGGGTGTGGACCTTCCTGGCAATGTGGGATAGAGATCCTGGAATGAGCTGAGACTCAGCATCAAGGGACTGAGAAAAACCCTAGAATGAGCTGAGAATTAACATCAAGGGATTGAAAGAACCTTCTCGACCAAAGGGGGAAGAGTGAAATGAGACTAAGTGTCAATGGCTGAGAGATTCCAAACAGAGTTGAGAGGTTATCCTGGCAGTTATTCTTATGCATTAAGTAGATATCACCTTGTTGTTCAAGATGTAGCAGAGAGGCTGGAGAGAACTGCCTGAAAATGTGGAGCTGTGTTCCAGTAGCCATGTTTCTTGATGATGATTGAACAATGATACAGCTTTCACAATGAGACTCTGTGAATGTGAAAACCTTTGTGTCTGATGCTCCTTTTAGCTACTATATCAACAGAAGAGTAGAACATATGGAATAAAAATAAATAATAGGGGGAACAAATGTTAAAATAAATTTAGTTTGAAATGCTAGTGGTAAATGAAAGTGAGGGGTAAGGGGTATGGTATGTATAATCTTTTTTTTCTCTGTTATCGTTTTATTTCTTTTTCTGTTGTCTTTTTATTTCTTTTTCTAAATCAATGCAAATGTTCTAAGAAATGATGAATATGCAACTATGTGATGATATTAAGAATTACTGATTGTATATGTAGAATGGAATGATATCTTAATGTTTTGTTTGTTAATTTTTTTAATTAATAAAAAAAGTTAAAAAAAAAACAAACCACAATGAGATATCATCTCACACCCACCAGAATGGCCATTATCAACAAAACAAAAAATGACAAGTGCTGGAGAGGATCCGGAGAAAGAGACACACTTATCCACTGTTGGTGGGAATGTCAAATGGTACAACCACTGTGGAAGGCAGTTTGGCATTTCCTCAAAAAACTGAATATAGAATTGCCATACGACCCAGCAATACCATTGCTAGGTATCTACTCAAAGGACTTAAGGGCAAAGACACAAACGGACATTTGCACACCAATGTTTATAGCAGCATTATTTACAATTGCAAAGAGATGGAAACAGCCAAAATGTCCATCAACAGACGAGTGGCTAAACAAACTGTGGTATATACATATGATGGAATATTATGCAGCTTTAAGACAGAATAAACTTATGAAGCATGTAATAACATGGATGGACCTAGAGAACATTATGCTGAGTGAGACTAGCCAAAAACTAAAGGACAAATACTGTATGGTCCCACTGATGTGAACCGACATTAGAGAATAAACTTGGAATATGTCATTGGTAACAGAGACCATCAGGAGTTAGAAATAGGGTAAGATAATGGGTAATTGGAGCTGAAGGGATATAGACTGTGCAACAGGACTAGATACAAAAACTCAAAAATGGACAGCACAATAATACCTAATTGTAATGTAATTATGTTAAAACACTGAATGAAGCTGCATCTGAGCTATAGTTTTATTTATTTATTTATTTATTTTTAAATATATTTTTTGTATTTTTTATTTTTATTTTTTTCTCTATATTATCATTTTATTTCTTTTTCTGTTGTCTTGCTATTTCTTTTTCTAAATAGATGCAAATGTACTAAGAAATGATGATCATACCTCTATGTGATGATATTAAGAATTACTGATTGCATAGGTAGAATGGAATGATTTCTAAATGTTGTGTTAGTTAATTTTTTTTTAATTAATAAAAAAAAGGCACAAGAAAGAAGTAACTAAACCTAAGTCCGCTAAGCTTCATAACCAGCCAGGGCAAAGGAAGAATTTACTGAAGTTATGTGGCTCTGATTATCAGAAAGGAAAGAAACACCCTAATTCCTCAGGAGCAGACATTTTCCCTGGTTCAAAATTCTTAAAAAAAAAAATCATATGAAGAATGTATATTATTCATATCAGTAGTCATTATCCTTGTCAATAGTTTGTGTTCCATAAGTTTTTTTCATATGATGGTTTATCATGACTACTAAAAAATTATTTCCAATAGTAAGCAGACAATTGGCAAAGTAGCTTTTCCTTTGTGTCTAGACTTTAGTAAGGTCAGTAATGGTATCTGAGCACAGAAATATTTGTTCCTTGATTAAAAAAACAGTATTTTTTCTGACAACTTTATCTAGCCAAGATTTCTTAAACAGTAGAAAATCAGCAACAGATACAGTTTTTTAATGCAAACCATGAAAAGATTAGCTCATACCTAATATTAGCAATTTTTTAAGAGAAATAATCAAATTTTACCAAATGTGATAACCAGATGTATAAGTTATATTAACTACATTAAAATACACCTTACATTAAATGTTACTTAAATGTTTATTGCATCCAGTCACTCCTTTATTAGGAGGACCCACAAACTTGGTTGTGGGGGTGGTGTGGATAAGCTTTTTTTTAAGAAGGAATAGATCAGTAGGTATTCAATTCAAAAGTGTTTTTAAAGATAACTACCACTATCAGTATTAAACAGAAAAAAAGGTTACCATTTCTACAGCGCAATTATAGATGAGTTTCTCTGCAGTTACATTGTTGATTTCATCAATAAATCTCTGTTTGTCAGAGAAGAATCGGAAAAAAAAACCTTCGCGTGCAGCTTTTATGTGGACATAAGTGTGCAATTCACTTGGGTAAATACCTAGGCGTGGAATTGCCAAGTTCTATTAAGGTGTGTTTAACTTTATAACACGCTGTCAAACTCTTCCAACGCAAAAAAAAGCGTTTTGCATTTCCACCAGCAATGGATAATAGTCCATTTGGTCACCAGCACTTGACATTGTGTTTATTTTTAGTTATTTTCATTTTTATTTTTTTTTACATTCTTGTAATTGTGTAGTAGTATCTCATTGTAGTTGTAATTTGTATTATCCTAATGACTAATGATGCTTCGTGTCTTTAATATGCATATTTGCCATTCAAATATCTTGTGGTGAAGTGTCTGTTCAGTACTTTTGGTCATTTTTCAAGGGGCTATTTGTTTTCTTATCTTGCACTTTAATAGCTTTTTAAATATTATAAATCCAAGTCCTTATCAGATATGTAATTTGTAGATTTTTCCAATCTGTGGCTTGTCTTTCCATTCTCTTAATAGTGTCACAGAGCAAAAGCTTTTTATTTTTATAAAGTCCAAATTATGAATTTTTTATGGATCATCCTTTGGTGATATAGCTAAAAGCTTTTTGCCAGTTTCTCTGTTACATCTCCTCCCTCTCATTGAATCATTCTCTCAATCTTCATGAATGGCTTGGAAATGACCATTTTAACTTCTACATGCTGGAAAGGGGTGTTGACTTTAGGGATCAAGGTATGAAATGGGTTTATGTTCTTGGAGAGACTGATACCTCTGGGTTTCAGGGCTTATCTGGCATAGGAACACTCTGGAGACTTTCAGTTTCTGAAAAAATAAACTTACCAGGTAAAACATTTATAGAGACTTAGATAGTGTCCAGGGTATGCTTTAGGATTTTCAGGAATACTGTTGGTTGGAGCTTGGCATACTGTGGCAATTTGCAATATCTGATGGAAGATCGCATAAGAGTAACCTCCAGATTAATCTCTCCACTGTATTTGAAATCTCCTAGCCACTGAAACTTTGTTTTATTCTTTTCCTCCTTTTGGTCAAGAAGGCCTTCTCAATCTTGTGATGCCAAGGCCAGGCTCATCCCTGGGAGTTATGTCCCACAATGCCAAGGAGGCTTACACCCTTGGAAGTCATGTCCCACAGAGTGGGGAGGATAATGATTTTATTTGCATATTTGGCTTAGGGAGAGAGGTCACATCTGAGTGACAAAATAGATTCTCTGAGGATGACTTTTTTTCTTTTTAAAATATTTATATTGAAAAATCTTCACACACACATACAGTCCATACATCAGTGGCTCGTAATATCATCACATAGTTGTGTATTCATCACCATAATCATTTTTAGAACATTTGCATGCATCAGTCACTCTTGAATGGAAGACATTAAGAGGAGTAGGCTTACCAGGATGCCAAAAGGAGACCACCTCTAAGGACAGACAAACTAAGGAGTGGAAGATTCTGGGTAAAGAGTACTAACGCAGTTTCAAGATTGCTAGTCCATCTGTCAGATTTTTTAGCATAATCTAAAGCATTGAACCAAAAAGTAGTTCAAATTTTAGTTAAGCCATGCCCTTGTTGGTTGACCTTGGACCAAATTATTTAAACTTTCAGTCCTTCAGTTCCTTTATTTGTAAAGTGGACATGATCACAAACACCCTGCTATGTTCGGTGAAGAATCAATGAAACTCCCAGTAGAGTAGGCTCAATAAAAAGAAAATGTTGCTATTTGCTGCTTGTTAAATATTCAGGTCATCGATGTGGGAGTATTTTTCCTTTCCCTGCATAGTTCTGGGGGTGACGCTTAAGCATGGTTATAAGTAGGCTTACATTCACCTTGCAGAGATAAGTTTCACAAGGGCAAGCCACAAGACCGAGGGCTTGGCTTGTTACATTGGGAGTCCGGAAATCTTGAGAGAATATCAGGAATTCCTCAGGTGGAGAAGATAATAGTTACATGTTTTTCCCAGCCCCTCAAGGGGACTTTGAAACTATTCTTTTGTTTTCTCCCCAAAATATTCTGGAATGTGTCAGGGGATTACTTAACCTGTACAAAATAACAAGATCTCATTCCTTACTCTAGGTTCCATGTAATTAAGTTGCTTAGAGAAACTGAACTTATGAGTTAAATAAGGTAGTATACTACAGAATAATTAGATTTCAAGACAAGATAAACATCTCTTCCTTTGGTCTCACACAGAAGCTGAAGTTTTGAAACACACCAATATCATCATTTACCCTGTATTCTGATTTACCTTAGTCCTAACCAGATCCATTTCTGAAGTCTGATCTCTTTTTCATCTTCTTTAACAGCTGCTGACTTTCAGAACTGCAAAACTCTAACTCTGAGCTCAGGAGTCACACAGATACTTAAATTTCCAGGAAACTACCCGACTATAAACAAAGAGCACAGCATCTCAGATTTTAGAAATAACACTTAAAACTCAGTAATAGGTGTGACTGCTGTAAGAACTTGCAATCTAGGAACCTTTACAATGAGTCTGGCACCATTTTTTAAAAGATTATCCTTTCTTCAGTAAACTACCTTTGCAATTTTGTCAAAAATCAGTTGATTGGAGTGGGCCACGGTGGCTCAGCAGACAGAGTTCTCGCCTGCCATGCCAAAGACTCGGGTTCGATTCCTGGTACTTGCCCATACAAAAAGAAAAAAGAAAAAAAAAATCAGTTGAATGTACCTGTGCAGAGCTATTTCTGGACTATCTATTCTGTTGCATGTCTGTCCATTCTGTTCCATTCATCTATGTGGTATGTTGTCAATACTACCCTGTCTTGATTACTATAGCTTTATATTAGGTCTTTAAACCAGTTAGTGTGAGTCTTCCAACTTTGCTTTTTTTCCAATTGTTCTGGATATTCCAGTTCATTTGACTTGCTTCATAAATTTTAGAATCAGCTTGTTGATATCTACAAAAAGTTTTACTAGGATTTGAATTGGGATTAATTATACTTAATCTGTAGACCAGATTGGGGGGAATTGACATTTTAACCATATCAAATCTTACAATCCATGAACATAGAAGGTCTCACCCTTTAGGTAGGTTCACTTTCTTTCTTCAGATTTTTTAGTTTTCAGCATACAAATCCTGTACATATTTTGATAGATTTATAAATAAATATTTTATTTTTGTGCTACTATAAATAATACATTTTTTTCTTTTTCATGGGCAGGCACTGGGAATCAAACCCAGGTCTCCAGCATGGCAGGAAAGAATTCTGCCACTGAGTCACCATTGCATGGCCCAGGATTTTAAATTTCAAATTCCAAGAATTCATTGTGGCCACACAGAAATATGAATGACTTATAAGCTGCAACTATGCTAAATTTACCTATTAATTCTAGCAGGGTTTTGTTTTTGTTTTTGTTTTTTTTGTAGATTCTCTGGGATTTTTCTACATAGGTAATCATAAAAAGAACAATTTCATTTCTTCTTTTCCAATCTTCATATTTTTTCTTTCTTTTCCTTGCCTTATTGCACCGGCTAGGACATCCAGTGTGATATCAGATTGGACATCTGAATTTTAATAGTCACTCTAAACACAAAAGAACAGATCCTAAAATTGTATTTGAATCTGGAAATTCACTTCAGGGAGCTAAGAAAGGCCTCTTGGGCTTAGTACCATTCATTTATCAATGAAATATTTATTGGCACATACCTGTTGCTAAGTGTTAGGACAACAACAAATACAAAGCAAGCATGAATCCTAGCATCAAGTGCATTATAGTTGAGGGAAAGTGATAAGACTGAATAAAAGTTACGATATACGAAGGAGAAAGTGACAAGGCTGGTCAAAGATAGAGCTCAAAGGAGGGAGAGTGTAGAGGTAGGAGGGTATTAGTCACAAGTGTCTGAGCTGGCAGTCGCTATGAAGTTGGGATGGAGATAGGCGATGGTGCAGAAATGGGCTGCGTAGGATTTGCCAACTGAGTGGATGTAGAAACCAAAATCACAGGAGGAAACAATGATAGCTCTGGGGGTTGAGCATAAGGAATGTGGGGGTGGGGGAAGGGAAGTTCCCCTTACAGAAGCCAAGAGCTTAGGGTACAAGCTCAGTTTGAAAGACAAAGAGGAAGAGTCAACAATCAACATTCAGATTTTGAGGTTTGTGTTGAAGACTTCTATGGCTTCTAGGCAAATGCTGCACTGACTGGAACCTGAAGAGCAGGGTCAAGGCTGGATGCAAAGGTAGACCTCGGTCATGTTTCCCCTTTAGCTTCAGTCCTAGGCTCTGAAGCTGTAAATACTAGAGGGTCGGAACTTAGCCCTCCCTGGGGACAGTGACCAGAGTGAACTAGAGGGGCAGGGGGAGAAGGCAATGGCTATGGAGAGGGAGAAAAGACATCCTGCTAAGCAAGTTCACAAACCCCAGTCTCCTGTACAGTCAGAAGAAGGAGCCCTAACACTTGCAGAGGCTGAAAGAAGAGTTAAAGGCCGCAAAAATTTTCTGCATTCCTCCACCAGCGAGGGAGGAATCGAACCTCGTTGTCCAGAGGAGGAGACCTGTACGAGATGAAATGAGATGCCCACAGCTGCCAGGTGCCGAGCTCACATTCAAACCTGTGTCTGCCGGTCATAGCTTGTACTTAAAGAGCATTTACCACGTACCTGGCACTATCTTAAATGCTTTGATCCTCACATAGAATCCTCATAAGAAAGGTGGTTACTATTATTGTCCCCTTGTAACACACAGGGCACAGAGAGATTCTTTAACTTTCCCGAGGTTTCACAGATGGTTAAGTGGCAGAGGTAGGGTGCTCTTCACCTCGGCGCTGTGCGCTCCCCAATATTTTCCAGCAAACCACAGAGCTTCCCAAGCCAATACGTGCTTAACAAGGGATGGTCTTAGAGCACCTGCTCTGAGTATCACGGTCACCTATGATCCACCCGGCACTGCGCTGGGTGCTGGGAATAGGCAGACTTATCGGCCATAACCTCTGTCTTCATGGATCTCAGTCCAGAACAGGAGACGAACTTGTATACAGTAAATACAATATGCGATGTGATACACGGCTCTCTGATGACAGCTATAAAGTCTGTGGGCACACAGAGAAAACAGGCATTAATTTTCGGTTCCCCTGTCAAGAAAAGTGAAAGGAAAACAAATGTGTTTGGGCTGAAAATGTTTACTTTTGATTAAATGCGTGTTGAAATATCACCCAGCCCCCTCAGTCTCTAGCACGTTGCTGATTTTCTTTCTAAAGGGATTCACCCACAATGAACAGCATTGGAAAGATACGAAGCATGGAACTCCTACCTCAGATACACTTTTTGTTTTATTTTGCCTATGAAAACTGCATCACTCATTACAGTGGAAACTAATCATGAGTCTCATCACAAAGTGGATGCCAGAGAAACCTTTACCTTGGTCTAGTCTTACAGAATTTCAGAAACTCCATCATCACCACCAAATGAAAAAAACTTTGAAACCTTTAGATTCTCCATTCGTACCTTGGAAAATGTCAAGTATGTGCATGACATTTACTTGGAAAAGTGTGATCATTCTGTGGTGAAGGTAGGTGTTATCCTTGATAAAACTTGGAAGGGGACCAAGTGTGTGTTCTCCCACCCTTTCTTTCAGATGTTTAGCATGTTATCTTTTAATTGCACTTTAGAATCCCCCCAAATTTATTGAAGAAAAAAGTCTGAAACTCCTTCACACTAAAGTGTAAGTGACTACCACTGGTTTTAAAGTGAGGCCTTTAAACCTGGGGTAGCAGAGGGTGGCCCAGGAAGTAATGGTTAAAGCCATGAGCCAGCATGGCAAATCTCTGACACAGTCATCTTGCTTGAAGGTTTAAGAAGGAAACCTTATTTTATATTAAAATAAATGCAAGTATAATGTAGCGTTGAATATGAAATGGTTAAGTGAATGAATCACATTCAAGCAAATTGTTATAGAAGTACTGTACGTGCGGCAGGCCACTTCTTCCTAAGGCCCCAGTGTCCCGGAATTGGCTCAGCCTCTGCTCTGTCCTGCGAGGGTGAGAATGAGAGCTCTCCGCCTTCAGCAGGCAGGTGAACCCCACCTTTGAGGAGCTCAGGAATGGAAGACTTCGTAGTCAAGGAATTTCCATCCAAGTAGAGATCACAGAAGTGGGCCTGACTTTGGGAGTAAATCTACCATAGCCCTTAAAGAAATATTTTTTAATTTACTAAACTTAAGCAAAAAAGAAAGGGTACTGTCAACAACATTGTACCCATTTTAAATAGTAGCAGTGGGGTATTATATATTTAATTTTGCTTTTGAAAACTTTTTTAGGATTGCCTTCCCTCATTGTTAGAAAAAGAGGCTCATAAATTTGCAATGCCCTGTGGCAGATAAAAGTACAGCCACAGGCATCTTTTTCTCTCAGTATTTTTTTATTCGTTGATGCATCTGTTAATTAATAACAATGAATATTCTTTTTCCGTCCTGTAAACAAAGAATAACACTAAGATTTTCCAGTCAGCAGAACATTCTATCTTACCTCTTCCTGCTTTTGGTGGAGATTTTGAATTCACACATGGACCTTTCCTTAAAACATTTGAAATATATATGAGTGAAATACAGCACAGTCTACACAGATTTAATTTAGAGGAACAGACTGGCTTCAGGTGATTTTGCTGCTGAGAACATCCTGTGAGGTGGGTTGCAATATTTTGCTAGTTTACAGATGATAAAATGGAGGCAGAGAGTTAGAAAGCAGCAGAGTTCGGATTCAAACCATGTAGTCTGAACCCAGAACACTCCATCTACAGTCTTAACCACTGTGGGAGTTGGGCTTGGATTCGCCAGCGTTCTATCAGAGAAAGAGATTTATTATATGGATTTGGCCAAATACAATTGGGGCAGCTGATGGAAATGTCTACATAGGCTGTTATCTTGCCATCTGGCCCTGGAGCTGAGGTCCCCAGGACAGAAAGTCAGGAAGGGAAGACGGATGTGAAGTGGGGAGGGCAGGGACAAGCCGGAGCACAGCACACTGGCCCCCGTGTCTTATTCTCACCACTTCCAAACTTCCAGCTTTGATGATGCGAGAGTCCTACAGGAAAAGCTAAACACGCACCTGGCCCAAGCGTCAGAAAGGCTGCAGGAAATCCCAGGAGGGCCTGGAGGCGCTGTGGCCTGGCTGCTTCTCCACACCCGCAGAGTGAGAGCCAGCGGATGGGTGGCCGTCCACAGGTGCTGCTTCAGCACCAGGGCCCCTGCAGAGAACTTCGTTTTGGAGCATAAAGAATATATTCCTCAGGCGGGCCACGGTGGCTCAGCAGGCAGAGTTCTTGCCTGCCATGCTGGAGACCCGGGTTCAATTCCCCGTGCCTGCCCATGCAAAAAAAAGAATATGTGCCTCCATTTGAGGGTGTAAGGATAGTTAAGTGGTAGAATTCTCTCCTGCCACGCAGGAGACCCAGGTTCAATTCCTGGCCCATGCACTCACCCTCACCTCCCGCCACACACACACACAAATTCAACAAATTGATGCTGCAATAATGGGCTAGTCACATAGAAAAAGAATGAAATGTGACCTCCACCACACAGCATACAAATATATATATGTATATTTGTGTGTGTGTATATATATATATATATATATATATATATATATATATATATGCCTCCATAATTCTCAGCATATTTACTTAATTGCTCACTATCCCTGTATATATCTTTGTATGCACCCAATTCCCTGCCCCTGCCAGCTACCTTCTTGACCCCAGCTGCTTCCTTGTTCCTGGCCCTGCTGGCCCAGCTTAGCTCTGGCATTGCAACCCTGCCCCTTACCCTCTGCTTCTCAGTTCCTAGAGGCATTTTTTTTAAAGACGTTTATCCATCATCATCATCAGAGATTCCTAATTCCTTTTTCTGTCATGAAACCTTTGCCAGACTGGTGAAAGCTACAGACTCCTTTTCAGAAAACAAACAAACAAACAAAATGTTTTTAAATGCATAATATAAAATACCCTGGATTACAATTATATTGAAATAAAGCTCCCCAAGATTTAAAAAGTAAGTGTGTGATATAGTAATACATGTACTTATATAAGTATATATCAATGCATTCAATAGTAAGCTCTAGGGGCAGGTCTTTGCCATAGTTTCTAAATGGTGATGAGTATAGATGATTTTTTGGGATCTCTGAAGCAATGTGTTGTTATAGAAAAAAAATACCTGTGATTTCTATTGGCAACGATAGAGGTAATGTGAGTTTTATGGTTTCTTGCCTTCCGAGGTTTCTTCCCAACATTCGTAATGACAAAAGATATTAACTTTCAGTTAGAAGTTGGCGAAAAATAAAGCTGAATTTTTCTCTAGGTTCATGACCCCCAAATTATATCCCCCAAGACAGAGATTCTAGATTCTTCTAATTTACGACTCTGAGTAATTGATTTCTAACTCTCTGGATGCCTTAGATGCTTGAGACAAAAAAAAGCAATGAGTAACTTTTCTTTACGTGATAAGAGGAACCAGGTTCACATTTCTCATTCGCCACTTGCACCCCTGCACAACCCCCAAGTTTGTGTAGCCAAATCCATATAACTTTCTGTCCCATCTCCATTTACCCCCTCTGGTGATCAGGCAAACACTGCTCTAAATTCCTCCGATCCCCATATTTCTCCAAACCGCCTTTGCCAAAAAAAAGTCCCACCTTTTCCTTTGCATCTCTTATCTATCTTTATCCCTTGGTTCCCAGTTTTCTAATAATGCTTGCAAAATGACTCACAATTCATATATAATGTATGTGGGATGTTTGCAATGTCAGGGCATGAATCCACCTAAGCTGGGATTCAAGTAAGAGGATCATAAGGTCAGTGAAGTAGGTCCTGCAAAGCCAGAGGCGGCCTCCTGTGATGAACTTACCAGATGCAGTGTATCGGATTCCACTCCTCCTAAGAAATAAGAAGGGCAAAAAGGAGCTAGCATTTACTGAACAGTGCAATATGCTAGGGCTGGTGCTAGGATGGCTGCATTTATATTTTCTTATTTAATCTTCAAAAATAATAAATAGGGGGCTATTGTGTTCTCCTTTTAGGAATGAGGAAAGACATTTAGAAGGACTGAGTAACCTGCCCAAGGTCACACAGCATGTTGGAAGTATTTCAGCATCTCCTCCTGTCCCTGATCCACTCCAGCCTGATTTCCCACCCACTGAAATAGCCATCGCAGCAGTCATCCCCCATTCCCCATGTGGCCGAACATGAAGGGTAGTTCTCCATTCTCACTACACTTGACCTCTCAGCAGCCTCCAATATGGCTGACCACTGGCTCCCTGTTGAAACAGTCTCCACCTTTGGCTTCTCCCATACTGCACTTTCCTGTCCCCTCCTACAACTCTGACACTCTGTCTCAGTCTTCTCCACCAATGTCTCTTCTTTTTGGACCTCCTCAGGGCCTCTTCTGTCACTGGGCACTCTTTTCTTTGGCCTCTGACCCCAGTCCATGACCCCCCTGCCCTCAATACCTGGAAATCTTCTTTCCCTACTTGGAGCATCAGGGCAACTAGCATGGATGGCTCCTGGGTGTTTCAAACCCCGTGTGCTCCCAGGTGACTCAAAACCCATCTGTTTCTCCGAGGAACCCTACTTGAGTGAAAAGTCCCCCTCCTCACTGAGCTGCCCAAACCAGAAACCTGAGGGTGGTCCATTACTCCTCCTCTTTCACCCCATAACCAAGCCTCAAAGATTCTACCTCCTAAGAATATCTAGAATCTATTCCATTCTCTCTATCTCCCAGAATCAGATTTCAAGGTACCATCATTGCTCACCAGTATTACTAAGCACTTTCCTAGTTCCTAATCTTGACTTCTTCCAATCCAATTCCCCATTTGCCCGGCTTAAATTTTTCAGTATATTTCCATCATTCCTCCATGTTAAGAGCAAAATCTGCAACGTCATCTCTAAGGCCCTATTTAATCTGCCTCCTTCCTAACTCACCAGACTCATCTGTAGTCATCGCACCCATTCCTCTCTATTCTTCCTTCTTCCAGTTCAGTCATCTGTCTTCTTCCAGCCTCCAAGCCTGTGCACCGGCTGTTTGCTTTGCCCAAAATGCTTGTCCCCGCTCTCTCCACTCAATTACTCCTACTCCTCCTTTGGGTCTCAGCTTAATTGTTACTCCTCAGAGAAGCTTTTCCTAACCACTCAGACTAGGTCAGCTTCTCCAAGACCTTGACATCCTGGACTTTTTTATTGTTTTTATAGCCAATGTAAGTAATCACATCATTAGCTCACTACTTAATGTCTGTCTCCACCGATGTGATGGAAGCTCCACAAAACCACCAACTGTCTGCCACTCAGCTCAGTCCCCCAAAGTCTAACACAAGACCTGACACATAGCTGAAATGTAGTACATCTCTGATTAAATTAATTGCTTAAATTTAGAGCAGTCTCTTTTTTGCCTAACTTCTCTGAACTTTTCTAGAATGATATGGATCAACTGGTGATTTTGTATGTCCAAATAAAATGAATAAGAACCTAGTCTCAATTTGCAACTGACAATGACAAACATTTCAATCAAAGAGTCTGAAGGTCTGTCCCAGTATGCTTTGTTGCTACTTAAATAAAGGTAAGAATGAAACAGTTTCTTTGTGTTCTCCGTGAACATTTGTCATCAAAGGCATTCTCTAAATCATTTATATGCCTAGTGGTTTCCAAATGAGTCATTATTCACTTACCAACAGTGATGAATAGTGCTTTCATGAGAAAATGTTAGCATTTGCAGTCACCTTCATGGTTGTCAAAAGGCACCTTCTCAAGCAACCATCAAAACCAGCTGGCTGGCATGTGACTATGCCTTCTACTCTCAATTGATCCAGGAAGGTTAAATATACATTTCTTTAAAAAAAAAAATCCCAAACCCCAGGTCACACTAGTAACTTCCAGGTAAGGCATGAGAGTGGAACTGATGTGGAGGATCAGAAAGGAACTTCATAGAGTGAAAGGCAGATGATATAATTATCAGAGATCATGAGAAGCCAGGTCAAACCAAATCTGTTTCTGCAACCTGACACTGCCACCAGAGAGCCCTTTACTTAGGTTCTCTGAAATAATTTTCAGTCTATAACTGTTGTGTCAACTTTTACATTAGGGATTTTTTTCCATGCAATGTGTTTCTTTCTTGGTAAAAAGCAGGGTTTTTTTTTGTTTTTTTTTTTTTTTTTAGCTAGCTAGTCCACCTTTTCCAGCAGTTTAAAACTGTGAATAATGTCCAGGATGCAGGCATTCAGAAGCAAGCAGTTTAAAACAACACATTTGAGCTGCCAATCTTCTGCTTTTAGTATCTTTGGTTTGTAAAGGAACCAAAAGCCTGAGATCAGCATATGCTACTGTGCTCAAATAATGCTTGATTTTAATTCTTGCCACTCCATTATGCCTCAGAATAAAAACGACACTGCCATGGAATTAACGATGGTCCTAAAATAAGTTCAAGCCTGTAGCCACTGAGAACAAGTCCTCTCTTCACAAAGAAAGAAGAAATACAAACTTTGAATTCTCAAAGAGCTATGTTCCTTCTCCAGATAACTGTTTACTGAAGCTTTAACTTAAGATATAGGATTCCCAACATTTAACTGACAATGCTAAGTGTCCGTGCCCCCATACTGATGTCATTCCTTTCTAATATTAGCAGCGGAGCAGTTCAGGTTCACCCGGGAAAAAGAAGCATTTATTTTCAGTTGCACAGGAGCAGATACTAAAAATGAACATAGTGAGATTTCCTTCTGGTATATATGACACACATAAAATATGCAAACCTGTGCAGCAAAACTATTTTGAATCACATGGGAAAGGGATTCAATTTAATCGAAAATGTGATATGTTTACAAAATTTTTAAGTACATTCACTTGTTGAGATGCTGAGGAATTAAGAAATAAAATGAAATAGTAGAAAGTTGTTGTTTCTTTTTTCATAATGTCACACAAGATCATGAAGGATTTGAGAAAATTCCATATGGCTGGGGTAAAGAAGGTTTCAAGGCATCCGTTCTTGCCCAGAATGATGTGTAAACTTGGTCATTATTTGGTGTTGTAATCATACAAACATGCCCCTGGACGATACATTTTGGATTCAGTAGCTCAAATGCATCAAGTATTTAAGTTCTGTTATCTAGCAGCAGCTTAATTGGATCAGAGTGAATGGACAGCTACCACATTTCTACTTAGTATTATACAGACATGGACATGGAAAAAAGGATGCACATATGCCATTTGGAATAAAATTGTGTTGGAATTCCAACACTCACCAATTTCCTTGAAGTAGAGATAGTTCCTCCTTCCTTCTCTGTCTGCAAAGGGAATGGCCACTGTCATGTGTTTAGAGTATCTTAGGTGGTAGAAATCTCAGAGAGACTTACACCTGGACAAAATAAGGGCAAAGTACTTACATTCTCAGCTATCCCTCATGCACAGAAAATGCTTTTCACTTTGAAACCAACCACCTGAATTTGTCAACTATCCCCTCTAAAAGGTGAATATATTTAGAGAAAGAGGCAAAGGAAACAAAAGCATCAAGACTCAAGGTGAGGGCATCTCATCACGACATCCCTATTTGTCTGTAACTGGACTTTTCTTACATTTTACAATTTCTAAGGCGTTGGTTCTAGAAAAAGCTGATCTAGGTGTTTAAACAACAGTGGTAAGGAAATGGGCCATGTTTAGTACTTGCTACTATGCAGTTTTTCTTTGCTAACAATTCTCAAGTTTCTCAAGTTTGGTCTTACAAATCCGTAGCAGAGTGATCATTATCTTCTTAATTGAGCAGGCATAAGGAAGACAGGGCAGGTCTCCCCACGTTGGCTGCTAACAGGTTGCTCAGTCAGTACCCATCGTACACCCTTACTTATGTGAGTTTGCCAGGAAAACCTCTGGACTATGAAGTCTTAGCCTTAGAAATGTCTTTTTATGCATAGTTTTCTTCACCAAGTCCCTCTCCCTATTGTTCTCAAAATCACTGGAAGATGCTAAGATTACATGAAAGCCTTTACCTAGATCCTTTTCATCCAATAGTTATGCATATACGTCATTCACACAATAATTATACGTGCCTGAGATAGCTTCCCACCCCAGTGTGTTCCCAGAGACCTCCCTGGCAGCATGTATCTCACCGTCTTTTTACACATTTGCTTTTCTTGTGTCTTTCACTGGACTGTAAGTGCCTTGAGGATAGAGAGCTGCACCTTGTTTCTCTCCATATCCCCGTGTCCTTATATGTTGCCTGGAACGTGGTGATCTTTCAATGACTATTTACTGCTTTATGAATGTTGAAAATCTCTACCTGAAAGGTTAAGTTGTTCACTTTTAAAATTTTTTGCTCTTTTTGTTTTGGTTTCGCCATTTTTTAAAAATTCTTCCCACTATGTAGCTTTTGTCTCCATAGACTCTTATTTTTTTTAAATCAATAGACTTTTAGACTACAAAGATAGCTCTGGCTGTACATCCTATAGTTTTCTATGATACTACTGAAAGGACAATATTGATGCAAATTATTTTCACAGGATGCACCTAGCTGTTTTTCTCTTGTTTGGTAATGCAAAATATCTTTCGCATACACCTTTATGCAATAGTTTCCTCCCAGTTGGACACTTTTAGTTAATGTGGGAAAACTTAGCACCATTGCTGTGAGAGGCAGAGCAGAGTCAGAAAGCAGCAAAAATAATTATGCCTAACATTTGTATACTGCACAACACTCCAGCATACATTATCATGGTCTGGTTCCAAAACCGTGATGCTAGATGAATGACACATATACCACTATCCCATGTTACCAGTGACAAAAAAGAAATTGCCAGAAAAAGGAAGTGATTTCCCCAAGAAAACCCAGGTAATTGTGAGAATGGGGCAAAGACCTGTGTTCCAATTCCTTGCAGTGTCACACTCTTTTTATCATGTTATAAAATGAAGTGTGTTGCTTAGGCAACATTGTATAGACAATAATAATAAGCACAGAAAATAAATATGATATAAAAATGAGAGTGCTAATTAACAACGCTGTCGAGGGAAGAATTGAGGAAGCACCTGGGGAAGCTAAGCGGAGCTTCATTTGGAGAGTTTGTGTTGCTTTGTTTGGGGTGGAAGCAGGGAGGGAAACTGTAGTCTTATAAGATTGTCTGATCAGAGAGAAAGGGATGCACTTTCCCACCATATCACAATTATTTAAACGTCAATTATGACTTTGGAGTCCTACACTAATTCTTCAATACATCCTCTCTCTGAGGATTCCATTTCTTCTTTGACAGCCATTAGTTAGATGACAGGAAATAAGTTGAATTTGAATCCCCACAGGTAAATATCTTAAAGATAAATGAGCACTTGAGTTCCTTAGCACTCTCCCTATTTAGGAAGTGAAATATATTTCTTTACCTTCATACATATTTTGGGATAGAAGAGGAAAAGAAGAATCATTTTTAAAACACTACTTAATATTCTTGTAATAATTTTCTTATAGCTTTTTATAAAAAATATATAATCAAGATACCCTAAAGAGTAATTTTATGTTTATTCCTTTAATAATCCTTATCCATTAGAAATAATATTCTGTTTTAGAATTTAGTCAATCAGCCAACAAATATTTACCAAAGGTCTACCGTGCATCAGGCTTTGTTGATGAATAGTGAATGGTTAATAATGAGTGGTTGGTGAATAAGATAAAATTCTTGGCCTCAAGGCACTTACAATCCTGATTGAGAGAGAGTGACAATAAATATATGAGTAAATAATGAAGATAATTCAAGACTGAAAAAACTGCATTTCATGGGGAATATTTTGTTCTTGTGCTGAGCCTGAGCAAAGGTAGAGCTTCTTAATGCCCAAGTGGTGATGAAAGAGAGGTGGCTCCCAAGACACCTTCTCTGTGGTTTTATCCCTATCATGGCTCTTCTCAAGAATAATGTTACAGAAAATGAGCTATGACATTCATTGTTAAATGTGCACAGTTTCACCTAAGGAAATGATTACCATGTGTGGCTTTATTTTTCTTCTAGGAATCTTGGAAAATCAGGACTAAGAGTTTCTTGCTTGGGTCTTGGTAAGTACCTTGGGGTGTCATGTGGGGTTGGACAAGGAGGTGGGAGGTTGGTGGACACCAGAGTTCCAGTGAAGGATGGCATCTGGTCTCAGGTGAAAGGAGACCCTCTGACCAGCATTTTCCCACTTCTTCCAAGCCTTACCCTGCCCAGAACAGTCCTCTCCCTTTCCAGGCCCATGAGGCTGTGGGGCTCACTGGGTCTTATAAATGGAAAGAAATCTCATATCAAAGCTCACTTTGGAAGACTGGGTCCATGTGCGTCTCCCCGTCTAGCAAACATGAAGGACCTCATGACATGCATTGATATGCTCCCCTCTCCCCTCTCTTCACCTGAGTTTTTTCTATCCTTATTTTTCCTCTGTCTAATTTCCTCATTTATTTTTCTATATTGTTATATCTTTTATAGACTTTTAAAGTCTATCTTAAGTACTTTGGGGACAAGGTGATGATTAGTAAATAAATATTGGTATTCCTTCCTGAAAATGTACATTTTTAGAGAAAAGAAACAGAGATGGCAGTTCTGACAGCATAGGGATGAGTCTGAAGTGGTGAAACCTGGGTATAAGATTTGGGGAGCTATCAAGGCCTCAAGATATGCCTCAGACACTGGAAAGGACAGCAGCCTCAGTGTTAGGGTCATTTAAAACCATGAGGACTGTCACAGTAATCCAAGAGAATTTAATTCAGAATAGTAGCTGAGAAAGTGGGGCTAAGTGCTCAGATTATGGCTACGTTCCCAAAGTAGAATCTGGAAGACATTCAGATGGATTCAATATGTGATATGAGAGAAAAGGGACAGCCAAGGATTACTCCAAATTTTTTACCTGAGCAACAGAAAGCAGGAAGTTGCCAGTAAATGAGACATGGAAGAATGAAGGAGGTGATATTTGTGAGGTGGGATTTTAGGAGTTTGATCTTTGACATATGATGTTTGAAATACATATTAGACATTTAAGAATAAATGTCAAATAGGCAGATGGATATGTGAACCTAGAATTTAGAAGAGAGGTATGGCTAGATATATAAATTTGGGAGACATCAACATGTGGATGTTGTTTAAGCCATAAGACTAGATGAGAACACTAATATAGTGCAGAAAAAAGAGGCACATTTTCCAAGCTCTGGGAATTCCAACATTAAGAAATTGGGGAAATGAGGAAGAGCCAACAAAAAAGACTAAAACATAAATACCCAGTGAGATAGGAGGAGAATGAGGAAAGCATGGAATCCTACAATCTAAGTGAAGAAAACATCTCAAGGAGAATAGAGTGACCAATTCGGTCAAATGCTACCCTTAGGTCAAGTAGAATGAGGGCAAGAATTGGCCAATGGTTTTAGCAACATGGAGGTCACTGATGACTTTGAAAAGAACAATGTGGTAGAGAGGTGGAGGCTAAAGCATGATTAGAGCAGGCTAAGAGGAGAATGTAAAGAGAAAAACTGGAGGTTACTCTTAAAGAATGTGGCTACAAAGACAATGATGTGGCAGCTAGAGGGCAAGAGCTTTCAGGAAGGGTTCTTTGATATATGGAAGAAGTGACAGTATCTTTACACACTGATGGGGAAATTTTTTTTGAGAAGGGAAAAAATGATAATGGCGAAAGAAAGAAAGAAAAGAATTGCTGGAATGCTCTTTTGAGGAGAAAGGACAGAATCTAGCACACCAGAAGAGGGGTATTATGAAAAAAGGCAGAATATATGAGCTCTGAGGCTGGTAAATGGGTTGATATGGTGGTGATGGTACCTTGTAGAAGTCCTCTTTTGATTGCTTCTGTGTTCTCAATGGAAATAAGCAGCAAAGTTATCAGCTGTTAGTGAAGATGGGAAGGAGATGTTGGAAGTTTGGGGAGAAAAAGAATGTCTAGGAGACCAGAAGAGTGAATGGACCAGGGGTGCTTCATGGTGGCCAGACAGCATTAAAGACCTGCTTGAGATTAGTGCTGATAAATTTGCAGTGAAGCCATCACCATGGCTGTGTAGGTATTTTCCAGCCATCTGTTTTCAGTTGTGCAAGCTCAGGTGAGGTTTTCAAAGTGTATAAGATGAGAAAGAGAGTTACAAAACCTGAGGGTTTGTGAAAAGATGTGGCTGTAATGAGTATAGAGGAAAATGAGGATGGGGCCAGGAAAATGAGCCAGCATCCAAACTGAGAAAGCTGAGGGAAAGTAAAAGGGAGTAGGATCAATGAATGGTGCAGCCCAGAAGGATCTAAGCACAGTTGGAGTAAGAGTATTAGAAACATTAAGCTGGAAGGAAGATGTTTGAAATTGAAGTCTTGGAAGGGTTTGGGTTTTGGTAGTGAGCAAAACCTGGAATGCGTCCATTGTGGGAGTGACTGAGGTTGGGTTGAGGGCAAGGAGAGAAACTGTGAGATGAAAATGCATGGAGGATCATTTCGGGGGCCATGGAAATCACTAGAAAGAATGGCAAGACCAGCATTGGAGTGATTGTTAGTGAAGCTAGAAGCTAAAATTGTCAAAGAACAAGAAGAAGTGATTTGGGGTGGATTAGTGACTGCAACATAAAGAGCTTGATGTGAGATTCAAAGCTAATAGAGGGGGCTTGGAAGGCAAGAGTGCTCTTGACTTTTGTTAAATGGAAGTGGGGAGACCAGGGAAGGGAGGGTCGTGAATGAATAAAGCAAAGTGGCAACTAATTCTTCCCCCTCTCTCTGTATTTCAAAGACATGGAAGGTTTTTGATGCCTAAGTTTTTCTGGGTCTCCATGATGGTCTAACTTGGGAGGTAAGGGTGGTCTTTGTTCTCCATAAGTCTTAAGGTCATTTGATTTGTTTAATGTGTGACTCTGGACATGTTACCATTTACTTGTATTTGAAAGACCCTGGAGATTCACTCTCAGTGATAGTCTTTACTGAGTTTTTTTTGAAAATGTGCTTTGTGGTAAATAATTATTCACTATTCATTTTTGAAAGAAACTATCTACAAACATGTATCAAGAAATATAGTGAATTTAAGAAACTATAAATTAAAAAATAGGGTGAAAATCATTGATCAATTATCTCAAAGAGTCAATATCTATGGTGGAAAATAATTTAGTAAATACAAATATTAAAAACTCAAACAAAAAACCCTTGACTACTATAAATTCTGTTGTCCATGAAATGCCACAGCCAATTGAGTTTCCCGAGGACCCTGAAGTCTTTAGAAATCCAGTGTGAATGCAGGCATTTTAGTCAATTTTGAAACAGGCTTGATTCAGAAGCAACAAGCCTTGATTTGAATTTCAAGTTTTTCTGAGAGCCTGAACACATGTGATAAGACTCCGAGTGAAAAATTGGAGGAAACAATGAAGTTCATGGGGCTGACTGACTTCATTCAAAACAGGTTAACAAGCTTGACAGCTGAAATAAGCATTCTTCGAGAACTTCTCTCTGAGCTGCTTCTGTATGCCAGAAGAAACAGAAATTTATAGAAAGGAATAATGCACCAGCCTTAGATAATTTGTCATGCTCTGAAGACCCTAGCTTTCATATCCGAGTGGGACTAGGTTTACTTCTGTAGATTGGGATGTCAGTTAAGTCATGGCTCATGTTCAACTGAGGCTATGGAAATTAAATACTAAAATTCTCAGACAGTCAAAAACTGCAGATGTCATTTATTGAAATATTCTAAAGGTCATAGTTAAAGCTAACAATTCTGATTTCCCTCTCCACCAGAGAAGAACAGGTTAGGGATTTCTTGCCCTACCCAGCTTTCTTTTTCTAAACTAAGAGCATGTGTAAATTAAGCATAAAAGTGAAATAATTTGAGGATGAACTGAAGATATGGCTTTGCCAAGGAGAAAAACAGAAAAATAAAATTAAGTGGCCAAACCCACCTGTGGGTGGCCAAGCCTTGCCCCATTTGTAAATGTTTTGGTTCCTGCCATCAAGACCTGACATCAAAGAAATTAATGGGAAAGGCATGAACCTTCCAAAGAGTCAGCCCAAATCATCCCTTTCACAGGAGGTGGGACTGTCTTCTGGGAAGAAGAATGGAATTTATGTATTTGTTCATTCACTCATTTACTCCTAAGCAAACATTTATGCAATCAGGAGCTGTGCTGGGTACAGGGTTATCAAGATGAAAACTACATGAACACTGTACTCAAATTGTTGACAGGGTAGTAAGAGTTAGACATGCAAAAATAAAAAGACAATACATTTGACAGATGTGCATAACAGAGCATGAAGAAACCACTCAAGGGGAAGGTCTCCTAGGGGCTTTGGGGTAGCTTCATGGGGGAGGTGCCATTTGAGTTGAGACTTGAAGGGAACCTTCATCCAGGTGGAGAAAGGGGGGGAAGAAATCAAGACAGAAGGAACACCAAGAACAATGGCCTGGAGGGAGACCCATGGAGCGGGAGGTTCTTGGGGAAGCATTAGTCTATAGAATATTGTAAGTGCAAAGTGTTGGGAAATAGAAAGAAACAAGACTGGAAGGAAAGCTGGACCTGATCCAGAGAGGCCTCGTTTGCCTTGCTAAAGCATTTAGCTCTTATCCTCTGGGTCTCTGATGTTCCTCCAAATCTGAAGGTTCCACAGTCTCAGGAATGCTTGGAAGATGAGGAGGAGGCAGGGTTTCCCCTCTTTCCCCTCCTCCTTCCATCTGCCACCACTTCCAGCAAAGCAACTCCACTTTTACTTCATATTACGCTTTGAAGAAGAGTGTCCTTCTGCCAATAAAAAAAAATCAAAGTAAAACACTGCCTTAAGTTTCAAGGAAACAGCAAAAAACTTTGATCAGCGGTGTAACACAATCAAATGGATTAGAATTGTTTTCTGGCAGCAATATGAAAGATAGAACAGGAAGGGGTTGAGACAGGGAAATTAATTAAGAGTCAAATGATGAGCTGTGGAGATAACAATGTAGAGAAAGAAGGTAATTATTTAGGAGGAAGAATGAAAAGGAATTGGTGATCTTTGAATGCAGAGCAAGGGGTCTCCCTGAGTGGAGGAAGATATACAGGGTCCTGGACTGGGCACGTAAGTGGACGGGATGAAATCACTAAGAGGGAATGAATGAGGGAGCAGGGAGAAGGGGGAAGCAGAGCACTGAGAACAGTGTGCAGAGGTGGTGGCCTGAAAGACTGCTAACTTCTGGCTTCAGAAAGCCAGTGGTCACCACTGAAGAGAGATCTGGGCTGCAAAGAAAGACTTGAACAGCAACAACCGTGAAACCATGGCTGTCATGGAGGGTTCCTAGAAACATAGGTAATAGAGGATAGTCTGGAACCCATTGCCTTGTGGGCTTCCTAAAGGTGGGGACCGCTTCTGCTTCTCCTTCACCCCTGTTGTACCTCCAGCAGCTCAAAGTAATGGGTGCTCAAAAATATTTACCGAATGCATGATTTGATACATGGATAAATCCCACTAAGGAATGGCAAAAGGTCCCCTAGCTAATAGTGGCAAAAATCATGACTTGTTGGGGTCCAAAAGCATATCAACACAGAAAAAGAGAAGTTCAAATGGAGGTGTGGTGTGGGGAGGGCAGATGGAGACAGATCCGGCTTCGGGGTTTGTCTTAGCAGAAAGGCACAGTGATATGAAGTCCTGGCCGGGTTGAGGCCCATAGCTGTCAGAAGAGGGCAAGGCTCTTCCTCCTGTCATTAGAAAGAAGAACCTGTTCATACTCTGAGGGATTCCACAAAACCTCACATTAGGAGCAGGAGGCCAGGCCCATTTGATTCATCCGTGGGAGATGACACACCACAAAGGGGCAGCTGCTCCCGCAGGTGCTTGGAAAGCCCTGCCTTCACACTCTACTGTTCACTCCAGGTGGACGTGCTTCTTAGAAGATCAGATGCTTGCAAGAAAGTCATGTTGCTGATTTTTAAAACATCACACAGGTGTACATGGCAAGCTGAACAGTCAGGTATTTATAGGAAGTGACAGAGCACAAATGGGGTCACTTGCTCATTTTTCAGATGAACACATATTGAATCTAGTTTAGAATAGCATATTCCAAATGGAGTTTTCTTGGAATGTTCACACATCAAGAAGGGCATTTTAGGCAGCCCTGGCATTCCAGGTTTGGTTCGGATAAACAGTGAAGATGAAGTAACACCCCATGCCTTTGGGACACTCTCATATGGGTCTCAAGGCTATAATTCCTGGGCACTGCAAAATGATGCCATCATTAGCTTCTGTGTTCTTTTAGACAGCACTTTCATACCTCACCCTTGAAAGAATGAAGCAAGAAGCAAAATATTTAATATCTTGGTGAACCTACTCTGGGTTTCTCAAGGAGTGTTTCTTATCAACTCTGGCTGCATATTGGAAGTACCTGTGGTGCTTTTAAAAGTGTAGACAACCAGGGTCCATCCAAGACCTTTTGAATAAGAAGCTCCAAGGTGAGCTCCAGGCATACGTGGTTTTAGAAGGCTACGCCAAGTATTCCAAGGCAGTGTCAGAGTTGGACACTGTTGCTCTAACCAGACAGAAGGAGATGGCAAAATGTGTGAACCAGAAGCTGGTGAGCCAGGAGACAGCAGCCATGAACTTTACCTCCTTGCTAGCAGCTGCCCCCCGCTGACACCTGGAGCTTGTCCAAGCATCCCCATTTAAACTAGACCCTCCAAGGAGGAGAATCTGCCCAGTTCGGGACTGGCCTCAGGGAGTCTTTGGAGTCCAAGCCTGGGAAAGCTCCAGGAGCAGGCGAGTTGAACTGACCTTCCCTGCCTTTCAGCTCCCGTCAGCCAGGGCACAGTCTTGCCTGATGCACCTCCCTAACCCAGGGAACCTTCTAGGGCAAAGGCAGATAGGGAATCTTCAGACTAAACTGTGTGGGCTTTGTTTTAATGTGCTGCATATGTGCAGAGTATACTCTTGGCTTGTCTCCCTCTGTCTTAGAGATGCTCACTCGGCACTAAATATTTTGACAGTTGGAGAACAAGACATTAAATATTTAATATGGATGGTATTATTTTATGATACCCTTTGTGATTCCAATTCTTGTTGATAAGGTCGATGTAAACTAGCCACCTCACCTATTATTGTAACCACATAACAACAACAATTTATAGAGTGCCTCCAAGACACTCAACAACTTTAAAAGGTACAATTTCTTCCCCCTCTGAGTTTACCAATTTTTCTGCATAACTCAGACGAGTGAATTGTTTTAGGACCAAAATATCCACACATTTAAATAGTGCATAAATATTAAACATACAAGAGAATTTTAGGCTTGTCGTTTTTCCTGGAAAGTCTTACTTGAATAAATACCATTATGCAGTACACATTAAAAATAGATGGGCATTTATATTTTCCCAAAATTAAGATATTTTTTCCTACCCTTCCACATTCACGGATAAAATCCTTCTTAAGAATTGCTGACGATTTGATTGTCCTCTGAATTACTGGTGACTGTTGGCCATATATCTTTGCCTTCACACATGAGAGTCCAATATGAGCTAAGAGAGAGCAGAGGTAAGATAATGGGCAGCCTGAAGTCAGAGTTTGGGACTCAAGGGAGCGCTTGAGAAGAGAAAGCTGAAGAAAGAAGGTCCTCTGGACAGGGGTCTATATAACTCTGTTCGCACGCACACACCCCCCCCCCACTCCTCATCTCTCTCGGTGCAGCCATGAAAGGATGAGTAATCCCCACTTGCTAACCTGTGATTCAAAAATGAAACAAATGGGTGCAGTGCCATCAGGTAGAATGGGAGAGATGGTCCTCTCCAGGCCCTGAGATGGACAATTTTCTGGAACTGATAACAATTTTAAGGATTGTCCCACTGAGGAGCATCACAATATTGAGAAGGAGAATCATTCCTTGTGGTCACTACTCCTTTTACAGGTGAGAAACACAGGCAGGTAGAGTAGAAGTACCCTGTCCATGGTTGGTAGTAGAGGTGGGAGACTCTTGATTTCCCACCCTGCTGCTCCATCCCCTGCCTCCCACCAGCTACCCCATCCACCTCCAGCCTCCAATTGTGAAGAGCCACCACTATCATCCAAGTCCCTTCACATCCTGGACTTCAGCTTCTCCTTGAGAAGTGAATCGCTGGTCTAGATACGTAAGGTTCCTTCCAGCTCTTATAATCTGCACTGTGGACAATGGTCAAATTCAGCGTAACTTTTAATTGGCTGATGGGTGAAAAATGTCTTTTCTCTACTTTAGAACTAGAGCATGTTAGATCCTGAATGATGCCTGACATCACTTTCCAGATTTAGGTAGGACAATGACCAAACAAAAGCTCCACAGGCAGATTGGGGGTCCACAATCCATGTCTCTTGGTCTACAATCAGGCATGTAGTCCCTGGTAAGAGATTTCAAAGTAAGCATGCAATTGAGCACAGACTTCGTGTGTATGTGTGTGTGTGTGCATACATATACATACGTATGCCCTGAAAGGAGCTCCTAACTCCTGCCATTCCCTCCTCTGCACATGCCCAAAAGATTCCATGAAGTTCCCATAGCTCCTATAGTCTAAGAAGCCTAATCAAGGCGCACCTCCTCTATTTGCAGCCCATTCATACTGTTTTCCCAGAGTTCGCCCTTGGCACACTACATTTATAAAGATTATTTTCCTACCCCTATGTGACTTAAAAACCCAAATCAAAATTTCATAATTTCGATCAACAATGCAATTAAACTCTTTTAAGAGTGAGCAGGAATGGGGAACTCAGTTGGAGTCCTGTGCTCCTCTAGTGAGCTCAAGTTAAGAGACTGCAGGGCCACTGGGCAACCACCTCTGGAACAGCAGCGTGAATGCCAAAGAAATAACCCTCTGTAGGTCAACACATTGAGAGGAAGTGTGTGTAGATTCACACATATGCCTTACAGGCCACAGCTGGATGGAATAGCATCCCAGTGCTTTTTAGATCTGTTAGGTTTAAATCAATTGGAAAATATTCAATCAGAAAACCTTGCTAAAAGTGTGTGATTGTGAAGACCTTGTTCTGATGCTCATTTCATCCACGGTATGGACAGATGAATAAAAAATATAGATTAAAAATAAAATAATAGGGGGGAAAATGTTAAAATAAATTGGGTAGAGGGAAATACTAGTGGTCAATGAGAGGGAGGGATAAAGGGTATGGTATGTATGAGTTTTTCTTTTTATTTCATTTTCTGGAATGATGTAAATGCTCTGAGAAATGATCATGGTGATGAATATACAACTATGTGATGATATTGTGAGCCACTGATTGCACACCAAGTAATGGTTCATACGTTTAAAATGTTTGTGTTTGCATGTTGATTGATTTTATTAATAAAAATTTTAAAAGAAAACCTTGCTAAAATCAGCTTAAACAATAACAGGAATGTCAAGGCTCATATAATGAAGCCCATGGACTGTGGACCCCAACAGGGCCTGATCCAGGGATCAGACTATGAGCTCCGCAAGCACAAAGTTGGTTCCTTTCTCAGGCTGCCCTCAGAGTCGTAAAATGGATGCAGCAGCTCCAAGCCTCAGATCCCCCTGGCTCTGATTGGCTTTTGTATCCATTCCTGAACCAATCATCATGAGTAGGATCAACCCTATTGACTCTAGTCAACCAAGAACCACTCCTGAAGCTATAGAAGGGTTTAAATCCACCCAAACTGCATGCTGGGAGTAAGGAGAAGGTATATTCCCAAAGAAAATTTGAAGTGCTCTTACCTAAGGAAGGGGAGTCATTGCTGGACTATAAACAGATGACCACTATGAAGAGTTAAGAAGAGATTTCTGGACCATAGAAACCCCTTTTCCCTTTATGTTAGCTTATCTGAGCCTTTACTTTGTCTTTGGTAGCCATGGTTGAAAACTAAAATTCTCCTTTTATATAGCATGAGTTTGGTATGACAACTCCTGTTTATCTTCTGCTACTTCAGTTAGCCTGATGGACAAAATTTTCCTTCCTTCTATTTTCCCTTTAATCTTTTACTCTTTTTTAAATTAAGCGCAATTTATTGAGGTATATCATACATTGACATACCATATAATTATCCAAAGTGTACAATCAGTACTTTTCACTATATAGCTGTTCTTTTGTCATCACAATCTATTTTTTAAACATTTTCATTACTCCAAAATATAAAAATAAGAAAAAATAAAAAATGAAAGTGAAAAAGAACACCCAAAATATCCCATCCTCCCAAATCCCCCTAGTATTTACTTATTTTTTTGTGTGTCTTTTTTTTTCTTACTCATCTGTCCATACAATGGATAAAGGGAGTGTCAATCACAATGTTTCCACAATCACCCAGGCACACAAAGATCTATAGTTCTTCAATCATCTTCAAGAATCAAAGCTATTGGATTACAGTGCAACAGGTTCAGGTACATCCTTCTAGCTATTACAATACACCAAAAAGTGAAAAGGAATATCTATATAATGCATAAGAGTAGCCTCCAGAATGACCTCTTGACTCTATTTGAAATCTCTCAGTCACTGAAACTTTATTTTGTTGCCAGAGAGACTTAGACCCTTAGGAGTCATGTCCCATGTAGGAGGGAGGACAGTGAGTTCACTTGCTGAATTGGCTTAGAGAGTGGCCACACCTGAGCAACAAAAGAGGTTCTCTGGGGGTGACTCTTAGGCATAATCATAAATAGGCTTTGCTTCTCCTTTGCAGGAATAAGTTTCATAAGGGCAAGCCTTCCCTTTAATCTTGAGGGAATAGTGAAAACTGTAGCTCTTCTATCTTCATCCTAACACCTGCATTATGAAAATATGCATAAGAGAGGATCCACAAGAGCAAAGCAAAAAATATCATCAGTGCTCATTTTATATCTGACAACTAATTAAAATGAGAGAAGTAAAAGACTACCTAACATGTAATTATAGAAAATGGGTGATGAGGTAATGAGCAGCAGCTAAATTGGAGCTGACAGTAGAACCATGGGGATTTCTTTAGGCTGAAGAGAAGGAAACAGGAAGAAGAAAGGACCTGGCTCTCTTTACTGGAACTCAAAACAAGCTTTCTGCTAGGTTCATTTTGTTTTTCTTCTTACCTTGCCTCCCCATCGCTCTACCTCATGCTCCACGTTGCCCTTTCCTTTGGCCCTTACGGAGCCTTGACTGTAGCCCAAAAGCCCGGTTTCTTTGTGCAGGGACATTTTTTTTTGTAACTTTGGCTGAATAGAAGAGCTTGTTTCTGGAAATGACCCTCTGTCTGATTTTGCTACCTGTCACACCATTCCCAGGATGAAGGAAAAGAGCATAGCAGTCTGCCTCCCTTTCCACACCTCCCAGAGAGCTGATTGGCTGCCCTGGTCCCAGCGCCTCAGAGGTAGCCTGCATCTTGGCTTATGAGCGCATAGAGGGCATAGCCTGAGACTGACTCTATTGTCCTTTAAAGCTCGGAATCCTGCACTTCTGCCCTCATTCATTCACTGGTTCTTGTACTGCACAAAGATGTACCAAACCCCATGCTGGGGAAACATGGGAGAAAGACATATCAGGCCCGCCCCCCACACAGCCTACATTGGTGGGGAGAGGGGTAAGGGGTAGTGGCCTGATGCCCGGGCCGGATTGGATACTTCTAATACATACTTCCCACCCCCAGAAGCCACCCTCCCTTTCTCCTCATGATGTTTGCTGATGATAACTTTTTTTAGCCTGATGTGTTTCCTATTGGGTTTCCAGGTCAGAACATAGTGGCTGGAACAGAGAAAGTACCCATTATATGCTTATTTATGGACTGAATGAATGAATCACAGAGTGATCAGTGCTCTGAAAGAACGAAGTGCTATAAGAATACATATGAGGGATGCCTAAAACCAGACTTGGGGAGATCATGAAAGGTTTCTTGAAGGAAGAGATATCTGAGCCAAAGATTGAAAATGAGCAGGGGTAGGAAGAAATAAAGTGAAGGAGGGAAAGAGGAAAAGAGAATCTAAACAGTGATGTGATAAAGGTGGGGAGACTGGGAGAGAGGAGGAAGAAACAGATTAGAACCAGAGACCTGAGGTAAGCCTGGCCACTTCCTGGCTAGAGGAAGGCTCGAATGAAGAGAGAGGTACAATACCCAGAAATGGCACAGAAGAGGAAGGGGAGGCGAGGAGAGGCTGCTGGAAGCAGCGGGGTGTTAAAGATGAGCATCTGTCTGAGTGATAAGGGAAAGAAAGTCATAGGCATTTGAGAAAGGAAGCCACAGGCATTTCTTACTGTTGAATTTCCTACTCAGTCCTCAGGTTGTCGCTTTTGACCAGCCAAGTTTAGGTTAAAGGCTTCCCATTAGTTCCCATCTCAACCCCAACTACCAGTTTGTGGCTCTTGGGGCCCAGTACCCTAACTGTCTGAGTATCTGTCTGTCTTGCTCACTGAACTGGGAATTCCAGAGAATGGGGACAATTACTACCATTGGTCATTTTTATTACAACATTCGGGGTAGGATCGGAGGGATGGCAAGAGCTCAATAAACATTTTCTCAATTAATTGATGTATGCCAATAGTGGATATATATTTATCTATAATTTTCTCTCTGTCTATTTCTCTATCACCTATGTATCCATCTGAATGGGCATTTTGGAAAGAAGGCACTTGGAAGCCTATCAGCATTCCCATAGAGATCGCTGTGTGGGAAAGGATGAGGCGTGGACTTGGAAAGATTGTGAAGCGCGGTGGAGGCCATGCCACAAAGCTTAGAATTGATCTTGGTGATCGGGAGTTACTGAAATATTCAACTCAAGGAGTCACTTGGTCGAATGCATTCTGGTGAGAGTGCGCAGGACCAGTTGGAGAGGATCGGGAACAGAGGCAGGGAGCCAGGCTACGTATAACAAATACATCTCACTTTTCCAGGAGAATAGATGAAACAACGTTAATAGCCCTCAAACTGTGACCTCCTTTCATTTCACAGTGTGAGTGTAATGAGAGCTTCTACATTGGGGCTCTTAAGTAGATAAAATTTGATTAAAATAGCAAAATACAGGATAAAAAAAAGCAGGGAAATGTCTTTTAAGCACAAAAGCATAAAATGAAAGAGAAATAAGACCTAAGATAGATGTCATAATAGTGACAAAATTATGTCACTATTAATTTTGACATAATTAAATGACAAAATTTTCTGAGACTGGGTCAATTAAAAATAAAAATAAACATTTGTTCCCAGGTATATTCTTTAAGGAAAATAAGTGGAAAATAAAGAAAAGCACAAATGTAAATCAGGCAAATAGGAATAAAAAGGAAGTGAAGAGAGGGGGTAACATTAATGTTAAACACACAGAGTAGAACTCAAAGCAAAGAAAAGATGCAGTAATGAGGGGTGGTAACTGATGGAGTGAGAAGCAAGGGGGTGGTCTCCAGGGTCTAAGTGGAGAAATGAGCCTTGGAGAGAAGAGAGAACCCTTTAAACAGTGTCAGGGAGAGAGGAGGAAAAAATAGATGTGATCTTAGTTTATGTTTCTTTTAAAGCACACCCCAAGCCAAAGATCTGAAGGCAAGTAGCTTATTTAGAGACAATCTTTTAAAAATCAGTAGATGAGTGAGGACATGAGACTAGAAAAGGAAATGAAACAATAAAGGGCATATTTACATGTGGGAGCCAAAGTAGAATGCACGCCCACCCATGAGCCTTTAGTTCTCAGATATTTCTGGCCTGCCATGGGCAAAAGGGGTTTAGAAGCCAGAAGGATTGCTCGGACAACTGTATGCCCAAGGACATTGTTGGGGCACCACAAGTGTCTTCTATGCTTAGGTTGGTAGATTTGTTATCAGGAATCAGAGGGGGTTATGGTTTGTCCATTTCTATTTTCTCTGTGAAACAAGAGACAGCGTTATCTGCTGAGGTTGAAGGGAAAGCAGATGGAAACAGAGGTTGAGGAAAGTGGAACAAGATTGAAATCCACACAGTGAAAACCAAGTACTTAGAAAGCAGAGGACTGATGGGATCTATGATGGATGAGTAGATACCGGAGACCAAGAATTTACAACTCATCAGTCTCTGCAGGCCTGTGATTTTCTGGATAGCTCAGCATCTTCATTATAGATGATGAGTAGTCAGTCAGACTCATCGGGCTGTGAGTTTTGCTGGGCAGGTGAAATGAAAGGAGAGTGAAGCAATGGAGTTGAGGATAGGGCAAGAGAATCTTCTAAATGATGAACCATGCCATCTAACATTTCTGGTTAAGGAAGGAATTGAAGACTGAAGACTAGATAGGCTGGAAGAAGGTAAAAGAATTCAAAGATAGTGTGGGGAACTAACTGCACAAGACCTGTAAAGGTGAGAAATTGTTGCAAGAAGGGGTTAATGACTAGATGTTTAATAAGCATAAGTTACAAATGAGGCATGCAGCCACCCAAGTTCTCTTGAGTGCATGTTCAGCTCTATTTTATTCATGGCATCTTTGTGATCTTCTGATATTTCCACACAATCAAAATCTTACACAATTACATCTAATAGCTTATGCCTGTCTGGCATACATTTTCTTTCACTGAGATTTGTAGGTGAGAGTTGTGACACCCAGGGTTTACAAATGTAACCTCTATACCAGGGTAATTTTAGGAAGACTTGGCATTTTATTCAAATGGATTAGTGGCTGCTGTGTGCTGCTCCAATTGAGCCACTAGAGCCATATTTAGAAGATACTGGGTTCTCAATTACTTCCGCTAAGAGAGGGGAATGGTGACACAGAAAATTGAAAATGCATTTATATTTATCTTTGCAATATATTTCGTATTTCTATTTGAATACAGGTGTCACAGACATGAGAACCTTCAAGTGGAAAAGCAAGTGTTGTCTAGAGTTCATAAAACATGTAGGAATAGTATAATGATATAGTAGCCTATCCCTGACTATGCTTCCATTAAGCTTTTACTCTGCATAATGAATTAATCATTCTACACAGCACCAAGGGGAGAAATTCTTCTCTGACTCCATCAAATCGATGTGTTTCCCTTGCATCCTACTCTCTCAAGATTGGTAGCCCTTGTAATCTTGTCCCAGAAAACGAGATCTTGGATGCTCTTTTTCATTCTATCCTTTTTTTTTTTATTTCCACTGAGCTCTTTTTTTCTATGGCCATTTACTGCCACTGGGAATTTTGCAGAAGGTTAATATTACTAATAAAATGAAGGTCAGAGTGCCAAAGAGAGCCCTTTATTTGGTCAAGATGAAAAGCTGTGCAAAAGTATTCCACTCTCCATTTGGGATCAAAGCCACCTTCAAACTTCTGTGCTGAATTGAGCATCACTTTCTAAGCCTAAGACTTGCTGTCTCTCTGCCTACCACCTCCAGACCACCGCTCACCTTGGGAGTATGTAGAGGGATTGAGACCATTCTACTTCGTGGAAATTCTAGGGGCTTGCTGCATCCCAACCGGCTGCCTAGACCAGTTTTCAGCTCTGGCTGTCATTATAGGCATATGAGGAACTAAAACACAGACACACACACCAAAAAAAAAAAAAAAAACTATGCCTGGGTCCTTCATCAGACCAGTTAAACCAGTATATCTGGAGTGGGACAAGACTGTAGCATCCCAGGTGATCATAGTTAGGCCATAGTTGAAGACCATCCCTGTAAACTCAGGGCCATGTCATAATGATGCCACCACCTTGATGCTGTGCTCTGGTTGGGAATGCCAGCACCTGAGAGCTGCCAGAGGCTATTGTGGACTTCTCTTGTAGATTAATTAATTAATTTCATAATTTAGTAATGCTTTTCAAAGGAGGGTAGCTCTACCCAGGTCAAATTAAATGGAATCTCCTAAGTTTAAAGATGCACCAACATTTCTTCTTTGACATAATAAATTTCTATATAAAATTACAGAAAATGGAAGGTCTCTGATCCTTAGTTAGAAATAGTTAGTGCCTTGAACCCACTGCCTTCCCTCCTATGTGCGACATGATTCCCAGGGGTGTAAATCTTCCTGGGAGATGGGATTGAGAAAACCTTCTGGACCGAAATGGGGAAGAGAGAAATTAGACAAAATAAAGTCAGTGGCTGAGAGATTTCAAATAAGTTAAGAGGTTATCCTGGAGGTTATTCTTACACATTGTATAGATATCCTTTTTTTAGTTTATGGTATATTGGAGAGGCTGCAGGGAAGTACCTGAAACTGTAGAGTTGTGTTCCAGAAGCCTTGTTTCTTGAAGATGATTGTATAATAATATAGCTTTTACAATGTGACTGTGTGATTGTGAAAACCCGTGTTTGATGCTCTTTTTATCTAGGGTATGGACAGATGAGTTAAAAATATGGATAGAAGATAAATAATAGGGAAAACAAAGGTTATAATAGATTAGGTAGACGGAAAGACTAGTGATCAATGAGAGTGAGGGGTAAGGGGTATGGTATGTATGAGTTTTTTCCTTTTTCTTTTTTCTTTCTTTTTCTGGAGTGATGCAAACGTTCAAAAGAATGACCATGGTGATAAACACACAACTATGTGCTGATATTGTGAGCCATTGATTGTACACCAAATATGGAATGTTTTTATGTTAAGAATGTTTGTGTTTGTATGTTGTTTTATCAATTTTTTTAAAAAAAGAAAAAAGAAGAATAGTCAGTGCCTAAAAAAATTCTATGCATAGTTCTATAGGTGATGCAAAATACCCCATTGGCTTGATATAGCTATGCATTTTCTATTAAAGAAAAGGATACTGTAGAGTTAAAAAAAAAAAAAGGCTGAAATGATTTACAGTAGATGTCCATCAGGCATAGATGAAATGAGCTAATCTTTATATGTAAATCAATGAAGCTACAGAGGAAGATGGGAACTGGGTCAATCTGTGTATAATAGGGTTGGGGATTTTCGTTAGGTTTTTGCTAAATGACCCAGACATATTTGTTCAGTTTTTACCTTCTCTACTTTTCAAAACTTTTTAGTCAAGAAGTACCTAATTTTGAGTTTATGCACTAGTTTTCATTAATGATATTTAATGCTATTAACAGTGTGAAACCCAGAGTCCAGGAGATAGAATTTGAAAAGACGGTTGTAAGATATTTTTCATTCCTTTATGCAATGCGTTATCCTTATCTTTGTTTTCCTTAAGAAAAAGAGTTTCTTTGCCTTGCCATGGAATTAAAATTTATTTCCTAGAAGATCCCAGCAGCCCTCTGAACACACACTGTGTTTTTCATATACAGATACACCACAGTTATTCAAAATTAGTACTGTTTTGGGGAAAGAACTCACTGAACTAGCCAAAAAAAAAAAAAAAAAAAAAAAAAAAAACAGCCTTGTACAAAGATTAAAATCTGACTTAGACTTTTCAGAGATAACAGAAAGTTTTAAAGAGGTTGTGTTGACTTTCGAACTTCTTAAGAGCAGTGTTTTTCCAGAGAGTTCTTATTCACAGCAACTTACTTGGGAAAGGCAAAAGATAAATAAATAAAGGCTATAAAAGAATATATTTGAACACATACTATGTTCCAGGCACTGTGTTGGAAGTTTAAAGGAAAAAAAAAGGACTTTCAACATTAATAATAGATTCCATTTTTAGAAGGCAATATTGAAAATTTTTTAATTCATTTTAAAAAATCAGAAATTGCCACTGAGTCCTAGCATCCGTAGTAGGTGTCTAATTTTATTCTAATATTGTATAATTTCACCTATATTAACTGTTCCATACGTTTCTTGTAGTTCTTCAAAGGAACAAAATGAGTAAGGCACGTTAATAATGCATGCTGGTTATAAGTGCACTGGAAACGTCATTGTAAGAAGTAATTTTCAATATGTAAATGTCAGTACAAGAAATGTTAGGAATTTTGACCGAGAACCTTAGGACTAAATATTAACACAATATAAACACTGCCTCTTTTCCATGTTCAGGAAGTAGAAATTGCTGTAATTTGTTGAAACCCTTGTTTATTAGTGGATTTCTCAGTGAAGAAATGAGGATTTCTTTTTTTTTAACATGGGCAGGCACCGGGAATCAAACCCGGGTCCTCGGGCATGGCAGGCAAGCGTTCTTACCTGCTGAGCCACCTTGACCCAGGATTTCTTTTTTAAAGAAACTTTTGATTATGATTATAAAAGTAATATACATTCATTTGAATAATGTGGACCAAAAATTTAAATGCACAAAAAAAGAGAAAAATCATCTAAGGATCTCAGGGCTTTGTTTTACTTTAAACTTTCATAATAGGCTCAGGGTGATAAATCAAGCCATTCAGGAATCACACCTACCAAAGGAAACTTAAAGGGATCAAGCCATGGATTTCAATAACTATGTTTTTTTTTTTTTTTTACTTTTTTTATTGTATAGTATAACATACAAACAAAGCAAAGAAAGAAAAAAGCAATAGTTTTCAAAGCACTCTTCAAAAAGTGTTTACAGGACAGATCCCAGAGTTTGTCACGGGCTACCATATGATCCTCTCAGATTTTTCCTTCTGTTGCTCCAGAATAGAGGAGGCTAAAGGGTTTAAATATTTTTTTTATCATCACAATCGACTTCTTTTCCTCCTTTTTTTGTGAACAATAACATATATACAAAAAAGCTATAAATTTCCAAGCACAACACCACAATTAGTGGTAGAACATATTTCACACTATGACATGTATTACAATTTCACAATTTTAGGTTTTTACTTCTAGCTGCTCTAAAATACGGGAGACTAAAAGAGATATCACTGTAATGATTCAGCATTCATATTCGTTTGGTAAGTCCTATCTTCTATGGAATTCCATCACCTTTGGTCTTTCCATACCTCTCGCTGGAGTTGTTTGGGCTATGGCAATTCTAAATTTTTTCTATTGGAAGGCTCTGTCACTAATATTGGGTAGGGAGATGGAGCTATGTAATATTTTGGAGAAGCTGAGCTAGGTTTCAGAACTTATCTGGACCAGTAAAAAAAAATTTACTATTAACTGTAAAAAAAAGAATCATATCTTTGAAGTAATTCTTACAAGAACTCATTCATATTTCTAGTGTGAGTCAGTGGGACACTTAGGTCTATACAACCACTTTCAATCTTGTTTATCTTCAATATAGTAATATTACTTCTAGACCCACTAGAGAATCATCTTCACTCCTTATTTGTTCCTTTACATTTGGAGTTCAACGTCATTAGCTAATGGTTCACCCATCTCTAGCCTCTATGTATCTCTAAGTCCCCTATATTCTGTATTATAAGTCTCTGATTATACCTTTATGCTGGACATAAAAGTGGAATCATACAGTATCGGTCCTTTTGTGTCTGGCTACTTTCACTCTACATCATGTCCCCAAGCCTCATCCATCTTGTCATGTGCTTCAGGACATCATTTTGTCTTACTGCTGCATAATATTCCATCATATGTATATACCGCATTTGTTGATTCACTCATCTGTTGATGGGTACGTGGTTTGTTTCATTTTTTTGACGACTGTGAATAATGCTGCTATGAACATCAGTGTGCAAATGTCTATTTGTGTCATTGCTTTCAGCCTCTTCTGGGCATATACCAAATAGTGCTACTACTGGGTCATAAGGCAGCTCGATATTTAGTTTCCTAAGGAGCCACCAAACAGTCTTCCATAGTGGCTGCACCATTGTACATTCCCACAAGCAGTGCATTAGTGTCCCAGTTTCTCCACATCCTCTCCAACATTTATAGTTTCCTGATTGTTTAATAGCAGCCATTCTTATAGGTGTGAGGTGGTATCTCATTGTAGTCTTGATCTGCATTTCCCTTATAGTCAATGAAAATGAGCATCTCTTCATGTGCTTTTGAGTCATCGTATTTGCTCTTCAAAAAAATACCTATTCCTATCTTTAGCCTATTTTTTAATTAGGTTGTTTATTCTTTTGTTATTGAGTTGCATGATTTTTTTGTATATACAGGAAATTAAACCTTTGTCTAATATGTGATTTCCAAATGTTTTCTTCCATTGAGTTGGCTGCCTCTTCACCTTTTTGACAAAGTCTTTTAACGTGAGCAGCATTTGATTTTGAGGCATCCCCATTTATCTATTTTTTCTTTTGTTACTTGTACTTTGGGTGTAAAGTTTAGGAAGCTACCTCCTATTACTATGTCTTGAAGATGTTTCCTTACATTTTCTTCTAAAAGCTTTATGGTGCTAGCTCTTATATTTAGGTGTTTGATCCACTTTGAGTTAGTTTTTGTGTAGTGTGTAAGATGGGGTCTTCTTTTATTCTCTTGGCTATTGCTATCCAGTTCTTCCATGCCCAATTATTGAAAAGACTATTTTGTCCCAGTTCAGAGGATTTGGGGGCCCTGTCAAAAATCGGTTGACCATAGATTTGATGGTCTATTTCTGCACTCTCGAGTCAACTCCATTGGTCAATGATTCTGTCTTTGTAACACTACCATGCTGTTTTGACCACTGCGGCTTTATAATAGGTTTTAAAGTTAGAGAGTGTTAATCCTCCCACTTCATTCTCTTTTAGGATACTTTTAGCTATTCAGGGTCTCTTTCCCTTCCAGATGAATTTGGTAGTGACGATTTCCAAATCTTCAAAGTAGGCTTTTGGAAATTTGATTGGTATTATGTTGAATCTGTAGATCAATTTGGGGAGAATTAACATCTTAACTATATTTAGCCTTTCTATCCATAGCAGGGAATATTTTTCCACCAATTTAGATCTCCTTTGATTTCTTTTAGCAATGTTACGTATTTTCCTGAGTACAAGTCCTTTATGTCCCTAGTTAAGTTCATTCCTAAGTATTTGATTCTTTTAGTTGTTATTTTGAATGGAATTTTTTCCTTAACTGACTCCTCAGCTAGGGCACTGATTGTGTATAGAAATGTTACTAATTTTTGCACTATAATTTTATATCCCGCCACCTTACTGAAGTTGTTTATTAGCTCAAGTAACTTTGCTGTAGATTTCTCAGTATCTTCCAAGTACAGTATCATATCATCTGCAAATAATGAGAGTTTTACTACTTCCTTTCCAATCTGGATGCCTTTTATTTCTTTGTCCTGCCTGATTGCTCTAGCTAGAACTTCTAGCACAATGTTGAATAATAGTGGTGACAGTGGGCATCCTTGTCTTGTACCTGATCTTAGGAGGGAAGGCTTTCAATCTCTCTCCATTGATTAATATGTTGGCTATCAGTTTTTCATATATTCCCTTTATCATATTGAGGTATTTACCTTTGATTCCTATCTTTTGGAGTGTTTTTAGCAGAAAAGGATGATGAATTTTGTCGAACTTTTTCAGCATCAATTGAGATGATCACATGATTTTTCCCTTTTGATTTGTTAATGTGCTGTATTACATTAATTGATTTTCTTGTGTGAACCATCCTTGCATTCCTGGTATAAGCCCCACTTGGTCATGATATATAATTATTTTAATGTGTTGCTGGATTCCATTTGCTAATGTTTTATTGAGAATTTTTGCATCTATGTTCATTAGGGAGATTGGCCTGTACTTTTCCTTTCTTATAGCATCTTTACTCAGTTTTGATATTAAAATGATATTAACTTCATAAAATGAGTTAGGTAACATTCCTTTTCCCTTAATTTTTTGGAAAAGTTTGAGCAGAATTGGTGTTCTTTTAAGGTGAGAGGCATTTGATCTTGAGGAGTTCCCATTTATCTATTTTTTCTTTCTGGAATGTTTGATCAAATTTCCCTGTGAACCCATCTAGCCCTGGGCTTTTCTTTGTAGAAAGATTTTTGATGATTGAATCTCTTTATTTGTGATTGGTTTGTTGAGATATTCTATTTTTTCCTGAGTCAGTGTAGCTTGTTTGTGTGTCTCCAGGAATTTGTCCATTTCATCTAAGTTGTCTGGTTTGTTGACATACAGTTGTTCATAGTATCCTCTTATGATTTCTTTTATTTCTTCAGAGTCTGTGATAATGCATCCCTTCTCATTTCTGATTTTGCTTATTTGCATCCTCTCTCTTTTTTTCTTTGTCAGTCTTGCTAATGGCCCATCAATTTTATGGTTTTCTCAAAGAATCAACTTTTGGTTGTATTGTTTCTTTCTTTGTTCTCTTCTTCTCCCATTCATGTATCTCTGCTTTAATCTTTGTTATTTCTCCTCTCCTATTTGCTTTGGGGTTAGTTTGCTGTTCTTTCTCAAGTTCCTCCAGGTTTAGTGTTAAGTCCTCGATTTTTGCTCTTTCTTGTTTTTTAATATAGACATTTAAGGCAATAAATTTCCCTCACAGCACAGCCTTTGCTGCATCCCATAAGTTCTGGCAAGTTGTATTCTCATTTTCATTCATCTCCAAACAGCCGCTGATTTCACTAGTGTTTCTTCTTTGACCCACTGGTTGTTTAAGAGTGTGTTATTTAATCTCCATATATTTGTGAATGTTCTCATTCTTTGATGGTTCTTGAGATTTAGCTTCAACCCATTGTGATCAGAGAAAGTACTTTGAATAATTTCAATTTTTTAAATTTATAAAGACCTGTTTTCTGCCCCAACATATGATCTATCCTGGAAAATGTTCCATAAACACTAGAGAAGAATGTGTAACCTCATGCTTTGGGGTGCAATGACCTATATATGTCTGTTAGGTCTATTCATTTACCAAGTTATTTAACTTCTCTATTTCCTCGTTCATCTGTCTGGTTGTTCTATCTTTAGAGAAGAGTGATGTATTGAAGTCTCCTACTATTATTGTTAAAACATCTATCACTTTCTTCAGTTTTGCCAATGTCCGTCTCATGTACTTCGGAGCTCCTTGGTTGGGAGCATAACATTCATATATCTTCTTGGTGAACTGACCCTTTAATTAGTATACAGGGTCCTTCTTTGTCTCTTATGATGTCTTTACATTTAAAGGCTGTTTTGTCCGGTATTAATATAGCTACTCCTGCTTTCTTTTGTTTACAACTTGCTTGGAAGATCTTTTTCCATTGTTTCACTTTCAATCTATTTGTATCCTTGGGTCTAAGATGAGTCTCTTGTAAGTAGCATATAGCTGGATTATGTTTCTTAATCTATTCTTCCTATCTGTATCTTTTAACTGGTAAGTTTAGTCTGTTAACATTCAGTTATTACTGAAAAGGTGTTTCTTGAATCCATCATCTTATCTCTTTTATTTTATTTGTCAGATCTATTTATCCTTTTCCCTCTTTCTCTTTGCATTCTTTAAATTAACCTTAGTAGTACTTTTCACTTCGTGCCCTCCTCCAGACCTCCCTCTCCTGTCTTTTTTTTCAGCTGGCAAAACACCTTTTAATATTTCTTGTATGGCTGGTCTCTTGTTGACAAATTCTGTCAGGACTACTTTGTCTGTGAAAGCTTTAATCTCTCCCTCAATTTTAAAGGACGATTTGTCTGGGTACAGAATTCTTGGCTGGATGTCTTTCTCTTTCAGGATATTGAATATATCATACCACTGCCTTCTCACCTCCAGGGTTCTAGTTGAGTAGTCTGAACTCAGACTTATTTGGTTTCCCTTGTATGTAGCAGAATGTTTTTCTCTTGCAGCTTCCAGGATTTTCTGTTTCTCTTCAACATTTGACAGACTGATTAGTATGTGCCTTGGGGAAGGCTTATTTAGATTTATTCTGTTTGGAGTGCTTTGGGTTTCTTTGGCTTATGTATTTCTGTCCTTCATGAGGGTTGGCAAGTTTTCCCCCATTATATTCTCAACTACTTTTCCTAGCTCTTTACTCTTCTCTTCTCTTTCTGGGACACCAATGATTCTTATATTTGTGCACTTTGTTTTGTCTATCATTTCCCTGAGTTCCTATCCAATTTTTTCCATCTTTTTTGCCATTTACTATTTGAGTCTTCTAAGCCAATTATCCTGTCCTCTATATCATGTATTCTTTCTTCTGTCTCTTCAAATCTGGTGTTGTGTGCCTCTAGTATGTTTTTTATTTGGTCAACAGAGCCTTTAATCTCTGTGATTCTTGTTAAGTAGAGTTGTATGAACTATTTTGTTAAGTAGAGTTGTATGAACATCTTTGAATAATTGTTCCAATGTCTGTGTCTCCTCTGGTGTTTTAATTTGGTCATTAAGCATTGATTTACTTTGGGAGTTGATTTCTTTCAGTAGTCTATGGCCTTGTGTTTGCAGGATGGTTGTACAGCAGGGAACAGGGCATAGAGTGGTGCACTCAGTATGATGATTTGTTTCAGGACAGATATGGGCACTAGTTAGGGATGTTACATTTGTGCTTGTGAATTTGGGCATCCAGCAGCCAGAGAGGATGCAGCTATGTAGGTGCACTGGTCTGGGGGACATAACCCTGGTGTGTGCTGGTCTAAAACATGGGGCCCTGTGTGCACATGTGTAGAGCTGTGGCAGCAGGTTGGTGTTACTCTTTCATGGACTGGGGGCAGAGGTGACCTGGCTGTGCAGGTCAGCACTTTCTCAGAGCTGGGAAGTAAGGCTGAGGGCTGTGTGCATGCGTGGTTCTAGGACTGCTGTAAAGTGCAGTTCCCAGAGCTGAATGATATGACTGGGGACCCATGCACATGCTTGGGCCTGGGAGTGCTGTAAATGGATGTGCTGAGCTCAGGGAGGGCGGGGTGTGCAGCCTAGGTATGGAGGTTAGTGCCCAGCCTTTATGCACTGGTAACAGCCTACAGGGAACAGGAAGGGAGAGGGATGTAGGAGAGGTGGGTTGGGCCACACTTAGGGTGGGGGTGTGGGGCAGGTACATGCACTGAGGACTGGTGGTGTGGGGAGCGCCTGGAGCACAGGGAATGGGAGCAGATGAGGAGGTTCAGGTGCGGGGGTGTGGGGTGAGTCACTGGTCACGGGTCTGCACCGGTGAAGGTAGCGCATCCAATGAATGCAGCCTGGCTTACTTCTTAGTCACGTGTGCCTGTCCGTGCACTCCCGCAGGCTCTGCCACTGCATGCCTCCACGCCAGGCTCCAGCTTTCTGCCTCTCAGTTCCTCAGATTCTGCAACCAGGGCTGCCACACATGGTGCAGAAGGCTTTCCCAGGTCAACTGCACAACTGAATTGCTGCCTCAGTTTCCCTCCTGTCCCTTCTCTAACTTTTCCTTGGAGCAAGGCCAATCTCAAGCTGCTCTAGTCGGCCATCTTCCTGGAAGTCTTACTGTATATTGTTAGTAGAAACATCTAATTGTGGAGCAAAAGGAGGCCATTGTTTCCTGGGGGAGACTGAATGCACTGAAATTTTATTTGTACGCTACAGTCACAACAATTCCTGAAGAAGACTGTCAACCCTTGCAAGTCTGCTTTATAACACAAATCTGCTTCTTCTAAAGTTCAGATCATTGTTGTTCTTCCTGCTTCCATGTTACTCCCCTGTCTTTAAACTTGACTGATCAGATTAATGGAGGAAAAATGGCTCCAGGCCTGAAACAAATCTTAAAATAAAATGAAACTGGCAGTATCCCTTGGCACTTAAACACGTAAGTTTTTAAATCTAAGAGAGAAAGAAAATATCCATCATGGAGAACCCTACGTCAATCCCAGCCATTTAAGCCTCCAAACCTCAAGCCAACACACAGGCATTAAAAAAAAGGTTCTTGGGGTGCACGGGTGGTTCAGTGGTAGAATGCTGGCCTTCTATGCAGGAGACCAGGTTCGATACCTGGACCATGCACCGTGCCCCACCCCCCCCCAAAAAAACATGGATTCTTGGATTTTCCCTGAGGCCCAGCCCAGCCAGCCACCCAGCCCCAGCCTGACCTGATTTGAGACCGAGCCCCTCCACCCTGCCCACTGCATTCACCCTGCCCCAGGATTTCTTCAATGGATAGCACATCTCGCTGCTGCCACCTCACAGCCCTGGCACCCACGTTCTTAGGGGTTCAGACAGAGTCACAGATGGCCCTGTGCATGAGAATGGACATGATGTTCATGGAATGGCTAGACAAACCCTGTCGCACTCAAGTGGATTTGGGAGACTCAGGAAGCAGGCACAAATGTGGGGGCAAATGTATGACCGTCTGGAGCCACAGCCACAGCAGACTGGAGGTAGAAATGGATGCAGTGGTTTTGTGGGGGAGGCATTCAAGGGAAGGAAGAACATGTGCATATCCATGAAAGCAGGATGCTGCTGCAAGTATTTAGAGCCAACACTCAGCTGTGCCATTTGCCTGGAGCAGAGTATTGGGGGTTGGGGATGAGAATTATCACCAGAAAGTCACACGGTGTGATGTTCGGGATGTGGCTAGGAGACCCCACCCCTAAGCAACTGTGGCAAGTCCCTTCTCCACCACTTGGCTTCCTCATCTGTGAAACCAGTGGAATTGTTCAGACTCTGTAGATTTGCCTGTAAGGAATAGAGCTGACGTATGTAAAGCCCTGGCACAGAAGAATCTAGAAAAGCATAATAATGCATCCGTATGGTAGAGGCTGAGAATTTCTTACTCATTTGGCCCTAATTTCTTACTTTACTAAGTACATAGGAGTTTTAAGAGTGGAAAACGTTTGAAATAATATTTTGCCATATATGTGTATATATATATGTATATTCCTGTTCACAGGAATTCTACTTGCACGTCACCTGTTTGAGAAGCCCCACTTATCTCCCTTCCACATGGCCTTTACCACTTTTTTCCTGGTCTTACTGCTATTTCAAGCTCTTTTGTAAAGTGCAGGTGTGTAAGCTCGCCCCCAGAGCTTGAACGTTATTATCAGTTCTTGCAAGAAAAGGTAATCAGAGCAAAAGAGAAAAGGCTAAGTTGTTATCGCATTTGTTAACTCTGGCCAGATGCTCATTAGCAACATACCAGAAGCCAAAAATGAAAGACCAGGCTGCAGCTTGGATCCAAAAATAAGGGCCAGGCTCTGTGGAAAACACTGACAGATGCAAAGCAGAACAAGGAAGAAGGCTTTGTTTGCGTCACAAATCCGCCTCTCATCATTTTAAAAAAGATGGAGGAGCCTTAAACTGTGTCCCAGGAACCCAGGTGCAGGACTGCAGCCAGTTCTTCTGTGGAGTCCGCAGCATGGTCGCACGCAGCATTGTTCTGCCTCCAAATTATTTGGGGTGCTTGTTGAGTACGTAGATGCCCGGGCACTGCCTCAGAGCTGCACAAACAGAATCTCAGAGAGGAGTTCCTAGGGGGTCCAGAGGGGCCTGATGCTTTAAGAACAAGTTATCTGAGACAGGGAATTGCTGCTCATGCTATCTAGACACTAAATATTTATCAAATCTCACCGAACCCTCACAACTGTATGAACTAGTCATTGTTACTATCCCCAGACCCTGCTTATCAGCAGTCAGCTGTTTGAATTCCCACCTACCTGCTTAGCCACTTCACCCTACTGTCTCCTGGCAGGAGAGGATTTCCATTACATGCCCGGCAATGAGTACAAGGTGCCAATATTAAGAAGTCAGTTTCTCACCTCAGGAAACATATCCTAGCACCATTGGCTGAGTCTTGCCCTCAGGACAAATGCCTAGAATTTTGCTTTCTGCTTGTTTTGATTGCCCCTCAATATAAAAAAGCTAAAGGTAGCTGTGCAGCTGACCTGACTGATTGAAAAGAACAGTTCTCTCCACACAATGCCATGTTTAAGAGCAGGAGGGGGGGTATCTGGAATAAGTCTGCCTGAATTGAAACCCCAGCTCTACCACTTACTAGCCCTTTGACTTTGGAGCAAGTCACTTAGCATCTGAAATATGGAGATGATAACAGTTAAATAAAAGCATGGGAAAAGCAAGTGAGGATGTAAAGAAAAGGATCAAATACTAAAAAATCAGTATGGGAGGAATCGAGAACTGTGATGCTCACCCTAGCTGCAGTTAGAATTGCCTGAGGATCTTTTAAATATACAGATGTCAGGGTCCCAGAGATTCTGATGTCATCCATCTGGTGACGTGCCAGGTCAGCAGCATTATTTAAAGCTTCCCAGGCTATTCAAATGCTCAGCCAGGGTTAAAAATCACTGAGCGAGAGAAATACCCAACATTTTGAAAATGTTCTTGTGTTAGAGATGCTTTCTTACTAGAGTAGGGATGCCTATGTTTAAAAATATTTGTTAACTGATTGAACAAATATTTCTTAAGCTCCTACTATGTGCAAACTTTCCTCCAGTGGCTCAGATTAAAAACATAAATTAAACTTGGTCTCTCCTCTCAGGATAGCTGAAGTCTGATGGGGAAGTCACGTATTTGAAAATAAATGATGTGATTACAACAATGTGGTCAGTACAATAACAGCAGTTTGTTCAAAACTCCAGGATGGGGTGGAATCTTCTTTAACCCATCTAAAGAATCATGGAATTGTAGAGCTGAAGGAAGATGAAAATACCTGTTTTTGTGCACCTGGAAGGCACAAACCAAGAGGTCAGACCTTCAGAGGGCCACAAAGTCAATGGAACAGAGACTAAAATGTTCAAATAATGTGGTAAGACACACAGTGACTAAAGAGGAGGCTAAGAAACTGCTGGGTAGTAGCAGTGGACTCTGAGGCTGAAGTTCTGTGTCCTGAAGAATAAGTAGGATTTGGACATAAGCGTACAGGAAAGGTTGCAATCTTGTTGGAAGACTTGAGCTCCCAGCTCAGGTAGGATAAGTACAGACCAGGGCAAATAAGTCTCTGGCTCTGGGATCTTAGGCGGTAGCCAATGGTTCAGTGCTTCCTCCTCCGTGTTAAAACTGGTCCTGGGTTTCACTTTGTTTCTTGCTAGAGCTTGACATACGATTTCAGTGAATGCTCTCCCTTCCATCTCCACCCCCTCTAAGAGATAACACTGTACAAATGAAATCCTGAAATGGTATCAGTTTTCCTCAGTGTGATGTCCAAGTCCAATTAGATCTGGGGTTCGAGTCTCTAACCTTACATTTCTCACTGATATAATCTAATTCATCCAAGCACATGGAAATGATGCAGATAACCTGAAGTTAACACAAGCCCTGTGTGCAAAACTTAAAATTGTTAAGTCCATAGTAGAATGTGTCGAATTGGTTCATCCATGAATGGCAACTCCATTTTCCCCCTTGCTCTGAATTTGGTGATCTCCTTAATGTCTCGCTTTCTCTCACATCCTACATCCTTCTCGTCAGTAAATCCTATTTCCACTCTTTCAAATTATGTCCAAAATTCATCCTCATTACAACCACCTAGTGCCAAGCCACTGTCCAGTCTCACTTGGACGATCAGAGAAGCCTCCTAATTGAGCCCCTGCTTCAGCCTAGCCCCTACTGTCCATTCTCAATTCTGCAGCAGGGTTCCTTTTAAAGAATGCCAGGTTGTCTCATTCTTCTATTCAAAACTCTTCACTAGCTACATCCCAGAATTTGGTAAGCAGATAATCAAAAAGTATTGGCAGAGTTCCTTGAGGGATGGGAGAAAAAATATGGAACTATGAGACTTTACCACCAACGAAACCCCTGATACCGTGTCAAACATTATTGACACCCAAATCAATAGGACAAGCCCTTGATCTTGAGGCTCATGTATGTAGTGGAGAAGCTTAGCCTTCCTATAGCTATGCCTAAGAGTCACCTTCAGAGGACCTCTTTTGTTGCTCAGATGTGGCCTCACTCTCTCTAAGTGCAATTCTGCAAGTGAAAACATTGCCCTCTGTGCTATGTGGGACAAGACAACCAAGGATGAAATTCTCCCTGGTGGCATGAGATATAACTCCCAGGGATGAGCCTGGTCCTGTCACCATGGGGTCAACAGTGCTATCCTGACCAAAAGGGGGAAAAGAAGTATAACAAAATAAGGTATCCATGCCTGAAAGAGTTCAAATAGAGTCAAGAAGCTACTCTAGAGGTCACTTTTATGCAAACTTCAGTTAGACATTGCTACCCATCATAACTTGCCAAACCCCAAGCAAAACCATTCCAACTCAGTCCTAAAGAAGAGTGCAGTATATAGGATTCTACAAAGGTTCCATGCACTAGGGTAAACTTCCAGAAACCTACAACCTCCTGCTGGATCTCTGGATCAGAAAATTCCTGAAACCTAGAGGGACCAATCTTTCCAGAACATCAGCTAGTTCCATCCCCCTACCCCACATTATTGACAGCCCCTTCCAACATGAAAAAGTTAGGACGGCCATAGCCCAAACACCCCTAAAGAGAGGGATAGAAAGATCAAAGGTGATGGTGGAGTTACACAGAGAAGATAGGATTTAACAATAAATATGATTGCTGAATCATCATTCTTATGAGTTCAAAAATACATCAAAATGTAAGCAAGCCAACCTGAAATACTGATAAACAATTCATCCAATTTATAGCCTTAAACTGATTCAAACCCAAATTGAGAGACACTCTGCAAAGTACCTGACCAGCTCTCCTCAAGAGAATCAAGATCATGAAAGACAAGGAAAGACTGAGAAACTGCCACAGATTGGAGGAGAAGAAGAAAAGATGCAACTAAATGCAATGTGGGATCCTGGAACAGAAAAAAAGGACAGTAGCTGGAAAACTGACAAAATTCAAGAGTTCTGTAGTGTAATTACTAGTAGTCTAACAATGTTAATCTCCTAGTTTTGACGACGCATTATGGTTATGTAAAATGATAACACTGGGGAAAGCTGAGTGAGGGGTACACTCTTTTTCTGTGATTCCAAATTAGTTCAAAATAAAAAGCTAGAAAAAATCGTTTTTATGAAGTCATTATTACATCTAACTGTCTAAATACCTCTCTTTGTACTCAAAGCAAGGAATTCATTTAAATAGGCATGTTTTCTGAATGAATAAACAAGAAGCAATTACCATGCAACCGACAAGGTAATTAAGTAACCAAGAATAAGAATCGGCCTATGAGTGTGCGTGCACGTGCGTGTGTAGAGGTAGTTTCCTTATTTTTATGCTTTACCAAGCACTTTTCTGTGCCACAGTGGTGTACTCCCAGGGATTCAAACAGAGGTTTTCCAAGCATATATTCCTTGATGCAAGAAGTCTGATCAGACGATACGATAACACTTCAACAGCTCTTTGTACTCCTGAGCTTTGAAAAGGTTAGAAATAGCAACTGTCAGCTAAGTAAAATGATCTTCGAAGTAACATTCCACTCATTTGAGATTTCACAGTGAAATAATCACACTCCATCCCGGGTCTCAGGAAAGCGTGTTCTCATTAGAGACGGAAAAATGATTAAGAAAAATTGTCGCGGAGGGGTTTTGAGAGTCAGATTCGCTAGCAAACACCTTAGCTCTCGGGTAGAGGGAGTTGCAGGGAATGAAAGCACTTGTAGAAGCAAAGCTCCTTCGGAAGGCTGCCCCTCAGGCGCTGTCCAGCAGGAGGGAAGGCGTTTGTAGGTGAGAGCTCTTCCTCATGTGTGCCTGGTGGCCCCGTGCACGTGGGGCTGCCCCCTCCTCGCTGGAAGCCTTGCGGCCAGAGAGAAGGCCCTCCCCCTGACTTTTCTGAAAAAGGGGGCACAGCTGATAGGCACCCAGAGTCCTGAGAAACTCTTCAATCACCTAGAATGAGACCTGAAGATGACTGATGAGCATTACTCATTTTTTCTATGAATCAAAATAAATGTTCGTGGGCAGGCCACAGTGGCTCAGTGGCAGAGTTCTTGCCTGCTATGTCGTAGACCCAGATACGTTTCCCAGTGCCTGCCTATATGAAATAAATAAGTAAATAGATAAATAAATGTTTGTTTTGGAAATTATCCCAGCATATGTAGATTAATGACAGTCAGGCAATCCAATTCAATTTACTGACAATTACCTACTGAAGACCCACTTCTACTCTAATGCTGTGGAGACACAAGGATGAATAAAATAAACTTCCAGCCCTCAGACAACTTAATGTCCAATAAAAGAAACAAAGTTGATAAAGAAATAACTATGAAAAAAATGAGTAGCAAATGTCTAAAAGGCCTGGGAAGTAGCCTTATCTGAACAAAGTAAGCTGAACATAAGAATAATAAACTGCCACAAATGAGCCAAACTTTATTGCTACCAAGTTATAGTTTAGACATATAACAATATAAATATATGAGATATATATATCCCATTTTGTATTCAAAATTTAAAACAAATGGAAAAAGAAAAAATTCATTTAATTATTACCTTTTTTTCTTTATAATTCATTACCACTTCGATTTGGAATCAGAAACTTGAGATCTTTCCTTCCGTATCAATACATCATTCAAGTCCTGTTTTGTTTCTTCTTTGCTTGGTTGGTTTTTTTACTGCGATGTATATAGAATGCAGTCTTAAATACTTAAACCAGAAAAGGCAATTAGTTTTTTTCAGGTTCCTTTTGGAATAGAGCTGTTACTAAACATAGGTTCTTTACAACATGAGTGGAATCATTATACATTGTCTTATAGGAAGGGTCATCTCCTCCAAGATGTGTGTACAACCCTGGCTTTTCATTGTTGTCATATTTAGTCTTCAGTATCATCTTGTTTTGTAGTGTGATTATTTCCATTTATAGCCCTTCATTTGTGCTATCAAAAATTAAGAAAGGCAATCTAAATTAATTTTAGCTGATTTTCATAAACTTTGCAATAAGAGAACTTCTACAGAATCCAGACAATTTGGTGGAATGAATTTTAGGCTACATTCATTTCAGAAAACTTATTGCAATGTAGGAAAGTGGGCCAAATTATTCTTTCACAAATGAATTTCCCAAAGACCAATTTTGTCAGGACTGAGGAAAGCAAACGAGACATTTGTGTGAATACTTGTGAATGCCCCCGTAGAAAGATATTCAAAAGGTGTAGATGGGTTGTGACGTCAGAATGAAGCTGGGGACTTTGAGCCAATCTTCACTGCAAAGTGAGATAAGGCTATTTCCTCTGATGACATAAACAGTTAATAAAAAATCTCTTTAGTTTCACAGCACAAGTAAACCAGCAAATTCATCAAGCAAACACTGGCCTGTTTTTGCTCCAGGACATAGAAGCATAGCCAATTCCTGGCATTAATTATTGAATACATGGTTTGTCCCATTTTAGTTTTTTAGCCCAAAGCAATTTCTGATGAATGAGGCAATGAATGGACTTAAGCATAGTGTCCCTACAGAATACTGCCCTCTTGGATCTGTTGTTTGACAGGTACTATATCAGTTCCATCAACCGAGAGAGCCCCTCTCTATAATAATACTATCTTTGAATGGCACAGTGTACATTCAGTGGTGTGAGACTTTTCTCATCACACAAAGCCATTTCCTGATGTTTCACCTTTCATGGACCCCTTGTCCAAAAGTTCTTTGACCCCTTTAAAATTCTCCAGACATCACAAATAAACATAACTGACAGTGTGCTATTATTTATATCTATATTGTCATTCGCTGCAACAGAAAATGGCACCAATAATTTAACTTATTGTGAAAGTTCTCAACCGCATCTCGCACATGCTGAGATATTGTGTTTCTGGTTATACGAACATTTGCAAATGCTTGTTTATGCCCTGGACACATAATTACTGCTGCGTTCAAAAGAGACTCTTTTACAAACTCATTTTCTTCAGAAAGGTTTTGATGCCCCGGCAATTTTTTCACTTAATAGAGAACTGCATTTCACAGCTGATCATTTATTGTATTCTCATTCAAAATCAAATGCTGTCGTTTTACAACATCCATCCTTTCTGTATACCAGTCATGGCTTGTTTCATTGATGTCATCTCATATATGAAACCTGCCTTGAATGCCACCTCCCTCTAGTCTAGTTTGGACGCTCTCTCCCTGATTGCCTCATGTTTGCCTCAGTCACAGCATTCATCAAGTAGTACTGGGAACAAAGCTCCTGGGAAAAAGAACTGGGTTAATCCCTCATTCTCCCTACACCTGAGTGCAATGCCTTTGATGCCCATATAACAAGGGCTCAAGGAAGTAGAGAAAGGAGGGAAGGAATGAGATGACTGGAGACTAGTGAGGCAGGAGTCACTCAGTGCCTGCTTCCCTCTCGCTTTGGAAATACCAATCTTTGGCTGCTATTTGTGCCTCTCCCCTTCCTTCCCAATGCTCGCTCCTACTGGAAGATTCTTAAGTGGCACATCCTGGGAGGGTCTTGAGGACATCTGAGAGGGTTTCTTTGGGGAGGTTATGGGGAATATAAGATAGAGTCCCTTAATTGCCTGAAACTGTTGAGCTGCGTTCCAGTAGCTTTGATTTTTCAAGATGATTGTATAACGATATAGCTTTTATAATGTGACCATGTGATTGTGAAAACCTTGTGTCTGATGCTCCTTTTATCTAAGGTATGGGCAGATGAGTAAAAAATATGGATAAAAAACAATGGGGGGGAGAAAGGGTAAAACAAACTGGGTAGATGGAAATACTAGTGGTCAATGAGAAGGAAGGGTAAGGGGCATGGTACGTATAAGTTTTTTCTTTTTATTTATGTTTCTGGAGTGATGCAAATGTTCTAAAAAAATGATCATGGTGATGAATACACAACTATATAATGATACTGTGAGCCATTGATTGTACATTGATTATATGGAATGTTTGTGTGTTAAAATTTATCAATAAAAAAAAGGATAAAGTCCCTTGTCAGAGGCAAAGGAGGGAAAACCTCCACCTTCAGAATCAGTGGCTTCTTTGTTAAGTAAAAGCAAGAATGAGTCGGTAGCCCCGGTGGGCTTGGTAGCACTGCCTTCTGCACACTAGCATTCATGGTCCTATTAAGAAGCACAAAGCATTTCTTATGACTGGATTGCCTTTAGCATATTATAGTGCATTTTGGTGAAAAAAAAAAAAGTACCCCCTCCCCCAGAGGGCTGCAGACTACGCTGCAGTCCCTAGTGAGAGGAGGGCAGGTGGGTCAGCCCAACACTCTCTTTCATCCAGATGCCTTTAGGCAGTGAGCTACCTGCACAAAACCCACTTAGCCAAGCAAACTATGTTTCCTTTCCTGTGCACTGTATTATAAAACTGGTTATAAGTAATGTGCAAATATTTATTCTTTTCTAGGAACATGGGTGACATTTGGAGGTCAAATTTCAGATGAGGTAAGTTGCTTTTGGTTTCCACTATGCTGGTTAAAGGCTACGCAGAGAGAGCTGCAAAGTGGGAATATTCTTCTTCTTTTAAGACGATAATGTTTTAATGATGGGACATCTTTGAGTCAGTCCTGAACTTAACTTTTCAATTTTATCTTGCCTCATGTAGTATTTTCACATGTAGACTATTAAGAGTCCTTGAAGCTGTTGATCTAGAAACAAGCTCAACAGAAGATGATCCAGTTTAGAATTAATATTTGGTCTCTTTATGGGAAAAGTTCTTGCTGCTGTTGTTTTGGTTCTGTGTGTGTGTGTTTAGTTCCACCTCAGATGACCAACTCACCTGGCTTTGCATGGGACTCTCCGGGTTTGGGCACTGGAAGCCCGTGTCGCAGGACTCCTCTTGGTCCTGGGCAAACTGGGCAGTTGATCACGCTGTCTTGGGCAAGTTACTCCAACCCTGACGGCCTCTGTTCCTCCTATGTCAAAAGGGATAATAATAGTGACCTTGAAGGGTTGTTGAAAGGTTCGATCATGCCATGCATGTCAGATGTTTATACAGCCCTTTGGCTAGTAAGTAATAGACACCCAATAAAGAGCAGCTTTAATAATTATATTTTCCATAAAACTCCTCCAAGTCATCCTTTACCCATTCAAATCAGCATTTACCAAGGTGATCTCTTTTATCATTGCTTCAAAACAATACCTTCATAGCATAAGTGAGGTGGGCAAGCATCGAGCACCAGTAACTCCCCTGAAGGCAGTGTCCACAGGCCACTCCCATCCTCTCTGACCTTCCTGCAGCCCACTGGCAAGGGAGGTGGCACACCTGAGTGGATAGTCTCACCACTGCCACATCAGTAAAATGTCAACCACAGACCGACTCAGCAGGGTCACGGTTAAGATTAATGAGATGAAGCCTGTAAAGTGCTTAGCCTGGTGCCTGGCACAGAACGAGCCCTTAGAAAGAAGGGAGCTCTTATCCTTCCCAAGGAGATGCTTGGGGTAGCAGAGGGTCCACCCCACAGCTCCCAAAAGCACCAGTGTGTTTTAACAGATATGAAGAGCAGAGAAAGAATGTAAACTCTAATCTCTCTAATGCCTGTCTAGCTTCTTATCTGTCTAATGCCTGTTACCAGTATTAAACAGAGGTCACCATAGAGGGTTTGCTGCAAGTTAGGCATCCTGGGAAGCAGACTGAGATGGAGATTAGCGTGCAGGAAATGCTATCATTATCGACACTTGTGGACACAGGGAAGGAAGCAGGATTGGGCAATTGGGAAGTTGAGTTGCATTGCAGTCCCAGCAATGACCACAGCCGACCCCATGGGGAGCTCTGAAGAGAGATGGCCCTGAAGATCTGTCCCAGGTTGGGACAAGAGGGCCAGGCCTTTATGTCCCCTGAATTGGGCAATCATTTGGATAGCGGCTGCTTCCAGGAAGTGTCTATAACCCCGAGCTGACTTTCTTCAGCCAAGGAGACTAACAGTTGAAGGCCTTCTGATGGCTGCCCTCCTAGCAGGTAAGGGACTAAGTCCTTCACTTCTGGTGGAGGACCCAGGTGGCACGTCACAGAGTTCACTCCAGGGCCCTCTGATTGACATCAGGTAGGGGTGAGTGGAAAAGCCAGAGATAGTAGAGCAGTGGTAACCAAGCCTTGAAGTCAGATACAAAGTAAGTAACAAGTAGAGAGGGGGATCTAGAGTTAAGAATCCATGCATCCATCATCTACATGTAAGTTGAATGTGTCACCTCTTGCTTGGTTATTTCAACCATGCTGCTAAGTATAATCAGGGGTGGCACAATTTTTCAGTTCAGTTTTAGGGGATGAGTGGATACAAATCATTGCACTGTGCTGTTAACAACCCTTGTCTGCTTGCTGTTACCTACTTTTTACAGGCATCATAATAAAAACTATTTCTTTGGAGGAAAAGAGGCTTATTTAATGTAATTTAAAGACTTTCCAATAGAAAATGGAATACTATTGAAAATACTATCTACTTTGTAGCTTTCAGCAATTACGGTGCTTTGTTTGCAGTGTCTGCTGGAAGCCTACTGCCATTATAGGGATTCTCATTAACCTCGTTGGGAGAAAGAACGTTGCTTGTTAGCTTCTCTAGATCGCTATTCTAAACAATCTGTTAGTGATGATACATTCTGTAGGAGGGTCTTATTCTGAGCCATAAATTTCCTGTAAGGGGAAAATGGATGGGTTACCAGAAAGACCACTGAAGCAAGGCGGGCTGTGGGGTGGAGGGTTGGAAATTTGTCTTGAGAATTAAAAGCTATGAAACACTTTTGTACACAACTGATTTAAAAAAAAACACACACATTTTTAAAGATGTTAAAAAAAAAAAGAATCCATGTATTCAGTATGGGGTGAATGGTTCTTAATAGGAAAGAAAGACAAAATTATCTTCCCTTTTGAAGCAAAGGAACCAAATGTAAATGTATCATTTTCCCCTTAGTCTTGGGCTCTCCCCTTTACGGTGTCTGCTATAATGAGCCCAGCTTGCCTAGGTCAGAGTACGCAGGACTAAATTCTGAAGGAAATCATTTCAAAATTTCAATTCTTCACACTGCACAATAAAGCAATCCCCTCAGATACAGCAAGACTGTATTAGTTCTCTTTCTGCTAAAACAAATACCATACAATGGACTGGCTTAAAAATAGGAATTTATTGGTTCACAGTTTCAGAGGCTAAATAGCTCGTTGCCTACTGAGTTTGGCAACCTGCTGCTGGCAATCTTTGGGGTTCTTAGGGGTTCTGTGGCTTTTCTGTCACATGGCAATGCACATGGTTGCATCCTTTCCTTTCTCTTCCTTGTTCCAATGACTTCCAGCTTTGGCTGCTCCCTGCACCTTTTTTTCTCTGACCAAATTCCTTTGCTTATAAGGACCCAGCCATATTGGATTAAGGCCCAGCTTCATTCACTTTGGACACAACTTAACTCTTAACATCATCAAATGGATTCACATCTGGAGGATCAGACATTAGGACCTGAAATGACTTTTGGGGCGGGGTGGGGGGAACGATTCAATTGCCCACACAAACAAATAGATATTGTTCTTCCAGAAAGCCGCTGTGACCTCCTCAGGTTCCTGCAGATAGACTGTCATCAAGGAGAAGGAGCGATGGGGTCCCAGCCAGACCACAATCACAGCAGTGGTTGGATGGCTCAAGCTCAGCCATGTCCATATGGCAAAAATGCTGGCCAATAGCAATGAGCTCACCTTCCCAGCTTGATCCTGCTTTCTCTCTGGCTTCAGATGGCCTCAATACAATGCAGGTGCAATGATGGGCCACCTAGATGACACACCATAATGTGATAAGTAATGCAATCATCAGCTTTGCCTTGGGAGGCAATGATTTCCTCATAACTAGAAGAGTTCATGCCTTTATTGAATAACCACTTGCTATTACCAAAAGAATTCAAACACGAAAAGGTAACTCTAACTGATACCTCCCAAAGATGATTCTAGCTTCATCATAAAACCAAGATAGGTGTTACTCATATGAATAACAATTTTTTAAAATAATGATGAGTGTATTACCAACTTAAAGTACTTAATTTTCAGTGTTTTATTTGTATTTTCTCATCTGTACCATAGTTAGGATGACTTTAATCACGGGTATCAATAAACCCAACCCTACATGGCTTAACTAATAAAGAAAAAATCATTTTGACTCTCACACTAGAATCGTACATATGAGTCAGGATCAACTCAATCAGTGGCCCCCATCCCATTTTCCAGCAATTCTCTTGGCTCTGTACTCCTTAGTGTATTAGCTTCAATCTCAAGAAGTAAGACAGGGCCACTGTGGCTCAGCAGGCAGAGTTCTCTCACCTGCCATGCTGGAGATCCAGATTCGGTTCCTGGTGCCTGCCCATGTAAAAAAAAGAAGTAAGATAGGCACATCATTTCTGGACCTCAATCAGAACAATAGATCCAGGGAATGAGAATGTTGCTTCTAGAAATTGTAAGAGCAAGAAAAATATTCCCAGAAGCCGGCAGAAAATCTCTCCTCGCATCTCATTGGCCCAATTGGGTCACATGACTCTTCTTGCCCTCCTTGCTCTTGGGCCGTGAGGCCCTCCCCATTGGAGGGAGATGAGGTCAGCTTCCCTGAGACCTGTGGGTTGCATGGGGGAGCTGAACAGAATCAAACCCATTTTGTAAACGAGGGAGCTAAGATTCAGAGCAGCCCAGAGACTTGCCCAAGTTTATTTACTTATATGTAAATACTAAATGGAGCCAACCTTCTAACTTAGTTTAATGATTTTTTTTTCATTATTCCACATGTCCTTCAGATCTTCAAATCCAATGGCTAGGAAACATCTCAGCAATCATTTAGTCCAACTCTCCACCCAGAACTCTCCATCTTACTTAAAATATTCTCTCTGGATAAGATTTAATTATGCACATCTCCCAATAACGATCTACTACTATGTCATGTGATATAATACAAGGATATATAAACACAATAATTTCCAAAGTATAAAACAGTCGTTATGGAAAAAAAACTATGTTTATCTTAATTTAAATCTCTATTTAGGATAAATGTCATAGTGGCAACAAATTAAAATCAGTCATAGCATTTTTACTGTTATTATTCTAAAGGATTTGCATGGACTCCGTTTTTCTAGCCTAACGATTTTTTTGGAAGACCAATTTTTAAAACAGTAGAAAAATAGTTTATCTTGGAAATGCTGATGAAGCAACTTCAGCCCACAATCAAAAAAATAATGGAAAAATCAATTGTAAAGATTTGTGAGGTGTAGTTTTTCAATTGACTTGGAAGTCTCTCTCTCAAAAAAAAAAAAATTCCCAGCAAAATGAAAAAAAAAAAAGGTGCCTCTCAACTATTGTTTATCCCAATTCCCCTATACCTATCCTTTCACTCCCTGTCACACTTGCAATCAGCAGCACAAAGGAAAGGATAGAGGTGCTTTGTAGCATCTGTGGATGAACAGTGAGGAGCTGGGTCTCTGGTGAATCAGCCTGCTCCCTCTGTCCTCCCTCTGTGTTGATTCTGCTTGACCGCTCTGGTTTGGTGCCTGGGATTTTACAACAGTCACGGCTCTGTAAGCTTCAGTTCATCAGCATGGTCTGCTGAACCTTAAGGAAAAAGGGACCATGCTTTTAGGTCAATTGTCACCCAACTGCCAAAACCATGGCTTGAAGAAAGGATAAGAGGGAAGGAATCGTGAGTGATTTGAATGCCTCTCTTTGTCAGAGAGATTATGATGCCACAGAGAATGTTGTCAGATCAGGTCTTCCAAGCAGAGTGAGAAACAAGATTTATCCACTGCACTGTGCTCCTGACAGCAGATCTAATTCTAGTGTTAAAGGGAATCACTAAGTGCTGGATCTATGTCTGAGGGAAAGATACTTGTATCATATATATTAGGTTGAGCATTCTATTTTTTTTTCTTCTTTCTTCAGGTCAATTGAGAAAAACTGCTTAGTGTAATCTCAGTGTTCCTAAAGGCCATTAGAGCATTCAAAGTTGCTTCCAGATTTGAGAAAACATTTGACTTTTCTGACTAACCTCTGCATCCTTTTGCAGGTTGCTGAACGGCTGATGACAATTGCTTATGAAAGTGGAGTCAATCTCTTTGATACTGCTGAGGTCTATGCAGCTGGAAAGTAAGTTGGTACCTGTTTGAATCTCTCAAGTTGCATTCTGGAATCAGTAGACTCTGCCCATAACTTGGGGGAAATTGACCACCTGTGTACCTCTCTTTCTGCATCGAGTCCCTGTACGAGGAATGGATGGGAAGGAGGTAGAGCCAGGAAGCTCTGGGTGAGGGGCAGAGGTGGCAGGGGCCAGAGTAGAGAAGAGTGAGATCAATAAATGCTAGCTGAGCATGTAGCTGGACAAATGAGCAGATGCCTGTATCGCTGTTTAAAAGGTAGTCTGTTTCAAAACTACGTCTTATAGATGTCATCTGTGCCATGAAGTAGGAACTTCTCTTCCTGATTGCAAACTTGTCCATACACCCAGCATTATAGGTAGATCCCAGAGTGAAAGACAGATCCTCACAGATGCCAAGACACCCAATATTTTATAAAAGGGTATTTCAGGACACATTTTGAAGAGACGGAAGGCTGCAAACAAAGCCACCCTTTTGCCGATGCATCCCATCTAGCTGCAAACTCCCCATGAACTCAGGAGCAGGTCTGGGCTCTAGGACAGGGTCCTGTAGCAGAACACATGGAGTAATATCCCCTCGGGGCCAGGCCTCAAGGTTCATGCCCTCCAGTCCTAGCATAACAAGCACATTTCAGAATAAAATTGTGGCACCCTGGCCTCCCACCGAGAACATGGATGTACACTTCCCAGAATCAAAAGAAACCGAATAGCTGGAATGCTGTTTCATCAGTTTGCAATTTTCTAATGGGACAGTGAGGCATAATCCTCTGAAAGCCTAATCCACGTCCTTCCAGGTGAGAATTGCAATCAAACTGCTGGGCTGGCAGAAACAGGTACATCAGCACCCAGTCTAAGTGCTTATTCCTTGCTCAGATTTCTTCCTTTTCAATGGGCAGGTCTATTTTGAAGAACTATAAAGGACTTTCAGAATCCACATCCTTGATTTTTTCAGTTGAGGAAAGTAGAGAAAATAAAATTTATGAGGGCTTTTTCCTTTCCACATCCTACCCTTTCTCAGTGTTTTCTTCTTTTGTTGAACTCTGTTTAGTACCAATTGGGGTTAAAGTAGGAAAAGGGAAGCATGGTGAACAAATTTGTTAGAGTCCTGTCTGTATTCCAATTGCGAAGAATAATCGGCTCTGATTGATTATTAATTTATTGTCAGGGTATAACCTTTATAGGTATACCCACTGTGAAATGTGAGGTTGCAAAAGGCGATAGAGAGACAGATAGGAAGGGAAAAAAGAATGCTGGTATAACATTCAATGCATGTCTGTTCAGGTCATACTCCATAGCTAACCGACAATGTGGTTTATTTCCAGGCTGTACATGCACACAAAGGCAGAATTTTCAGTTATAACAAATAATGATTAGCAGTGGCTCTCATCTATAAGCCCTTGATGGATAAAACTAATAATTATCTCCCCATTCACAAGAGCTCTGCAAGCCCAACTGCTTCTCACAAAACTGATCTTACTGGGAAGGATGTAGAAGAAAGTATTGGTCCCCTTGAGGTTGGGTCCATTGTGTTCCAGCTGGGGTAAGTAAGGCAGGGAGAGGACAGTGGAGATGTCTCCAGCACAGCTACCAATGACCCAGCTTTGTGGACAGGAAGGATCTTCTCTGTGTCCCTTTATATCTTGCTCCTACCACAAAGTTTATGAGACAAAGTTTGTCACTAGAACCCAGGACATTCTCTACATGGACCACTGCAACTGCAGCCCTGGGCTTTGGGACATCTAAACCCCCATGGGGTTCTTCTTTTATCCTACAAGATCCCCAGCAAGGCAATATTTTCTGTCTAAACAGTGTGAGGGCCCATTGTCCACCCAGTCAAAACTGGAGACAACAGTAATTAGGAGGAAAACCTTGACTGTTATTGGACATCACCAAGCAAGACATACATATATGGGCTTAGGTGGTTTAAAACCACCAAATTGCCAAATAACTGTTGGTTCTTAACATCAGGACTGCAGGCGGTCTCCTGCCAGCACGTTAGAATTTGGTAGGTGCTTCTGGAAGGCTCTAGAGCACCATTGTGCGGGGACAAGCAGAAACAGTGGGAACTGTGCTATCAGCCGAGAGCAGGGTCTGTTTTGGGATATGTAGTCATGGGGAATTCGAACAGGGATTGGCTCTGGTGTTTGGGATTGACTTGTGCTTTTCCAGGCCACTGTATCCCAAGACAGTGTCTGTTTTCCCCTCCAGAGCTGAAGCGATACTGGGAAGCATCATCAAGAAGAAAGGCTGGAGGTAACTGCATTCACCATAATCATTTGTTCACCTTTGAAGAGGGTAATGATTTTGCACCAGTGCAAGGAAAATAAAATCCGTTGACACTTGCCCAAAAGCTGTCAAAACCAAAAAAAAATCAAATCTTGGTTAAAAAAATAATAATTTACAGTGTTTTCAAAATAAACGTCAGTGAGTTCATTACTTGTGTTTCAAAAATTATTGACTAGTCATTGATCACAATGAATCGCCACAGGGTTGAGCAGAGAAGAAGGGAATGCTCATGATATATTTGTGCATAAAAGAAAGTGATATTTTCATGGCTTCTGCTTGCCATTTGTGATAATTTGGCAAAGGAAGCAAGCTGACTCGAAGCTGATTAATGATGCACTTGTATTTGTGTTCACTGTTCATTTTGTTAACAACTCTGGAGGCAAGGAGATGATGAGGCAAGAGTCCTCTGGGATAAATACTCCAAAGCTTTCTTATCTGAACACAATTAGCCAGCATGTCTCCTGCGTGCTTGGGGACATATTATTTGGGCATTCAGGGAAGGGCTTCATCTGCTAACCTTGAGGGGTACCTCTAAGAGACACGAGAGGCTGTGTCTTCAGGACCCATGCCATCACCTTCTCCAGCCAAAGCAGTGGTAATGAGGGATATTCTATAATATCCCCCTCCATTTCCCTGTGCGCCTTGGCTATGACAGCCAGTGCTTCCCCAACATAAGTAGAGAATTAGGCAAGGCCTAGGAAAGACAACTGGACAAGTCTGGTGGCCTCCTCTGCTCTAGAGTATCTGCTGATGGCCAAATAACAGTGCTTTAAGGTTAGTGAGGAACAACTGTGCAAAGAGTTGGCACCATGCATATACATATGCAAGAATGCTTTTAAATTTAGTCTAGGAAACATGGATTTTTTTTCAGAGTATAGCTCAACTGGTTTTATTATCCCTTCGCACACTTCACGTAAACTCCCTAGGAAAGGAGGAACTAAACGTGGCAAACACAGCCCATTTTTAGTTCCTGGTAGTTCACTCCTTACTCTGAGAGAAGCGTTTGGTAGGCACATGGGGTCTTGCCAAAATGGAAAAACAGTTATTTACGCAGATATGAACAAATGAAGATGGGCGATCTTCTCCCTCCCTCTCCCTTATTCTCACAACCACCCCAGGAGACTGTAAGAGTGATACTAGGATACTGTATTCAACCTTAAATATGGAAAAATTTGACAGCCCCACCCAGTCCCCCTCCATGCTGAGTTCCTTCGCACACAACATGTTGGTCCATCACCCATTAATGCCCGCATCGAGACCTTGGATGAGTCCACCAATAGTAGAGCGAAGTCTGTAGCGAGGTGTATGAGACCCGCAGATGAAGGTGACGCATCCGCACAGCAGCTCTTTCCCCTCCACAAACACCCAGGGAACATTTAACCATCACTCCCCATAGTCACAGAGTCTGTTACATACCTTTTGTAGAAAACACATTAACATACATCTTTCACAAACTGTCCTTCAGCCTTGCAAATTAAAGCTCAAGTTCTGACCATGCCCTGGAAAGTTCTTACCAGTTCACACTTGCCCCCACAGACGGAGGAAAAGATAAGCCATGTCACCATGGCATTGAGTTACACAGAAAGCGATTTCAACTAGGCAACAGCACATTTGCTTCTAGTCCCAATTCCACCAGTTGCCAGCTGTGGTAAACAAGAGCAAGCTACTTCACTTCTCTGAGTCTTGATTTCCCCACCTGTAAAATGGACAGGACAGCATGACCATTCGCAAGGTTTTGTATTGATGAAGAGAGGTAAGAAATGCAAACAGATAGTGAAAGTTGTGATGTGTCAGTGGAAATTTGTTTATTCTTCTCTACCCGTGCAGAAGAGGTACTGTTAAGAGTCTCCAAAGGGTTCCGTGATAACTTGTCAGTGTGCATGGGCCCTTGCTATTTGAACATAAACCTCAGTGTGCACTCCCTTATAGGCAGCAACAGAAAGCCTAACTTTGAAAAAAAAATAAGCCTACAGTGACATTCGCATAGAAGGTTCCAGTTTAGCAAGTGTGAGGGCTCTGAACAATTAAAAGGGCTGCGTCTATTTATTTTTATTTTTTATTTTTTTTACAATTTTCCATCCAGCCTTTTGTTGAGGCTCTGGAAATGTTTGCTAAAGAAGACCTGGCTTCCCTGTGGCAGATTGTTATTATAATAGATACCATGAGGTTGGTATGTTAACCGGGAAAGTGCATCAGTCCTTTTAGGGTGTGTGATCTCCAGGTGCTTTTCTCTCTAGACCTCCCGTTGCATTGATTCAAATTACTTTTCAGGGAATTAACTTCAGTGGAATTGGACTGCTGACATAGTCTACAAATTTTTCTTTTTGCAGCCAAGTTGTCAGAATTGTCACCATCATTCTGCATAAGTTATCATTAATCATGCTATGCTTTTCTACCTGAGGACCCTGAGGCATCTACTCTACAGCTAATAGAATTGTAAATGCCTTATTTCAAATACTCTAGAAGTTGGTCATAACCTTTGAATCTCTAAAGTGTGTGTGTTTTTTTTTTTTTGAGACTAGTTCAACTGAATTACATACCTAGAGAAACTCAATAGCACTGAGATCTCCTTCCAAATATAAAATTATATGTTTGTAGTTCTCAAGACAAACCCATTATTCCACAGTCATAATGCTACAATTGCATTTCCTGCCCTTTGGGTGTGGCTTTGAGAGGGTAATAAGTGTGCTCATAAGATTTCCACATCTCCCTTAGGAGTCAAGTGGTTGAATCTTGAGTTAGGGATTTTAGGGTTGTTTCCTTCAAATGACATGTCCATTTAATAAGATTCTCAAAGAAATTGAACTCTATTTATTCTCAATATTATTGACTATTGTAATTTACTTCATTAACATTACCATGCAGTCCATTCTTGCCTATGATTGTCATGGCTGGAGGGGATAATAACCCAGAGCTCTGGAATCCATGGCTCTTGATGAAAGATGGGCTTACTACCAAGAGAAATTCACACTCAGCACATTTATTGACACGCCAGGTGCTAAATAAGTGTATTGGTGTCTGTGCATTGGGATACTAAACCAATCCATTCTTTAGGTCCTTCGTCTCATCATCCTTCATTACTATTTCTGAGCTTCCATGCCCACCTACCCTCCCGCCTTTTCTCCCAACTCCCTTCCTCTAAGATCTCATTTCAAATCTCTGCTCCCCGGGTTCCCTGTGGCTTTACATTCATCCCAGTGACACAACCTAACAAATTCATCTCCTTACCATTTTATTTTAATGTGAGGCACAACAAGGAATACTTCCCAGTGCTATAATAATAACATAACTAAGTACAACAGCTTGCCATTTGTTTAATATTTCTCTGCGTGCATTTGTCTGTTTCATATACAGGAGATCCAGTCTGGTCATAACAACCAAACTCTACTGGGGTGGAAAGTAAGTTAAATACCTTTTCTTATCCTTACCTGGCAAAAAATGACTAGCAGTTCATGCTTTTATTCTTTTAGGAAACCATGTTACATCTAACTCCCTAAAATTAATTGGCTTAGAGAGAAGGATTGTTTTTTTTCTCACTCTAACAAAATAGCAATGGGCTTAGGTTTCAATTTTAGCAAGACGCCCCCAAAGAAATTTGGTGCAAAGCATGCGGCCACTAGTTACTCAGTGATTCATGGAGCTTTTCAAATGCCAACCTTACTCACTGTCCCGTTTCCAAAATATAGTTGAAATTTTGGGAAAAGGGAATAAGCACAAAGCATCACAGACAGAAGGAAAGCTACACAAACCTGCCAAAACTCTGCCACGGACTGCAAAGAGACATTCACAGAATGTAAAGATAAGAATATCTTATCTAGCCTCACATTTAAGTCTCTGATCATTTCTACAGAGAGCTTTGAAAGTACTCATCAAAAGGAACATCTCATTGTAGAATAACACAGAGCTACCTGTATCATTTGTGATTAGACCAAACGAAAGAGAAGTCGTTTCTCTGTTGTGGGGATACAGAAGAAATTACTCAGAATGGAATGGCTCAGATGAGCTTGCTATTGTTTGAACTGGTAGTTACATTATTCGGCAGGACTTAGAAGCCTGGCCTTTTTTTTTTGACAAACTGTAAAGAAACAACAAGCTATTCCATATACCAGAGTGATTGTTGGCACTGTGCTTTTCATGGCAATAAAAAAGAATACCAGAGTCTTAATGAAAAAACAAAGACAAACAGAAAAATAAGAAACCATATTTACCTCCCTGTAATCTATGGGAAATAGTTAAGAAAATAAAAGAGCAGAGGCAAGTTCTTCTTTATGAACCTTTTAATCAAAATGTATGTGTGTATACATGCATGCACACACATAATTTATTGTTGCTTCTGAGCCTGTTTATGGTGACTATGACGACAGAAAGATGGAATTTAGATTTTTATTCCCACCATTGTCTGCACAGAAATAAAACAACATGGTGCTGGTGAGAAATATCGATTTGAGTTGTCTGGGCTTTGATTTCAAGGTGCCATTGCTTGCTTTTTGTAGTGGTGCTCAAAATCTTACTTATAGTTTAGAAATAAACAGGAAATAAGATTCTGTGAGAAGCATTATCTAGCAAAGTACTACAGGCCAAATTATCTAATACACTTATAAATGATATAAAATGACCAAAGGTGAATAGTAAACTATTATGTTTTTTTAAAAAGAGTCTGCAGAAAGTATTGATAGTAAAGAAACGTTTCATCAATGCTTTTAAAATCCAGGGGACCATATTTCTTTCTAATGGACCAGAGTTTGAAAACTGTCTGGGAAGGCAAAGCCCTGGTATGGGTTTGTCTTCTTGGGATACTGATTGAAGGAAGACTTGGTTCACCTCATTTTAAAGGCAAATCGTTTTTAATTTTGTTTTGTTTTTGTTTTGTTTTCACATGAGCAGGCACAGGGAATCGAACCCGGGTCTCTGGCATGGCGGGTGAGATCTCTACTTGCTGAGCCACCGTGGCCCGCCCAAGACAAATAGTTTTTAAATTTCTTTCCAAAGTCAAAGGACACTTTCAAATTTCCTTTTTGTCAGAAGAGCTCATGAGAACATTATAGCAAGCTCACAAACTTATGTCAAGTCATTTTGGGCTTGGGATTGGTTAAAATGAGGTGGGATGTTGAATTATGTTCAGCATTGTTACATACACCCACCGCTGTATGCGGCAGGCATGGCTCCGTCATCATTACCAGGGATGTGGTGATAACTTGGTGACAGTCCATGGTTAATTCATCTCCTGGGGTCTCCAAAGAAAAGGTGCTCAAAGTGCTGCCCACCGGCCCTCCCTCCAGAGCTTTAAGTGGTGCACAGTCTGCCCAGAGCAGGGTATAAAATGAGCAGTTCGGCCTAAGTAAGCGCAATTATTTTTCTGTACTTTTGGAACAGGGATTTAAAAGGGAGGGAAAAAAAAAAGCACACCTCCACCCAAAGTCATTTGCCTTTTTTTTTCTTTGGCAGAGCTGAAACAGAAAGAGGTTTGTCAAGAAAGCATATAATTGAAGGTGAGTACTGCTGTTTCCATTTTATTTTTGTTTGTGGGTTGCTGATACAAGAAAGGTTGCAACCAAATAGTTCAAAACACACTGGGAGGGAGAAAAGAATAGAAACCACCAAATCAGCCAGGTTTCTTTCTAGGGTTGAGTGTGGGAAGTGTACTGTAGAGCCGTAGAGGGGAAAGGGCATTCAAAAGAAAGAGGCCAGTTTGTCTAGAACATTTGCCATGTGCAGCTACTACTAAACATTAATAAATCTATGTTGAGACTTTTTTTAAAGTCTTATTTAGATAAAATTTACACAACACAAAGTTTCACCCATTTACTATGTAAAATTAATTGATTAAGTATATTTACAGAGTTGTACAACCATCACCATAATCTAATTTTAGTACATTTTCATCACCCCAAAAAGAAACCTTGCTAGCAGTCACTCTCCATTCCACACCCCACCCTTACCTCAGACCAAACAACCACTATACATACACATTGAACTACACCTTGCTTTTTTGTTTCTCTATTAAATATATCACACACACACACACAATTTATAGATTATTTCCAGTTTAGGCTGTTTTTCTTTTGAGTTGTTTACCTTCATCTTATTAATTTACAAATATATTAGTGATGATAATTCTTTGTTACCTGTGTTGCAAATATTTTCACCCAAGCTAACATTTCATTGCAAATTTTTTTCCTGTCATGAACCGCATCAGAAATATAAGGTTGAAATTCATCCCATTTTGGAAGTTGAGATCTTTATTGACCTGCAAAAATGACTACTTTAAATAACTTAGACCTGTGCTGGAAAAAACATATGATTTCTGTGTTTATTCCTTTGATTAAAAATGGAAGCTTTTTACTTAAAATTAGGCCTAAGAGTCACCCCCAAGAGAACCTCTTTTGTTGCTCAGATGTGGCTTCTCTCTCTCAGCCAAAACAACAAGCAAACTCACCAGCTTCCCACTCTCTACATGGGACATGACTCCCGGGGGGTGTGGACCTTCCTGGCAATGTGGGACAGAAATCCTAGAATGAGCTAGGACTCAGCATCAAAGGATTGAGAAAACCTGCTCCACCAAAAGGGGGGAGAGCAAAAGGAGACAAAATAAAGTGTCAATGGCTGAGAGATTCCAAACAGGGTCAAGAGGTTATCCTGAAGGTTATTCTTATGCATTATATAGATATCACCTTTTTAGTTAAAGTATAACAGAGAGACTGGAGGGAAGTGCCTGAAAATGTAAAGCTATGTTCCAGTAGCCATGTTTCTTGAAGATGATTGTTTAATTATATAACTTTTAAAGTGTGACTGTGTGATCGTGAAAGCCTTGTGTCTGATGCTCCTTTTATCTACCTTATCGACAGACAAGTAAAACATATGGATTAAAAATAAATAAATAACAAGGGGAACTAATGTTAAAATAAATTTAGTAGATTGAAACGCTAGTGGTCAATGAAAGGGAGGGGTACGGGGTATGGTATGTTTGAATTTTTTTCTGTTTTTTTTTTTCTTTTTCTGAATTGATGCAAATGTTCTAAGAAATGATCATGATGATGAATATACAACTATGTGATGATATTGTGAGTTATTGATTACATATCAAGAATGGAATGATCATATGGTTAGAATGTGCTTGTATGTTGGTATGTTTAATAAATAAAATAAAAAATGGAGGCTTTTGGGTGGTGTGACAGCGGCTAAGTGGCAGAGTTCTCACCTGCCATGCCAGAGACCGGGGTTTGATTCCTGATACCTGCCCACGCAAGAGAAAAAATGGAGGCTTTTGCAGGCAGATCTCAGAATGTATTATACCTAAAGGTCATAATTATATAATTCCATCGTTTCTACAGTATAGCATGAGTTTGGTATTTCTCACTAATTAATTTTTAGTATGTTAATATTGGAGTCATGAGGGCTCTAAAGCCAGACCTTAGTTCAAGTTCTGATTCTTCTGTAATTTACAAATTGATCGTCTACAAATTATTTAACCTCATAAGCTTTAATCTCCTCAACTATAAAACAGGATATAAATATTCCTATCTCACTGGGTTACTACAAGGATTAAAAATAGATCGTTCAGATTGAACTAGTACCTGTCACTTTGTAAGTACTGGATGAATGTTATTTTTATCATCATCATCATTGTTCTTATTAGTTCAACAGCTAGTCCTTATTCTATGGCCAAGGACACTCTCTATTAAGTAAGTGGCACCCTGAGGCTGCCACAATCGATGACCACACTCTACCACTAAAGGAAGTTTCCAAATGCCTTACCCAAAGAGAATCCCTTCCCAGGCCTTCCTGTCCAATCTGACATTGTAAAACCAAAGCGGTTGCCATTTCTGCACTGACCATTTGTCCCCATGTCTTGTCTCATCCACCAATGAGTTTGTCATTGACAAATAACCGAAGTCTGCCTATCCCATCAAGTTCAGCTAATGGGGCAGCATTGTGCTGCCTCAAAAGTTCTTGCTTTTCTTTTCTTTTTTTTTTTAACTAACTGATTAGAAAAGAGACCGTTTGGAAATAGTCCACAACTGACAATCAACAAAAACATAAAATTAAAGTGAAAAATAATGGAGAAAGTCTGCCACCATGTTATTTACTGAGTTGAATCTCCATTATTTTCGTATTTACCATTGTGTGCATAAGTTCATAATTCTCCACCTTTTTAAAATCAGTTTTCTTCAGGCTTCATATAACTTAATAGAAATAGTTTAAATTCCCTCTCCCTTTAAATGAGTCAGAAATTCTCTTAGGAACTAATCTCTCAGGATGGATAAACCAGTTCAGCTGAAATTCAACCTGACCCAGATTCAAATTTAATGCAAAATTTCAAACTTTTGAGATTGAAGAAGAATTGGGATCATGTATTATTATGCTGCAATTTTTGATATTTTTCAGTTGGCGGTTTCAGCCAAAGACAAATGCTTGGGAGTATGAGGGTCAGTTCTAAGGAGTTATCTTGGCAGGCGGAAATGAGGGAATTATGCAAAATTTGGAGAATAGTGAAAGACGTGAGATTTCTATACTCAAAAAAGTTTGAAGAGATTTATAAATCATTAGCCTCAGGTGCCATTGACGCTTGTGGCGATGAAAGTGACCTTATCTAAATTGGAAATTCATATGCACATTAAATTTGAGAAGCACTGTTAGAGGATAAGACTTGAATCCAATTCATGAATCCAATCCAGTCCATTTGTGTGCTGGGTGACCTTGACTACCTGACTTAGTTTACAGAGCATAAAATAAGCCTGACTCAGACATAATGTGTCTTTTAAAAATTCACACCCAAAGCCTTTTCAATATCCTTGACTTAGATCCATTAGGTTCTCCTGCGATTCACTAAGAGGAAAAAGAATTTTCACTAATAAGTTCATTGCACCCATTTAGAACCCCAAGATCCTTTCAGGCTCTAAAATTCTGTTTATTCATTCAGCCATCACACAAGCATTCACTAGTCTCAATGCTAGAATTTAGCAGATCAAATTTCTATAATGTCTAGCATAAAAGAAGAGAAATGTTTGGGAAGTCACATAGTAAGAATAAGTAATGTTTGTGTGCTTTAACAATCAAAAGCTGTGTCTCTAGCTGCCTTTCAGATAAACAACAGTTTTGTTATGTGTTTCAAAACCCAAACCTGCTGTTATTGTTTTAGGAGCAAGAGTGGAAAATAATCCAAGAAAGCTCTGCTTGAAACTTTAAAAAAAAATAATTCGTAATTTTTATAATTAAAGAAGGGTTGTTTTTGTTTTGTTTTGTTTTGTTTAACAAATGGATTCACCACAGGATTCCTTTCTATGGTATCACGTTCATAGTAAACTTAAATCACCCACTCAGGAACCATGCTTCCTAATGGAAATGCAGCCATATACATTCTTCTAATGCAGTGCAGCCTTTATAAAAATTTGTGTCATATATTACTAAAAGAGTCTGCTAGAAATTATATAGAGAAACAGTATACATTATTTAAGACAACATTTTTTCCAAGCTAGATAGGAAGGTTAAATGAGAAAGAGGATAACCAAAATTTGAATAGAACCTTTATAGAATCTCCAAACTACTGGTTTCCTTGTTTCTGCACATTTAACCTGCCACAGGAATACTTGATTCACTTCTAAACGTGCCAATCGGCTATAACATCTGGAACAAGTATATTTCTCTAGACTTCTATGAAATAGACTTAAGTTGGATTAATGGTATCTTTACCTTCTAAACAATATTGTTCCTGCTAAACTTCAGAACCTACAAGAAAAATGAGCACAGCTTTCTCTTTCCCATAATTCTTGAAAGTTGTTTTCTTTACAGAACATAATTTATCATCCAGGGGACTTTTGAGGAATTGCCAGTTAACTTCTAGAAATCTCCTCAAGGTTAGGGCACACGTCTCCTGCTCCTCTTTCTCCACTTCTCATGGACACTGGTCAGTGCCAAGGCCAGACTAATGCTGAAAGAGCCTTCAGCAAGTGCAGTCTACTGCACTGGAGCACTTGCCTCTTAGATTGAGGTGAGCTGTGCGGCTGCCCCTCTAAAGTCAAGATTAATGCATTTTTGCAAGTCTATTTAAATTTAAACTAATACCTGTCCCCAAGCTAGTGTTCAAAAAGCATTTGCTAAGTGGAAATGGAACATAACTATTTGCGGCTGTCAAGAAAATATTCACCAGAGCTTGTTTTTCTTGCTGTGATTTAACCACTTCTACATGACTAAAGCTTTCAAATAGGAAAAGACTCAACTGTGTGATTTGGTTTGCAGTCACATAGAGGATTAAAGCAGAAAGAAACTGTATTAGTTTGGGTTCTCTAAAGAAACAGAACCAACAGAAGAGATCTGTAAATATGAGATGTATAAAGGTGTCTCACGCAACTGTGGGAATGCAAGAGTCCAAAATCCATAGGGTAGGCTGGGAAGCTGGCAGCTCCAATGAAAGGGCTGGGTGAACCCCACAGGAGAGGCTCACCGACTGAAGAAGCAGCGAAAGCGTCTCTCTTTTTCCTTAAAAGTCTTCGACTGATTTGGATTATCTCATTGGTGGGGAGCATTCCTTAGTTGATCGCAGTTGCAATCAGCCACAGATGCAAACAACTGACTGATGATTTAAGCAACCAGCCACAAAATACTCTTGCAGCAGTGGTCAGCCAGTGCCTGCCTGACTGAATAACTGGGTATCATCACTTGGCCAAGTGATTGTAACCATCGCAATCATCTAGCCCCATACCGTCTTTGGACAGATGAGGAAACTGAAGCTCAGAGAAGCTAAGAGATGTCCCTAAAGTTCAACAAACTGGCCCGAATTAATTCCCAGACCCTGTGCCTCACCTGCATGTAGACTTCTCCACTGAGTCAGACTCATCCATCCAGCTGCCAGAAGTTCTACATAGACTGATGTGCTGCTCAAAATTGTCATGACCCCATCACCACTCCACTTTTCCCTGACTTCCCCATCTCATTTCACAGATCCAAAATCTAGGAGTCATCCTGATTCTTCTGCCCCCACACCCTATATCCAGGACACTAGGAGGAACGTTCATCTCTACTTGCACAACTTTTCCCTAATTTGAACACTGCTCACCAACCTAGTCCAAGCTTCTTCACTACAGTAGCTTCCTGGCTGGTTTCCTCCTTTTGGGTTCACTCTTGCCCTCTATAGGTCATTCCATAAATAGAGTGATGGGTTCAAAATGGAAATCTGATATCATGATCCCATTAATACAGTCCTTGCCCCCCACCCCCCACCCCCACCCCCCCACACAGAGTGTCATGTTTTTTCTATGTCATGTATAATAAAATCCAAAATCCATACCATGGATTTCAAGGCTTCATGTTATTGAGAAGCAGTTGATAGTCTCTTAGAGGCACCTTTTTCTCTCCTAGTCAGGTTAGAGCCAAAAGAGACCAGTGACCTGATGCAACATATCATTTCTTATATTCTCACATGAGTACATGTGAATCTCTGTCCAAATATCAAGAATGCCTCCAGAGAAGAAAAATGAGAGGTGAGGAATGACTAAATACAACGAGTCTGACTTTTATATCAAATCTTGATAGGTACACGTTACCTTGAACAATGAACCTGTGCCAATGGATGCTCTTAATACACACACTTAACTCCTTAGAGATAAAGACCCTGTCCTGGCACCTTTGTATGCCAAGAGCCCGGGACAGTTTCAGAGTCACATTGAGACTCAATGCATTACTTGTTGCGTGGAAGAGTCATTGACTTAAATCATGACTTGGCTGTGAAATGCCTGAGCACGCAGTGTTAGGACAGTGTCGGGTTAATTGTAGCTCCTTCTCCTGGTTACTCACAACTCACACTGAGCTGTTTGGAAGAGGCTGGCAGAAGGGAGGCCATGATTGGGGGGGACATTGTTTCCAGTGTCAGACATGGGCCCAAACTGTCAATAAACACTTTCCCCCCAAAACCAGAGGTCCAGAGAAAATCTTTGGCGTTCAGTCTTTGGCACCTCTAGCTCTGAACCTTTCTTGATGTAAACACCACCGTTGTAGTCACCACATGATATTTCTGTGGGCTACTGAAAATGCTTACAAAGTGCTGGACAACTGATTTCATTTGCTCTCTAAAGCAATGATTCTGAAGGTGGTCAGCATTGTGATTCCCATCGCAGATTAGAGAACTGAGTCACAAAAAAAGGTCAAGTAACCCACGTGATCGCCCAGCATCCTAGGGTTCAGAGTTCTAATTTCTTAAACCTTGTGATACCTTATTACTTGTTTGCTTGGTTAACCTGTCCTCCCTTTATCTTCTCCCCACATATAATTGCTTCCCAAAAGTGACTCATATCATAGTGCTTTTAAGGTAGTTTAATTTCAAGTCTGCTCTTGAGATAACAAGTGGTACCCAGGACCTGAAAATCAGTGCAGTTTTTTGAAGACCAGGCATTAGATTTTATTACACCTGTCTGCTCTAATCTTTTCTTCAATGCTTCTTTCAACAAGCTGTCATTGCAGACAATCCTTTCTCAATGAATGTAAAATACTTCCGGAACTGTATTCAAGCAGTCCATTTTCCTGTCAGAAGTTAATTATAGCTGGCCGATAAACCAGTTTGAAAAATCAAATTTAAATGAGTCAAATTTAAATTTATAAGAGCCTCACTTAACATGCAATTAATTTTATGCATATCATAAAAAAAGAAAAACCTCCGGTCTTCCTGAGGAATTAAACAGGCTAATAAGGAAATGCTGTGCCTCATGGAAATGAGTTGAAATGATTCTCCAACATTACCATCTTTTCAGTTGCATAATATTATATACAATACATTCTATTTCAGGGAAGTATTAATTTTAGTAAGATTAGTTAATTTTTCTGACTTCTCACAGGAATGTGACTAAATGGTTAGGGCAGAAACACAGACTTATGGGTCCCAGAACTTTTTTTAAGCTCTCACTTTCTTCTCATATTCTCTCCTAAGTCTTTATAGCTTCTAAGTGTTTATGTTTCTCCCCAAAAGTATAGGGAATGATAGAAATGGTAGAGCTTGGGCATATTTTAGTTTCCTCAAACTTTGTTCCTATTAATAAAATATTGAATAAAACCTTCATTTGCCAACCCTTTTCCATTACTATTAAAACCCATGTGTATATTAAAATGGGATTAAGGCAGTTATTTATTTGTGATATATACCATTGTAGTAGGTTTGTTGTATGATAAATGTCACCGTCCCACTATAAGTCCATTGAATAATTCAAAACCTAGACATTAATTTGCATTTTTCAAGGAGAAAGAAGATTAACTCTTGGAGAGAAACTGCTTTTTATTCTGAACATGGCTTCTGGATACTGCCACGTATGAGTCACTGTAAAAGATCATTACTAGGAGTACAAGGGTAGTTCAGTGGTAAAATTCTCACCTGCCATGCGGGAGAACCAGGTTTGATTCCCTGTCCATGCACTTCCCCAAAAAACAAACAAACAAACAAAAAACAGACAAAAATTCAACAAATGGTGCTGCAATAACAGGATACCCACATGGAAAAAGAATGAAATGTGACCCCACCATCTAGCATACCAAAAAAAAAAAAAAAAAGATCATTATTGAGTATTTTCTGGTGAGAGTGCTGCTGTTATTGGGAAAATTCTAACTCTTTTCTTATTGGGGGCAAAATCAGCCTTTGATATATTTCTTAAAAGGTTCTAAGGGCCAATTACAACATCATTGTATTCAATGTCATTTTGGAATTGATCTAGTACCTTAAAAAAAAATCATTTACTGAAGAGACCCAAATGTCAACTCTTTCTAATAGTTCTTCTGTTTGGACTTTTTGTTTTTCCTGCTCCTGCCCCAGGACTGAAAGGCTCTCTCCAGAGGCTGCAGCTTGAGTATGTGGATGTGGTCTTTGCAAATCGACCCGATAGCAACACCCCCATGGAAGGTGAGTGAAGATATTTCATTTAAAACTTTCAGTTTTGGATTCTAATTGAGGATTTATTCCACACACAGTTGGAAATGAAACTATTCCGACCGATCTGAGTGCATATGAAAAAATAAAAAACTTTCTGGTTGATGTCTCTCAGCCTCAATATTTACCCTCAAAGGAAATGCTCTGCCTCCTGCATCTTCATTATTTTTTTTTTAATGTAGTTGAAGGAATTGGGATTGTGGTCCCTGCTGGGTACAGGCCTAACTATTTTCTAGGTTCATTTCACCTTTATGATTTCGTCAACTAAAAAAAAAAACACTAAAATTAATTGGAGAGGGAATTTATAGCTCTGCCATCGTTATTTCAAATTAAGCCCTTTGAGGGGTCTCCTATTTTCTAATGGGTCTAGGTCTGATTAGTTTTATATCTACAGTAATAACCCCTAAGTAGAGCCAGAAACTGAGGTTTTTCAGGAAGGACACCTTCAAAATTAGCCCCTCATTGGCACTTAGCAGCTCACTGATTCTCAAGAAGCTACAACATCATATCCCTTTTCTTTTACAACTGGGTTTTTTTTTTTTTTTATGTTTTGTTTTTTGTTTTTGTAAGATAATAAGTTTATTTTTTTGTTGTTCTTAATTTTTTTACTTTTTTAATCATAGCAACATACAAACACGAACATTCTTACCATACGCTCATTCCGTCTTTGGTATATAATCAATAACTCACAGTATCATCACATAGTTGTGTATTCATCACCGTGATCATTTCTTAGAACATTTGCATAACTTCAGAAAAAGAAATAAAAAGAAAAAAATTCACAAGCCATACCCTTTACCCCTCCCTCTCATTGACAACTGGTTTGAAGTCAATAGTTTCAAGCTTTTCCCTTTGAAAGTTTTCATAATGTTCCTAAAACCAGATTTTCTCCAATTTACATTTATTTACAGAACCTGCCTAGGATGATTGAAAAGGGAGACAGTTTGCAGGGACAAGGAGAAAAGAAAGCCCTAGTTGATTGAGATTTATAATCGCATGAATTATCATTGGCCTGAGGTGATTGAGAATGAAGATATTTGTGGAAAAGAGGAAAAGGGAATGTTCTGGTTAATTGAGGCTTACAATGGGATGTGGATTATCAATTTTCAAAGAATTAGAATAGGGTAATAGACAGCAAAGTCATTTCATCCTTGAAATTGTTGGTCAGGATCTTGTAATTAATCATGGTCTGTGAATATGTGCTCTGGCTATAGGGCATAGGTAGTTACAGGAGAATAAATGATTGGGGTAGATATGAATTTTTCATTAGTTTGCATTTCTGACAAAGAATATTTATGGAAATTATCTTCCTTGCCGTTTATCTCTTTCTCAACTACAGAGAAATGTTAAATGCTGTATACCCACACATATAAACACACACAATTTATATATATGGCACACACGATTTTCTCCTAGAGTTTTCTACTGTCTTGATTCTGCCTAAATAAGAATTTACTGTAAAGTAATACCACCACTGGAAATTCATAAGTCATTATCCATACAAAAATGAAAGCAAAGATTAAGTGTATGATAATGCAAATCATAAAAATTTTATTAGTACAAGAGGTATTTATTGCTAGGACTATTTGATGTCGCACGATTCTCAGGGACACATTAAAACAGCACTAAAGCTGTTTAGTCAGCAAAAATGTCAAATAAAATGTCATTTAGCAGGGACTATGAAAAGCTAGAATTGCTTCCCATTTTATGTGCCTAGTGACTACTTTCCTCTTTTCTTCCTCTCTCCACCCTTCCTTGCTTCTTTCCTTTCTTCCTTTCCACGTTTCTTTCTTCTGCATATATACTACATACAAGATAGCAGAACATCTGGAATTTTTCAACGGTCCTTTTTTTTTTTTTTCCCACTTTTTCCTACTTGCCCTTGTCCTTAATTTTAGGGATATAATTTATCAGAGACCCTCAAACAGTAAAAATTATCATTTGCATTATACCTACAGAAGAAAGAAACACTCAGTTAGGAGCCAAACTAAATGAAACTAAAAAGATAATGGTATCTCTTGTCTAGACACTGATTATGCGTTAAATTTGTTAGAATCTCAAGATACTAAAATATATGCATACAATACGGGAGACCAGGGTTTGATTCAAGGCCCATGCATTTCCCAAACAAAGAAACCAACAAAAACAAACAAACAAAGATTCAACAAGTTGTGCTGCAATAACAGGATACTCACATGGAAAAATAATGAAATGTCACCCCGCCACACAGCATACTATATATATATACACACACACACACACACACATATATAACATACATTGCTTTGGGTAGAGTTTGTAACTGCAGCAGGGTCCAGCCTCTGTTGGAATTAAGAAAAGTTACATACTTCCCAAGTTTTTAATATAAATTTCCACAAAGCAGAAGAGGAAGCTAATTTATATCGTGAGTCATCCAGCTTCAGAAGCCTAATGAAGGACAGCAAACAATGGTGATTTGCCATTGTTGGACCTGTTTGATAAGGTCAAAGAACATGGTATTTTGTCACTAAGGAGCAATCACCTATCTTATGTTGGAATGAGACCTACCCACAGCCTGCCCATCGCAGCTCCGAAGCTCATTCCCTCCGGAGGACTTTCGTTCCACAGGCAGCATATACATAAACACCAGGATCTATCTTAGTACAATTCTCAGAGTTTCTAAAAACAGTACATAAGATATATACTATACATAGTCAAAATTACCCTTGACTATCCTACGGTAGGGTGCATGCATTGTTCAGTGGTAGAATGCTTGCCTTCCATGTGGGAGACCCGGGTTCAATTCCTGGACCATGCACCTAAGGAAAAAAAAAAAAAGTTAGCCAATGTTCCTTTACAGCTGTTAATTAATTATGTAATTTTTCTCCAAATATAGTGACAAAACCATCACCAGATACTTGCCCAATCTCGTTTTTTTTTTAATGGCAGGAAAACCCTTCATATCGTTCACATACTTTCTTCATCTCAACAACTTGCATCGGTTATTTTAGATTCCATTGCATCCGTTTCCTTGTAATATAAGTAATGCAACAGTGGTTGCCCAGCAGATATTCTTGACTTTTTCATATATTAAATCTGCATATGGCACAGCACTGTATTGCTTGCTGGGTTATTCCACAGTAGATCCTTAGCATTTATTAGTTGTCTTTTTTGTTTCAACTATTCCTTCTCAACCCCACAGAATAACAACATGCACGAACATAATTTTGATGAGGCACCTACTTTAAGACAGTGGTAATTAAGCACGTTTCTAATGAGAGTACCCCCACCCACTCAGCACTAGCTCTTCTTCATCATTGCTTACCAAGTACAGAGGCACTTAAGAACTTGGGAACCCTAGAAGGTCTCCAGGTGTAAACCACCCAAATATCAAGGATCATGTGTCCATTGGGTACCTCTAAGACACATTTTGAACAACTTTGACCTAAATGGTATTAGAATGAAAACATGTTTATTTTATTTGATTTAATTTATTTGATTATTTTAAATCAAATTAGTAATTGAGCCTTATTACTGTTCTTTTAGAGCTTTTTGCCAAAACTAGTAAATCTCATTCTAACAGAGAATGTTAATTGGGAGCATTTCTAAAATAAGCCACGTTTCATACAGTTTCACATATCTTGCAGCAACCAAATAAGCCAGAAAAAGATTAGCAAAGTACACCTTCTTTATAATGTATTAGCATCATAAATCCTATTAGTTGTTACTTTCCATTCTTCCTTAGAAAATCAATAAGTAGAAAGCACATTCCCTCAAAAGAATGGCTGTAAATTCCAAGTGCACAACCAGTGGAGAAGGGGAGGAGACACTGCATTTGCAATCTGCAGTCCTTTCGAATATAATTAGACACCTTAGAGCTATGGGGAGATGTTTCTGACAACAGAGTGGAACTGGTGTACTTTTTCTTCTGTCCTTCTTGCTTATTTTTTCTGATTCACCTCGTAGTAAATCGCTTTACTTTCACAGCATCTGCCATGCCATCTGTCTCTTCTACAATATCTGGCATCAATGGCATGTTTTCCAATCCTAGAAAAAATCAGCTCTACATCCCATTTCTCTCTACTGATCATGCTGTGTTCATCAAAGGAGAGTCATTGAGAGTTCCTTGTGCTCTGTGATACTAGAATTCTTAATTCTCTAATTTCCATAAATTCCCAACATGTATGTCAAAATCGTCTCTTGAGCTCTTTAGACAAATGAAAGTTCACTCGGACATGATAGACACAGAGCGTTTGTTTGTCTGAGAAATTGCACTAGGATTTTTTTTTTTTGAGGGAAAGGGGGATGGTTGTCTATCATTCCCAAATACCAAGTTAATTTCCCCATCTGTATGCTTCTTCTGCCTCATAGAAGAAATGATTGAGCACAGCCGCTTAATAAAAGGGGGCAGTAAACTGTGTGTAGTGCCCATGAATAATGGCCAAAAAAGGGGAACCATTTAAATTTGTCTAGCTTTAAAAAGGGGAAAAAAAATCCCGCTCATTTGTTGTTCTGAGAATATGATGATATTTTAAATTAGATTATATTTAAAATTTTAATTTTAACTCACTTAGAATTGAGCCACATTACTTTTTCATTTAGAGCTTTTTTTGCTGAAACTAGTGAAGCTCATAGAATCCCTGAGTCATTATATTATTCCCATACTAATGCAGTTCAAGATATTTCTTTTTTCAAGTTAGTAGGTCAGTGCAGACTTTCAACAGTAACCCAGATGTTTTAATTTCAAATAAGAGAGGTAAGACCAAAGTTAGCTTATTATCATTATGTCAAACAACCAGCTCCATGGTATTTACTTTTTTCTACGCCATCTTTTTTAGTGCTTGAACCTGCACTTGACCTCCAGGAACTTAGGGTATCCAATGACAACTTAGCAAAGTCCAGGAAGTAGTCTTGGCAACTTTGCAGCATCTCACATTTTCTGCATTTTTTTTTCAATTCCAGAAGCACAGGCCCTGGATATTTAGCTACAAAATGAAGTTTTCAGAAACTAAAACCTCATGACCTAAAAACCTAGATGTATTATCTTCCCTGAAAGCACCCCAAACCTCTCCCCAACAAGCATAATAGGAACAGGAAGAAATCTGCTATAACAGCGAGTCCAGTAGAAATGCAATTGATCCCCATCCTTAACTTAAATTTTACAGTAATCACATTTTATAGAAGTAAACAGAAACAGGGGAGCTTAGTTTTAATAATGCATTTTACTGGGGGATGCAAGGGTAGTTCAGTGGTAGAATCCTCGCCTACCATGCAGGAAACCTGGGTTCAATTCCCAGCCCATGCACTTCCCAAAAACAAAAGTTCAACAAATGGTACTACAATAACAGCATACTCATATAGAAAAAGAACGAAATGTGGCCCCCGCCATACAGCATACAAAAAATAATAATAATATATTTTATTTACCCAAACATATCAAAAATATCATTTCAGTATATAATCAGTATAAAATAAATATTAATAAGATATTTTTCATCCCTTTTTCATATAAAGTCTTTGAAATTTGTTGTGTATTTTACACTTATGGAACATCTTAATTCAGACTAGCCCTATTTCAAGTGCTCAATAGCCACATGTGGCTTGTGGCTATTTTCTTGGACCACACAGGTCTATAAACTCTTTTCAGTCTAGAGAGAACCAGGCACATAGTAGGTGCTCAAGAAATATTCAAGGAATGAATGGATAGATGATTGGATGGAAGGGTAAACAAGTGTTTGAGTGATTGAATGAATCAAGCTCTAAAGTGAAATAGATCTAATGCCATTTTTCTCAACTTGAAAGCCCATTTTCATTTTCTAACATCTGTGAACATTCATGTGCCTGGTATAATTCAGTGTATTTCAAGGTGATATTAAGGAGAGGTTGTCTGCAAACAGTCCCAGGATTTTCTTACATCCCATTTCTCCTCCCCTGCAATAACAGTAGATCCAGATGCTGGATTTCTCCTTAAAAGGAATGGATGGATGATTCTGAGGCAACACAATTGCCCCTAAGGATTATTATATCAAATTGTCTAACACATTTCATTTATGACCCTGGCTGGAATGCTCCTAGAGCCTCTGGTATTCATCCAATCCATTCAACCTCCTGGCTTGAAAAGCTGGGACAGCTGAGTTTTTAAGAAATTAACTTGGAGAAAATGATTTTTATATCCAAGAAGATGAGCCAACCCCTCCAGAGCCTGTGGCAAAAATTGGGTTCAAATTTTACTAAATCAGCTTTATTTCCTCTTTGCTGTGAATCCACCAAAAACCTATTCAGCTAACGTTTTCTCCTTTACAGAACAAGTTACATCATAAAAGGAGAAATTCATTTCATCCATTCTAGGAAACAGTATTGAATGGGGGGTTGGGTTCAGGTCAGATTCTTTCAGTATCTGGTGTAGCTTTTTAGAAAAATCTCACATTTCTATTTATCATGGGCCTCTCATTGAGGCACTAATGATACAGGGTAGACTGTGGCATTAGGCAGACTCAGCTTCAGTCTTGGCTTTGCAACCTATGAGATTCTAGACTTAAGGCAAATTGCAATCCTCGCTCATGCTTATTTTTCTCTCCTGGAAATAGAGTATCCCATAAAGTTAGACCTGGATGAGTTAACAATGTAGGTACAGTACCTCCTCGTAACAAGGGCAAACAAACATAAGCCCCCTTTCTCTAGATCTCTTCTCAGAAGAAATGGGAGAAGCCCAAGTCTCTGAATTACAGTGTGGTAAAAATCACACAGAGGTGACCAAGCTGCAGGGTGAACCAGGGTTGTGATGGGGTCATGAAAGGAATCAAGGTACAGAATTGGCAACAGAATTGTCTTCTAGTCCATTTTTCCCTTCTTGAAACTGTTCTGAAATCCTCCATGCCCTTAAATTGATTTAATCCTGGATTTTCCAGCATTAATCTGTTCAGCCTGATAAAATAATCTTGTGCCCATGTCTCTATTTTTGAAGAAATATCTAGGAAAAAACCCTTAATAATAGGATTCATTCATATATTCAATTGATAGTTATTAAATACCTATTATATGCCAAGCACTGTTCCAGACACTGGACAGAAATGGATAAATCAGGCAACAGTTCTGCCCATTTAGAAATTACCTTCTTGTGGGGGAAATCAGTCAATAAGTTTATAAGAAAGGTATGTTAGATAGTGATAATAGTATTGAGGGGGAAAAAATCTTGGAAGGGAGATAGGAAGTATGGGGAGATAAGTTTCAGAGAGCATGGCGGAGGAAGTCTAACTGAGAAGGATACAGGAAAGGTTGGTCTACCCCAAATAGCTATGGCAGGTTTTGGAGTCAGGCAGAACTTATTCTGAATCCTTGTTCTGGGTTTTTACCAGCTATGTGATCATAGGCAAGTGGTTAACCTCTTTTGTCCTCTGTTTTCTCATCTGCAACATGCAAGCAATATCTGCTCTATAGGGTTATTGTGAAGATTGAGGTAATATGTATAAAATGCTTACAGTGTTGCCTGGTACATATTAACTATTCAAAAAGTTAAAGTTCATTTTTTGTTGCTGTTAGTGTTTTCATAATCCAGCTGCAAATCTGTCACATGGGAAGTTACCTTGATGCCATGGTCATCTCCAAGTCCATTACCAGGTTATCCTAAGGTCTTCAAGCACAAAGATTCACTGAACAAATTAATATGCTTGAATCACATGGTTTACTAACTCAGTTCAAACACACAGTGAGAAGAGGGGTCCGACCTGGAGGCTGTTAACACCCTTAGGGTAGAGAGTACGAGTAAAGGGAAGGACCCAGCTACCTGAAGACCCCAACTACCTAAACCACACCACAACTACCACCCATGGTGGTGGTGTGGTCAGAGTTCAAGTTGGGAAGATAGGCTTTGGCAGATGGTAGGTGCTTGGGTCAATAACACGCTTTGGCTATCAGGAAGACCCAGAGAAGAATCCAACTTGCCACACTAGCTGTGGCTCACTAATTAGCCTGATGAGCAACTGTGAACTTTATTTGCATTTCGTGTTAATTGGATATTTGAGGCCAGAATGGGGGTCATTAAGAGGTGGCCAGTGTAAGAGTTCGTTTAAGTCTTCAAATGCTTCATACATGTGTAATGTGTCATGAATGTTTGGTGCCATATGCATATTCATGCTCTGTGAATATTGGAACTTTCCAGTCCTCCCTCTCCATGTACAGCACACACTTTCTCTCTCTACTTCACCTATGGCCATGGCAGCTCAGAGACGACTAACCCTCTTAGCTTTGCTTTGCCCATTATGTGAATTCTGCCTATGTCCCACAAGCTATTTGCATCTCTACTCAGTGTCATTTATTTTCCTAACTTGTCTGTTTTCCTCACTTTCTAAAGAAGAATTGAATAATCTTAAATAATACAGCATTATTATGCTTACAGAGTCCACCCACGGTTCATTGTTGTCATGCTGCCTCAGGTTTGCAGAATCAATAGAGGCCTCCAAACTTCCATCTGAGGGCAATTCTGATATGCATCTATCAGGAACAGAGTCCTGGCTAAAAAACTTTCTTTTTCCAACTGGGCTCCTAATAGAGAACAGGAGCTTTAGAAAAAATCACCCCTAATAGAGCATACTGAGAAATTAAGATTGTCAAAGCTTCAGGAAAAATAGGTGACGAGCTGGCTTTGAAGAAAACTCTATTCCAACTAACAATCTGTAGGATTCTGGTGCTTTATTTTGTGCTTTCTTTGGCAGGCAAAGATTCCCAGTTATACTCCATGAAATCCTAATTGGAAGGAGCATCCTAGAGATGGATATGCTTATACTCTAGGAAAATTGGCTACTTCCTCTGTTTTCTCCTCCCTTTATTTTTTTCCTTCACATGCTCAGGCAACAGTGAAAGCAGACAGCATTCAACATCCTTATCATTAGTAAGAAACAAAAGGAGAAACAATGCAGGGTGCATGTCTGGAGGCTTATTATACTTCCTCACAAAAGGAAGTGGCCCTCCCCAAGCTCAGAGAGGGTGTTTTCGTGTTGTTTGTTGTGTTGTTTTAATATTTTTTAACTGAGAAATATCCACACACGTACAGTCCAACCATATTATACAAACAATGGCTCATAGTATCATCACATAGTTATGTATTTTTCACCATGATCATTTTCCGAACATTTACATCATTCCAGAAGAAGAAATAAAAAGGAAAAAAAAGAATTCATGCATCCCATACCACTTGCCCCTACCCTTTCATTGACCTCTAGTATTTCAATCTACCCAATTTATTTTATCACTTATCTGTCTTATTATTTATTTATTTATTTTCATATTTTTTAAATTTATCTGCCACACCCTAGATAAAAGACGCATCAGGCACAAGGTTTTCATAATCACACAGTCACGTTGTAAAAGACATATCATTATACAATCATCTTCAAGAATCAAGGCAACTGTTGGGTAGATGGAAAAACTAGTGGTCAATGAGAGGGAGGGGTAAGGGGTATGGTATATATGAGTTTCTTCTTTTTATTTCTTTTTCGGGAGTGATGCAAATGTTCTAAAAAATGAACATGGTGATGTATATACAACTATGTGATGATATCGTGAGCCATTGACTGTACACCATGTATGGAATGCTGGTATGTTAAGAATGTTTGTGTTTGTATGTTGTTTTGCCAATAAAAATATTAAAAAAAAAAAAAAAAAAGAAGAAGAATCAAGGCTATAGGAACACAGGTGAACTGTTTCAGGTATTTCCCTCCAGCCATTCCAATACATCATAAACTAAAAAGAGATATCTATATAATGTTTGAGAATAACTTCCAGGATAACCTCTTGACTCTGTTTGATCTCTCAGCCACTGAAACTTTATTTTGTCTCATTTCTCTCTTCCCTCTTTTGGTCAAGAAGGCTTTCTCAGTCCCGTGATGCCAGGTCCTGGTTCATACTAGGAGTTCTGTCCAACATTGCCAGGGAGCTTTACACCCCTGGGAGTCACGTCTCATGTAGCGGGGACAGCAGGGAGTTCACCTACCCAGTTGACTTAGAGAGAGAGGCCACATCTAAGCAACAAAAGAGGTTCTCTGGGGGTGACTCTTGGGCATCATTTTCAGTAGGCTTAGCTTATCCTTTGCAGGAATAAGTTTCATAGGGGTGAACCCCAAGATTGAAGGATCAGCTTATTGAATTTGTTGTCCCCACTGCTTGTGAGAATATCAGGAATTCCCCAGATGGGGAAGTTGAATATTTTCTCATTTCTCCCAGTTCTCTAAGAGGCCTTTGCAAATTCTTTTTATTCACTGCCCATATTACTTTGGGATATATCAGGGCATCACACTAACCTGTACAAACTGACAATTTCTCACACCCTATTCAAGATTCCATGTAATTACGGTGTTCAAGTAAACTGACATACTATCACATCATCTGCAAACAGTGAGAGTTTTACTTCTTCCTTTCCAACTTGGATGTTTTTTATTTCTTTTTCTTATCTATTTGCTCTGGCTAGAACTTCCACAATGGTGACAATGGGCGTCCTATTCTTGTTCCTAATCTTAGAGAGAAAATTTTCAGTCTTTCCCCATTGAGGATGATGTTAGCTGTGGGTTTGTCATATATTCTCTGTATCATGTTGAGGAAGTTCCTTTCTACTCCTATCTTTTGAAGTGTTTTCATCAAGAAAGGGTGTTGAAGTTTATCAAATATCTTTTCTGCATCAATCGAGATAATCATGTGGTTTTTCCACTTTGACTTATTGATATGGTGTATTACATTGATTTTCTTATGTTGAACCAGCCTTGTCTACCTGGAATAAGTCCCACTTGGACATGACGTATACTTCTTGTAATGTGCTGCTGGGTTTGATTTGCAAGTATTTTGTTAAAGATTGTTGAATCTATATTCATTAAAGAGGTTGATCTTTAGTTTTATTTTCTTGAAGTACCTTTTTCTGGCTTTGATATTAGAGTGATGTTTGCTACATAGAATAAGTTAAGTAGCTTTCCCTCCTCGTCAATTTTTTTGAAGAGTTTGAGCAGGATTTGGTACTAACTCTTTCCTGAATGCTTGGTAGAATTGACATGTGAAGCCATCTAGCCCTGGATTTTTCTATTTTGGGAGCTTTTTGATGAGTGATCCAATCTCTTTACTTATGATTGGTTTGTTGAGGTCGTCTATTTCTTCTCAAGTCAATGTTGGTTGTTCATGCCTTTCTAGGAAGTTGTTCATTTCATCTACATTATTTAGTTTATTAGCATATAGTTGCTTATAGTATCCTCTCATTGCCTCCTTTATTTCTGTGGGGTCAGTTGTTATGTCCCCTCTTCCATTTTTTATGTTATTTATTTGCATCTTCTCTCATTTTTTGCCAGCCTAGCTAAGGGTCCATCAGTTTTATTGATTTTCTCAAAGAACCAATTCTGGTTTTGTTGATTTTCTCAATTGTTTTCATATTCTCAATTTCATTTATTTCTGCTCTAACCTTCATAATTTCTTTCCTTTTGTTTGCTTTAAGGTTAGTTTGCTGTTCTCTCTCTAGTTCTTCCAGATAGACAGTTAATGCCTCGATTTTTGCTCTTTCTTCTTTTTTAATATAGGCATTTAAGCCAATAAATTTTCCTCAGCACTGCTTTTGCTGAATCCCATAAGTTTTGATATGTTGTGTTTTCATTTTCATTTGTCTCAAAATATTTGTTGATTTATCTTCTAATTTCTTCCTTGATCCACTGATTGTTTAGGAGTATGTTGTTTAGCCTCCATATATTTGTGATTTTCTGGCCCTCTACCTGTTTTTTTGTTTTGTTTTGTTTTTCCTTTTAAAAGGGGAATTTAAAGTTGAAGTTTATGTGTTCTGAGGCCATGAAAATGTCCAAATTAAAGAAAAGCTTTAGAAATGTCCCTTCTAAGGCATCCAGGGAATGATACCTTGGTTCAAGAAGGCTATGATGTTCAGGGTTTCTCTCTCAACTGGAAAGCCCTCTAGCTGTTATTGATTTCCAACTTCATACCATTATGATCTGAGAAAGTATTTTGTATAATTTCAATCTTTTAAAATTGAATGATCCATGAGCATTTCATAAAAATGTATATCCTGCTGTTGTGGGATATGATGTTTTGCAAATATCTGTTAAGTCATTCATTAGATAGAATCGCAAGCACTCTTAGGCTCCAGCACTGCCCCAGGTGGAACTAAGGCATGTCTGTGAGACAAAGTAACTAGTTAGGTGAGAGGGTTAATTACCTAAAGGGCATAGCTACCCAAGAAAAGAGGGGAGCCCAGCTCATGTAGATTCCTCCTTCAAGGACTTCAGGCCCCAGGGGCTGGAAAATTAAAGCAATCAAAGTGGCTACTACCTCACTTCTGTCTTTTCATTTATTATATTATTCAAAATCTCTGTTTCAGGCGGGCCACAGTGGCTCAGCAGGCAGAGTTCTCACCTGCCATGCCAGAGACCTGGGTTCAATTCCTGGTGCCTGACCATCAAAAAATTCCTGGTGCCTGCCCATCAAAAAAAAAAATCTGTTTTCATATTGATCCTCTATCTAGATGTTTTATCCAATGATGAAAGCAGGGAATAGAAGTCTTCAACTATTATGGTCAGGGTGTCTAATTCTCCCTTCAGAGTTGTCAGTGTTTGCCTCATATATTTTGGAACACTCTGGCTTGGTGCATATATATTTCTCATTGTTTTATCTCCTTTTTGAAATGTTCATTTTATTAATACATAGTATCCTTCTTGTCTCTTTTAATTGTTTTACATTTGAAGTTTAATTTATCAGATAATAGTATAGCTATTGCTGCTCTTTTCTGGTTGTTGTTTGAATAAAATATATTTTCCCAGCCTTTCACTTTAACCTATTTTTTGACTTGGGTTTTAAGTGAGTCTCCTATAAACAGCATATAGATAGGTCAAACTGCCAGTCTATGTGTTTTGATTAGGGAGTTTAATCCAGTAACATTTAATGTTATTACTATAAAGGGAGTGCTTTCTTCTACCATTTTTGCCTTTTGGATTTTATATGCCATATCTATTTCTTTTTCTCTTTTTACCTTTACTGATAGTCTTCATTTCTACACTCTTCTCCAGACCTCTTTCTCCTGCCTTTTCCTATTTGCCTATATTGCTCCCATTAGTATTTCTAGTAGAGCTGTTCTCGTAGTCACAAATTCTCTCAGTGATTGTTTGCCTGAGAACAATCTCCCCCTCATTATTGAAGGACAGTTCTGCTGGCTATAGCATTCTTGGTTGGCAGTTTTTCTCTTTCAGAATCTTAAATATATCATACCACTCCTTCTCACCTCCATGGTTCCTGTTGAGAAATCCATGCATAGTTTTATCAAGCTTCCTTTATATGTGATCTATTGCTTTCTCTTGTTGCTTATAAAATTCTCTCTTTGTCTTTGACATTTGACAATCTGATTAGTAAGTGTCTTGGAGTATGTCTATTTGGATCTGTTCTGTTTGGGGTACACTGCATTTCTTGGATCTGTAATATTTTTTGATCCTGGGCAGGCACTAGGAATCGAACCTGGGTCTCTGGCATTGCAGGTGACAACTTTGCCTCCTGAACCACTGTGGCCCACCCAGATCTGTAATGTCTTTCATAAGAGATGGGAAATTTTCAGTGATCCTCTCCTCCATTAGTATTTCTGCTCCTTTTCCCTTCTCTTCCTTCTGGGACACCCACAACATATATATTCATGCACTTTATGTCGTCATTCAATTCCTAGAGACCCTGTTCATATTTTCCCATTCTTTTCTCCATATTTTCTTTTGTGTGTCAGATTTCAGATGTCCAGTCCTCTAGTTCACTAATCATTTCTTCTGCCTCTTCAAATCTGTTATTGTAGGTTTCCATTGTTTTTTTTTTTAATTTCTTCTATTGTGCCTTTCATTTCCATAAGTTCTACAATTTGTTTTTTCAAACTTTTGAGTTCTTCTTTATGTTCACCAATGTTTTATTTATATCCTCCCTCAACTCATTGATTTGATTTTTTGTTTGTTTGTTTGTTTTTTACATGGGCAGGCACTGGGAATTGAATCCAGGTCTCTGACATGGCAGGCAAGAACTCTGCCACTGAGCCACCATTGCCCACCCTTTTGATGACATTTTGCATATCTGTTTGAACATCCTGAATTAGTTGTTTCAATTCCTGTATCTCATTTTAAGTGTTGGTTTGTTTCTTTGACTGGGCCATATCTTCAATTTTCCTAGTACAACTTGTTATTTTTTGCTGGTGTCTAGGTATTTGATTTCCTTAATTAATTTATTCTGGAGATTGTTTTCACTCTTTTACTTAGGGTTCTCTTACTGGATGGCTTTGTTCTCTATCTGTTCTTTCACATTCAATTCAACTTATTTTAGACCTCTAGTATAGATTCTGTTTAACCGATCAGAATTTTTCAGTTCTTGTTTTTCTATTTCTTGCCCTACCTATATGGACCCCCTTTTTTTTTGGAGGAGGAGGAGGAGGAGAAGGAAGATGTCCTCAGATATTATAGACCCCAGTCAGATTTTCCCAGACCAGAACTCACCCATGTCTTGGGAGAAGAGAGTAGTCAGCATCAGTTTTCCCTGAAGATGAGACCCAGTAGGTGTCAGGTTTTCCTATAAAGCCTCTATGCTCTGTGCTCTCCCTTTCCTGCCCAGCATGTGGCACTTGATGCCCACAGCTTCCCACCAACTTAAATGATGCAGTGCCTTTAATTTCAGCAGACTCCTCCTGCCAGGAGCATGGTTGAGACAGAAGTGAGGTAGTAGCCACTTTGATTGCTTTAATTTTCCAGCCCCTGGGGCCTGAAGTCCTTGAAGGAGGAATCTACATGAGCTGGGCTCCCCTCTTTTCTTGGGTAGCTATGCCCTTTAGGTAATTAACCCTCTCACCTAACTAGTTACTTTGTCTCACAGACATGCCTTAGTTCCACCTGGGGCAGTGCTGGAGCCTAAGAGTGCTTGCGATTCTATCTAATGAACTGTTAAGGAGTTAAAAAAGCAAAAATACCTTTTCAGAGCCAGACCTATGCTCCTTGGATTTGCCAATCAAGAACTTGATTTGGTACATTGGCTCTATGTATCTCCAGGCTCTATGTGGCTCCTTTTCTTGGGGTTCAGCCCTTTCTAGTATTTGTGCTGTCCAACTCAAAAAGCCTCTGTTTTACTTTTTGGTTTTTTTTTTGTTTGTTTTACCATTTTCCATCAGCCCCATCCCCTCTCTGCCAGGGCAAAGACTTCTAGTTCCTTTAGTGCATACTCCAGGTTTATCTGTGCTGGAGGCCTGTTTTCAGTAATCAGAATTTGTTAATTAATTCCACAATTGGAGCTTGTTTGAGCTAAGCCTTTGCTACTAGTAAAGTCTGTTTCCTTTTTCCTCAGAAGACCAGTCTGCTGTGCCTGTGGGAGAGGGGCTCCAGCCTCTGCAACTTGGGGGCTTACAGTTCTCTGTGGGATGTCAGCCATTCCACCCATTCCAGACTGGTGTATGACAGGTGTCCAGTACTGATGTTCCCCCAGCAGTTGTTCTGTACAGTTCCTGGCTATTTATTAGTTGCTCTGAATGATGAACTAAATTCCATCCTTCACAGTGCCGTCATCTTGCTCCACCTCCTCATGTACTCTTAAGTAGAAACGGTGTTTTTGTGTTTTCTTTTTTTAAATTGTTTTTTTGTTGTTGTTGTTAAGAAGAAGAAAGAAATAGCATGGAGACTGCTTCAGCTCACCCCAGCTATCAGGTGAAAAACAAAGCTGCTTAGCATTCTGTGGCTGTGGGTTTGTGACTCATGTGAACTTTCTTCGGTATGAGTTGTCATCCTCCTAAAAGATATCTGGAGTTGTGACAAGATTTAACTCTATATTCTGAGAGGATGTCGACTCAACCTCAGAGGAAATTCATTTCCATAACTTTCCTGTGATGCTGCAGCTGATCTGCAATGACATGCATAGAACCTGGAGATTAACAGTATCCAGACTCGGACTCCCTGGGCTTGAGGATGAGATTGTGGAATTTAGAAGCCTGTTATCTAGCAGCATCTAACTTTGAGGGCTTACTGGCATGCTGATAAGCACTGGTTTAGTGAGATGAACAGAGCCACCTGTACAAGTGGTAATTGAACAGATCACACAGTAGGGATAAACAGATACCCTAAGCATCTCTCCCGGTTTCTGTACAAAATGAAATGAGAGAGGATCAGTGGTAGAATGCTTGCTTTCCATGCAGAAAACCCAGGTCAGTTCCCGGACTATGTTCACCACGCCGCCCCCCCCCAAAAAAAAATGGAATGAGAGAGTGAATAGGTTTGCCACAACCCTCTTAGATATCTATATGTGCAATGAAAATAGTATGTGATCTGCACACAGTGAACGAGGGTGCTGGTCTTTGGTGTATGGGCTTGGTTTCTGCTTCTTAGTTTTTCATGTATAAAATGGGAAGAATAAAAATATTGCTTTTCCTAGCTATTTCCAGGATTGTTGTGAAGATAGAATTAGAAAAGTAGAAATGCTTTCTAAATTCTAATGTTCTGAGGTTGCTATTTTTGTTGTTATACGTGTTTACACTTTTAGAAGCACATATATGCCAAAGATGTTATACTTGAAGTTTCAATCAGGAACCAAGACACAATTGAAATGAAATTTCGAAGTGAAGAGTCAAGTCTCTATTTATATATTTGCAAAGGAAATTGGCAAGAACTGGTTCCATGACATTTTCTTCCACCAACTTTTTATTTTGAGAAACTAAAAACCTACAGAAAAGTTGAAAGAATAAACACCCAATACACTTCACTTCACTTTACCAAATTGAGCTATATTTTGTGTCAGTTGTACCCTCTCTTGATCTCCTTGTCTTTTATTACAACATTTCACCCCTAAATACATTCTCCAATAGCTCCAGGGAATCCAGGCATTTTTCTTTATAATCACAATACTAACATCCTATTCAAGAAATTTAGCATTGATACACTGCTGTTATCGAATATACAATCCATAGTCAAATTTCCTAAATAGTCACAGTAAGATCTTTAGTGGAATTATTTGTATGATAATTTTTTTGTTGCAGGGGTTGAAGATTTAATTAAGAATCCCACATTGTATTTGATTGTCATGTTTTCTTAATCTAACATGGTCCCTCCATTCTTTTTTTTCCCTCTCTCTCTCTCTCTATAATGACATTGACATTCTTTTAAAAATCCTAGCCAGTTTAGCAGAATGTTTCTCAATTTTGACTTTTAGTTGTTTTTCATGATTACATTTAGATTGAGCATTTTTGGCAAGAATGCAAAGGTACTATTAGGTCTTTCTCAGTGTGTCCCTCAGAGGGCCCTGGAGGTCATTGTGTCCCATTATTGATTGGTCTTGTTGAAGTTAACACTGATTAGTCAATGAGGGTGTATCTTCCAGGTTCCTCAACCATGATGGTACCTCTTTGATTTTGTAATTTATAAATAACCTGGGTGTGATTCTATAAGACCATGTGAATATACTGTCCCCAGCAACCTGTGTTTAGCATCCACTGAGGAACTTGCCTAAATCAGCTCTCACAATGGGGTTGTGAAATGATAATTTTCTACTTTTATCAATCCTTCTACATTTACTTGTTGGTATTCTTCTCTAAGGATAAGCTGCCTTTTCCTCTTCCCTCACTCTCTGTTTCATGACTCTGAAGCCCCCTCATTTACTTCAAGAATATCAAGAGGTGATCATTGAACCGTACAACATAAAGAGTGAACCCCAATGTAAACTGTGAGCCAAAGTTAATAGCATAATTATAGTAATGATATTTCATCGGTTGTAACAAAGTCACCACTCTGTTTCAAAATGTTAATAAGGAAAAAACTGTGTGTGAGAAGGAAGGCTTATGGGAACTCTATACTTTCTGCATGATGCTTCTGTAAACCTACAACTCTCTAATAAAAGACATTAAAATACATTTTATTTTTTTAAAAGTCAAGGTTTGAGAGAGAGGCCAAGCTAGGACCCAGCAAGAGGGGCCTATCTGGAGAATACTGTGCTGTGAGCTCCCCCAGCGGAGGACAGGGGCCCTTCACTTCAGCCCTGAGGTTGAGGGGGGGCTTCTGCCAGGCTACTCAGATGGTTTGAACATGACCTCCGCTGTTGGGGAGCTTAGTGGCCTGGGAGCTAACTCCTGCCTAGAAAATGTAGGTGGAGAGAGGTGGGCTGACTAATCTACTTTGGTGGCACAGCTGAAGGGCACCTGAGAGTGTGGCCTAATGGGGTCTCCTTGGATCCTGCCCTACAGGGCATCCTGGAGGGTGGGGGCTGGACATGAATGTCCAGAGTCAGGAAGAGAAGGGCCCGAAGGAGAAGCAGAAAGTGAAGGAACAGAGAAACAGACCACACACACACCCCGCCCCCCTCCACCTACTGCAGGCTTCTGGAGGTCCCAGCTTGGGAAAAGGAGAATAATTTGAACTTGGAGTTTTGCTTGAGATCGGGACCTGGACGTGCTAATTACCAAGTGGAGTCTGTGTTATGACTTAAAATGACCTCAGGACTGTCTATCACCCAAAGGTGGGCAGAAAGGCTGTGTGACCAGCCTGGGTTTTCATCCAGGGCCAACAGATACTTGTTCCCACTGAAGGTATAGGGGAAGGCGGACAGAAAATAAAGTTGTGTTTTGATTACATTATCAAAAGTCATACTTGTTCCACAAACTAATTACATATATTAATTAACTTTTAAATCTATCTGTCTTTACTCCTGCAAAAAATGAACTCCTCCATTAGTTTCAGGAAAAAAAAATCTGTTTATTTTATAAGATAATACTCTTAAGCCCAATATAATTGGCAGTTTAGGAAAACCTTGCTTGCTTGTTTCAGGTCTCTACAAATTACAGAATTTGGCACTTGGCAGTGTATATAAGGTGTATAAACTACACCTAGACATCCCTCAGTCCTCATCCCTGCTCTACTCCACAGCCCCTCTCCAGGAATCTGAAGATTTTCTTTAAAATGTCACTTCTACTTTGGGGAGTGGTTGTCAATGGTCAAATACTGAAAAATTTTATATGCCATAAAACCCCCACCTCTCCTGTTTGGAATTTATCCATCCTTTCTAAATATATCCCTATGTTAAATTTTGTTTTAAATATTGAAAGGTGAACTTTTGTATTGAAACTGGCTTCAATTTTATACTTTACTCAAGGACACGATCACTCAAGATAATCAAATAAGATATTATTTGACATTACTTTTTGAAATCTTAGTATTGTCAATCCAGAACTTACTTCTACAAGAAAACCAGTTGTGTGTATGTGTATGTGTGTTTAAGAGCCACTGGGATGAAATGAATGGATGCAGGGAAGAGATAGAAAGGAAAAGAAAACACAGTATTATCATATTCTCCTTTTCTTGATAAAAAAGGAGGTAGTGTTATTATAATCATTGGCTTTGAAACTAGACATTTACTTGATAGTGAAATAAACCCAATCCAATTCTTTATCTAATGAAACAAGAGAAAAACAGATTGACATAAGAATTCACATAAAACTTAAAGCAAAAAGGGAGGTATGGAGATCAAAAATTAAAATTTATGAAGAATAAGATGAGAAAATTTGTTCTCCCATCTATTTACCATTCTCTTCCCAAGTCTGGTCAAATCTTACAAGACCCTTTCTCAAAAGACACTTTTATACAGAATGCTTTTTAAATGTCTGCCATACAGCATTCAGGATAACCTAGAGAGGAAAAGGTTGGAGTAAAAATACTTGGGTCCAAAACCTGGCTCATTCATTATTCCTATTCCATTAATATTTATTGAATACTTGCTATACATCAGGCACGATATATTTACTGATAAATCTTAACGTGCAAATAATCCATGGTATACAATCAGTGGCTCACAATATCATCACATAGTTGTGTATGCATCCATGGTCATTTTTTAGAATATTTACATCACTCCAGAAAAAGAAAAAACTATACATACCATACTGCTTACCCCTCCCCCTCCTTGATCACTCATAGATACTTGATTAAAATAAACTGGGTAGATGGAAATATTAGTGGTCAATGACAGGCACTGTTCTTGATGCTTAAGATAAATAAGAGAACAAAACAGACAAAGATCCCCACCCTTGCATGAGTCTAGCAGGGAATGTAGGAAATAAAACAACTCTTAAAATTAAAAATTAAGTAATGCAGACTATTAGATGATGAGTTTTATGGAGAAAAGAAAAAGTAAAGGAGAGTAAGGAAGATGGAAAATGTCCGGAGGTGGAAGAGGGTCACTGAAAATATAAGAATTGAGCAAAGACATAGAAGAGTCAAGTGACTATCTACAAGGGAGGTAAGATTGTTTCTGGCTATGGAAACAGTGCAAAGGCCCTGAGATAGGAACAGCCTGCCCTCTTCGAGGAACATCAAGGAAACTAGTGTGGCTATAAAAAGGTGAAGAAGGGGGAGAGTGTAGAAGAAGATGAGTATAGAAAGCTATCACGGGCTGGATTTTGTGGACCTTATAGTCCACTGAAAGGAGTTTGTCTTTCATTTTGAGTAAAACAAGGAGCCATTTCCAGAATTTTTGGCAAAGAAATGATGTGATCTGATTTACATTCCAAAAGGATCACTCTGGCTTCGATTGGAAATAAATTGGAGGGGGGAAAGTTTTGGAGCAAGGACACATGTTAAGAAATGTTTGAAGCAATATATGTGAGAGAAGGATAACAGCCCAGATGAGCATGCTAGACATGTAAGTATATGAATAGTCCATTTGGATAAATATTGATGTAGAGGCACCAAAATCTCCTGGTGGTTGGATGTAGAGCTTGACAGAAAGAAAGGGATAAAGAATGACACTAAGGTTTCAGGCCTAAGTCACTGGATGGTGTTGCCATCAGCCAATGTGAGGAAACATATGGGTGAAGTTGGTGTTTGGGGAAGGATTAGGGCTTTGTGGTTATTCATCTTGCATTTCAGATGTTCATTTGAAAGCAAGTAGAGATGTGAGTAGGCAGCAGTCAGATACTGAATCTGAAACTCAGGAGACAGGTCTGGGCTAGGGGTATAAAATTTGGATTTGTCTGGATGTAAATGGTATTTAAAGTCTGAGAATTGATTGAATCATTCAGAGAGTACAAATAGGTAGAAAAAAACACAGAAAAGCAGGACCCTAGACTTGCAAACATTAGGAGGTTAGGATAAGGATAAGAGTATGGTACCAGTGAAGAAGGTAAAGAAAGTACATCAAGAAGAAAGAAATGATCAATTATATCAAAAGCTACTGACGAAGTAAGATGAACACTGAGAATTGCCCATCAGTGTTAGCAATGAAGAGCATCAGTGACCTTGACAAGAGCAGTTTTTGGTGAAATGGGACATGTGGGAGATGGTGAAAGCCAGGTAATCCCTGAGTCATGGTTTCCTCATTTGGAAAGGAAGGGAACATCTGGATTTAAGATGACAAAGTAAAACTATTTCTGTCCCTTTCTCTTTAAAAAAATCACACAATGAATATCTTCGTGGACAAGGAACAGAAATAGAAACTTTATCTCTGATAACAGTAGCAGACAATTGAAAACCTAGACTAATATAAATAAAAGTGGAAAAAGGATGGAGGAATCATAAACAACTTAGCAGAAATGAGAGAAGATTTGTTTAAGGTGTCCAAAGGTAAGAAACAAGTTAATCTGCACTGTACAATGTCAGAATGGTTCAGGCACTAGAGGTTCCTGTGCCACAGAAGATGGAGGTGAGACAGGAACTAGGAATGAGGTAGTTGATTAAAAGAGTGTGAAGAGCTTTTAAAGCCCTATATCTCCGGGCTTGCAGTCAAGGTCCTGCCTTTTCTCTCGTATGAAGGAGTCAAGAGGTACTTTGGAGAATTAAGTTGAGAGGCTCCAGTCTTAAGCACTGAAGAAGGTGGAACCAGGCTGAAAAAATGGCTTATGAACTTGAGACCCCAGAACTCTTTTCCCATCAGCTCCAGGGTAACAGCACCCAGGCTACACCTTTCCCAGGCAAAAGAGATTAACTGCCCAGAAAATTTTTTAACAAATACTAACATTATTGTGGGAGAAATCTCCAGTGAGAAAAAACTGACAGGTCCCACCATGAATTGCACTAGTTGATAAGCACATCCAAGCACAATTTTGTGCCTCACTCTTAGACATAAACAGAAACCCAAGGATCACTTGACATTGAAAGAAAGCCTCCAAAATGAAATAGCTCAAACAAATAGAAAAAATAAAACGGAAATGTAGACAGATATAGAAAATACCCTAAAACTATAATTAATATACTCAATGAAATATTAGAAGATATTACATCAATGAAACAAGAACAGGGTGAAAGGAGAGAGCAAGAACAACAAACGACTAGAAAAAGACCTTAGAAATTAAAATATATAAGGACTAAAAACTTTTAAAAATCAATTAAAGTTGTGTGAACACCCCAGAAAATAGAAGCAAAAAAGACATGAACAATAGGGATGACAAGATAAGAAAATTAAAGTTCTCTCCAGGAGGTCCAAGATTGGATTGATTAAAGATTTCTAAAGAGACAACAGGTTAAATAGTGGGGGGGAGGAGTGTTACCAAAGAAATAATATAAGAATATTTTCAGATCTGAAGAACATGAATCTCCAGCTAGAAAATGCCCACTGAATACCCAGCACAAGGAATGAAGACCCACACAGAGGAACAATGTCATGAAAACTCACAACTGCAAAGATAAAGAAAAACATCAAAAACATTCCAGAGAGCTAAAAAGATACACACATGAAGGACAAGGATCAAAAAGAAGTACTGCCTAGGGGTTCTCAACGGTAGCACCAAGAACAGGTCTTCAAAATTTTAAGCAAAAATATTTTCAACCTGGTGGTTTGGAGTTGTATGTGCCCCCAAAAAGATAGTGTTCTTTCAATCCTTTCCTAGTGGGTACAGATCTATTGCAGGTGGAACCTTATGACTAGGCTATTTCAACTGAGATGTGACCTACTTCATTCAAGGTGGGTCTTAATTCTCTTACTGGAGTCCTTTTTAAGAGGATAAAACACAGACTGAAGCTGAGATATGAATTTAAGAGAAGCTCACAGAAAACAGAGGAAGCAATTGAAGCCAGAAGCTAGAAGCATTAAAACCTAGGAGAGAAGGATCAGCCGACTTCACTATGTGTCTTTCTGACAGAGGAATCCAAGCTCACCAGTAACCAGTCTTCAGAGAAGGTATCGTCCAGATGATGCCTTAATTTGGACATTTTCATGCCCTTAGAATTGTAAACTTGCAAGTTCATAAATCCCCATTGTTAAAAGCCAGTCCACTTCACATATATTGCATTTAATCAACTTTAGCAAACCAAAACACTGCAAATCAAGCATGAGGAAATAATGGCATTTCAATTTTTCTATTTCCTGGTCACAATTTCTGAGAAGCTACTGGGAAATGTGCTCCCCAAAGTGAAAAAATAAAGCCACCAACAGAGGTCCAGGGATCAAATTCATGAATGGGAAGGAGGGAATTTCCAGGACAAGGAGAAGGGAAGTGCCATAAGGAACACTGTGCAACAGGTACAGAGAGCAGCCAGACTGCTGTGACACGAAACACCTGGTTTTGGTTATAAGCCTTATAACCAAAGGTTATAGCACAGACTCTTTAAACAATGTGCATGCACTACTCTGACAAAACTAAAGTTAAAATCGATACCCACACACATGACAGGAGGATGCAAGATTCTAGGAGGGAGGCTGCCAGGAAAACAAAAAGAAACTGGGTTTTTCAAAAGCTTGACATGTAGAAAACTCTATTGAGCAGCATTTTACACAAAGTATGGGAAGGCTTAGCTCTAGCTTCAAAAAAAGTAAATTAATGAAGTAATTATTAACAAAAGGGAAAAACTGAAAAGTTAGAGAAGAAAGAAAATGTAGTCAGTGTATACTGCTTTGCTCAGGAGTGAATACTGGGCACTTGGTCATGATAATAAAAACACGGACCACAGATTTAACCCAAAAATGAATATATTAGAAAGATAGTGAGAGTGGGAGGTTGTGTGAGAGAGAAATAAAAGCCTCATCTCCACAGGAGATCCAATAGATAATATCTAAAAAAGCTGAATTGAGAAAATAATACATAAACATTTTTGAGAAGTATAGACATGAATATTCAAATAAGCAGCTAGCTACCTATGTTGGAAATAATCACCTCTGGGATGCAGGCAAAAAGTCACGGAACACTTGGTTTTGGTTATAAGCCTTATAACCAAAGGTTATAGCACAGACTCTTTAAACAATGTGCATGCACTACTCTGACAAAACTAAAGTTAAAATCAATACTCACACACATACACACACAAATGGGATAAAGAATGCAGTGGTACAGAGTTGTCAGTATTAAATATGATCATAGTTGTCAAAGACCACCACAGTCTTAGGGTTTAAAAACACACAAGCAATGCTAGTTTTCTGACCCCAGATTTCACAAACAGATGCCAACCCACCTCTCACCACATCCATCCAGAAACAAGCCAGTGCCACTGACCCACCCACCATTTCCCACCCAAGCTAGGCTGAACCATACTCTTTCCATCAGTGGCCTCCAAAGCAGGCTATAACAGAATTGCAGGATGGGAAAAAAAAGTTATGATTTTTAAAGTTTCTATTTATTTTTTTCTATTTTTTCTTTTTAAACTTTTCACAGGGATAATTTCAGACAAAAAAGTTTTCAAAAATAATACAAGGAACCCACAGTCCCTCTACCCAAGTTCCACCAAATGCTAGCATCTTACATGCCAATTATACTATAGTGCAATTATCAAAATCTGGAAATTAACATTGATGCAGTGATATTATATGACCCACAGCTCTTATTTATATTTAGCCAATTGTCCCACTAATCTCATTTTCTGATCCCCCAGGTCCAACTCAGTATCACATGTTGCATTTAGTCATCATTTGTCTTTATTCTTCTTTAATCTGGATAGGTTCCGCAGTCTTTGCCTTTCATAACCTCAATACTTCAAAAGACTACTGGTCAGTTGTTTTGTAGACGTCCCACAATTAGGGACTTTCAGATATCTCCTGGTGATTGCAAATAGGTTAGAGGATATATAATGAGGCTAAAGAATGGGGATCAGTTGCCTATTATGTGCAGAATGTTTAACTAGGCTGGACTTTAATGTTTGGAGATGGACAGAGATGACGGTAGCACATTATTGTGAGAATAATTAGCAGTGCTGAATGGACTGGGAATGGAGTGTAAAGGGAGATTCTAGAGTCATATGTGTCACCAGAAGAAAAGTTGGAGGTTAAACCATGGGCATGTATAACAGTGAATCTTGTGATGGACAATGTCCATGATTAACTCCATAAATATTAAAAAGTTCTTTCATGAACATATATATAGAAAGAAAGAGGGTAGGCACTTTTAGCAAGATTAGCAAAGAAATGACAGGTCCTTTTGTTATACCACATGAGGGGGTATAAAATGCCTCTTTCTCCCATGACTGATGACCTGAACTTCGATCACTTGGTTAAGGTGGTCTCTGTGATGGAGAAACCAGGTATGTCCTGTGACAAAAGCATTTAAGAAACACTGTCTTACCATGAAAAATCCTGCTAACTCCTTCCTTTGCAGAAGAGTCTACTAGAGAAAATGGGGGAAAATTCTGGGTGGGGGAAGAAAAGGACTTCAAAAATGGGAAGGAAGGCCTCAAAATAAGAGACAGAGGGCTCCAGATACAAGATGTCAGTATGTGTAACAATGAAGGAGATAAAAGGAATAGAACATGGCATATCCCAGGGTGGACCCACTGAGACAAGTCGACCACCTAGACAAAGGGTTTCTGCAATGAAAGTAACCCAGTCACGGCTGGCCAGTCTTAAATTTTAATATACAAAGAAAAAGATGCTTTACCACATAAGCATCATGGTTGAAAAACTGAGAAAATCATTCCATTCCACCATGTCAAGTTTAAAGTTGCCTTTTGGTTAGTTTCCAGACACCTAATGATTATAGATAAGCACTGCAAAGCCAAAATGGATTTTGGGCTGCCAGAGAACTTCATTGGCTGCAGGAGTAGAGGTTTTAATGTCATTAAGATTAAGATAGCATTTCCTTCCAGAAATCTCCCATGATAGAACCAGGAAGTAAGGCCAGCTCTACATTATTAAAGAAGCAATAAAGATTGCTTCCTGTTATAGCATGAAGCTGTATTTGGCAGTAGAAAATCTCATTAAGATAAATATTTTTTACTCTTATCAATTCTTTTCAAGTTGCTTGCTTTATTCTTTCTTCCACAAGATAGAATTCCTTTTAAAGTAAGGTTAAAAACCTGTCTTAAGAAGATGATGCACAGAGCTTGTATAAATAACAAGCTCCAGACAGAATAATAGAATAAGTAGCTATGTGTCAAGACTCAGCTTCTGTCTGTCTGACCAATGAAGATGACATTCACACAATTTAAAAGATCAGAAATTCAAGACTTGAGTCATATGTCTACAATGCAATGCCAGATGCTCCCACTATAAAAAATAACTGTTCCAATGATAGTGGATATAGAAATATTAGACACCATGTAGAGCTGAAAGGAGTTAGTTAAATTTTTTAACATCTAAATGAGCAGTTGGAAAACAATGCATTAGCAATGCATAATACATTTCCTTATGACATGTCTAAGAGTTTGTTTCCTCAGTTGATAGAGATATATGCTTCCAATATCATAAAACAAAGGTTGGGCATGAAATATAAATATGGATGAAGTGAAAGAGAAAAGGATATTTTGTTTTGTTTTGTTTTGTTTCGTTTTGTTTTGTTTAAGCAAGAGTGTTGGCAAATGGGGCTTGTTTTAGTGGAAAATTCAAACCTGACTTCATCAAATGTTTCATTTCCCTGAGCCTTAATTTCTTCAAATGTAAAGTGGGAATGTAATAATATCACCTCATCACCTCATAGGGCTTTAGTAAAACCTGTATGCAGGGTGGTAGAATGCTCGCCTGCCTTGTGGGACACCCGGATTTGATTCCTAACCCATGCACCCCCAAAATAAAAAAAGCCTAAATGCAATAATTTGGTAAAATCCCTGTTGCAGATGCTCCTTTTATCTAGGACATGGACAGATGAGTAAAAAATATGGATAAAAATAAACAAATAATGGGGGGACAAAGGTTAAAATAAATCGGGTAGATTGAAATACTAGTAGTGAATGAAAGGGAGGGGTATGGGGTGTGGTATGTATGAGTTTTTTCTTTTTATTTCTTTTTTGGAGTGATGGAAATGTTCTAAAATATGATCATGGTGATGAATACACAACTATGTGATGAACCACTGATTCTACACCATGTATGGAATATTTGTGTTGAGATTTATCAATAAAAATTATACATATATTTTAAGTGCCCATCATAGAGCCCAGCACTCTGGCACCTGATAATTAGTTCTCTCGTTGTCCCTCTGTTGCATGTCACCTAGGAATCCCAGCTCCCTGGTGTGCTCAACAAGACCCAATCCCAACATAGTAGAAATTGCTCATAGTCTATTCATCAACCACCCTCCTTTCTCAAATACCCTATTTTCATGCAGGTGATCACCCTCCCCATACTACAAATTTACCAAGTGGAAGACTGTTCTCCCCCACCCCCCTCACTTGACCTCAGTTCCAGGGTAGGCCTTGGCTTGTAATAAGCCAATCAGCATTGTTTCCCTCAGCCACCATCCCTTGGTTCATGTGACTGAAGTAGCCCAATCAGAGTGAATCTCACCTGTCGGGCACTCATAAAAGGGCCCTGCGAATATGAACAAGAAAGTGTACAGCCATGGATGCTACTGAGAGCCACCCTAAGGCCACAAGGGAAACCAAAAGGGACAGCAGAGCAGAGAGTTAGGAAATAAGTTAGTCCTCCACAGCTTGTTGGAGCAACCAGTCCTAAAGCACACGTGACCTCTGCACTTCCAGTGATGGAAGGTGATAAATCTCTTTTGGAATTTAAGGACTTTTCAGTTGAGTTTTCAAAACCTTACTCTATAAAAATGAAAACACTGGGTGGGCCATGGTGGCTCAGCAGGTAAGAGTGCTTGCCTGCCATGCCCAAGGACCCGGGTTCGATTCCCGGTGCCTGCCCATGTGAAAAAAGAAAATACTAATTGATACAATCAGAGGTTAGAGACATCCTCAATTCTCAGTAAAGAAAACTATAGCTCAAAGCTAAAGAGAATCGCAGAATAAAAAGTTAATAATTCTCAAAGATCTTTTGCCTTTTGACCTCGTGTGTTATAATTAATGAAAAGTATCTATATCATCTATCATATCTTTCTATGTGTTGCTGATTAGATTTTGCCAGAATTGTCTTCTATGATAATTGTTTCTCCTGTCTAGAAAGGGTTTCATTTAGTTCTTCTGAAATTAGAATAAATTGGTTCTATCAAATAAACCTACATGGCAGGTTCATTTCTTTATTCATCTCTGGATACATTTTGTAGATCATTCTGATAAATTAAGTAGAAAAATCAGGTTACTCAAAATAAGTGCTCATGGGAAAATCATCATCTATGGTGGTACTGGGCAACTGATGATGGCTTGCTTTGAGAATTTTCTGGGCCAAATTTTCTTGTCCTTGTTCTATTATAGAATCTCTGGGATTTGATTGACCATGTATCAATATACTAGAGTGGACCCCAGCTGCCAGCTCCCATACAGAGATAAGATGGCCTTCCAGCCAGGAAAACGTTCTCCATTGGTACTTCATTCTCTCCTAGATGCTACTGCGATTATTATCTACTCTTCTAATTTCTAAATTAAATAGAATCATTCTCAATACAGAGCACAAGCATGGCAGGGAAAAAAATAGTTCCCAGTCTGCTTCCCCATCCCTGCCCCCCCACCACCCCCACCCAGGACAGTACTTCTTATACCAATAGGCTTCTGGACCTTTATAATGTACTTCTGGGTGAGGGATCAGAGTGTAGCCCTGGTCTGAGAAGCTAGAGAGGCCAGAGGATTTAACTAGGAAAGGATTGAGAGCCACTTCTGAGAGATAAAGAAAAAAAGAGAAGAAAGGGAAAGGGGAGAGAAACCAGAAAGTCTGTATAGGGAAGAAAGAAGAAACCATTTACAATGTTTTTGTTTTTTGTTAATATCAAGTAATTAGGAATAAAAATAAAAAGATGTGAAAGTACTGTATAGGAAATTTTATAAAACTTTACTGAAGGACTTTATAGGAGATTGAAATAGTTGGAGACATAGCCCAAGTTCATGGACAGGAAGACAATATCTTAAAGATGTCATTCTGTTAAAATTGATCCATAGAGTCAGTGTGATTCTAGCCAAAATTCATCAGGCTTTTCATATAATTCAATATATAAAATTTATAAAGATGAGTAAAGGGCCAAGAATAGTCAAAAAAAATTCCTGAACAAGGGTAAAGTGGAAAGATTTACCCTACCAGGTACCTACATATATTATAAGGCTTCAGTAATTAAGAAAGTTACTGGCATCAGGAGAAACCAAACAGTGGGATAAAATAAAGACTCCAAAAATGACACGAGCATCAATAAAACTTTAAGGTATGGTGAAGTGGCCTGAAAGATCAGTGGTAAAATAGGAGTTATTCAATAAAAGGATGTGGAAAAAGCAGTTGTCCATCCTCCATCATATCGTTAGGAATAAATGAAATCAGATCCCTGACTTACACCATATACAACATCTAATTCGTGATGGATCAGAAACTTGAGCAATGAGAGTAAAGCTTTTAAAATTCTAGAAGAAGGAAAAAGAAGGCCTTTTCAAATTTTAGTGTTTTCAAATATGTCGAAAAAAATGCTGCATGTCAGGGTAAGACCTATGTTCAAACTATAAAAGCTCCTGTTATAGGTTGACTACAATAACATTGTCTAAAGAAACCCCAAGTTGCTAACTTAAAGGTCCACTTTCCTGAAATCCAATGATGATATAACTTTCAGCTTCAGAGATGATGACATAACCAAGATATCTAGAAAAATGGGACATACCTAGAATTTCAGTTCAGGTAGGCTTGTTTTTAAAATTTACTTATAAACTGCCTTGTTCCAGATAGAATTTAAAGCAATGGGTTCAATTACTGTCCTATTGTATGTCTTTAAATGAATTGGAAGTCATTCCACTCTTCACAAATCCTATAGAATTTGACATATACAATAATAGCACTGTACTCTTTACTCATCATGGATGATACTTTCTAGTCATTTAGACAGACAAAAACTATCACTTTAATTATTGCCATTTAGTTTTCACCAAACATTGGAATTACAAACTGCTGAACTGAAATCATTAGGTTTCAGCGGGGTGTGGTGAAGACCAAGTTTAAAACATGTTGAAGAAAAATGTGCAATTTTATGATCCATATTCTACATAATAATTTCTTGGAGAGTGTCAGCTAGCAGAGATGGGTCTAAGGGAGAAGCTGGAAAGACTAGAGGTGGGTGATGCGAATTACAGAGAAATGAGGAGGGTATTGCAAGATAAGAAAGCTGCGTCATTGCCTGGGGCATGTCAATGGGCCATTCTCATCTAAACGTAAAATGAATAATCACTCTCTTGCTGGGATGAAAGCATCCATGTCTGGTAAAGGAAGAGGCTGTATTTAAATTATACAGCATCAAAGGAATGATTTCTTTCACAACCATCAAGCACAGCATGAATTAACAGAGGCCTCCATTTACTGGAAATAGGCTGCCAGGGTGGGAATCTCTATTGCACATATTTCAATGTCATAATATGAAGCAATGTTTCTTTTTATCAGTAAGTGGTTTATAAATGTCAACAGCACCCCAAAGCAAGCAGCCTGTTCTACAATAACACATTTGGTGGTGTTTACAGGCTTAAAGCATCATGATCATGTTTCAACTCAATTATTTAACTAAAGCTTAGAGAAAGGTCTCCAGAACTTTCATGGCAAAGCATATTATTAGAAATCAAGATGATGAATCTTTCTTTTAAAAATTAGTTAAGTATGTCTTTTTATGCAAATAAACAAAAGTCTATGAACTCTTACTTGATACTATAAAATATATCACATAACCTCCTCTCTTAGGGGTTGCTCTGTAGACAATGAGCAGAGGCCCAAGACACCCCATGTCTATTCTGGAGAGACACAGCAAGTTCAAGCTCTTAACTACAGAGAGCTATTCTGCAAGTCTTTCTTTAACTAGAATCAGTGAGCTTGAGCACCACAAAATACCAGATCTAAAGACAGAACCAAATATCTGCCTGGAGGGCTTCCATTTAAATGGGGGGAAAATGTATCAAAGGCCAAGAGGCCATGCAGAGATCTTCAAATGCTATTCCTTCCTTCAACAGGAGGGGCCTGTGAGTGGCAGGGCACAATCTACATACTTTCAAATGTGAAAGGAAGAAAGGAGCTGATAAAAGTAGACAATATATATCTATAATAGTATTGTTAATCATTGATAATTGGCCTGTCTTTTCTTAATTGAAAGGTTTTAGGTTCTGGAATTTATTCAGTTTGAAACGAAGGGTAGATAGGGAAATGCCATAGAACTCAAACAAGACTACAGAAATTCTCTCTGAACCTCAGCCTCCACGTTGCTAAGGTGGGATTGGGCTAAGGATGACAAAAACTTTTTAGCAGTCCTACAAGTGTGGTCTAGTACCTCACTTGAGAATTTAGGAGTCCTTGCCGACTACTGTGTTTGTTCAGGACCTTTAGGCCTCACCTGAAAATGTGATTGAAAGTGTCTCATTTCAATGACCTGTTCCATGGGTTTGTCTCCCAACCCACACACCCAATAATAATAGTAACTTATTCCACATTTATAGTAAGGTTCTGAAATCACACCTCGGCAATATTGAAGGCTCAATCCAAACTATCTAGTTAGGTAAGGTGGGGCGAGGTGGGAGAGGTCGGGACCATGTGTCCTTAAGGACGGTTCTCTCAGGGTAGCTGTAAGGTGGAAGACAATGCAGTGTCCATGAAGACATAAAGCTCTGTTCTTGGGTCAAATTTTGACCAAGGTTCATTTTCTCCAGATAGGAAAGGTCTTACTGACCTTGCTTGGTGAACATATATATGTCTTTTGAATTCCTTGTATCTGGTATGTTCTGATCTGGAACGATTTTGTCCCAGTTGAGGAAGCCTGCTCTCTGTAAACTATCTTATGAATTTCACTCTTTCTCTAACCTTCTATAGGACACATGCAAACACAAGCCTTCTTCTGTCTCTTTTAACAAAGAATCATCAGCTTTGAGGTCTTTCTTCAAGGAAGCCAAAAGATAGCTCATATTTCCCGAGTCATTCATACATGTCATGGGACTATCACCATCAGCATATTCAAAGCAAAGGCCATCACAAGTCCACAATGTGGTCAGTTAAGTAAATGCCCTGTTTGCTTTTCTGATCTCAATCCACTTTCCCCCACAATACCTTCCAAGATGGTGAGTCACAGAATTTCATAGCTAGAAGCAGCCTTATGACTATCTGCTGAAACCTTGTCTAAAGCAACTTTATCTTCCGAGCTTCAGGTTCTTCATCAGTAAAATGGGGGATGGGAGGTAGAATATTACCTACCTAGCATATGGGAGCTCTGTATTTTCTGCATGACTTTTTTGTAAACCAACAACTTTTCTAATAACATTTACAAATTTACATTGCATAATATATATGTATATATTTCACCCAAGTAGTTGCTTTAGAAATTATGTACATGCTCAGTTGATATTATCTGTACAACCCAATTTGCATTAAAGATACTAGATCCAGCAAGGTAGAGGAATATATCCAAGGTTAATGACAGTAAAGGGACTAAAATCAAAGTCCCCTAAGTCCTAGTGTGTGCTCTGTACAGCACACGGAGCCAGGCTCTCCTCAACAGTCAGTAAACCTTTAAGACCCTATGGCTCAGCCAGCTAAGCATGAGCTAACTCCATGTATGGGTATGAAATGTCCGTTCTTGTGAGAAAGGATGGATAGCTCTCTATCTCCAGACACTAAGCTGAGTGCTGGGAGAAGGTTCTCCATAGCCAAAAAGATAAAGGAATGATTTAAAAAAAAGATCCGAGAAGAAATTTCCAATCTACTAAGAGACAAGAATACAAACGAGAACCTCTACAAGCTTCTGAAATTAAAGAAGTAAATAAATAACTGATGTTAAATAAATCACAAACAGCTGTCTGAAGTGAAATTTGTGCCCAGGTCTAGACCTACTTTTTTAATAATGTTTACAACAATGCCTCAGAAAAAACAGTCTCTGCATGTTCCACTGCCCAGCCTCCATCCCCATCCTTGTCTCTTAAAAAAGACAGGATTTGAGAGGGGTGCACGGGTAGTTCAGTTGCAGAATTCTCGCCTGCCATGCAGAAGTCCCGGGTCGGATTCCTAATCCATGCACTTCCCCAAAAACAAACAAGCAAGAAAAACAAACAAACAACTACAACAAACAGAAATTCAACAAATGGTGCTGTGATAACGGGATACTCACATGGAGAAATAATGAAATGTGGCACCGCCATGCAATACAAAAAAAAAAAAAAAGAAAGAAAAGATTTGATAGCAATAGCAGTTAGGTTGAGCCACATGATATTGCCAATATTCAATCATTTTTGACTTATAAAAATGGCAATTTACTTTGGTTAAACCTAGTATTTATGAATTAGCCTAGAACGTGTTACTGTTTAAGTCAAAGTGGTGAGTTTGCATGTTAAGGAATCTTTTTCTTTTTCTTTTTTTTACATTATAAAAACATTTTAACACATTTCAAAGAAATTTGGAAAATATAGAACAAACTTACTATAATTCTACCTATAGCACAATTATTATTTTGTGCATTCACTTTCACTGTTTTATAAGCACATTTGAAATATTTGTAATTGTTAATAATGATTAGGTATTTAATTGCATCTTATGACAATTAAAACCTGGCCTGATTCTTCATCTAGAGTAAGGGGACTCTGCACTGGATTATCTCCAAGGTTTCTTTTGACTTTATCATTTTGTATCTATGGCCTGATTAATCTGAGTATATTTTATTTGATCAAAACACCTTTTTCTGCATATTTATTTCTTAAGTCTTTGTCACTTATCATTCATACAGTATAACTCTCTGCATACAACTTTCAAAGTTCTAGAGAACATTTCACATGAAAAAAAGGTTTATTGGGAGTAACCATATTTTGCATGAGGGCTAATTTTAAAAAATTAAAATGTTGATTGACAAAACTTATTTTATTCAAAGCAAAATATTTTAATCAAGGCCTTTGGTATAAAACATATATTCTTGCATGGGCAATGGTGGCGTGGTGGCAGAGTTCTTACCTGCCATGCCGGAGACCTGGGTTCGATTCCCGGTGCTTACCCATGGGGCAAAAAAAACAACATAGATTCTTAAGTATAGATGACCTATATTGAAAGAAGAAGGCCAATTTTTTTTTAATTTTTTGGTCACTAAAATGTTAGAATCTGGGCCGATCTGAGTAGTAACTCATCACTCAGTTTGTGTTATTCTTTTAGATTTACAAATTGGTCCACACACCTTACCTCTCATCAAGTGTTGAAAGATTCCTCAGGATCAATATCACCTTCACTTTACAGATGGGGAAATGGATATCAGAGAAGGAGAAATGACTTGTCTAAGGTCACATGATGTGATAGTAACAGATCTGGGCAGATGTGCCTCCGTTCACCCTTCATTACAGTGTTCAGAGAGGGCAGCTGTGTGCTCAGAGTACAGGGATGGATAGGGAATGAGGGCAGGAGCTGCTGCAGCCCCTGGGTGCTGGAGAGGCATCACTAAGTTGAAGAATAATTATTATTTCAATCCTGAAAGAAACCCAGGAGTGTTTAACAAAGTCTTTCAATAGTCTAGACAGTTTTTCTCAAAAGGCTCAGACTTGCTGACAAGGCAAGGAGGTGAACCTCTGTATTTTTATCAAATTCCCCAGATCATTTTGATTCATACAGACATATGTGTGTCATAGTGACTGTCTGTTTGCACACGTACAAAAGCAAGTAAATCAAGAGGTAAATTATAGCATAAGCCATTTAAATTAGCCAAAGGAGCAAAAGAAGAAATGTGCCAGGATGTTTATACCCACTGAAATGGCTTACTAGGGAATGGTATAAAGCAGTAGTTCTCAAACTTAAGTGTGCATCAGCATTGCCTCCAGAGGGCTTGTTCAAACACAGACTGCTAGGTCCCAGCCTTATAATTTGCATTTCTAACAAGTTTCCAGGTAATGCTGCTGCCGGGGCAGAGACCGCACGTGGAAAGAACCAGTGATGTAGACGAGAGCAGTCATTCTAAACTCTGGCTACGTGCCAGAATCATCTAGAAGGTTTTCTTTTGATTTGTTTTTAATCAATGCCTGGGCCTCATCCCCAGAGATTCCGATATGATAGCACTTGGGTGGGGCCCAGGCTCTCCAGGGGTTCCTAATGTGCAGTCAGGATTTAAAATCCTGAAATTAAGGCTTCCTGGAGAAGTGGGAATGGGGTCTGGTTAGTGGCAGTAGCATTAAGTCTAAACTTGCCAGATTGAGTCACTTTTGTCTGCCTCCCAGAGGCAGGTGAATATGCACTGCGCTACTATCTTTCTGATGGCTTTTTCCCCCAATCCAAGTCGATGCCTTAACCAGGATAATACAACAAATAAAGCAACTGCATCTTGGCGCCGGTTATTTTTTTTTTTCTTTCAACAATGCTGCCCTCTAGTGTCTGCATATTAGAATCGTGTAAAAATTCAACTCGACTATTACTGTGGTTATTTCGTTAGATCGCTAAACAACTCAAGGTATTTTCCTCTTACATTTAATGTTTCTTTTTTAAAAAGAAAAATAGAGCACCAATTGGTGACAACACGTATTTCTCCCTACTTCCTGCACTGCAGCAGTGGCATAATTCCTAGAGTTCTTTCACCCTTCCACCAAGCCCTTGCCTTCATTGTCAGAAGCCAAAAAAAAATCTATGAGCAAGAAATTAACCACAATTGAAAGACATGGGCATCGGGGTGCCTTGCATTAGCACTCCTGCTCTTGAAAGTATTATTTCTCATCTTTTCCTCTCCTCACACCCACCTCCTTTTCACTTGATTCATAGTTTGAGAATAGAATTCATCAAACGGGAGCCCCCACAGCTTCCCATGTTGAGTTCTACAAACCTACCGTGTCTTCCCACTCATGACCTTATCTCTATGAATTCTCTCTCCCTCTTCCTCCTCCATTCCTCTCTCCCATTTCATCAATAAGCGCCTTTTCCCATCACTTCCAATGGCATATAGGCTTATTCTTACATCTACCATTTTTAAGATAAAGCTCTCCTTCAACCTCAAATAACCCTCCAGCTAATGCCCTATTTCTCTCCTCCATATACTTCCAAACTTGTTGAAAGATCCATCCACACAGATTGTCTCTAATGACTCCCCCTTGTCTCCCCCATGCCCACCCATCTTTCCATCTGCTCCAGTCTGGCCTTGGTCCCATCACACGCAGATACTATAACTGTTCTTTTCATGGTCTGCAATCACCTCCCTGTTATGTGGCCAAATCCAGCGGACTATGTTTGGCACCCTCCTGACTTGAATGCTCAGCAGTGCCCCCTGTGGGCCACAACCCCCCATTGCACCCTGTGCTCTTGATTCTGAGCCACCCCTCACCTCTGGCTCCCTTCCTGTCCCTCTGGTTGCCCTGACACAGAGTCCTCTCTCCAACCCTTGGGCTTGCTCTCAGAACCTCCTCTCTTTTCTCACTACAGCCACACTTATCTCATCCACTTCCTTGATACACTCAGTAAACTGGTAACTTATAAATAAACCATCCCCAGACCAAATCATGCACTGATCTATCATCTATTCCTTTGTATCTACTTTTCCCCAATAGTATCTTACAGAATCTCCATGTTTTGTATGTCCAAGATGGAACCCTTGATGTTCCTCTCCAAATCTGTTCCTCCCTCAGGCTCCCTCATCTCTGTAAATCACCAGATACCTACAAGATAGTTTTATTTCCTCCCTTTACCTTACTTGTCACATTCAGTTCATCTGCAGGTGCTGTGGATTCTACCTCCAAAATATATTATGTATCCATCCACTTCTGTGACTACCACCATTCTCTTCCATCCACACCTCCTGCCAGGAATACTGAAATCCCTTCCTAAAGATCATCCTGCTTCCTCCAGGCCACTCCTCCCCACTGATTCTCCACAGCATAGCCAGGGAGATTGTTCTGAAATGTAAACTACATTTTATCATTCCCATAAGTTAATGACTTCCCATTGAACTCTGAATAACATACAAATAATATGGCTTGCCTTCTGCCAACGTCATCCTCTACTCATCCTCCTTCTTTACTAGTCTCCCATCACAATTGTTTCCTTTCAATTCCTGGAACTCGCTGTGGTCTGTCCTGCCTCAGGGTCTTTGAATATACTGTTTCATCCTCCTGTTCTGCTTTTCCCCATGGAAGTCTCCTTTTTATTTGATGTCTATTCTTTATGCCTAAGCATTTCTCCTCAGGGACACCTTCCTTGACCTAACTAAATAGGTCATTCCCATCTTGCCCTATCTCAGCCCCCTATTTGTTTTCTTCATAGCACTTCATATTTTGGAATGACTTGCTGGTTTCTCCATTTTCCTTACTCAGCTCTCAGTTCCCAAAGTCCAGGAGCTTTGTGTTTGTGTTAGTCACAGCCATTTACCCAACACATGCCCAATGCCTAACATTCATTAGGCTTTTATTACATGCATGTTGAATAAGTGAATGAATGTACAGGAAGAGTCACACCTCCGTTCCATCTTAACTGCTCCTGTCAAGGCCTTCATTGACTTCAGTGTGGCCCAGCCACTGGCCATTGTTCCATGTTCTCCTGACTTCACTGCAGAATAAATGCAGCAGAGAGTCTCGTGTTCCATTTACTCTGTTAACCTCTTTGGTATTTACCTGCATGTTTGATTCACCACAGTATCTGCCAGCACCCAGTACAGGAGACACTTAATAAATACTGTTGATGAATGAATGCCCCTGCACTGAGCAAAGCAGGATGGGGAAGGAAAGGGAACTGGTGCAATGATGGAGAGAGATGTCTAAGAAGAGAGAAAAATCTCTGGGGGCAGAGATTTACAGAACGGTTTTCAGCTTCCAGAAATATTTATTGTAAGCACTCATTTCCATTTGTACAAATAAAAGAAAAGAAATACCGTTTTTTCTATCCCATTTGTTTTATAAAGGGAGAGTGAGCCGCAGTTTTAGTTGCTAAGTAATCCGATACTTGGGAATCTTTGTCCAAGAAAGAAAAATATTTTGCTTATAAATCAAATTCTACATCAGACAGTGGTGACTAAAATCACTCCCATCTTCCAAAGGAACCAAAGTCAATTTAAAATGACTTACATAAGCCAAACAGAGCAAGAACACTGAGACCCTAACCCTGACTGCCTTGTTCCAAATCGTGTCCCCATCAGTTTAGATAGTGGTTGTCCATGAGAAATAGAAATAACACATCTACCTCCACCCTACTTTGAGACAAAGTATTTGATTCTTATGGAGGACGTTTTAATCTACTGTATTAGTGGGGCCTGGAGAGGAAGCCCAAGGCTGCCACCCCTTGTAAATGTCAAATAACTTGGAACCCTGGATGTGTGGCTGACCTGCTGTGCAGAAGAAAAGCAACCCTGTCTGTGAATTTTCACTCAATTGAACTTGAGGCTTTCCATGCTCTCTAGTTCTGTATCACACTGGGCGGGTGCCAAGAGAATTAGCTCAACTGCACTCCCCTGGGGAAGGGATTCATTTTCCTGTTTGGGAAACGTGATGTCAGGCTGAAAGAGGCCACTGAGCAAACTGGGTGGGACTGCCTGCGAGCAGGCCCTGGTGAAATCAATGACATGGGTGTCTTAGAACAAAGTTTGGTTCAAGGCAGTCAAGGACAGGGTGTGCCATTGTGGGCTCTGAGGCACTGTGGCTCCGGCTATTTATTCAGCATTTAATATGTTTTCTTTCTGCTAAACACATTGTTGTTGAGTCATCTCTCCTAAAGAGACACCCTGTGTAGGCTCAGCTCTGCAAATCCTACATACAAAGACAGGTCTTCTACCCTCAGTGACCTTACATTCAACAAAGTCAAAACAAATGTTTTCTCTCACTCCTCACCTTAATGACAAAGCACCCCAGATTCTGAAAGAAGTTAACTCCGTATTCTTTTATCAGGTCAGGAACCATGGAGCAGTAAAAGCAAAGGAGGGCCTTAAAGTGGTCATTCTGGCTTTAATATCATGCAGCACTACGGCTGTGACCTGAAAATGGGATGTCAGTGTACCTAAAAGTACTATCAACCTCCAAACCATCAATATTTCATATTACACTATTGTGTCATCAACAATTTCAAAGTAATGATATTGATCAAACTGCTAATGCCATTAAACTTCTAAGCTTTGGGAGATTAAAAAAAAAGCATGACTTTGAAATATTGAGAAACTCATGAAATGTTATCTGTTTGGCCTTCCATAGAAATTGTGCGAGCCATGACATACGTGATAAACCAAGGAATGGCAATGTACTGGGGCACCTCGCGGTGGAGCGCTATGGAGATCATGGTAATTTAATTTCTGTTTTTAAATGGCCATGGAGCACCTCATTATTATTTTTCAGTTACCATTTACAAACTGCAAGACCTTCTGCAAAGTTTTCTCACTATCACTATGGCACTGGAGTTCTGTGATCACTTCCATTCCAGTACAGACGAATATTGGGACTGATTTCATCGGTGTAGAAAACATCAGGGACCACTCAAGTCTCTAGTAGGAATCGTGTTTTATCGTGTTCTTTGTTGCAAGAGGGGAAAGTGAATTTCACAGCTAATGAAATTTATGAACAGCGTATTCTAGTTTTCTTTTAAAAATCAGATTAAGTAATAGCCACACTGTTCAAACCATGGTAATTACAGTTCTTTTTTATATGTTAGTCTAAGTGTTGTTACTCTATGAACTTGAAAGTAGTCAAATTACATTCTCTTCACCACAGCCCATAATTCACACTCTGACGTCTTTGCTCTGGACTTCACACAAGTCCAAACCCTTCCCAGGAATAATAAGGATTCCCTCTGTTTGGTGATGTTTGTAGTGAAATTATGATCAGAACTTTGCTAATTATTTGCATCCTATCAGTTTCTTCGTTTGTACTGATTTCACTAAAATGAAATTTTCACATGCATACAAATCACAGTGAAGCCTTGCTTCTCATCAGTATAAATTCCATTACAATCTTATTTCTCCCTAGGAAGCCTATTCTGTAGCAAGACAGTTCAACATGATCCCGCCAGTGTGTGAACAAGCCGAGTACCATCTTTTCCAGAGAGAGAAGGTGGAGGTTCAATTGCCAGAGCTCTACCATAAAATAGGTAACCTTTGAAAACAAATTTATCAATTGTTTTTGACAATAGAATTATCTGTGATTTCAAAAAGCGTATTGCTGAGACACTTTCCTAAATGTTCATAATTATTGGAAAGATTGTAAGACCTGTGCCTTCCAGAGACTGTAGAAGAATCAAACGTGCCTGTGTTAAGTCCACAGGGTGTCAATGACAAAAGCCAATCAGAACTGTAAGTTGTGACTGCCATATGAACTGTAGTCAGTAGGTGCTTAATAAATGCACAGAACATGAAGGAAAGAGTGAATGAATAAACTCATTTTTCACAGGGTGCTACTTGCAGCCAAAGCAACTTTGAGTGGACTGTGACTGCCTTTCCATCAACATATTCACTTATAACTGTCTAGTGTATTCATCTATCTATTGGCCTATCTATCAATCAATAAACCTATCTATCTGTATGTATACTAGCTCCTACTCTGTGTCCACACTGACTGAGACATGGGGAACTCAAAAGTGACTGATATGTTTGTATAAGTAGAAGTCATGATTTCAGAGAGAGGGGGAAAAACACATATACACAAAAATGTTGGACATCAGAAAAGCATGAATAAGCCACACTTTTAGGTGTATTGATCAGAATTGATCCTGAGATGACTTTATTCCTGAGAAGTAGAGGTTCACAGGAGCAGAAAAATGCTGAGTAAGGGGGTAAAAGGTTAAAATTTAACAATAGTCTTTATTGCCATCATTTATTGCGTATTTATATGTACAAGGCAGCATGTTCCTATTATGTACCAGGTACTATTTTGGGCACTGAGTGAACAAGTAAAGCAGTGGGTTTTTGTCAAAGTAGAATAGTTCATTTCTGAGAGTAAAAAGAAACAAGTGAATGTAGATATCAGAAAATCATGGATAAGCCACATTTTCAGGCTTCCTTAAATGGCTTGCTTCCAAGAACTGATAGTGCACATTTAATCAGTTTATAGGAGTGAAAGACAATTTGTTAATCCCTAAACTTTAATGGAAAGATGCATTGACTCATTTATCTGATATCTTTTCAGCATAACTAACCAAGTCCTATTTAAACATCTTTATGCTTTTGATCCTAGTTTATGTAAGCAACTTTTAAAATTTTTTTTTCCCTTTTCTATAGGGGTTGGAGCAATGACATGGTCTCCACTTGCCTGTGGAATCATCTCAGGGAAATATGGAAATGGAGTGCCTGAAAGTTCCAGGGCGTCGCTAAAGGTATTTTCTGAAACCTCCAGAAAAGTGGCTTTTCATCATTCAAAATGTCTGAGGATGGGGGTGCAAGGGTGGTTCAGTGGTAGAGAATTCTCGCCTGCCATGTGGGAGAACCAGGTTCAAGTCCCAGCCCAGGCATTTCCTAAAAAAAAAAAAAAAAAAAAAATCAATGGTACTTCAATAATGGGATCGTCACATGGAAAAATAATGAGATATGACTTCCACCATACAGCATACAAAAAAAAAATCTGGTGATGGGTTGGGGAGGGCAGGAGACTGACTGGACAGCTCCACAACAGCCTTTGGCTTCCTGGCTCAGGCAGAGGGCGGACTTGGCCAGGCTGGCTTCCCCTGGCAGGCTCCCCTCAACTCTGGAATTCTCTGCTCATGGCTAGACACAAGAAAGCCCTTTATAATCTGCATGGAAAATTCCCCTCCTCTAGGGACTGGGGAAAAAGTGTCCAATGGCCTGGTTGGACTCACAAGCTCAAATCCCTATAAAGTGATTTCTTCTTATGTTAAAGAAGGTACTTAACTCCTCTTTTGAAACTGATGAAATTTTAAATCCCTTTTCTATATAAGAGCATCTAATTTTACTTTTCTTGAGAAAACAAAATTTAAACCTTAGAGGTTTAATCTGTATGGGGCAAATGGTTGTAGCTGACTGCAGTTTGAGGTTGCAGACATTTTTTCTTGTATGTAGGGTTGAGGCGGTGAGGGAGGGTCTCAGGAGGCAGATTCACAGCAAAGCCTCTGCCCCCCCTGAGCGCTTTAACTGAAATTTTTAGGGATTAATTCTGGCTGCGAAGTCTTATAGCTTAAATTCTGTGCTAAGGTAAAAAGACAGTCAAGATCTTTGACATAAAATCACTTCCATTTGGGACATCTTGATGATTAATTTATCGGGAAGAACTCCAAACATCTGTCCTTATTAATAACGTCTGTGTCTACAAACTTGGGAGAATGTGTAGCAACATTAGAACCACAAACTACTCTATAATGTCAAGGGAGAGGGAATACAGGCATTTTTTAAATTCAGACAAGCCTAAGGCCCCAAAAGAGAAAGCATAAATCTAAAGCAGCCTCTTGCCTCCATCTACGCTGAGTCCGCGGGAGAAGGGCTGGAGCACCAGCCCATTGACTAGTGTGGCTGTCACCGCTAGGTGCTTCCTTCCCCCAGTTAGAGCTACTCAAGACTCTAGTCCTTCCCTGAATTTTCTGTCTGTAGCAGTTGAGCTATTAGTTTGTTCTCTAAAATAATGCAATATAAATATCTCCTAAAGCATGTTGCCGCAGTTCTCTTTTTCATTTTAATATTTATCACAAAATTAATTATCCCAGATAATTATGAATAAAGTCTTGTTCCTGAAAATTGATAATTGTTCAGAACCAAGTCTAAACCCATCAGGAAAGAAAAACTTAAAGCAACTAAGGGAAGAACATATAAAAGAAAGAAGGTAAGAAAGGAGATGCTTTAGTTTGCTAAAGCTGCTGGAATGCAATACACCAGAAATGGATTGGCTTTTATAAAGGGGATTTATTTTATTACAACTCTACAGTTCTTTGGAGGAAAGGCAGCTAGCTAACTTTTATCTGGGTTCCTCTGTCACATGGGAAGGCCTATGGCAATGTCTGTTGGTCTTCTCTCCTGGCTTCTGGTTTCAAGTGGCTTTCCCAGGGACATTTCCTCTCTGCATCTCCATATATCTGGGTCAGTGTCGACTCTAAGCAATTTTCCTCTCTTCTGACTTCTCCTTTTAAGTCTCCAGCTGATTAAATTAAACATCATTCATTGTGGAAGGCACTTCCTTTAGCCAATAGCAGATATAATCAGTCGTAGATGAAATTCACGTGCAAATGATTTAAGTCCACAGCAATAGAACAACTGGGTACGGTCATTTGGCCAAGTTGACAGCCTGAACCTAACTATCAAAGGAGTGAAGAAGGAAGGGTGGAGGAGGAGGAGCATTGAGAATTGCAATTTTACTGAGCACCTCTTATGTGACAAACATCTCCTTTTGTCCTCATTAAAAAAAAAAAAAGGATACAGATGGTTTTTAGTTATAGTTAAAAATGTTGCCCTATATTCTTTCAGAGACTTTCCGAAAAATTCAGTGTATTCCATATATGCCAAGTATTTGTTCTCAAAATATCCCTATAAGAGGGTAGACCTTTTCCAGATGTAGAAATTGAAGCACAAAAAGGTCAGATAATAAATCCAGAACGTTAAACTCATAAGAGATGAAGTAGATATTAGAACCCAGGCCTTCTGACTTTTGTTGTAATTATCTCCCCAAAGGACATCTTTGTTTCCCTTTAAACCAAGATTGTTAAAGGAAGACGAAGTAGCCACACTTTATTTGGCATGGATGATTGGCTGACCTCCAGCACCATTTGGGAAAAGCTTGCAAGCATCTGAAAAACATTCACAAATGTGCTAACAAAAAGAGAAAGAAAAAAAAAGGGAAATACAAAATATCTGAAGGGGGTAAACTCAAAGGCAGTTTAGAAAATATTCAATTGCTGACTTTTATAAAGTCAACTTGATATCTAGTGAAACATCCTCAACAATAAACATGAAGAGCTTTTAACAGGTGAAAGGCAACTGATCTTAAAGCACACTTCTTTAGAGCTTTGCAGACTCTGAAGGTTTCCTAAATTATCAACAAGAGTGCTTTCCAGAGTAATATATACGCTTAGGAAAGCTACTTGAGAAGAGTAAAGCAAAAACAGTGAAAGCCAATATCAGGGCAACCTTAGGAGTGAATGAGGATGCTAACAATAAAACAAATTTTTAAAACACAGATAGCTAGACAAATAGACAAATAAGCTGGCAACTTTCACCTCCTCCCCAAAATAAAATATGTAAATGTTGGCATTTCACATTGGCTGTTCCGAGTTATAACAATAAAATAAAGATGCTAATATCTTGTGTCTGTTGTGAATATTGAAGTTTAATTGAAGGATAAATGAATGCTTTGCCCAAAATACCCATCTAGGGCTATTTTAGAAAGTAGTACTACTCAGGGAGTTCTCTGCAAGGCTTCACCTGGCCATACCCTCTTACAATGACGTCTAAATCTGTCATCAGCTCTGACTTCACTGCTGAGCTGCACACAATTATGTCTTCATACCTATTAGACAGTTCCAACAAGATGTCCCATGAGCATCAGTCATACCTAAAGGAATCTCTCCTTACCACCCAGAACCTGCCCTTCCAAGTTAACAGAGCCACCACCCATCCATCTAGTCATCCGGTTCGAAGCCTAAGCACCATGTCAGACTGTCTCCTCTCCTTCCACACTCCTGTCCAACTAGGCACCAAATCCTCCAGTTTATATCCTCTCTCTACGGTCTATCCCCTGTACAACTCTTGTTCAGATCTTCATTGTTTTTTGCCTGGTTTACTACATAGCTTCCCTTCTATACTCTAACTTCTTCTCCTTTTCTCTATAACCCCAACACTGTAACCCAATTATCTTTCTAAAACATTCATCTGACCATATCACAACCCTGTTTGGAATCCTTTAATGACTTCCCAATCATTGCTTGCATGACAAAGCCCTAACTACACAGCAACACGTTCAGGAAATCCTCTTGCAATCTTAGAATCTGAATTGAGCCCACTTTTTCATTCTTGTCTCATACTACTTCATTTTCTACCCAGATGCACGATGCTCTTTCCCAGAAATGCCCTTCTTCTCATCTTGTGGAACTCCTCCTCATCCTTAAAGACAGAATTTAATTTTCTTCACCTCTGTGGAGCCAATCCTAACTTTATAAAACTGAGTTACTTGCACCTCCTTTCTAATACTATAAACACTCCTTATGGAATCTTAGAGTTCTCTGGTTACATGTGACAGAAACTCAATTCAGACCAGTTCAAAGAAGAGGAAATCTACTGGCTCACATATCGGCTGGCCTCAAGGATCACTTTATCCATGGACTTGAACACTAGCAGGACTCTCCATCTCTCCCTCTGATTCTTTCTGCATGTGGGCATCAATTTCTTCTACTGCAAATGGGCTTTCTCCATGAGACCAGGAGCAGGAAGGCTGGTTGTTTCAGGCTTACATCTTTAAAGCCATATAACTTGGGAGAAAAGAGATATTTTCCTTCCCAGTCCAGAGAAGACTGACCAAGCTTGGGTCCTGTGCCAACCTGTTAGACCAGTAAGAGTGGCAAAAGATTGAGGTACTGTGAACAGCTCAGGTCAAAAGACCCACCTAATGTACTAAGATGAAAATGTACTAAGAAATGATGATCATACATCTATGTGATGATATTAAGAATCACTGATTGCATATGTAGAATGGAATGATTTCTAAATGTTGTGTTAGTTAATTTAAAAAAAAAAAAAAAAAAAGACCCACCTATTTTGTTGGGGTCTTTTCCAGAAGGAGGCAGTATAAACATGGTTTCTGAGGAAATCAGAGTGGGGCATCCCAACTACAAAACACTTCTCAAGTTACTAGATAATGATTCAGGAACACCTGTAGGACAGAAACAGAAACTTACTCATCTAGTTTGTCACAGACCCTGGCATATAATAAATGTTCTGTTAATGTTTGTTGAGTGACTGCAATGAGCCATACAGAAGATCAACAAAGTCTAATCAGGAGACTGGGTGGGTAGATTTAAACAGAAATATATAGTGCAATAAATTTATTCACATATCTTCTCTGTTAACAAAACATTTAAAGAAAAATTGTCAAAATACTTGCCCCTCTGTCAGAGGACAATAGGAAAGATGCAAACCTAGGTGAATCAAATTTCATGGGAAAGGGAGTGTATTAGTCAGGGTTCTCTAGAGAAACAGAAACAACAGCAGATATCTGTAAATATGAAATTTTATAAAAGTGTCTCATTCAACTGTGGGGATGCAAGAGTCTAAAATCCTTAGGGCAGGCTGCAAAGCTGGCAACCCTGATGAAGGTCCCTGACAAACTCCACAGGAGAGGCTGGCTGAAGAAAAGGTGAAAACTCTCTTTGACTAATTGGATTAAATCCAACTATTTGGATTATCTCCTTGTAGAAGACACACCCTTAATTGATCAGAGATGTAATTGGCCACAGCTGCAATCAACTGACTGATGATTTAATAATTCAGCCGTTTGTTTTATCAGCCAGCCATGAAATATCCTTGTAGCTAATGGTTAGGCCAGTGCTTGCCTGACCAGACACCATCACCTGGCCAATTCATTCAAGGTCATTAACCTTGACACCTGAACCTAACCATCATATGGGGATAGTTCAAGTATTGCAGGTGTTCACATTAAGAAACTAAGCATATAACAAATTATGGCATAATTTCAGAAGAGAAGGTTTTGCCCCTGCATTTTACCCAGAGATTTCAAACTCAATAGTGGAGACTTTCTGCTATTTTGAGTGAAAGGCTGATGTTTAAATATAAATAATGATTTGAACGTTAAATTATTCCAGAAAACATCCAGGGTTTAACTGTGACTGAACTTGTCCATGGCTGTATAGTCTTTGCCAAGTTCCAATCCAATTGGGGGCTTTGGGGCAAGTGTCACAAAGTATCCCTGTCTTGGTATCACCACCTGTAAAATGGGGACACATGTATAATGATCACAGCATTGGTAGAGAATGGGCTTGAGAAAAAAAGCAAAGAATTTTATGACATGTAAAAGCAGTGGAGAAAAATTAATTCAATTTTCCTTGAGCTAACATTTGTTGACCCTCTACTTGGGGCTGGACTCTGAGGTTTCAGGATGAATGAAATACGGTCTCAACCCTCAGTGAGTAGCTCAGGGACTTGTTAGAGAGACAGACACGTGAAGAGGTGAATTATGAAACAACGTGGTGGGGTGAGGTCTAAATGAGAAGAATACCTAAACACTTTGGAATCATAGAGAACTGCCAACAAAGTCACACTTCATGAGGGGATGTTGGCAGTGGATCGAAAGAATTAAAGAGATTTCTTTTCACCCTGTGGGACGCTGGCTTCTGGGATTGCTACCTCCCCACCATATTGACTAAGTCCCTCTCTGGGCTGGTCACTGTGCCAGGATTGGTGATGCTGAGAAGAATAAGCCACCTCTGCCTTCCGGTTCAGTTAAGAGGCAAAAACCGATGCGTAAACAAATCACTGCAATGCAATGGGGTAAGTGATATAATTGGGTCAGAAAAGGAGATTTCATCTTTTGATTCAAGGATTACTACCCGCAGTTGGGGAGCTGGGTTTATTATTGTGCACAACTACGCCCACCACCAATCTTCTTACCAAAAAATGCTGGCTCCCTTACATATTTAATTAATATTTTAATTAAGCTTCATCTCTTCCCCATGCTAACATCTCCCCATTTGTAAAGCTGCTTATTTCCAAATCACTTTTGTTCCTTCTGGCATGAGAAAAGCAGTTTAATGCTATGCTTTTACTTCTTTTAAATCCTAACCTGCTTATATTTTTCACTGATTAAAGCAATACTATGATTCATGGTGTGGGGGTGGAGAGAAAGGGACACAATAGGTGAATGATGGATGTTTGTTCTTTTTAGAAGTGTGTCAAGCAGAGCAGTATGTTTTATGCAAGTGCATGTATGTGTGTGTGTGCAACTTGTAACCCAGTTCTCAAAATAAAAATAAATCACATATGGTGCATGACTTTTCTGTAAACCTACAAGTTCTCTAATAAAAAAAATAATAATAATAATAATAAATGAATTACATAATGACATAAGATTTCAAAAATGGAACTATTCCATAAGGTTGATAAATAAACCAGCCACTCTTTATGTGTGTGATATATATTGAAACCTCAGGCACTCTCCTAGTGATAATAAAAAGCAATTGTTCAAAGAGCATCTGACTATTAGTTTTCAACTTTTAAAAAAATAACATTTAGCTAAAATAAATTTAGATTAAAATGCTAGTGATCAATGAAAGGGAGGGGTAAGGGGTATGGTATGTATGAATTTTTTTCTGTTGTCTTTTTATTTCTTTTTCTGAATTGATGCAAATGTTCTAAGAAATGATCATGATGATGAATATGCAACTATGTGACAATATTATGAATTACTGATTATATATGTAGAATGGAATGATCATAAATTAAGATCATAAAATTAAGAACATAATTGTGTTTGTTTGTTGCTATATTTTTTTAAAAATAAATAAAAAAATAAATTATAGAAAAATAAAAATAACGTTTAGAGACAATAGGCCCCTGAAAGATGTTATAAAACTTAAGTGAGGACCGGTGATGTGCTCCCCACTGAAGGCAGCAAAAGCTCATTCGGAGACCTCTGAGTCACCCAGCATACCCTGTCCTGGGAAGGGAGCCAGGCCAGAATCAGTGCTGATTGTGCATCACTGTCCACCTCATCACCACTGGCATCCTGGAAGGATGCTCCAGGCCAGCCTTCCTCCTGGAAGAAGCCGAAACTTGCTGTAGTTAAGACTGGGAAAACTCTTGGCCATCTCCTCCCTGAAAATTCTCCAGTAAGAAGCCAGACCACAGCCTTTGTGATGTAGAGTGAACGGAACCAGGGTGGCTCGCCCTTTCTCTCTTTCACATCTGCAGACTCATTCCAAAGATCATCATCAAGCATAATGGGGTTACTTCTCCTTTGGAAATACTGTCCTAGAAGGATGGACAAAGAGACTTAAAAAACAAAAGCCAACAGCCCATTGAAATCGTATGGGTGGAGAGTCTGTGACATGATGCTGATTGTCCAGTTTTCTGTCCTTTGGGAAGGGAAAGTTGTATGGTGGCAATTACATTTTCACAAATACGCTCAATAAAGAAAGTCCACAGAGCCTCACAGTGGTATGATTTTTGTTATTTTCACTAAAACAGATGCTTACAAAAATTCTCTCCCTCCGGGTGGTGCTGCGTAGTACTAGCTTTGTATGGAAGTGTCTATTGTTTCGTAGTAAAAGCACAGCTTTTTAGAAACTAGGGTGCTGAGCCGATCTGAAAGGTTTTTCTCTTTATATTTAGGAAATTAGGCTCACTTAAAAACATACAGAGTAGGGTCAGTCTCTTGTCATATGTTTATGACAACAGTCTCCTATCTTGAATTTTCTTGCCTTTTTAAATTTCAGTAGTTATATGATAGGCAATACACATTTTTTGTTCTTTATTTAATCAAGGTGACATAAACGTTTGAAAGAAAATAGGAGTTAACATGATTTTAAAAAGACATACTTTTTTTAAAGTGAGGAGGCATTGTCTAAAACAATAAGGAAAATGGTCAACATACATATCAGTAAGTATATTGATCTGATAAGACATAGAGTCTTTGTCATGTAGGCAGAGGTAATACACATTTGAGAAATTATTTATCCAACTTTAAAATTTGAAAACTGTACTTGGTACCTATCTGTTATACCAAGTCTGCTTCTAGGAACGAGCCAAAGAAGCTAACATCAAAGCTCCATTATAAGAAGAGAAGGAAATTTAGGAGTGAATTGAAGGCAAGAAGAAAAAAGAGAGCTATAGCAAAAATGTAAGATAATGGCATCCTTTGAGCAGAAATCTTAGCGCCATGCTTTCTTGACAAAAAGGAAACATAAAACAGACCTTGGTGAAATATAAAGCCTTTTTTTCTTTTCTGGGGGTAGGGGGGAACAACATTCTAAATAAGAAACTATTTAGAAATATAAGAAACTATCCCAATAAGAACACTTCCACTTAGCAAACTAGGATATCATTGATTGTATGTCAGGATTTGAACAACTTTTATGCATGCTGATCAACTCAACAGTAGTCAAAAATCAATCTGTTTTGAATTAACAAACAAGAAGTGAAACTTTGGGGGGACGTTTCTTTGCTGGGAGACATAGGCACCCCTGGCACTGAAAAACATGAGCGTCAGAGTCAAGAAGATTCAGGAATTCACTGGGAGATTCTTATATTTTATTGATTTTAATGACCTTTGATATCAAACCCTTACCTTATAACACATTAACATTTAAATGCTATTCTTATCCCCAGTGCTACCAGTGGTTGAAAGAGAGAATTGTAAGTGAAGAAGGGAGAAAACAGCAAAACAAGCTAAAGGACCTTTCCCCAATTGCCGAGCGTCTGGGATGCACACTACCTCAGCTCGCTGTTGGTAAGAAAACTACTAAGGAGAGGGATAAAAAATCCCTCGGCTGTGATCACAGGAAATACAGTTTTTATTGTTGATCTACACCTCTATCATGATAAAATGTCTATTGCAAGGGCAGACTGATCTCTGTAACATAAACTCTGGTTAATATTATATAAAGCAAGTTTTACATGGATCCCTGAAATTTTCTACACACTAAGACACTTTTCTTACCTCCAAGCCTCCCAGCCCTTACGGAATCATTAAAACAAGAACATCTGAGTGAAAACACGTGCTCACCTGAACTCTCTGGTGACATCTTTTACTTCTGGCTCACCTTTCCACTCCCTGGTGAAGCTAAACCAGGGTTGGTGAGAGGCTGAGAAACAGGGCTGTGACCAAAGCCCAAAACTACTGCCACACAGACAGTATAAGGGGGCAGAGAACTGTCCCCTTATACCTTCTTTGGGGACCATTAAAATTGCTCTTCTGACTTGTGGAGTCCCCGAAGTGTCATGATCCCTGGTAGCAATTGAAAACCACGGGCACCAACACTGCTCAACAGAAATATAACGCAAGCCACATATATAATATTTAATTTTCTAATGGCCATATTAAAAAAAAGAAATAGTCAAATTAATTTTAATAACACACTGTAATATATCATATCCAAAATATTATCATCTGATCATGTAATGAATATAAAAAGTTATTAATGTGATATTTTTACACTCTTTTTTCCCTACTAAGTCTTCAGGATCCAGGGTGCACTTTATACCTAGAGGACATCTGAGCTCAGACTAGCCACATCCTAGGTGTTCAATGGCTACATGGGGCCAGTACCTACCGAATGGGACACCAGAGCATTTAGACTTTCACGTCCCTTCCCGGGGGATATTTGCCAGGTTCTGTGCTTAGCACATCATGCTCATGGTCTCATTTAATCCTCAAAGTGGCCTTCGGAGGTATATGCTATTACTAGCCTTTTTTAATAAAGAATATGCTATTATTACACACTACTTTACAAATGAAGAAACTGAAGGTTAAGAGAATTCATGTGCAGCTTTAAGAAAGGAATAAAATGGATGCAGATTCTAGGGGGAAAATGCTAAGGATTAAGAAGTAGCAGGAACTGGGAAAAATCATTTACAGTCACCCAATGAGATAAAAAGCAATAAATAAGTTCTGTGCAAATAAAAAAATGTAATAGGATATTTGTTGGATGCTTGACACTTCTGAGGCTGGTAGGTAGAGAGATTGTAGTGCAGTTAACTATCCTAAGATGTTAATGTCATATACCTAAGCATATGAATGACAATGGCTTTGTTTCCTTAAAAAAAAAAAATCAGAGAATAAAATTAAAGTGATTAGTTAGCATCCTTACAGCTTTAACAAGCATAGTAAAAAGTATTAGTTATTTGACCACTGAGTTACTTAACTTGATCATTAATTTTCTCATCTGTAAAATGGGTATAATAACACATATTTTATAAGCTTGCTGAATAAAGGAAAATTATATCTGTAAAGCAAAAAGTAGGTGCTTAGTAAGTAGTAGCGATGATGATGATGGTGTTGATGATGATGATGATGATGATGATGTTTTCACCTGAGATCTGAAGCTCTGCCAGCTCCTAGCTGTGGCACACAGTGAGTGACATGAACATGCAGCAACACGTTTTCTGCACGGTCATAGTACCATTTTAGGGAGTAACATGAACTCAAGTCCTGAATTCAGTTCTGAAAGGGATGAAAGAACATTCTTTCTCTACAGAGGAAATCTTTATAAAGTTTAGACTTGCACTGGATACCAAACATACATGAAAGACCTTCTTTACAGAAATGAGTTTAAATTAGAACATACTTTTTTTTCTCCTTTTCTCTGTGCCCTGAAATGTCTTCTTCCTGCCTTTTTTTAATCCCCCTTTAAAAACACATGATTTGCTTTTAACCACAGAACTCACAGAACCAAAAGGAAAATTATTTCTGGGCATATTACCTCTGATCTGCTGGAAAGGGGTGAGCTGGAGGGGGTAATCCCCCCAGCAAGAAACAAACTACTTGAATCCAACTGTGTGCTGGCTCCCCAAGAAGCATACCTACACAGGAGCCAACATCCACACCTTGCTTGTAAAGAGGCATTCTGGATGTGCCTGCCAGTAGCAGTCTGCACCCCTACTGCTTGATTAGATAGGCTCATTCTCCAGACTCATCTGCAGGTGCTACCCACAGTTGGTGAGCTCTGCCTAGTGGGTTCTCCTATGCCCAGCCGCCTTGTCGGGGCATTCGCTATTGCAGACATCAGACAGTTTATGGGCAGTAATTTACCCATTTACCCAGCACCTCTTTCCGCTCAGAACTCCCACTAGGGCCAAAAAGAGTTCCAAGTGCAAAGCAGGAAATAACACAGTCCCAAAAAAAGAAAGAGAGCCCTGGATCATTTGGCCTGTTGCCTTTATAGAGCATTATTTTGCCCAGGTGGAAAGATTTATTAAATGCCATAAAAGGCCTAACAGTTGAAACACAGTTAACAGTTTGAAAGTATCAGTTGACATTTGAGCATTCAGCAAATAGGATGAGAAGTTGTCTCATGGGCTTCCATTAATCATCCATGCCAATTCTTATCCAACAAAGATTTAATAAGTGCCTACTATGTGCCAGACGTTGGGCTAGGTGCTGGTATCCAACTGCAAATAGGGCATAGCTCAGAGCCTGGTGGGCAGATCAAGAAAATAAACAGAATTTTATTATAATTTGGTAGTAAAATATTTGAGAAAAACTCAAGGGAGCAGAGAATAGGGCAGCCATCCAAGCCTGTGATTCAGGGAAGGATTTTAGGAGAAGACAATACCCCTGCTGCATCTCAAGTGATGAGTAAACATTAGTAAGGCAAAGGAAAGGAGGAGGCAAGAGGATATTCCAAGCAAAATCCTGGGAAAATGTTTTCAGAGAAGAAAAACAGCATGATATATTTGGGGTTGGGAAGGATCTCCAAGCAGTTCGGTGCTTCTGCAGTACAAAGTTTGAGGTAGGGAGCGACAAGATATGAAGCTTGAGAGGTAGGCAATAAGGTAAGAAGTGCCAGGGTAAGAAATGAGGGCTTCATTTTATAAGAAACAATTATGTCAAGGACACTTTGCAGAATTTGGGGGCAGTGAAATGACATGATCAGATTTGTGTTTGGAGAGACTGCTGCTAGAAAGCTGGATTTGCAGGGAACAATCCAGGTGGCAAAACCAGTTAGGTTAAAAAGAAGAGGGCCTGAATGGGGGCAGTGGTGACAAGAGATGGAGAAGAACCAAAACAGTGATTCCCCGACTCCACACAATGGAATACTATTCAGCAATAAAAAGATATGAAATAGTGATGCCTACTGCACATATACATGGACGAACCTCACAAACATTATGTTGAGTGAAAAGAAGCCACAAGAGACCACGTGTTGTATAATTCTGTTTGGATGAAACGTCCAGAAAAGGCAAATCTACAAACAGAACCTAGAAAAGCGGTTGCCTGAGGGTGGGATCAGTGATTAGCTGTAAATAGGCAGGAGGGATCTTACTGGGGTGATGGAAATGTTCTAGTAGTAGATTAAAAATTGCACACTTGATAAATTTGGTAAAAATTATGGAATTGTACAGTGAAATGGGTAAAATTTTTGGTCCATAAATTAAATCTTAGTAAAGTTGTTTAAAAAAAAAAAAAAAGACCATATTCCCTGGATCAGCAGCATCAGCATAACCTAGGAGTGTCTCAGAAATGCCAGTTCTCAGGCCCCAGCCCTAGACTTTCTGAATTGGAAACTCTGGATGCTTCTCTAAGCCCTCCAGGTGATTCTGATGCATGCTAAAGTTTGAGAACCACTGAATTGAGAAATTAATTTTAGGAGAGATAATCAACTAGGTTTGGCTATTAAAAGGGGATGTAGGATTAGAAAACAACTACCCCTAAGTGTAAATTCCCAGGTTTCTAGATAAGGAGGCTAAGTTGCTGGAGGTACCACTAAATGAGACTGAGCATGCAAGGGGGACAGGCCTAATAATAGGAAGTTTGCAGTGCTGTGAGACACCCAGCTCCAATGTCCAGCAAGCCATGCATCTATGAACCTGGAGGAAAATCTAGCCCTGGGCAGCTAAGGATGACACTGTAACACAGAGTTTTCTGGTGACGTTGGCTTTAGGGGCAAGTAAGAAGGTGACTGGGGTATGAGGAAGGAGTGAAAGGTAGTCTAAACTACCTTTCAGTTTAGGAAGGTAGGGGCAGTATTGAGGAAAGTAGGATGATCAAAGGAAGCTTATTTTAGAATGGAAAAGATTTGAGCATGTTTTATTAAAGAGAGGAAGAGAATAGTAAGAGATTTAAAATCCAGGAGACAGAGGGGAATCACTATTTCATCCATTCATCCACTAATAGAATGAGTTAAAAAAAAAAAAAAGCAGGAAGAGATGGATAAAGGGCAGAAGTAGAGTTTGGGGTTGGGCAGAAGACAAACACACCATCCTCTCAAACTGGAGGATTGATGTAGATACTTGCGTAGGTAGGAGAGTGGGAAATGAAGGAATATCTCATCTAGTGGGCTTTACCTTCTGCATAAAGTAGGAGGCAGAGTCATCTGCTCAGAGTGACAGGGTAGTGGTTGAATAGGGGGTTTAAGGAGAAGGGTGGAGGTTATAAAGTCATTTCAGAAAAAGAAGGGAGGTTACCAAGGGCAGAAAGTTTGCCAGGTTGCATTGAGAGCTCGGTGGGTGGTAAGGGTGGGGGTAGGGAGGAGTGGGGGAGTGGGGAGATGTGAATCTGTAGAGACACTTAAGGGGCCGCATCATTCTCCAGCACACTCAGCTGCCCTTCTGTAAGAGCAGAAAACACAGATAGGGTCTTGATGACGATTTGCTAGAGACACAGAAACTGAGGAATGAGAGGGTTGAAAGTTGTTGAGCGATTAATTTAGATAGTCAACCACAAGCTAGAGCTCTTATTAGTTTGAAAGGGAGGGCAAGATAGGGTTGAGAGGTGGGTGGAAAATAAGGAACCAGTTATCCAGAGTCTACAAGGTCTCTACACAACAAATGGAGGAGCCGTGAGAGCCTGATTAGAATGAAGATAGGAGACTGTGGACCAAAGTAGAAATGGATTAAGATGTCTGCTGTTGAGAAGCTGTTAGATGTTTTCAGGAACAAGAATGTGTTCCTGGGGTGGATAGCTGGAATCGATGCCCCAGACTTTGGGGCAAGGTAAAAGGTAGAAGAGCCCTGAGCTCGCAGTTCAAAAGCACAGATTCTGTCAAATCCTCTACACCCCAGGGGATGCTGGTGAGCTTTCTAATCCTCAAGTGCACTGTTGATCTCCCCCAAACAAATTAATAAATCTTAACTGCAACGATGATAGCTATAGCTGGTGTTTATAATTAGAGACAATCAATAATCAAAAGTGTTTCTGACATCTGACTCAGTGTTCTTGCTTCCCAGCCTGGTGCCTGAGAAACGAGGGTGTGAGTTCTGTACTCCTGGGATCATCTACTCCTGAGCAGCTCATTGAAAACCTTGGTGCCATTCAGGCAAGTACTACAGCCCTTTCTCACACTCCAGGGAATTTCTTGGCCTAGAAAGGTGTCCCCCAGGCAGTTTTCCGTCTCTCCCAGCCTCTGTGCCTCAGTGTATCACAGCTTCTGAGTTGCATGAAAGCCCCAAACACAGGAACAGGCTGCCTGATGTGGAGTGGGAAGGTGTCGTGGAGGGGAATGTTCTGGTTTGCGAGCTACCGGAATGCAACACACCAGAGACGGATTGGCTTTTAATAAAAGGGGATTTATTTTGTTGGTTCTTCAGAGCAAAGGCAGCTAACTTTCCACTGAGGTTCTTTCTTACGTGGAAGGCACAAGATGGTCTCTGCTGGTCTTCTCTCCAGGCCCCTGGGTTCCAACAACTTTCCCCCGGGGTGACTTCTTTCTGCATCTCCAAAGGCCTGGGCTGAGCTGCTAGTGCTGAGATGAGGAATGCCGAGCTGCTTAGACTGTGCTACATTGCGTTCTCTCTTTTAAGCACAAGCCAATTAAGTTAAACGTCACTCATTGCAGCAGACACGCCTCCTAGCCGACTGCGGATGTAATTAGCAACAGATGAGATTCACCTACCATTGGCTCATGTCCACAGCAACAGAACTAGGTGCTTTCACCTGGCCAAGTTGACAACTGAACCTAACTACCACAGGGAAGCAAGGCAAAAGAAACAGACAGAACACTTTTTCAGGACATGGATCCAGGGGTGTCCCCCACTTATGAACACATTGTGTTCCCAAAGCTCATTTCTTAAAATGGTTTGGTCTATGGGACAGTACATTCCAAGACCCAAGCCGTGTTACATTGCATTCCCAGCAAAACCACAAACCTGCTTAATGACCTGCTTGAAATGTAACATTCATAGGACAATTTAAGTGTATCAATCATTTGTTCCTTCCACAAACATTTATTGCTAACTTACAGTGGGCCAGCCCCTCCACTCTACTCTCACAGCCCTGTGTTCCACCCCCCATCACAGCACTTATAATAATGTATATAATTGTCTTCTCCCCTGCTAGGCTGTAAGCTCCCTGAGGTCAGAGACCTAGGTCATTCTTGCTTCTCCACTGATTTTCACAGTTCCTATCATACTATATGGCCCTCAGTCAGTACTCAAGAAAAATTGGTTGAATGAATGAACAAATGGATTATTGTGTCGCACATTAAAAGAAATGGGATCAAAATTCTATTTTGGACTTCGGGGATCACTTCTTCCTAGCAGCAAATTCAGGAGCACCCATTCCTACTCCCTCCCAGTTAACCAGTTAAGAAGTGCCCTGCCAGAGGCCCTAGCATTAAATGCAGCCTGCAGCAGTTGTCCGGGAGGCTGTTTGGGCAGGTAGGAGGGGAGGTAGGAGAAAGAACAGTTCATGGGAGTTCTAAGGAGACGGTGGGGGTTGGTTTCTGTTGTGAACATCCCTCCCCCACAAAAGGTCACATCTCACTCCTGAGCCTGAGGGCTGCAAGAATGAGTCCACCACTACCTGCTGAGCACAGTCAACGTTTCCGTTTTCCTCTTCTCTCATTGGTGAACAGAACTATCTTACAGCTTCTCCCCATCCGCCCGCCCTAAAACAAGCACACCGCCCAGTTACCTCTCCCAAAAGGAAACAGACCGGGGGTGGGGGGTGGGGAGCAAACTTGATGAAACGTAAATGTTTCAAAACCTTTTTGAGAAAGGGCTCAGATGATACTCTAAGCCAGTTACTTGCTGGTTCACCTCCTTTGTTTTCTCGGCCCGGCCCGTTTTTAATCCGTCACAGATTGTCTCATCAAGAGCCTGAGGCCTCCTCGGCAGCCTCCCTTCCCGCTCTGGCCACTCCATCAGGCAGGCCACAGACACGTGACGCTTGCCCTGGTTTTATTTCCCCTTTCTCCCTTGTCCATAGCTTGGATGGTAATAAATTCTTAAATGAGAGTTGGTTTTTGATGATTTACAGTGCAGGGGAAAGAGGTAGTAATTGTTTTATCCCCAGTTGATGACAAAATGATTCTTGATATCTTATTTATTTAAAAAAAGCAGCAGCAACCCAGAATATCCTGGGGACCACATGGTGCAGAGACCTTCCCTACCGCGTTTCTCTCCTGGCAGCCGTGAGATCATTTCTGGCTCTCTGTTTTTAAGAACCTGCCCAGCACAATTCCTTTTCAGTTCTGCTGGGTTCCTTGGCCTGCATAGGGCAGGCTCCCTTTTTTGACTGTTTCCCCCACCTTCTCTTATTTTCACTTATGCTCTGGAAAGAGATAAAGGCTGTACAGTGATGATGACAGAGTGGAGGGCCAGATTGTACACAAAGTACTGAAATCCAATCCAACAATCTCAATTCCACTGATATTTATTGGGAATTTTATGTCTGGCACCATGCTAGGCAGTGGGAGTACGGAGACAGGAAGGAACAGGGGATCCTGCTCTCAGAAAACTCATGGGCTCACTGAGAAAGAATGCTTTTTAAAAACCTATCCATTAATTCACTCAGCAGATCTCTACTGAGAGCCTACTATGTACTAAGTACTGGGGACACCGATGCACAAGAATGATACTGTCCAACCTTTAAGCTTACATTTCAGTGGGAGGCACCTAGTTTTAAAAGCATATAATTATAATATATAGTTATATAAATTATAATTTCAGGTTGTGAAAAGTGCTGTTAAGCTTACAACATGTTAAGCATGTTGTAATAGACTAATCAAAAGATGGGTGGGCCTACTTAAAAAAATAGCCTTGCAAAAGGCCCCTCTGGGATGATGTTTTGGCTGAGGTCTGGAAGATGAGGAGATAGCATGTGGAGTCCAGGAAAGAACATTCTGAGCAAAGGGAAGGACTGTGCAAAGGCCCCCAAAATTTGGCTTTTTCCAGGAACTGCCAGGTCAGTGTGGCCAAAGTGTAATGAGCAAAAGGGACAGCAGATATGCTGAAGTGGAGAGGCAGACAGGGGCCAGATCTCACAGGGTACTATAGGGCTCAGAGCTTTAATCCTACATGCTACAGGTAAACTTTGGAGGGTTTTAAGAAAAGGAGGAGGGCAGGCCACGGTGGCTCAGCAGGCAGGAATGCTTGCCTGTGATGCCAGAGGACCTGGGTTCGATTCCTGGTGCCTGACCATGTTAAAAAAAAAAAAAATTAAAAAAAAAAAAGAAAAGGAGGAACCTGCTCCTCCATAAATTTTTAAACATTACCCTGGCTGCTGAAGAAGGAAGGGCAGTAGTTGTTCAGGCAACAGATGATGTGCCTTGATTGGGGGGGTGGGGGGGTGGCTGTGGAGATGGAGAGAAGGGAATAAATTCCATAGGCTTTGCATAGACAACATGACTGGCTGATTGGCTGAACATGGAACATGAGGAAGAGGTTAAGAATTAAGGATTTCTATCATGCTAATACAAGGTGATCACTGCCATCCAGGGGGAGTTCATACTGACTGGGGATGATATAAAGAAGTAACTCCTAGGCTAAGCTTTAAAGGCTGTGGGAGTTAAGCCAACCCAGGTAGTCAAAGAACAGGAAAGGGGATACATTTCTGAGGAAAACTGATTTAGTTATCTTCCCAAAGCATATCTTCACTGGCAAGGGCTCTGGATGATCAAAGGATGGGGCTTTCCCACTCAAAGGCTAAGAAAAAAGGCACGTTATCCCATGTCCCAGCTACCAAAGGGACTTACCACCCCTTCCCCTTTTATGACCCCCAGCACTGAAGATCCCACCCTAGGCAAGCTGTGATTGACCCCCACCCCCGATGTGATGAAATGGAGACAGGGCTAGGGTCTCAGGCTTTGGTGGGACTGGCTGCAGCCAAAAAGGAGGGAAATCATGAAGTTCCAGCAGTTGTAAGGAAAGCAAACTTCTAGTGGGTCCCAGATGAGAGCTGCTCTAAGGGATGGAATGTGCCTAAGGCATGTATAAATTGGAGCTGGCATACACAAATCAGAGCCTCGAAAGATGGGCAGAAAGCAGGGAGAAGACACCATAGCTGCAGGCAGTCCACCATCGCCTGCAACAATCCCTCTACTTCCACCTAAAAGGTGAAGATAATTGCCTTTCCACCTCCCCCCTTTCAGCCTTAAAACCGTTCTGAAGCTCCCTATTGCCTACTCAGAAAAGTGCAGGCTCGGAAGAGAAGCCAAACCCTTCACAACCTGGACCCAACCTTCCCAGACTCATCTCCCCCAGCCAGTCCTTTTCCTGTACCCTGATCTCTAGCCACCAAGAACTATCTGAATTCAAACTTACATGGTGGTTCTCTGCCTGCCGTGTCCGCCACCCCAGCCTGGAAAAATCCTACTCCATCCTCAAGGTCCAGATCAATAGTAACCCACTCCTATGAGGACTTCCCAACAGCCAGTGGGCTTATACCTCTCCTGCCCCAGCAAAACTAGCCAGCCCTCCCCTCGCTCCACCTTTCATGGCACAATGGTTCCAAGCTGGTAGGTTGTGGGATATTTGTTCAATTTGAAGTGGCATAAACTTTTAAAATTATTTGCCAGTAAAAAGAAATATATTGGGCAAATTCACATAAAATTCTGCATGTATGGATTTTCTTAAAAACCTGGCCTATAATCCCCACAGGGTAACAACTGATTGATTAGCAGATATTTTTAGGCAGAGGCAGAGCATCTCCAGTGGACCAGTCTCACCTACCCATTTAACTTATTATCTGCTTGACCCCAGCTTTTAAGTTTGCAGCTCCTGGTACTCTCCCATCGTCCCATAATCATAAATACAACATTCATGGTTTGAGCGATTAAAAAGTTTATTGCTGCTGTAATTTGCATTTAACTGAGGGAAGCTAAGCACCTTTCCAATTGTTTACTGACCATTTGTATTTTTTCTGAGAACTATGTTTGTGTCCTTTGACCAACTTTCTACTAGGTGAACAATAACTTTTAAATGATTTGTGAAGAGCTCTTTATATACAGAGGAAATGAGTACTTTATCATATATTTTGGAAATGTTTTTGTCTTTTATTTACAGTATTTTTAATGGAAAAATTTTTAATTATGTAGTCAATTTTTCCTCTACGGTTTCTGGCTTTTGGATCTTTGGTAGAGGATTCCCTAAATTCAGGATATATATTCATGTTTTATTTGAGTATTTTCGTGATTTCATTATTTTATGGTTAGATCTCTGTACTATATGCGATTTATTTTAGTGTAATGAAGAATATTTCTCCCTCACATGGGTAACCAAACTATAGTTTAGACACAAAACTTTCAACAAATTTATAGATTTGTGTCTCATTGTTGCAGTCTCACTTTAAATAACGTATTAGTTCTTTAGAACCTCTCTAAAGATTCCAAAGCTGGTGGGGAAACATGCTTCTCTAGCTTCAGATAGGAAAGCATTAACCAAAACCAGAGTTTCCCAGACTGAGCAGCTCTAAAATCCTACCAAATCCTAGGGCTCCACTTGAGTGGAGACAAGGTCACCTTGGCCAACATGGACTGCTGTAAAGGAAGGGTGAGGTTGAAACCTCAAAATGGGTTGTCAAAATTGTATTTCACCAGTCTCCACAGCAGGTCAGGTTATTCCATGGAGAAAGTCTGCCATTTTTCCTGTCTTTATGGTATAATGGGTACCCTGGGCCCACATTTCACAATAAATGCAAGTCCTGGATATCTTATCCTTTCCCACTGCTTCAATTAGCATGTCCGTGCTCTTAAGCTACACAGCTGCATTCCCAGCTGTCTAGAAGTCATTTCTTCCCACAAGTACCATAAACTCTGCACATCCTACTGAAAACTTCTTAATCCCCAAACTGCTTCTCATTTGGGTTCCAATCTCAGTAATCTATACCAACATCCTTCGAGTCACTCCATCTTGAAACTACCATTACACTCCAGAATTTCTCAGATGAATCTCCTTTTCTATTCCCACCACCACTATCCTAGTCAAGGCCTTATTGTCTCTGGTTTGGATTGCAAAGAATTTCTAACAATGTGTCTTCACTCAATCTCCTCCAACTCTTTTTTCACACTACCTTCCAGTATCTGGTGGAGTCAATTCCCAGCTCAGAAGTCCTCAAATTTCCCCACTGCCTATAAAATAAAGTCCCAACTCCATAAAATGACATTCAAGGTCTTCTTCACTCTTTACTCTAATTTCCCTTTTCCCTATTGCTACCACCCCCACAGCTCCACAACTCACTTTATACTTTTATTACTCCATTTCACTGAGCTTTTCACTTGTTCATGCTATTCTATCTACCTGGAATCACTTACTAAACCCTGGTTCTCCTTTATCAGAGTTCTGACCACCAGTCAGAATGAATCACTCCTTAAGTCTCTAGACCTGTGCTGTCCAGTATGGTAGCTATTAGTCACTCAGGTGCTTGAAAAGTAACTAGTCTTGAGATGTGCTGTAGGTGTACAGTGCACATCGAATTAAAAGATTCAGAACAGAAAATAATGTAAAATACCTTAATTTTTTATATTGATTACATGTTGAAATGGCAATTTTGGGGATAAAATGGATTAAATAAAATATATTTAAGAGTAATTTCACCTGTTCCATTTGACTACTATTAATATGGCTACTAGGAAATTTAGAATTATATATGTGGCTCATATACTTCTATTGGACAGTACTGCTCTAGGTATTCTTTATTTCTATGAACCTTCCCTTATGCTTTATGTCTACATTTATTTATTCAACAAGTAATTAATGAATGAGGCACTGGGGATATAGTGGTGAACAAAACAAGATCCCTGACTTCAAGGAGCTTACAGTCTGGAGGAGTTCACGATCCAGTTGTGGTTTAGAATTAGATACAAGTCTAGATGACCTTGCCTTAATGTTAAGCACAAAGAACAAATAATCAACAGTACTAACCCCATCCTTTATACTTCTCCTAATCTCAGGTTCTCCCAAAGGTGACATCACATGTGGTAAATGAGATTGATAACATATTGCGCAACAAGCCCTACAGCAAAAAGGACTACAGATCATAAGACAACGCATGAGCCACAGGAGCTGCATGGTTGAAACGGCTATCTGAACCTAGTACAGAATGGTGTTACTAGCCAGTCTTCTGAATCACTTAGCAGCCTGCACAAACCTCTAGTGTCCCCAGATTCTCTGGGGTATCTGCTGTCGCTACCACAGTGCACCTGAATTAAGCGCACATCTGAAAACTCAAACCAAGAAAATCCATCTATTTTCTTATCTTGGACTGGAGTCACCTATTCCTGCATTGCTCTGTTCACCTCATGCTTATGCAATGTAAAATATATAGGAGGAAAAGATGTTACTACCTTCAGGTATTTGGTAATTTAAGAAGGCTGTACAGATGTATTTTTTTCAAATGAACACAATCCACAGATGCAATGTGGAGGTACAATAAACAAAAACTGAAACAGAATAGAATATCTTGCTTGGGAAAATAAGCAGAAACTATTTGCTTTTCTTCTTTTTCTATTTTTACACTCACGTTAAGCAAGAATTTTGTTTCACTTACTCAATAGCACTAAAATTCCTAGGTATTTGCTTTTGTTACCTTTTAAATATGCACTGTTGCTTGGCCCCAAGAATGGCCCTGTAAAACTATTCCAGGTATCTGTTAAGATTCCATTAATGCTATGTCCATTTACATGTAGAGATGGTAAAAGGATGAATATCCCAATCTTAAACTAATGATGTTACAGGTTTACACTGCAAGGGAAACTTAGCTTTAAATAAAATGTAGAGTGATGTATGTGCAACAACTACACATTTTTTACTATACTTTATTAAAAGCTGCTTTATACTTTTGACTGCTTGTAGGTAGTTTCTGCAAGTTTAAACATTTGAGCCTTAAAATCAAATTTACACATGCTAAGTTTTGCAAGTAAACCTGTAAAGCACCCAGAAAGGCAAATGTTTGCTTTTTAATTAGCACTGTGATTTTACAATATGCTTGGTATTTCTGAGGAGCCATTAACATGAAAGTGAATGATGGGCTTTGTGAAAAATGCTGTCACTACTCAGCATGTGCCAGGTGAAATAACTTGCCCCATGAAAGGCAAACAGTAAAGAATTCCTAATTCTATAATCACATCATATGCATTAAACTATCTGCATGAAAGCTCTTTGCATGGATTAACAGGGCTTTATAGCCTTGTGCTCAAAATCTAAGGTATATCTATCCCTGCCACTATTGACTACCTATCCTAATGAATCTTGAACTTGAGAAGAATTGTGAGAATGTATTGTGCCTGCTTTTATCTGTAAGAAAAGAGAATATGTGGGCTTTTCCTCTTTTTTCTTGGGGTCAGGGGTTCGTTTTTGTTTTGGGGTGAGGAGGGGAATTAGGCCCTTTAATTTTGTTTGGATACCCTGAGGATTGTACAAAGTTCTAATTTAATTTTCAGGCTGGCAGGTTCCCCCGTATGGAAATTGCTTTGAGATTTATAGAATATACTATCAGCCTAAAATGCTATTTTCTGCCATCGATTCCCAGATATATATTTCAGTTCAATTCTAAATCTTAACATGTTAGTGTGCAACAAATTTTCTTTTTGATTACCCTACCTGTATTCTATAGGGAAACGGTTTATTTCGTTTAGTTCAAGAGTATCAGATTACTAATGGAAAAGAATAATTCTTAAATTCTTTAATGTGTATTCTATCCAGTGTAACTACTGTATGTATATATGAGCTGAGGTACAGTCTAATTGACACTGCAATTTATCTTATTTATGTGCTTGGAGTAATAAAGCAGTTTGCATTTAATCTCACAACTAGAGTTTTTATGTGAACTTTTACTATCAGGCATAAAACATGTATGTATGACTGTAAAACAACATCTAAATATTATGTTGGCAGGTAAACTGCACTAAATGATACCTAACAGAAACGGAGGTGATAAAAAAATTGAGACAAATTGCGTTAGAACTTTTTTCCCTCTTCCAATGGAAAAAATAAGTTACTGAATATATACTTTCTCATTGGGTTTATTAGAAATGCTTTGCACTAAGGTCAAAGTTTCTCAAACTCATGTAAAAGAACCAATAAATCAAAACCTAACAAATATTATTACTTAGCCCTGGGAAAATTCAATTTTTTATATACAAATCATATGCCATGGTACATGTACTAAATAAGGAACACAATTTCAGGTATATCCTCAAAAAAAAGTTTCCAGGTGCTCTCATTTTATTTTATTTTCTGGAAAGAATTCCATGGAAAAGAACCTATCATTTTGATGGTTAACCGGATAGTGGTCATCCACATACTGAAATCTCAGCCAAGGAAATTGCAAACTGGAACTGCACCTGGTTTCCCACATTAGGAACTGTCACCTCATTTAGATGCATAGAGTGTGGACACCAGGCAGATGCCAGAGCTTCAAGGGACCTTAACCATCTGCAAGTCCATGCCTCCTCACAGGCCTCCTAGCAAATAAGGAAACTGAGACTTGTCCAAACTCACATGGCTAGCTGACAGCAAAACCAGGCCTAAGAACCAAGTATTTTGTCTTCCAGTCCAGGGCCCTTTTAGGGAGAATATTCTTTTCCTTTTTAAGCTTTAAAACTTTTTTCATAGGCAATTTTGAACTTTTAAATTAAAAAGTCTGGTATGAATTTAAATTCAGAGGTAAGAGAAATACAATGAAAATCACGGAAGCCAGTAAGTAGTCTGTCCCTAACTACCTCTCTGAAAATTAAAACAAACCAAACAACAAAAAACCCTTCTAATCTTTAATTAATTCCTCTGCTTGAGTTCAAGGAGGTAGGAGATAAACCCTCACAGGTCATTTAAATGCATCTGTAAACAGCTTCTCTATATACACATATGTACGTGTGTGTGTATTTATATGCATGTTGTGTGCGTGTGTATCCTATCTTACTGTCTCCAAAAAGAAAGAGCAATGACTGGCACTCACTAAAAAAATAGACACAGAATGAGCAAGAAGGTACAATTGGCACATTATCAGCAAACACACCTAAATGTGTACTCTTTACGGTAACTGTCCTATGCCTATCCCTGTCCTCTCCCAGACATTTGATTAGCAACTAAAAAACACACATTACCATGTGTGGTAAATTGAAATGGTGATTTATGTAAAATAGTGTAATGAAGATGATGTACTTTTTGACACAGATCTCATAAAGAAGTCTAGGGAAAATGTAAATTTTGTAAACAAATTTTAATGGAATAAACAAAACCTTTCACAAGAAATTTTTAGGTATGAATCCAACCTCCAACTTTCAGTTAACTTCAAACGTTATTTCAAATAATCCTTTCCAAGTTACAATAATATTCCCATGAGAGCAACCAGCAAAACTTCTGACTTGTAAAAAATAATTTCAATCCAAAATTAAGTTGTAAATGAGGAAACAAAGGGAAATGTAAAAATACTCAAACACCTTAAGCGTCTACTTATCTTCACAAGGAGTTTAAAAAAATGTAATCACTTTCAGTCCAATTACAGAACCCCTTTTCTTTTTAAGATAAAAATGCTACAGCAGATTTTTACCAATTAAATCAGACTCAGGACAATAATTCCATGTGCCACACAGCCATTTTAGATGGGGAGACTACCGGAAGAAATGTCTTGCAATTCACAAGAATAAAGTACTAGCAGAGTAAATCCTTATTAAAATCTTGAAACTATGAGTATATTTATGCTTTATAATCTTATACACAGAAATTTAACAGAGAAAGTTAGAAAACATTATCAAGATTAAAAACAAAAAGAACTCAAAGAAAAATTCAACAGTGAAAACAAATTTTGCTTATTTGTTCTCCTATAAATGTATTCAGTTTACTGAGTCCAGAGAATTCTATTAAGAATTTTAGACAGATATCCCATTTTCACCACCCCATCAAGACTACACTGTATTATATACCAAGTACGGTAGAGATTTCCATCCTCATCTGTACAGGCACTGCCATCTAGTGGCAAATTTTTTCCCCTGCAATTTCAAATAGACACTTGGCCCAGACTTGGTAACAAATAGTAGACACCGTAATTCTGTCAAGGAAGCAAATGCGTTTTGTACACAAACTCTGTGCCACCAGTAGAACTACTGACTGGTTTATCAAAAGAAAAGTTAAAAAAATAAACCTCTTAGGAGTTACTCTAACTGCACTTAGCAGTCACTCTCTTCTGACTTCCCACTCCACTCCATGTTATCCGGAGATGGCACTCAGATAATAATGCATCAAAGAAAAGCAAAGAACTGCAAATTTCTAAAAGCAATGATAAAACTTAATCCCCAATTGCACTAATAATCTGGGTCACCTATGAAAATAGGCTCCTGACCTGTCTTACCTCCAATTCCTTTGATGTGGCCCATGAAAATAGCCTATGTCATGGAACTAGAAGATGAAACTAGGAACTAGGAACTCCTAATCCACACCTTTTTTATAAAGATATAAATATGAAAGCTAATGTAATTTACAACATTCATCTTAAATTTAGAAGTGGAAACTAAAGATTAGGAATAAGATATTTTCTCTGAGGTAATGCTTTGGAGAAATTACTAGATGTGATCAAAAGTTAATAGGAAGTCACCTGTGATTCCAGTCTTTTAAGTGATATAGGTTAAAAAAGAGGCTTCCCAAAATTTCTCAAGTCAGGCCACACACAGAAAATGAGATCTGTACACACACTGGTAAAAATGCAATAGCCTGGTCTCAGTCGGACTGAAGGACTGAAGGGATCAATCAAGTTCTGGTTCCCAATCCATAGGAAAATTTATGAAAGTACTAATGGAAGCATGCTAACAAGCACTAAACCCACTATTAATTCCTTTTAAGGTCTCAGAATTCTGGATATAAGGTTACAAAAATTACTTTGGTCTTTTATGTATCAATTTTCAGGAAAAAAAGTTCTTTCTCTTATTTAACATTCCTCCAGTGTGTGAGACCCAGTGAAGGAAAACAACAATTTTGGTCTCTTAGAGGCCAAACCAATATGGCAGGGTCAAGGTGACCTCCATGGCCACCCAGGGCCCAAGGCATATAGCTGAACAGTGTGTGCTTTAAGACCACAGGACAATTCTCATATGCTTGGGCACTATTTTTAGTTACCTTGGCTGCCTTTCTTCTTTTTTTAAAAGGAAAAAAAAGGAACTTTTCTAAAATTTCTCATCCCTGAGATGGAGAAACCATGTTTTAAACAGAGTTGAGTTTTTTCAAATCACAAATTCAAAGATTTGTAAACATGAGGTTTCTGTTCAACACCCCAGGGGAGATGATTCATTCTGATATTGGTTCAAAAAAAGTTATAATATTGTGCTTGGAACATAGAGAACCAGTTATTAACTTCTTGCTACTATTATAAATAATAACAGCTCAGCTAAGGTTACTGTGACCTCTGAAAGATTAAAGAAAAAAGTTATTTTCTCTGCTTATGACTAGGACACATTTCAAGACACTTTTTGCCTTTTAATAGATGTCTTGGTACTCTAAGCTTCTCTTTCAATTCATTTAATTTCAACAATCTGTCAAAAAGAGCCAATAAACAAATACTGAGTTATATTTTGTTGGTTTTTTTTTTAAGCCCTCAAAATCCAGTCTAAAAAAACAGCTGGTGTGTCTCCCACCTTGACCACCCTGCTACTTTTCCATATACCACAGGCCACCCATAAATACAAAGCCAGGGGGAAGCTGACACGGTCTATTTGGAACCAGTAGAAAGGAGGGCGATGAGTCCTGATGAAGCACTTATAGACAAAATGTAGTTCCTGTAAGAATTTAGTATTAAGGAAAAATTCTGAACCCAAAATTAGTTTTTCAACAAAACGAGTCCATCTCTCTCTGGAATGTAATGTCTCCTTCCTGACACTGTATAATCACAATGATGTATAGCCCTATTGTCTGCAAACACAATTTACAAGATAGATGACTGTGAAGAATGAAAAACATTCACAGAAAATGTGTTCCAATTTAAAAAAGAAAACACTTGAGACAGAAACCTAGAATACAGGATCACAAAGAACACATTTGAATTATGTTTAACCTTCAGGAGAAAATTTGAGCAAAGAAAAAAGGGAGGGAAGAAGAGATTTTCTTTTTTCCCAAGAGCAAGAGAAATTGCAAGTCTTCCTTGTTCATCAGTGCTTCAATGCGGGTGACTTGTAAAAGCAAGGAGGTTCTGAACATTTGCAGCGCTCAGCCTCAGACCTAGACCTTTTTGCACAAACCACATCAGCATTCCCAGAAGACACATGCTAAAGGTTGTCTGGTATTTTCGGTGTATCATAATACCCAATTGTTAAGTTTGGCTACATATTCTTGGATAACTTCTTTAAAAATTACCTTAACAAGAGAAAATTGACTTCTTGCCCAAAAGTTCAATTTAACAGCACTATTAAGAAACACTGTTAAGATATCATAAAATGTTCCTATTTAACTACACTGGCTATCTACCCAACACCCAAAACCCAAAAATAACAGCAGAGGCATAGGCTTAAGCCAGGAGCTATCAAAGGCAAGTTTTCTTTGGCTCCAAAATCTATCCTTGGAACTTTTGTTAAGTGGGCAGGCATACACAATCACATATGTAAGACTACTTTGTAGCACTTGTTATTTGTCATAATTCATAAACTTAAAAGGACTTTGTAAGTTAAGCCAAAGCCTGTATTTCAAATGTCCAGAAACTTGCCTAAGGTCACAGTGTTATTTAATGCACTTTCCACTAAAACACTCAGACAAGTCAAAACCAAACTGAACTACTGTTTCTAGATTTCTAAAAAAGATAAACAACATTTTAAAAGGATACACTGTGGGGTTGAAGTTCTTCAATATAAAGAAGGAAGCAACAATGACCAGGACCAGAAACAGAGTGTTGTTATAAAAGATGGAAAATGTTGTAGCTTCATAATCCGCAACTTCATTTTTCTTCCACAAGATTCTGTAGACACAGAAATAAGTCAATCAAATTTCTAAACATGCATTAAAAACTTTAAATATCACAATGGCTTTAGTTTGTTGTAAGACAAGTTTTTCCTTTTATGTTCTGGAACAAACTGTGTTGTTAATATTCCATTTAGTCAGGATTATCCCCTTTCTTTCACTGGAAAATATATTTCACTCTCTTTATTGATACTGAAGAAAACAGTTGCTGGTTGTGTTGTTTTTTTTCCAGGCAGAAAGGAATACGGAGGAAGATTAATTGCAAATGGCTTGGTTTCACCAGCAAAATAACAGGCCCCTTTCTCTAAGTCTTCACTTTAAACTTTAAACTATATGATATTATCCTGATACAGTTTCCTTGGTCATGCTCTGGCTTGAGGCTCTCCATAGCCTTCAAACTCCAGCCTTCAGCACTGCACGTTAAGAAGATAATCCCAACAAAAGTCAACTGTGGTCTCACAGAAGCAGACTTGTCTGAGACTACCTTTAAGCATCTTACTTAATTCAAAAGGTCTACTTTTATTAGGAGGATTTAACTTTTGTAAAATGCCTTTACTTTTTATTCTATTTTACATGTTATATTTTATTTTATTAATTTACTATATTTTATCAACCTTTCACCCCTACACCCAAGCAAGAGGCAGCTCCCAGAATACCTGTGAATAAGTCTTTATTCTCCTTGATTAACTTGTAAGGCAGGTTTTAAAAGGGTACACTGTGACCCATTAGTGGAAAGTGAAAGCTTAGGGAAATTAATTGAGTGGGTGTCTCATTTAAATGAGACCAGCATTCAAAAAAAAATTAAACTAGAAAGATATTAGAGTGCACCACACATAGTAGGTAAATTACTGTTTCATGAAATATTTGTGTGTGTATGCATGATTGTACTTAGCCAAAAGATTAAACACATTTTTTACTATGGGTCATTATTAAAAAGGTAGAAGCCATGGCTGTACAAACACTTTGTCCCCCCAAAAAGATAGCCTACTCTGAGGCCAGGTGACCCCTCAATCCTAAGAACAACATTGAGGCTAACATCACTAGCAACTGATACATTTTATTTGCCAAATGTTTCAATTCAAGTCAACGAGGTTGCATGTAGAAGAGCTAAAGGATGAAGAGTACTATTACCTTATCCTCATCAGAAGACATTTACAGTTTCTAACTATACGCCATATTTCCTGGATTCTATGGACACCATCAACTTAATAAACCTTCAATTTGCTATCAATCTGGGGAGAGGAAGGACATTAAATTAAAGTGTCTCTATCAACCAAAAAATGCCATCTGAATTCAAAGACGTTTAAGTGTAAATTTAAAAAATAAGTGGGTGGCGCAATGGTGGCTCAGTGGCAGAATTCTTACCTGCTATGTTGGAGCCAGGTTCAATTTCCGGAGTCTATCCATGTTTAAAAAAAGTAATAATAGTAAGTATAATAAACACTCTGTCCCATCAACACTGCAATAAAGCTTCCTACACATATTAAAACCATTAAAATATGTGCACACGTGTGTATGTGTCTTTGCAATGGAAATCATGAAAGCTGTCTATACAGATTTTGGATGAAAATAAAAATTTTTTTTAAAGAAGATATGGCTTATAGTTAGAGAAAATACATCACACCATTCTAACGCTGATCAAAGGAAACACCACCTAGTAAGATGCATAGTCCCAACAATGGCTTAATGTTAGGAAACACTCTATCTTTAAGACAGACAAAAGATTCAATGAAGAGGGGTCCCCTAATTGACTACTAGCATGCCTTTATTCTCACTGATTAAATTATCTCATCTCCATCAAAGCGCTTCTCTTAAACTTCCTTTTTATCAGGCTGCAGAAGCAAAACCATCTTCAAAATGGTTTTGATAAAAGGAGTGGCCCAATCCTTTAGGTTACTCCATACCATATCAGCATAAACTCAACCAGGACTGAGCCTTTGGAACTTTTTCCCAGCCCACACATATGCCAATTATTTTTTAAAAATTAGAACCTCAAATGCCCTCACTGGCAATGGTTCTGCCAAATCTACACTAGCAGGAAACGTAGTCTGGAAGACCATTTCCCAACGAGTCATTTTTCCAGGGAGAGCTGCCTGCAACAAAAGAAAAGTTGATGCCTGAAAATGTGGAGATGTGTTCCAGTAGTCATGTTTCTTGAAGATGACTGTATAATGATATAGCTTTCTCAATGGGACTGTGTGATTGTGAAAACCTTGTGTCTGATGCTCCTTTTATCTATCTTACTGACAGATGAGTAAAACACATGGATTAAAAATAAATAAATAATAGGGGGAACAAATGTTAAAGTAAATTTAGTAGATTGAAATGCTAGTGATCAATGAAAGGGAGGAGTAAGGGGTATGGTATGTCTGATTTTTTTCCTGTTTTCTTTTTATTTTTTTTGAATTGACGCAACTGTTCTAAGAGCTTATCGTGATGATGAATATACTATGTGATGATACTGTGAGTTATTGATTATGTAACAAGAATGGAATGATCATATGGTAAGAATATTTGTTTGTATGTAATTATGTTTCATAAATAAATTTTTAAAAATTTAAAAGAAAAAAAGAAAAGTTGAGGCCAAACTCAACAATTGCTAAAATCAGATAATGCTACATGATAGACTATGGATAAATCAAGTGAGAAGAAAACTCACACCCTGGGACAAATGTTAATGAATGTCTGTTTCTCCCGCTGCTTATTGCACCCCTGGATGGATGAATGTTTTAAAGCAGTTTCAAAGTGGCATGGAGTATATATTACATATTTCAAATTATTGCAGAGGGAGCACCAAGAGATACATCAAGTCAAAAGGGGGCTGATAACCTCTCTTGGATTAAATATATTGGAAGTAACACATCCTTTGAGGGAGAAACATGCTAGATCTCAATAAGAGAGTCTTCAGTCGTTATCGGGGTCACTCATGAGTATAAACCTAGTTACAATTGTACTCAGTGTGGCTTTTGGGAGAGAAATACTAATAGCACAAATTATTACTAATGCCAAGAAAAATTTTATACTCTTCTGACAATCACTCTACATTTTATATGTCCAGGAAACCTCTACTTCACCCTACTTTGAAATATTCAATCCAGGGAGTGGCAAAGAGGTTTCGTTTCCAATTCCAACTCTGATCCACTAATAGTGGAATGCCATGCTGAGAAGGGTTCTGTGCTACATCTCAGGATCAAGAACAAATGTCAGACCAAATCAGGCATTCCCGCAATCGGCAAAGAAAACCCATTTTGACTCTCTGAAATAATTAATCACTCAAAACCAGAAAACAGTAATATCTAAACCCTAAATACACAGCCTCTTCCTTTCCAAATAGACCATTCTTTTCTCAAACATTAGGACTATTAACTGGAAAACCTTTTACAAATATGAGAGCCTTCTCAATAAATACAAGATTTAATCTGGCCAATTTTACACCCCAGAGAAGAGTTGTTACAGGTATTTCTAAATTTGGGTAACTGTCATGCGTCCTCCAGTTTAAGAACACTGTTCTAATGAATAACAAAATTCAATAAAGGTTTTAAAAAAGTGTTCCAGAGTCTCTAACCTTTACCCCTACACACAAAAAATGCAATCAGAAAGCTAAACAGTCAGACTGCTAAAAAAGCTGAAAAAGTAATCAGACTTTAAGAGATATGAATGAAGCTGATCTAGATAGGACTAAGGTAAATGAGAATACTGGGTAAAGGATCATATGGCCCATACTTTCAAACTTCAACCTCTCTGTAAGACCAAAGGAAGAGATGTTCATTGGGTGCAAAATTTACATTTTGGTTAGCACATTATCTAATTTAACTTGTATGGCCAGCTGACTTGAAGGTCATAATACACGGAATCTTGAATAGGGTGTGAGATCTTACTGGTTTGTACAGGTTAGCATGATACTCTAATATATCCCTGAGTAATTTGGGCAGAGAATAAAAAAAGCATTTACAAAGTGCCCTTGGGGGACTGGGGAGAAAGGAGAAAATGTTCAACTTCCATACAGGGAATTCCTGATATTCTTGCAAGCTGTGGGGTCAACCAATACACTGAGCCCTTAATCTTGGGGCTCATCTCTATGAAGCTTATTCCTGCAAAGGAGATGCTAAACCTACTAATAATTATGCCTAAGATTCACTCCCAGAGAACCTCTTTTTCTGCTCAGATGTGGCCCCTCTCTCTAAGCCAATTTGGCAGGAGAATTCACTGCCCTCCCCACCCCTGTGGGACGTGACTCCCAGGGGTAAAAATCTCCCTGGCAACCTGGGACCTGACTCCCAGGGATGAGCCAGGATCTGGCGTTATGGAAATGAGAAAGCCTTCTTGACCAAAAGGGGGAAGAGAGAAATGAGATAAAATAAAGTCTCAGTGGCTGAGAGATTTCAGACTCGAGATGTTATCCTGGAGGTAGGTTGTTCTTATGCATTATATAGATATCCCTTTTTAGCTTATGGTATACTGAAGTGGCTAGAGAGAGTACCTGAAGCTATTGAGCTGTGTTCCGGTAGCCCTGATTCTTGAAGAAAACTGTATAATTATATAGCTTTTACATACATATACAAAAACCTTGTGTGACTGTAAAAACCTTGTGTCTGATGTTCCTTTTATTCAGGGTAAGGACGGATGAGTAAAAAAAAATAAGGAAAATAAATACTTAAATAATAGGAGGAGATAAGGGGTAGAAAATGGGTAGACTAAAATACAGTGGGTCAATGAGAGGGAGGGCTAAGGGATATGGATGGGATGTATGAATTCTTTTTTCTTATTTCTTTTTCTGGAGTGATGAAAACGTTCTAAAAAAATGATCATGATGAAGAACACACATCTATGTGATTATCTTGTGAGCTACCGATTGTATGCTTCCCCTGACACTTGGAAGCTCAAAGCTAAGTTCAGTGATCAATTGTTGTAACCAACTCTAGAGCCCTTGTTCACCTACCTTTTCTTCTTTCTAAATGATTTCTGATCTTTTAAAATTGTATTACTTCGTTTTATATGCACTTTAATACTTCAAGTCCCCACAGTCTTTCTGGAAGAAAGTGGGATAAAAATTCCTTGACACAAAGCACTGTGCTGATACTAAAACTTAAAATTCATGAAAATGACCAGACTCATGCCTCAATTAAACCATCTAGCAACTCTTAAAAGTTTACTCAATTATTCAGGGACTTCAATTAAGTCTTCTAAGAGCCAATGACAGGAAAAACTGGGGATGGGGCTACAAATGTGGCACAGAATTGGGTGACAGGAGACAAACCTAGTTCTTTTTTTTCCCCCAAACACTGGAGAAACCAAGAACTGAATGTCCCTTGGAAACTCAAACAAAAGTAGTACCATTACCTAGAAATGCTAACACAGGAGGGGCCAAGATGGTGGCTTAGTGAGGTGTGCGATTTAGTCATCCTCCAGAGCAGCTAATAAATAGCCAGGAACAGTACAGAATAACTGCTGAGGCCATGCAGTGACCAGACACACAGTGTACCTCAGTCTGGACCAGCTGGACTGCCTGCAATCCCACCCAGAACTGTGGGTTCCCCAAACCATGGCAGCCAGTGCCCCTCCCCACAGGCTGCTTCCCCGAGGGGAAAGGAAAGGGACTTTAACAGTAGCAGGGGCTGAGCACAACCAAATTCCAACTGTGGAATTAATTAACAAATTCTGACTATGAAAATAGGCCCCCAGCTCAGCTGAACCTCGAGTAAAAGCAGAAGTTGCTGATATTGCCCTGGCACAGAGGGGGCAGGGCTGACAAAAAAAAAGAAAAAAACCATATAAACAGAGGTTTTTTTGGATTTCCAAAGTTCTGGGCCCTGAGGGAAGGAGGAGGAGGACAGGACCTGAAGATACACAGAGCAACATACCAACTTAAGTTCTTGATTGGCAAACCTGAGGAACGGGGGGCCTGCTCTGAAAAGGATTTTTCTCTTTCATTTTGGTGGCTGTTTATCTACGGCTTGGCTGCTGTTTGGATACAGCTGCATGGCTTCTCAGGCTCCACTGCCCCAGGTATAGGCAGAATTAAGCTTGTTTGAGTGTTTGTCTGGGGCCTGTGCCTTCCCTAGGACAGTGCTGGGGCCCAGCTCAGGTGGAATCCTCCCTCAAGGAGTTCAGACCCCAGGGTCTGGAAAAGTGAAGCGATTAAAGCCAGCCTACAACTTCTCCTCTGTCTGCACCACGTCCCCAGTAGGGAGAGCCTGCTAAAGTTAAAGGTACCACATCATCTGATGCTGGTGGAACCCACAAGCAGGAAAGCTCCACATACTGGGCAGGATTGGAAAAACAGAGCCCAGAGGCTTCATAGGAAAGACTTTCAATCTGCTGGGTCTCATCCTCAGGGAAAACTGACGCAGGTGACACTTTCCTGCTGACAGGAGGCCAGTTTGGCTTGGGAAAATCTAGCTGACGTCTGTAATACCTAAGAAGAGGAAATACCTAATACCTAAAGGAGGAAAAAAGGCACCATATAGGCAGGGCAAGACACAAGAAAACAAGAACTGAAAATTCTGAACTTTTAAACAAAAACTAAGCTAGAGGTCCAGAGTAAGCTAAACTGAATGCCAAAGAACAGATAGACAACAAAGTCATTCAGCAAGAAAATCCTAGGTAAAAAAAAGGGAAAACAATCTCCAGAATAAACTAATTAAGGTAATTAAATGCCTAGATGCCAGCAAAAAATAATGAATCACACTAGGAAAATTGAAGATATGGCCCAAAGGAGCAAGCCAACAATTCAAATGAGATACAGGAATTGAAACAATTAATTCAGAATGTTCAAACAGACGTGGAAAACCTCATTAAAAATCAAATCAGTGAACTGAGGGAGGATATAAAGAAGGCAAGGAATTAACAAAAAGATGAAACTGAAAGTCTGAAAAAAATCAAAGGACTTATAGGAATGAAAGGCACAGTAGAAGAGATGAAAAAAACAATGGAAACCTACAATGTCAGATTTCAAGAGGCAGAAAACAGGATTAGTGAACTGGAGGACGGGACATCTGAAATCTGACAAGCAAAAGAAAACAGAAGGAAAAAGGAAAAATATGAAGAGGAACTCAGGGAATTGAATGACAACATGAAGTGCACGAATATACATGTTGTAGGTGTCCCAGAAGGAGAGAGAAGGGAAAAGGAGGAGAAAAACTAATGGAGGAAATTATCACTGAAAATTTCCTAATTCTTATGAAAGACTTAAAATTACAGATCCAAAAAGTACAGCATACCCCAAACAGAATAGATCCAAATAGATGTACTCCAAGACACTTACTAATCAGAATGTCAGATGTCAAAGAGAAAGAGAGTATCTGGAAAGCAGCAAGAGAAAAGCAATCCATCACCCACAAGGGAAGCCCAATAAGACTATGGGTAGATTTCCCAGTATAAATGCTAACACAGAAGCCCTTCAAACCCAGAGGGGTTAAGTGATACAGCAAGGTTGTACAGCTATTAAGTAAAAGAAACAGTACTGGACAAAGCTCTGCAGCCTCCTAAATTTCAGCAGAGCATTATAAATCCTCAAGTCAGACTTTTACACTCACATCTAAGCTCTGCCATATACTAATCTGTCATCTTGGACAAATTATCCAAACTTTCTGTACCTCAGTTTTTTCAAGTGGAAAAGGAGGATAATGACAGTACCAATCTGATAGCATTCTTTAGAGAAATAAATGAATGAATTGTATATAACACCAAAAAAAGCTTCTGGTAGTAATGCATATTCAAAAAGTTAGTATTACTATTCCCATACTATTAACGTCTACAACCACCAATATTTACCTTAGACATTTATTTCAGGCAATTCCAATACCCACAATCTCTAAGCAGAATTAAAACTTTATTTTCTCCTAAGTATTCTTTTTTTTTTTTGATTACCAAAAATACCTTACATAAGGAATCAAACCTTTCATCTTTCTCCTTTCGAGACATCTTTCTATTGTCAGCTTCAGAAAGTTTTCGTGTTACTTCTTTGGAAACAGCATCCTCCCTCTTCTGTGCTACTCTGGAAGGAAAAGAAAAAAAAAATTTCCACATACTCCAGGGATGAACATCACACTCTCTCAGAAACACCCTGTACTCATATTTTGTATTGGTAGCCATATGACACTTTACGTTTCATGAAAGTAAGCCGGAAAGAAATTCCAAATTTATTACTCTTCTAGCCAAAAGGGAGCAAGAGCCCAAGAAGCTTCCAAGATGTGGTTTATTATGCATTTTGGTTTCTGCTTAAAATTAACGGAGAATTTTCCAAAGCTTATGTATTTAATATGGATGTGAAAGTCAAATTCTATCAACACAATTTAGTTCTGAATCACTATAACTCCATTTTGCTTAACCTTTAATTCAACGGTTCAACAAATAAATTTTATAAGGCATTAGTAAATGGCGTAGGATTTTAATTCCAGTAAATAATAGGAAATAGAACCAAGTTTAATAAACAAGGGAGGAATATCAGCCTAATATCTTAAAAGTAATGCTTTTTTTGAATCTTTTCACATTTTATTAACATTTTAAAACTAACTTTAATCTCAAAATCACATATTCATACACTTATTTTCTTTCAGTTGGTTTCATTTAAACTTAAATGCATGATATGCTAAATAAAGACTGTAAACAAATATTTGCCATGTCTGTTACAAGTAACACACAGGGAACAGCTTTTTTTTTTAAATTGTGAAATATAACATATACAAAAAGCAATATATTTCCAAATACATTTTAATAAGTAGCTATAGAACAAATATTTGAGTTTGGTATGGGTTACAGTTCCACGATTTTTCATTTTTTTCTTCTAGCTGCTCCACAACAGTGAAGACTAACAGAAAAATCAAAATAATGATTCAGCAGTCATACTCATTTGTTAAATCCTATCTTCTCTGTAATAATACTCCATCTCTTTACATAACATATATACATAAAAGCAATAAATTTCGAAGTACATCACAACAATTAGTTGTAGAACAGATTTTAGAGTTTGGTATAGGTTACAATTCCACCATTTTAGGTTTTCATTTCTAGTTGCTCTAAGGTCAGAGGCTAAAACAAATATCAGTATAATGATTCAGCACTCATACTCATTTGTTAAACCTGACTTTCTCAGTATAATTCCACTGTCACCTTTGATCTTTCTCCCCCTCTTTAAGGATATTTGGGCTATTTCCATTCTAACTTTTTCATGTTGGAAGGGGCTGTCAATAATACGGGATGGGGGATGGAACTACTTGATGTTCTAGAAAGGCTGGCCCCTCTACATTTCAGGACTTGTCTGGTCCAGAAAACCCATCTGGAGATTGAAGGTTTTGGAAAATTACTCTAGTACATAGAACCTTTGTAGAATCTTATATAATGCCCTTATTCTTTAGGATTGACAAGAATGGTTTTAGTTGGGGGTTGGCAAGTTATAATAGCAATGTCCAACTAAAGCTTGAGCAAGAGTGATCACCAGTGTAGCCTCTCGATTCTATTTGAACTCTCAGCCACTGATACCTTGTTACACTTTTCCCCTACTTTTTGTCAGGATGGCATTGTTGATCAGGGTACAGCTTAACAAAAATTCACTGACATCCCTCAATTTTTTTTTTATTTTATATACAGGTATCTAAACAATCCTGAACATATTTTTGATACTACTAGTAGTCAGCACCCACAATGCCTCAAAAATTAACACAATTTCCAATAATGTTCATTTGTACCAGCTACTTTATACAATTTAAACTGCAGCTCTCTCACTAAGCAAGTAGATAAAGCATGCCATTTATGGTTTTTCCTTCTTGAAATTAGCTTTCAGACACCCATATCCTTCCCCAGCAATCTGACACTTCTGGTCATGTTTTCATCTTGTAAATCTGAATTCTACTTTGAGTTCTCCAAAGTAGACAGTGCCTTGATTAAGAGAAAAAAGAACTAGTGCATTTTTCTTTCTGTTACCTGAAAGCATAATGGACATACATATATTAAATATTTCTTACAAATGTACAGGTGATGTTTACCAGCTGGAATTCTTTTACTTAATGTGTGGGTATTCTGCGTTGTGATACTTAATCAAGACATTAACATGAGCAGAAGGATGTTGATTTAAGACAAGTTTGAGATCCACTAAAATTAACTGTTGTATGCTTGTCCATGTGGTGGCTGTGGAAATTTATTTTTCATTGGACAGCAATAAAATACAACTTTATTGCTATACGAATTTTGCCATTTTGTTAACACTGGTATGCTCTGTGCATCCACCATTTCACTGATATTATTTATTCCAGTCACATTAATTTTTGTTACAAATCTAACTGATGAAGGAGCTTCTAGGTTTTTAGGTTCACATTCTATTTTCAGGTTATATATTCTGTTATTGTAATTTGTCCTTGGTGTCCCAATAATCATGCCTGCCCACCCTGTAAGTGTTACATCGTCACATCTTCCAGGCCCCAGCTAATGTACCACCATCTACTCTTTTTTGTCCTTCTTCAAGTTCTTTCAATATGGAAACCACCATCTTCCCTGGCAGCCCTTAAGGTAATACTTTTAACTCCACCCAAGGAACAATCTCACTAGAAAAAGTCATGACCATACCACTTTTAGTTAAATGAACCACTGTTTGAGTGTTGCACCCAAAAGATAATACGGAAGCAGGCTGAAAAGGCTGGAATAGCATTATTCCCAAGAAATCAGATCAGGATCTTCAGTGATGAGTCAGATCAAAAATAAATAAATAAAACTATACTCATGAAAAAATCTATAGGTGAATTTTATCACATGAGGTGGCTAGCAAACAGAGAGGATAAAATTTAAACTACAATGAAGTAGAAAAAGCCTTTCAAAGACTATGGCATTTTAAGTTCAACATGGTATACTTTTCATATAAAGAGAAATGTGACCACTGCAGGATAATGAACAACTTAGTTGGTCTTTGTTCTCAGTTCCCATAGAAGCAGCAACCTCTGAATCTTTGGAATTTCCTGTGAAAAGAGTGTCTTTCGTACTTCATGGCAAACCCAGGATAGTTACAAGGTGGGGCCAGTCACACCTGTTGTCTTAGGATGGGGGCTAGCCACAGCAGAAGACCAAATATGTGATTAGGGGTTGGGGTTTTGAGCCACATGCTATCAGTTCACCTCCTTTACCTCTGGAGGGGAGGGGGCTGTAGACCGAGTTCAACCACGTAGATATTGATCCTATCAATCATGTATAAAAATGAGACCCCATATTAATTTGGGATACTCAAACGACAAGGAGTTTTCATGACTGAAAAGATAAATCACTGTGCCAGGAGGTTGGGGCATTCTGACTGACATGGAAAGGACACAGAAGCTTGCATGTGAGAACCCACCCTCTGCATCTCTTCTGTTAACATATTTGTATCCTTTTACTATAATAAAACTATAATCTTGAATACAAGCTTTCAGGGGTTCTGTGAGTCGTTCTAAAAAATTATCAAACCCGAGAGGGTGGTATGAAACTTCAAATCTGAAGCCAGTTGGTCAGAAATACAGGCAGCCTATGCCCCCAAACTTGTGACTGCTGCCTAAAGGACAATCTTGCAGAGGACTGCCCTTAACGTATAGCATCTGGCCTAACTCCAGGTAGTTACAGGCAGAAGGGAACTAACTGAGTTACTGCAGTCTTTGAAGCTGGTGTCAAAAGAGTGCTGGAAGTTGCTGAAGTTTTTGATACCCTTCATAAACATAAATACAGCAGAAAAAAATGTTAACTGACCATAAGTAAAATACAACAATTATCTATACAATTTCACTACGAAAAAGTCTACATCATATCGAGGCATATTAAAAGCAACAAGAAACAGAGCATGGAGATAAAAATCTGTTCACTCAATTGATCGGTCACTCATTACTATGCTGTATTAAGTTCTGGTCAGTGTACCAAGGAAAACTTGTGGAAAATAGGGTATGATTCCAGAAAAGAAAACTCCAGCTCATTCAAGGCACTAGTTTTCAAACCTTTCTTCAACAGGGATCCTTCTAGGAAACAAATTAAATACAAATTCTGACAGGCTTTCCTGTATCTCCATTTTTCTTTCTCACTCAAGAACTGAATTAATACAGACATCATTAAAAAATAAAAGGTATTTTTAGAATAATTTTTAAACTGTTACCCCACAAAAATCAATAGCTAGAGGGAAGAAAAGCAGTTTGTCTAAGAAAAATAGATAACAGTTTCTGAAAACTAAAGTAAAAGGTAGCTAAGGAAAAAACTACTTTTTCAGACATACTTTAGGCCACTACAATGTAATTTTTCATCCAAAGACCCAACTTAACCTAACTCATTTATTATGAAAAATTATCATTTTATAAGCTTTTTTCATTTCTGAGACTCTAGGCTCTGAAAGGCAGAAACTCTGAACCTCCCTAGCAGACCAGACACACTCACTGAATTTAATAGATCACTTTTTTCTATAAAAAAGCAAATAAAAGAAATAATACATGTACGCACACACCAACCATCAGTGTCAGGGCACACTATATTTTCAAGAGTTGTTTATCTCTAACTAAGAATCTTTAGTACAATCAGCCAACCATCTGTTCCACATGATAAATCTTCCTGAACAGAACCAGATAACTAGGTAATTTCTCTTCTAGGTCTAAAGTTCTGTGCTCACCTCCTTACAGAGGCATAACAATCTAACTATAAATTTACTTTCAACTCAAGAACAGGAAGCCACCTCACCCCCCAGCAGGGCTCTTGGGAAAAAAATTCCACTCAATGTTCAGTGCTCTAAAATAAGGCAGAAATTGCTCACATGAGCTAGTACTCAGTCATTTGAGATAATCCATAAAATCAACTAGGTTTTCTTTTTTTTTTTTTTACATCAGTATATCAGAATCTTTCCAGAATAAAAAACAAAAATACTATGTATTTAATTTCTTAGAAGAAAAACATCCTCGCAAACTTTTCCTTTAAAGTCATGCCACCTTTTAAACTAATTCCTAAGAATTCTCTCACCCCCAAATCTCTCCAACCTTGCTCACAAACATTTTTATGTACCAGACATTATGCTTAACATGTCACACATATTATCATATTTAATTCTCACCACCCTATGAGAGACCATTAGTATCCCCATTTTACAGTTCAAGGGTGAAGGCTGGAAAGGTAAAATGTATGCCCAAGGCCAGACACTGAGTAGCAGCAGAGCTGGGACTGGTATCTAGACCACCAACTCTGATGCCATCTTTCCCCTATAACCAACATCAGCGCACAATCAGTATCTTTCTAGGTCCTGGAACCTTAACCAGCTTGCAAATTTTAGACTTCAACGTAAGTAGCATACTTTATATTAAGCCAAAACTCTGATTAGGAAAATTTCTATTGAGTCTATTAAGTCACTAAGTCACTGAAATTTTACAGAACTAAATGTACCATTAATGCTGTAATTAATAAATGTAAGAAAAGTGAAATAACACAAAAGACATGGCAACTGCCCTCAAGAAGCCTAAAATAAAAATGAGAAGATAAAAAGGACATGATTTTTATTCCAAAGAGGTGAATGAAATGATAGAACAAGTAAAAGACAAGTCTCAAGGAGACAGAATTCCAAGGGAATCATAAATAGTTCATGCAAGCTTTCCCCTTTATACAGATTCAAAACGCCTGCTGCCCTAACATTCCTTCTGAGGCTTCCTTATCCACCAGTGGCCATGCCTCACAACAAAGACAGTCCATAGTAGCTGAGGCCAAAGTGTGCTGAGTCTCTGGAATGGCATTTGGCAAAGGAGGGGCTGACAAACAGAAAGATTACAAAGATGACCTGATCACTCTGCTGTTCTATATAACTGCAGCCAAACAACCCGATCTGTGTGCCCACAGTGACAGCGGTGAATCTGCTGAGGCCACTTTCAGTCACCAAGGTCATATTCTCATCTCCTTACCATAAATTCTCGTTAACTGGGATTATCTCAACATGTGCCCATTCTTTGACACCAGAAAGAGCCTAACACAAGGACAATAAAGCAAAGAACTGATCAAAGTCGGGAGGGATCTTGCTGGAAAAGATTCCTAGGTATCAAAATGACAGGGGGCACAGATCAAGTTCAGAAGATAACACAAAAGCTTAGTCAAAGATAACCCAGTTCTGAAAGATGAGGTCAGACTGGCAGGAAGGAGACAGATGACTCACATTCCAGAGGCCTAGAAAAATGTGATATATTAAAGAAAAGACCATGATGGACTGTTAATGATAAAAGCTGAATATATGCTCTTCATCCCATAAAATAAGGATAATATCTGCATCTATTAGGGACGATGTGAGGAATACATAAAGTGTTTTATACAGTGCCTGTACAGTTAAGGGTGGGACCTTAGTCTCTTTAAAAAAGACTAGATGGCGACTGTTGTAGCAATTCAGGCAAAAAATAACCAATATCCTGAGAAAGGGGGAAAATTCAACTTCCCCAAGTTGAATTCTTGATATTCTCACAAGCAGTGTGGACAACCGAAGTTACAGGCTGAGTCCCCAGTCTTGGGGTTTGTTCATATGAAACTTAACCCCACAAAGGATAGGGCAAGCCTACTTAAAATTAGGTCTAAGAGTCACCCCCAAGAGAACCTCTTTTGTCGCTCAGATATGGCCTCTCTCTCCAGCCAACACAACAAGCAAACTCACCACCCTCCCCCTGTCTACGTGGGACATGACTCCCAGGGGTGTGGACCTTCCTGGCAACGTGGGATAGAGATCTTGGAATGAGCAGAGACTCAGCATCAAGGGATTGAGAAAACCCCTAGAATGAGCTAAGACTCAGCATTAAGGGATTGAGAAATCCTTCTCGACCAAAGGGGGGAAGAGTAAAATGAGACAAAATAAAGTGTCGATGGCTGAGAGATTCCAAACAGAGTTGAGAGGTTATCCTGGAGGTTATTCTTACACATTAAGTAGCTATCACCTTGTTATTCAAGATGTAATGGAGAGGCTGGAGGGAACTGCCTGAAAATGTAGAGCTGTGTTCCAATAGCCATGTTTCTTGAAGATGATTGTATAATGATAGAGCTTTCACAATGTGACGGTGTGATTGTGAAAACCTTGTGTCTGATGCTCCTTTTATCTACCTTGTCAACAGACGAGTAGAACATGTGGAATAAAAATAAATAATAGGGGGTACAAATGTTAAAATAAATTTAGTTTGAAATGCTAATGATCAATGAAAGAGAGGGGTAGGAGTATGGTCTGTATAAATTTTTTTTCTGTTTTCGTTTTATTTCTTTTTCTGAATAGATGCAAATGTTCCAAGAAATGATCATGATGATGAATATGCAACTACGTGATGATATTGTGAATTACTGATTACATATGTAGAACAGAATGATCAAAATAGGAATGTCTGTGCTTGATATTTTTTGGTATTTAAAAAAAAATAACCAATATCCAATAAAGAGTAGGAATTATGGAAATGAATATAACAATGTGCACGCAAAGAACACAGCACTTCAAGTCTCGGCAAAACTCCAAATGGCTTTAAGAAAACGCTTCCAAAGAAACATATTACCTAGAAGGCCACAATGAAGAAACAAATATTTAATTCTTCCAGATCAAATGTTGAAATAAACTTCAAAGTATGAAATAAACTTCAAAGAGTCCCTCTTCCACTTAAACATTAATTCTCACCTACTTCTCAAAGTCCATTGCATTCTGAATGTTACCATCTTTCCTCAAGTCTAGACTTTTTTTTGCACATTTTAATTTATGAAACCAGGAGTATATAACTTCTTATAATTAATGTATTAAATTTACTGTGATAAGGCTTGGGTTTTCTTCCCCAAAAGCCACCATTTTTTAATGATATATTTCTAATATGTGGAGGCTTAGAATAGAGGAAGTATGGTAATTCTTTACATTTTTATAACAACGTAATTCAAACTGAAAATGTCAGCTGGTTTAATAATTTTTTAAAAAGACAACTTCTTTCATTTTAAACAATGGCTCATGGAACAAATGTACGACATTACTACAAGGAATTAATAACAGGAGTATATAGGGAAAAAATGTACCTGTTGCAATCTATGCACTACAATAAACATTAATATCTCAATATTCTTTCATCAACAAGAAATGTACCATACCAATACTAGGGGTCAATAATGGGGGGGGGGGGTGCGGAATAAGGAGTATGGGTTGCTTTCAGTTTTCTTTTTTACTTTTCTTTTTTCCAGAATAATGAAAATATCCTAAAATTGATCATGGTGATGAATGCACAACTATATGATGGTCTGTGAGCCAATGGTTATATACTTTGGATGGATTATATGGTATGTGGATATATCTCAATAAATTGCATTAAAAAAAAAAAAAAGATTCATGGTGAGTCCAGAACAGTTCTTCCCAGAAAGTAGTTCCATTGGCTTCAGAAATGTTAATTTACTTCATGGGTTGGTTTTTCTGATAAAACCCAACATTAAGGTTAGTGCTTAAGTGTTCTAATTCCACCCTGAAAACTAACTTGCATAACAGGGTTAGACTGATCATTGATCTAATTACCTCTGCCTCAATTAGTCAAAAATTTTTCCTCAAAAAATTAAATATATATACATATATATATCAAATTAATACTTTTTAAAATCAATACACACATATTCAAATTATTTTTAAGAAGGCACCGTACTATATAAAAATGCAATATGTAACGCATGCTTTCACTTGAGAAATTATACTTACTTGTGTTTGAGAACAAATTTTACATTCTTGTATGCAAAGGCTACCAAATAGGTGCTTACTAGCGTCATCACACTATACAGAACAGCAGACTGAATAAGATCCATGTGCCATATTCGCCAATATAACCCTGATTAAAAAAAAAAAGGGGGGGTAGACAAAAAAGAACAAAACATTACCACCCAGTTAGAGGCCTCCTGTGAGGTTAGGGAATTCAATAGTGTCTGAGGACATTCAGAAGTGGATTATCCAGCAAAAAGTTTTAGTCTCAAGCTTTCAGTTTCAACACGAGGAAAATCATAACCTATAACCAGCCCAGAGGAAATTTCTGCTTCTTTCAAAATAAGAACTGACTCAACAAAATCACAGTTCAGACTTCAAATTCCAATGAAATTTCATTCATTAGAATACTGCTATGCTAAACACAGGCTCCTTCAAAAGGCCACGTGCAGCACCAATCCAGAGTTTACATGCTGACGTGGCCCCTATCTGAATTCAAGAGAGTGCTGTCCTGCCAGTGAGCAGAAGGGCTACTTAGTGAACGCTGTGTTTACGCTGTGTTTTGTAAGGCCAAAGGAGAAAATACATCTGGATTTGATTGCCCAGCAACACTGCGGTAGTATGAGACACACCAGGTTTAAATTCAGGAACCTTGAGTTCTAAAAACGATCTTGGCCAAATGTGCAACTAACTCTCCCATCTCAAGCAGGGATTCTAGAATTGCTCTCAATTGGGTCACTAACAAAACAGATCCCTCTTCCTCGACATTGGCCCAACCTCTCATTTTTCAAATTAGGAAAATGGTGTGATGTTGTTCGCCTAAACTCACCTAAGAAAACACTTATAATCCAAGTGAGAGGATTAGAATGGGAACCTCTGCCTCTCACCTAATTCATTAGTTTCTACAAAATAAGTAGCAGTGAAAGTGTGAGAACTCTAATGGCAACATTTGCATGGAGACGAACAGACGGCAGGAGACAGACATGCGTGTTAATACCACAGATCTTAACCCGGAGGTCTGAGCACAGATTCGAGACCGCCATCCCAGAACTCGTCAATCACAATCGACCGCAGTGGGCCCAGGGAACGTGCACGCTTTTAAAAGCGCTCCAAATGACTTCCCAGCGGTGCTGGCCACCACCATGCCAAACAAGAACACTGAAGCCTACAAAGGCAGCATGCTTTCCCCAACCCTCGGGGGGAAACAAGGAGGACGCGGGCCGAGGGCCCCTGCTTTCATAACTCGCCAGGCCGCCCGGCCCTGCCACGTCCCCGCCCAGTCCGACCCGCTTCCAGCGCTCACAGATGGGGATGGCGGACACAATGAAGGCGTTCCCGAAGAAAAGCGCCGAGGACTTGGCCGATAGGTTGCGGCTGAAATCCTGCAGGAGCAGGTCCTCCTCGGACTGCTGCTTGGAGCCACCCCTAGGAGCCATGACGAGCAAGGGGCCGAAAGCCGCGAAGCCTGAACCAGGGGCAAAGCTGGGCGGAGCCCCCTGGAACCGCCCTCACGGCCGCCGTATCTGCTAATGACCCGTCAGCGTGGCGCGCGGAAGCAGGACCTGCCACGGTGCGGAGCAAGCTTGCCCAGGATTGGCCTGCATGGAGTCGCTACATGTGCTTCCCGGCGTGATTGGGCGAGGGCGACAGACGTCTGGAGTCCTGGTAAGACACGTGACTCGTCAATATGGAGAAGAAGGAAGGGATTTGTAGTTTAGCGGGTGCTTTTTTTTTTTTTAAGTAACAAAACTTTATTGACATTCCACATAACAGTTGCTGTCAGACTCGTGCTTTCAGCGTCTCCGGAATTCCAAAATAAGCAACTCTCTGGCCCCGCGTCATACAGTTATTCATTGAACGAGCATATATTTAGTACTTTCTTTATGTACCCACCACTGGGGGAGGAAGAGAAAGAGAAAGAGAATAGCTAACACGTGTAGAATCCCTTCTCCTTTTTTATATCCATTATTTCATTAAATACTCCCAAGAATCCATTGACATGCACATCATTGTTTCCATTTTTCAGGTGAAGAACCTGAGGGTGGGAAACTGGCTGCGCTGATGTCCAAGGCCTAGAGTCTTTACAAAAATATGTTATCGTTGTAAAAAAAAAGAGAGAGAGACTTGATTTGAAGGGGCTCAAGTTTTGATTGAAGATTATTTTAATGTGTCTGACATATTTATAAATTACTTTTCATTTGTTTTTATTTCAACTGAACCCTTATAATGGTAACTCCAAAACCATGCTATAAAAAGCTAGATTTCAACACTAATTCCTTTCTTTCTTCTCATCTGTGACCAATTTATCTGCAAAAGCTGTCGGCTCGTTTTCTGTAGCTAGATTTTCTGCTTGCTATTTAGAAACCAAGACTATAAAAGAAGATAAAAAATGAAAGCAGGAAATGTAAGATCAAAGCCACAAAATCATCAGAATAATTTAAAGAAAATAAACTATAATGTTGAGATTAGGAAGAACTATGCACACAAAAAAAAAACTTTAACAATCTAAGGAAGATAAAAGTTTAAAATGTTGATTAGATTAAATGTTAGAGATTGAAGTGCTCAACAGGAGCTAACTGAGAAAAATTAATACACCTTGTAAGTTAATAAGAAAAGCAAAAGGTAAATACAAACAGTAAACAATCTAAAATGGTAGGAATTTTTACACTTTTTTTCGGAGGGATAAATTAGAGAAATATGATAAGCAATGATGTTTATGACAAGAGATGGTAGCCAAAAGAATGAAGATACACCTGAAAGGCTGAAGGAGTGGCTTCTTACACTAAATAGTATCTAGTTCCTTTCAAAGAACAGCAAGATCTAAGGATCATCTAGAAATTATATGGCATGTATAACCATGGTACACTGGACATGCAGAGTAAAGAGTGCTTAAAAAGAAAAAAAAAAAGAAAGAGGAGGAGTTAGGCAGTGGATTCTATCCAAACAAAGATCTACCATGTGTTTTACCTATTTCAATAGAGTTCAACTCTATAAAGGAAGCAGATCAACTTGAATCGAATCTGTGAATTTTAGGCTTAACATTTCTATTATATCACTTTGCTGTTGGCAAAACAACTTTAGAGTAATGATTCGCATTGCTGGTAGGAATATAGGTACAAGATTTCTCTTATCCACTGCTCATGGCTTTTTGGAAGAAATCTGGCAAATGAAAAATTAGTTTACCTAATTTGCATACCCAAAATCAGTTATTCTCTACTTCCACTCTAAAATAGCCTCGATTTGATTAGAATAGTCACATTCAGACTCTTGTGCAGCTAAGGGTTGCCATGTGATACAATTCTGGCAAGGAAATGGAAGCAGAAATGGGGTGATTGGGAAATATTTTTTTTCCTGTTAAAAAGGGAATGACTCAGCTGGACAGTGCTCTTTTTTTCTTCCTCCTTCCCCCTTTTTCCTGTCTGGAATGCAGATATAATGCCTTTAGGCATAGCAGTCATTTTGTGACCATAAAGACAAAAAATCCATGTGCTAAGAATGACACACCAGGAAGACAAGAATAGTCTGGATCCTCAAATGGCTGTGCCAGCTCCACCTGGATTACCACCTGATTCCTTATTATTAGATTATGCCGCTGTTTATCTAAGGTTTTTTCATAAGCAGTAAAATTCAATCTTGATGACATATATTTAACCCAGCAAATCCACTCTGGGAATCTATAGTATTGAAAAAGCTATAGATTTGAGGCTGTTTACTGTTGCCTAACTGTTAGCCTGACTAGATATTCACCAAACCTATGAATCATATACTAATCCTATGAGCCACCTCACATGCCCCCAGCCCCACTGCCTTCCCAAGCCGTGCTACTATTGCTTTAAGGCCTCTAACAATCATTTGACCTGGAAATACTTGGATTCTCTCCTTTGTCTTCAACAATCAGAGCTCTGATCATATACCTGGAGGACCTGACTTCCTTGCTGTTTTTTCTTTGGACTTTGGTAAGTCCGTGTGGCAAGGGATCTGGATCCCAAGCAGTCATCTGAGGGGCTAGATAAATCAACCCAGAGTGCAGGGTTAAACCCCCTTGGAGTGAATTTAATAATGACCAGACATGGAAAAGAAGGGGGCAAATAGGCCCTCCCTTCTTCAGACTTCACAGAGGCACATTTTCTCCAACCACCCTAGCCAGAGATACCTTTTGTGCCAAGCAGATGCACCTGCCAGGTGACCTACTGTGTTTTTTCACAGTTCATCATGAAGCAGCAGCCAGAATGCGAATATGCTACTTAGTACTACTTCACATCCTTTCTTTATTCCTTTCTCTCATTGCCATGGGTCTGTACTTATCAAAAAAGACATCAGCACTCACTTAGTCCTTTCTTGAGGCTGTCTTCTAAGGAATTTCAGCAACAGGCAGCCTCTTTCCACCTCCCTCCTGTGGACATATTTAGACTACATTTTTCAGCACTCTTATAAGTGTTACCATGTGACTGAGTTTCATTAAATGGAATGTAGGCAGAGTTTGAATGCCCCTTACTGGCCTGGTCCATGAAAATCTCCTACGTCATTCTCTTAGTGTTTTCTTGTATCTGCTGACTGGATGCCAACATTCAGGGCAATCTTGGAAACCAACCACAGTTTGGAGCTGGTAGAACCACTGTCAGCTTGAATGGCTATGTAGAGCTAATATAAGTCCCTGCCCCTCCCCTCCATACATAGTCACACACACTAATTGTTTGGATATTACTGAATGAGAAAAAAAAACTTTTATTAAGCCACTCAGATTTCAGAGTTTATCTGTTATAGCAGTTTACGTTGCCTTAACCAATTTAGAAATAGTTCCTATTACAATAAAAACCTCAAATTATGGTATTAGTTTGGTGGCTGGGCAACAGGGAAACGAATTTTGCAGGCTGGAAAGCCAGCATCCCGTGCTATGCAGGAGTAAACCTGAAGGCTGTGAGAATTTGAAAGTCAGACCAAGTGCCTACTGAGCCCAGCTCTAGAAGATGAGGGTAGACGAGGGAATGTTGTGGTGTGTGTTCCTTATTGCTGACTGCATTTATCCTAGAAGAAGGAGATAAGTTCAGACAAGAACAGGTTGTTTATGTCCTGAAATGAAAGCACAGAAATTAAACAGCCATGAGAATTGTGTCAAAGAAAGGGCTAACTGGAGCCATGTTTCTTGAAGATGATTGTGTAATGGTATAGCTTTTGCAATGTGACTGTGTGATTGTGAAAACCTTGTGTCTGATGCTCCTTTTATCTATGGTATGGACAGATGAGTAAAACATATGGATTAAAAATAAATTAAAAATAGGGGGAACAAATGTTAAAATAAATTTACTAGATTGAAATGCTAGTGATCAATGAAAGGGAGGGGCAAGGATTATGGTATGTATGAATTTTTTGTTTTCTTCGTATTTCTTTTTCTGAATTGATGCAAATGTTCTAAGAAATGATCGTGATGATGAATATACAACTATGTGGTATTGTGAGTTATTGATTATATAACAAGAATGGAATGATCATATGGTAAGAATGTTTGTGTTTGCATGTGGATATGTTTCATAAATAAAAAATAAATTAAAAAGTTAAAAAATAAAAATAAATAAAAAGTTAAAAAAATGAAAGACAGAAACGGCTAACTGGAAAAAAATATCAAAACCATACTAAGTTTTTGAGGGAATTGTATTGAAAAAAATCTAGATTAAATAAGCTTTGAAGCTTTCTTTTATTTTAACTTATAAAAAACCTTAGGTTCCCAAACTTACGTCAGTGGGAAGCAGACTTCGAAAGCTGTACAGTCCCCAAGGAGAGCACAGTACACTCCCTAAAACTATCCTCCGATGTGTCCATGAAGAGTAATAAATAAAGAACTTCCCAGTGGGTGAAGCCAGGGGCCATAGAGCACAAGAGGCAAGAGGTCTTTTCTCTGGGAGTAGAATCAAATTCTAATCAAGAAACTTCCCCTGTCCACAATATAGGATGCCTCCACCATGCTCACCCAGCAGGATTTTATAATTGCCATGTGCCAGTAATGGCTTTGTGTTTTCTAGTGTTCCTTTTGTGAATGGGAGTACGTTGTTGCAAGAATCTTGTCCCTACATGTATTGAGGGGTGTGCTGGTTTGAAAGGATGTATGGACCCTAGAAAAGCCATGTTTTAATCAAAATTCCATTTCATAAAGGCAGAATAATCCCTACTCTATACTGTATGTTTGAAATTGTAATCAGATCATCTCCCTGGAGATGTGATTTAATCAAGAGTCATTGTTGAGATGGATGAGGTGACAACATGTCTCCAGCCATTTGGGTGGGTCTTGATAAGTTTCTGGAGTCCTATAGAAGAGGAAACATTTTGGAGAATGAAGGAGATTCAGAGAGAGCAGAGAATGCTGCAGCACTACAAAGCAGAGAGTCCACGAGCCAGCGACCTTTGGAGATGAAGAAGGAAAACACCTCCCGGGAAGCTTCATGAAACCGGAAGCCAGGAGAGAAAGCTGGCAGGTGATGCTGTGCTCGCCATGTGCCCTTCCAGCTGAGAGAGAAACTGTGACCCTGTTCACCATGTGCCTTCTCACTTGAGAGAGAAACCCTGAACTTCATCGGCCTTCTTGAACCAAGGTATCTTTCCCTGGATGCCTTTGATTGGACATTTCTATAGACTTGTTTTAATTGGGACATTTTCTCAGCCATAGAACTGTAAACTACCAACATTAAATCCCCTTTTTAAAAGCCATTCCATTTCTGGTCTATTGCATTCTGGCAGCTAGCAAACTAGAACAAGGGATATGTGTGTTGGGGATGGGGGTGTTGTGTAGAATATTTGTCTTTTTAGCTCATTGGTCACCAGGTCACCTTCTGAACCTAGTAGAGAGGATTAATGGAGTACAGTGAAGGAAATCTCAGATTTTGAGCAGGATGCAGTGATTAGTTAGACTTTGAAGAGATTTCCCTTGGGGAGGGGGTGAGTGTCTTCTCCATGTGGGAAGCAGGATGAGCATAGATATTTGGTGGCCAAAGGGGCAGATGGTGGCAGAAACAACTAGCTGGCCACCAAAGATTTGTGCTCCCCTTCTATCAGGTACAGTTATTACTAGCAAGTGGCTACTCAGACAATGACCATATGTCCCAGTACTGCACCTTTGCTAGGTGGAACTATTTCTCACCAATGGCACGTAATTGGACATGGTGAATCATAATACAATGAAATACAATACACATCACTACTGAAGAGCTGTTAATTAATGATGTAGTATAACTTTAATATTTTCCCATCTATCATATTTGTCAACTCTATTTCTGGTTTCCTTACCTAATGTTTGGTGCTGGAGTGATATTCACAGTTGTTGCTCATCAAAAGAAATACTCCAAGTAATATATAGGGCCAGTCAGTGGATATGTAGGCCTTATGCACTATCTCAGAAATGGAACGTTTCAGTTCGCTAAAGCTGACAAAATGCCATATACCAGAGATGGACTGGCTTTTACAGTGGGGATTTATTGGCTTACAATTTACAGTTCTTAGGCCATGAAAATGTGCAACTCAAGGCATTAACAGGACAATACCTGGACTCTGAAGACAGGCTGCCAGCATCCGGGACACCTCTGTCACATGGGGAGGTACATGGCCAGTTTTTGCTGATTTTTCTCTCCCAGGTTTTGCTGCTTTCAGCTTTGTGCTGCTCCATCTCTCTACTTCTCTGGGTGCTTCTCTGAATTTTATCTCTTAGTTTCTGTATGTGTTTTATCCTCTTATATAGGACCCCAGTAAGGAGACAAGACCCACCTTGAATGGGTTTAGGTTACATCTCAATTGAAATAACCTAGTCAAAAGGTCCCACCTGTTAAAGCTCTGTGCCCAAAGAAATGGATTAAAAGAACATGACCGTTTCTGGAGTACATACAACTCCAAACTACCACATGGAATCTCAAGTTGTTTGAATCTGCAGATATTGAGCTGGGCTCCTGTATGTGGTCCAAGAGAACTATGGCCACTGCTAGCTTTTCACTGGGGCCTTATGCAGAATAACAATGGATCATTGGCATGGTCAGGTTCATGTGTCAACTTGGCCAAATGGTGGTACCTGTTTGTGTGGTTGGTCAAGTGCTAGCCTGTCTGTTGTGATGAGGACATTTCATAGAATTAAATTATGATCGTGTCAGCTGCATCCACAGCTGATTCCATTTGTAATCAGCCAAGGGGAGGGTCTTCTGCGATGAGTGATGCTTAATCTAATCACTGGAAGCCTTTTAAGGAGGGTTCAGAAGAGACAGGCTCTCTTCCTGCTTCGGCCAGGGACCCTCTCCTGTGGAGTTCATCCAGACCCTCCATCAGAATCGTGGGCTTCCCAGCCTGCCCTGCAAATTTTGGACTCTGTGTTCCCACAGTTACATGAGACACCTTTATAAATTTTATATTTGTGAGTGTTTCCTGTTGATTCTGTTTCTCAAGAGAACCCTAACTAATACAATCATCCAGACCTGGCCTGGGTGGAGGTTGGGGGTGGGGGAGGAACAAGGATCCTGTTTTAAAGCCCATTTGAAATGCAAATCTCATTACGGAAATAATTTCTTTCAGAAAAAAAGATGGAGCACTTATATTAGTTTCTAGATATAAAGTAATGTTTTAAAGTACCACTTTAAAGTTTTCACCTTTTATGTGAAAAGTCCATACTAGAGCCCCAGAAGTAACCACAAAGTAATCATAATTATTATAATTAAAATAACCAGCATTATTGAGTAGTTGTTTATATGTCTAGGTCTGTGATGGGCCATGTATTGTCTGATTTAATCCTTACAGCAACCCCACAAGGTTTGTGTTGTTATCCCCATTTGACAGGTGAAGAAACTGAGGCACAGATTAGTAAACTAACTCACGTTAGATCCCCCAGTCAGTGAGTGTCAATGTCAAGTTATGAACCCAGACAATATGACTCCAGGATATATTCTCTTTAGCACAGATGAATTCAGGTTTCCTTTGCACCAGAGGAGTCTCTGATTCTCAGGGTCTGCTGCTGAAGGTCCAAGGTGAGAAGCAATCAAGGGTTATTTCTTGCATACTAATTGCCATGCAGTCATGGCCACACTTGCAACTCTGGCCAACACATCCTCGTAGGCAGGTAGGCTCCTGCATGTAGCCCATAGGCAAACTTCAGCAAGCAGACTTAGGGCTCATTCTGGATTCTCTGATGCAGAGAGTTTGAACATTAATCCCCAGAAAAAGACAGTCAGTATAGTGGTACGGAAACAAGGGAGGCCAACAGAGAGAAGATGGAAACCATAAACCTTAACTCACCAGCAGCCCTAAATTAGAAAAGGGAAGATTAGGGAGGTGCTAAGACAGCTTCAGAGCTTCCTTACCTCTCTCTATAGGCCTAAAAGAGACCCCTGTTACCTGCAATAAAGCAAAAATACTCTATCTTAAAACTGAAAACAGAATAGATTTCAAAGAAAGTAAACTGAAAAATACAGATTTTACATCCTAATGAATTCAGCATAATTTATGAATATATTTTGCATCCCTTCCCCAAAACATTTAAGACAAGGGTAACAAGATCAAATGCCTGCAAGATCCAAACAAGTCACTTCACTGAATGAATTGTATCAGGTGTAGGATATGAGACAGTGCTGGGGTCAGTGTGATTGGAGAGCTCACCTTGCTGAAATGCACACAAATTAAGATGGCTGGCTGGATGAGTGGATGGATGGATGGATGGATGGATGGATGGTTGGGTGGGTGAGTAGAAGAAAGGAAGGAAGAACCACAAAATATTGTGAAGTCCAAGCAGTACATGTCTGAGGTGTATCTACCCCTATAAACTTCTAGATTTAAGGAGACTTGAAAAAATGCATTAAAAAAAAAAAGATTAGGTGTGATACAAAAAAGCCTTACCATTATAGAAAGAAAGTGCCCTTTCTCTGCCCTTTTAGAGAGAATGCTGGGAAATACTGGCCTTTTACCTTATCCAGTTTCCCTCCCCACCCCACACACACACACCCATAGACCCCACCATTTCATGAGATCTGTCTGACAGCTGGATGATTTTTTATAAAGATAAGGTCTGGAGAATTCTAAATGCATACCTTACTGTGGAATTGATTTTCAAACCAAATGAGGCATTAAAACATTTGGGGAACAGGCATTTGTCTTTGAGCTTGAAACTAATTCCAAGATAAATATTATTTTTCTTTTTAGGAAATCAGCGCTGTGCTCCAAGTAAATTTAAAGGCTGTTTCTGAAGTAGTCAGAAAAGCCTGTTTCTTTTGTGCCTGTGGACATACATAGAGCCACGTGCTTCTTGGGGAAATTGAGACTTATCTACAGAAAATATATTATCTTAATAATCATCAAGAGAGGCCATTATACTTTAACTCTCAAAACTCCCCCTGGAATCTTCTAAATGTGAGACTTATCATACATGCATCATTCATCTAACACTGCAGGGCACAATAAAAATTAAGATTTACACTGGAAATAAATTTTCTTTAGTTACACATTTAACCCCAGTGCTATGGCTACAGAATGTAAGATAAAGTAGGTCATGAATTTCAACTAGAATGGCTTAGATGACACAAAAGCCCAGTTGTAATTCATTGCTCATCTTTTAGGAGTCTTTATTTAAAAATACTTCTATTTTACATACTCCAATCAATGTTATCTAACAACAGTCCAGTAGATAAAAATCTTTAGCCCAAATTCTTGAATCGCATCTATTCAATTTCAGTATTTATTTCACTTGGTTTATCAATTACCTAGTAGCCTCAATCTCCATGCTTACAAAGAGTTGAGGAAGGGCATGCCAGCTAGAAGGAACAGCATGTAGAGTTACACGGTCCCAAAGAGTGCAGTATATGATCTGCAGAGCACCCTAGGAACAATCAAAACTAGGCACAATCAGGGGATAAAAAAGAGAAGGCTGTCCTTCTGTCATTGTACAATCAATGGAATTATCAGTGGTCTCCTGGGAACATAGCCGGACACTTATGCCAGATGCCTGGCTATTTTTATCCAGAGTAAATTTAAATTTAAAATCTAATCTCTTGCAGTATTTTCTGATTCTATCTTCCTTGATCCCTGGGGAAGTGACATCTCTCTGACTTACTATCCATATTTTTTATTCCAAATTCAACCATCTCCTCTTGGACCTTTCTGTACTAAATATCCTTTTCTCTTCTCCCTCTCTTATGTGCTTACAGTTTACAGAATGGGAAAATATGTCTGTTTAATCTGTCACATGAATAGCTGTGTGGTCTTGGGCAAATTGCTTATCCTCACTGAGCCTCATTTGCTTCACAAGCTTGCTTTGAGAAATGAATGAAACAAATAATGTAAAGCCCTTCCACTGTGCCTGATCCACCAAGTATTGCAATGTTAAATTATAGTGAAAGCAGAAAAGTGACAGTGACTGGAAAGAGATACTTTTCAGTTGTTTAAGAAATCTGCTTTGTCTTCATTTTACTTGTTCATCCCAAACCAACAAACATGTATTGAGGCCTTGATACAGCTTAAACTCTTTATTTCTTCAATCTACTGTATAAACTGTTTTCTGTATCATTCCCCAAGAATAAGATTTTTCATGCTGTCGGTTGTTTTAAAATTGACTGTAAGTGACACTTCTCGGAAGAAGAAATACAAATGGCCAAAAGGCATATGAAGAGATGCTCAACTTCCCTGGCCATTAGAGAAATGTAAATCAAAACCACAATGAGATTATCATCTCACACCCACGTGAATGGCCATTATCAATAAAACAGAAAATGGCAAGTGCTGGAGAGGTTGTGGAGAAAGAGGCACACTTATCCACTGTTGGTGGGAATGTCAAATGGTACAACCACTGTGGAAGGCAGTTTGGCAGTTCTTCAAAAAGCTAAATATAGAATTGCCATATGACCCGGCAATACCATTGCTAGGAATCTACTCAAAGGATGTGAGGGCAAGGACACAAATGGACATTTGCACACCAATGTTTATAGCAGCATTATTAACAATTGCAAAGAGATGGAAACAGCCAAAATGTCTATCAACAGATGAGTGGCTAAAAAAACTGTGGTATATACATACGATGGAATATTTTGCAGCTGTAAGACAGAATAAAGTTATGAAGTATGTAGCAACATGGATGGACCTTAAGGACATTATGCTGAGTGAGATTAGCCAGAAACAAAAGGACAAATACTGTATGGTCTCACTACTATGAACTGACATTAGTGAATAAACCTGGAATATTTCGTTGGTAACAAGAGACCATCAGGAGATAGAAATAGGGTAAGACATTGGGGAATTGGAGCTGAAGGGATACAGATTGTGCAACAGAACTGAATATAAAAATTCAGAAATGAACAGCACAATACTACCTAACTGTAATACAATTATGTTAAAACAGTGAATGAAGATGAATGTGAGAATGATTGAGGGAGGAGGGCTGGGGGCACAAATGAAATCAGAAAGAAAGAGATGATAAATACTGAGATGGTATAATCTAGGAATGCCTAGAGTGTATAATGATAGTGACTAAATGTACAAATTTTAAAAATGTTTTTACATGAGAAAGAACAAAGGAATATCAGTACTGCGGGGTGCTGAAAATAGATGGTAATTAATGTTTTAAAATTTCAACTTATGTGTGAGACTAAAGCAAAAAATGTTTATTTGGTACAAAATTTATATTTTAAGTTGAGCATTTCCTAATACAACTTATGTAGATAGCTTAATTGAACACCATAAGTACATGGAACCTTGAGTAGGACATGAGATTTTGTTGGTTTGTCCAGAGTGATGCCCCCATAAATCCCAGAGTGATTTGATCAGTGAATAAAAAAGTATTTGCAAAGTCCCCTTCAGGGAATGGTGAGAATGGGGGAAAATTCAACTTCCCCAAGTTGAATTCTTGATATTCTCACAAGCAGTGTGGACAACCAAAGCTATAGGCTGAGCTCCCAGTCTTGGGGTTTGTTCATATGAAACTTAACCCCACAAAGGATAGGGCAAGCCTACTTAAAATAAGGCCCAAGAGTCACCCCCAAGAGAACCTCTTTTGTTGCTCAGATATGGCCTCTCTCTCCAGCCAACACAACAAGCAAACTCACCACCCTCCCCCTGTCTATGTGGAACATGACTCCCAGGGGTGTGGACCTTCCTGGCAACGTGGGACAGAAATCCTAGAATGAGCTGAGACTCAGCATCAAGGGATTGAGAAAAACCCTAGAATGAGCTGAGACTCAGCATCAAGGAATTGAGAAAACCTTCTCCACCAAAAGGGAGAAGGGTGAAATGAAACAAAGTGTCAATGGCTGAGAGATTCCAAACAGAGTGGAGAGATTATCCTGGAGGTTATTCTTACGCATTAAGTAGATATCAATTTGTTATTCAAGATGTAATGGAGGGAGGATCCAAGATGGCGTCTTAGTAAGGTACATGCATTTTAGTTCCTCCGACTCCAAATCAACTAATAGGTGAACAGAAACAGTACAAAACAGCTCCCGGGGCTACAGCAGGGAATGGACACACAGCGTAACCAAGTCTGGGCTGGCTAGTCTGACTGCGAAACTCAGCTGCGGTGAGTGAGATCCCCGAGCGGCGGGCGATTTCCCGAGCAGCCGCAGCTGCGGCGGTCCGAGCTAATCCCTCCCTCCTTCCGGGGCTGGCTGAGAGACTCGGAGAGACAAGCTTCCCAGCCAAGGCGGCCGGCGCCACACTTTTGCGGGCGGCTGCGAGTCTCGGCTTCGAGTTCGCGACTACAAGTCTCGGATCAGAGGGCTATCCAAAGTCTGGGCTGGCTAGTCTGACTGTGAAACACGGCTGCGGTGAGTGAGATCCCCGAGCGGCGGGCGATTTCCCGAGCAGCCGCAGCTGCGGCGTTCCGAGCTAATCCCTCCCTCCTTCCCGGGCTGGCTGAGAGTATCGGAGAAGTGAGTTCCCCAAGCCGAGGCAGGCGGCGCCCTTCTTTTGCGGGCGGCTTCGAGTCTCGGCTTTAAGTCCGCGGCTACGAGTCCCAGATCAGAGGGCTATCCAAAGTCTGGGCTGGCTAGACTGACTGCGAGACTCGGCTGCAGTGAGACCCCCGAGCGGCGTGCGATTTCCCGAGCAGCGGCAGCCGCGGTGGTCCGAGCTACTCCCTCCCCCCTTTCCGGGCCGGCTGAGAGTATTGGAGAAGCAAGTTTCCCAAGCCGAGACAGGTGGCACCCCTCTTTTGCGGGCGGCTTCGAGTCTCTGCTTCGAGTCCACGGATACGAGTCTCAGATAGGAGGGCTATCCAAGCCGCGGAAGCCCCCCCCCCACGGGAGGCTTCCTGGTCCGGGGGGGAATCCCCCAGGCCCGCTGCGGCCCGCAACCAGCCACAGGGTCCCCTCAAGCCGCGGCAGCTGACGCCCCCACCACGCACGGCCCCTGAACCAACGGAGAGATTTGGATCCGAAATCCCCAGGCCATGGAGATCGGTGACTGGGGGAGACCCATTCCAAACACTTGAGACAAACGTGTGCCACGTGCGACACGTACTGGGCAAGATAAGAAAAACAGATCCCAGAGATTTCACAGAAAAATCTTACAACCTTGTGGGGTCCAACACCCAGAGAAATCTGAATAAATGCCCAGACGCCAGCAGCAGAAGATAACTGTCCACGCTCAAAAGATTGAGAATATGGCCCAGTCAAAGGAACAAACCAATAGCTCAAATGAGACACAAGAGCTGAGACAACTAATCCTGAATATACGAACAGAAATGGAAAACCTCTTCAAAAATGAAATCGATAAATTGAGGGAGGACATGAAGAGGACATGGGCTGAACATAAAGAAGAAATAGAAAAACTGAAAAAACAAATCGCAGAACTTATGGAAGTGAAGGATAAAGTAGCAAACATAGAAAAAATAATGGATAGTTACAATGATAGATTTAAAGAGACAGAAGATAGAATTAGTGATTTGGAGGATGGAAGGAACATCTGAATTCCAAAAAGAAACAGAAACTATAGGGAAAAGAATGGAGAAATTTGAACAGGGTATCAGGGAACTCAAGGACAATATGAACCGCACAAATATACGTGTTGTGGGTGTCCCAGAAGGAGAGGAGAAGGGAAAAGGAGGAGAAAAACTAATGGAAGAAATTTTCACTGAAAATTTCCCAACTCTTATGAAAGACCTAAAATTACAGATCCAAGAAGTGCAGCGCACCCCAAAGAGATTAGACCCAAATAGGCGTTCTCCAAGACACTTACTAGTTAGAATGTCAGAGGTCAATGAGAAAGAGAGGATCTTGAAAGCAGCAAGAGAAAAACAATCCATCACATACAAGGGAAACCCAATAAGACTATGTGTAGATTTCTCAGCAGAAACCATGGAAGCTAGAAGACAGTGGGATGATATATTTAAAATACTAAAAGAGAAAAACTGCCAACCACGACTCCTATATCCAGCAAAATTATCCTTCAAAAATGAGGGAGAAATTAAAACATTCTCAGACAAAAAGTCACTGAAAGAATTCGTGACCAAGAGACCAGCTCTGCAAGAAATACTAAAGGGAGCACTAGAGTCAGATACAAAAAGACAGAAGAGAGAGATATGGAAAAGAGTGTAGAAAGAAGGAAAATTAGACATGATATATATAATACAAAAGGCAAAATGTTAGAGGAAAATATTATCCAAACAGTAATAACACTAAATGTCAATGGACTGAATTCCCCAATCAAAAGACATAGATTGGCAGAATGGATTAAAAAGCAGGATCCTTCTATATGCTGTCTACAGGAAACACATCTTAGACCCAAAGATAAACATAGGTTGAAAGTGAAAGGTTGGGAAAAGATATTTCATGCAAATAACAACCAGAAAAGAGCAGGAGTGGCTATACTAATATCCAACAAATTAGACTTCAAATGTAAAACAGTTAAAAGAGACAAAGAAGGACACTATATACTAATAAAAAGAACAATTAAACAAGAAGACATAACAATCATAAATATTTATGCACCGAACCAGAATGCCCCAAAATACGTGAGGAATACACTGCAAACACTGAAAAGGGAAATAGACTCATATACTATAATAGTTGGAGACTTCAACTCACCACTCTCATCAAGGGACAGAACATCTAGACAGAAGATCAACAAAGAAATAGAGAATCTGAATATTACTATAAATGAACTAGACTTAATAGACATTTATAGGACATTACATCCCACAACAGCAGGATACACCTTTTTCTCAAGTGCTCATGGATCATTCTCAAAGATAGACCATATGCTGGGTCACAAAGCAAGTCTTAACAAATTTAAAAAGATTGAAATCTTACACAACACTTTCTCGGACCATAAAGGAATGATGTTGGAAATCAATAATAGGCAGAGTGCCAGAAAATTCACAAATACGTGGAGGCTCAACAACACACTCCTAAACAACGACTGGGTCAAAGAAGAAATTGCAAGGGAAATTAGCAAATACCTCGAGGCGAATGAAAATGAAAACACAACATATCAAAACTTATGGGACGCAGCAAAGGCAGTGCTAAGAGGGAAATTTATTGCTCTAAATGCCTATATCAGAAAAGAAGAAAAGGCAAAAATTCAGGAATTAACTATCCATTTGGAAGAACTGGAGAAAGAACAGCAAGCTAACCCCAAAGCAAGCAAAAGGAAAGAAATAACAAAGATTAGAGCACAAATAAATGAAATTGAAAACATGAAAACAATAGAGAAAATCAATAAGGCCAGAAGTTGGTTCTATGAGAAAATCAATAAGATTGATGGGCCCTTAGCAAGATTGACAAAAAGAAGAAGAGAGAGGATGCAAATAAATAAGATCAGAAATGGAAGAGGAGACATAACTACTGACCTCACAGAAATAAAGGAGGTAATAACAGGATACTATGAACAACTTTACACTAATAAATACAACAATTTAGAGGAAATGGACGGGTTCCTGGAAAGACATGAACAACCAACTTTGACTCAAGAAGAGATAGATGATCTCAACAAACCAATCACAAGTAAAGAAATCGAAGCAGTCATTCAAAAGCTTCCTAAAAAGAAAAGTCCAGGACCAGACGGCTTCACATGTGAATTCTATCAAACATTCCAGAAAGAATTAGTACCAACTCTCCTCAAACTCTTCAAAAAAATCGAAGTGGAGGGAAAACTACCTAACTCATTCTATGAAGCCAACATTACCCTCATACCAAAACCAGGCAAAGATACTACAAGAAAAGAAAACTACAGGCCGATCTCTCTAATGAATATTGATGCAAAAATCCTCAATAAAATTCTAGCAAATCGTATTCAACAACACATTAAAAGAATTATTCATCATGACCAAGTAGGATTCATCCCAGGTATGCAAGGATGGTTCAACATAAGAAAATCAATTAATGTAATACACCATATCAACAAATTAAAGCAGAAAAATCACATGATCATCTCAATTGATGCAGAGAAGGCATTTGACAAGATTCAACATTCTTTCCTGTTGAAAACACTTCAAAGGATAGGAATACAAGGGAACTTCCTTAAAATGATAGAGGGAATATATGAAAAACCCACAGCTAATATCATCCTTAATGGGGAAAAATTGAAAACGTTCCCCCTAAGATCAGGAACAAGACAAGGATGTCCACTATCACCACTATTATTCAACATTGTGTTGGAGGTTCTAGCCAGAGCAATTAGACAAGAAAAAGAAATACAAGGCATCAAAATTGGAAAGGAAGAAGTAAAACTATCACTGTTTGCAGACGATATGATACTATACGTCGAAAACACGGAAAAATCCACAACAAAACTACTAGAGCTAATAAATGAGTACAGCAAAGTAGCAGGTTACAAGATCAACATTCAAAAATCTGTAGCATTTCTATACACTAGCAATGAACAAGCGGAGGGGGAAATCAAGAAACGAATCCCATTTACAATTGCAACTAAAAGAATAAAATACCTAGGAATAAATTTAACTAAAGAGACAAAAGACCTATACAAAGAAAACTACAAAAAACTGTTAAAAGAAATCACAGAAGACCTAAACAGATGGAAGGGCATACCATGTTCATGGATTGGAAGACTAAATATAGTTAAGGTGTCAATCCTACCTAAATTGATTTACAAATTCAATGCAATACCAATCAAAATCTCAACAACTTATTTTTCAGAAATAGAAAAACCAATAAGCAAATTTATCTGGAAGGGCAGGGTGCCCCGAATTGCTAAAAACATCTTGAGGAAAAAAAACGAAGCTGGAGGTCTCGCGCTGCCTGACTTTAAGGCATATTATGAAGCCACAGTGGTCAAAACAGCATGGTATTGGCATAAAGATAGATATATCGACCAATGGAATCGAATAGAGTGCTCAGATATAGACCCTCTCATCTATGGTCATTTGATCTTTGATAAGGGAGTCAAGCCAACTCACCTGGGACAGAACAGTCTCTTCAATAAATGGTGCCTAGAGAACTGGATATCCATATGCAAAAGAATGAAAGAAGACCCATATCTCACACCCTATACAAAAGTTAACTCAAAATGGATCAAAGATCTAAACATTAGGTCTAAGACCATAGAACAGTTAGAGGAAAATGTAGGGAGATATCTTATGAATCTTACAATTGGAGGCGGTTTTATGGACCTTACACCTAAAGCAAGAGCACTGAAGAAGGAAATAAATAAATGGGAACTCCTCAAAATTAAACACTTTTGTGCATCAAAGAACTTCATCAAGAAAGTAGAAAGACAGCCTACACAATGGGAATCAATATTTGGAAACGACATATCAGATAAAGGCCTAGTATCCAGAATTTATAATGAGATTGTTCAACTCAACAACAAAAAGATAGCCAACCCAATTACAAAATGGGAAAAAGACTTGAATAGACACCTCTCAGAGGAGGAAATACAAATGGCCAAAAGACACATGAAGAGATGCTCAATGTCCCTGGCCATTAGAGAAATGCAAATCAAAACCACAATGAGATATCATCTCACACCCACCAGAATGGCCATTATCAACAAAACAGAAAATGACAAGTGCTGGAGAGGATGCGGAGAAAGAGGCACACTTATCCACTGTTGGTGGGAATGTCAAATGGTGCAACCACTGTGGAAAGCAGTTTGGCGGTTCCTCAAAAAGCTGAATATAGAATTGCCATACGATCCAGCAATACCATTGCTGGGAATCTACTCAAAGGAATTAAGGGCAAAAACTCAAACAGACATTTGCACACCAATGTTTATAGCAGCGTTATTTACAATTGCAAAGAGATGGAAACAGCCAAAATGTCCATCAACAGACGAGTGGCTAAACAAACTGTGGTATATACATACGATGGAATATTATGCAGCGTTAAGACAGGATAAACTTATGAAGCATGTAATAACATGGATGGACCTAGAAAACATTATGCTGAGTGAGTCTAGCCAAAAGCTAAAAGACAAATACTGTATGGTCCCAATGATGTGAATCGACACTCGAGAATAAACTTGGAATATGTCATTGGTAACAGAGTTCAGCAGGAGTTAGAAACAGGGTAAGATAATGGGTAATCGGAGCTGATGGAATACAGACGGTGCAATAGGACTAGATACAAAAACTCAAAAATGGACAGTACAATAATACCTAATTGTAAAGTAATCATGTTAAAATACTGAACGAAGCTGCATCCGAGCTATAGGTTTTTGTTTTGTTTTGTTTTGTTTGTTTTGTTCTTATTATTATTACTTTTATTTTTTTCTCTATATTAACATTCTATATCTTTTTCTGTTATACTGCTAGTTCTTCTAAACCGATGCAAATGTACTAAGAAACGATGATCATGCATCTATGTGATGATGTTAAGAAATACTGATTGCATATGTAGAATGGTATGATGTCTAAAAAAAAAAAAAAAATGGTCAGCACAATACTGCCTAATTGTAATGTAATTATCTTGGAACGCTGAATGAAGCTGCATCTGATCTATAGTTTTTTTTGTTTGTTTTGTTTTTTTTTTTCTCTTATATATTTTTGTACTTTTTATTTTTATTTGTGTTTTCTCTCTGTGTTATCACTTTATTTCTTTTTCTGTTGTAGTACTATTTCTTTCTCTAAATCGATGCATATGTACTGAGAAATGATGACCATACACCTATGTGATGATATTAAGAATTACTGATTGCATATGTAGAATGGATTGATTTCTATTGTTGTGTTAGTTAATTTTTTAATTAATAAAAAAAATTAAAAAAAAAAAAAAGATGTAATGGAGAGGCTGGAGGGAACTGCCTGAAAATGTAGAGCTGTGTTCCAGTAGCCATGTTTCTTGAGGATAATTGAATAATGATACAGCTGTCACAATATGACTGTGATTGTGAAAACCTTGTGTCTGATGCTCCTTTTATCTACCTTGTCAACAAAGGAGTAGACCATATGGAATAAAAATAAATAATAGGGGGAACAAATGCTAAAATAAATTTAGTTTGAAATGCTAGTGATCAATGAAAGCGAGGGGTAAGGAGTATGGTAGGTATAATCTTTTTTTTTCTTTCCTGTGTTTGTTTTATCTCTTTTTCTATTGCCTTTTTATTTCTTTTTCTGAATTAATGCAAATGTTCTAAGAAATGATGAATATGCAACGAAGTGATGATATTGTGCATTACTGATTATGTATGTTGTTTTATTTTGTTTCTTTATTTTTTAATTAATAAATTTTTTTTTAATAAGACGTAATGGAGAGGCTGGAGGGAACCGCCTGAAAATGTAGAGCTTGTGTTCCAGTAGCCATTTTTCTTGATGATGATTGCATAATGATATCGCTTTCACAATGTGACTGTGTGATTGTGAAAAACTTGGGTCTGATGCTCCTTTTATCTACCTTGTCAACAGACGAGTAGAACATATGGAATAAAAATAAATAACAGGGGGAACAAAAAAAAATTGGCTGTAAGTAAAGCACATCACGGAATGGAGAGGAAAGCAGTTTCTTCTAAATGAAGGCCTGGCCTCTGTTGTCCAAGGGCAGAGAGGGTAGAGCAGTGTCCTCTGCGTTTGTCTTACAAAGCACCTATTTTATATTGAGACATTGAAGTTTCTTTTATCAAGAAGTGCTTTGGGATGGATTTTAAGATGCGAGTTTTCCTCAGTCTGGCTTATCTGAAGATGAGAGGAGAAAAAGGGATGTGGAGAACTGGTGGCTTGGGAAGAGAGGAGGTCTTCTGCACTGCCCCAAGGCAAAAATGTGTCTCAGAGACTAGGGGTGTGAGAGCCGCCTCCTCGAAGGACAGTGGTGGTTAAAAAAAACAGAAAATCAGCAAGGATTTTAGAGATGAAATGAGTTAGTGCTCCATAGGCTAAAGTGAAAAGCCAATTAAGGTGAAGGAAGATAATAAGATAATATAAGAGTTTCTATGTTCTTCAAATAATTCTTGAGGTCTCTTTTCATCACACAGGCTTCCTGGCACAGAGTTGTGACACAGGCCCCTTTCTCTGTGAGTCTCACAGACTTTGTGAGAGCAAGCACTTTGTCACCAAAAAGGGGAAAGAGTTAGGGTTTATTGCAGGGAACAGAATGGTTGGGTTTCCCATTTGCCTGGGACTCTCCCAGTTTAGCGCTGGTCTTAGTTATCCACATCCGCCTTAATTAGAACTTGTCTTAATTTGCCAGATCTGCTGTAACAATGTCCTACAGACTTGGCTGAAACAACAGAAATGTATCATCTCATGTGTCACAGCACGGGAGGCTAGTGGTCTAGAATCAAGATGTTGGCAGGGTCGTGCCTCCTCTTAAGAGGGACAACCATTCCATGCCTTTCCCCCAGCTTCTGGGGGTCCAATGCAATCTTGGGCATTCCAGGGTTTGTAGTCAATCTCAATCTCTGCCTTGACCATGTGGCCGTCTCCCCCTCTCTCTGTCTCTCTCTGTGTCCAAGTGTTCCTCTCTTTTTAAAGCTATCACTCATATTGGATTAGGGCCTCATCTTAACTTACAACATCTTCAGAGATCCTATATACAAATAGCATCATATTCCCAGGACCAGGTGTTGGGAGTTGACATATCTTTTTTGGGGGACACAATTCAAATAACAGCACTGAGGAGACCCCTCAGTTCCTTGCAAAACTGGACAATTGTTTATCCTACTCACCAACCTGGAGTGGCCTTAAAAAATTCAAGTATTTGTGGGTTCACTTTGATATACATTTTTTTATTAAACAACTTCAAAATTTTCAGACTGCATATACAAAAACACTCAGTTACATCACCAAAAATTCAATGTGGATTTGATAGACCAAATATGAGAAGAGGGCAAGAGTGTCAGTAGGCATAATGAATTTGCAAGTGTCTCACTTGAAAACACAGGACATGGAGATGCTGAATGTTTTCAGGAAGCAAATAAAGGTAAAAATATTGAGTACTTATTGTTTACTCATTTAAAATATGAAGGATACTTTTAATATTATTGTTATAAATTATATACTCTTAAGGGTTGGTTGGCTTTTGTTGGGGGGAGGGGCTTATTTTGGAGTTAGAGAATATAACTGTATTCAAAAGAGTTCCCTGGCTAATTTGTAACCCTGCCACCCCCCACCCTACCCCAACCCAGTGCCTCCCCAGACTTAAATTTCTCAACTTTGAATTCTACCAATGTGGTATGAAGAATGTAAGCCTCATGGTTAAAGAGGTGCTGTTTCACTCTTCTTAATAGTCTGCTAAGAGCGATCAGCTTCACATCTTGGTGACACTACAATCTAGGATCTCTAAACTAAACTGGGCATTCAACACTGTCAAGTCCTTCCCACTCTCCTGCAGACTCCAATCTCACCACCTCCTCTTTTTTTCCTCTTACTTCACAGAGAATACAGACTGCATTAGAAGGCTACCTCCTCACTGTCCAGCCAGCAGAACCCAACTCCATCCACACACCCCTGTGTTCTTCTTTCTCCTGCCGTAATAAAAACACATGCTTCTGCCTAGTCTAAAGTTAATGCCTCTACCTCCTTTACCTGGAGCCCCTAGCCTTCACTTTACATCGTCCCTACCTCCTCATATCTTCAGCTTCTCTTTCTCTGTGGTAGCCACTCCATCTCTATGACTTCATTTTTTCAGCAATTAAACATACTCAACTCACCCCCCATCTTTAAAAGAAATTATTTTTCAATCCCACTTGTTTACAGCCCTGGCTGTTCTTTAAAATCACCTGGGGAGTTTTTAAAAAATTTATGTCTCCCCACCTCATAACAATTAAGTCTGAATTGCCAGGGGTGGGGCCCAGGAGTTAGAATTTTTTTAAGCTCCCAAAGGTGATTCTAATGTACAGAATGAAACACTGACCTTAACTATCCTTCTAGCTGCCCCTTCCCCCATCTGTCCTCGCTCTTGTCAAACTTTTTCAGAGTTCTCTCTCTTTGCTGCCTCTTTTTACTGACTCCCTCATTCATGCTTTTTCAGTGTAATCTGGCTCTTCAGCCCTTCACATCCCCCCAAAGCATCAAGGTCACTACCGAACTTCTCATTGCTAAATCAAACACCCACTGTTCAGCCATAACCTTATGTGACTTGGCCACATTTAATCCTGACTTCTTGAAGCACTCTGTTCCCTTGATGCCCCAACACTGCCCTCTCTTAGTTTTCTTCCCATCCTACTTGTCCTCCTCATTCTTCTTCTCAGACTCCATCCTCATCCTCTCTCTGCATGCTCTTGTTGGGTAACCCATTCACCCCTTGGCTTCTATTGCCATCCAAATGTTTATGACTGCCAAAGAATCTCAGCCACTTTCCTGGATGTCTCTTATCCAGCTGCCTTCTGAACAACTCACTCAGATATCTCAGTCACACCCTGAAATTCAGGACCAAGACCAAACTCCTTATCTTACCCCACATCCCCAAACAAGTAGTTACCCAAGGAACAGAAGCATCATGCTTGACTCATTCTCTCAAACTCTACCCGCCACTCCCCTCACCCCCACCCCATCAAAACAATTGTCAAGTCCAGTTTGTCCTGTCTCCTAGGTATCTTTAATTCAGACTTCTTAAGTATTACTCCTCACGGGGGTCTTCCCTTCTGTGTGCTTTTAGAGCATATCCTTACCCTAGCCTAATTAATTCATTAAAACCTAGAGTAACCTCTTAATATCTGACTTCTTCTAAGGAACGTAAAGTAATGTGCTAGGGACTTAGAGGAAAGGACAGGCATTACCCATGAGAACCTTCAAGTCAAGAATAGACTATTGATCATTATAATAGACCCAAACAATTCCACAGATATCTTTAAGGCTCTTAATCTGTGAAAGGGTGCTTTGAGTTGTGACTACTCATAGATGGCATGATGGAAGAGACCAAAAAGTTATATTGAGTCAAAAAAATAAATAAACATTTATTTCCCCCTATTTTAGTCTAGCACCTCACAGATAAGTAGGTCTGCTGAGTTAATTAGAATTGAATTCTTGGGTAGAGAATAAACTACATGAAATTTCTTTTAAAAATCCTGACCTTAAATCTGTAAATCCTTAGACCTAAATATAGTCTAAAAACTTAATTCTCTAAAGTAGTCTGAAATATATAATCTTAATAAAATCTTGGTATATCTGTTACATGATCTATTATGTATTTATAAATCCTAATGGGGTATTAAATATTTGAAAATATAATTTATTGTATGGTACTTCATCTTACTTTCCCTTTCTAAAAGGAATCGTGCAGCTCTTTTATTTAAGAACTCTTCTTCAGCTCTCTTGTACTGTATCAGCTAAGGCCAATCTCATCCATATGTGGTGGGAGCTTTGGGGAAAAAAAGGTCAGTTTTGGTGATGGCTGCTCGTTGAAATTCTACAATCTTTTAGATGTTGGTTTTCAAAGGAAACGGTGGGGACAGGGAGTGAAGTTAAAAAAAAAGCTGTTTTTATTACACTTCTGTCAAACCACAGTTTCTGAAATCTAAAATAAGTTTCTTGGTATCAGTTCTCAGAGAAGCTATTTTTCTAGAAGACCCCTATGTGGCTTTTAGAAATTCTCAGGTTAATGATTTGTCTCAATCAACCCCCGTCTCATTTTCCTTTGCCCGTTTGCACATTTTGCATGCATAGGGGATGTTGGTCTGCATATGCATCCAGGCCTTTGCATATGGAATGAGTATGCTTTCAAAAAGCCGACCCATGAAAGCTCTAAGGAAGCCATGAGTACTTGGCCTGAGTTGGTGCTTGGACTTGAGGGAGGAGGCTGGAATTCACAGCTCAGCTCAGGCTGCCTCTGCTCCCGGCAGACTGTGCTCGTGAATGGATGGCACTGACTGCACATTTTCTGTTTATGAAACACTTTCAACACAGCACTAAGTGCAGAAAAATGCGAGGCTGTTTTTCACGAATGCTGAGTATCTGCTTCTCCCTTTTTTGCAACTTGGAGCAAAAAAATTTAGTCTAAAGTCTAAAACCGGTGTCAGTATTTGGTAATAATGAAGAATAATAATAGTGATCCCATCAAACTTTCTAACTTGCTGTGAAAGAAGAAACAAATAACAATGGACCCGTTATGATCTTGGGGGTGGCTCAATCTTTTTCACTTAACTCCACAGAAAGCCAATTGTGTAGTGAAAGTAATGATTTCTATGGGTTTAAGTCATATTGCTGCCTGAGGAGGCTGCTAAATGGGATGAGAGTGGGTGTGGAGTATTTTATCTGAGAGAAGAACATTTAAAACATTAGGATGAGATCCTGGAGAGGGCTTGTAATTTCTAATTTTGACTTCAGGTCTTTGCATCAATTTAAATTTGTAATGATAGGTTAAAGTTGCAATAAAGGTTGTGATTGAGGAAAAAAGCAAGCAGCACGGGCCACTGATTGGATATTGACTGTGTTCTCCAGCTACGGAGCAATTAATTGTATTTAGAGATATGGCTGATAGCTCAGTTCAGGCCTGGAAACCAGAGGACAGGGGACCGTGTGGCTATTCACCTCTGAAGATTCTTGTTCCATTGATCCTGAACTCCACATTGCCTAGCACAGCTCTGCTAATTTTGAGTTAGCACTCAAAAAAATTTGTTAAGCTAAAGTGATTGATTGCCAAATGGACCAGCATGATAGGGGCAAAGAAACGAAGATATGACAATACTTTTGAACTTCTGCAGTTGAGAGAGAATTGCCTAAAAGATCTCTGAGGGAGAGAAGAAGAAGGAGTGGCTGGCATGCCCAGTATTATATCTTTTTTTAAAAATATTTTTATTGATAAACAACATACAACACAATTATTCTTTTTTTTTTTTTATTTAAGAAAGGCAGTCTTAAAGTTCATTTAAATCTCTAATTACAAAAATGATAAATGCTTGTTTGGGGGGAAAATACAAAAAAAAATACAAAAGATTACCTTCACCTCTCCCAATCGCACACTCTCCATAAGTAATCATATGGTAATCCTCAGGTGTCCTTCCAGACCTTTTCTATGCACACAAGTACATAACTATACATACATAAAGTTTTTTTAATAGATTATACATTGTTCTATATCTTAATTCACCCAGCAATGTGTCATGGACATCCATCTACATCTGTATAAATAGATCCACCTCAATCTTAACAGCTGAAAAGCATTCCCTAATATGGCCACACCATAATTTTATGAGTCCCCCATTAATGGACATCAAAATTCTTCTTTGTTTTTTCAGTTGCCAAAATGCCATGCTCAACATCTTTGTACATCTTTGGTATCTGTATTTCCGTCACAGCCCCAAAAGTAATGTCAAGAAAACAAAGTCTTCAATTTTGATAGTTACTACCAAATTCCCTCCAAAGGAGTAGTGCCAATTTACACTCCTAGAGCAGGTGTATGAATGCTCTCTAGTCCATATTTGTGCTTATAAGAAACATGACAACACTTCTTTAGGGTTGTTGTAAGAAATGAATGAGTTTGTACACAGGGTGAAGCACTTAAAATCATACCTGGCATTATTTGTAAGTGATAATAAATATGTCACTTATTAAATAATAATAACACAATTATTCTTAACGTACAAACATTCCACACATGGTGCATAATCAATGCTCACAATATCATCACATAGTAGTATATTCATCGCCATGATCATTTTTTAGAATATTTGCATCACTCCAGAAAAAGAAATAAAAAGAAAACACTCATACATACCTACCTCTTATCCCTGCCTCTCATTGACCACTACTATTTCCATTTATCCAATATATTTTAACATTTGTTCCCCCTATTTTTTTTCTATACCCCTTCCATCTCCCTTTCATTGATCACTAGTATTTCAATCTACTCAATTTGCTTTAACATTTGTTCCCCTAGTTATTTATTTATTTTTAATTCATATTTTTCACTCACCTGTCCATCCGGTAGTAAATCTTTTGATAGGAAGATAATGCAAATGCCTGGACTGCTTACTTTTAATCTCAGACAGTAAAAAGCAACAAGAGGGCCACAGTGGCTCAGTGGCAGAGTTCTCACTTGCCATGCCAGAGGACCTGGGTTTGATTCTCAGTGTCTGCCCATGTTAAAAAAAAATAAAGCAAAGAGAAACAAACATGATCTCAACTGTCTACAGGGAAAGGTGGAATTTGCTTGGTAAGCACAATTTGGGGGTTATCATTTATTCATTCATGTCCGAGTACAGCTAACCTATCCAGTCCATGTCAGAACTGGCCCCTCACTGTGGCATGGCTGGCTGGGAAGCCATGGTGTGGCTTCCCCACCCTGCTCCTAGTGTATTTCTAAATGAATTTTTTTATTGTATTAAAATATATATAAATTTAAAATTTGCCATTTTATGTATTTGCAAAGTCCCCTTGGGGGAATGGTGAGAAAGGGAGAAAATTCAACTTCCCCAAGTGGAGAATTCTTGATATTCTCACAAGCAGTGGGGACAACCAAAGCAATAGGCTGAGCCCTCAATCTTGGGGTTTGTTCATATGAAACTTAACCCCGCAAAGGATAGGCTAAGCCTACTTAAAATTAGGCCCAAGGTTACCCCTGGAGAACCTCTTTTGTTGCTCAGATGTGGCCTCTCTCTCAGCCAACACGACAAGCAAATTCACTGCCCTCCCCCTCTCTACATGGGACATGACTCCCAGGGATGTGGATCTTCTTGGCAACATGGGACAGAAATCCTAGAATGAGCTGAGACTCAGCATCAGGGGATTGAGAAAACCTTCTTGACCAAAAGGGGGAAGAGAGAACTGAGACAAAATAAAGTGTCAGTGGCCGAGAGATTCCAAACAGAGTTGAGAGGTTATCCTGGAGGTTATTCTTATGCATTAAATCAATATCACCTTTTTAGTTAAGGCATAACAGAAAAGCTGTAGGGCACTGCCTGAAAATGTAGAGCTGTGTTCCAGTAGCCATGTTTCTTGAAGATGATTGTATGATGAGTGTGGCTGTGTGATTGTGAAAACCTTGTGTCTGATGCTCTTTTTATCTACCTATTGGGCAGGTGAGTAAAACATATGGATTAAAAATAAATAAATAATGGGGGAACAAATGTTAAAATAAATTTAGTAGATTGAAATGCTAGTGATCAATGAAAGGGAGGGGTAAGGGGTATGGTATATATGAATTTTTTTCTGTTTTCTTTCTATTTCTTTTTCTGAATTGATGCAAATGTTCTAAGAAATGATCATGATGAATATACAATATGTGATAAAAAAGAATGTTCATGTTGTATGTCAATTGGTTTTCTTAGTAAAAAATTTTATTAATTTTAAAAATTTTGCCATTTTAAACGGTTTTATGTAAACAATTTAGAGGCATTAAGTACATTTACAATGTTGTATAACCATCACCCCTATTTCCAGAACTTTTTCATCATCCAGACAGAAACTCTGTACCCAATAAGCAATAATTCTCCATCCTTTCCTCCCCCCAGTTCCTGGTAACCTCTCTTCTACTTTCCATTTCTATGAAATTACCTATTCTAGTAAGATCATATTGTATTTGTCCTTTTGTGTCTGACTTATTTCACTCAACATGACATCTTCAAGGTTTATATATTGTCACGTGTACCCGAACTTCATTCTTTTTTATGATGGGATAATATTCCATGCATATATACACCGCATTTTGTGTATCCATTCATCGGTAGATCGATGCTTGGGTTGCTTCTACTTTTTGGCTATTGTGTGAATACTGATGATAGGAAAATTGGTGTACAAGTACCTATTTGAGTCCCTGTTTTCAATTCTTTTGGGGTATATAACTAGGAGTAGAATTGCTGGGTCTCATGTTAATTCTGCGTTTAACTTTTTGAGACTCTCAGTAAGTTTTTTAAAGTATGATGGCTGGCTTGACAATTGTTAAGACTTTGATGAAGCAACTTCAGAGGAAGCCATTTAAAAGCAAGAGACAGTCTGTTTGTCCTAATACTAAGACATCAGCAGACACATTGGTTGAAAAGGTAATCAAAGGATAACGTATTTGCTGATAGGCCATTCCTTGATAATCATTTCTAAGCACCATCTGTTATCCAAAAATGTGCATAGCAAAACTTTCATGTTTAACCTATTTCTACCTCATCAACAACCACCTCTCAGGTGCTGCTGGAGGGTCGTTAATATACAATGGGTACCTGGAGCTAAATATAGATGAGGTTCTCCAGGGGAAAATGTAGAGATCTGCAGAGATCCTGGGACAGTGAGTATGTACATTTTAGAGAGGTACTGGTGGAGAGCCTTAAATGAGACAGAAAGAACAGCCAGAAAAGATTGAAGGAAAACCAGAAGAGGATACAAGGTGATATAAATACCAAGAGAGACCAAGGAAAAAGTGTCTTTCCAAAAAGAGGTAGTGAATTTAACAAACTCTAATGAGAGGCTTTATAATTTACTCCCTGTTATAGTGGTTTTGTTGTTGTTATTTAGCTCCTTCAAGTTTCAGAGGGCTCTGCTCAGCTGGGTTAGTGGTCCAGAAACATATGTAACCTCCACAAATTTTCCATAAGTACAGAAATTTTGAGTGTCTACATGACTGTGCTTGCTAAACCAAATATTGAATAACATGAGCTGACAATAGGGCAAAATATTTGACATCAGTATGTATTGGAAAACTGTGAGTAGAGGATAGCCAGGACCATGTTTCCTCGTAACCTTTTCTTTGAACACTCTTTTAATTTGCTAATGCTGCCAGAATGTAATATACCAGAAATGGATCAGCTTTTATAAAGGGAATTTACTGTTTCAAGTTTACAGTTCTAAGGCCTTAAAAATGTCCAAACTAAGGCATCTAGAGAAAGATACCTTGACTCAGAAGAAAGGCCAAATAGTGTCCGGGGTTTCTGTCAGCTGGGAAGGCACATGGCTGATGTCTGAGGTCCTTGTTTCTATTTCACTGCTTTGTGCTTCTGATTCCAGTGACTTCCTCTCTAACCATCTGTGGGACCTCATTTAGCTTCTCCAGGGCAAAAATTCTGGGTTCTGGCTTGCTTAGCATCTCATGGGAAGGCAATGGCAACGTCTGCTGGGCTCCTTTCCCAGCTTCTGGTTTCAAACAACCCTTGCAGATCCTATGAATCCTTCTGGCATTTTCCTCTGCATCTCCAACCATCTGCATCTGAACCTTCTCCAAAATGTTCCCCAGTTAAAGGACTCAGATAAACTAATCAAGACCCACCTTGAATGGGTGGGGATCACACCTCTGTGGAGATGATCTAATCAGAAGGTCACACCCACATCTGGATGTGTCACATCTCATGGAAAAAACCTAATTGAAAGGTCTCACCTTAGAATATTGGATCAGGATTCAAGGAACATGGCTCTTCTGGGGTACGTGACAGTTTCAACTAGCACAAACACTGAGCAGTCACAACTATAATATCTTCATGTGGACGCCTCTCCATCCCTCAGTAAAGTTTACTATCTACATAAGGACCTCTTCTAAAACCTTTATTTCTTTATGAAACAAAGTTTTGGGGGGAATATATCTATTATAAGAGTAATACTCATTATAGAAAATGTGAGAAATTATACCAAGACCCACTTGTGTTAATGTTAATACCACTGTGTTAACATTTTTTTTTTTTACTTTGCAATTCATTTTGGCCACAATATCCTTTAAAACAACAAAAACGCTGGCACTGTGTTAACATTTTAAAGTATTTCTTAACACATTTAAAATTCTCCTTTTACATAGTTCTGAATACTTTCTATAAGTACTTTTATGTGTTGATTTTTTTCCCCTCTTGACATTGTATAATACAATCAGTTTTCCACTGGATTATAAAGTCTTCATGAACATTATTTGTAATGGTGTCATTATACAGTTTAATTAATGAGTCCCCTATAGTTAAGCACGTGGGTTTATTTCTAAAATTCGCTATTATAAAGAACTCTGCCCTTAGCATATTTTTTCTTAAAGCTTTTACAATTTTTCACAACATTGGATTTAGTAGATTAAACCATGGAAATATTTTTAAGGCTATTGATTTAAATTGCTAAATTGTTTTCTAACTTGGGTCCAGGTGGTCTTTGTTAAAAGCACAGGCTTTGGATTCAGATTTGGATTGGATCCTGGCTCTATGGGCTGAATTGAGACCCTGAGAGGCATTGAGCAATACGAGAGGGCCATATATCTCAGAACTAACTCAGAAAAAAACCACCTTGCCAAAAATTTGTTGTGAGGAGAGCCAATGAAGGATTATTTCCTTCTAAGAACTGCTTTGATGCTTTATTTTGACTATCAAGTGTCAAATTGTAATATCATTCTTAATTTTTTTGTGTGCCCCTACTCTCCTAATGCCTGTGGCATCTGTTGGTTCACTTGCAGAGTGATGGGACACTGAAGATCCACCACGCCTGCAAGACCTCAGCAGGTTTGTTATTCTCTCTAAGGCTTATTTTAAACTGCAGATAATGACATCCGTTTCATTTGGTTGTGTTTGGGTTTGCTAAAGCTGCTGGAATGCAATATACCAGAAATGAGTTGGCTTTAAACAATGGGGATTTATTAGCTTACGAATGTATAGCTCTAAGGCCCTGAAAATGTCCCAATTAAGGCATCAACAGGACTATACATTCTCTGAAGATTAGTTACCCCAAGCCTTGGCTCCTCTGTCAGATAGCAGGGCACATGATGACATTTGCTTGTCCTTCTCTCTTGGTTTCATTACTCCCAGCTTCTGGCCTCTGTGGACTCCTCTCTCAGTTTAGGTGGTCCTCTCTTAGCAGGGCTTTTCTTGGTGAGCTACTCCTAATTTCATCTCTTATAGAGGGCACCAATAAGGAGATTAAAAGATACACCCTGAGGTATGCCTCAACTGAAATAACCTAATCAAAAAATCTGCCCCCACAGGGATGGATTAAAAGAACGTGCTACCTAACAGCTTCAAGCCATCGCAGTTTGTCTTAAGGGTCGAATCAGTTTGCTTATTTAGTTTGTTGAGCAAACTAGTATGCACTCAATAAATGATAACTGCTGTTATTTTTAAAGAGCCACAATAGTGTGCAGTCTGAAAACCCAGCAAAGTATGATGGTACTTGTCATTAAACACAAATCTTGCTTATGTGATCATTTTTCAAAAACAGAGACTCAGTGTTGTTGAATTTACTTTGCTTTCTAATAGGGTTGAAACTTTTTTCCAATTGTTCATTCACCACTTATCTTCTCTTTTAGTAATATGTGTTCTGTGGGTTCAAATCTCAGTACTTGCAACACCTTTGGTCTCTGTTAGAAGGCCTGTGGCAGCAAGCAATAGAATACTAGGTCCAATAAGCTTCAATAATAAGGATATATACTATTACCCTTAAGAGGAAGCCCCCAGATTGTTCCAGCCCGGGCGAGCGGGTGTGATAAGGATTCGGGCCTGTTTCCCTGGGATGACTTGTGTCAGCCCCACACCGCATGCCTCACTGGCAGTTCCCCAACAGCAGGAGGTTCGCAGCGTTTCTAGGCACTACATCCACACACAACAGCGTCCAGAGGCTGTTTGTAAGAGTGAGAAATCATTTTCCCAAAATTTCCAAAATGATTTCTCCCTGACAGCTAAGCCAGAATTTGCCACATGCCCATTCCTAAAGGCAGTCTCCCTGTAAGAGGAATTGGACTGCACTTTTAGTAACCGAACCCACTCAGGACCCACCTCCTGGACCTGAGAAGGGAATCAGGCTCCACCGAACACCTGGCAACTGTGTATGTGTAGGGCAGGAGGGGCTACTAGAAAGAATTCGGGATTTGATTAGGAACCTGGTTGTGTGGGACTGGGAGGGAGCAGGTGTCTGATGGGCAGAAACAGTGTGTGTCCCTTAGGGGAGTGATTAGGCAGCCCCTTCATACCGCTGACCCTTAGTTTCTTCCTGGGCAAGCAAGATGTCCGCCTTGTAGACTTGGGTTTTGCTTTGTTTTGTTTTGTTTTAACTGAACAATGTATGGTTTGCAAAGTATCCAGCACAGATCTCATCTGGGATTGGTGCTCAGAAATTGTATTCTACTGATTTCAGTCTATCTGCATGCATACTCTATGTCATAACCTGTTGTCTTTCATGTTGATGCAACATTTTTTCTAAGTTTATTGAGGTTTTATTAATTGTGGGGGATGGAATAAGACACCTATTGAAATTTGGAATGTTTGCATGGTCAGGTGCCCTAATCTTTTGCATTTTATTTCTTCCAACATTTTTAAGCTTAGAAAGTACCCCCAATTCCCCTTGCATTTCCCCTCACTGAAATCTAATACAAAGTCACATTTTTCTTCTTGTATTTTATGATGTGATTTGTTTTATTCAGCTCTCTTTAGTTCATGTGATTTAGTAATATGAGGATCTACCCTATTTTCCTAAACATCTAAACAATTGCTCCAATATAATTCATTTATTGTGAAGTCTTTTTTTTTTTTAACCACAGATTGAATTTGCATAAAATTTGGGGCAAGAGACCAGGAAAATCACCTAATGAAAACCAGGGGTGTAGGGAAGAAGAACCCCCAATTCCCACCCCACTACACACACATTGCAACCAAATCTGTAAATATAAAAATTGACAACTATAAAATTCAGTCTTCCCACTTGGTCAATTACAATTCATTTTCTCAAATCTTCTTTTAGTGCAATCAGTTGATTTTCTATAGTTTCCTTCGTATTTAATCCTCACAATGCTGATTAAGATGATTGTAGGTTTGGTAATTATTCCTGACGCCTCTAAGTTGCAGTTCTCAGAACAGTTTGCTGGCTTTTCCCTGTGAATGTCCCATGATTTTGTGCATGACAACTTCCTTATCATTTTTGTAGCAATAAATCTAGCACAAATTTGCACACTTTTTTTCACTTTCAGCCACACTACTATTAATACATTAATAGGCCAAGCTTCTATTTGCATGGTTATCTCTGTTCCCACTATTCTTCAGCTCCAGTCAAACTGAACTATTTGCTAATCCTCAGCCCTCTATGTACTTTCTCGCCTCCTTACCTTTTTTCCTGCCATTTCCTGCAGCTGGCTAGCTCTGTGTTGTCACCTCCCACTTTATTTCTTTCTATTCAAATTCAAGCCATCCCCAAAAGGCACAGGAAAAGATGCTCAACTTCCCTGGGTATTAGGGAAATGCAGATCAAAACCACAATGAGATATCATCTCACACCCACCAGAATGGCCACTATCAATAAAACAGAAAACAACAAGTGCTGGAGAGGATGTGGAGAAAGAGGCACACTTATCCACTGTTGGTAGGAATGTCAAATGGTACAACTGCTGTGGAAGGCAGTTTGGTGGTTCCTCAGGAAGCTAAGTATAGAATTGCCATATGACCCGGCAATACCATTGCTAGGTATCTACTCAGAGGACATGATGGCAAGGCCACAAATGACACTTGCACACCAATGTTTATAGCAGCATTATTTACAATTGCCAAGAGATGGAAACAGCCCAAATGTCCATCAACAGAGAAGTTGCTAAACAAGCTGTGGTATATACATATGATGGAATATTATGCAGCTATAAGACAGAATAAAATTATGAAGTATGAGTAGCTTTGGGACTTCCTGGAAGATGGCGGCTTAGTAAGACGCGCGGATCTTAGTTTCTTCTCCAGGACACCTACTAGGGGAGTAGAAACGATACAGAAAGCGCCCAAAGCCACAACAGAGATAAAAAAGACAGCGTACCCCATCCTGGAATGGCTGGCTGGCTGAGAGAAGCAGCTCGGGTGAGATCGCCGAGGCGCGCGGGCCTTACCGGGCGGGGTGGCAAGCGGCCGGAGTTACTCCCTTCCCCCTTCCCAGGCCCGCTGGGAGAATTGGAGAGGTGGTCCCCTGAAACCAAGGCGGCTGGCGCCCACACCACGCACAGCCCCCGGACCAACTGAGAGAATTGGATCGGAAACCCCCAGGCCGCGGAGAACGGTGACGGGTGGGGGAGGCCCCTTCCAAACCCGTGACTCCCGGGGAACGTGCACTCTCTCGGGCGGGCCGCTGCCGCTGGCGCCCTCCCGCCACGCTTGTTGCCCAGGGCCGACTAGGAAATTCGGACGGGCTCTTTCCCTGGCTGCAGCGACCAGCAACCCTCCCTGCGTTCGGACCCCGCTTCGGCTAGCGAACCCCCAGGACGGCGAGAGTTTTCCAAAGTTTAAGGTCCCACAGCACCTTTTACTGGTGGGACCCCCAGACAAACGTGTGCCACGAGCGCCACCTACTGGGCAGGATAAGAAAAACAGAACCCAGAGATTTCACAGAAAAATCTTCCAAACTTTTGGATCCAGTACCCAGGGAAATCTGTCTAAATGCGCAGATGCCAACAGAAGATAACAGATCACGCTCAAATAATTGAAAATATGGCCCAGTCAAAGGAACAAACCAATAGTTCAAATGAGATACAGGAGCTGAGACAACTAATGCTAAATATACGAACAGAAATGGAAAACCTCTTCAAAAATGAAATCGATAAATTGAGGGAGGACATGAAGAAGACATGGGCTGAACATAAAGAAGAAATAGAAAAACTGAAAAAGCAAATCACAGAACTTATGGAAGTGAAGGACAAAGTAGAAAAGATAGAAAAAACAATGGATACCTACAATGATAGATTCAAAGAGACAGAAGATAGAATTAGTGATTTGGAGGATGGAACATCTGAATTCCAAAAAGAAACAGAAACTATCGGGAAAAGAATGGAAAAATTTGAACAGGGTATCAGGGAACTCAAGGACAATATGAACCGCACAAATATACGTGTTGTGGGTGTCCCAGAAGGAGAAGAGAAGGGAAAAGGAGGAGAAAAACTAATGGAAGAAATTTTCACTGAAAATTTCCCAACTCTTATGAAAGACCTAAAATTACAGATCCAAGAAGTGCAGCGTACCCCAAAGAGATTAGACCCAAATAGGCGTTCTCCAAGACACTTACTAGTTAGAATGTCAGAGGTCAAAGAGAAAGAGAGGATCTTGAAAGCAGCAAGAGAAAAACAATCCATCACATACAAGGGAAACCCAATAAGACTATGTGTAGATTTCTCAGCAGAAACCATGGCGGCTAGAAGACAGTGGGATGATATATTTAAATTACTAAAAGAGAAAAACTGCCAACCAAGACTCCTATATCCAGCAAAATTGTCCTTCAAAAATGAGGGAGAAATTAAAACATTCTCAGACAAAAAGTCACTGAGAGAATTTGTGACCAAGAGACCAGCTCTGCAAGAAATACTAAAGGGAGCACTAGAGTCAGAACCAAAAAGACAGAAGAGAGAGGTATGGAGAAGAGTGTAGAAAGAAGGAAAGTCAGATATGATATATATATAATACAAAAGGCAAAATGGCAGAGGAAAATATTATCCAAACAGTAATAACACTAAATGTTAATGGACTGAATTCCCCAATCAAAAGACATAGATTGGCAGAATGGATTAAAAAACAGGATCCTTCTATATGCTGTCTACAGGAAACACATCTTAGACCCAAAGATAAACATAGGTTGAAAGTGAAAGGTTGGGAAAAGATATTTCATGCAAATAACAACCAGAAAATAGCAGGAGTGGCTATACTAATATCCAACAAGTTAGACTTCAAATGTAAAACAGTTAAAAGAGACAAAGAAGGACACTATATACTAATAAAAGGAACAATTAAACAAGAAGACATAACAATCATAAATATTTATGCACTGAACCAGAATGCCCCAAAATACGTGAGGAATACACTGCAAACACTAAAAAGGGAAATAGACACAAATACCATAATAGTTGGAGACTTCAATTCCCCACTCTCATCAATGGACAGAACATCTAGACAGAGGATCAATAAAGAAATAGAGAATCTGAATATTACTATAAATGAGCTAGACTTAACAGACATTTATAGGACATTACATCCCACAACAGCAGGATACACCTTTTTCTCAAGTGCTCATGGATCATTCTCAAAGATAGACCATATGCTGGGTCACAAAGCAAGTCTTAACAAATTTAAAAAGATTGAAATCATACACAACACTTTCTCGGATCATAAAGGAATGAAGTTGGAAATCAATAATAGGCAGAATGCCAGAAAATTCACAAATACCTGGAGGCTCAACAACACACTCTTAAACAACGAGTGGGTCAAAGAAGAAATTGCAAGAGAAATTAGTAAATACCTCGAGGCAAATGAAAATGAAAACACAACATATCAAAACTTATGGGATGCAGCAAAGGCAGTGCTAAGAGGGAAATTTATTGCCCTAAATGCCTATATCAGAAAAGAAGAAAAGGCAAAAATGCAGGAATTAACTGTTCACTTGGAAGAACTGGAGAAAGAACAGCAAACTAATCCCAAAGCAAGCAAAAGGAAAGAAATAACAAAGATCAGAGCAGAAATAAATGAAATTGAAAATATGAAAACAGTAGAGAAAATCAATAAGACCAGAAGTTGGTTCTATGAGAAAATCAATAAGATTGATGGGCCCTTATCAAGATTGACAAAAAGAAGAAGAGAGAGGATGCAAATAAATAAGATCAGCAATGGAAGAGGAGACATAACTACTGACCTCACAGAAATAAAGGAGGTAATAACAGGATACTATGAACAACTTTACGCTAATAAATACAACAATTTAGAGGAAATGGACGGGTTCCTGGAAAGACATGAACAACCAACTTTGACTCAAGAAGACATAGATGACCTCAACAAACCAATCACAAGTAAAGAAATTGAATTAGTCATTCAAAAGCTTCCTAAAAAGAAAAGTCCAGGACCAGATGGCTTCACATGTGAATTCTACCAAACGTTCCAGAAAGAATTAGTACCAATTCTCTTCAAACTCTTCAAAAAAATCGAAGTGGAGGGAAAACTACCTAATTCATTCTATGAAGCCAACATCACCCTCATACCAAAACCAGGCAAAGATATTACAAAAAAAGAAAACTACAGACCAATCTCTCTAATGAATACAGATGCAAAAATCCTCAATAAAATTCTAGCAAATCGTATCCAACAACACATTAAAAGAATTATACATCATGACCAAGTAGGATTCATCCCAGGTATGCAAGGATGGTTCAACATAAGAAAATCAATTAATGTAATACACCATATCAACAAATCAAAGCAGAAAAGTCACATGATCATCTCAATTGATGCAGAGAAGGCATTCGACAAGACTCAACATCCTTTCCTGTTGAAAACACTTCAAAAGATAGGAATACAAGGGAACTTCCTTAAAATGATAGAGGGAATATATGAAAAACCCACAGCTAATATCATCCTCAATGGGGAAAAATTGAAAACTTTCCCCCTAAGATCAGGAACAAGACAAGGATGTCCACTATCACCACTATTATTCAACATTGTGTTGGAGGTTCTAGCCAGAGCAATTAGACAAGAAAAAGAAATACAAGGCATCAAAATTGGAAAGGAAGAAGTAAAACTATCACTGTTTGCAGACGATATGATACTATACGTCGAAAACCCGGAAAAATCCACAACAAAACTACTAGAGCTAATAAATGAGTACAGCAAAGTAGCAGGTTACAAGATCAACATTCAAAAATCTGTAGCATTTCTATACACTAGTAATGAACAAGCGGAGGGGGAAATCAAGAAACGAATCCCATTTACAATTGCAACTAAAAGAATAAAATACCTAGGAATAAATTTAACTAAAGAGACAAAAAACCTATATAAAGAAAACTACAAAAAACTGCTAAAAGAAATCACAGAAGACCTAAATAGATGGAAGGGCATACCGTGTTCATGGATTGGAAGACTAAATATAGTTAAGATGTCAATCCTACCTAAATTGATTTACAGATTCAATGCAATACCAATCAAAATCCCAACAACTTATTTTTCAGAAATAGAAAAACCAATAAGCAAATTTATCTGGAAGGGCAGGGTGCCCCGAATTGCTAAAAACATCTTGAGGAAAAAAAACGAAGCTGGAGGTCTCGCGCTGCCTGACTTTAAGGCATATTATGAAGCCACAGTGGTCAAAACAGCATGGTATTGGCATAAAGATAGATATATCGACCAATGGAATCGAATAGAGTGCTCAGATATAGACCCTCTCATCTATGGACATTTGATCTTTGATAAGGCAGTCAAGCCAACTCACCTGGGACAGAGCAGTCTCTTCAATAAATGGTGCCTAGAGAACTGGATATCCATATGCAAAAGAATGAAAGAAGACCCATCTCTCACACCCTATACAAAAGTTAACTCAAAATGGATCAAAGATCTAAACATTAGGTCTAAGACCATAAAACAGTTAGAGGAAAATGTTGGGAGATATCTTATGGATCTTACAACTGGAGGCGGTTTTATGGACCTTAAACCTAAAGCAAGAGCACTGAAGAAGGAAATAAATAAATGGGAACTTCTCAAAATTAAACACTTTTGTGCATCAAAGAACTTCATCAAGAAAGTAGAAAGACAGCCTTCACAATGGGAGGCAATATTTGGAAATGATATATCAGATAAAGGTCTAGTATCCAGAATTTATAAAGAGATTGTTCATCTCAACAACAAAAAGACAGCCAACCCAATTACAAAATGGGAAAAAGACTTGAACAGACACCTCTCAGAAGAGGAAATACGGATGGCCAAGAGGCACATGAAGAGATGCTCAATGTCCCTGGCCATTAGAGAAATGCAAATCAAAACCACAATGAGATATCATCTCACACCCACCAGAATGGCCATTATCAACAAAACAGAAAATGACAAGTGCTGGAGAGGATGCGGAGAAAGAGGCACACTTATCCACTGTTGGTGGGAATGTCAAATGGTGCAACCACTGTGGAAGGCAGTTTGGCGGTTCCTCAAAAAGCTGAATATAGAGTTGCCATACGACCCAGCAATACCATTGCTGGGTATCTACTCAAAGGACTTAAGGGCAAAGACACAAATGGACATTTGCACACCAATGTTTATAGCAGCGTTATTTACAATTGCAAAGAGATGGAAACAGCCAAAATCTCCATCAACAGAAGAGTGGCTAAACAAACTGTGGTATATACATATGATGGAATATTATGCAGCTTTAAGACAAGATAAACTTATGAACCATGTAATAACATGGATGGACCTAGAGAATATTATGCTGAGTGAATCCAGTCAAAAACTAAAGGACAAATACTGTATGGTCCCACTGATGTGAACGGACATTCGAGAATAAACTTGAAATATGTCATTGGTAACAGAGTTCAGCAGGAGTTAGAAACAGGGTAAGACAATGGGTAATTGAAGCTGAAGGGATACAGACTATGCAACAGGACTAGATACAAAAACTCAAAAATGGACAGCACAATAATACCTAATTGTAAAGTAATCATGTTAAAACACTGAATGAAGCTGCATCTGAGCTATAGGTTTTTGTTTTGTTTTGTTTTGTTTTGTTTTGATTTTACTATTATTACTTTTATTTTTTTCTCTATATTAACATTCTATATCTTTTTCGGTTATGTTGCTAGTTGTTCTAAACCAATGCAAATGTACTAAGAAATGATGATCATGCATCTATGTGATGATGTTAAGAATTAATGATTGCATATGTAGAATGGTATGATCTCTAAATGTTGGGTTAATTTCTTTTTTTCCGTTAATTAAAAAAAAAAAAAAAAGAGAAGGGATAATTGGAGCTGAAGGGATACAGACTGTACAACGGGACTGGATATAAAAACTCAGAAATGGACAGCACAATACTACCCAATTGTAATGCAATTATGTTAAAACACTGAATGAAGCTGCATGTGAGGTATAGGTTTTTTGTTTTTGTTTTTTTTTGTTTTTTTTCTTTCTATTATTGTTTTAATTCTTATTCTGTTGTCTTTTTATTTCTTTTTCTAAATCGATGCAAATGTACTAAGAAATGATGAATATGCAACTATGTGATGTTATTAAGAATTACTGATTGTACATGTAGATTGGAATGATTTCTAATTGTTTTGTTAATTCTTTCTTTAATTAATAAAAAAAAAAAGAGTAAAAAAAAAAATTATGAAGTATGTAGCAACATGGATGGACCTTAAGGACATTATGCTGAGTGAGATTAACCAGAAACAAAAGAACAAATACTGTATGGACTCACTGCTATGAATTGACACTAGTGAATGAACTTGGAAAACTTCAGTTGGTAACAGAGACCATCAGGAGATAGAAATAGGGTAGATATAGGGTAATTGGAGCTGAAGGGATACAGATTGTGCAACAGTACTGATTGTAAAAATTCAGAAATGGATAGCACAATACTACCTAACTTTAATACAATAATGTTAGAACACTGAATGAAACTGAATGTGAGAATGATAGAGGGAGGAAGCCTGGGGGCACAAATGTTTGTGGTTAAGTTTAATAAATAAATTTTTTAAAATTGAAAAAAAATTCCAAGCCCTCTGTGTTTGATATATTGGAAGCAGCCTAGAGTTCACAAAATAGTTAAATAAATGGAGGTATTCAAATTCAACGGAAAACTCTACAGTAAGCAAAAATGAGCAGGAGAAGAGAAGCAGGAGAAGAGATGGAAGGAGGGTGAGAAGAAAAAGAGGAAGAAAAAGGCAAGAGAAAGAAGGGTAGGAGAAAACTATGCAGCAATATGGAAAATTTTTATTAAATATGTATAAACAAATTGAATAAGCAACTTGATTATAAGTGAGTGTTTTAGTTTGCCAGCTGACAGAATGCAGTATACCAGAAACAGAGAGCAACTTTTCAAAAGGGAAATTTATTAAGTTGCAAGTTTACAGTTCTAAGGCCATGAAAATGTCCAAATTAAAGCAAGGCTATAAAAAATGTCCAACCTAAGGCATCCAGGGAAAGATACCTTGGTTCAAGAAGGCCAATGACATTCAGGGTTTCTCTTCCAGCTGGAAAGGCACATGGCAAGATCTGCTAGCTTTCCCTTTTGCGGCTTGGCCGGGGCTCTGTCCATTCTGTTGGTTCTGTCAGTTCTTGGTGGCTCTCGTGGCTCTACAGCTTTTTTTCCAAAATGGTTCCCTCTTAAAGGGCTCCAGTAAACAACCCCACCTTGAACAAGTGGAGAAACATCTCCATGGAAACCATCTAATCAAAAGTTATCACCCACAATTGGATGGGTCACAGCTCCACAGAAACTATCAAAAAGCTCCTACCCAGCAATACTGACTGAGGATTAAAGGGCTTGCCTTTTCTGGGTCCACAACAGATTCAAACTGGCACAGTGGGTATATTGGGGGGTTTGGTCAGTGTGACAGAAAGGCTATAGGAATTCGGGCAGCCATGGAGAGGTCAGGCCCCGGATCCTGAGACTTATCTTTACCAAAATGTTTTCTCCCTCCCTCTTTCTCTCTCTCTCTCTTCTTCCTCCTCTCCATTTCTCTTCTTCACCTATCATTATTTCTTTTCTCTACTTGGCATAATTGTCTTCCACCACAGTTGAGCTTTCTCCTGGAAGATGGGAGTTGAATGGGGATAACGTCCAAAATCCACAACTCTGACCCAGTTCTAAATTTTAACCTCCCCCCACCCCACCAAGGAAGGTCTCCGGTGGGTCTGGATTGACCCACAGGTCCATTGCAGACAGCCGTCATGGTCATAGGAATGGCTACTATCAGTGGTCAGGCCTGAGACAAGCATCTCTCACCCTGTCATCCAAGAGGAGCGATACAGTGGCAACAGTCTAATCAGAATCTCCTACTTGAAGTAGAGAAGAAGTCAGTACCCAATGGAAATGCGAGAGTCCCCAATGGGACAGAGAGAGGGGAGGGAAGAGGTGCCAAGGTCCTGAGCAAGACTAAAAGGAAAAAGACAGTTGCATTCTACAAACTGGCATGCAAGGCCATTTGTAATTTCTTCCCAACAACTGCCACAGTCTCCTTTTTCATCACTGCAGACTTCTCATCCTATGTTAAGGACATTCTGAACTAATTAGAGCTCTGCATCTCATGGGCTCCTCCCTTTGCACATGCTTTTCCTCCTTCATCTTGGCCCTCCCACTCCCACTGCCTCTACCTGGCTAATTCCAACTCATGCCTCAGCTCATATCGCAGCTGTCACCTGTCTAGGAAGCCCACAAGGTTTCCACACTTCCCCCCATCTGAGTTTGAATCCCATATATCCTGAGAACACTTAGGGCTCATCTCTACCATAGCATTTATCCAACAGATTGTGACACATTCCAACTAGGTTAGGCAGAAAGGGGCTTATTATAGGGTACAAGGTAGCTGACAGAGTTTCTGGGAGGCTGCAGGAGCAAGCTTGGATAGTATTATATTGCCTAGTAGCAAAACAGCCAAAGAAACATCCAACTTCCCCCTGAAACCCCACAGCCAGCCACTGTCTGCCACGTAACATCTCTGATGCTAGAAGCAGGGCCAAAACTCCTGAAACAGCTGTCACTGGAGAACCAAGAGCACCTCCCTTCCTGCCAGCAGAACCTTGTGGCTACGATGTCATGATGCTTGTTTTCACTTTCCCAATCTGCTTTTCTGCAGCTCCATCACGAACTCTAGCTGCAAGGGAAATTGGGACACAGTCTTCAGCACGATAAAAAGAGGGTTGGAGTAGTGCTGAATGAGCCAATTTCCAGTATCTTCCACAGAAACTACATTGTTAAGGGCATACACATTTATGGTTGTCATAATACTGTCTTGGTAAATAGTTTCATTTCCTGGATGATCTCTTTGTTCCCTGTAGATCCCCTAGCCTACTCCTGCCCTTCTCTTTTTTAGCACATGATCTTCCCTTTACTTCGGAAGACATAGAAGCTATCAAGTGAGAACCCTCAAAATGTTTTGCTTCCTCACAAATGAATTTACCTATATCCTCACCCACATTTCCCATTTTCCCATCAGTCTCACAAAAAGCATGACCCGTCTCCATTCCTAGGCCAGCTCCAGAATATAGTCCCTCAATAACCACTCTTATCTCCTCTATTTTTAATTCTCCCTCTCTAATTCCTCATTGCACTCCAGAAAAGACTAGATAAATCAATACTTTATAGTGAACATTTAATAAATATTTATAGAGGAAATAACTGAATAAATTTGTCAGGTAGGATATTTATAAATTTTTCCATTTATAAAATGGACACAATAGCTATATTTTCTTCTGAGATAGTGTTGAGGATATCAAGATACCATATATACTCAGAAGTATTACTTTCTACAGGTATTTGAAGATCGTATCAATTCATGGAGCAAATATTTGAGTCCTGCTATGTACTAGACCCCATTCTAGGGATAGAGAGTTGAAAAAAACAGGCAGAAATTCTGTTTAGAGCTGAAAGTTTAGAGGGGAAAACCAGGAAATAAATGGATAATCAAATAAGATCATTTTAACCGGTGGTAGAGGCTATAATGAGAATAAAATAGGATAATGGGGGAGAGGGCCATGCTTGAGGGAAAACAAGAAGGCCAGTGTGGTGAAAGAGCATAAAGAGCAGAAATGAACTGTGAGATGAGGAAAGGAAGATGGGAGCCAGACCATGACATGAAATTTAGATTCCAAGTGCATTGGGATGCCACTAACTTTTTGAAATTGAAGTAAAACAAACATATTGTAACATGCACGGAAAGTGTAGACAACATGCACACAAACACACACACACAATACTCATGAAACCATCACCTAGTTCAGGATATGGAATATTTCCAAAACCTTAGAAGACTCCCTTTTGCCACTTCTCCATTCAACCATTCACCTGCTCCCAGACCCCAGCATAGCTTATAACTAATATGCCTTTTTTCACAACAGATTAATTGTATCTATTCTTGAACTTCTTATAATTAGACTCATACAGCACATACTTTTGTCTCTCTTTATTTCCTTAATCTGGAAGATGCATCCATGCCATTGCAGGTACTGGTAGTTCATTGTTTTTATCACTGTGTTGCATTATGTTGCATAGTAGACCTCCATTTCTCTATTGTACTATTGATGGACGTGTGGGTTGCTGCCAATTTTTACCTGTTATAAATAAAACTATGAATATGCTTGAATATCTTTTGGTGAACATATGTACTCATTTGTCCTGAGTCTATACCTAGGAGTGCAATTTCTTGGTCATAGATAAAGAATATGTTTAGACTTATTAGATCTTTTCAAACAATTTTCCAAACTTAGTATACCTTCCTTCCCACTGGCAGTAAATGAGAGTTCAACTTCCTCCACATCCTCAGCAATTCTTGGTCTTGTCAATCTTTTAAAATGCCTCTTCAAAATTTTAGCCATTCTGATGAGTGTGTAGTATTATCTTATTGTAGTTTTAATTTTAATTTCCCTGATGATTAATGGTATTGATCATCATTTTTTCATATTCCAATTGTTTATTTGGATTTTGGCCATCAATATGTTTTAAGCAGAAGATTGACCAGATTAGTATTTTTCTCTGGTTGCTCTGTAGAGACTTAACTATAGGGAAACACAGTGGAAAAAGAGGAAACATTTAGAAGGCTGTGGTAGTAGTCTAGGCAGGAGATGTAGGTAGCTTGGATTAGGGTTGTGATAAAGTAGCTAGAGAAAAGTGAAAAGATTCAAGATCTATTTAGAGGAAGCCTACTAAATGTGGCGATAGACTAGATGTGGGAGAGAAGACAAGGAATCAGAGATGACATGAGCAACTGAATGAATGGTGGTGCTTTTTCTACAGGGTAGAAATCTGGGGGAGGAGTGGGTTCATTGAGTGTTGGAAGCAAAGTTGGAGAAGATTAAAGAAGTGTCTGAATCATACCATAGCAAACTATGCAAACTTCAAAATAAAAAAGATTCTGGTCACAAACTGTACTCAGAGAAACATTCTGGGCACTCAGAGAATTGCAGTGGAACTTTGACTTGCTTCCTTGCCTTCCAAATTAGCGGTTCAGTGCGAGGCAGTGTGTTTGCCAGAAAAACTTATATGACTTCATGTGTTGCTAATGTCGCTGAGTTGTTTTTTCTTTTTCCTTCTTTCAAGAATAAGTGTTTCTCCAAGATGAAATGAAAAATCCAGAAATTTAAAATTAGTTTAGTTTGGAAATTAGTGACATTTTTTCCTCTTGTGTAAGGTCACTCTGCCCTTGCAGGCCAGTATTAGGGAAGTGGAGTCTTTCTCTCTCAGTCTTACATTTCTGTTTATTGTTATGCAACAAAGAGCAAATGCTCAACATTCAAATTCTTAGTGCATGTGACAAATATTTTGCATCTTCATTTAAAACTTAATTTTAAGTTACACTTTGTAAAAGATAGCATGCCAGACCACTAATTTACCAGGCTATTTCTACGTGGAAAACAAAATTCTATACTTGCAGAAATAAGCTGACTCTTCGAGTCTCTATGGCATTAGGCTGCTTACTGCTTTGATTTGTGTAGTGCTTTTCAATTCTCTAACCAGTGCCAGAGGATACAACATAAAAGAATCTCATAGTGAATAACAGTGCCAATCCTATGAGGCATGCATTATCATTGTCCCCATTTATATATGAGAAAACCAAGTTCAGGTGCTTGACTGGGAAGCAGCAGAACCAAGATCAGAACCCAGGTTATCCAAGCTTTGGAGTTTTTTATGGCTCCCAATCTAGAACAGTATAAAGTGGAAGTAGGCATGTGCATGCCAAAGCCAGCCCTCCTGGGTTCATGTCCCAGCTTTGTGACCTTGGGCAGTTCCCTCTGGGGCCCGTCATGTACCTGCCTCATTGGATATTGTAAGATGTAAATGAGTTAATATATATATGGAAGAATTAAATAAATTAATAAATAAATTTGTCTTAGAACCATACCTAGGTTATTACAAGTGCTATGAAAGTGTTAGCTATTATTTTTTTTTTTACAATTTGACCATTTAAAGTGTACAATTCAATGGTTTTTGATATAGACACAGATTTGTACAGCTGTCATTAAAATCAATTTTAGAACATTTTCATCGCCTTCAGAAAAAAAAAAACAAAAAACCCATACCCATTACAAGCCACTCCCCATTTCTCCAGGCCCAGCCAATCACAAATCTACTTTCTGTTTATAAATTGCCTATTCTGGATATTTCATATGAATGGACTCACACAATACATGACTTCATTTTCAAGGTTCGTCTATATTGTTCTCTCTATCAGTATTTCATTTCTTCTTGTTGCTCATCACAGATCACCAAGGGGCTGCTCCTAAAAGGCTTCCACAGGAAACTTTTTTCCCTACCTGGCTATTTTGGTTTGTCGATGCTGCCAGAATGTAATCTACCAGAAATTGATTGGCTTTTATAAAGGAGATTTATTAAATTACAAGTTTACAGTTCTAAGGCTGTATCCAAATTAAAGCATAAACAAAAGGATTCCTTCTTGGAGGAAATGCAGCTGGCATCTGGGTTTCTCTGTCACATGGAAGGGCACACGGCAACATCTGCTATCCTTCTTTCCCAGCTTCTCATTTCAAATGGCTCTCTCAGCTTCTGTGGGGCCTTCTGGCATCTCCTGGGGTGTTTTCCTTCTGCATCTCTGTGCCTGTTTGAAACGATTATGTACCCCAGAAGTGGTACCAGAGAAGTGGGTACTGAAGTTTGCAAAACCAAACATTTGGGGATGACTTTTTAAATGGATAAGGGGAAAATTCTGGAAGCATTGTAAGAGCTTGATAAAGAAGGCCCAGAATGCTTTGAAGAGACTGTTGGTAGAAATATGGACTCTAAAGATACACCCAATGAAGCTTTAGACAAAAATGATGCATGTTTTATTGCAAACTGGAAGGAAGGTGATCCTTGGTATAAAGTGGCAAAGAATTTAGCAAAACTGATTGCTGGAATTGAATGGAAAGCAGAATTTAAAAGCCATAAGCTGGGATACTTAGCTGAAGAAATTTCCAAACTAAATGAGGAAAATACAGCCTGGTTTCTCCTTGCAACTTAGAGTAAACTGTGACAGGAAACAGATCATTTGAGAACTGAACTCTTAGATACAAAGAAAACAGAAATTGATAGTCTGGAAAATTCTGGACTTCCAGAAAGTGAGACCCCATTGCATAGGGCCCCACATGAGAATTTAACCAAACACGGAGGCAGTCAGCCATACAGGACAAGCAAGGACTGGAGATAGAGTTATCCAGAAATGATCTGTAAAAAGTCCTATTATCTGATGGGTATAATCCCAGTACACTGCATAGAAAACCAGTAAGAGTGTTGTAGGATCTGTATAAATGGAACCACTGCCAGTCTCAACTCCCTTTCCTGGGGCAAATTGAGGGAAAAATGGCAAAACAACAGAAGACAAGGTCTGAAGCAAAGAAAACCTCAAGCCAAGAGAGCAGACCCACCCAGGCACTTGGAGAGGTGAGTTTGCCCCAAAGGCAAAGGGGGCCATCCACCTCAATGCTCAGGAAGAGTTTTGCTGCCCCAGGCCTCAGAGAGGGTGGAGCACATAAATCAGGCATTGGAGGGGGGAGAGTCAGCCTGCCACCCCATTATTCTGGACGGGTCCCTGGAGATGGTAGAAATCCCAAGTGTTGCCCTGAAGCTTGGAGAGAGTGGAGCTGAGAGAAAGGCTGTCCCCCTCAATGCAACTTAGTATTGCAACTCTCCAACATTTAGAGAGACCAGGGCCACTGCCTAGGCCCTTGGAAAGGGTGGGACTGCCGCTTTCTAAAGCCCGGAGGATGAATGACTCTCAGACTTTGAAATCCAATGGAGTTTGCTCTGCAGGTTTTCAGAACTGTTTGGATCTGGTGACCCCTGTTTACCTTTCGATTTCTCCCTATGGCAATGGAAACATGTATCCTATGACTGTCCCTCCTTTGTATATTGGCAGCATCTAACTTGTTCTGAGTTTCACAGGTCCAGAGCCAGAGGAGAATGCTTTGCCTTAGAACAAACCATGCTTGTGTGTAACTGATTTTGATGAGATTTAGTACTTTTTTGTTGTTTTTTTTTTTTACTTTGTATGGTATTTGTATTGTTACTGAAATGGTTTAAGGCTTTTGTGATATTGTGATGGAGTAAATGTATTTCGTATATGGAAAGAACATGTCTTTTGGGGGGGATCTAGAATGTGCTGGTTTGAAACTATCATATGTACCACAGAAAAGCCATGTTTTAATCCTGATCCAATCTTATGGGGGAAGACCTATTGTTTAGGGTTTAAACTTTGATTGGATTGTTTCCATGGAGATGTGACACACCTAATTGTGGGTGTGGCATTTTAATTAGATAGAGATGTGACTCCAGCCATTCCAAGTGGGTCTTAATTCATTTACTGGAGTCCTTTAAAATGGGAAACATTTTGGAGAAACCTCAGATGCAGGCACTTGAAAAGCAGAAGCCACAGAGCCAACAGAGCCAACATGAAATCCAGACGTTTGGAGATGCAGAGCCCAGCAGACATCACCATGTGCCTTCCCATGAAATGATAAGCAAGCCAGAACCTGGAGAGAGCCAAGGAAAACCAAGAGATGAAACCCGCGCTGGAGAAGCCAGATGAGGCACCCCCACAGGAGACAGAGGCTGAACACAATGGAGCCCAGGAGCAAGGGACCAGCAGATGCCAGCCACATGCTTTCCCAGCTGACAAAGGTGTTGTAGACTTCGTCAGCCTTTCTTGAGTGAAGATAACTTCTTGTTGGTGGCTTAATTTGGACATTTTCATGCCTTTAGAACTGTAAACTTGCAACTTAATAAATTCCCTTTATAAAAGCAGTTCCTTTTCTGGTATATTGCATTCCAGCAGCTTTAACAAACCAAAGCAATCTCCAAAAGTCTGTGTTTGAGCTTTCTCCAAAATATTTCCCTCTTAAAGGACTCCAGTAAGCTGTTTAAAAACCCCCTTAAGGGGTGGGATCACATCTCCATGGAAACAACCTAATCAAAAGGTCCCACTACACAATAGGTCTGCCCCCACATGATTGGATTAAAAGATCATAGCTTTCCTTGGGGTACTTAACAGTGTCAAACCAGCACACTGGCTCAACTGCAGATTTCAAAACCTGTAAACTTGACTCAATCTGGCCTGCACTCTTTGGCCTAGATGTGTGTGTGCGCGCACACACACGCGTGTTTTAACTGGGAATTGTCTATATAAATCTGGCTTCTCTTGAAAGATTAGAAGACCTGGCAACAATTGGCCCAGATTCCTGCCCTAGCTTCAGTTACTCGTAGCAGAAAAGTGACTACCCCTTTTGATTTCCCCAGATGACTTTATTCATCTCCATTTTTGGCCTGACCCTGTGGGCTTCTGAGTTTGGAATCCTTGGTTTATACGCAGGGTTTATAAACAGCAAAAATTTGTCTTCATCATTCTCTTGGAGGAAATTTGGCTAAGTAAATACATCAGAACACTGAAAAATAGCTTCCTTTTAACAAACTATAGGCAACTAGTTCACTCAAGAATTCCTCATTCAGTTTGTGGAAGCCAAGTGTGCCCTTGGTTTAGACATTTTATATTGCTCAGATATGCAGGTGATAAATCTGCTTTCCTCCTGTAGTGTAGCTGGTACTTAGTTGATACTCCTGGCTCATTGTCTGTGGGGCTTAACCTAAATCCTGGAAGGGACTCTGGAGATTTGCTCCATAATTTTCCTGTTTAACCTGCTGGTTAGTGGGAAGTGAACTTCCCAGAGATCATAGGAGTTACTAGAATGAGTGAAGGTTTGGGTTTCTGGTGGGAACAGATGATACTGAGAGAATGAAGTTACTCTTTTCATAAAAGTAAACACTTTCTCGTGCACATTTCAGAGGGCAGTGAGCACCACAGTCATTGGATCTTTTATTCATCCATTAAATATTTATTAAGCACCAACTTTGTGCCACACACTGTGCTAACCTGGGGACCTAATGGTGAATGAAACTGGTTCCCTGTCCTGGAGAAGTTCAGTCTGGAGGTAGTTAACCAGATATTTATACCTAAATAGCTACCATGAGAAGTGATTGATTTCATCTTACTGGTGGCTCTCCAAGGAAGTACCCACAACACTTCCATCTGCCTCTGCCTTCAACCGACACAGATATATTCTGCCTTGAAAAAGATTTTCCAAAAGTCCTGCTATCCCTCATCCCCAGGACATCTACAGAGCACCAATACCCTTGGCAAGGGTGAAACTTCACAAGCAACAGGGCCAAGCAGGTAGCATGGATGGATAAGACAAGCCAAACTGGGGCTTTGGTGATCTGCAGAGGAGCAGCCACCGCTCAAGTGCTGCCCCCTGGGAAAAGGTGGGAGCACTGGCCCAGAGCTGCCAAAATGTCAAGGTCTGCGAGAGAAGCTGGAAATTTAGATTTTTTTTTTAGGTGAGGGTGTCTTTTTTTTTTTTTTTTTTTTTTTTTTTTGTATGCTGTATGGTGGGGTCACATTTCATTCTTTTTCCATGTGAGTATCCCATTATTGCAGCACCATTTTTGTTGAATTTTTTTGTTGGTTGGTTGGTTTCTTTTAGTAGTGTATGGGCCAGTCTCCTGCATGGCTTATGAGAATTCTACCACTGAACTACCCTCCCACCCCTGAGGTTGTCTTTTTTTGAGAGCTAGGGTTAAAAAATATTTTAAACACAGTATAGGTCATCAACAGGTTTCAGAGAGGGGCTCCTGAACCTGTGATCCCTGGTCATTCTTACCCCAGGAGACCCAATGCACACCCCCTTTTCTGGATTTGACACCACATCTTACCAAGAACTGGCAACCTGGAAGTTGCTTTTGCCAGGCCTCTCATGTTTTTGAAAATTGAACACATTGAAATATTCAGGCTCCCTGGAAATCTTCCATCTTTCTCTCTTTTCTGTCTCTCAAAAATAATTCTCTTCATTAAAAGAACAGAACTTGAACATGTTTATAATGCAACAAGTTCTTCTTTATCAGTACTTTGAAAAATATAAATGATTAAGGCATAATTTGGTCCTTCTGACCCAAATCCTTAACTTTTCATATTCAAGTCATTCTAAGCTTGAAGGCAAAACCCTTTTCCTGGGCACTTGTCCTTTACTCTTGGACTGGTCTTGAGCTAAAGTGCCCCAGAGTAGCTTATTTTTCAATACATGCTGAAGATTTCTTTATCATTCACAGGGCTGGCTGGAGAGTACAAGCTAATTACATGAAAATTTTGCTTTTATTTTCCATCTCCCTGTTCTCAGAGCTACTTCCTTTTTTTTTCAACCACAACCAAAGAGAAACAAGATATAGTTGTGAGTGTAGTGCCTCCATGGTTTTCCTTTATATTCAGAGAAGATATTTTCATTCTTTAATTATTTTACTCAAGTTTCTCACCCCATCAGGACCTAATTTATGCACGATAAGTAGAATTAATTTTAATTAGTAGCCCTGGATTGCAAACTTTGCTTAGCAACCCCCTAGCAGAGGCCTCAGCTTTAATAATGCTTCAGATTCCCTGCTTTTTTAGAACCATAATCTAAAAAGCAAGAGCAAAAACAGGTCAACAAACCAGTGTCTCTAACACCATGTATTTATTTAAAACATTTTAATCACCCTGGGGTATTCTGACTAAAATTTGGTCTTATTTTCCTAACCTCCTTATAGTTGTCATCAGTAGAGTATGTGTCAAGTATCGCCAACACTGACTCACCTCTAGAAATGCCACGTCCCTTAGGAATTTAAAAGTGATACAGCTTCACCTTGTGACTTCAGCTAAGGCCTGAGTAGTTAGTAATGCCCAAATATGATCTAATTTTCTGTGAAGGAGAAAAGTGGCAATTTATGGGGCCCAAGGGCTGGCATATTTTACAACAGCTAGCATATTTTGATTGCTTGCTACATGCCTGACACTGTTCCAATCACTTTGCCTCTATTGGCTCATTTAATGATCAACCCCATTTTCCAAATGGTGTAGCTGAGGCACTGAGAGGCAGTGTAAGTTGCCCAAAGTAACAGAGGCGATGGCAGAGGACTTCTGAATCCAGGTCCCCTGGCCCCAGAGCGCACAGTCTTAACCACCTGACTGCCCAGCCTCCTGGACTTGGTGGGAAAGACAGGCAAACATTAGGGCTAATGTTTGTTTTTGTTTTTGTTGTGGTCGTTGTTCCTTACAGGTTTACCTCGGCTGGCCTTAGTTCTTCCTTTTGTCCCAAATTCTGCATTTGTAAATTCTAGTGGTCTACTTGCCAGGATGTTGTGGCAACTCATTATTCAAATGTATTCAGAGTTCCTTGGAAGAAAGACTACATAAGTATTACAGAACCATTTCAAAAATAGATGAACGTATTCACCTGAACATGTGGCAATCATATTTCTCATTATAAATAAATAAATGGGTGTGGATCTTCTAATCCATTCCGAGGACACAGTTGCCCTGGGTCCTGCAAGCTCTCCCAATCCCAGGAGCTGAGGTTATGGGGCTGAAGAATGGGCTAGAGGAGTCCCCCTGAGGCCTCAGGGCACTGCTTCCCAGGCCTTTTTATTAAATACTAAATGCCCGAAGAAACAGATGAAAAAGCAAGAGAATGGATAAATAAACTGTGGTATATTCATGCAGTGGACTACTACTCAGCAACATCAACAAAAAGAATGAACTAAATACATGAATGAATTTCACAAGCCTTTATGTTGAAAGAAGCCAGAAATAAAATAATGCATATTGTATAGTTTTATTTATATGAAGTTTAAAAACAGGAAGAATCTGGGGTGGTGGGTAGGGTGTGTGTAGACCAGGAAGGAGCATAAGGGAAACACATGCACCGTGGAAATCTATGTTTTGACTAAGGTCTGTATATATATGTATTTTTTATGCTTTATTTTAATTTTAATTTAATTGTTATTTTTTAATTGACAAGCCAAAACAACATACAAACACAAATATTCTTACATAAAACATTCCATACGTGGTTTACAATCAATGGCTCACAATATCTTCACATAGCAGTATATTCATCATAAGATCTATACATTAATCTAATATACATTTGTAAAAATCATAAGGCTCTACACTTATGGTTAGTGCACTTATGGATGTTATGCCTCAGTAAAGACTTTCAAGCTGGAATCTGTGTAGTGAGATGAGAGATCAGCTAATGGAGGAGTGGTATGCCAAGCTAAGGGTTTTTACTTCATTTGGTAAGCCCCAGGGGCCTGGTGAAGAAGGGGCATGGGATTAGATTTGAGTGTTGAAAGCTCACTCAGCAGCATTCTGTATAGAGGAAGGACTAGAGCTGGGACAAGCAGGGAAATGAGATCAACTTAAATACGCCTCAGTCTGGGAAAACCCTAGTTAAAATTCCATCCACTTGGTGAGTACATACTTTCGGTAAATGCAAATGTTCCTCCCATTAATTTGGAAGAGGAGGTAGCTGCGTGTACCCCCTGCCACATTAGGCATGCTGACAGTTAAAAAACAGCTTTTCAGTAGCTGCCATGCAGCTGTGGCTCCCCAGGGCAGGCCTTCCTGGCTCATTGCCTTTCTTAGCTTCCCATATAATGACCACCCCCCTCCAACTCCTATCATTGTCACAGTTTTCTCCTTTACTATATTTGCATGGAAGAGGATGAGGTGGTCACTGCTGGCTACATTGACCTAAATAATAAGGCAGGAGCCAGAAAGTCATTTCCATGGGGATTCTGTCTAATTTGCATATTCCCACACAGGCATGTTGTCAAAATGCAAGTAATTTTCTGTATTAAAATGATGTATTGCTAACTTGAAAGTTAGCTTTTAAAAGAAAATTGTACATAGATTATTTTAATGTAAGAGAATCATAGCTGCAAATCTTTATTTTTTATATTTATTTTAAGCTGCTTTCATTTTTTCAATAAAGGTTTTTTTTAATACAAAACTGTTTAAAAAATATATCTACTTATGTACTTTAAATACACAGACTCAGGGTAATGCCATACCAGTGAATGGACTCTTTTCTGATTTAAGCTTCTCCAGCTATTGTCGTGTTTTCCATCAGACACACAGAGTAGCCACTTACAGGCCATTAATATAAATTAGGGTTTTGGGATTTTAAGTGAATGCCTTTCAGCAAATATGAGATTCTAATTTTAAAAATGAATTTGTATTGTGCAATGTACAAGAAGGCCTCAATTTACAAATGGATTATCTGAACCTTCTGGTACTCTCAATACACATAATCCATGATCCAAAAATCTCAGAGCTGGAAGGAAAGTTAAATATCAGATAACAGAATTCACTTAGTTTACAGAGGGAGAAATTGAGCACCATAAAGGCTAAGGAACTTGGCCTGAGATTATGCTGTTGACACAGGTCATTCCTTATGCTTCCATATGAGTTTGTTGTTATTGTTTTTTAATTTCCAATTTAAAAATTATTCTGCTAATTAGAAGGAGGAAGAAAAAGGGTAGTGACAAAATAACTATGTATGGATGGATACGTTTTAGTTTGTTAAAGCTTCCAGAATGCAATACACCAAAAATGGAACAGCTTTTTAAAAGGGAATTTATTAAGTTGCAAGTTTACAGTTTTAAAGCCATGAAAATGTCCAAACTAAGGCATCCGGAGAAAGATACCTTGGTTCAAGAAAGGCTCTTGGGGCGGGCCGCGGTGGCTCAGCGGGCAAAGTGCTTGCCTGCCATGCCGGAGGACCTCGGTTCGATTCCCGGCCCCAGCCCATGTAAAAAACAAACAAACAAACAAAATACAATAAAACAAGAAAATGTTTAAAGATGTTTCCCTTTCTTCCTCCCTTCCTTCCTTCCATCCTTCCTTCCTTCTCTCTGTCTTTCCTTCCCTTCCTCCCTCTCTTTAAAAAAAAAAAAAAAAAAAAAGAAAGGCTCTTGGGTTCAGAACACCTCTGTCAGATGGGAAGGCATGTGGCTGGCATCTGCTGGGGTCTTTGACTTCTCATTTCAAACGTCTTCCCCAGGGACATTCTCTTTCTTCATCTCCAAAGGTCTCTGGCTGTGTGGGCTCTGTGGGCACTGAAGCTTGTTCCAAAATGGTTCCTTCTTAAAGGGCTCTCCAGTAAGCAACCTCACCTTGAATGGGTGGAGACACATCTCTATGGAAACCATCTGTGCTAGTTTGCAAGCTGCCAAAATGCAATATACCAGAAAAAGAAAGGCTTTTAAAAGGGGGAATTTATTAATTTGCAAGTTTACAATTCTAAGGCCATGAAAATGTCCAAATTAAGGCACCAACAAGAGGTTACCTTCACTCAAGAAGAGCCAGTGAAGTTCAGGGTTTCTCTCTCAACTGGAAGGGGCACATGGCGAACATGGTCACATCTGCTAGCTTTCTCTCCAGGCCTCCTTTCATCAAACTCCCCAGGCGGCATTTTCTTTCTTCATCTCCAAAGGTCTCTGTTTACTTGGGCTATTGTGGGTCCTTCCAAAATGGTTCCTTCTTAAAGGGCTCCAAATAAGCAACCCAACCTTGAATAGATGGAGAAACACCTCTATGGAAACCATCTAATCAAAACTTACCATGCACAATTGGATGGGTCACATCTCCATGAATAATGAAAAAGTTCCCACCCAGCAATAGTGAATGAGAATTAAAGGACCTGGTTTTTCTAGAGTATACCACAGATTCAAACCAGCATGCCATCTAATCAAAACTTACCACCCACACATCTGCATGGAAACAATCAAATATATCCCACCCAGCAATACTGAATGAAGATTAAAGAACATGGTTTTTCCAGGGTATACAGCAGTTTCAAACTGGCAAAGGATAGAAGAAAATGATCATCTGTGGTGGGGTTAACCAAGGAGTGAGATTGCTTATTTCCCTCTGAGGAAAGAATGACAGCTCTGATGGGTTGGGGTCCACTTTGTGCACCAGACACCGATTGACACAGTTAATCTAGGATGGCTTGGTCGCTGCCAAGAGTGGTGGAAGTGGGAGAGAGGTTAAAAGGCAATTTAGAGGGGGTATAAGTGTAGTTCAGTGGTAGAATTCTGGCCTACCATGTGAGAGACCCGGGTTTGATTCCAGGGCCCATGCACTTCCCAAACAAGCAAATAAACAAACAAAAAAGTTCAATAAATGGTGCTGCAAAAGGGAATTCTCACGTGGAAAAAGAAAGAAATGTGACTCCCGCCATAGAGCATACAAAAAAGATTTAAAAATAAAAAGGGCAATTTAGAGATATGAGATGACATTGAAAAATCATTATCAATGCAAAAAAAAAATCCGTGATGGATGAGCTATAAAAACTTTTTAAAAGGTAACAACTAACCCTGCACTTGCACTGCTCTGCCTCACCCAGAGCACCCTAATCCTGATTTCAATAAAACTTTATGTGCAAAAATATACGGTTGACTCACAGGCCATAGTTTGCCAATTTTTCTTCAAATATTGCATTCAAATTTTATTTATCTTGATTACTGAGCTTTTTGGTATTTCCTTAAATTTTGTGCCAAAGGCGAGTGCCTCACTGGCCTCACCCTAATTCTGACTCCCAGGTGGGTCAGGCAAATAATGGCTTTCTTTTAGGTTAGATGATGAAGCAAGTATAAACATAAAGCCAAAAAAAAAAAAGAGGTATTCAAACTAAAGAATATAAGCCAGAGAATGTACCTGCATACATAGGCATTATAACCATGTAATTATTCTTTCATATAGACACCCTAGATTTCAGATGGCACTTTTTATGAGAGAGAGACAGAGTGAGAAACCTGAAACAATAATACCCTTTGGTCTGAGCAGAGTGGGCCAAGGTGGAACTCCTTTATGAAAAGCTCATCCAGTCAACCGGAGGCAAAGCAGCAACACTAATTAGATCTGGAGCTGAACCCAGTGTTTTAGCAATTCACACATTACCTCAATGCCTAGTGTCCCTAATCTCACAGTTTTGTGCTCTGTCTGAGGTTTAAATCTCCCAAAGCATCATCTTAGAAACCTTTGGGTAAGTTTTAAGCACATACTATATTCAAAAGCAACTGAAGGTTCCAAAGGAAGCCATAGTCCAAAGATGAAGTCGCAATTTCTTCAGGATGTCAGTGGTGATTTGTCTCAGCCTTGTGAGTCTTATTAACTTGTTTCCCGAAAAATCTCAAAAAAGTCTGATAGACCACATCTGAAATGTTACACCTCCTTAAAGAATGTACAGTACAATGATTCCCTGTTCCAGGACATTATATGCTTTAGTGAGTCATTAACAGACTTTGGATATTTCGTTTTGCCACTAAGGTGTCAACTGAGCTCATAATTATGTTTAGGGTCAGCACGGCTTCCTTTTAACTGTCCTAGTACATAGTCAAAGATTTCCTGATGTCCAGATCTGAGAACATCACCAACGGGATCATCATGAAAGTGGTCACACTTGGTTTTAAAATCTGCAAACAGTTCTCAGAATAGCTAATGTGATGTTGGTGCACATTTACTCCCCCAAAACCAAACTATGAATTTGGTTGGGCTGGAAGTCTTTGGGCTCATCTGCACAACCATTTATTCTGGACCAAGTTTATTTCTTGCAATGAGAATTTTAACCGTTGTATATTACTTGCTGTTAATTGAATTGGGATAGTTGTATCCACAAAGGTTTTTTTTTTTTTTTTTCATTCCCTCTCATTTGTTTTTGGTTTTTGGGGGTTTTCCTATGTTTTTTTTTATTGTGGTAATGATGTTGATTCCTGAAGTAAGGTGATGTTTCTTTCTCTCTTATAGTCTACCAGCTAGATAATTTGGTATATCACAGATTAACACATAGTGCATAATAATTCATTAAGGAAGAGAAAATAAAGTCATGATGAATTTTCTGGAGCTAGAGAACACCTCCTTTATCTTTTCTCTCAGGGGGCATTTGGGATATAAAATTAGGATAAACCTGAGGTCATGTTGGTATGTGTCTGTGTGCTTTGGTTGCCAAGTACAAGAGGTGAAAGTAGTTTCCGATAAGTATCTTCAGGGCTACACACTTGTGCTGGACAGCCTGAAAATGAATGCCCTGTACTGGAAAGAACATAGCGCTCCCTTCAGTACTTTAGAGGCTTCTTTTTCTGTTTGTGGCCTCCTGTACAAGCTGGTTAGCTCAGTTGGCTGGAGCATCAAGTACCAAATGCTCCACAGGAGAGAACAAGCCTAAAGTGCTCCAGGAGTGCAGAGATGGAAATGCTCAGCACGAAACCAGGGGGAGGGAGTCTGGGATGGAAGGCCCTTGGGGAGCTGGGAGCAGGAGATGGAAAGGGGGTAGCCTAGCTAGCAGGGCCTCCCAAAAGCTGAGGGAAGTCAGGGCCACTCCTATTTTTTAAGGGTCCTGGTATATTAAAAAAATAAATGCTAGAGTGGGTTGGAAAATTGGGATATATGTTAAGGGTTCACAATTAAAATTATAAATTGAACATCAATTTATCCCACTGTTGTATATCCACGGTTGTTTAACTGCATCGGAGAGTACAAGCAGAGTTCACATTTGAGACCTTACTGAGCTTAGGCCCACGCCAAACACCTTCCTGTGATGTGGCCTTCTGGCTACTAAACCTGTGGCTGACCATTTCCCTACCAGGAAAACAGGATGCCACTGTCCACAGCTCACCTCCAGTTGGAACCAGACAGCCCAACAGACAAGGCACAGGCTGTCCTTAGAGCTGCTTTCTTAGGCTACGCCCTGGAGGGCTGTGCTCCCAGCAGGCTCTCAGGAGGGCAAGTTGAATGAATGGAGCGAATGCTTTTTAAACATTAGCAAGAAGTTTCTCTCTTTGTTCCCCTCTGAAAATGCCCCACATTTAACTCCCACTGATCATGCAGCTTAACCTGTCCATGAAGTTCTAGCCAAGTACCACCTTTTCCATGAATTGGGAGCAATGGCTGTACCCAATTTGCTGTCCTCCTATGCTTACAGCCAGAACCATTTACAGTAGCTTGACAGCCCTACATCCCCAACCTTCACTCCCCCCTGCTGGGAGAATCCAGCCCTCTGCAGCTGGGAACTGAGTCCTACTCTTCTTTGTACCCCACATGGAGTTGTCACTCAATAAATTTGTGTTGATTGCATCATCTTTGTTCTGTGAAGTTCCGAGCCACGTGGGAGACTGGAAATTAAATAAATACTTGTTGTAGATGATGAGAGACTTATTTTCCTACGAAAAATTAATTTGAAGCATATAGGAATGGCCTCTACCTGCATAATTGTATCTCAAGCAATCTTTACTACTTACCATACCATTAACTAATACAAGCAAAGTTGCCTAAGGGCAAATCTGAATTTAGTTTCTATACTATTGATTTTACATTTACATTGTAATCCCTAATCACTACTGGACAGAAATTGTAACATTGCCCAATTATTCTAGTTGCAGTCAATATTGGGTATAATCAAAAGAGACTAAAACCAGCTGAAAGCATGTGCTGGTTTGAAAGGACATATGTACCCTAGAAAAGTCATGTTTTAATCCAATCCCATTTTGTAAAGGCAGACATTTCTTCTAATCCTTATTCAGTACTGTATGCTTGAAACTTTAAATAGATCATCTCCCTGGAAATGTGATTCAATCAAGAGTGGGTATTAAACTTCATTAGATAGAGACGTGTCTAGGTGGGTCTTGATTAGTTTACTGGAGTGTAATAAAAGAGGACACATTTTGAAGAAAGTAGGAGATTCTGAGAGCAGAGAATGACATAGCCACAAGAAGCATAGAGTCCACCAGCTAGAGACATTTGGGATAAAGAAAGAAAACACCTCCTGGGGAGCTTCATGGAGTGGGAGGCCTGGCGAGGAAGCTAGCAGATGGTGCTGTGTTTGCCATGTGCCTTTCCACTTGAGAGAGAAACCCTGAACTTCATCAGCCTTCTTCCATCAAGGTATCCTTCCCTGGATGCCTGAGATTGGATATATTTATAGACTTGCTTTAATTGGGACATCTGTACGGCCTTAGAACTGTAAACTTGTAACTTAGTGAATTTCCCCTTTTAAAATCCACCCCGGGTGGGCGACGGTGGCCCAGCAGGCAGAGTTCTCACCTGCCATGCTAGAGACCTGGGTTCGATTTCCAGTGCCTGCCCTTGTTGAAAAAAAAAGCCATCCCATTTCTGGTATATTGCATTCCGGCAGCTTGCAAATTAGAACAAAGCATGTAAGAATTCAGACTTTCCCCACACAAGAATCTAATCTGTTTCAGTGCCTTCATTTATCTCACTTCTTAGTGGGCAATAATGGCAGCACTGAAGGCACTGAAAATCAAATAGAATCTTCCTGGAATCTGCAATTAGTGTTAAACCTATTGACATCTCAGGGAGAGTTTCATTTGCAATTGCTATTTTATCACTTAGTTTCCCAAGGTCCAAGAGAAAAATGGGGGCCTTTTTTTTCTTTTGAGGGCTCTTGCTTATCCTAAAGTAGAAGGTAGAATGTGTGCTGAAGTCAGCAGCTCTCCTGTTCCACTTCCAGGTCACAGTTATACTTAACACAGCCCTTCTCTCCTGCAAGCACACTGACACTTCTCCCAGCTGGTCAGTGCTGGCAAAGGGACCAAGGCTCAGATAGGAAACCAACCTCAGGTCCACTCCCCTGACACTCCTCAACCCGACTGGGGTTAGTTCCCCTAATGACTCTTGCTTTTCAGCCTCCACCCTCCACTAAGTAAATCCCAGGAGGCAAAACTTAGAAGTAATGGTCATTAAACAATTCCAGTGAGCTCAGACAGAGAGACAAATGCGGGGCCCTTCTCTGAGCCACTCTAGGGCTCCTGGATTCGGCCACACCCAGCCTGTCTGTAGCTCCTTTTCCCAGAATGGATGGTATGGGTAAAACACTTTGTACTGGTGACGTGCTGATCATGTGATAGTTATTAAGCTGTCCCAGAGGCAAGCTCACATGCTCAGGGTGGAGAGCAGGCAAGGAAGGGAGATATTTCCAAAGAGTTCAAATAGCTTTTGCTGCTGGAGACTAATCATTTCATCAGGGACGTAGGGGAAAGAGCCAGGCTGGGCCTGGGGTTGTGTGTGAGAAGTTCTGCAGATTCCATTTGCAGCTGTCCTGGCTGCGTCATGACTTTTCAGGTCAGCTTCTAAGTTCCAAAGCTGGTTTCCCCATATTTTTGTGGCTGACAGTTACTGCCTTTAAAACAGACAACAGGAGGACACACCTTGATCCCCACAGAGGCAGGAAAAGGTGGAATGAAAATACAAAATAAAACAACTTTCCCTACACAATACTAAAGGGGGCCAGGCAGGGTGTCAAACCTCTGGAAAGAAAAAGCAAAACTCTTCCTGGAATAAGAGATCTGTGTTGAATGGAGGGGGAGCTGCCAGGGCAGCAGCTGCTTCTCAGTTTTGTACTCAAAGTTTGCACATTTTGTTGCTGATTGCTGCCAGCTTGATAGGCCAGAAAAGGTCCTTACGTTTGACCCCATGCTTTGTCCCTAGATATGGAGATCTTTCCCAGCATTCAAAACACAAACTTTCCAGATTTATTTAAATATTTTTTGGAAAAAAAAAAAATAAGCAAAGAGGAAAACTGCAGTCCACTGTTAATAGTTTCATGTGTTCACTGCCAGTAATTACATATATACATATATAGGTATATGTTTTTAAATCAGGACTTACCATATAGTTGTGTAATCAACTTTTTAAATTTTATCTTTTTATATTAAGAAATATATATCTACCTTATAATTTTTAAGGCTGCATAGTATTCTAAATGGGTGGACATAACTATGATTTACCCAACCAACTCATTATCACAGGTAGGTGGCAAGAAATGTGGGTGCTAGCCTGAGCTCTATAATTAACCAGCGATGCAACCCTTGAGTAAATTGCGTGAATCTATCAGCCTCTGTTTTCTTCAACTAAAATAGGGAATTAGATTACGAGCTCTGCATGATTCTCTCTCTCTTTTTTTTTTTTTTGTAAGGAAATATTGAATATATTTTTGAAAAGGGAAGAAGAGGCTACCTAAATGTAAAAGATGTTTATGGAAGATATCGCAAAGAAAATATAGAATTTTTTTGTATAAATTCTTTGTCTATAAAATTTACTATATACAAAGTTAGCACTTCTGTGCCAACAAGCTCAAAATGAAAGAACATATGGCAAACTAAAGGGGTGAATATTTGCCGTATATGACAGATAGCACATTAGCAGCCTTAATACATATGACCTGGTCTAGCCTGAAAGTGAGTCTAGAGGGGTTCCACTCATAAGATTACTCCAAATCTTGGTTCTTGACCCCACCTTCTTGATTATCTGGAAGTTTACTTTATGTCAGGATTTCGTGCCCCAATTATCCCCTTTGGGGTGGGGGGGTGGGGATTCTATGTTAATGTTAGTTCATATCAGTGAGACCATACAGTATTTGTCCTTTTGTTTCTGGCTAATCTCACACAGTATAATGTCCTCAAGGTCCATCCACGTTGTTACATACTTCATAACTTTATTCTGTCTTACGGCTGCATAATATTCCATCGTATGTATATGCCACAGCTTATTTAGCCACTTATCTATTGATGGCATTTGGGCTGTTTCCATCTCTTGGCAATTGTAAATAATACTGCTATAAACATTGGTGTGCAAATATCCGTTTGTGTCCTTGCCCTCATGGCCTCTGAGTAGATACCTAGCAATAGTATTGCCAGGTCATATGGTAATTCTATACTTAGCTTCCTGAGGAACCACCAAACTGCTTTCCATAGCAGTTGTACCATTTGACATTCCCACCAACAGTTGGATAAGTGTGCCTCTTTCTCCGCATTCTTTCCAGCACTTGTCGTTTCCTGTTTTATTGATAATGGCCACTCTGGTGGATGTGAGATGATATCTCATTGTGGTTTTGATTTGCATTTCCCTAATAGCCAGGGAAGTTGAGCATCTTTTCATATGCCTTTTAGCCATTTGTATTTCCTCTTCTGAGAAGTGTCTGTTCACATCTTTTACGCTTTTATGATTTAGTTGTTTGTCTTTTTGTTGTTGAGTTGAACAATCTCTATATATTCTGGATACTAGACGCTTATCTAATATATCGTTTCCAAATATTGATTCCCATTGTGTAGGCTGTCTTTTTACTTTCTTGATGAAGTTCTTTGATGCACAAAAGTGTTTAATTTTGAGGAGTTCCCATTTATCAATTTCTTTCTTCAATGCTGCTTGTGCTTTGGGTGTAAGATCTAGGAAACCGTCTGCTGTTACAAGTTTTGTAAGATATTTCCCTACATTTCCTTCTAAAAATTTTATGATCTTAGATCTAAAGTTTAGGTCTTTGATCTATTTTGAGTTAATTTTTGTATAGGGTGTGAGGTATGGATCCTCTTTCGTTCTTTTGCATGTGAATATCCAGTTCTCCAAGCACCATTTATTGAACAGACTGTTCTGTCCCAGGTGAGCTGGCTTGACTGCCTTATCACAGATCAGTTGTCCATAGATGAGAGGGTCTATATCTGAGTGCGCTATTCGACTCCATGGGTCAGTATATCTGTCTTTCTGCCAGTACCATGCTGTTTTGACCACTGTAGCTTTGTAATACGACTTAAGGTCAGGTAGGGTGAGACCTCTGATTTCATTTTTCCTTCTCAGTATATTTTTAGTTATTCAGGAACCCTGCCCTTCCAGATAAATTTGGTTATTGGTTTTTCTATTTCTGCAAAGTAAGTTTTGGGATTTTAATTGGTATTGCATTGAATCTATAAATCTATTTAGGTAAAATTGACATCTTAACTATTTAGTCTTCCAATCCATGAACATGGTATCTGCATAATTCTTAAACTATAATATGTCATTTAATTTGACGTGGTAGACACCTAAGGGAACACTAAGCTTCACTAGCACATATGACTTGGAGAGGTCCAGAGGAAGAACAGATTGCAGGTTAGTGGCTTAACCTTGTTCTTAAGGATCTAGATTTTTTTTTCTCAGTTTTTTGTTCTGCCCATTACAGTGTGGGCTGGGTCCTAAGCTTGGATCTCTCCCAGGTCATGAGCTAGATGGCTGCCAGCAGCAGTAATGGCAAAACCCTTCCTTATTCACATTTAGAAGATGAGGAGAGAGAAGAACAGCACATGTCTACCCATGTCTTATCAGCCCAAGTGGCATAATCTGTCCATCCCCAGCTCACTCACCCACTAGGAATATGTGTACTGGGAAAGTCTTGGAGCGATAATATGCCTGGAAAGGAGGTGGGAAGCCACCGTCAGGTCCACCACGGGCTGAGAGTAAATCTTTTCATCGTTGGGTGGCTATCATTTCTCTCTGATCATCATGCAGCTCAGAAAAGTGGGCCTGTACCTATACATATATTTCAAACATATCATTTGTGAATACTAGCTATAACAATGCACTGGACATCACCATATATATTTTGAAGACATTTAACTCCGTTTTTTTTTTAAACTCAGTTTTTAATGATTGTTGTTATTGACGTTTTCTTTGTGCATTTAAGAGCCAACACATTTTTTCTTTTCAGGTCTCAAACGGTCAGATCCCTGAAAAGCTCCTACACTCTAGGCACTGTGAGTAATAAAAGAAAAGGCCCCACGGGCAAGACGGGAAATGTGATGGTAATTAAGAAGATCCAAAATATGATAAACTATTAATGATCGCTGCCTGAAGGAAAACTGCATCTATGGGAGAAACAAAGTCTTTCTATGGTAGGCTAGAAAGAGGGAAGTAAAATGACTAAAACTTTCAGCGCGGATCCAGCACCATCCAGGGAAATGCATTTTGACCAGGACAATCACAGTGTGGGTTCCTACCCCTTTTCCTTACTAACACATCTTTGCAGCAAGGTGTCCAGGAAAAAAAAACAAAACCCAAACCCACAGCAGCGTCAGCAAACAACATCAGCAATAATACGATAGCAACAACAGAAAGAACTATATTTTCCTGTCCCCCTTGCCAATTGAGGGATCTATTTGACACAATTCTGGCCAATAGCACACAAAGAGAAAGTCTTCTGAAGATTTCTGGAAAGATTTTGTTTTTCTCATATAGCTCTGTGCCTTCCTCCTTGTTACGTTCTTCTTTTACTCCCTGCAATGCAGATGTGCGGCAGGAAACGAAGCAGCCATCTCTTGTGACTATAAGGGGACCATAAATAGAAAAGCCCCACACCAAAGATGGGAAAGCAGAATGGCAGAGAGCCTGCAGCTGGATGATGTGAGGGAACCGCTGCAGCTGTTCTGGACTCATGATTAAACGAAACACCAATTCGATTCAGGTACCTGGTGTGGCTCCTGTTACATTTTGCTGAGTGCAATCCCTGGTAGATGCAGAGGGCTTCGCTGAAATAGCAGCATTTTAATTGGGCCTAAAAATGACTAGGCTTGGGCGGGCCACAGTGGCTCAGCAGGCAAGAATGCTTGCCTGCCATGCCAGAGGACATGAGTTCGATTCCCAGTACCTGCCCCTGTAAAAAAATAAAATAAAATTTAAAAGAAAAAAAAAATAATTAGGACTAGTGGTCAATGAGAGGGAGGGGTGAGAGGTATGAGGTGTACAAGTTTTTTCTTTTTTATTTCTTTTTCTGGGTGATGCACTGATAGCATACCATGTGTGGAATGTTTGTATATTAAGAATGTTTGTATGTTTTTATGCTGTTTTATTAATAAAAATATATTTTTAAAAAATACTAAGTTAAAAAAAGATTAAGATTTAAACATGAATTAGGGTGGAGAAAAGTACTGAGGAAACCTGCAGCAAGAAACTGCATAATAAATACGATTTTCTCTTATGATGGGAACATGTGAGGGGTCTATATTTTTTATTTATGTACAAGTACGAGGGAAAAAGTGGGACTCAGGCTAGACTGAGGGCAGATGTTAGAGCAAATGGGTGCTATAACTGATGCTGATGGGTGGAAATATAATGTGATTTTCCACCCATCCACTTATGTAACTTTAAATTTTCTAGTATCTACACTGAAAAAGAAACAGGTAAAATTAACGTTAGTAGTGTATTTTATTAAACTTATTATTCAACATATTACCATTTCAACATGTAATGTAATTAATGTAAACAATTTTTAGTGAGATTGCTCTAGTTTGCTAGCTGCAGGAATGCAACCCACCAGAGGTGGATTGGCTTTTAATTAAAGGAGATTTATTCAGTAAAAAAGGTTTGGCTCTTCAGAGGAAAGACAGCTAACTTTCTTTTTTTTTAATTTATTAATTTAAAAAAATTAACAACAAACAAACAAGAATATTAACATATTATTCCATTCTACATATATAATCAGTAATTCTTAATATCATCACATAGTTGCATATTCATCATTTCTTAGAACATTTGCATCGATTTAGAAAAAGAAATAAAAAGATAACAGAGAAAGGAATAAAACGATAACAAAGAAAAAAAAAGATTATACATACCATACCCCTTATCCCTCGCTTTCATTTATCACTAGCATTTCAAACTAAATTTATTTTAACATTTTTCCCCCTATTATTTATTTTTATTCCATGTGTTCTACTCGTCTGTTGATACGGCAGATAAAAGAAGCATCAGACACAAGGTTTTCACAATCACAGGGTCACATTGTGAAAGCTATATCATTATTCAATCATCATCAAGAAACATGGCTACTGGAACACAAAGACAGCTAACTTTCAACTGAGGTTCTTTCTTATGTGGGAAGGTACAGGGTGATCTGTGCTGGCCTCCTCTCCAGGCTTCTGGGTTCCAACAACTTTCCCTGGGGTGATTCCTTTCTGCATCTCCAAAGGACTGGGCTGAGCTGCCAGTGCTGAGATGAGGTATGCTGAGCTGCTTGGCCTGTGCTATGTAGAGCTCTCTCATTTAAGCATCCAGCCAATTAAATCAAACATCATTCATTGCAGCAGGCATGCCTCCTCGCTGACTGCAGATGTAATCATCAACAGATGAGGTTCACGTACCATTGGCTCATGTCCACAGCAATATAACTAGGCACCTTCACCTGGCCAAGTGAAGATATTTTACCTTCTATTATTTAGTCTAACTCTTCAAAATCTGCCGTGTATTTTAATTTATAGCGCTTCTCGATATGGACCAGCCACATTTCAGGTGCTTCAGAGCTACAGGTGACTGCCATCACCCAGTGCAGTTTTAGAGAGTCTTGAATCTCAGATCCAAACGTTTGTAACTTGGACTGCAGAAGTGTAAACAGAATCAAAATTTAATTTCTAAGAAAGCTTCCACAGGTTAGCACTTTGCCTTCTGGAGGTTTTTTTAATGTATGAATAGGTTTACCCAGTTGAGATAATACGCTACACTATTCTCTATTCCTAAAATTATTTCATAAGCATTTTTTCTATCATGACAAATTTCAAACATTAGTAGTGTTGTACTTTATTTCAAACTGTTGTGACAATGTCCGAAAGCCATGAATATAGATTTCCAAAATGGAAATGCTTCCTGAAAAAGCAGCACCAATGAGCTAGAAACCAAGGCAAGGTTTCCCATGGGCAGGCTCCAGGAATCGAACCCAGGTCTCCAAGTTGGCAGGTGAGAACTCTGCCACTGAGCCACTGTTGTCCACCCTCCCCTGAGTCCTTTAAACCTTGATCTTCTTCTTTCAAAATACAGTTTGGGGGGATACTTTTAGGAAAAAAATATGGGCCAATAAGAAAATTAAATCAGCTACCACAGAAAACTGTAATCAGTGTGTTCGCACATTGCCTTCTTGAGTTTATAAATGTATGAATATATTTATCCAGTTGAGATTAGACTCTTTATGCTATTGTCTATTCTTAACATTATTTCATAAGAATTTTTTCTATCATGACAAATTCTTCAAAAATATTTTCAATGGCTATCTAATATTTTTCTTCTTATGAATGAGCCATAATTTTTTTGTTTTTGAACATTATCTTAGTATAGACACATTATTTCAACCTGAAAATAATTTGTGATAGCCATCTTCCTAAGGAAATCTTTCTTCACATCTCAGTTTATTTCCTTACAATAGATTTCCAGACGTGAAATTATTGGATCAAAAAGCGTGAACACTTCTTAACCTCTTGACATAGATTTACCAGACTACTTCCCTGCAGATTTCAACAAGTTACACGCAACAAACTGTGAGAGTATACATCCCTCTGCACAGTTAATGGCCTTGTGAATTTACCTTTCACAACAACAAAGAAGAAGCGGGGGGAGAGAATATACATGCTAAGTCAAGGAACTGGTATCTCAGCTTTGTTTTTATTAGTTGATCACGAGTTAGAATGAATATTTCCCCTTTATTATTTAGCAATTGGAATCCTGATGTTTATCTTATCAATATGCATGCATATTATATATTATTATATATATATTAATATATTGTATATATATTAGTACTTTGTCCTATTTGCTTTAAATATTTTTCCAGTTTGCCTTTTAATTTTATACTTTTTTAAAAGTCAGGTTTATTGAAGTATATTTTATATATAGTAAAATTAATCCCTTTTAGTGAAAAGTTCCAGAAATTTTCACAAACTCATGCAGTCAGCTAACCACAGTCACAAATATAGAATATTTCTGTCACCTCCAGAAAGTGGTGAGCAAAAGCACAGCCCACAGCCCCTTTTTTATTGGCCATTGATTTTTTTTTTAATTGTGAAAAATAACATGTATACAAAAAAGCAATAAATTTTAAACCACACTGCAACAATTAGTTATAGAAAAGATTTCAAAGTTTGTTATGGCTTACAGTTCCACAATTTTAAGTTTTACCTTCGAGCTGCTCCAAGATCCTAGAGACTAAAAGAAATATTAATATAATGATTCAGCAATCATACTCATTTGTTAAATCCTATCTTCCCTGATATAACTCCACCTTTTCCTTCGGTCTTTCTCCCAGTCTTTATGGGTATTTGGGCTATGCCATTCTAACTTTCTCATGTTGGATGGGGCTGTCAATAAAATGGGATATGGAGATGGAACTTGTTGATGTGGAGAAGTTGGCCCCTTTGGGTTTCAGGGCTTATCTGCTTCATGCCCCATTATAGTATATCCTCCTTTCGCCTCCAGCCCCTGGCAACCACTCTTCTCTTCTGGTTTTTATTCCTATTTTTCTACTGTTTCTAGAATGTTATCTAAATGGAATCATGCAGAATATAGATTTTGGGTCTTCCCTCAATTAGCAGAAATAATTAAGAGCTTTATCCATGTCATTGTGTCAGTAATTTGTTCCTTTTTTATTGCCCAGTAGTATTCCATGTAGGTATATACCACATTTTGTTTATCCATTTACTTGATAACAGACATTTGGATCATTTCCAGTTTGGGGAGATGAATAAAGCCACTATGTACATTCACATACAGGTTTTTGTATGAATAAAATTTTTCATTTCTCTTGGGTACTTAGAAGTGGACTACTAGTTGTACGGTGAGCATACATTTAACTTCACAGAAACTGCCAACTTATTTTTTGAAATGGCTGTACCATTTTGCATTCCCACCAGCAACACATCTTTGGTAGCACCTGGTATTGCCATTTTGGGCTTTCATTTTTTTCTCTTAGCCATTCCAATAGATGTGTAATGCGATTTCATTGTGGTTTTAATTATTTAAAAAATTATAAATAAAACCAAATCTAACTCAAAAAGAAATCCAAAGAAATTATAGATTTTGTGTATTCAAATGTATTGATCTTTTCATTTATGATCTTCGTATTGCTTTTTTTTTTTTTTGCATGGGCAGACACTGGGAATTGAACCCGGGTCTGTGGCATGGCAGGTGAGAACTCTGCCTGCTGAGCCACTGTGGCCCGCCCTTCCTGTTGCTTTTTAGATTAGAAAGCTCTCTCCCAATGGAAAGTCAGAAGAAAATTCAGCTATATTTTTAAAATCTCACACCATCTTATCAGTTTTTTATATTTAATTTTTAAATAACCCTTATATTTAAAATGTTATTTTTAATGATTTGCTCTAAATAGCCACATTTTTAATCCACCAGAAAGGACATTTATTTATATAATTCATTGTAAAATGATCACTTTTTTTCAAAAAAAGCTGGTCAACTTTTTCTGTAACCTTTATTGACTCACCTAGTCATCTGCTCTCCAGTTATTTGTGAAGCTTCCTTTATTAAATAATAGAGTCTGTTCCTAGGCAATCAGGTCTGCTCCATTTATCTATCCATCCATCCATTTAACAATTATTTGTTAAACACTATGTGCCAGGCACTAGTCTGGGTTCTGGGAATACAATAGTGAACTAAAAAAAGCACCTAATCTCTTGGGCCTTACATTCTAGTCAGGAAAGATGAATAATAATTAAAGAAACAAATAATTGTAGAATATTTGGGGTGATGATAAATATTAAGAAGGAAAGTAAATCAGAGTGAGGAACACGTAATGTCAAGCAAGTGCCAGTTTGAATATGTTGGTCAGGCCAACCTCTCTAAGACAGCGATATCTGAACAGAGACCTGAATGTAGTAAGGTAGTGTGAGACATGAAAGTATCTAGAGGAAAAGCAGTCCAGGCAGTGGCTCCAGCAAATGCAAAGTCTCTGTGATAGAACTGAGCATAACACATTGGGAGGAAACAGCAAGGAGGCCATTGTGGATGAAGCTAAGTGATGGAGGTGGTGAGTGTAGGAGATGCATTAAGGAGAGCACCATGAAGGCACGGGTCATGTAGATCCTTCTAAACAATGGTAAAGACTTTGGCTTTACTCTAAATAAGAATGGCCTGTTGGAAAGCTGCTGGAGGAATTCGAGCAGAGGGTGATCAGACTTACATTTCAAAGAGGTCAACCAGTCTAATAAGTGAGGGCATGGGGTAAGAATAGAGGAAGTAGGAGAAAAATGAAAGAGAATGCTGATTTGGGTGAGGGTTAAAATGGTGGAGGCAATTTTGTCATTCAGATGTGGCCTCTCTCTCTTTAAGCCCAACTCTGCAAGTGAAACCATTGCCCTCTCCCCTACGTGGGACATGACATCCAGGGGTGAAAGTCTCCATGGTGCCATGGGAGATGACTCCCACAGTAGATCCTGACCCTGGCACCGTGGGATTAACAATGCCATCTTGATCAAAAGGAGAAAAAGAAGTGTAATTAATAAGGTATCAGTGGCTGAGAGTTCAAATAGAATTGAGAGGCTACTCTGCAGGTCACTCCAACATAAGCTCCAGTTAGACATTGCTACCTATCATTGCTGGCCAAACACCAGCCAAAATCATTCCTGCCAATCCTAAAGACCACCTAGGGCATTATATAAGATTCTACAAAGGTTCCATGCCTAGGGTTACTTTCCAGAAACCTATAACCTCTAGATGGGTCTGAGGACCAGATAAGTCCTGAAATGCAGAGGCGCCAGCTACTTCCATCCCCCTACCCCATATTATCAACAGCCCCTTCCAGCATGAAAAAATTAGAATGGCCATAGCCCAAATATCCCTAAAGAGTAGGAGAAAGATCAAAAGGTGATTGTGGAATTATACAGAGAAGGTAAGATTAAACAAATGAATATGATTACTGAAAATTATATTGATATTTCTTTTAGTCTCTAGTATCTTAGAGCAGCTGGAAGTAAAAATCTAAACTTTGTGGAATTGTAACCCATACCAAACTCTGAAATCTGCTCTACAACTAATTGTTGCGATGTGCTTTGAAATTTATTCCTTTTTTGTATATATATTATTTTTCACAAAAAAAGAAAAAAAGTCAATTTTGGTGATAAATGCACAACTATATGAAAAAAAGCTAAAAAAAAAAAATGATGGCAGCAGTGAGGGGTCATATGTGGAGATGTGGTCAGATTCTGGGGACTGGAGGGGAGAATTTGTTTCCTTGCCTTGTCCAGCTTCTAGAAGCTGCCTGCATTCCTTAGCTCATGGCCCCAAATCACTCCAACCTCTGCTTCCATTGTCACAGCTCTTCTTTCACTCTGCCTCACTCTTATAGAGATGCCGCGTTAACATTGGGCCCACCTGGAAACTCCAAGATCCTTAACTTAATCATACCTGCAAAATACCTTTTGCCATGTCGTGTAGCATTCACAGGTCACAATTTAGGACATGGACATCTTGGGGAGGCATTATTCTATGTACCACATAGATAATCTTTAAAACTATGAAGCTGGACTGATTCATCTAGGAGATGTATTGATGCGGGAAAAAAGATCCTAGAGAATCAGCCTTGGAAAATTTCAAGACACCCACGGGATTTTTTTGGGGGGGAGGGGAGTGGTGCATGGGCCGGGAATCAAACCTGGGTCTCCCGCATGACAGGGGAACATTCTACCACGGGATTTTAATTATCGTGACTATACAATATGTTTTTACGTATGATAAAATAAGTTTCCCTCGTTATTTAAATTTTTCCTGTTATTCTGAGCAGGGCTTTTTTATGTGTGTGAGATTAATTTTAAATAGTTTTTCCAAGTTTCAAAAAAATAAAAAATCTAACAGGGGTTGCACCAAATCCATAAAATAAATTGGGGGAAAATTGTTATTGTTGAGTGCCTTCTCAGGGCCATATGTACATTCCTTTATTAAAGTCTTGTACATTTCTCAATAAAGTTTGTCCTTTTTTAATCATATGTTTTCTCCTCTTTTTTTAATTTTTTTTTTTTGCATGAGCAGGCACTGGGAATCGAACCCCGGTCTCTGGCATGGCAGGTGAGAACTCTACCTGCTGATCCACCATGGCCTACCCTCCTCATTTTTCTTGATTTTCATCTTCTAACTGTTAAAAAGTTACTAATTCTGGTGATGATATTAGGTCTAACAGACTTTTTTTTTTTTAAATGGGCCTGAGAAACTCCCAGCAGAATCCAGGTGTTGGAAAGCTCCTCTCCCCCCCCCCCCCCCCCCCCCCCCCCCGCCATCACCATGGAGATCAGGGCACCTGAAACGAAGTGCCCCACCTTCGGCTTCTCCCTAAATCTCATGCCCAGTCCCAAGTTGTTGCCATAGAGACCAGGCACCTGGAAACCTGATGTTCAGAAACCCTTCCCCCCAGATTTCCCAAAGGTTAAATACCCCATCTAGGACCATGGCTGGGCCAGACGCCTTGGTACAGGAACAGTCTCTGATCTTCTCAACTCCATCCACCGCCCACCCAGGCGCCTTACCCCCGAGGGGCCAACTGGGATTTCTCTGCTCCCTGGCCTTCCAACCTGGTTACGGGCGTCACATTTTTCAAAGTTACTGCACATCTCTTACTACAACAGGAAAACTCGTCTCAGAGAGTTCTGAAATCCTAAGGCAAATCTGTATTAATCCTGCCTTAGCCATTCAGCATGTATCATGATGATCCCCTCGTGCATTGAGAACAGAATACCAGAAAGGGAAAGGTGAATAATCACAGATGAATTATCTGTAGGGTACATCCAGGCACAATCTCCTCAATCACACAGCCCATTGTTCTAGACTGCATCATCAACAAGCAGTTCAGGTGGTGTGGAGTGACTCCAGATGTGCCCAAAGAATATCCATGAACAGTTTATACTGCCTGTGATCCAAGGAATAGAGTTTCAAAGATGCTTCCCCACTGAATGAATTGGGCAAAATGATCTATTTGTTTTTGAAAAAGTAATATATACCCATGGTTTTTTTGTTTGTTGTTTGTTTAAAAAAAAAGCATGAAGAGTGTACAGAGAAAGTTTTAAAGGGTGGGGAGGCTAGGTGCAGACACAAATGCATTTCATATGCATGGAATATTTCTGGAAAGATGTTTAAGCAATTATTTATGGTGGTTACTGCTATAGAGGGAAACTACAACTGTCTAAGGTAAGAAGAAAACCAGAACAACTTACTTTTCCCTTATTCTCTTGTACTTTTAAAATTTTTTATCATGTGTCTGTATTAATTTTTTAGTTATAACAAGTTCATTAAAAACAACATTAATATGGCATTTGTTTCCATCCGTCACAGAAACCTCCTTGCAGCTCTGACTCCAGAGGATTTAGCCAGCGAACTTCAGTTGTAGCCAGAGCGAAACACAGTTTACCCAAACTTTGCTGCTAAGATGGAGGACTTAGAGCTCCCTTCTAGAAATGGAACTATAGCCTTCCCTGATAAAGGCTGGGGAGAGTGCAGTCTCAGATGCAATCTCAGGGGCTCAGCCCACTGACAGACATGAGATAAGTTACTTAACCACTCTGAGCCTCACTTTCTTTCTTCATCTGTGAAATGGGAAAAATAAAATCTGTTCGTAGATTTTAAATGACAGAGAGGGCTTTCGAGTGTATAAAAGAGCACTCCCAATTACTTCGGTTTTAGTTAATATTCATTATATTAAAGGTTTACATTTTTTAACCTGGTATTTTTTAAGCCACTAAGCACAATATACAGATAATATTTTTATATTTATATTTTTATTCTATGATATATTAGAACACATCCTTTTATAAATCACATGGAATAACTTTCACTCACTCTTTGATTAATGTTCATTCAGTTCACTCTTAAATTTAATGAATGAGAATTTCCTAATCAATACCTCCTACATAATTAATCAGAATCCTTTAGACATTTAACCCACAAATATGAATTTATTCTTACTTCTCTCAAACACTTCACAATGCAGACTATGTGAGAGTTATCTCACAAACAAAATCTTTCTGAGAGCTTAGACAAGTCTCCTTTATCTAATAAATCAGACACAAATATAACCATCACATTCTCTTATGCATATCAACATCTCTTTAAAAATCACAAACATTAGAAAACAGCACAAAGATTTAAAAAAAAAAACAGCTTTTTACCAGTTTACACAAAGATATCGCTATGACAGATAAAAATTTTTTAATACTTTTCTGGGGTTTTACTCACCTACCATCCTATATCAACTAAGATTATTCAATTGAAAACAAATCAGGTTTTGAACCCATTTCTTCAACTATTTCACCCCACTTTGTTTTATAATTTTACATGTTTATTGACCCCCACCCTGTGGCATTTTATTGACTACGTAAGGATTAAATATGATAATATATATAAATAGACTTTCTTTCCTCCTGTTCAGAACAGCAAAGATACTCAGTAATCACAGATTCTTAGAGTAATAGAGGAAGTAGAGGCAGAGACTGAAAATAGCCTCCCAATATTGGCATCCCTTCTTTCTTAAAATAGAATTCAAAATTTTCTCTGGGCACAGTAAGCTATTATGTACCCAAAAAAAGCCATGTCCTTTAATCCTCATTCAATATTGCTGGGTAGAATCTTTGTGATTGTTTCCTCAGAGTTGTGACCCATCCAGTTGTGGGTGGTAATTTTTGATTAGATGATTTCCATGGAAACATGTCTTCACCCATTCAAGTTGGGGTTGCTTACTGAAGCCCTTTTAGGTGAAACCATTTTGGAAAAAGCTCAGAGCAACCAGAGTCACCAAAACTGCCAGAGCCAACAGAATGCACAGAGCCCTGGGTAAGCCATTGAAAAGAAACCTAGCAGATCGCGCCATGTGCTTTCCCAGCTGAAAGAGAAACCCTGACCTTCATTGGCCTTCTTGAACCAAGGTATCTTTTCCTGGATGCCTTAGATTGGACATTTTTATAGGCTTTCCTTAATTTGGACATTTTCATGGTCTTAGAACAGTAAACTTGCAACTTAATAAATTCACCTTTTTTGAAGCCAATCTATTTCTAGTATATCACTTTCCGGCAGCTTGCAAACTAAAACACACCCAGATAAAAGACATTTCCCAGCTTCCCTCGTGGCTGGATCTGGCCATGTGATTAAGTTCTGGCCAATCAGGTGCAAGCAGAAAAGATAGGTAGAAGTCTCTTTAAAAGGACCAGAGGGGCACACTCTCCTACTTCCCTTCCACTGTCCAGTTGCTTCAAATGGGGAGCCCCAGCAGCCATCAAATGCCATAGCCCAAGACTGGCAGAACAGAAAGCTGGAAGGAGCTTCAGTTACTGATGACCGTGGAGCATCATGCAACTCTGGACTGACTCCATACAGATTTATATGTATTTGGAAAATAAAGTTCCAACCAGTTTAAGCTGCTATTTTTCTTAACTGGAGTTAATCCTAACACATCTTTTATATTGTACTGTCCAAACTTCCTCAATACCAGACCCCTATAATTTGAGCTAGAAGACCAAGAATGTCACATATTTGAGATAAATGGACACATTCTTTGTAAAATACCTATTTTTAGTTGTTGCTGCATTGGGTAGTGGGTTTGCAGGTATTAGGTTTTTCTTTCATAATATTTTACAGGTGAATTAGGACTCCATAGTATGATTAAATCATTTATTTAAAGAATATCCAAATGACCCCAGCTAATATTAAAAAGAAAATAAAAGAACATGAATCCATGCTTCCTGCCCCATGCCAGGCTCTGAATAAGGTGTGGACACCTCCAGCGTGCACATGAGGCAAGCACAGGGCTCTTGACAGAGGTAATTTGGGGTTTGTGGGTACCAGCCTGCTGCTCCTCACCTCTGGGCCGTCCTGGCCTTTGGTACCCCACCCCCAGCCACCTAACACTGCCAGTCGGTCTTTCCTCAACTATTGTTCCCAACAAAGTTTTGAAGAAACATAACAAGAAGCTGGAGTTTTCCTTTCATTTGGCACTTAAAATATTTGGAATTGTATGGGATGACTCAATTCCAGGAAACTTCAAGTGGCCTTTGACACTTGTTCATTGACGTGTTGCAAAAAGACACCAGGGTCTTAAGGAAAGATGTGAGCAAGCCAACTGGTAGGAGGTGAGGACAAAATGTAACTTCAAGAGTACCTCTTTCAGTCCCTTGTGGTTTGCAACATTGATCTTCTCTGCCCCACTCCAACACTGCTATCTTGAGTGGAACCTCTGTGTACTTGGCTCCAGAAAAGCACTACTTCCCTGCCACTGACTTCCCCATAGCAACCGGCTCATATCCTCCTCCGAATTCTATTTACGAACCTTGGTATGTGTGCTTTTTTGTGGGTGTGTGTTTAATTATAAACTAATTTGAATCCTTTGAAAGGAATATTTATTAAATGCTTATTAAAGCCTCTATATTAAATGTCATATCATTACTCCTTTTATCCATCCTTCGAGATAAACACTGGGAGGCCCATTTAACAGATGAGAAAACTTCATGTCAGAGGTTAAGAATCTTGCCCATGCAGCCCCAAATGAGTATGTATGTGAGTTAATCCCAGATTCACGCCATCTTCACAACTGTCTGCCTCAGTCATGCCAGGAAGAAACTGGAATATAAATATGTTACCAGCAAAATGGAAAGATCATCACCTTTGGAATCAGGCAGACTTGGGTGTAATGCCACTTGGTTATTTCCTAGCAAGGTGACCTTGGACAATTTATGTCAACTTGGTTCTCTCCTCTGTAAAATGGGAATTAAAATAGTACCTACCCGGTGGGATTGTCAAGAGAATGTAATAAGGAGCCTGGTACATGCTAAATTCAGGATGAATATTGGCAATGGTAGCTTTTCAAAATTAATATTCATCTTCAAGATGATTAATGAGCATTTAGCCTATTCCAAGTCCTAGGAGTTCTAATTGCCTCTAACATGACATTGAAGAAACGGAAATTCATTCCTTCTACAGACGTTTATTGAATGCCTACTCTGTCCCCAGGCAGAGTTCTAGGGACTGGGGAGACAAGAGCTTACATTCCAGAGCGGTGCAACAGGGGTACAGGGAATGAGAAGTGATAGTAATTGTAACAAATAAGTTAATTATATGGTATATTAGAATAAGTGCCATGATGCAGGGGTTGGGGTGAAGGAGAGAACGGAGGAACAAATTACAGTATTATACAGAGAAGTCACGGCACTGAGAAGGCAAGATTAGAACAAAGCCTTGAAAGAGGTGCAGGAGTCAATCAAACAGACATCTAAGATAAGAAAAAGGTGGATTTACTGTGACGCTAGTGAAGTTTAAATGTCAAGTCCTCTAACATACAGGGGCCCCTTCCAGCCCTTGCATCTGATTTTAGACTCATGACTTTTTTAAGACTTTTTAACTAGGGTCCAGCAGAATCGCATACCTTTCAGGATTTACCCTTGGGGACAACTTCCGGCAGAAGCAGCAGTCAGAGCAAAAGCTGGGAGGTGAGTCCACCTGCAGGGCTCAAGGAACAGTAAGATTCCCATGGTAAGGGCAGAGTGACCAAGAGAGTAGGGGAGTGGCAGATCACGTCAAGTCTCCAGGGCCACTGTGTGGACTCTGCTTTTATGTGAAGCCAGTGGGTGGTTGCAAGCAGAGGTAGGACATGATCCGACTTATCTTTACAAGCATTGCTTTGCCTGGTGTATTGAGATCAGACAAAAGAGCAAGGGCAGAAAAAAGGGCAATGGTTGGGAGGCTACAGTGGTAATCCAAGGAGATATGATGGCAGCCTGGGCCAGCACAGAGGCAGTGAGAGCAGTGAGAAGTGGCTGAATTCTGAACATATTTTTGTGTGAGTGGTTTTCTTGTTTTGTTTTTCACATGGGCAGGCACGGGGAATCAAACCCCGGTCTCTGGCATCACAGGCAGGAATTCTGCCACTGAGCCACCAAAGCACTGCCCTCTACACATATTTTGAAGGTCAAGTTAATGTAATTTCCTGATGGATCACATATAGGCTGTGAAGGAGAGAGGAGTATTTACAGCAGTAAAGCTGCAAGAGATCACCAAGGAGGTGAGCGTGGAGGAGGGAAAAGGACAAAGTTCTGAAGTGGGAGGCATGCCAACTTTTCAACCAGAGACTCTGGAAATACTGGCCTTATATTTGAGTGAAGTAATTCTTTTAGATAAGGACATATATGAGATTTAATTCCTCCAACCTTCACTTGTAATTTAATTGTACAGATTGTTTTATGAAATTAAATATAAACTAAGGTATGTATGAGACTTAATCTTCCACCCCCCACTCTGTGAAATTCAACTTTGAGATGTATTTTATTAGGTTAAAGTAAAAGGCATCAGAATTGGAGTCTATAGGGAAGGGTTTTAGTCCCAGCTTCATTAATAATAGGACTGTGGTCAAGTCCTTTAAATCTCCAGTCCTCATTTTCCTTATGAATAGGTTAAGAGTTGGAACAAATGCCCCTTCCCATTCTATATTTTTATTATTCTTTTTAAGATGAGGCTGTAAGTGATTTAGACAGTGAATAAAGAAGTATTTGCAAAGTCCCCTTGGGGGAATGTGGAGAAAGGGGGAAATATTCAACTTCCCCATTTGGAGAATTTCTGATATTTTTGCAAGCAGTGGGGACAACTAAATCAATAGGCCAAGTTACTTGATCTTGGGGGACTCCTTCTATGAAACTTATTCCTGCAAAGGATAGGCTAAGCCTACTTAAAATTAGACCTGAGAGTCACCCCAAAGTACAGTAGTGTACTGTCTTGACTACTATAGCTTTGTAGTAAGTTTCTAAATCAGGAAGTGTGAGTTCTCCAATTTTGTTCTTTTTCAAGATTGTTTTGGCTATTCTGAGTGCCTTAAATTTCCATATAAATTTCTGAATCAGCTTGTCCACGTTTGCAAAAAAAATAAGTCATCTTGGCTGGGAATGCGCTGAATGTATAGACCAACATGGGGAGTGTTGTCATCTTAACAACATTAACTCTTCTGATTCACAAACATCAACATTTTTCTTTAGTTTCTTTCAATATTTTGTGTTTTTCAGTGTATAAGACTTGTGCTTCTTTTGTTAAATTCTTTTTTTAATTTTTGACTACACGCTCAAATAAATGGACACTCTCCCCTAAACACACACTCACACCCACACACACACTGGCCCATAGTTAATACATTCCTGTGGTCATTATAGTGATTCTAAAAAAGCATCCCCGTTGGACATGACCATATATCCCCTGGGAAGAAGCCATAGCTTGATTTCCCCATGTGAAGACATGGCTGTTCAAGTTCTTATGAAGCAGTACTGCCCAATAGAACTTTCTGTGGTGATGGAGATGGTCTATTTATTTGCATTGTCCAATGCAGTAGCCACTGGCCACATGTGGTTATTGAGCACTTGCACTGTGGTTAATGCAACTGAGGAACTGAAGTTTTAATTTTATTTAATTTTAATTAATTTAAATCATCACCTGTGGCTAGTGGCTACCATACTGAATAAGCATAGCTATAAAGAGTCAGGGATTAAAATGGAATTCAAAGCTAAGTCATATATACTACCCCCCAATTTTTTTTAAGCCAACACTTACTGAGTCCTTACTATGTGGCAGTAATTATCCTATGAACTTTCTTAGATTATCTCATTTAATATTCACCATGAAATAGGCACTGAAACTGGCTTAGAGAGGTTTAGTTACTTATCACAGTTCACTAATGGTTTGCAGGTGGCAAATCCAAGATTTAAACCTAGGTACCCTTTCCTCCTAAACCTGAGCCTATAACCAATATGCTATACCAATAAATATTTTATTCAATAGATTACTATCTCCAAAACAGGTTATAATGAACTGATGCTTTTCAAAGATTTGCCCCCTGACATGCCCTCTCTAGCTACCAGTTTCATCTACTCCAGTTGTACTCAAACTTAGGGAAGTATCAGAATCACCTAGCCCTAGACCATATCCTACCTTAATATGCTTCAATAATTTCCTTGGTGTTTCTGATATATGCCAATATTTGAGAACTATGGAGTCAGCTAGAATTAAGTTGAGCTGCAATAAACAGGAACAGTGCCATAGACAAGGTAGAAGTTTATTTTTCTCAATCGTTAAGAATCCCAGGATTCTTGTTTTTTGTTTGTTTGTTTTTTAATTTTTTTATTAATTTTTAAATTTTTAAAAAAATACGACAAGAAAGAAACACAAATATTCTTAACATATGATCATTCTGTTCTACATATATAATCAGTAATTCACAATATCATCACATAGTTGCATATTCATCATCATGATCATTTCTTAGAACATTTGCATCAATTCAGAAAAAGAAATAAAAACACAACAGAAAAAGAAATAAAATGAAAGCAGAAAAAAAAAATTATACATACCATACCCCTTACCCCTCCCTTTCATTGATCACTAGCATTTCAAACTAAATTTATTTTAACATTTATTTCCCCTATTATTTATTTTTATTCCATGTGTTCTACTCATCTGTTGACAAGGTACATAAAAGAAGCATCCGACACCAGGTTTTCACAATCACACAGTCACATTGTGAATGCTATACCATTATGCAATCATCATCAAGAAACATGGCTACTGGAACACAGCTCTACATTTTCAGGCAGTTCCTCCAGCCTCTCCATTACATCTTGAATAACAAGGTGACATTTACTTAATGTGTAAGAATAATCTCCAGGATAACCTTTCAACTCTGTTTGGAATCTCTCAGCCATTGACACTTTGTTTCATTTCACTCTTCTCCCTTTTGGTTGAGAAGGTTTTCTCAATTCCTTGATGCTGAGTCTCAGCTCATTCTAGGGTTTTCTCAATCCCTTGATGCTGAGTCTCAGCTCATGCTACGATTTCTGCCCCCCATTGCCAGGAAGGTCCACACCCCTGGGAGTCATGTCCCACATAGACAGGGGGAGGGTGGTGAGTTTGCTTGTTGTGTTGGCTGGAGAGAGAGGCCACATCTGAGTTAAAAAAGAGGTTCTCTTGGGGGTGACTCTTAGGCCTAATTTTAAGTAGGTTTGACCTATCCTTAGAGAGGTTTAACTAAACCTCTCTAAGCCAGTTTCAGTGCCTATTTCATGGTGAACATTAAATGAGATAATCTAAGAAAGTTGATAGTATAATTACAGCCACATAGTAAGGACTCAGCAAGTGTTGGCTTAATTCATTAATTCTTAATGAATCCTCAAATCCTCAAATCAGTCTAGGGCTGATTTGAAGTTCTGTTGTGTTTGGAATAAAAAATCTTCTACCTTGTTTCTTTGCTTTGTGTGGCTTCCATTTTCCCAGTCATGTCATAGTTCAATTGGTTTTTGAAGCTTCATCTATTCTGTCTGCATTCCAGCAAGTAAAAAGATGGAAGAGGAGAAGAACACACCCCTTCCCTTTAAGGATTGTCCCCTTCCACTTAATTTCACTGGCCAGAATTGAGATGCATAGCCATGCCCCACCATAAGGAGGCTAGGAAATAGGAGTCCTATTATGATGGAGAAATTAAAAAGGTGAAATATTTGAGGAAAATAAGCAATCTTGTTATACCCAGCAAGGATGAAAATTTACTAATTCCTACCACTACCTCTGACCATGAGATCTAAAGGAAATTCTTTCTTCAGAAGATTTTAGATCCCATAATGAAGGTGACTAGAGGTTCTCAAACTTTTGCTGCACATTGGAATCACCTGGGAATCTCTATCAACTGATGGTGGGCTCCCATACCCAGACATTCTTATTTAATTAGTATGGGGTACAACTGGTCTCTCAGGCATTTAAGAGCACCTGTCATGATTTTAGTGTGCAGGCAAGTTCAAGAATAACTGAGCTAAAAGAGGGAAAACTCCTAAATCTTTTCCTTAACTCCACTATGGGATCTTCAACCTAAAATCCACTGAGAGGGGGTTTGCTTCATGGATGGCTCCTATTTTTTCATCTGCTATTGCAACTCTAACCAGCACTTGGACTTGTGCACGTTATATGGTAATAAGGTTTGGTATGATCAGGGTAAATCCATCACTAGTCCTGTAAAAGACAGTTCAGAAGACATGTTCTACTGATATTAGCCAGTGACATTTTCACAGACAAATGAAGAACACATTTTAATTGTAGCTATATTTAAACACCTGTATTCTTTCTATGCAGCATGAAAATAGCTCTTCTGGTGTATGTATGTGCGTGTGTGTACATGTGTATCAGGGTTCAAACATGATTGTGAATCATCCTTAAGTGCAACATTTACATTTCAAACAAAGGTACCTATTCAAATCAATTGCCCAGTGACCCTCTCTATTTGGCAGTATGCTTGTCATCCAGAAGCTCAAAATAGCCTTTCAGAGATTCAAGCTGTTTGAGCTAGAGGCATCTCAACCTATTACTAGCTGTCAGATATTTTATTCATTCAAGCAGAGTGGCAGGCAAAGGTTATGTTTTCTTTGAGTTGTTAATACAAAAGTCTGTCTTTTAAGTTCAGGATGTGAAATGCATAGAAGAGTAAAACAGGAAATTTTCAAAGAAGAAATCTAGACAGGTCATTTTACCCTCCTCTTCACCTTCAGAAAGAATGACATTAAGAATTCTAACCAGATGAGAATCTATACTATTTTTATAGCTCTTAAATGACAGGATTGCACAATCCCCTTCTCATTGCACTACTTTTCATTGCAACAACTTGCAACTAGGAAATTTTTCATTGCATCTAACCTGAGGGCCCTGATCAAATTAATCCCATTTCCCCTTTGCTATTCTTTGGTGCAAACAGACAACAGCATTCTTTATGATATTTCTTCTGATACTTAAAAACTATAATTAAATAAATCTTCGTTTTTCTTTTTTCCAATCTGAATAACATCCCTTCATATCTTCCTCTTTAGCTATTTTCAAATATAATCATCTCCCTAGCAATCTTCTCTAAACCCAGTGGCTCCCAAACTTGTCTGCACATCACAATCACTTCGAGAGCTTCAAAAAATACTGATGCCTGCGACCAGCCCCAGAACTGTGAGTTAACAGGCCTGGGGTGTGACCTAGACTTTGGAATTTTTAAGAGATTCCCAAGTGACTCAAAAGTGTAGACAAGTTTGGGAACCACTACATGAACCTGCAGCAGGCTAGTATCCCTCTCAGTGGATTTTAGGTTGAAGATCCCATAGTGGAGTTAAGGAAAAGATTTAGGAGTTTTCCCTCTTTTAGTTCAGTTATTCTTGAACTTGCCTGCGCACTAAAATCATGACAGGTGCTCTTAAATGCCTGAGAGACCAGTTGTACCCCATACTAATTAAATAAGAATGTCTGGGTATTCCTTGTGAATACAACCTTGAAAACAGCCCCAGGTAAGGGAACATGACTGGCCTAAAACAGTGGTTCCCATCCCTGGCTACCATTAGAATCATGTGGAGAGCTTTGACTCCACCCAACAAATGAAAGTCGAACATCTGGAGCAGGTCCCAGGAAAAGGGTATCTTTAAAAATGCTCTCCAGATGTTTCTGATGCATCACCAGGGCTGGCAGCCATTGTCTGAAGTCACTGGTTCTCAAAGTGTTGCCCTAAGACCAGCAGCATCAGTATCAACTCAGAAGTTTTAGCTATACAAATTCTTAGGCCCTTACCTAGACCTTCTGAATCAACATTTCTGGGAGTAGAGGCCAGCAATCTGTGGTTTAACAGGCCCTCCAGGTGATTCTGATATTTGCTTAAGTTTGAGGAGTCCTGGTCTGAGCTCTTCCTCTTGAAAATGGTCCCTGATTTCCCAGCATCCCTTTCAGCGGCAGGGCATCACATGACCCAGTTCCGGCCAATAGGACCCAGCAGAGGTCTGCTGGGGCCAAGTGGTTTCTGGGAAGGTGTTCTAGTTTGCTAGCTGCTGGAATGCAACACACCAGAGATGGAATGGCTTTTAATAAAAGGAGATTTATGTCATTAGTTCTTCAGAGGAAGGGCAGCTAACTTTCATTTGAGGTTCTTTCTTACACGGGAAGGCACAGGGCAATATCTGCTGGCCTTCTCTCCAGGCCTCTGGGTTCCAACAACTTTCCCTGGGGTGGCTCCTTTCTGCATCTCCAAAGGCCTGGAGCTGCCAGTGCTGAGATGAGGTATGCTGAGCTGCTTGGCCTATGCTATGTAGAGCTCTCTCATTTAAGCATCCAGCCAATTAAATCAAACATCATTCATTGCAGCAGGCATGCCTCCTAGCCGACTGCAGATGTAATCAGCAACAGATGAGGTTCACGTACCATTGGCTCATGTCCGCAGCCACAGAACTAGGCACCTTCACCTGGCCAAGTTGACAACTGAACCTAACTACCACAGAAGGCTTTTGCTTTCTTGATACCAGGGGACAGACATGGCTGGCTGTGCACTTCTGCTTCTGCTTCCTTACCATCTTGAAGGTGATCCCTGGAACTACAGCTGCCATTTCACGGCTATGAGGCAAGCAAAACAAAGGAGTGTCCAAGAAAATCACCGAGATACTGACCCTGATGTTATCAAGTTGCTGACCCATACCAGCAGTAACCTATTTCCAGACTTGTACTTATGAGAAAAATAAACCACTATTGTTCAGCACCTGATATTCAGATTTTATGCTACTTACAGATGAACACAATCCTCACTGATATAGGATCAGCTCAGCAAATACCTTCTACATTGAGAAAACTGAGAATTGAACCCAATACTTTTACTTGTAGCTAATCATGCTAAATTTAAGGGAAGGTCACCATCTAAGCTTGATATTCTAAACAATCTATCAGTGGTTCCCAAACCTGGCTGCATATCAGGTAGCTTGGGGGAGTTTATTTAAAATGATTCCTCAACCTCACCTCTCATGTACTGAATTGGAATCTCCAAGATTTGGGCTAGGAGACTGTATCTTACCAAGGTAATTCTTATTCCCCCAGCTCTCTTCAGCCCACTGGGGCCAAGTCTAAGGTGAGGCAAGTGAAGGACTCAGGGCACAAGATGATGTCCGGAGGTATGCCCTTTGGTGCCATCCCTGCACTTGCATGAGCCCAAGAGTGTCTCTTTAAACTGTACCCTGGGCACCTTCTTACCTACTTTCAACCCTGGGCCTCAGAGCATACTGCTGATACCGTTTCTTAACATGCCTCACTATCTGCTTGATGTTTTAATGGAAGTCACCTTTCACCACTCAGTCTCATGACTTTGTTGGCTCACAGACACATCCTGATTACCACCCCTGCCGAAAGGGCAACCAGAAGCAGAAGGGCTGAGTGGCGCCCTATTTGGTGGAGGTGGTCTTGTGAGGAATTAAAAGAGATGGAGATACATGTCTCTGAAATAAGTGACACTCAAGTAGGAGGAAAAGTGCACCTTAGCCATGTTCTTCAAAAGTGCAACTTTCATGAGAATAATGTGATTTATGATATGGAAAAATGCAATTTACAGGACATTACATTGGACCCAAAGCAGGGCTCTGGTGCTTGGATTCAGATGAGAGGTAGAACTAGAGTGAAGTGAATAAGTTACTTAGGGTGCAAAATATAAAGAGGTAACTCATCGTCAGGACGGTGCAACCACTGATCTTGCCTTGCCAGCCCTGAGAGTGAGTGCCTCCTTAAATCCTGTGCCCTCGCCCTAGACTCCTAGTCTCCACAGATTCCGATAAAGTCAACTTAACAGGTAGTGCTGCCCGTTTAGGGGGAAAGTTTCAAACAATCAGCTTAATCAACCAAATGTTTTCATTTTTCAGCGGTAGTTCCAGAATCATAAAGACAACAGCCTACACCCTTCGTCCATAAATTATGCCAAGTGAAGAGTTTAATTTCAGATGTGGATAGGCATATAGGTGTCAAATGGTATCACTTCCCTTTTGAGTTAAAAAAAAATAAACAAATGTAGCACGATTGTCTCTGTCCCTGTTCACCCACATGTAAACAAGACAGTGATCCCATGTGAAAGGACTTTAATTAGGTGAATCAATGGGTGTCAGATAGCAGGGTGACAGCAGGATCCAGGACCTCGGTCCTGGCCTAGCTACTAAGTAGTCACGTATCAGTTACTAGAAGGTGTTGGTAAGAATATGTCTCGAGCTCGGCTATTCCTGTTTTCAGAAAGCACTTTAGGACATACACAGGCTGCTATCTCCCAGAAATAGAAGCGTGGGAAACTTAATCCCAAGTTGTGGTTCCTGTGTCCAGAATGTGTCAGATGGTGCATCAGCAGAATGAATGATCAAGAATCCCGGTGGACTGAAAGTTTCTGGAGTTTCCTAAGAATGCCTCATCAGGCTTGGCCAGGAAGACAGGGAGGTTAGGGTGCTGTCCAAGCAGCCCAAGGGCAGTCTGTGTACAGTTTGGTTAAGACTGTGCCAAAGTCCGGGACAAAAGATATAGATGGATCTGTTTCAGCCCATGCTTTATGATTCTGGCTTTTAATTTTATAGATGTAGTACTGATGGGAACAGCTGGTGGCAAGATTGCAGGAGGACAGATTGAACAAAGTGAGTCATAAAAGGGCCCTCTCCCCATGCTCTCCACCCCCTCTGCAGAGGTGGCATTAAAGCCCCTCTCGTTTTAATGTGACTGGTTGAGTACCTCAGCATCAGGCGAATATTTAACAAGAGGTGGCTAAAAATAATGACACTCTTTCCTGCCTCATGTGTGCTAAAGACTCCAATCAGCTCCTCGGTCTGATAGTTTCTCCCATGTGTGGCAGCAGGACTGGATGTCCTAAATCTTACTGCAGCAGGGGATTAATGATAGTCCCATCTGTGAAGCAGGAATTGAGAAACTGTTGTGTCGAGGCTGCTTTCCTACCTTCTTTTGTGACATCCTTTAATGCAGGCAAGGTGGCACTTGGCAGCAACTGGCAAACCAAGACTGGATTAAGTCAACACCCAAATGTATCAGAGGGTTGGAGGAAGCCCAATATGTGTTTGCCAGCCAGAATTATTAAGAACCCACGCCGGGCGGCTCAGTGGCAGAACTCGCATGGGCCATGCTGGAGACCCAGGTTCGATTCCTGGAGCTTGCCTGTGCCAAGAAAGAAAAGAAAAGAAAAGAAAAAGAACCCATGCCTGGTGCCAGAGGTGCAGCACAGATCTGCTGACTCACCCAGGGCAAGATAGGCTGGACTTGCTAGAGTCTGTGCTCCCAGTACAGGGCGGTGCCTGGCAGCTCTGGCTGCTAAATCACACTGCTTTAAACACAAAGGTCAGGTGTTTTTCTGAGACGCACCCTGAAGTATAAAGAGAAGAAATGACACAATGTCTGGGATTTGTTTTAAAATACTTCGGTAAAGCAAAAAATGAGAAAAAATAAGCAAGGGAGCAGATGAAGCAAATGGGGCAAAAATTCTGATAATTGTTTAATCTGGTTGTTGGATAAACAGGAATTGATTATTCTAATTCTTTCAGAAGAGTGAAAGAATTTTGTATATTTGAACATTTTCATCATTGAAAGTGTGTATAAAACGTCAAAATGGATCATTTTATAGCTTGTAAACCTCACAGTAAGTTGATGTATGCCTTTGCAATACTAACCACTTGATTTAGGTGGCGGCAAGCAATAGGGAGCCAGAGCTGCATGGAATTTTGCTGATTTGGAATTTCCTTTCCACTCTGCCTCCTCACCACCCACCACCCACCACCACCATTTGCTTGGACTTAGAACTCTTACTTCTCAGTGGAAAGAGTTCAGGACTGGGGGTCAGGAAACCTGTGGTCTAGTTGTGATCTGATTATTAACAGTGAGACCTTAGGTGAGTCATTTGCCTGCTCTGCAGCTTCTTTCATTCCTCTGTAAAGAGGAACGAGCTGTATTCATACCAGCTTTACAGGTTATTGGAGGATCACATGAAGTCACGTACCCTGTGACATGTTCCAGGACTGCTGTTGTTATTTACACTGGTAGCATGACCTTGGACCAGGGTTCCACACACTCTGCCTCATAATCCTCATCTGTAAAATGAGAGATGACCTCAGCAGTTCCTAAAGCAGGGCTGTCATCCACTGTGTGAGAATCACCCGGGAGGTATACTAAATTCAAACTCCCAGGCCTGCCACAATCTAGTGAATCAGGATTTCTGGGGCTGGGGCCTAGAGAAAAACTAGCCAGGTGATGCTGAATGTGCAGCCCAGACTGGGGGGCAGCTGAGTGAAATAAACTCACTCTAACAACCGAAAAGACTATTTGAGAGATTGGGTATCTATTGTGTCAAGTTATTTTGATGGTTAAGTGCAGTTCAGAGGCTTAGGGTAAATTCATAGTGATAAGCAGTTAAGGGAAACAGGATAAGAGGAGGAAGGAGTCTGGCACCGGTCTGGTGGACCCAGGTCTTTTAGCCAGGGATAGACATGCAAATTAAGAGAGCAGAGAGGAACAGCTGTTCTGCTTATGCAGCTGTCCTGCAAGATTGACTAGTGGGAGGGGCTCCCCAAACCACCTGGAAGAGTTTAGAGCTGGAGAGTGAAGTCTCTGGGTGAGAACAGCATGCTTAACTTGTGTCGTTTGGGGAAACGCTTGCAGAAGCCTGTCCGAACAGTGGGGCCGTGAGTGGAAGGTGACCTTGTAGCCCTGGACCTCCTTCCCTGCCAGGCCATGTGATTGGGTGCCCACCACACCCACATCCACCCCTCAGGCTGCCCCTCTCCTTATCCTTGTGAAAACTCACTTAGGAGTCCTTTCTCCCCCATGCTGATTTATTTCAGCGTTCTCGGTCATCTCATCCGAAAAGCAATCCAGTTCAGTATTTGCTAACTGCCTGCTCTGTTCCAGGCCCTCTGTTAAGCACCTCAGATGATACAAAGAAGAGGGAAAGGGGGCTTTTGCCCTTAAAGCACAAGTCTGATGTGAGGAGCAAGAAAAGATTGAGACAGGCACGTATATAATACCAACCCAAAATAGAACCTGAAAAGTGCTGTGAGCGTAGTGTGAATTCTGGAAAGATTTTTCAAGGAAGGAGAGCACATTCAAAAGACTTCAGGGATGAGGTGGTATTAGAGATGGTTTTTAAAGGGTGATTAGGTTTTCCAACAGGAAGAAAAGGATGGGGAGAAATCGAGGAATTGGGGGTGGGTTGGAAAGACACTGGACCAAAGGCATAGAGGTAGGAAAAAGTGGTTTGTTTTTAGAGAAAAGCAAACATTTTGGCTGAATTCTGGAATGAGAGTGGGAAATCAATAGGGTACAGAGATAGGCTGGGCCCATATAGAAGAAAAGCTTATCTTTGACTTGCTAAGCAAGAAGGGCCCCTGAAGATTTTTTTTTTTTTTTTTTTGCTTGGGCAGTCACCGGGAATCAAGCCCAGGTCTCTGGCATGGCGGGTGAGAATTCTGCCTGCTGAGCCACCATGGCCCGCCCCCCTGAAGATTTTTGAGACAGGCATGGCATGACCTGAGCAGGACGTTGGCGACCATGTGCAGACTGAAGAGCCAGAAAGACCAAGCTACCTAGTGTGGCAAGGAGGAGAGAGTGGTGGCCCTCATAGGGAAGACCATATCCCAAAACCCAGGGTCTAGGAAACCATGGATGCAGAGCAAAGAAGGAGGATGTCATGAGGTGTTATTTCTAAAACTCTAGTTTAAGATGGAGGTAAAAAGCTCTCCTCCATTCTAGAACTTCACTTATGAAGATCTTCTGCCTGACATCTGGAGAGGTCAGTATTTTCCTAACACAAACTGAAAACCCCAAATCTAGTTTTCTGCCATAGTGAGCCTGCTTTCAACACTGAAGGCCAGAGTACTGTGCTGCCTTTGTGCCACAGAACTTCTGAACAGCTCCTGGGTCTAGATGATTTTATTTCCAGGTAAGGGTTTCCCTCCTCCTTCCCCTGGTCCCCCAGTCTTGATCCTTCCCCATTTTCACAGCTTCTGCAAGGTCTCCCACTCTGATGGCTCCATCCTTCCAGCATCCATCTGGCTACTTCTCCCACCACTGCTCAGGCTCCAAACCACTGTCTCTCACTCCAACTACTGCAAGAGCCTCCTCACCACCTACTTCTTTTGATGCCCCTCCTTCACCCCATCCACCAAGTCTCAGATAGACAGACACACACCCAGTGTGTGGTCTTTCAAACCCCACACATACTCACACACACTCTTAAGACAGCATCTGAGGACCTTAGCACTGCTGATGTGGTCCTTTGAGATTGAACCCTGGCTCCGTCTTCTCCCCTTGCTCTCCAGTCACTTTGGCCTCCTCACTGTTTTCATACCCACCTAATGCCAGACTCATGCCTATTCCTTGCTCTTCCCTCTGCCTGAAATGCTTTCCCACCAGATATTTCCATGATCCACTCCCTCCCCTCTTTCAGGGTTCTGTTTAAACTCTTTCCTTGACCATCCTGTCACTCTCTACCCACTTACTTGGCTTTATTTTTCTCCAGAGCATTGATCAATCTTTCTTTGTTTATCATCTTTTCTCCCCAGTAGAATATAAGGTCTGTGAGGAAGGGTCTCCGTTTTGCCCACCATGGTTTGTCCAGGGTTTGAATGAGGGCTGGACACAAAGTAGTCCCTCAATAAATATTTGTTGAATGAATAAATGAATGTGGAGCTCTTCTTTCTAGAAAACAACTTCCTCTGGCTCCACTTCTGTTTCTCAGCCCTCATTTGCATTGATCTTGCAGGTTTTGACCTAAATGAACAACACCGCCTTCCTGCCTGACCAACACGAAGCTAACCACTTCTCTTTCTCTATCTCAGATCATTTCTCTGATATATTCACTGACTCTCTAAGTATAACATGCTCCAATATTTGCTCCTTACTCTTCAGCTCTTCTCTTCTCTGCCCACCCTGCCCCCACCCCCACCTCAGCCCTTGTCCTTTTTTTTCTGTATTTTTATCTCTTATCTTTGTGCAGATGATACCCTAAGACTTACTTTTGGCCTTGATCTCTCTCTAAGCTCCAGTCCTCCCAATGCCTACTAGTCATCTCCACTTGGGCATCTTGATAGCACCTCCAATTTCCTATACTTAAAAACCTTTTCCTCCTCCTCACTTTTCTATATGTTAATGGCACCACTCTTTTCTTAGCTCCCAAGTTACAAATCTTAGAGTTATTTTTTCACTCCTCCTTCAGATCCCTTTTCCTATTAGTCACCAAGTTCCTCTTTGAATCTTCCTGCCAAATGGCTCTTCCTTCCCTCCTGCTGTTCCATTCCCGAAGTTCCCACCCTGTTCCAGGCCTTTACCGGACTGGCCCACACCGGTTTGATCTATTTGATGGTTCCCTTTCTGCTTCCCTTTGTATCTCTGCTTCAAGGAGCCCCTCCAGGCTCTGAGCTGGCTGCCCTAACCTCCCTGATGATTGTGGGTTTCCAATTTAGGTTTGGCTCCTCCCTGTCCCTGCACTGCCCAAAGGCGTCCAACCCTGCCCTTAGCTGTATGTCTAGAAGCCATGCAAGCAGGGCCACCCATTCCACAACCAAGACCCAGCTGCTAGCTCCCCGGCCATCAGAGCCCCCAGATCCCACTTCCCCAGTCAATAAGGTTTGAAGTCACCTCTTTACCTGCCCCCATTTCCTCCAATCTCCTCCTCGTACTCCCAGCTTTGAATAAAAGTCAGAATCATTTTTGAAAGAGTTGCTTTAATCCTTAGCTACTCTGCTCAAGAATTACTAATGGCTCTCTATTTCCTATGGAATGAAGACCAAATTCCTTAGACTCAAATATGAATGTAAGCTACCTTTTTAGCCATGGGATGCCTAAAAAAGACCTAAAACTCAAATACTTAGAGGGAGTAGGAAGGTAATGAAAATGAATAATATGGGTCCTGTGTAAGGCAGAGAGTGGGGGTGGGGGCTGTGCATGTGTCCCTTGGTCCCAGGTGATCTGTTTATTCAAGAGAAGCTAGAAATTTAGACTTTTTAGGCAAAACATTCTGAGTTTAAAAACATTGGCTCAACATAAAATACAGTACCATCCAAATAAATCATATCTGCAGGTTAACTCCAGCCCAGGACCACCAGTTTGGAATTCCTCCCTCTACAGCAACCACACTGATTTACTCACTGTCCGTCAACACTCCTTACATGTTTTGCTCACTGCTCCTGTTCAACCTGCCATGCCTTCCATGTTGCTCTTCACCTGAAAATCCTGGCTCTGTCCAGTCCATTCCTCCCCACAATGAAGCTTTGTTGGGCCACTCTGATCCCATGAACGAGCAGAGACATCTCTGCTCTCATACTGCCCACAGTCCCTGGGCAGCACAAAGTAGAATAACCTAAAACAGGTGTGAGAAGAACTGAGTCACACTGCTCCCCCACTCACCAGTGAGCTAACCTTGACAAGTCAGAGAATCTCTCAGGGCATCATTTTCCTCATCTGTAAATTGGGGCCAATAATTCTTCCTTCCTCGAAAACCAACCTTAGATGAGATAACACAGTATCATTTAAACTGTCAAACAAATTCAGAATGATAAACCTCAGTTATACCCTCAATACTGCCTGTGAAGCCTGTCCCATCTTCTGGGTCCATTCAAACCTCCTCTCTCTCTTCAAACCTCCAACTTCAGGCTAGGCTGATAGACTTATAGCATAATGAAAAACTTGACTGACCTTTGTCCACAGTCCTTGGGAGATAACTCTGAATTTTGAGAGTTTTCAAAATAAGAGTGCCTTCACGGTGGGCCCAGGACCACACCTGGTAGTTACTGGATGAGGCCAGCCACACCTGCAGCCTTAGGGTACAGACTTGCCACACCAGAAAGACCAACCAGGTGACTAGAGGGGTTGAGGCTTTGAGTCAAGTGACATATCAGCCCATATCAGCCTGTTTCTCTAACCTCTGGGAGGGGAGGAGTCTGCAGATTGAGTTCAACCACATAGATATTGATTTTGTCAATTATGCCTACGAAACGAGACCCAGTATAAACTTGAGACCCTCAAGGCACTGGGAACTTCCACAATGAAGAAGATACATTATTGTACCAGGAGGGTGATGTGTTCTGTCACGTGGGAAGGACACAGAAGCTTGCATTGGAGACCCTCCCAGGCCTTATGCTATTCAGTCTTTTCTGCTGGCTTCTAATTATTTGTGTTCTGTTACCATAATAAATCTATAATGATAAGCATAGGGCTTTCAGTGAGTTCTGTGAATTGTTCTAGCAAATTATCAAGCCCAAGGCATGTGGCGGGAACCCCCAAATTTGAAGCCAGCTGGTCAGAAGGGCAGATGGCCTGGGCCCCCAAACCTGTGCCTGGTGCCTGAAGAGCAGACTTATAAAGTTAAGTGTGGAGTCTGGCCTAACTCCCATTAGAGTGAACCGAAGTGGACTGTGTTATTGCCGTCTTTGCAATTGCTGATTGAACTTTTGTACCCACATAGTTGGTGTCAGAACCTGTGTTGGAGGTTGCAGAGGTTTGTGAAAATTATATACAGTCAAAAAATAATTTCTACAACTTCCCACCTCCACATCTACCACCCACCAGGATTTGAATCTAAATTCTGCCTTCTTTTGTTGTTGCTGTGGATGAATCTAGCAAAGGCTAATCCCTCCAATTATGCGCTCGATCCTACTTCCTCTCACCTATTTAGTTAAGATCTTCATTAATTTTCTTCTGTCCTGATTATCAGCTTTTCCCTCTGTACTAGATATTTCTCATTAGCCTATGAACATGCTGCTGTTTCCTTTACCTTAAGACAGATGAACTTCCTGATTCTACTCCTCCCTCCATTTCTCTCCTTTTGTAGCAGAATACCTCGAGTTATCTGCTTGTTGCCTCCAATCTCTCTCCTTCTGTTCTCTCTGTCTCTCTGTCTCTCTCTTGCACTCTTGAGCCTACTCTCATTGGGTTCTTGCCCCCCACCCTTCCACCCATATTGGTGTTTTCAAAATCTCCAGGTACATCTCCCTACCCCATATTAGTGACAGATCTTTCCAACATGAAAAAGTTAGATTGGCCATAGCCCAAATACCCCTAAAGAGTGGGATAGAGAGATCAAAGGTGATGGTGGAGTTATGCAGAGAAGATAGGAGTTAGCAAATGAACATGATTGCTGAATCATTAAATTGATATATCTTTTAGTCTCCAGTATCTTAGAGCAGCTAGAAGTAAAAACCTAAAATTGTGGAAGTGTAACCCATGTCAAACTCTGAAATCTGTTCTACAAAAATTGTGGTGGTATGCTTTGAAATGCATTACTGTTTTGCATATATGTTATTTTTCACAAAAAAAGAGGGAAAAAAAGTTGACTGTGATGATAAAAAAATATTTACGCCCTCTAGCCTCCTATATTTTGGTGCAGCTAGAAGGAAAAATCTGAGAGGATTGTATGATAGCCCATGACAAACTCTGGGATCTGTCCTGTAACTGCTTGTTAAAGAGTGCTTTGAAAACTACTGATTTTTTCTTTCTTTGCTTTGTATATCTGTTATATAATACAATAAAAAAGTTTAAAAAAGTAAAATCCCCAGGTGCCATTACACTGTGAATCCAATGGTCAGTTCTTAGTCTTCATCTTATTTGGTCCAAAAGGAACATTAACAGAGTTGATCACTTAGCTTCCAGGATACCCCCACCCCTTTGTCTCCTACAGTGCTAACTCCTCCCTCTCAGGCTTCTTGGCTGGTTCTTTCTCATCTCTAAAATCTGTACATGTCAGAGTGCCCAGGTCTCAGTCCTCAAACCTCTTCTCATTTCCATTTGCATTAATTCTCTTGGTGGGCTCAACTAATCCCATGGCTTTAAAATGCCATCTGATCCTAACGATTCCCAAATTTATAAATCTAGCTTGAACAGCTCCACTTGAACTCCTGGCTTGTATATCTAGCTGTGTATTCTCTGGATGCCCATAAAGGATCTCAAACTTAATGTGTCCAAAACTGAGCTCTAATCCCCTTTCCTGTCCTGCAGTCCCTCCTCCTGAGGCAGCCACACTGCGGCCCCAGCAGCATTGAAATGGTCCTCCCTTCTTCTGGTAGCTTGGACCCAAACCCTGAAATCACCCTTAACTCCTCTTTCTTCGATACGCTCATCTCAACCTTCAAAATATATCCTGAGTCCAGCCACTCTTCATCTCCTCCAAGCTGCCATTATCTCCCACCTGCCTTCCTGCATTAGCCTCCCCACTGATTTCCCTGATTTTACTCTTGTTCCCCTAAACTTCATTCTCCAACCAGGAGTGATCATCTTAAAATGTAAGTCAGAAAGAGAAAGCTACGGGAGAGCCAGGAGATCCACGAGAGCCCACACAGACAGAGACCTCTGGAGTTGAAGAAGGAAAATGCCCCTGGGAGAACCACGTTTGCCGTATGCCTTTCCAGTTGAGAGAGAAACCCTGAACTTCATTGGCTTTCCTAGAGTGAAGGTAACCTCTCGTTGGTGCCTTACTTTGAACATTTTTTTTTTGGTGGGGGGGGTGCATGGTCCTGGAATCGAACCCAGGTCTACCCATATGAAAGGCAGGCATTCTAACCACTAAACTACCCATGCACCCTCTTTGGACATTTTTATAGTCTTGCTTTAATTGGGACATTTTCATGGCCTTAGAACTGTAAACTTGCAACTCAATTAATTCCCCCTTTTTAAAGGCCAATAAAAAAAAGAAAGAGTGACTCAGAGCATCTTCACACTTTGCTGCTCAAAGTTCCTCAATGGCTATTCTAAATAGAATCCAAGTAACTACAATTGCCTACAAAAGGTCTTTCTCACCCCTTTGGGCTCCTTTATTGTTTTTTGGAACTGTCTGAGAGGGCTAGTGCCTTGGGGCCTTTGCATTCTCTGCTCAGAACCCTCTTCCTCCAGCTATCCCTGTGACTCACTCCTTTAACTGTCCAAAGCTTTGTGCCTACGACCTGTTTTCTCTGTTAAAAAAATAATTCATTCATTATTATTAATAATAATTAATTAATTAATAATAAATGTGTTAAGGCTACAGTGTTAAACATCTATTAGCATCAAACTGAGACCTCCTCCTTGCTGTAATCAAAAGAATTGCAGAGGAAATCACTTTCTCATTATGTGATTCAATGGCATTTTCTGCCCTGTCAGGGTACAAGCTAAAGCCATCCTGTAGCAATTTATGAAAGCACCAAGAGTGTTTCTCAACCTTGCATAAGATGCACAAGAAAAGTATGTTGTAGTAAATAAATGGCATTTCCAGAGGCAATAGGACTTTAAAGAAGTTGTTCCAAATGTTTGTTTATCAGGGTTTTGCTTTTTTAAAACATAGAGCACACCTCCCCCGGAAACAATGATAAAAATAGGACCACAGAAGCAACAAGGCAGATGGATTACTGTGCATTTGCAATGAAAAAGAGCATCTAAGAAGGCTGTTGCAAATGCATAGAGTGGCAGTGTGTTTTAACCCCATAAGCTTCCCAGCCCAGGTGCCTCCTGGTCATAAACCTTGGGCAAGCTGTCCTTTCAGAAAAATGGGTTGAAGGGTAGGGGAAGGGTGAGGTGAAGAGAGTTTGGGGCAGAGTGTGGGGTTCTTAAAGCCCCTGGAAGGGGACGTAATCAGCCTTCCAACCACATTCCCTGGAGTTTGTCATTAGTGCTGTCCCAGGAATGGCCTTTCTTTGAAAGGCTTGGTTCTCAGGGTTCAGCTAGAAGCAAGCAAAGGGGGATGCACAAGTGTCCCTCCAGCTGTCCTGGAGCTGGAGGGGGCCACAGGACAATCCAGTTTTCCTTCCTGACAGCGATGCTAGGTCAGTGAGGCTGAGATCGTGGAAAGAGAACCACATCTGGAAATTTCTCCATCTCGTTCAGGTCTGGGGTTCCTCTTTTCTCCCACTCCTCCCCAGTCCTGCCTCTCCCTGGGAGCTCACTGTAGGCATTTCCTTTCCCTAGCATTTTGCTCTTTCCCCAGAAATTCAGCAAGTAGAGCTGACAGCACCACAGGGAACTTCTACCAACTCCTCAGTCTCCAGGGAGATGCCTCCTGAATGGAAGGATCTAAAAAAAGAAAGACACACACCCCTTCTTGTTCTCTCTCAGGCACCAGAGTATTTTCTGCTCTGGGCTCCCACACTCAGCAGCCTCATATCCTTTCTGAGATTTTTTTCTATCATTCCCCATTCCCCTGCCTCTACTACCACCCCCACTCTGCACAAACACCTGTGGTTTCTTTACGGTCACTTCTGGGAGAGACTAGAGTCACTAAAAATAAAGGGTTCAGATCTTTACCTACCTCCCGACTTGGCCTCAACTTTAAAGGTGAAAATACTAAGAAAGCTGTTCCCAGAGTTTTGGGAGGGCACGTTGCTGTTTTTCTCATCCCTTGTCCACTCCTGCCAACCCTGTCGCTCTTGATCAGTGACTCCACAACTCTTTCAAGGCTTCTATTGAAACCCAACTTCTTCAGTCAAGAAAGCCACAAAAACCTGTGGTTCCTCTCCCTCCCTTGCTCCTCTCCCACCCCGCTCAGTTTGAGAGACTGTGACAGGCCTTTCTATTTCTGCCACTGACAGACAGATATCATGCTAAGGGTAATAAGCCACATGGTGTTCACAAAACCAGAATACGTGGGATAATTTGCATGTGAATCGTGTTTTAGTTACATTTTCAGATAATGTGCTGAATATTTTTCTTCAGTGTCCAGACCTCTTTTCAAGTGACGTACCTCTACATGTAATACAATGGGTCACGTTGTCAATCTGGAAAATGTACAATAAAAAGACAACAAGAGTGCCCAAAATGTCTCATAGATTAAATTGTGTATTTATTGTACTTTTTTCAGATAGATAATTGAACCCACTACTTTAAATATAGGATTGTTTTACCCAAAACATAATTGAAAACAAAAACATTTTGAGCATTTAAAAAATGTGATTAACTTACTCTTAAAAAGTTAAGTTTAATCTATGCTTCCTAACTTTTCGGACACCCAGAATAATGTTCCGTAATTTTAAAAACCTAACAAGTGGGCAATATAATTGCTACATTTCCCACCATACAGATTTCCAAGTTAGGTGGGTTAATAAAAGAGTCATTTACCTACATGTAAACCCTCCTAGGAGGAAGGCCAATTTAAATTCAGAATAGATTTCTAATAGGATATTTATCTGAATACACCAAACACATGATAATGTCTCATTTTGCCTTTTAATGAAATCCTGGAACCACCAATGAGAAGCAGAGTAGAAAAGGGTCACCCTGTCCTATTTCTCCTTTTCTCTATAAATAGAACTCTCATTACATAAATATTCTATCTGTATTGCACAATAAATCTGAGTGAAAAATTTGCCCACAATCTTGTCACCTCACCAGCTCAAACTTCTCCTTTGACCCTGTTCCCTTTTAGCCCTTGTGGATAGTTGCAATGAGTGTACGCTGCCTTTTCAATTAATACCTTCTTCGAAGTATGTTTCATGTTGCTGCGCAGTCTTTATAACTTAAATTTTAATAATTATGCCATATTTTAAATTATTCCCCCAGTGTGTCCGGCATTTATTTTATCATCTTTACTAGAAGAAATGATGCCACAGCGAATCTGTTTATTTTTCTTTTCCTTTCTTGTGGATTTTTTCTTCACAATGCGTTCCAAGAGATAGGAGTTGAAGGTCAAAAAACCTGGATGTGGGGACGTTATTGTTTCACAGGGTGACCAGGGGGCTTGTTTGGGCCAGTCTGCTGACTTTCCCTCCTCCTTCCAGCTCTGAGGGCCCCACCAACGGCCCTCACCATTAGAGATAGACAATTCTCTGTCAGTGGTTTTACGAATAACTGCAGACTTCCCTGGAATGCTGGGGCAAACTCAAGGTTCAAGTGCAGGAAAATATAGACTTAAATATTATGATGTTTAACCTATATGACCTTTATGCATGTTGTTACCACATGCTATTCCACAAGGAGTACTATACTTGAAGATTATAACAACTGCACTGGAAAAAAACAACCCATAATTGAATAGTGACATTTAGAGTTTTATGTCACTTCAATAAGTGTGAAATGGTTCCTCAGTGTTGTGTTAATTTGCATTTCCTTTACCATTAGTGAGGTTAAACTTGTTTCCATTTATTTGTTTACTGGTTATTTCCTCTTGAATGAAGTGTCTATTTCTTTCCCCAGCTCATTTACTCATAAGGATCTAATACTTTTGTATGAGCATTCTATGCAATTTAGACTTTTCTTATGTGCTAACAATATTTTTCAGTCTTTTTCATTTTTAATGTAATTCTAAGATTGTGTTAATGAGTTATAACCACCTGTAACTAGAACTGCTTTGAAAGCTTTAGATTCTGATTTTAGTTCAAACAGCAGACACAACGGGCATATAGGTTTCCAGAGCCAAAAATGCAAAATTACCAAGTGCTGGAATTTTTATGATATACAAAGAATAAATGATGGAAATATCTTTGGTCAATGGGAGATTTACATAGTATCTCATACTCTGCCCATTATAAATGGAGTAATCAATTATAAAGCACGGGAGCTTTAGGGAACCTCAAATTAGGTAAGGGTTGGGGCCTTGGAATGCAGACAGGCAAGAGCTGGGCCTTCTTAGGGTGGCATGAGCAAAGGGCACATGGTTAGAGATAGGCAGATGAGGGGTTGACTGTGAAAAACTGAGGTAAAAAGGGTTTTCTCTTCTCTCTCTGGCCTTCTACCATCTCTTCCCTCATCCCTTTCTGTTCACTGGTGGTGATTTCCAAAGGAAGTAGTTTACAATTATTTTAAATGTTTTGCTTCTTTTCCTTTCCTTTCCCTCCTCTACATTCTTCCTTCTGTCATAGTGACCAGCAATATTCCAAATAGCAACTGCTCCATCTCAGGGTAAAGAAAATATAGGACAGAGAGTGTCACAACCAACACTGAATGGACATGTAGCATAAGCATGAAATTAACCTTATACTGTATATGCGAGGTGGGTATTTGGGTACTCTATACTTTCTGCATGATTACTCTGTAAATCCACATGTCTAATAAAAAAAAAAAGACAGAAATTTTTAAGAAAAGTAAAAAAAGCAAAAAAGCACCTTTGTTGTCACAGCATTACCTGACCTATATGACAAACACAATTCTCGGCATACAGTAAATGCTTAATGTTAGTTGCTATTATGATTGATGATTATTTCCCCTTCTCTTCTTTATCTTGCTACTATGAGTCCTAACTATGCTCCATGGAGTGCAGTAAAAATAGAGGAAAGAGAGAGTTCAAAGCTTTGAAAAGTTTTGTTCTAGATGATGGTAGGACCAGTCACAGGGAGGGAGTGTGAGCTTCAGCACAAATAGAATAGGAAAGATAATTCCTGAAGATTCTACTATCCATATGTAACTGAGATATGAGCGTTTGATTGGCTTTTCCTGAACATTCATACAGTGCAAATACATAAAGTGGAATATACTTTTACCTTATACTTATTATCCATGGGAAAGAAGTATGAATACATACTAAGTTATGAGGTGGATCATATTTGATGCAAGATATATGTAAATGTATCATTGTGAATAAATCAGCACTCTCTGCCAAAATCCTTAAAGCCTGCTAAAATCATTCACAGTCCTTATAAATATTAGTTCTGACTTAATCCAAAAAGAATAATCAATCCTTAATGCCAACAGTATTAGTTAAATTTTTTCAGAATTCCTAAAATTCTTCAATCTCATTTTTCCCTAGTACTTTTCAGTGGACTTGATCTTTTATTATTCACCTTAGTTTGGGTAATATAAAATTTTGTATTATAGTACTTTAGCTGTCATTCAAAAGTTTCTGACTTTTGCTTTCTGTTATGATAGAGTGATTGGAACTAGATATACCCTCCCATTCTAAGCAAAATATATGAGCAACTGTTTTAAATCTTCCAACAATATATAGTCCAGAATTGTAAGCCCTGAGAGAAGGGAAACATATGAGATGAGCTCTACACTATTCCTAGTTTTCTGTCTTGAGGATGTTATGGGTAGTGACTCAAGCACAGTGATCCCAAGCTGGACATGGCAGCCTTGCTAAGTTGAAGACATTGGAGTTTGGGAAGGTAGAGGTATGCAGAATAGGCAAAGCAGATTTTCAGGGAGGAGGGTGCCACAGAGAACAAGAGCTTCAGAAAATGGTATAATCAGATCATCTCCCTGAAGATGTGATTCAATCAAGAGTGGTTGTTAAACTGGATTAGGTGGAGATGTGTCTCCATCCATTTTGGTGGGTCTTGATTAGCTTACTGGAATCCTATAAAAGAGGAAACATTTTGGAGAAAGTAGGAAATTCAGAGAGAGCAGAGAAAGCTGCAGCACCATGTAGCAGAGAGGCAACCAGCCAGTGACTTCTGGAGATGAAGAAGGAAAACGCCTCCCAGGGAGCTGGAGAGAAAGCCAGCAGATGACACCAGTGTTTGCCATGTGCCATCCCCTTGAGAGAGAAACCCTGAACTTCATCAGTCTTCTTGAATCAAAATATCTTTCCCTGGATACCTTAGATTGGACATTTCTATAGACTTGCTTTAATTGGGACATTTTCTCGACCTCAAAATTGTAAACTTGTAATTTATTAAATTATCTTTTTAAAAAGCCGTTCTGCTTCTGGTATATGGCATTCTGGCAGCTAGCAAACTAGAACAAACAGCTCCAAAATACATGAAGTAAAAACTAATAGAACTGTAAAGAAAAGTAGACAAATCCACAATAATGGTCAGATTTCTATACTTCTCTCTTAAAATCAATAGAACAGATAGAAAATCAGTAAGTAAATAAAATATTTGAATGATACTGTCAAATTGTCTAATTGAAACCAGTAGACTATCCAAAGATAGCAAAGTGCATTTTTCCCCCAAGTGAACACAGAACAATCGCCCAGATATACCATTAAACAAGTCTCAATAAATTGAAATAATTTAATGTATTCTCTGATAACAAGGGAATTTAACTGGAAATCAACAACAGAAGGATATCTGGAAAATCCATAAATATTTGTAAATTAAACTATACACTTCTAAATAACCTATGAATCAAAGAAGAAATGAAGAATACAATGAAGAAAAAAGCACAACATATTAAAATTTGTGTGATGCAGCTACAGCAGTTCTAAGAGGGAGATTTATAGCCTTTATCCTTACATTAGAAAGAAAGAAAAGTTCAAAGACAACACTCAGAGCTTTGACTGTTAGAAGCTAGAAAATGAAGAGGAATTAAAGCCAAAGTAAACAGAGGAAGGAAATAATAAAGATATGTGCAAAAAATCAGTAAAAATGACACAGATACACAAGAAAATCAACAAAATCAAAAGCTGGTCAAGAAAAAAAGAGAAGCTGACAATATTAGAAATTAAAGAGGGGATACCACTACAGAGCCTATAGATATTAAAAAGATAATAAGGGGATAATATGAACACGTTTTTCAATGAATTTGACAAGTTAAGTGAAGTGAGCAATTCTTTGAAAGATATAAATAACCAATATTGACTCAAGAAGAAATAAAAAACCTGATTAGAACAAGAAAATTGGACAAATCCAGCAGTCCATTAAAGAAATTGAATTTCCTAATCTGAGCCTAATTTCACTTATAAATTCTATTCAATATTTAAGAAAAAAAATAATACAAATTCTACACAAACTTCATCAGAAAACAGAGGGGAGGGACACATTTTCCAACTCATTTTATGAGGCCAGCATTACTCTGATACCAAAACCCAAAAAAGACATTACAAGAAAAGAAAACCACAGACCAATCGATATCCCTCATAAATGTAGATGCAAAGATCCTTAACAAAATATAAGTAATCAAATCCAGCAATGTTTAAAAGGATTCTGTATAGTCCCAGGGAGGTTTATGTCAGGAAAATAAGGTTGATTTGAAATTCAAAAATCAATGTAAAATTCACTATATTAACATAATAAAGGAAAATGTCACATGATCAGCTCGATAGATGCATAAAAAGCAGTTGATAAATGCTTTAACTCCTGATAAAATCTCTCAACAAACCAGGAATGCAATTCCTTCAACTTACAAAAAAAAGAACTACAACTAACATCTTAATTATGAAAGACTAAATGATAAAATATGAGGGAAAATCTTCCTGAATTTATGATAGGTAAAGATTTCTTAGAACAAAAAAATAGGATAAAACATAAAAGAAAAAAGCTGATAAATTGGTCTTCACCAAAATGAAAAACCTCTGTCCTTAGACAAAATTAAGCAAATAAATAAACATGTCAAAGAGTGTCTGGAATATATTAAGAACTCCTACAACCCAATGGTAATAAGATAATCCAATAGAACAAGAGGCAAGTTGATTTAAACAGCACCCTTCATAGAAGAAGACTAAGGAATGATCAATAAACACATGAAAAGATACTCAATATGATTAAATTAGAAGTACCAATTAAAACCACAATGATTTACCACTACCTACCCATTAGAAAGACAAAGTTAAGAAGACCAAAATGCCAACTGTTGGCAAGGATGTGGAATAACTGGAACTACCATACATTGCTGGTGAGAAACTAAAATGCTACAACTGCTTTGAAGAATAATTTCGCAGTTTCTTTAAAATTTAAATTTGCAATCACCATAGAGCCCATCAAGCCCATTCATAGGTATTTATTTGAGATAAATAAAAACATATATTCAGGTGGGCCACAGTGGCTCAGTGGCAGAGTTCTTGCCTGCCATGCTGGAGACCCAGGTTCGATTCCCAGTGCCTGTCCATACAAAAGAAAAAAACAAAGAACACATACATTCACATATAGAAGTGTATGTGAATGTTCATAGAAAGTTTTAACCATAATAGCCAAACTATAAACAATCCAAATGTTCATCAATAGGTGAACTGAGAAACAAATTGTGGTATATCCATACAATGAAACATTATTCATCAATTAAAAGGAACAAACTATAATATATGCAATGATATCAGTGATCTCTAGAACAGTGATCTCAGCTTTTGCTGAGCAAAAGCAGCCAGACACAAAAGTGCACATACTATATGATTCTATTTATACGAAATTCTAGAAAAGGAAAATCTAATCTATTTCAGAAAGTAGATTAGGATCAGGGGTTGTGGGCATGGATTGCAAAAGGGTGCATCATTTTAAGATGATGAAAATGTGCTAATTCTTGATTGTGGTCATAACTTGGTTGGATTCACTTGTTGAAACTCACTGAACAGAAACTTAAATTGGGAGCACTTTATTTTATGTAAATTATATACCTCAATAAAATTTAATATTTAAAGTTAAAAATAGTGGTGAAGAGCACACATCTGAGCCTGTCAGCCTGGGTTTGAATCCCAGCTCCAAATCTTTAATTAGCTATATGACCTTGGGCAAGTACCTCCCTTTGTATTAATAGTATCTACCTCATAGGGTGGTTGTAAGGATTAAATGAATGAATATATATAAAGCACTTAGATTGGAGAACAAGTATTAATATTATTACTGGTATTCTAATTTGTCAATCGGCAATTTATAGAAAAGCACAAATATTTGCAAATAGATCACACTGCACATTGCTTACTCTTGTTCATCTCACAAGGTTTACATCATTCACTCTCACATTTGTTCATATTGCTCATTTCCAGTATCTAGTACAGGGTTATACACATGTTGAGTACTTGATAAATATTTATCAAGTGGGAACTATTCATCCCACATCTTGGTAAAATACACCTAATATAAAGGAACCTGGGTGGTAGAATGCGGCCTTCCATGCGGGAGACCCTGGTTTGATTCCCGGACCATACACCTAAAGAAAGAAAAAGAACCTGCAAGTGTGGATTCCACCTTTGAAGAGGTCATAGAACCTCAGAAAAGTCTGTTACTAAAAAGCAGCGGAAAATAATATTTATTTGTAAAGTCCTTTAAGGTCTTAAGATGAGGGCGATATGAATATCTTGACATGAAGAGTGCAAAAGTTTGGATCCATCTTGGGGTGTATTAAGTACCAAAAAAAGCTTGATCTATCAAGCATTTGCCTAGTAAGATAAAATTGCCACCAACTAAACTAACTGCTTCCTTCCCACACAAAAGCTATAAAAATATAGGAGATTCAGCACCTGCTAGCAAAATTATGAATTGAAATATCTTGAGTTCCGGTGTTAAGTTGCTCAATAACTATATGATTAACATTCCTTTTCTTTAGAGCTTATGTAATGAAATTTTCTTGCATATCATGAATACTACAATTGGAAAAACTAATGTTGTTGACAATGATCAGTTTTTAGGAGAAGTTCTCAAAGTGACAGCTTGAAAAGTATCATTACTTTGTTTATTTCAGACTCATTTAAAGTACATGGGATGACGGCTCATCTGATGTATATAAAATATTTACGTATTCTTCCTTCCCCTGATGGAGGTGACTTCTTAAGAACTCATGGTATCTAAAATGATTACAATCCCATAACAATACAGAGGAAGAACAAGAGAGTTGTAACAGCTAAATTGGTTTTGAACAGTATGTAGTGTTAACTCCTACCATAAAGACAACAAAAAAATACCCAATTGTTCTATTGAAAAGGGAACATTTCCGGGTTCATTTCCTAGTGCCTGCCCATGCCAAAAAAAGAAAAACAAAAACAGGAGCATTTCTTTCCTCTCTTTTCCCCTCTTTTCTGATGGCATGGCAACCACTGGAGAAAAGAGGGGACATGTTACATTCCACGATGGCATCTGTCATGCCATAGTATAATGCTCTGTCATATGTTATCTATCTTGGCTCTATAAGACTATCTAAACCACCATTACCTTATCAAAATACCACAATGATAAAACGGTTTTATTCTACCCCCAAGAAATCCAATTCACTTTACATTTACTAATCTTTCATGAAGATAAGATAAATAAACCATTGTATAATTTCTCTCCTAAATATATAGGCTAAAGCTTTGGATGGAATAACAGGCAGGAGTTTGCAAAATATTCTAAATATTTCAAAAAGCCCAGTGAAGATTCTACTAGTACTAAAACAAAGCCACCTGACCCTCCTTTTGGTGATCTTTTTCATAACATGTTGATTAAACATACTATTGGGTTATATATGACTTAAAAAATTAATTATTGCATAGTAAATGCAGTTCATTTAGTAGGCAAAGGTCTTTGGAAATATGAAGCCCATGTTGGGAAAAGTGAAATAAAACAAATCCTTGAAGATGAAACTGTTGAGAACCACAAGTCTATGCTAATCATTTGGTAATCATCCCCTGTAGTGCCACTATCTTAAGAATTATTCATTCATGATTTATATCCTACCTTCTTCCAAAAGCATTTGAATTGTTTCTTGCTATTTAAATATTATCCTTTTAATATTTTGATTATTTTTTTAATCTGCCCAATAACATTGCAGAATCCTGAAGGAAAGGGGGCACCAATCTTGGATAGACATATGAACTTTACTCTGATTTTCTAACAGGAATTTTCTGGCACAAAGGGAGAGGTTTCCCCTGGGCCCCCTCACTAACCAGTGGATTGTTAGAATTTTCTGGTGTGCTCCATTTGTTCAACTCACAAAACAAATATTTATTGACAGCCTATGTGCCAATCACTGTATCAAATGCCAAGTGCTATGAGGTAAAGGAAATACACCTAAAAGGTGTAGGCAGAGAGTGTTCAAGGAAAAAGGAACTATTTATGCAACAGCCTTGAAGCAGGAAAGATCTTGGCTTGTCCCAGGAACTGAAAGGGCAATAAGTTTAAGCTCTGTGGGTGAAGGAAGATGATCTGTAGTTTAAGCTCTGTGGATAAAAAATGAGATGAGCTTGGAGAGATTGAGGAAGGCTAAATCATGCATGGCCTTGTAGGCTATAGTAAGGAGTTCTTTGAAAAATTTACTCCGTAGAAAAAAAAAATAGGGGGAACAAAGGTTAAAATCTATTGAGTAGATGGAAACACAGTGGTCTCTGAGAAGGAGGGGTAAGGGGTATGTGTGAGTTTTTCTTTTTTTCTTTTTATATCTTTTTCTGGAGTGATGCAAATATTCTAAATAATGATCATGGTGATGAATGTACTACTATGTGATGATATAGTGAGCCATTTATTGTACATCATACATGGAATGCTTGTATGTTAAGAATGCTCATGTTTGTATGCTGTTTCGGTTGGATAATACAAAATAAATTAAATTTAAAAAAAATTGATTCCAGCTGTTCTAGATGAGGAAATAAGGCTGGAGTGGGGATTAGGGTGGCAAGAGGTATTTCAGAAAAATCTCTTTTAAGGATATTGCTGGAGTCCAGGAGAGAGGTGGTGTTGGTTTAGATCGTAGGTAGTAGAAGGGGAATGAAGAAAAGTACTGAGATTTATTTTGAAGGTAGAACTGTTGAACTTACAGATGGATTGTATGTGGGAGTTGAGAAAAAGGGAGAGGTTTCAGGCTTGAGCAACTGAGTGAAATGGAGTACCATTTACTGAGTTGGGGAGACTGAGAGCAGGAAAGTTTGGGGTGGGAGGCTTTAAAAAGCGTTAAGAGTTTGGTTGGGGCGTGTTAAGTTTGAAATGCTTGAGAGATTTTGAAGGAGGGATGTTAAGTAATTATATTTACAAGTCTAGTACCTACTAGAGATGTGATTTAACAGCATATACTGATGGTATTTAAAGATATGTCAGAGGAGCTCCATAATTTTAGAGGTAGGTTGAAGAGAAGGAGACTATAAGAAGATAGAGAAGAAATAGCCAAAGAGTGAAGATGAAACCAGGATGTGTCATTTTCCAGAGGTCAAGGGAAGATAATGGCCAGCTGTGTTGAATGCTGCTGAGAGGTATAATGAGATGAAGACAAAGTAACCATTACTTTGGACATTTCTGTGGTTACTGGAGGCCCTAACCAGGTAATATCAAGAAATGTGAAGGATACTGAAGACAAATTGAAGGTTGTTGGAGAGCAAGCGAGAAGTGAACAGTTTCAGACAGCATAAGCAGACAACCTTTTCAGGAGTTTAGGGGAACACATAAAAAGGGAATTGAGTTCCTTGCTGTATCTACTGCAAGAATGAAGATCATTCTCAGCAACGAGACCATTGACCATTTCAGAAAATGTTGACATCACATTGAAGAACTGCACAGTTACTAAGAAGGGTTCCAGAGGAACCCTGCAAGAGGGACTTCAATCACATCAATGTAGAACTCTGTCTCCTTGAAAAGAAAAAGCAACAGCTTTGCGTTAACAAACAGCAGGGAAATAAAAAGTTACTGGCCACATTTTGCACTATCCATAGTATAGAGCATGATTAAGGGCATTACACTGGGCTTCACTTACAAGGTAAGGTCTATGTATGCTTGCTTTCCCATCAACTTCATTATTCAGAAGAGTTAGTTTCTAGTTGAACTCAAAAATTTCTTGGGTGAAAAATATATCCACAGGTCCTGTGAAGGCCAAGCATTACCTGTTCACTACATCAAGCCCCAAAAGATGAGTTAATTCCTGAAGGAAACGACATTGAACTTGTATTAAATGCAGCTGCTTTGATTCTGCAAGCCACAACAGTTAAAAACATGGATATCAAAAAATTTTTGGATAGTATCTATGTCTTTGAAAAAAGAACTATTCACCATGCTCATGCATAAGATCTAAGTGTTGTCTGACTGTGGAATCAACAAGATGCAAGGTGATTCTTGGGACCTAGTGGTGATATTTTAAAGATGCAATAAAACATTGATTTGAGATTTATCTTTAAAAAGGGGTGGAGGTGGACTGAGGAGGAAGATACAGATTTAGGGAAGGGACATAGAGCTGAGATGATTAACTCAGTTTTACGTATGGTGACTTTCAGGTGGCCACAGAACATCCAAGTGAAAATGTCTGACAAAAGGCTTGAAAGAGGTTTGGAATCATGCATTTGCAGCCAAAGCAAGGATGAGATCTTTAGTCCCAGTGCTCTTTGAATGTACCCTGTCTGTTCCTACAGTCCATGTTCAAGGTCCCAACATAAAAGAGGAGATTAGCATGTATCCCCTCTTCCAGATATAAATTCTGGATTATTCTGCTCAGTTAGGAAGCACTAACTCAATCCTTTCTCTAGAATCTACAAGCTACCATAGTCCTTTACTTGGTCCTTTAATTTTTTTTTTCTGTAAAATATATTCTGGAAATAGAATTTCTGGGCCAAAAAAATTCACGCACATCAAAGTCACTGTGCACCCTCTTAGAGATGTGGGTGGTCAGAGAAAGCTCAATGAGACACGTTGCATCTCTCTGTTCCTACAGTGGAACAGAACCGCTGCTTGGCTTCTGTACCTTTTGATGAATAGAGCAGGAACTTAATCTTTCCCTGGTTCAGTTAATGTCATATCTTCCCACCACTCCATGGCATAAGACTGTCCCTCATTATTGGGAAGAAGAGAGTAGCTACCAAAGTCAGAGAGGATAGAACTGTTCAAAAACCCATTATGCATGACAGTTGAGATGTTTTCTAAGCACTTTTATGCAGACCATTTTAAGAATCCTCATGGCAAGGGCTTTCTTATAAGAGTAGCATGCAGGTATATTTTACAGGCTTCTTTTCCTTTTTTCAAAATAACTTTAATATACACCTACTCAAATAAGCTACCAGTCTCCTATGAACTGACTCATTTGTCAATAAGAAGTGCAGAAGCCAATGTGTGGGTTGATGACTCCATTAGAACATATAAAGGGTATTGTGTTTTTGGCGTCAGCACACCGAAGTAGTGAATTTTTCTCTTTCCTATTTTTCTAAAGGTATCCATTGACTTACACATAGTTTCCTGTGTCCTGAGGCTGTAAGTTCCAATGGATGGGGGACGAGGACATAATATGAGCAGAATGATTTATAGTACACCCAGAAGGGAACATCTCAACCTCATTTTCACCAAAAAGAAAAAAGGAAAAGCAATACATATAAACAATGGGTTGGAATGCTAGTTTGTGCCCCATTGTTGTCTCTGGACCACTACTCCCTTACTCTCTGATAATAAAAAAAGTTGCTTCCTTGGGGTTCCTCCTATTATATAGCTAAACCACAATATCTTTCTTTCTTTTGGAAGATATTGTTATCTACTGACTTATCAATTACTTCTCTCTATTCACTAAATATTATATGGTTCTCAAATTTTGGTGCATATTTAGAATCACCTGAGAACTTGGTAAAAATATATAAAAGACCAGGCATTATCCTACTTCAACCAACTTGTATTGTCTAATGGCTCTCTAGGTGATTCCGAAGCACTCAAGACTTTGAGGACCACTAGATTTGGGCACAAGGCTTGTAGTCTTCCTACCCCACCTTTGTCAGCATCCTGGAAGATTTCAATATCCACCAAGATGGTGTAGCCAACACCAGGCCTCCAATGCCTTGACCTCTTACCCCCAATTCTGGTCTTTATCATCAATTCACTAATCCTAATCCAATGCAAACAGTATTCTAGTGAATGAGCTGCACTGTACAAAGAAGAATTAGTTTTTTCTTCTCCCAATTGCCATTTTCAATCCCCTCTGAAGGCTATTTCCTTTTTAACCCCCTTTGCTCCTAGCACAGACCACCTGGCTTTCCTGGCTACTTCCAAGTCATAACAATTATCCTGGTTAACTGTCAGTCACAAAAATAGACCCAGCTTGGTGATTAAAATGCTCAATAAAATTTGAACCCCATTCAAAGGCAAAGCTCTTCTCTGCCCCCATTTTTTTTCTTTATTTATGATACATAACCACACACAAACATAAACATTCTTATCATATGATCATTCCATTCTTGTTATATAATCAATAACTCACAATATCATCACATAGTTGTATATTCATCATCATGATAATTTCTTAGAACATTTGCATCAGTTCAGAAAAAGAAATAAAAAGAAAAGAAAAAAATTCATACACATCATACCCCTTACCCGTCCCTTTCATTGATCACTAGCATTCCAATCTACTTAATTTATTTTAACATTTGTTCCCCCTATTTAATCCATATGTTTACTTGTCTGTCAATAAGGTAGATGAAAGGAGCATCAGGCTCAAGGTTTTCACAGTCACACAGTCACATTGCAAAAGCTCTATCATTATACAATCATCTTCAAGAAACATGGCTACTGGAGCACAGCTCTACATTTTCAGGCAGTTTCCTTCAGCCTCTCCATTACACCTTAACTAAAAAGGTGATATCTATTTAATGCGTAAGAATAACCTCCAGAATAATCTCTTGACTTGTTTGGAATCTCTCAGCCATTTACACTTTATTTTGTCTCATTTTGCTCTTCCCTCTTTTGGTCGAGAAGTTTTTCTCAATCCCTTGATGCTGAGTTCCAGCTCATTCTAGGATTCTGTCCCATGTTGCCAGTAAGGTCCACACTCCTGGAAGTCATGTCCCACGTAGAGAGGGGGAGGGCAGTGAGTTTGCTTGTCGTGTTGGCTGAGAGTGAGAGGCAACATCTGAGCAAAGAGGTTCTCTTGGGGGTGACTCTTAGGCCTAATTTTAAGTAGACTTAGCCAATCCTTTGTGGGGTTAAATTTCATATGAACAAACCCCAATATTGGGGGCTCAGCCCGTTGCTTTGGTTGTCCCCACAGCTTGTGAGCATACCAAGAATTCTCCACTTGGGGAGGCTGAATTTTCCTCCTTTCTCACCATTCCCCCAAGGGGGCTTTGCAAATACATTTTTTTTTTTTTTTTTTTTTTTAAGGAAAGACAGAGAGAAGGAAGGAAGGATAGAAGGAAGGAAGGAAGGAGGAAAGGGAAACATTTTTAAACATTTTCTTGTTTTATTGTATTCCGTTTCTCCGTTTTTGTTACATGGGGTGGGGCCGGGAATCGAACCGAGGTCCTCCGGCATAGCAGGCAAGCACTTTGCCCGCTGAGCCACCGCGGCCCGCCCTGCAAATACATTTTTATTCACTATTTGTTCTAGTTTGCTAGCTGCCGGAATGCGACACACCAGAGACGGATTGGCTTTTAATAAAAGGGGATTTATTTTGTTGGTTCTTCAGAGGAAAGGCAGCTAACTTTCCACTGAGGTTCTTTCTTACATGGGAAGGCACAAGATGGTCTCTGCTGGTATTCTCTCCAGGCCCCTGGGTTCCAACAACTTTCCCCGGGGTGACTTCTTTCTGCATCTCCAAAGGCCCGGGCTGAGCTGCTAGTGCTGAGATGAGGAATGCCGAGCTGCTTAGCAGTGCTACGCTGCAATCTCTCATTTAAACACCAGCCAATTAAGTTAAACGTCACTCATTGCAGCAGACACGCCTACTAGCTGACTGCAGATGTAATTGGCAACAGATGAGGTTCACATACCGTTGGCTTATGTCCGCAGCAACAAGACTAGGTATGCTCACCTGGCCAAGTTGACAACTGAATCTAACTAACACACTATTCAAATCACTCTGGGATTTATCAGGGCATCACTTCAACAAACCTACAAAATCTCATGACTTACTCAATGTTCCAAGTACTATGATATTCGATTAAGCTGTCCACATATATTAGGAAATGCATTAGTCAAAATACAAATTTGTACCAAATAAACATTTTTTGCTTTAGTTTCACTCATAAATTAAAGTTTTAAAATATTAATTACTATCTGTTTTCAACACCCTGCAGTATTGATATTCCTTTGTTCTTCCTCATGCAAAAACATTTTTAAATTTGTACATTTAGTCACTATCATTATACACTCTAGGCATTTTCTACCTAGATTATACCATCTCAGTTTTTATCATGTATCTTTCCTTCTGATTTCATTTGTGCCCCCCAGGCCTCCTCCCTCTATCATTCTTATGTTCAGCTTCATTCAGTATTCTAACATTATTGTATTACAGTTAGGTAGTATTGTGCTATCCATTTCTGAAGTTTTTACAGTCAGTCCTGTTGCACAATCTGTATCCCTTCAGCTCCAATTACCCAGTATCTATCCCATTTCTATTTCTTGATGGTCTCTGTTACCAACTGAAATTTTCCAAGTTCGTTCACTAATGTCAGTTCATAGCAGTGAGACCACACAGTATTTGTTCTTTTGTTTCTGGCTAATCTCACTCAGCATAATGTCCTTAAGGTCCATCCATGTTACATACTTCATAACTTTATTCTGTTTTACAGCTGCACAATATTCCATCATATGTATATACCACAGCTTGTTTAGCCATTTGTCTGTTGATGGACATTTTGGCTGTTTCTGTCTCTTGGCAATTGTAAATAATGCTGCTACAAACATTGGTGTGCAAATGTCCGTTGGTGTTCTTGCCCTCATGTCCTCTGAGTAGATACCTAGCAATGGTATTGCCGGGTCATATGGCAATTCTGTACTTAGTCTCCTGAGGACCCGCCAAACTGCCTTCCACAGTGTTTGTACCATTTGACATTCCCACCACAGTAGATAAGTGTGCCTTTCTCCACATCCTCTACAGCACTTGTCATTTTCTATTTTATTGATAATGGCCATTCTGGTGGTTGTGAGATGATATCTCATTGTGGTTTTGATCTGCATTTCCCTAATAGCCAGGGAAGTTGAGCATCTTTTCATGTGCCTTTTGGCTATTTGTATTTCCTCTTCTGAGAAGTGTCTATTCAAGTCTTTTACCCCTTTTGTAATTGGGTTGTCTGTCATTTTGTTGTTGAGTTAAACAATCTCTTTATATATTCTGAATACTAGAACCTTATCTGATATATCGTTTCCAAATATTGTCTCCCATTGTGTAGGCTGTCTTTTTACTTTCTTTTTTTTTTCTTTTTTATTTTATTTTATTTTATTTTTTTATTAATTAACGGAAAAAAGAAATTAACCCAACATTTAGAAATCATATCATTCTACATATGCATTCAGTAATTCTTAACATCATCACATAGATGCATGATCATCGTTTCTTAGTACATTTGCATCGGTTTAGAAGAACTAGCAACACAACAGAAAAAGATATAGAATGTTAATATAGAGAAAAAAATAAAAGTAATAATAGTAAAATCAAAACAAAACAAAACAAAACAAAACAAAAACCTATAGCTCAGATGCAGCTTCATTCAGTGTTTTAACATGATTACTTTACAATTAGGTATTATTGTGCTGTCCATTTTTGAGTTTTTGTATCTAGTCCTGTTGCACAGTCTGTATCCCTTCAGCTCCAATTACCCATTATCTTACCCTGTTTCTAACTCCTGCTGAACTCTGTTACCAATGACATATTCCAAGTTTATTCTCGAATGTCGGTTCACATCAGTGGGACCATACAGTATTTGTCTTTTAGTTTTTGGCTAGACTCACTCAGCATAATGTTCTCTAGGTCCATCCATGTTATTACATGCTTCATAAGTTTATCCTGTCTTAAAGCTGCATAATATTCAATCGTATGTATATACCACAGCTTGTTTAGCCACTCATCTGTTGATGGACATTTTGGCTGTTTCCATCTCTTTGCAATTGTAAATAACGCTGCTATAAACATTGGTGTGCAGATGTCCGTTTGTGTCTTTGCCCTTAATTCCTTTGAGTAGATTCCCAGCAATGGTATTGCTGGGTCGTATGGCAATTCTATATTCAGCTTTTTGAGGAACCGCCAAACTGCCTTCCACAGTGGTTGCACCATTTGACATTCCCACCAACAGTGGATAAGTGTGCCTCTTTCTCCGCATCCTCTCCAGCACTTGTCATTTTCTGTTTTGTTGATAATAGCCATTCTGGTGGGTGTGAGATGATATCTCATTGTGGTTTTGATTTGCATTTCTCTAATGGCCAGGGACATTGAGCATCTCTTCATGTGCCTTTTGGCCATTTGTATTTCCTCTTCTGAGAGGTGTCTGTTCAAGTCTTTTTCCCATTTTGTAATTGGGTTGGCTGTCTTTTTGTTGTTGAGTTGAACAATCTCTTTATAAATTCTGGATACTAGACCTTTATCTGATATGTCATTTCCAAATATTGTCTCCCATTGTGTAGGCTGTCTTTTTAGTTTCTTGACGATGATCTTTGATGCACAAAAGTGTTTAATTTTGAAGAGTTCCCATTTATTTATTTCTTTCTTCAATGCTTGTGCTTTGGGTGTAAGGCCTAAGAAACCGCCTCCTAATATAAGATTTATAAGATATTTCCCTATATTTTCTTCTAAAAGTTTTATGGTCTTAGCTCTAATATTTAGATCTTTGATCCATTTTGAGTTAATTTTTGTATAGGGTGTGAGATATGGATCATCTTTCACTCTTTTACATGTGGATATCCAGTTCTCTAGGTAACATTTATTGAAGAGACTGTTCTGTCCCAGATGAGTTGGTGTGACTGCTTTATCAAAGATCAATTGTCCAAAGATAAGAGGGTCTATATCTGAACACTCTATTCAATTCCATTGGTCAGTATATCTATCTTTATGCCAGTATCATGCTGTTTTGACCACTGTAGCTTCAGAATAAGCCTTAAAGTCAGGTAGTGTGAGACCTCTGACTACATTTTTCTTTCTCAGGACATTTTTAGCTATTTGGGGCACTCTGCCCTTCCAGATACATTTGATTATTGGTTTTTTTACTTCTGAAAAGTAAGCTTTTGGGATTTTAATTGGTATTGCATTGAATTGTAAATCAATTTAGGTAGAATTGACATCTTAACTATAGTTGGTCTTCCAATCCATGAACATGGTATGCCCTTCCATTTATCTAGGTCTTCGTGATTTCTTTTGACAATTTCTTGTAGTTTTCTTTGTATAGGTCTTTTGTATTTTTAATTAAATTGATTCCTAAATATTTTATTCTTTTGGTTGCAATTGTAAATGGAATTTTTTTCTTGATTTCCCCCTCAGATTGTTTATTACTAGTGTATAGAAACACTACAGATTTTTCAGTGTTGATCTTGTAACCTGCCATTTTGCTGTACTTATTTGTTAGCTCTAATAGTTTTGCTGTGGATTTTTCGGGGTTTTCAACTTATAGTATCATATCACCTGCAAACAGTGAGAGTTGTACTTCTTCCTTTCCAATTTTGATGTCTTGTATTTCTTTTTCTTGTCTAATTCCTCTGGCTAGAATGGCCGACACAATGTTGAATAACAATGGTGATAGTGGATATCCTTGTCTTGTTCCTGATCTTAGGGGGAAAGTTTTCAGTTTTTCCCCATTGAGGATGATGCTAGCTGTGGGTGTTTCATATATTCCCTTAATCATGTTGAGGAAGTTCCCTTTTATTCCTACCCTTTGAAGTGTTTTCAACAAGAAAGGATGTTGAATTTTGTCAAATGCCTTTTCTGCATCAATCGAGATGATCATATGGTTTTTTTGCTTTGATTTGTTTACATGGTATATTATATTAATTGATTTTTTTTTTTTTTTTTTTTTTTTTTTTTTTTTTTAAAGGAAAGACAGAGAGAAGGAAGGAAGGATAGAAGGAAGGAAGGAAGGAAGAAAGGGAAACATTTCCAAACATTTTCTTGCTTTATTGTATTTTGTTTTTCCGTTTTTGTTACATGGGCTGGGGCCGGGAATCGAACCGAGGTCCTCCGGCATAGCAGGCAAGCACTTTGCCCGCTGAGCCACCGCGGCCCACCCCATTAATTGATTTTTTTATGTTGAATCACCCTTGCATACATGGGATGAATCTTACTTGGTCATGGTGTATAATTCTTTTAATGAGATGCTGGATTCAATTTGCAAGAATTTTGTTGAGGACTTTTGCATCTATATTCATTAGAGAGATTGGTCTGTAGTTTTCGTTTCTTTAATATCTTTGTCTGGCTTTGGTATGAGGGTGATGTTGGCATCATAGAATGAGTTAGGTAACTTTCTCTCCTCTTCAATTTTTTTGAAGAATTTGAGCAGGATTGCTACTAATTCTTTCTTGAATGTTTGGTAGAATCCACATGTGAAGGCATCTGGTCCTGGACTTTTCTTTTTGGGGAGCTTCTTAATGACTGATTCAATTTCTTTACTTGTGATTGCTTTGTTGAGGTCATCTATTTCTTCTCAAGTCAATGTTGATTGTTAATGCCTTTCTAGGAAGTTGTCCATTTCCTCTACATTGTCGAATTTATTAGCATAAAGTTGTTCATAACATCCTCTCATTACCTCCTTTATTTCTGTGGGATCAGTGATTATGTCCCCTCTTCCAATTCTGATTTTGTTTATTTGCATCCTCTTTTCTTCTTTTTGTCAACCTCGCTAAAGGTCCATCAATCTTTTTAATTTTCTCATAGAACCATCTTCTGGTTTTATTGATTTTCTCGATTGTTTTCAAGTACTCAATTTAATTTATTTCTGCTCTAATCTTCTTTATTTCTTTCCTTTTGCTTGCTTTGGGGTTAGTTTGCTGTTCTTTCTTTAGGTCTTCCAAATGGAAAGTTAATTCCTCGATTTTGGCTCTTTCTTCCTTTTTGATATGGGCATTTGGGGCAATAAATTTCCCTCTTAGCACTGTCTTTGCTGCATCCCATAAAATTTGATATGTTGTATTTTCATTTTCATTTGCCTCAAGATATTTACTGATTTCTCTTGTAATTTCTTTCTTGACTGACTGGTTGTTTAAAAGTTATTGCACCTCCATATATTTGTGAATTTTCTGGCACTCTGCCTATTATTGATTTCCGACTCCATTCCTTTATGATCTGAGAAACTGTTTTGTATGATTTCACTGTTTTTAATTTATTGAGACTTGCTTTGTGACCCTGCATATGGTCTATTCTTGAGAATAATCCATGAGCACTTGAGAAAAAGGTGTATCATGCTGTTGTGGCTTGTAATGTTCTATGAATGTCATTTAAGTCTAGCTCATTTATTGTATTTTTCAAATTTTCTGTTTCTTTATTGATCCTCTGTCTAGATGTTCTGTCCATTGATGAGAGTGGGGAATTGAAGTCTCCAACTATTATGGTAGATGTGTCTATTTCTCTTTTCAGTGTTTGCTTCATGTATTTTGGAGCATTCTGGCTTGGTGCATAAATATTTATGATTGTTATGTCTTGTTGAATTGTTCCTTTTATTAAAGCACAGTGTCCTTCTTTGCCTCTTTTAACTGTTTTACATTTGAAGTCTAATTTGTTGCATATTAGTATAGCTACTCCTGCTCTTTTCTGATTGTTTTTGCATGGAATATCTTTTCCCAACCTTTCACTTTCAACCTATGCTTATCCTTGGGTATAAGATGCATTTCCTATAGACAGCATATAGTTAGGTCCTGTTTTTTAACCCATTCTGCCAGTCTATGTCTTTTGATTGGGGAGTTTAATCCATTAACATTTAGTATTATTACTGTATGGGCAGTGCTTTCTTCTACCATTTTGCCTTTTGGATTTTATATGTCATATCTAATTTTTCTTCTTTTTACCTTTACTGACAGTCTTCATTTCTACACTTTTCTCCACACCTCTCTCTCCTGTTTTCCTAATTGTCTCTAGTGCTCCCTTTAGTATTTCATGCAGTGCTGGACTCCTGGTCACAAACTCACTCAGTGATTTTTTTGTCTGAAAATGCTTTAATTTCCCCCTCATTTTTGAAGGACAACTTTGCTGGATATAGAATTCTTGGTTGGCAGTTTTTCTCTTTTAGTATCTTAAATATATCATCCCACTGTTTTCTCACCTCCATGGTTTCTGCTGAGAAATCTATGCATAGTCTTATTGAGCTTCCCTTGTAAGTGATGTATTGCTTTTCTCTTGCTGCTTTCAAGATGCTTTCAAGATACTCTCTTTCTCTTTGACCTCTGACATTCTGATTAGTAAGTGTCTTGGAGTACATCTGTTGGATCTATTCTGTTTGAGGTATGCTGTACTTCTTGGATCTGTAATTTTAAGTCTTTCATAAGAGTTGGGAAATTTTCAGTGATTATTTCCTCCATTAGTTTTTCTCTTCCTTTCACCTTCTTTTCTCCTTCTAGGACACCCACAACACATATATTCATGTGCTTCATGTTGTCATTCAATTCCCTGAGTCCCTGCTCATATTTCTCCACTCTTTTCCCTATATTTTACTTTGCTTGTCAGATTTTAGATGTACCATCCTCCAGTTCACTAATCCTACCTTCTGCCTCTTGAGATCTGACATTGTAGGTTTCCATTGTTTTCTTTCATGTATTCTACTGTGCCTTTCATTCCCATAAATTCTGTGATTTGTTTTTTCAGACTTTTGATTTCTTCTTTTTGTGCATTCCTTGCCTTCTTTGTATTCTCCCTAAATTCATTGATTTGATTTTTGATGAGGTTTTCCATGTCTATTTGGACATTCTGAATGAATTGTTTCAACTCCTGTATCTCATTTGAATTGTTGGTTTGTTCTTCTGACTGGGTCATATCTTCAAATTTCCTAGTATGATTCATTAATTTTTGCTGGCATCTAGGCATTTAATTACCTTAATTAGTTTATTCTGGAGATTGTTTTCACTTTTTTTTTTACCTAGGATTCTTTTGCTGGGTGACTTTGTTGTCTATCTGTTCTTTGACATTCAATTCAGCTTATTCTAGTCCTCTACCTTGGGTTTTGTTTAACAGATCAGAATTTTTCAGTTCTTGTTTTTTTGTTTCTTGCACTACCTGTATGGTGTCTTTTTTCCCTCCCCTTAGGAGGGTCTACTTAGGCGTTATAGACCCTAGCCTGAGTTTACCAGACCAAACTGGCTTCCTCTCAGGAGGAATGAGTCACCTGCATCAGTTTTCCCTGAGGATGAGACCCAGTAGATTGAAAGGCTTTCCTTTGAAGACTCTGGACTCTGTGTTTTTCCTATCCTTCCCAGTATGTGGTGCTTTTCTTCCTGTAGGTCCCACCAGCATCAGGTGATGCTGTACCTTTAACTCCAGCAGACTCTCACTGCTGGGGTGTGGTTGAGACAGAGGAAAGGTTGTAGGCTGGCTTTAATGCTTCACTTTTCCAGACCCTGGGGTCTGAACTCCTTGAGGGAGGGATTCCACCTGAGCTGGGCCCCACCCCTCTCCTGGGGATGGCATAGGCTCCAAACACTCTAACAAGCTCAATTCTGCCTATGCCTTGGGCAGTTGGAGCCTGAGAAGTCTTGCAGCTGTATCTAAAGAATAGTCAAGCTGTAAAAATGCACCCATGAAAAAGAAAAAGAAAAATCTTTTTCAGAGCACGACCCCTGTTCCTTGGGTTTGCCAATTAAGAGCTTAAGTTGGTGTGTCGCTCTGTGTATCTCCAGGTCCTATGTGCCCCCTCCTTTCCTTCAAGGCCAGGACCTTTTAAGATTAAAAAAAAAAAAAAAGAAGAACTCTGTTTTTTTTTTCTTTTTTCCTTTTCAGTCAACCCTGCCTCATCTGTGCTGGGGCAAAAATCAGAGACCTCTGCTTTAACTTGAGATTCAGCTGAGCTGGGGGCCTATTTTCAGTAGTCAGAATTAGTTAATTAATTCCACAATTGGAGCTTGGTTGTGCTCAGCCCCTGCTACTGGTAAAGTCCCTTTCCTTTCCCCTCTGCAAAGCAGCCTGTGGGGAAGGGGCACTGGCCTCTGTGACTTGGGGAACTCACAGTTCTGGGTGGGCTCGCAGCTGGTCCAGACTGGAGTTACGTTGTGTGTCCAGTCACTGATGTGGCCTTAGCAATTGTTCTGTACTATTCCTGGCTATTTATTAGCTTCTCTGGAGGACAAACTAAATCCCATTCCTCACTAAGTTGCCATCTTGGCTCTCTGCCCCCATCTTGGTATTGCTTCAGGATGAAAGCCTATGGGTTAGGATGGGTGCAGGAATATAGATGCTTCTTTCTTTCTTTCCCTTGCTCTATGCCCTCCCCTTCCCTCCCTTCCCCACCCAAGTTATGCCTGTATCCTCCAGGATTGAATCAGGGAGAGGGAGAAGTAATTCAGGCTTTACTCAATAGATGGACAGAATCCACAACAGCACTCTCTCATATGGGCAGAATCCCATTATTCTTTTTTTCCCCCACCAAGCATCTTGTGGACTTTGAGGAGATAGCCACCTTGGAACACTCAACTAAGATTATATGATGAGGCAAGGCCTCTCTTCCTGCTGGCCTAGGATTCCTTCCTCAGCTCCTTGGTAACTGGTGGTCACAGCCCCCATTAGGGCCCTATACTCCCTCCAGCCAGTCTCGGAATCTACATTACTCCAGTCCGGTCTCCTCTGAAAGCTCTACATCTGGCCCAGGAGAAGTACTCACCACCCCTGGCCCCACTGATGGTGGAGATTGCTCCCTATACAGCCACTGCCATCCTCCTTGTAGTCCTTCTCTTTCTCCTTCTCTTCCTCCTCCTTCTCCTCTACGTCACCCCAGACTGATTAAGCCAGAGATACTCTTACCAGTCCTTATACTCTTCAAACTTGAATAGGAACATTGGAAGCTCTTCAGGTAATTCTCTTACAGTGCTCTCACTTGATTTAAAAAGAGAGTAACACCACTCTCTTTCCCCAAGAGAGAGGACAAGGAAAAGCCAAGGCACTCAAATTGTTCTCCATAGAAAACTTGTCTCTCAGTTTGTCACCTCCAATGCACACTTGGGATGACTGATAGATTAACAGTTATAAAATCAATTTAGCTCTTCCTTTCCAAATTCTTCATAGATGGCATAACCTCTCAATTTGACTCATTGTTTTCTTCTCAGGGTTCAGAGCCTCAGCCCAAATTGAAACAGAAAGAGCCCTAGTTGAATATTCTGTTTATGCAGTACACAGCTCCTAATTTAAGAAATGGTCAACCTTCCTAGGGCCCTTTACTGGATCTTAAGGGTACTTTCCCCTATTCATTGTCCCTTTCCCTTTCTCTCACATCACTAGCCCTCTCCTACCTTCAATTCCCTCCCAGCTTAAATCTCATCATCTGTACTTTGAGTAATCCTCTTGCCAACACCAAAAATTCCCTTAAAAAAAAAAACTTTACCTTATATCTGAAAAAAACAAAACAAAACAAAAAACAGTCCTGGATGAACTCAACAGCTCACACTCAAATTTCAGTTTGAACTTTAAACTGTGTTGTTGGAGGACTGCCTGTGTGTTTGTTTGTGTGTATGCATATATATGTAGGTATATAGTGAATGTAGACAGGGCGTACAGGTGCCCATTATTCACACAGCTTTTCTATTAATTTTTAATTTATCATAATTAAGTTGGAAAGGGAGGAAGCAGGCCATAAGAAACAATATAATTCAGTAGAAAACCTAGAGAATTAATAGGCAATAAAAGAAGACAAACAGGGAATCCAGAGAATAGAAAGGGGCATGGAACCAGACCGTCAGGTTTGAATCCTGCTTTATTCACCAGGTCCTTGAGCTTGGGTAAATTATGTAATCTTTCTGAACCTCTTTCCTCTTTAGAAAAGTAGAGATAAAAATACTTTGGTTTGATAAGACGATTAAATAAGTTACATATATGAAGCATTCAGAACAGTCCTGCTACAGAGTAATTACTTTTTTTTTTTTTTAACTTGGACAGGCACTAGGAATTGAACCCAGGTCTCTGGCATGGCACGCCAGAACTCTGCCACTGAGTCACTGTGGCCCACCCGGTAATTACTTTTTAAGAATAAGCTGTTACAGGTTTGTTAATGTAAGGAAGAGTTCAATATATTTAGATGCTGATGTTAAGAATCCAGGAGAGAGGGAGAGGTTGAAGAGAGAAGGGATAATTAATACTGTATAATTCCTAAGAAGGTGGGAGGGTAGAAGGTGGTAAGATTCAAAGAAGGAAAGGAGGGAAGCTCTTGAATTAAAGGAATAACATCTCTACTTAATGTGAGGCACGTGGTAAATTTGTTAGCAAGGAGTTACAGTTTCGTGACTTCTGTATTTTCTGTGAAATAAAAGTTATTTTCTGAGCAGGAGTAGCACTGTGGGGGATTGAAGGATGAGGAAGGAAAGTGAAGATTTGAAGTGGCTCTTGCAGAGTTAAATAGTCAGGTGGTCAAGGAATGATGTCAGGATCGTTGGCAGTTTTGAGCGCCCAGAGTTAGTGACTTTAAAATTATAGTCATATCTGTCCACGCGTTTGTATTTCTTGGTTACGATGCTCAGCCACCTGAATACAGGCATAGACAGTGTGAGCTGTTGAGTTCATCCAGGATTGTCTTTTGTTTTGTTTTGTTTTTTTCAGATATGAGGTAAAGTTTCTTGTTTTTTTTTTTTTTAAGAGTTATTGGTGTTGGCAAGAGGATTACTCAAAGTACAGATGATGAGATTTAAGCTGGGAGGGAATTGAAGGTAGGAGAGGGCTAGTGATGTGAGAGAAAGGGAAAGGGATCATGAATAGGGGAAAGTACCCTTAAGATCCAGTAAAGAGCCCTAGGAAAGGGCCCTAGGGAAGACCATGGTATCTTAACTGTAAGTAATTGCATAAAGTACAAATTCACTGCTAGAGCTGCAGTACACAAATCACTACATAAATAATATGTGCATCATGATTAGTGACCAATCATGGTAGTACTTTCAAAATGTCAGTGAGTGCTCACTAGTTGTCTATTATTCAGTTCCTGCACAGACAGCAAAGAGTACAGTTGTGTTGCCTCCTTGTTTGCCAGTGATAAACCCATGTGATATTTTATAAAAATGGATTATCGAAAGAGGAAATCCACCAACAAAGATGAAAGAGAAGGAAAGAAAAGATGTAGTTTCCTCCCTGGACCATTTGAAAGGATTCTACAGATATCATGGTGCTTCACCCCTACATACTTCAATATGTACCCTTTTCTCTTTAAGAACAAAGACGTTCTCCTACGTAATTGCAATAGCTCTTTTATCACTCTCAAAAAACTTATCATTGAATATACAACTATGTGATGATATTGTGAGCCACTGATTGTACACCATGCATGGAATGTTTGTATGTTAAGAATGTATGTGCTTTTTTTTAAATAAAAAACCACAACTTATTATTGATATCCTTGTGTCTGTTTCTCCTTTTATCCAGAGTATGGACAGATGGGTAAAAATAATATGTATTCCAAGAAATGATCATGATGATGACTATGCAACTATGTGATGATATTGTGAATTACTGATTATATACAGAATGGTTGATCAAAAGTTATGAATGTTTGCGTTTGTTTGGTATTTAAAAGAAATATAAAAAATAATATGGATAGAGAATAAATAATAGGGGTACAAAGGGTAAAGTGGATTGGGTAGATGGAAATACTAGTGGTCAATGAGAGGGAGGGGTAAGGGGTATGGTATAGATGAGTCTTTTTTTTTTTTTTTTTTACATGGGCAAGCACCAGGAAACGAACCTGGGTCCTCTGGCATGGCAGGCAAGCATCCTTGCCTGCTGAGCCACCATGTCCCGCCCTCTTTTTTCTTTTTATTTCTTTTTCTGGAGTGAAGCAAGTGTTCTAAAAAATGATCATAGTGATGAATACACAACTATGTGATGATATTGTCAGCCATTAATTGTACATGTATGGAATGTATGTGTGAAGATTTATCAATAAAAATATTTTTAAAAAACCTTATCATTGCTACAATAACATAGCTAATATTTGATACATGTTCAAATTTCCCCAATTGTCTGACTAAAATATTTGCAATATTATTTTAAATCTAGTTTCTAAATAAAGATCAGGCAAAGCCTTTAGTTTTTTTTTAATCTAGAATAGTGGAACTATAACACTACAATAATTTCTCTTTTTTTTTTTCCTCTTATGACATTGAGTTTTGTGGAGTGTCCCACTATTATAACATGTCTAATTGTTCCTTGTGCTCAGATTTATGTTAAAAGTTTTTGGACAATAATACTATAGAGGTAATTATTTGTCCTCCTTTGTTCATCATTTCAGAACATACATAATGTCATTTAGTTCCAATACTCAATACTAGTGATTTCAAGTTTGATGATGTGATTAAGATGGTGTCTGTCAGATTTCTCTTTTGTTATTAATGAATAATGTATAAGGAGATACTTTGAGAGTATGCGAATACCTTCCTTTCTAGCAACATTTCACTCAGTTGTGTAAGCACCCACTGATAATCCTTTCCTCATCAATTATTATTTCGGTGATTACAAAAATGCAGAGTTTCCTAATTTGATCATTCCATCTACATTTATTAGCTGGCATTCTTCTAGAAAGAAGAGCTTTCCTTCCTCTCTTGTGGATACTCCCCTCCCCTCCCTTTTTCTGAGTATCACTATGGAATCTGGTTTCTTTTTTATTCAATGTGTCATTATGATTTACCATTGTTATCCTTTTTCACCATCGGAATGTCCTATTTTGGCCAGTGGGAGGTTCTTTAATCTGGTTTACATGTCCTTTGACACATCCCATCCATTTCTGAGTGCTTACCTGGTTATTTTTAATTGAGTGTCAAATATTGCATTTGAATAATTATAATATAAATTTAGGCCTAGCACAATGTTATTTTTCTCTAGGCAGGAGTTATGTTTGCTTCTGGCAAGAGGTTAAGTCAGTCCAGTAGCCATCTTACTTTACCTTAATTCTATTGGTCTGAGAGGATTTGAAGCTGGGTCTGTTTCCAGTTTACCTTAACTTCCAATGAAATGCCTTAGGTCCCAACCCAAAGCCTGGCAGATAACCAGGCCCCTGCCCTCTTCACCCTCCCTGAACTTCAGGTTCAATACTTCCAGCCCCATTAGTCTGTCAAAAGTTCTATTCAGCTTCTTGACCTCTCAGCCACCTCCTTGGGACAAGTGACTCCAACACTCAGCTCACCTCTCTTTCCTTTTTCTCCCAGACCTTGTTCCCATAATTATTCCCTGTCTTGTTAGTTCTCTAATACCCTCTCAGAGTGATTTTTAAAATATTTTGTCTGGCTCTTTGGTTTTTCTCGGTAAGAACATTAGCATGAATTATCTAATCCATTACTGGAAGTGAAAGCTCCCCTTACCCCAGAACTGGCTTTTAAAAATAAAAAATGTGGTCATTTTCCTAATTAAAACACTACAATAACTTCTCATTTTTCTTACGAATCCTTAATTAGATCTCATGGGTCTGCCTTTGCAAATCATCTCAAGCCATTCTCCCTCTCAGTTTCTACTTTCCAGACACACTGGCCCTCTTTCACATACCACGCCTTCACAGTGTATGTGCTGTTCCCTTCCTCTGGCCGCTATAAACTGTTCCCACCCGTTTCCCTTTATCTAGTTCACCTTTATTTAATCATCAGAGCTCAGGCAAGTGTTTCTTCACCAATGAAGCCTTCCTTAGCTGCCCCAGTCTAGGTCAGGTCCCAGCTACGGTACCTGGCACTTCTTCAAAACATTTATTAAGATGTGTAATTATACATTGATTGAGTGGTTGAGCAATATCTGTCTTGTTTCATGTGCTACATGAAAGCAGTGATCTTATCTGCTTTGCTCACCATTTCATGTCCATAATCTACTTGTAGAAGGCATTCAATAAAATAGTTGAATTAATAGTTAGCATTCAACAAGTTCTTTTCTGGAACACTATCTATGCATTTAGCCCATTTATTTCCACCCAGATTTCTGCAGCCAGGATTGAGTTGATGTAGCACCTAAATCTTTGGCTGCTAAAATTTCCTGGCTTTTAACTTTGAAGTCTGATCAAAACAGTTTCACTTTCCATTTCCCTTATGGTCACATTGATTTCATCTCAGTAGAGTGTAATTTTTAACACAAATATTGTATTTTGGTGAGTATGAAAAACTTTCAAGCCGATAGTTACCTTGGTTTCAGTGTTTACATACTTATCTCCAACCCTCAAAAAAGCCATTCCGAGCCCTGACTTGTTGACTCACAATTTAGCTTGCTCTTCAGAAAGTGAAAATTAAAAGTCACTCTGAGGCAGGTGATGAAGTCAAAATAATGCATATAGCAAATAGGGTTGCAAATATTTTCTTTTTGTTTAATATTGATTTCCCTGTTAGAGTAAATTTGCATCTGTTTTACATTTGAAAATAAAAGGCAGCTGTTTCTTTAAAATCCATAGACAAAAAGCTAATAAATAAGGAAATTCTAGTTGATAATACAGGTTTTTGTTTTAGAACTAGATTTAGGCTTTTATTTCTAGAAACTTACATGCCCCTGAGCTGATTTTTTTATTTTCATATTTTAATATGTATGACCTGGACCAGTTGGCTGTTTTTCTCACTTTAAATCTACAGAATATACAAATGCCAATTATCTCACTCCTGTGGCCTCAAAGTCATTTCTTATTCAGTCAGCTTCCTTTGAAAAAGAATGGGGTCTGAGGGTCTGACCCTGAATGAGGCCTTCTTGGTCAAGGTTGGATAATGGGAATTTTAATTAGCTCATGTTTTAAGGGATTATGGTTTGCCTCTGCTAGAGAAAATGCGTAATGAGTGGACACACCACTGGGCAACCCCTCACTTTCAGGCTTTGTGAGAAATCTCCCTTCTTCTTTAAATGCAGAATACAGCCCACCCCCCTTTTAAATGATGCATATTTAAGCCATCCTAATTAAGTTTCCTGTTGAATTGAGGAACCAATGTGTATGCTATGTAGGTTTAGAAATGGGAACATTCTCAGAGATGGTAGCAAACAGCCCCAATTTCTCTCCTAAACTCTAGGGGAGAAATATCACCATCCAACTACTTACTCAACACCTCCACTTGAATATCTATTAGATCTTATTATTAACATATCCAAAATTTCACTTCTGTTACCCCTAGACACCAAAAGTTTCCTGCTATCACAGTCTTCGCCATCTCAATAAATAACATCTCCATTCTTCCTGTTGCTCAAGCTAAAATCCGAGAGGTCTTCCCTGGCTCTTCAATTTCTGTCCTACTCCATATTTAATTCAACAGCAAGTCCTTTCAGTTCTACCTTCAGTATATGCTCAGAATCTAACCACTTCTCTCCATCACCACAGTTACCACACTAGTTTAAATTGCCACAATCTCTTGTCTGGATTATTAACTGATCTTCCTGCTTCCACATCTTTAAACTAATCCCTTTTGTTCATTCTACCACACTGGCTTCTGTAATTTTCTTCTAAGATGCCAAACTTGCTCCTTTGCAGATGCTGTTCCAGAGCCTTGGCACATGCTGTTCCAGCTACTTGGAATTCTCTTTTGATATTCTCATGGCTCACTCTATTTTTCTCAGCCTTCTGCTTAAATTTCCCCTTTATAGGAAGGCCTTCTCTGAACAGGATGCCATTTTAAAACAGCACTTCATTCCCCTCTCTACAGCACTCTGTATCCCCTTTCCTGGGATGACCATAGATCTCAGTTTATTTAGGACAATCCTGCGTTCATCTCTATTGTCCTCAAGTAATTGTGAATATTATAAAGTACTCTTGTTTGATAACTTATTTGGTTGTCTTATTCTTAACATGTTTTATTTTATTTTTATAGTTTTCAGCACCACCTAATACCACCTGTCCATCTCCTTCCATTAGAATATAAACTCTCAACAAGAGTTAATCATTTATTTCCTGATTAAACCCAGAATGCAGATGTGCCAGGAACATAAATAAATAAAACCATCATACTGACTTTGGACATCAACATATAAACTTATCCAATGTGCATGAGCCTGCCCAGTTGCCCAGTGTGGCTGGCCAAGGCTACCAATGAATTTGATGCCTAAATTCTATTTCAGTGGCTGGAAAATTATCTCCTATAAAGATAGAATATTGACATTGCAGAGCCTGAACAACAAAAATGGTAACTATTTATGGCCCAGAATGTCTCTTGACAGTGTCAGAAGTAGGGACAGGGAAGTTGTCCCACAGAAAACCCGGTCTGGGTCTGGGACTGGGTCTGATGAAAATGAGTACTCAGACACAATTTGTTACAGGGAAGAGTTTTGTAACAAACCTGTGCAGACAACCCTAATTATATCCTTAAGATAAATTCATAAAAATAGAAGTACTGTTAACTCAAATGACCTCTGGCACACAATTATCAATATCTTTAATTTTACTTGGAAATTCATTTTTTTTAGAAGTAGAATTTTGTTCTTATTAGATTTAGATGTATTCCAAGTTTCTTAATTTTTAAGGAATAATAATTTTAGGTACTTCCAGATACCTTCTGCTGGCAATCTTTCCTCTTAAAATATGGTTTGGCTTAAAACCCTCCTCTCTGTATTCTTAACATCTTTCATATATAGTTTCTTTATAGCACTTACCACATCATTGTGTATTCATTTGTTTTCCTATTTGGCAACACTCCCCAAACCCATTCTCCACCCAGTGTGAATTCTTAGCGCAGCCGTACCTGGGGAATTTCTTTAAAGTGCAGAGAACCCCTGCCCTGCTCTTTAAGATTCTGATTCAGAAGGTCTAGGATGGGACTGGGGAATCTGCAGTAGGCTTTCCCAGGTGATTCTGGATGGTTATTTCACAGATTCCCTCTAAGAAACTGATAGGGTGGGCCCTGTTTTACCCATCATTGCACAGTCAGCGCTGGCACATACATGCTCAGTTAATGTGTATTGAATCAATGGAGCGAAGAGCCCAGAAAACATATGGGGACTTCTCTGAGAGAATAGTCTCCTATGGGCCCCAAAACCAATTAGACCAGTAAAAAACACATACACTTTCAGTAAGTGTTGTGGGAATTAGTTAACAGGTTCAAAACTGAAGGGGACTAACAGAGACAGCTTGGATGTTATGGCTCCTGGGATGACAAAAACAGTCAAGAAGGTGATTAGGCAGTTTACAAATGTGAACCTTAGTCAACCAGAATAGTCTGTGATTTTGCTTAAGCATTTTATAATATGCATCCTATTCATATTTTATCTGTTTCATTTTGCCCTAGGCCTTATACTGTCACCTTTCCCAGATAGAGTCATCCTGCTGCTTCATCAGAGACAGAGAAAAGGACTGAGTTTCAAGAAAAGGGAGATTATAACTGCCAAATATTTTTAAAACTTGTAAATGTTCTGCAAAGTGAATATTCTATCATCTTATGATGATATGAATTTTAAATTTACCTTTATCAAATTGTGTTTATGTCAGGTTCTAAAATCCGAGCTCCCTCTGAACATTGAATTATGTCATCCTTATTTCATACTGATTACAATCTGTACCTTTCATGATTCTTATTCTCTAGAATATTACCATTTTTCAGTCTTCTCCCACTAACACCATATTTAAAACACACTTGTAAATACATTTCAGCCAAACCCTTGTCTTTCTTTAGAATTCTAAGAACTCCTCAGGAAATAGGAAATCTTCCTTCAAATAAATTCCAGGAACTGGCCATTTAGTAACAACATCAGGATAATTCAATAATAGATTTTATAAGTTTTAAAACAATAATATTTCACTTACCTAAATACTAAAAGATTGCCTTTTATTTCACTTTGGACATACATCAACTCTTTTGAAGTAAAGGATAAATTGTCCTTCTGTAGGCAATCATGGTTAACATTAGAGCTTGGACTTAACATCCATATATGAGGAGGTATTAATCCACCATTGACTATTTTGTCATCTCAGCAGGTCTTTCATTGTGCTACCTGAGTCATTAGTCATGGTGTGGTAACCAGAAATGATTATCTTTTCCACCAGAAGGATACTGGGGAATTAACTATTACTAAAATGAAAACAGAAAGCCACAGAATGTTGATATTTACACTTGATAACATTTACTCTGTTAATGAAAATGGAAACTAGAGTCCTTGGGTCACTCAAAGTTTAAGAAGCCTTGGCTTTTACATTAATAAATTGTTCATTGGAAATATTATACTTAACTGATCAGGCAGATCCTGCAGACAAGCATAACATAAATAAGTGATAAATGGAATACTTGAAAAGGAAATTAGAATATTTCCTTTCTAAAAACATACATATATACATATATACATTTATATATACATATATATATATATATTTTTTTTTTTTGAGTGCATGGGCTTGGAATTGAGCCAAGATCTCCCACATGGCAGGGGGGAGTTCTACCACTGAACTACCAGTGCATATTTTAAAAGAATGAAAGGGCTTTGGGTCACATATAGAAAGTACATACATGCATATGCCAATGATATATTTGTGAATTTTTAATTTTGAAGAGCATTCAGAGAAGGATTTGGGGGAAATATAATTTAAAACAAAATAAAAACCTTCTCTCAAAGCTGAAAATCCCCCCATAAAGGAGAGAGAAAGAAAAACAATTTTATTATTAAATAAGCATTCAACTAGAATGTATGCATCACAGACAATTTACTGGTAGAGTACAAAAACAGAAAGAAAGCTCACCTTTTATATGTCGCTAAACTAATACAGATCATTATATACATGATCACAAGATATTTCTTATATCTTTATGGCCAGAGCTAGGTCTGCAATTTGGAGCCAAGCATCACCCAAAGGTATGCTCATCTCTTTCCAGGCTCTACCTAAACAAAATCCTTTGTGCCGTATGTTGGTGATACAGAATTTAATACAAGAGAGCTCTACTATCATCACCAAAATTTTATTCCAAGCTGCTGATACCTATTCTGCAAGATTTAATGGTGGCACTTTCATAATATTACCAGGTGTCCACAGAGAGTTTCCAGACAATAAATAAGAACGCTTCTCTCCTCTGATGTGCCACATGCATTGGTCAAGCAAGCCTCTAGTTGCTTTGAAATTTCTTTAATGTATTCTGAGAGACTGACAATTTCCGTCGCCTTCAGTTGCACTGCTTGGCATGTATCATGCCTTGCACCTATGCCTTTTTTTGCATCTCTTTGAGCTATCTGTTATATAGGTTTCTTGAAAGACTCACTAATGAGAAGTATGATATTAACCTGATTCTCATTCCTTTTATATAATTTTCTTTAGCCAATTTTAGAATTTTCTCATTTATCCTGAATGTTCTCAAATTTCATTAGCGTGAAGGATTTTTTCTTTTCATTGTTTTAATTTATCCTGTTAAGCACTTGATGAGCCTTTTCAAACGGAGGATTTATGTTTTCTCCAGCGCAGGGAAATTCTCAACTATCCTTTCTTCAAACTTGCCTCCCCTCCATTAATTCTGTTCTCTTCTGGCAAATCCTAAAGATGACTAGAACTTCTAAATCTATTTTACATGTCTCAACTTTTTTTTGACTTTTATATTTCATACTTTAGTGCTGTCTCATGAGAGTATTCTTCAGCCTAGTCACTCATTCAGTCTTCAGTTGTGTCTTTTCCGTAATTCAGCCTATTTTTTCTCCTTCATTTCCAAGATCTCTAACTGGTTCTTCTTCATAATTACTGTTTGGAGGCAATAACTTCCCTTATTTTTAAACATGTTAATTAAACTAGTATAAATAAAATCTTATTATGATTCCACAATCAATTCTCGTTTCATCAAGTTCTTCTGTCTGCATCACTCGGTGGTTCTCAAATAATTGGTGCCTCTTGATTTTGAGTTTGCTGTCTCTAGATGCCTCTCCCTTGATAACCTATGGGGGGCCCGGGGGTGGGGAGGAGCAGCTTCCACTGCCTGCGTTTGTCATTGTTTGTGGTAAGAACAGGATACAAATGCCTCCAAGGCTGCTCCTCTGATGCTTTCCTGATCCTCCCTAGTGATATCAGCCATCTAGGAATACTGCCCTCTTTTCCCCAAGCTGTACTCCTACCTGACAGCGGAAAATCCTTTTCTGTTGCCTGTCCCTGGAGCTGTGGGGATGTTAGAGATTTAAGAGCCTTGAAGACCTAGATGTTCCTGGTTTCATATACAACAAATCCCCTGTTGATTGCCCATGGGCTCCTTCCTCTGCCCACTGATCACCTTGGTGAAGCTTCCACCGGTGATTCATGGTGATAGTTCTTAATGGGGCACTTTTGATTATACTGTACTGCCATTTTTCTCTTCAGTTTGATCCATCTGCTTTCAGTCGCAGATTACCTCACCGTTTCCCATCCACTGAGCAGTTTCCTTGTTTCGAAGCATACCTTCCTTTTTAAATTGTCTTTTAAAACTCACCTTTAAGATTGAGAGTGGAAAAAAATTTATGATCACACCACTCATCACTCTGAAGCTACAATTTTATTTCTTTAAAAATTATTGGCACTACAGATATCTCCCATCGATTTGGTTAAGGATAGTTTTTAGAAAGTTATTTGATATTCACAGCAATCCCAATGCCGAGATTTATTTTTATGTTCCTTTTACTGATAAGGAATAACTATAGAGAAATAACTTTTCCAGTCTTCCACGTAGGTAACTGGCAGAGCTGGGATTTAAATCCAGGGAGTGTGACTCACAGCCAGAGAACCTTAACCACCACACTGTATTTTGACATTCATAAATACGTCCTGAGTGTCTACTGTGCGTCAGGCACGGCACTAGCTGTCGGGTTGCAGCCATAATTAATTCTCTTTGACCTTTTTTCCAAATATAATGCATACAACCCAAGGCACATTACAATCCAGAAAATGGGGCAATTTCACATGTGATGGATATCGTGGAGGTGAGTACAAAGTGTTCTGCAACTCTCTGGAGACAGCCATGGCGTCCGTACTAATCTGGGTTGCTGACCTAAGCCCAGCACATGCCTAGCACAAAGTGGGTGCTCAACTAATAATGTCAAAAAATAGGTCAGTCCAATATTTTTCGGCTTTAAACACACATATACGCGCTTCTATATTTAAAGCTCAAAACTATGTATCCTTTCTGCAAGGCAGCGTACAATTCCCGTAAAACAATAACGCCTGCGACTACCCCGAGCCCGCTGAGGGCGGACCAGTGTGCGAGGGCTGACCAGGGTGTGCAGCCTGACCCGCCCGTCCGGCGCGGGGCGGGCGACCCCGTCTGGCGGCGGCGGCAGAGGCGGCGGTGGCCGTTTGCCGCCTCTCAGAGTCTGGCGGCGTCAGGGGCTGGAGGCGTCTTGTGATGAGGCAAATAAACAAGCCAACCGCACTGAAACGGGTCGTTCCGTTTCGCTTCCTCCCTCGGGTGCCTGGGTCTTCTCGGAACAAAGTGACCCTCCATCTGTCCGCAGGCAGGTGGAGCCCGCCCCACGCGGCGCGCGCCTCCCGTCTTCACAGTCGCGCGCTCACCGACGCGCGTAGACGCGGATCCTCCGGGACCCTGCGGGCCTGCGGAAGGACACGCCCCCCTCGCGGGAGCACATCGCTGCCGCCGCACGCCCGCCTTCCGCGCCTCCGAGCGAGCGGACGCGAGCGCGCGCGCGCCCGAGACGGGCCTCCTTCCCGGCACACACTGAGCGCCCGGCCCCCTCACCCCACCCCACCCCCTGCCGCCCAGGCTCCGCCTCCGCGACGGGGCCGCCGGGAGGAGGCGACCGGAAGCCACTTTAAAGCAGAGCTCGAGGTGACAGGCGAAGGAGCTAGACCTGGAGTGCGGTCGCGGCTTTCTGCGCTCGCGGCGGCGGAATGGCCCGTGCGCGGCTCGCAGAGTCGCTGACCCGCGACCCCTAGACGCCGGCGCCTGCCCTGCGCGGACGCTGCCCGCGAGCCGGCGTCGCCGCGACTCCTGTCGTCCGTTCTCTCAGGCTGCCCGTTCAGGTAAAGGGCTTCGTGTGGACACTGAGAGGCCGATGAGGGACCCCGACGAGGATGGCGGGTGCGGAGGGGAGCGCCGGCTTTGCGGCTCCCGCACTGCTGACCCCCCGCGCCGGGAGCGTGCGGGGCTGTTGCGAATCCCGGGCGACTGGTTTTTGGAGTTTGTGCCTTTTTGTGCGGAATTCACTCGCATCCTATCAATGTTAGGATGGAATTGGTTTACACTTCTTAGTCAGTTGCAGCCTCTGGCAGGTGTATAAATCGGATTTAGCCCTGAAAGGTTCTGTCAGGGTCGCGGGCGTCTCCCGATTCCCCACCTCAGGGCGGGCGGGCGGATGGGTGGCCGCGTCTATGCGGCTTCCACCTCAGGGCAAGACCCCGGGCGCTCTGAGGCGCGGAGGAGCACTTCGCAGATGAAGGGGAGGGCACGGCGGTTGTCGAGGAGCCTGACGGCAGAACCCGCGTTCCGGGCTGCAGCACAGAAGTTTGCAGGCTGTTTTCAGATAAACTTTGAAGGGCGCAGAAGTCTTTGCCTTCCTCCGCGTCGCTCGGAGAAGCGTCCGGCGCTTCGCGGGTCATTTCTGCTAGCCCCGGATTCTCGCTGGACGATCCTCTCCGGAAGGTCGGCTGAGGAGGCGAAAAATAAATTTAATGTGGGAGGCGCGGTGACTAGCTTATGGGAAGCCAGGATGGAGACCAGCCGGAGATGCAGGGTCGTTCGTTGGGAGGAGGCTGGATGGATGGTGGGGGTGGGGCTGGGGCTGGGTGGTGGGGTGCGCCTGCCGAAGGGAGGGCAAGGGTGGGGATGTTCGGAAACACCCGGAATTGGCCGATCCGGGCGCCGGGCTCTCGACTCTGCAAACCGCCGCGGCCTACAGGAGGCGTCGCTCGGACCCGGGCTCGGTGCCCGGGTGTAGCGCGGTGGCGGCGGGCGGGCGGGCGAAGAGTTCCGAGACGAGAGGCGACCGGGCAGGATCCTTTTTACCTGGCGTTGAGCTGGCGGCTCCCTGGAAAGGTTCGAGTGCCCGAATACTGGGGGCGACATGAGATAAGGGTAGCGCGGTGAGTCGCCTGCTGCAGGGGACTGGAGGAAGTGTCTTTCCAAAGCTTTATTTTTCTGTTATGCAAACTAATTGAGGAACTAGGTCCTAGTGGCTTCCCCACTCGTTCTCCGTCTCTTCCTCCTAGTTTTGTTTCTGAGAGTTTGACGAAGGGCAATGATAAAGTTGTTTGTGCACATGTAAGTTTGTATGTGTGTATCTATTTACACATATGTATAAATAATATAAATAAAATTGGTTTAGTGATGAATGTGATAGGAGTGGTTAATGTGTGTGCGTGGGGGAAGGCACAGGTCTGTTTGGTGTGATGAAGAAGGGAATACCACAATCTGTGCCAATTGTTTCTTGAGGCAAGAGCACCGAGTGATGAATAATAACGCCTAGCTTGGCTGCCTTCCAGTTGATTTATGTCTCATGTCAAGTCCCTCCTCCGTGAAGCTTTCCCTAACAATGCCAGCTCACACTTGAACTCTCCTTTTTTTTACCTTTTTCTTTTGCACTAACCATGGACATTATGTCTTCTTGTATATTCTGTTTTTTGTTTGTTTTTCTGAGTTTGATTAGTATACACGTTTTATATCTGTAGATTCATGAATCTCTCCAGTTAGATCTTAATGTTCATTTTAGGAATGGGGGCTCATTTATATCTATAAAGACTGAAGAAGTCGAAGTTTAATAGGTGCTTAATGCTTTTTCTCAGTAATTCAGCTAATAGATAACTTGCTTAGCACCCACTGCATGCATTTTGGTAGGCACTGTACCGGGCACCTGGAATACAAACTTGAATAAATCATGGGCCTTGCATCAAGGATCTCTTTCAGACTGTGGAACAAGAGAGGAAGAATAACTGCTCATCACCACCCCCTTTCCCACCTGGCATAATGGCTTAATAATTAATGTTGGATGGTAGGGGGACACCATCTTCTATTTTACAAATTTTTTTTGTTTTTACTTGACGTTCCAATTTTTTTAAGAAATCTGATTCTTCCAAGAAAGCACTTTTTTAGTCTCTTTCAGCAGTTCTTTAGGAATCAGAAAAATTCAGCATTCTGTGTGTTATATATGCTTTTATTCTTTTTCAATAGCATGCCTTTATTGGCCTTTTTTAAAAAAAAGTGCATGTATGTAACTATAACAATAAGAAATTGGAGGTCCTTATGAAATTGTGCTTGGCTTCTAACAGTGTGTAGAGGTCATTTCTGATGTGGCTTCTGTTGCTAACAGGCCCTGGTATTCCTCCAGTAAAGGCTGTTTTGGGGATTGTGGAAGTAGACCCTTAATGTTCTTGGCGAATATGTTAACTTTCTGAATATCGAAATGCTTCTATTGGCTCCTAGCTTTTCCTGTATCATATTTCAGTTGAGAGCTACTGTTTTCCTGAATAAATCTTCACACCCCAGATTTACTCACTATTTAACTTTGAAGTTTATCCTTTGTTTGGTGAACTTTTTTTTTTCTCACAAAGAAACTAAGTTTTTGTCACCTCATGAGGCTGGTGATATATAAACTGTGAAGAGAACTGCAAAGCTGAGTGGAAATGTGGTTTCCTGACTGTCATCAGCTAGATGTACTTATTTCTTCTACCTACCCAGCCCCTATACTGCCTCAGCTTTACAATAAAAGTTCATACCTCAACAAAATTATAAATTGCTGTATATTAAGTCCACAGGTAAATGCCAAGAGCCTCTTAAAGGACACAATTCTTTTCTACCTTTACCTCCTTGGACTTCTGAAATGTTTTGGCTGCTTTCCTGGCCTTGATTTCTTAATAGAATTTGGAATTGACTTGGTACTCAGTACAGACCAAAACAAAACATTTTGATGAATGAATAGAATCCAGTTGTCAGTTTTGTAAATGATCATATTCCTTCTTTTCCTGGTAGGATTTTTTGACTCTGAGGAGCACTTGGAGCTAATCCATATCATGGAAATGGAAACCACTGAACCTGAGCCAGATTGTGTAGTGCAGCCTCCCTCTCCAACTGATGACTTTTCATGCCAAATGAGACTTTCTGAGAAGATCACTCCATTGAAGACTTGCTTTAAGAAAAAGCAGGATCAGAAGAGACTGGGAACTGGAACTCTGAGGTCTTTGAGGCCAATATTAAACACTTTGCTAGAATCTGGCTCACTTGATGGGGTTTTTAGACCTAGAAACCAGAGTGCAGATGAGAGCAGCTTACATGAACCTATTGTGAAAAAAGCCCTGGAAATAAATCCATCATGTCCACCGGCAGAAAACAATATGTCTGTTCTGATTCCTGATGAAACAAGTGTTGGGGGCCAAATGCCAGAAGGCCATCCTTCCACTAATGCTCCAGAAAGAGTGGTTCCAATCCAAGATCACAGCTTTCCATCAGAAGCCATCAGTGGGACAGTGACAAATTCTACGGCTGGACACTTTCAGACTGACCTCTTGCACCCGGTTTCAAGTGACGTTCCTTCTAGTCCTGACTGCGTAGATAAAGTCATGGATTATGTTCCAGGGGTTTTCCAAGACAACAGTTTTACAATCCAGTACATTTTGGACACAAGTGATAAGTTGAGTACTGAGCTCTTCCAGGACAAAAGTGAGGAGGCTTCCCTTGACCTTGTGTTTGAGTTGGTAAACCAGCTACAGTACCATACTCATCAAGAGAATGGAATTGAAATTTGCATGGACTTTTTGCAAGGCACTTGTATTTATGGCAGGGATTGTTTAAAGCACCACACGGTCTTGCCATATCACTGGCAGATCAAGAGGACAACTACTCAAAAGTGGCAGAGTGTTTCCAATGATTCCCAGGAACACTTGGAACGATTTTACTGTAACCCGGAAAATGATAGAATGAGAATGAAGTTTGGGTATGTATTTATAATAACTTGTAAGGCTGTTGTTAACTGCTATAGAGAAGGTAAAGAAATTAAACGCTTAGTAGTAGGATGATTTCTTATTCCTTATTCCACTGTTGATTTTTGGTTTTACGCTACCTTGATTTTCATAGTGGTTGAAATGCAGTCTGTTTAGCCAGACAATGAAATTTTATGACTTGAACAATTCAGCTGTCACTCTGTGCAATATGTGTGTGATTGAGAAGTTGCATATACAAACTGTGGTAAATCAAATACTATTTTAATTATATGGGAGAGCTTGCTTTAGAAAGAAAATTCATAGTAAATCTTATAACATAATGACTGTGTAGTTTATCTACTATTAAAGTTTTGCATACTGAGTAGCTGCTATTTTTAAAAGGGAAACTGTCATTTGGAGAATTTTATAGCCCTCTTTTTATTTTGAATGGTATAAATAATTTTTCTGTGAGAAGTTTACAAGTCCTTCCCAAAATTCTGACTCATGCCCAGACACACTAAATCTCGTATTTCCTTCAAGTTTTTTTTTTTTAATTAAAGAAGTTGTAGGTTTACAGAAAAATTATGCATAAAATAGTCAGTTCCCATATACCACCCTTTAGCAAGCTCTTGCATTGGTGTGGTACGTTTGTTACAGTTGATAAAAGCACTTTTTGTACCATTAACTGTAGTCCATGATTTAACTTAGGGTTCATTGTTTATGTTTTGCAGTTCTATGGATTTTTTAAAAACTTCTATTCTAGTAACATGTACAACCTAAAATTGCCCCTTTTAACTACATTCAAATATATAATTCAGTGCTGTAAATTACATTCATAACGTGTTCCTGTCACCACCATCCATTACCAAAACTTTTTCATCATCCCATATAGAAATGCTGTACCTATTAAGCTTTAATTCCCTGTTTCCACCCTGTCCTTTGGTAACCTGCATTCTAGATTCTGACTCTGTGAGTTTGCTTTTTCTGTTATTTCATAAGATTGAGTCTGGCTTATTTCATTTAACATGATTTCTTCAGGATTCATCCATGCTATTATATATATCAGAACTGCATTCATTTTTACTGCTGAATAATATTCAGTTGTGTGTATGTACCACATTTTGTTTATTAATCATTGATGGACACTTGAGTTGCTTCCGTTGTACTTAATGACTAATACCTCTATGAACACTGATGTGCGAATATTTGTTAGAGTCCCTGCTTTCGGTTCAGGATTATATACCTATAAGTGGTATAGCCAGGTCATATGGTAATTCTATACTTAACTTTCTGAGGAACATAAAACTGGTTTCCACAGTGGCTGTACTATTTTACATTCACACCAGCAATGAATGAATGTTCCAATTTCTTTTTTTTTTAATTAATTAAAAAATTAAAAAAATATGTAACTGCAAACACAAACATTCTTAACATATGATCATTCCATTCTACATATATAATCAGTAATTCACAATATCATCACATAGTTGCATATTCATCATCATGATCATTTCTTAGACAAATGTTCCAATTTCTCTACATCCTCTCCAGCTCTTCTAATTTTCTGTTGTTGCTGATTTTTTTTTTAATAATTGACATTCTAATGGGTGTGAAATGCTGTCTCATTGTGGTTATTTTTATTTCATTTCATTTTATTTTTTGGTGCATGGGCCAGAGATTGAACTTGGGCCCTCCCGCATGGCAGGCAAGAATTCTACCACTGTACACCTGGTACACCCCATCATTGTGGGTTTTTTTTTTTTTTTTTGGCATGGGCAGGCTTCAGGAATCAAACCCAGGTCTCTGGCATGGCAGGCGAGAATTCTGCCACTGAGCCACTGTTGTACTGCCCCCTCACTGTAGTTTTGATTTGCATTTCCCAGATGGCCACTGATGTCAAGCATCTTTTCATGTGTTTTTTGGCCATTTGTATATCTTTGGAGAAATGCCTGTTCGAGTCTTTTGCCTTTTTTTTTTTTTCTGCATGGGCAGGCACTGGGAATCGAACCCCGGTCTCTGCCATGGCAGGCAAGAACTCTACCAGTGAGTCACTGTTGCCTGCCCTTTTGCCCATTTTTAATTGAATTGTCTTTTTGTTGTTGAGTTGAAGATTATATATATTTTAATTCTAGATATTAAACCCTTTTTGGATTTATGGTTTCCAAATATTTTCTCCCATTTTGTAGGTTGTCATTTTATTTTCATTAAAACGTTCCTTGAGGCAACAAAAGTTCTAAATTTTATTCAAGTCCCATTTATCTATTTTTTCTTCAGTTGCTTGTGGTTTAGATGTAAAAAACCATAGCCTAACACAAGGTCCTGAAGATGCTTCCCTACATTTTCTTATAGGAAATTTACAGTTATGGCTCTTATATTTAGGTGTTTGCTCAGTTTTGAGTTGAGTTTTGAATATGGTGTGAGATAGAGGTCTACCTTCATTCTTTTGCAGTTGGATATCCAGTTTTCTCAGCAGCACTTGCTGAAGAGGCTATTCTTTCCTAATTGAGTGGTTTTTGTGCCTTGTCAAAAATCAGTTGGCCATAAAAATAAGGGTTGATTTCTGAACTCTGAATTCAGTTACATTAGCCTGTGTGTCAGTCCTTGTGCCAGTACCATGATGTTTTGATTACTCTGGCTTTGTAATAATTTTTTTTTTTTTTACATGAGCCGACCCAGGATTCAAACCTGGGTCTCTGGCATGGCCAGTGAGAACTCTGCCACTGTGCCATCATTGCACCGCCCTGTAAATAATTTTTAAGATCAGAAGGATCAGTCCTCCAACTTTGTTCTTTTTCAAGATGGCTTTGGCTATTTAGGGCCCTTTACCTTTCCATATAAATTTGCTGATTGGCTTTTCCAGTTATGAAAAGGTTGTTGGGATTTTGATTGGGATTATATTGAGTGTAAATCTTTCGAATAGAATTGACATCTAAATAATACTTAGTTTTCCAATCCATGAACACAGAATATCCTTCCATTTATTTAGGTCTTCTTTAATTTCTTTTAGCAATGTTTTGTAGCTTTTTGTGTACAAGTCCTTTATATCTTTTATTTGATTTAGTCTCAGATATTTGATTCTTTTAGTTACTACTGTAAATGGAATTTTTTTCTTGATTTCTTCTTCAGTTTATTTATTACTACTGTAGAGAAGCACTACTGATTTGGGTGGGGGGAATAATCATCTTGTACCTTACTACTTTGCTGAATTTGTTTATTAGCTGTAGGAGCTTTGTTGTGGATGTTTCAAGATTTTCTGCTTATAGAATCATGTTATAGGTAAATAGGAGAAGTTTACTTCTTTCTTTCCATTTTTTTTGCCTTTTTTTTTTTTTTTTTTTTTTTTGCCTGTTTGCTCTGGCAAGAACTTTAAATGCAATGATGAATACCAGTGGTGACAGTGAGCATCCTTGTGTTCCTGATCTTAGAGGGAAAGCTTGCAGTCTTTTGCCATTCAGTAGGGTGTTAGCTTTGGGCTTTTCATATATGCCCTTTATCGTGTTGAGTAAGTTTCCTTTTATTCCTACCTAAATTTTTTTGGTTTTGTTTTTGTTTTTTAATCAAGAATGAGTGCTGTCTTTTGTATTGAAATCATAGCTCTTTAATACTGAAGGCACTTTAAGTGTTGGAAATGATAATGGTAACACTGTCTCTTTTTCTGCTTTGAGCTCGCTATCTGAAATGACCACTTCTCCCCTTGCTAAAATCCTTAAAAGCCTTGAACCCACTAAACTAAGGGAGACATATTTTTGGCCTCTAGGCCATTTGCTGTCCTACTACATGCCTAGTAATAAACTCTTTCTCTCTTTGGAAAGTAAAAAGAATGGGTGCTGGATTTTGTCAAATGCCTTTTCTGAGCCAATTGAAATGATCATGTGTGTTTTTTTTTTCTTTCATTCTGTTAATGTGATTTATTATATTAATTGATTTTCTTATGTTGAACCACCCTTACATACAATGGATGAATACCTTTTGATCGTGGTGTATAATTCTTTCAGTGTGCTGCTGGATTGAGGTGATGCTAGTATTTTGTTAAGCATTTTGTATCTGTATTCATATGAAATTGGAATATTGATCTGTAATTTTCGTTTTTTGAGTGTCTTTATCTGGCTTTGGTATGAAGGTGATATTGGGCCTTGTCGAATGAATTTGGGAAACTTCCCTCCTCTTCAGTATTTTAGAAGAGTTTGAGTAGGATTGCTGTAGGTTATTCTTGGAATGTTTAGTATAATTTTCTGTGAAGGCATCACATCAAATTCAAATGTTTTTGATTACTCATTCAATCTCTTTACTAGTAATTGGTTTGTTGAGATCTTCTGTTTCTTCTTTAGTCAATTTAAGTAGTTTATGTGTTTGTGTACAGTTGTTAATAGTATCCTTTCTGATAATCCTTTTTATTCAGCAGATTCAATAGTAAGTTCCCCTTTTGATTCTTGATTTTAGTCATTTCTGCCCTCTATTTTTCTTTTTGTCCATTTAGCTAAAGTTTTGTCATTTTTATTGATTTTTTTTTTCAAAGAACCAACTTTTGCTGATTGTTGTTTTTTAAATCTCTTTCCTTTATTTCCACCATAATCTTTGTTATTTCCTTCCTTCCGGTTGCTTTCAGTTTAGTTTGCTCTTTTTTAGTTGCAGTTTTGAGATTAGGTGTCTGATTTGAAGTCTTTTTTAGTGCAAGCATTTAGAGCTATAAATTTCCCTCTTAGCACTGCCTTTGCTGCATCCCATCAGTTTTGGTATATTGTATTTTCCTTCTGTCATTTGCCTCGATGTCTCCTAATTTCCCTTGTGATTTCCTCTCTAACCTATTGGTTAATTTAGAATATGCTTTAATTTCCATATATTTGTAAGTTTTCCAGATGTCTCTCAGTAACTGGTTTCTATTTTCATTCCATTGTGGTTGGAGAAGATACATTGTGATTTCTATATGTTTTAATTTATTGAGACTTGATTTGTGACCTAAGTTATAGTCTATAATGGAAAATTATCCATGTTCAGTTGAGAAGTATGTATCTTCTATTGTTGTTAGATGAAGTGTTCTATTTATATCATTTAGGTCTGCTTGGCTTAGAGTATTCAAGTTTTGTATTTTCTTATTGATTCTCTATGTAGACATTCTATTCATTGTTGAAAGTGGTATATTAAATTTTCCTACTATTAACATAAAGAGCCTTCAGTTTCTCCCTTTAAATCTGTCAGGTGCATGTTATAATTGTTATATCTTCATGTATAATTGACCCTTTTAGCAGTATATAACAACTGTCTTTGTCTTTCATAGCAGTTTTTTACTTAAACTCTATTTTATCTGACATTAGTGTAGCTACCCCAGCTCTCTTTCACTTTCAGCTTCTGTCTTTGAATTTAAGGTGAGTCTCTTGTAAACAGCATACAGTTGGATCAAGCCTTTTAATTCCGTCTGCCAGTCTCAGCCTTTTTACTGAAGAGTTTAATCCATTTACATTGAAAGTCACTACTGATGATGCAGGACTTCTGCCATTTTTCTGTTTAGACTTTGTAAGTCATACTTTTTTTTGTTCTTCAGTTCTTCAGTTAATGCCTACTGTCATATTTATTTGTTATGTTTTTGTATTGTCCCATTTCAAGTCCCTTCTCATTTCTGTATGGCTATATTTTTCCTGTATTTTCTTGTGGTTACTGTCACGTTCAAATTTAACATCCTAGCTATGTAACAGTCATACTTGATTTGCTAACAGCTTAACATCAATAACATACATACAAACTGTTCTTATATACCTTAATACCTCCACAATTTTGTTGTACCTTTTACAAATTATATCTTTGTATGCTGTATGTCCAGAACCATAGATATAGCTCTACTTGTTGTACATTTGCATTTTAGTACCTGTTGGAAGTAGGAAGTGGAGTTACATACCAAAAAATATAATGCAACAGTACTGGTATTTATAATTACCCAACTGTTTACCTTTACTGGAGGTCTTTATTTCTTTTTGCCACTTTGAACTATTATCTAGTATCCATTCCTTTCCATGTGAAGAAGTCCATCCAGGTTTAGTGGTGATGAACTCTCTGAGCTTTTGTTTATCTGGTAATGTCTTCATCTCTATTTTTTTTTTTTAATTTATTTTATTTATTAAGCATACCAACATATAAACACAAACATTCTTACCATATGATCATTCCATTCTACATACATAATCAGTAATTCACAATATCATCATGTAGTTATATATTCATCATCATCATAATTTCTTAGAGCATTCAGAAAAAGAAATAAAAAGAAAACAGAAAAAAATTCATACGTACCATACCCCTTTCCCCTCCCTTTCATTGATCACTAACATTTCAGTCTACTAAATTTATTTTAACATTTGTTTCCCCTATTATTTATTTATTTTTAGTCCATATATTCTACTCATCTGACCATACGGTAGAGAAGCATCAGACACAAGGTTTTCACAATCATACAGTTAACATTGTGAAAGCTATGTCATTATACAGTCATCTTCAAGAAACATGACTACTGGAACACAGCTCTACATTTTCAGGCATTTCCTTCCAGCCTTTCCATTACACCTTAACTAAAAAGGTGATATCTATTCAATGCGTAAGAATAACCTCAAGGATAACCTCTTTACTCTGTTTGAAATCTCTCAGCCATTGACACTTTATTTTGTCTCATTTTGCTTTTCCCCCTTTTAGTCGAGAAGGTTTTCTAAATCCCTTGATGCTGAGTCTCAGCTCATTCCAGGATTTCTGTCCCCCTTTGCCAGGAAGGTCCACACCCCTGGGAGTCATGTCTCACGTAGAGAGGGGAAGGGCAGTGAGTTTGCTTGTTGTGTTGGCTGAGAGAGAGAGGCCACATCTGAGCAACAAAAGAGGTTCTCTTGGGAGTGACTCTTAAGCCTAATTTTAAGTTCTCTCCTTGACCTTTGCATTTGACAGTTTCATTAGTGTGTGATGGGTGTATTTTTCTTCAAGTTTATCCCATTTGGTGTTCTCTGGACTTCCTGGATGTGCATATTCATGTCTTTTGCTAAGTTTGGCAATTTTCTTTGATTATTTCTTTGAATATTCCTTCTGCCCCCTCTTCTCTTTCTTCTCCTTCTGGAACTCCCATAAAGTGTATATTGGTATACTTGATGGTGTCCCAGAGGTCTCTTCAGCTATTTTTGCTTTTTATAATTCTTTTTGTTTTGGGTCCTCAGCTGAACTCATTTCAAATGTTGTGTCTTTTAATTCGCAGATTCTTTTCTTCTGCCAGTTCCAGTCTGCTATTGTTGCCAGTTGTCGTGATCTTCAACTCCAGTAGTTCTGTTTGGTTCCTTTTAAAAATTTCTCTCTCTTCATTGAGATTCTCATATTATTCATCCATTATTTTCCTTATATTCTTTAATGCTTTCTGTGTGTTTTCCTTCAACTCCTTGAGCATATTGAAGATCGCTTTTAATAAAGTCTTTGTTCAGTGTATATCCTTTTTCTGCTTTCTTCATTGGCGCTTTCTGTATTTTTATCCTCTTCCTTGGATAGGCCATAACTTCCTATTTCTTTGTCTTGTAAACTTTTGTCATACACTGTACATTTTAATATATTAACTCTGGGATTTATTCCCTGAACTGTTTGTTTCTTGAGTTTGTAACCAACTGGTGATATGATAGAGATTTTCTTGAGCGTCAGGAGCTAACACAACTAAGCAAACCTAAGCAAAAAACACTCTTCACTGCCTTTTCAAATTGTCTTTGTTTAGCTGGTGCTCTCCTTCAGAGCTCAGCCCTCCTATTAAGAGTGTTAGCCCAAGGTAAATACAAAGTGCAGCATCCTCCCTGTCTTTTTCTAGACATGGGTCTTGTCCTGGGCTTGTGCTTACTCGAGTTCCCCCTGTTTACAAGAATTTGAATGCTGCCTCTACTTCAAACAAACTTTCTCCCTCTCCTGAATGTTCCTCTGCAGGCCTTAAAGCAGGTAAGCCTTTGCCCCAGATCATCAGCTTCAGTTGTTTCTTGGACTGCTTTCCCTTTCTCTAGCTGCTTTGCCTGTAGGGCAGATTCTGGGAAGGGGTGCACATTGGAGAGGAGTTTCCTCCAAGTCAGTCTTTTCCAGTTGGAACAAATCCAGAAGCCCACAAAGGGAGTTCTAGCTGGCTCAAAATTGCCCTGGGGAAGGTTTGAGGGAGGGGCCAGGAAGGGCACCAGGAGCTTCTTCCAGGCTCCTCAGAGCTGTACTTTCTTGACTTGGCCCCTGTCCGGAAAATGCAGCCCTTCAACTGTTTCCTGTAGTTCTGAGGACGCATACTGTCCTTAAGTCCATGCTGCCGCCATTGTCCGGGGTGGATTGGAACAGTGGATGTCCTCAGAGTTAGTACCCCAGGGATCCAAAGTAGCTAATCAGAAGCACCACCTTGAGCTTGGGGACACGGATTTTTATGTCCCTCCTGGAACCAGCAAGTTGTGCTAGAAGCCAGACTCCACTGTTGCCTGCCACAAAGGTGGGGGATGGAAAATGATAACCATCATGTAGACAGAACAGTTTACTGGTATTTACTGTAATTTACCAGCCTCTTTATCCCACCCTTCCTTGTGTGCTTTTCAGTGTTCTACTGGACTCTGGAGTTTTGAAATAGCTAATTCTGACAGTTCATTCCTATTACAAGAATTGTTCTGGCAGAGAGACTGATTCCTGGCACTTGTTACTCTGCCATCTTCCCACGATTCACCTTTTAAGTTTATCGCTGTATCTTACAAAATAACATTTTTCCACAAACCTAGTATATTATTTAAAATTTGGAAGAGTCTTTTATTAATGAGTAAAGGGAAAGGTTATGCTTATGGGTATGTTTATCAATTACGTGGAAGAGTACTTGTCCTCTTGTTATGTTATACAAAACATGTATATAAATATTTAGGTCCTTTTAGTATGGCTGTCCAAGCAGTATTCTCTGATAGGGAACTAAAATTTCACATGCAAATTCTTCTTTAATTGAACTTAAATGAAGAAAATGATAGCTGCCACATGTAAAGTTGCTAGTGCATTAAATGACTGTATAATAATTAATTTTTGTATTTTTAAGTTGTTATTCCTGTAGTATAGAAGGAGTTAAAATGTATGATGTTAATAGTTATTTGCATATTTGCATATGACCAAGCATAAGGATTTAAATTATATGGAAGAGAGGAGTAGTTCTGTCCATTTTACCTGACTTAAGGAGATCATCGGCCAACCTGACACCTTTACAGTACTAGGAGGCGTGACCCATTTTGAGGAAAAGATACATTGAACATCCCCATCTAGAAATTCAGGAGAAAAATTTCCTTAACAATCACCCTTGCTCACAGATCAGTTTGCCTAGAGTCAGCAAAATGATGGTATTAAACCATTTCCAACTTGTCTAATTTTGTTAGTCTTGATGTCAAACTTTTGTATTATGCTGTGGATTCTGGGTGTCAGCATTATTGGCATCACAGAAACCTGGTTTTTTTTTTAACAACTTTCTTCTCTTCTTGCTCCCACTTAGTACTGGTTTTCTTTTAGCATTTTGGTATTTCAGTTGTATAGTATGTAGATCTGTGTGTCTTTTTAGCACCTTAATAACCATGAGACTAGAACTTGTGCATTGTGTTTCAAAAGGGAAGTGTGAAACAGGATAACAACGCTCAAGTTCAAAGCATTATACTGAGGTCCCTTGGGATAAAACTAAGGTTTTATGAAGAATGTACTTTTCCTGACCATAACTGTGTTTAATAATATAATGCATTCAAGATTCTACTTTCCTTGGGTAGTGATGATTTTCTTACATCCTACAAGAAACCTAAGTACATTTAACTTATTTTTTTTTTAGCCAACATTGGAAGAGAAAAGAATGTTTCCCATTTTGTTTTTAAAATCTGTTTAGTAAGTTATTTCCCAAAATCTCCCGTTGCCCATGAGCTAGCAATTCTAATTGGTATGTCAAGGGTAATTAATTTTACAAACTCTCAAAGCCACTCTAATCCTTCCATCTCCAGATTGCAAAACTGCAGAACAGTGGCCTCTCACTTCACTCTTATGAAGCAAATTTTCAGTCTGCTGAGTACTTCAGCAACTTGGTACATTAAGTTTCTGTCTGTTTGAATTGGTCAGGTAGAAACTAGGAAAGTTATTGTCCAACACATTACATTCTGTTTCTGTGAGCAAGGTAAGAGAAGCATTTTGATGCCAGAAAAATCAAGGAACTCTTAAGTCAGCATCATATTGAATATTTTATCCTTTGTAAGATTAGTGTGAAGAATAGACATAGATATGAAACAAAAAGACATGCATTTTGAATCAGTTTTAAAGTATTGCCTGATTTCCAAAGTAATGTTTATCTGATGCTTAGGAGAGAAATAGCATGAGCGGATTGCTACTACTTCTGCTGCTGCTGCTGCTACTACTACTACTACTACTACTACTACTACTACTACTACTACTACTACTACCACCACCACTACCACTACCACTACGATTATTACTTTTACTACATTGTTAGTGGTAATAAATGCTAGCCTCTGTTCCTGCCCTGATAAAAATAATGAAAAGTATAACTTAATTATTAGTAAAGTACTCCATAGACAACAGAAAGAAATGTTCTAAGATTGAACTAGCTTAGTGTCAAAAATTAGGCTTTTGGGAAGTTGACCTATGGTCATGCAACCTGGTTTTCCTTGTATTCCAAAGCGATGTTGTGTTTCCTGGCAACAAGATGCAGATAACAGCGTGTTGGGCCTTGCTGAGAGATTCACAAACAAGCTGGAGCAGCCCAGGTTCACATGGTTACCACATTATTTGGCTAAAGCTATTAATCTCTTGTGGTCAGGCCTGTAAAGCTGGTCTATCTATGCAGATTGTATATAACCAGGAAGTGTGTGCTCAGCTGTGTATATGTCCAAGATAGACTCAGAAGTCTTTGAATTCAGTTATAATGAGTTGTGGTTGTTTATTCCACTTGTTTTCAGTAGTTTATATGACTTGGTGAATTATTTTAATATCTATGTTGAATGGAACTTGAGGAAAATTCAGGTCCTGGGTCTTTAGCAGAGACAGAAGTTCATAGTTTCAAATTGTGCAGGTAAAATTAGTTTATTTTGCATTTCACATGATGTTGGATTTAACATCTAAATCCAGATTAGATGTGTGTTCATTTTATTACCATGAATGAATTGGAAAGGAAGTTGAGCTAGATAAGTTCTCAGGTCCCTTCCAACTCTTTGGTCAAGATGCTTAGATACTAAAAAAATTTTTAGGAGGATTTCAATAATAAATTCTCATTTGATGCATTGTAATGAAATTATTTTAACTATTTCTAATTTGGCCTTCAGCCCAAATGATGATATATTCCCTCTTTGCTTTCTCTCTCTGCTTTTATCTGTAGGCATTTATTCCCAATATCACTGGAAACTAGTACATATGAACTACCCAGGTTTAGATGCTGGGGCTTCTTTTTGTACACGTGATAGGCCTTTGAGAATTTCCAAATTCCAAATGTGCATTTGAGAAAATAACCTCAAATGTTGTGTTTTTGAATTAGAGAACACATTCTCTAACAGTTAAGGCACTAATCCTTGGTGGAAGATGATACTGGATGACAGAACTAAGCAGTTTTAGAAGAGCTTCACTTGTGGAATACTGTTGTGGATAATTGGAATCTTAGAGGCTGTGCAAATCTCCCTTTAGAAACTGAGCTCACCATTGGTTTTCACATTACATTCATTTTAAAGTGTGCCAGAATGCTTTTTTTTATTGCCATCCATCATGAGGGGCAGATTACAAACCTCATTTTGGAGGTTACTGCAGGTGAAAATATGGCCAGTGATTATTTCTAAATCTGGATTTCTGAAAAGAAGATGAGAGAGAAGAAAATAATGATAAAGAGTATATACTGTTAAATTCCATATGACGTGTGGAGTGAATTATATTAACTTAGACAAATACAAGGCTGTATTTCTCCCCTGACTGAACTCTGCTGGAATAAACTAGCCAAGTTAGCGCTGGACTGCACAGCTGTGATGATGTATGAACTAACTCATTAAGTGTTATTGATAACACTGGAGAGAGGAGAACAGCTGAAACTTAACTATGCCTTGTGACTTTTTGGTATTTCTTGAATATACACAGCTGGGTGAGTTTGAATTTATTTAAAAAATTCCTGCCTAAGAGAAAGAGAGCTCCATAAGCAAGAAGTGTGTTTGAAGTGACTTTCAAAATGTTTGCCTTGTGCTTTAGGATAAAGCAATTCAATGAATTATTTTTTGTACGTCTTTATGCTGCTATTTCCATATGAAATAAAACTAATTGGCTTCTATCTATACTAATCCAGAGACATTGCTAGGCTTGGCTAGAGCTATCATGGGAATCAATAGCAATCATTCATTTATTCCCTCTCTGGCTTTTCATCCATAAGCAGATTAGAGTTTTTGAAACAGCTGTCACCTGGCTTCAGGTTGGGGTCAATCTGTTTCTGATATATAGGATAATGAAATGACTTGAAAAAAGCAAGGATTTATAACTTGAGTCAGACAATTAGAAGAAATAGCCTATAAGGTTACCTAATAGCCCCTAAAAATAATTGCATGATGCATTATGCATTTTCTCATTGAGTTGAATACTAGGCTTTTATTTTATTGTGAATAAGCAGGAAAAATTGAGATAGTAGTAACTTACTCAACAGTGAAAACATTCTGCACATAGTGGGCATGCAAAAAATATGCTACTTTTGACTGATTATCTGTGCAATGTCCCTGTAAATCTATTTCCTCCTGTTTCTCATACATTAGGAATGCTAGACTCTGGATTTGCAATTCATAAATTTTTCAGTGTTTATCTGATTACGTTTTCAGTGTTACTTCTGATCAGTGATCCTCAGTTTTACAGGGAGGGGGGCTATTTCTAAAGGATGAAGCAGTAGGTAACCCATCCAGAGCTTGACTCCGCAAGGCATGCTATACAAATCCAACTGTTTGAGATTGCACTTGTTTTCCTGTGGCCTCTTTTATTTGTTGTCCCCTGATTTGAGATCACCAGATTTTGCATCCTTTGTTTAATGGTGATGATTCTAGGTTGTAACCTAAATGTGTTAAGGTAGGACCTCATGTCCTCCTAACCTAGGTCACAGTTTTTAATTATTTATTATCAGTTGCACTTATTGTTAGTTGCCTTTTTATGGAAGGAAAACTTAAGTACATATGTATATAACATTTACAAAGAAAAAGTGAGTGTGTTTTGGGTTACAAGATGATTCTTGAGTATTCTCACACTGATTGGAAAATATATTTAGACTGCATTCACAGAAATTTATCTTTGTTACAATAGCTTTCTTTTTCTTTCTGGATTAATTAGGGATTTCTTAAACTGTCCCTTCTCCTTTGATACACTTCCAGAGAGTTTGGTGACCTTTTTGTTCTAAATTTTTACCGGCACTGAATAGTCAGCTTTCTATAAAGAAATAAGCAACTTTCTATAAAGCTGGTTCAAATCAGACACTGGTAGATTTTGAAAGAAACCCACTTTGTAAAAGTGATGGTTTCTTTTTTATAATATATCTGAGAGTCTTAAGGTAACTTGTGTGAATGATTTTGTACCTTTGGAAGACATCAAAGTACTAAGGGTTGAACCATTTTCTGTTTCATTCTGGATTGGCAGTGTTAGGTAATAGCCAACATTCATGGGTCGAACTGTACTTTGCAACACCATAAATACATACTGTTCAAAGGAATGAAATACTTCTAAAGTTCGCCATCCCTAGGAGCAAACAAACTACGTTTTAGATATGAAGGAACTTCTTTAACAAAGTATTGCTTATTTTTATATTTATAAATTATTTATGGCAGTGCTTTCTAACGACCAGAAATTATACTACACACAGGCTCACCCGTATTTAAAATTTCTTCCTGCAGGTCTTAAATGTAATCCAGCCTAAATCCTGACACGTTAACTGAAAGCCTCAAAATTTTAATATAGATAATGCCTTGTTAATAGGGTAGTTTGAAATCACAAATGGTAGGTTCTGAAATACATTTTGAAATCTTTAAAAATGAAAGTTTTTTTTGTAAAACAAATTCCACTTATTCAACTTGGTAGTTTGTAAAGATTTTAATTTGAAATTAAATATATTTGCATGCAAAGGACAGTATCACATACTTGAGCTAAATATAACCAATTCTTTGATCAGGAACTCATATTTTAGAAGTTGATGATATTAGGAAACTTGTTATTGTATATTAAGAAACTCACAGTTTTCCTTGCCTATCCAGCCAGTTAATGTTGCTAAGACAAGCATAGAAGGGAGTTAACTAAGCATTCCTGTTTGCTATTTCCACACAACAAAATATGTCTCTTCTCTTGTTCTATCTCTGTTCTATGCTATTTACTTACTGGTAACACCCATTTGACGAGTCAAGAACCTTTGCGTGGTCATCACAATGAAGGATAAACTCTTATGAGAGTGAGAATGCTAGAGTGACTATTCCCTTTCATGTTTTACAGACACCAGTGATTTGAGAGTATGTATGCCACAAAATGTTGTATGTGAAGTTTTTAGAATCCCCTATGACTAAACTGTCTGAGAAGGAATTCAATAAATTTGTATTCTTTGTGCAAATGAAGCCCTCTGCTTTGGTGCTGTTGCTTCTGAGCATAAGGAAGCATTTGTGAATAATCTTAGGTCGAAACAGCAGTTCTCACACTGATTGGAAAATATATTTAGACTGCATTCACAGAAATTTATCTTTGTTACAATAGCTTTCTTTTTCTTTCTGGATTAATTAGGGGTTTCTTAAACTGTCCCTTCTCCTTTGATACACTTCCAAAGAGTTTGGTGACCTTTTTGTTCTAAATTTTTATCAGCACTGAATAGTCAGTGAATAATGCTTGCAGGATTGAAGGTGAGAGCCCAAGGGTGAACTTTGCTTGCAATAGTGCATGTGCTTTCACAACCTTGCCCGCACCCTAAGTTTCACAGCTCTTGCAACTGATCAGGGTGTAGAGAGGGCAAATGACACAAAATATTCTAAATAATTTCCTGCTGCGGTTGGTCTTTGGTTTCTGCCTGTCACCTGGCTTTGCTCTTTCATTTCCAGGAGCTGAGAGAATAAAAATAAGCACAGGAGAAATGCTAGGTTTGCCTTTCAGGGTTTAATTACTCATCCTAATAAAAGAAGACATCTTTGAGTACGGGTAGGAGATATGAAACAGAAGGAACTTTGCATCCTTGCTTTCTGACTTTTTGGCTTGTCCAAATCCTGACACATATCAGAAGCATTGTGCAAAGTGTTCTACTACAGCTAATTTGTTTCTAAAAAAATAATTTAGACAAAATTGAATCTTGCATAGAAATCATGTTTTATAGAATCCCTCCAACCCAGAAAGACTATGTTGAAAGCTTTTGTGCTCATAATTTGCAAAACCTAGACAATAAAGAAATTACAATCTTTAATATATTTTCTGTAAGAAGTCTTTGTTTTTTAAATTTTGCTTAAAGAGCTATCAAGGAGTGGTGAATTCTCTTTACAGTTTGTCTACATTCAGATCTCTAGTCTGCAAAAGCTTTCTTATTCATCTCTGTGTTCTCAGTACCAAATAAATAATAAGCTATCAGTGAATCTATTTGTAATTCATTCATTTATCAGTTGGTTTTCCTGGACTAATTAAGGGAAAAGACAAGGCTAAATTAGGGAAAATTGTGAGTAAATACTTTTTTTTTTAAAGAAAGTCAGTATGTAATTTTAAAAGTCATTTGAGAAATAAATTAAGCTAATAGATTGTATCTTACAAGGGGGCAGGAAGTATTAGAGGATATATGTGTTATAACTATAATTTTTCATTTATGTTTAAGTTAGTTCTGGATCATTTAAATTTTGAAAACATTTTCTAAGCAATTTTAACATTTACATATAGTACTGATTTTATAATATTTATGTAGAAAAATTTTATAAACCAACGTATTCAGTCTTGTTATATGCTTTCAAAATCTACATCCTCAGAATTGAATTAACCAGTATTTGGGCATTGAGTAGCTAGTGCTACTTTGTTTGACCCAAGATAGAAACTTCTCCATTAAAAAAAATTTTAATCAAGGGGATACTTACTCCTTTTTATGAGTATCAGTGACTGCATACTTTAAGCAAGTATAAAGTATGATATAAAATGTTAGAACTAGTCTGTGCTTTCTCTCCAAACTGTTCTTACAGAAATTAAGTTTCACTTCCTCTTCAGGCTATGGTTGATAAGTAGGTTTCACTTATAGTTAGTTACCTTCTAAAAGTCTCAGGACATGTGACTGAACGTGGATGAAATTTAAGGCTGTATGACATTTCTAGTATCTTCAGGCTGCAAAATTTAAGCCCACACCTTTATAAATAGATAGCCATGGGATCCTCTGATCTCATAAGTACAGTTTTTTATTTATGGATGACTTTAGGCTTATTCATATCTTATTAGAAAGTTCTCTTGTGTTCTTTTCTTTGGTCTTGTGGTTTTGTAATTAAAAAATAAAAGAGCCCAACTTAGCAGTATTTTAGCAGGTTCTATTCTTCAAGTGGATATTATAATTTGCTTTTTTTTAGGTTACTTTTTTTTCTTTTAAATTTTTATTGATAAAACGATGTACAAGCAACATATATTCTTTTTTTTATTATTTAATTTACAGCACATACAAACATTCCATACATGGTGTACAATCAGTGGTTCACAATATCATCACATAATTGTATATTCATCACCATGGTCATTTTTTTAGGACGTTTGCATCACTCCAGAAAAAGAAATAAAAAGAAAAAATACAAATATACCATACCGCTTATAATTTACTTTTAGTGATTGCATTGGGAACTTCAATGAATGGAAACATTTAAATATACTCAATTGGTCATGTCTTAATATAAAAGCTTTTTGAAAATAAGTTGTTTGTGTTTTAGTTCCCCTCATTCTTTTTTAAAATATAGAATTTAAAAAAGCTTAAAAATAGGGTATCCTTTCATTTAGGAAACCTACCTGCCTTCTTTTTTCCTCATATCTCTTATCCTCTCTTTTGATTAGGTCCACTGTGTTCGTTTCCAGAATGACTTTAAGGCCACAAATTAGATGTCTAACAATTTGTAAATTAGACATAAGGTTTGACACACAGATAAATGTGATTCTAGCACTCACTGACTTAGTGCCTTCTCATTCACCTACTTCCAAGATGTCCCCAAAGGAGCCGCATACACAGTCAGAATTTTGCCTTATGATGATCACTTTTTTTTTAATGGTCACTTTTTAAGAGGTGATCTCCAGAAACTCATCTTTAAAAGTGGGGAACACTTTTTTTTTTTTTTAAGTGGGAAACACTTACCTACACAAAAATCTTTGAGATATTTAGGATCATAAGATAAATCCATGATTAGAATTTCATGTTAACTGTACAGTTGTAATTCAGAGTAAATGTTTGGTTCTTAGCCTGCCCATAATGACACAAGGACATCTGCATAGTAATGTAAATTTCCAATTTTGATTTTAGGGTATGTCTGTGTTTTCAGCTACTTCCAGATATGAGGGGAAAAATTCACTGCTTACCAAGATCCAGTGTAATAATGTGGGAGTTGAACATAGAATTTTAACTTCTGGTAAATATTAAAAGACCTTACTTTAGATATAAGCATTTATAAATAATTTTATTGCCTCTCCCCCACCCCCAACAGATTTGTAGAAATTTGTGCTCTTTATTTAAGGCAACGTTAGCAAAAATTTTAGTTAGTAACAGAAATAGTGTCAGTTACTATTCTTCTGAAGTGGAAAGTTAGAGTACTTAATCCTCTGAAGTTTAATAACTTCAGATTTGTGCTATTTATTTAAGGCAATGTTAGCAAAAATTTTAGTTAGTAACAGAAATAGTGTCAGTTACTATTCTTCTGAAGTGGAAAGTAAGAGTACTTAATTCTCTGAAGTTTAATAACTACACTGCTTTCACAAAATAGGATGGTATTATATGTGCCATGGCTTTGATTCTCATCACCTTGTAACATATTTGAAGGGATATGTAAAGTTGCCAGATATTCCGGCATTGCTAAATGAGTTCCTGGAAACATCAAAGCTGGGTATCAAAAGCCAGTTATATTTTGTGTGCCTGTGAAATTTCTTAAGCAGCAGCAAACATACCTCATCTATCATGCCTTTCGTAAGCCTGCAGCAGAAGAACCTGTATACTCTCCATACTGTCTTTAATCTTTATCCTTTTATCATTGTGATTCTCTGTTTTGGGAGACATTTTTATGTTATATCATATTAATAAAATAAGAGGACCTATTAATTATGTCTGGTTAGTACCGCTGATTAAAACTGGGTATTAATTAGTTTGAGATCACAGGTTTATCCCTGCAGAATTCAGTTTAACTCTTACAGGCTGGAGGCCAAAGTTCAGAAGACTAACCCATCTGGTTACACTGTATAGAATAGGGTCCAGAAACTTTATGCTTAATTGGCCTTTGCTAATGTTTGAGTTTTATATTTTATTTACATTATCTTCCCACTTAAATATGTTCTACCTCCCATCATTCTTATCTCATCTAATGAAATGATTATCCAGTCTCCCAGTTCAGAAAACCTAGGTCACATCCTAGACTCTTTCCACTCCCTTCTGACCTACATGTAATCATTCCCTATCCAGTTAGATTCTAACTCTTAAATTCTTCTCAAATCATCCCTACTCCTGCCTTCTTAGTTCTCTCTTATCATTTGTCTCAGTTGTGGCCCTAATAGCTAAAAATGGCTAAGCATAGAATGCTTAAATCCTAATAAATATTTAGCAAATTAATGCCTCTCATCCCTCCCCCACCTTTTTCTACCTTCCTCTGCCAAAAATAAACAGAATCTTCCATACTGTTACTCTTGGAATGATCTTTAAAAAAGGCAAGTCTAGACCTTGTTGAAAATCCATCAGTGATTTCTCCTGTCCCACAGAACCAAGTCCTAACATCTTAACCCAGCATATAAAGCTCTTCATTATCTGGCCCCACCCAGCCTACTCAGTCCAGTCTTATCTCTTATTCCTCTCATATGCACATATACCCTGACCCCCCACATAAATAACATGTACTTCTCATAAGCTCTGAGGTTGCCTGTACCTTGCTTGGTTAGCTTGTGCACATGTCAGGCACTGTGCATGTGATATCCTGCCTCCAATGGTCTGCCTGGCAGCTGACCAGACTTGATTCCAATTTCATCAACTTTGGGGCATTTCCCTTGACCCTTTCTACGGCAGAATTAGGCCCTTTTCCTCTGGGATATTCTGAGCTCCTGAATGTTCCCACTATCAATTATGTTCTTATAATTTCTTTTTCATTCAGCAGCTGTTTCTTTAGTACTTTTAGTTTTCATTCCAGCTCAATCATTTACATTGTAGGCCATTTTCGCTTTGTTCTGTTTAGTTTTGAAATACAAGTAGAAGGAATGTCCCGGTAAGGAGTAGGGGGTAGGTAGCATAATACTTTCAGACTTTGTGTGGGCGTTGGTGCTCTATTCATTAATATATGCCAGAAAATGTTGATTTAATTAGTATGTCAAGATATTGGTTGGGTAGGAAGAAAACAATGATAAAGCATCTAAATTATGAGAATGGGGTCCTTTTCAGAATTTTAAATTATTTTGACATCTGGATTCTTTGAGTGTTTTATGTATAGTGATTTGTATATGTGTTTGTTAGTGAAGCATGCAGAAACAGAATTTTTGTGTGATTCAGATTGATTTTTTATAGCAGAGATCAGCAACATGTTTATGAGATTTTTTTGACTCAAGTAGGAGTTGTATCTTAGATAAATCAATAATGATTGATTTAGCAAAGTCTAAATCCTACTGTACTGTGACTGTTTCTCATACTTAGTCCTTTCTGGCCATTCCTCAGTAAAGATGCCCTTAGGCCAGACAGTTCTCATCTCCCCAGTATTATTGTACCATGCTTTTATAAAGACACCTCCCCCCCATCTCTAACACTGTCTCTTGCTCAATTTTCACGCATCCTATAACCTGTATTTACTACTTTGAGTCTTTATTCCCATCTGCTCAATTCTCTAAATTCCCAACCCTTGTACCTTAAGGCTCTGTGACCCTGGACTTACCTCCTCAGTTAATGGACTGGCATCTCTCACATTGCCTGTCATTCTCCAGTTCACATTTCCTCATCTCTGTGCACCCCTATTTAGAAGGTTTCCTCTTCCAGTTCTGTCCCTCCCTGTCCTGATCCTACTTCCAAGAAACAGTGCTTGAAGAGCTCTTGTTTCATAACCCTTTACTCACTGGTGATATTTTCTGTTAAACTGTTCCTAAAATTCTTTTTCTTACAGAAAGCCACTTTGGATTAATATAGTAAGACAATTTTATTTTCCTAACATTTATCCTTTCTTGGACACCAGTAGACACCTCTTCTCCTCTAATGCCAAATGTCTGTTTGTCCTCTCATTCCCAAAATGCACTTGCCGCTGATGAGTTTTTAGATAAGCAGATGTACATGCTTCTTTTGTTTTTCATTTTGTTAGTTATTTCTCTCCTAGAAGCCCCTGCAAGCCAGGAGCTACATCTGTTTTAATTCTTTGTGTACTGCCTGATACAGCCTACCATCACCATTACCACACATAGATGAGTCATAACTGCTCTCTGATAATAGGAAACAATGGTTTGATAAAGAAGAATGGTGAATGTTGAACATTTGGCATCCATATTGCATGCATTTATACTGATGCAGATTGAAGAGGAAAACTCTTGGCTTTGGATTCTTAAAGCAGTTTCTGTTTAAGGGAGAGCAGGTGGTAAAATTAATCTTATAAAAAGATAATTTAATGTTTTTCGTATTTGTTGTTTTGTCTCTGTCATATCTAGAAAAGCATATTGAAAATCAAATAGAGCTAAAACAGTACTTTGATACGTCAATCCAAAGAACAGTTGATTGTAGTAAATTAGGATTTGTCATAGAAATTTCATAATGCCTAAAGGACTGAAGTGCACAGAGAACATAGCAAAAGCTGCAGTTGTGGATGTCTTTCTCATGCAAATCATTATCTATGAAGTCTTAATAATACAGGCTTAAAAACAAATTGCTAGAGTGATGTCCAGAATAAAATCTGACACTTTAATAGCAAAAAGCATTCACTGTTTATATTATAATGCAAGTTAATGTAATGACTGCTGTTCTATGAACTCCTTAAAGGAAATACTGGATTTCCGACAGTTGCTGGGAGGAAAATCTGTTTAGAAACCATAAATGATCTTAAGAAGGGGGAAGAGGTTAATACCTGTTTTTCCAATGATAACATCCTAAAGTGAAATGAAAACTAAGAGCAACTTCATACGAAGTTTAATTTAAACATAGGAGTTGCAGTATTCAGTGGTTGTTTTTTTGCTTTGTTTTGTTTTTTCTTTTAGAATTTCCTAGAAATATTTTTTCCTTTTGAATTAAATATTCCTATTTACCATGTCATTTTAAACAAAGCAGTGATCAGATGTGGTTTTGAACTAAATTTTATTTATTATTCCCATTTCATGGTTGTATGTTCTTTTAAGACCACATCTTCCTGGGTAGTAAGTACTCCTTCAAAACAAAATAGAGGAGTTTTAGGGAAGATCTTTAGAAATTTTTAAAGTAACATAATGCTTTTTACAAGTTAGGTACTTCTTGGCACCATCAATTTAGTACATGACTGGCATTTTATTTCAGGGAATAGAGTCTGATTTACAAATGACCAACTTTGAAATGGAAAGTGGGAAATAGGTTTTATTTTCATGACCTTTGCCAGGGGTGTTTGTTGAGAGATGTTAATAGGTATTCATGAGGGAAAAGGAGAGCATTGTCATATAGGTTTGGAGGGACACTCTAAAACCCTTCTCATGGTGCTTTAATATCTATGTTAGCAAATTAAAGGGACTGAGGCAGAGTAAGTAAATTGTTTAACTTTGTGTAATCAAGTATTTTTCAGACTTTTGTCCACAGATCCTTTTCACAAAATATCTATTAATAATCCTTAAAACAAGTGTTCTATGAACAAAGTTTAGAAAATGTTACACTAATCACAAAATCCATTGTTCAAAATAATATTCTTTTCAGAATCCTAAGTTATAGCAAGGAAATAAGTTAATTTTGGGGCAAATTGTCCAAAAACCTGAATTTCATATGGACTAATCTTTCTTAATGCCTGCTGTGCCTGGAATATTCCATGTGTTATAGACATCCATTTAGAAATACACAGTGATAAAAAGTGTTACCTCTTCTTACTTATGTATAGCAAAAAGTTACATAATTGGTTAGACTTTTGCTTTCTCTGTCATAAGACAAAATTCTTTCAATAAAGATTTTATGGGCGGGCCGCGGTGGCTCAGCGGGCAAGAGTGCTTGCCTGCCATGCCGGAGGACCCCGGTTTGATTCCCGGCCCCAGCCCATGTAAAAAACAAACAAACAAACAAAATATAATAAAAATAAAGATGTTTCCCTTTCTTCCTCCCTTCCTTCCTTCCATCCTTCCTTCCTTCTCTGTCTTTCTAAAAAAAAAAAAAAAAAAAAAAAAAGATTTTATGGGTAAAAAAATTCTAAGTAATGAAAGAACATATTCAGTAACTTAGTCACTCTACTAATATCTATGATGTTAATTTTATGATATGTATCATTGTTTTTATGTTAGGGAAATTTTCAGTCATACCCAGAAAGAAAAGAGTACAATGAGCATTTTGCCAAAATGTTTTATGTGCTTGCTTAAAATAATGTTTCAAACACTAGATGAAGTTCCACTAAAGAAACACAACTGTTTTCATTGGACCACCCTTATAAATGAATTTCTTAAATGACTCGGATTCATATAGTGGGATTTTCCCCTCCATCAATATTGAAATATTTGTAAGTTGCTCGTTGAACAGCAGCCGAACAGATAACAAAGCAACAAAAATATTCTCATAGCTAAACCTCATAATAATCCAAACAATTTTTCCATCTTATGTTTGCCCACTTTTTTTCTCACCTATAGGATGAAAAATATTATTAATGTTGGATAGGTTAGGCTTACTGGACCTTATCTGGGATCATTTTCTTTTTTCCTTTCTTTCATCAGATAATATTGCATATTCCTATATTGGCATAGGTAATCTGATGCATCTGAAAGAAAGGGCATGCTTCAAGGAAGTTTTTATTTTTTTGCTCTGTGTGCTTTCTGTGTCCATTGCATTCTAAGGTTGATTCCTGCATTTGGCTCATCCTGCTGTGAAAGGATGGAATTACATTGATTGTTCAGTCCAGAGATGCCCTGGAGTGAAGTCAATCCTACCTTAACTCCATATCCTGGAAATTTGGGGGCTTGTGAAGAAAAGGCACATAGAGAATGGATACTGTGGAAACAATCAGTAGTATCCTAGTTAGGCAAGTTAGTTTAGAAAGTTCCACAATAGATTGTCAAGCATATTTTTAATATCTGATGTTTAGTTATTTCTCTTATAAAAATATTAACAGTGCTTTCTTGGCTCTTTTTAGAGGACAAGAATTTGGGGCAGATTTGAATGCCATGAATGTATATGAAACAACTGAATTTGACCAATTACGAAGACTATCCACACCGCCCTCTAGCAATATTAACTCCGTTTACCACACAGTCTGGAAATATTTCTGTAGGGACCACTTTGGATGGAGAGAGTATCCTGAGGTACTTATAGTCCTTTTTTCATATAAGCATTAATTTTTTTTTCAGTATTCTTTTGTTCTTCCTTTCTAACAATGATTAGGCAGAACTACAAATCATAATCAAAGAGTTGATAGTTGCTAAAATAAAATTTTTCTCTTGATTTTTTTGAAAACATATCTCTGTCCATTAATCTCTGTGTATCCATAGATAGACTGTCACTGACTGTAGAGAGTTGAAGTGCTTTAGAGATCAAGTATTTACAATGGTAAATACTCAGACCCAGTGTTACCTTTAGAGTAATTTTAATGAGTGAGCACTGGTTTAACTTTTGTTATATCTGCTTCCTGGACTCATGGAGATTGGATCATTTTAGAAGTCTGGTGGGAAATGCCCCCTGGAAAAAGTACTTGAAAATGTTTATTGAGCTGCAGTCAGGCAAATCAGTAGTTTAAAACTGTCCTTCTTGCACAAGCATTCTTAGTCTGAGATAGTAAATAAAGATAGTTTACATTGCCTCTGAATGAGAATCCTGTGTCAAGTTTAAACACCCTGAAATGAACTTTGGAGATTAGTTGTATAGCCCAAAGATTCTGACTTCTTCATATCATTAAATTCATTTCCAGCATTACAAAGAAAACTGACTTAACTACTTTAGATATTTTTAAGGCACCAGTGGAGAAAAAGACCTAGTGTGTTAGTTGCTATAAAACACTATATTGAATTAAGACTTCTGACTCTCTTTTAGGTGACCAATAGTCTCTACTTTCCAAAGAGAATAAGATGCCTTTTAAAATGTGTTCTTAGAATACTTAGACTGTCCCTATGTTTTTCCTCTGAGAGGTTTCCTAGGTTTGAAACTTAATTGGTTTATTTGAACTTTTTTACATTACCTTCTTTAAAATGTCTCCTAGAAATTCGAGAAGTTTATATTTCTTAAAAATAAAAACAAAACTCTAGAACATTGTTAAGGCTTCAGAATAGAATAGAGTAGTCCCTGAGCCTCATATATTTCCTAAGTGGAAATCGATCCTCTTCTGAACAGAGAGCATCTTTCACTGTGCATTTTTGTATACACACCCTACCAAAATCAACCCTACAGATTAGAGGGGGAATTAGTTAAACTCTCTGTACTGTATTGAAACTCCTCTGATGGTAACAGCAAGCTTAAATATTTTTACCTTTAGCTTTTAATGTTTTTCATATTTCTTAGTGATTATTTATTAATTTGTGGGGTTTTTTTTTAGCTTGCTTTTTCCCCCCTTTATCTTCTGTTTTCTACTCCGTAGTCTGTTATTCGATTAATTGAAGAAGCCAATTCTCGGGGTCTGAAAGAAGTCCGATTTATGATGTGGAACAACCACTACATCCTTCACAACTCATTCTTCAGGAGAGAAATAAAAAGGAGACCCCTCTTCCGTTCCTGTTTTATACTGCTTCCATATTTACAGTAAGTATCCAAAGAAAGGCTCTCATTTTATGTAAATGTATGCCAGAGAGAAAAATATTTTAAATTAAAAGATTATTTGGTTATTATCCCTAGAAATTCTGAATTCTGAATTATTCTTTGGGTTTAATTCTTTAACCAATGAGATAGAGTGAGTATCCTATTGGATTTTTGAACTGAAAAGTAAACATTTTCCACAACTAAAGTAATTAAATCTGGAATAAGGCATAGAGTTATTATTTAGCTCCTTCATGGAAGATTGAGTTTTCTGTTGAGACCCTTCCATGTTATGGGACTTTACAGCGTAAGTAAGCTGCCATGATAAATAGGGAGAGTCCTTAAAAAAAAAAAGGTGTTTCTTCATTCTTTTTTTGAGTGATTTTGAATGGGAAGAATTCACCTCTTCAAATACTTTCCATTTTCATTTGCTAAGTAAAACACTTCTTTCTGTGATACCCTCTAAAAATACCTGTCATACTTTCTAAAAAATATAGTTTTTTCTTACAAGGCTGAGACTGGACTCACCCTTTTGAATGGTAGGAGAGCTCTTCTGTTTTCCCAAATGCCATTTCTTCCTTCCATCTCCAGGTAAACCACTGGCACATTTCCTTTTGATACCAGAGAAATGGGGACACAATGCCATTAGCTGATCATCTTTGAAAGTTAGTATCACTAGAGAAGCTAACATATATTCCAACCGGTTACAACATTTTCAGAACTTTTTTTTTTTTAATGATACTAGGTTTACTTGGTTTACTAAATTCAGGAGGTACTGAGTAACACTGGCTAGTCTCTGTTGATCTTTTGAGGTGAAGATGCTGTTTTTATGTTCTTTCTAGTAGTTTTTAAATTTCAAGCCCAAACCCTGTTTCCTCCCACATCATTTTAACAGAATCTTAATGATTCCTAATTCTGGAATTTAGAGGGAACATTAAAAATAAATACTAACAGAAATCCTTGAAATACTTTGTATCCAAAAAAATGTATGATAAAGCATTTTTGGAAATATATATTGGCTTAGGGGGTAGATGTGTGCTTTCCTCAAAGGCCAAGTGTGAAAAATTTTACCTTGTCAGTTTTTTTTTTTATTAGAACTAATAAAAATGCCATTTCTGTGATTTCACTAGCACAGCTGGAAATACTGTCAGCATCCGGTAGTTAGGAACATATTGTCCTCCTAGTGAGATGGTAGAACTCATTAGTGAGACAGGCAGCTTGGCATGCTGAGCCAATCAAACGAAATGTAGTTTCTGTGTGAGTTTAAGAATGCTCATTTGTTTGCTGCATTGTTGGGGGAGTTTTAATGAATGGTAGAAATTGATTTGTTAGCGTCTAAAACAAGCAATTATGGAATACACCACCCCCTTTTTTTTTTTGGCTTAGGCTTGTTTTTGGAAAAGTCTGAGCTATAAAAAGAATAGGTAGTAGAATTAATGGCCTAAACAAGGCCTTATTGTTTTGCTTACATTAGAATGAAAAGTCATTCTACTCTCTCTTTTTCTTTTTAAAATTTCCTATTTTAGCCTTACTATCTGGAACAGTGATAATCAAGTATTAAGTAAAATCTCAACAGAAGAGATTACGCAGACACTTTAACTAGCAAAGAACAGAGAAGTAGCAAATTCACCAGAGTGGTTTGATAAATGTAGCATTTCAGATCCTATCTGCCCTAGAGTCTGGGACTCCAGGGCTCTGGGCAGTTAGGGACTGTCCTAGTGGGGACTTGGTTTCAAAAGGCAAATTGCAGAAATGGATTCCAGAGTGGATGATGGTCTTAGCCAGGAAGACAGGTTGTTTGGGTTTTTGTTTCCTTTTCAAGTATTATTAGATGCTGAGGTCAAAGAAAAATGCAGGAGTTGGAGAGGCCACATTGTCAGGAAATCAGAGATGCCTTAGAATTGAGAATGCCAGAGAGGTCAGGGGAAAGGTGGGTGGGGAGCCTGACTTAATTCATGACTATGCCTACAAATTTGTCACTTTTTAAATGAGATTTTTTCCCTGCTACTTTTTAGTGGGACTGGGTTAGGTTCATTTATTTGAGCTGCAGGAACATCATCCCATGCAGTTGCCTCACAGTCTTGAGAAGCTCTGATAAAGTTTCTTTGACTGCCCAAAAAGGATAAAATGAATTAACTTTTACTTCACAGAAGTTAGGTTAGGAAGTGACTTTCAGAATCACATGGGAAGTGAAGGAGAGTGATAAAAAGTGACCTTGGATTCTGAAAATCTATTCTTCAGAGGTCCTTGAGTATAAGCTCAGTACCCTTTAACTTTTACTCTCTGAAGGCTGATAAAGCTCTATGAAGCATGGCGTATATCATTGGAGTACACATTAGCTGAATATAAATTCAGCATTCTCAGAAAATAAAGGCATATTTTAAAATGTGGTTGGAAGATAGATATATTTAACATAAGACAATGAGAGTATAGAATTCCACAAGACACGACTGCATTTTTATGTTGTAGCACAATTTAGATATAAGTAAGAAGTAAGGATCTGTGGGTGTAAATAGATACTGACATATACATAATCTAGTATAATATCTTAGGATGGATAGAATTTTACATAGTCTCAACTTCAGGCATGTGTAAGTAGACTGTCCTACTCTTCTAACCCCCCCTCCAAAAGTAGGAAGAAAATATGCATTTGAAGCTTTCATTTTATGGAACTGGTTTTTAGCTAGAAATATATCAGGAAGAAGAAAAGAGCAGTCTTCTGCTGTTGTCAGTTACGAGTTTCCAATATGGGTGAAGACAGCCTAAAACCTGTTTTGAGCAGAGTTTTAGGGAGAATCTTGCAACCCAGAAATAACTCTTGTTAACTTTAGACCCTAATAATAACAGAAAACCTGTTAATCTGGGATTTTCCATCTTGTTGTCAGCATGAGGATAGAGGAAAGGACTAAAATAAAGGGCTTATCATTCTGTGCTTTCCTGCCATTCCTTCAGAGTAGTGATGGCTTCTAAAGAATTGACAGACTTTGAGAATATGATGAAAGCAATATGGCCTCTCTAAAATGTATTATAGATCAGGCCTCTTTTAGGAATCTGTCAGAGAAAATGCTTTAGAGGACAAGGACTGTTGTGCCTTCTTTTGTGAAGGTTGGAAAAGCCAGCACCCCTTTAAAAGCTGCCCCTGGTCCTGAATCTACCCAGGATTCCATCTCACAAAGAGACTTTGAGGCACAATAAATGTAAGTACAACCACTTGATAATGTGGGGTTTAGAGAAGGCAGTTAGTTTGCCTCCATAGCTTTTAGCTTCTTAACAAGCCTTCTCTAAAAGTCGAAAGACCGTGCTATTTAGTAGTAGTAATAGAGAATCCAGCCAATGTGGGTTGGAATCCTGATAACCAGCCACTTCTTTGAAACCTTGTAAAAATATGTTTAAATTATGAAATACATGGCGAATGAAAAGAATATGAGCTTAGAAACTATCTAAAGTTGATCTAAATAGGCTTAGATTCAAATCCTGTCTTCTGCTATTTGTTAGCTTGCTAGGACTAATTATTTAACCTTTTTGAACTTTGATTTTGTTATTTGAAAAGTGGGGTATAGCCCACAATCTTTCAGGTTTGTTGTGGCAATTACTGATAGTGTGTGAAATATGTGTTTAGCATAGTGTAGCTATGATTACTATGAGGGTGATGGTGAGTTATGCTCTTTGGAGATCAGATTCATGTTCACACACAGTTGTAACCTCTGTGTCACAAACCTCTTGAAAACTCCAGTTTCCTAATCCAGTGTGGCAGACATCATTACTTCCTTGTAATCATTGTCTGCTGAGAGTGGTCCAGTACCCTGACCTTGAACTTGGGTCTCAGGGTCAGGATTTCCTTTCTCTCTGCTTCTTCCCTTTTTTTTCTGTTTTGAAAATGGCCAAGAAGTATGCTTTTAATTGAAGAATTTCATTAGGTAATAATAGGTAATTGCGCAAAGCTGCTGCCCGTTTACATACATCATTCAAAGTAACAGATCCGAATTTCATGGTTCAAGGATATACATTCTGGTACCTAGAATTTATAGTAAATAGCTCCATCTTAAGCAATCCAAATGTATAAAGTTTAAATGCTATTGAATATTTGTCAGCTTTCAGTGGGTGCTCTATGAAATAACATGTTTGTTTGCTTTTATTTTTTATTTTTAACATTTTGGGTTCTTTCCTGTAAACTCCCTTTTCCCCTCTCCCTCCCAACATAGCCTTTAGTGATATCTTTTATGCTTAGAGTCAGTATAGTTTGAAGAAGGCGTATAAATAAATCATCATTGCTCCCTTGAAACAAAATTCCTCAAATTTATTCAAAAGAAGAGTCCAGGATCCAGAAAGTAAAGATATATGTAAATTGGCTCTTGCTTTCTTGACTTAAAGCATTACATTCCAGAGTTTTCTCCATAGGGAAGGGACTGAGAAGAAGCTAATAATAGATTATCCATGTATGCACGCAGTGTTTGTTCTAAAAATTTTTTCCATCTTAAATTAGATAACACTTTTTGTTTTGTTATTTACACAAGCATTTAAGCTATACAAATTATATTAGACACTGGTGTAGAACACTAAAATGTGAGATGTACTTATTTCTAGATATTTTACATAGACGTTCTTTCTTTCCCTTCCAGGACGCTTGGTGGTATTCCCATGCAGGCTCCTCCACCTCTTGAAGCATCCTCCTCATCGCAAATCATCTGCCCAGATGGGGTCACCTCAGCAAACTTTTATCCTGAAACTTGGGTTTATATGCATCCATCTCAGGACTTCATCCAAGTGCCTGTTTCTGCAGAGGACAAAAGTTATCGAATCATTTATAATCTCTTTCATAAAACTGTGCCTGAGTTTAAATATAGAATTTTGCAAATATTGAGAGTCCAAAACCAGTTTCTTTGGGAGAAATATAAAAGGTGAGTCAGAAGTGTGAAAGGTTTCAGAAAGCTTTTCTTTTATGTAGCAATGGCAAATGCAGAACATGCTAGTAAGCACTTGTACAACATTTGTTTGTATTTTCCATATATTAAGTTTAATCCTCACAGCACACATGAGTGGTTTTATTTACAATCTACATTTTACAAAGAGGAAACTGAATTGCAGAGAAGCCATAGGTCATATATTGTAAGATAAGGTGCTGGAATTTGAATCCAGCCAGTCTAGCACCAGAGGCATTGCTCTTAATCACCTTGCTGTGTTGCCTCTCCAGTCAACGAACAAACTAATGTGTATGTATAGTACAAATTCTAAGGAGTCTCAGAATTAAGGGGCACTGGCACTCAGGTCAGTGGAGTTAGACAAGGAAGGTGGCATCCTGAGGAAGGTAAGATGTGAGATTTGAAATGGAACAGAAAGAAAGTGAGCAGGTGGGTGGAGAAAGGCATTTTCACAGTGGAAAAGATAAGTTTAAACTTTCATATGTGTTTTGATGGCATTTGGTCTTTGATAGCTGTTTTAACATTTCTTCCTATTGAAACTTTGAAGAGAAGTTTTTGACTATGTCATGATTATTAAATTGATCTATATTTCCTTCTCTCAAATTCCCTGTCTATTTTTTGCATTAGAAAAAAGGAATACATGAATAGGAAAATGTTTGGCCGTGACAGAATCATAAACGAGAGACATTTATTTCATGGAACATCCCAGGATGTGGTAGATGGAATCTGTAAGCACAACTTTGATCCTCGAGTCTGTGGAAAGCACGCCACCATGTTTGGACAAGGCAGTTATTTTGCAAAGAAGGCAAGCTACTCTCATAACTTTTCTAAGAAGTCCTCCAAAGGAGTCCATTTCATGTTTCTGGCCAAAGTGCTGACTGGCAGATACACAATGGGCAGTCATGGCATGAGAAGGCCACCTCCTGTCAATCCGGGCAGTGTCACCAGTGACCTATATGACTCTTGTGTGGATAATTTCTTTGAGCCTCAGATTTTTGTTATTTTTAATGATGACCAGAGTTACCCTTATTTTGTTATCCAATATGAAGAAGTCAGTAACACTGTTTCCATTTGAAAAATCTTAGTACTGCTAAATTATTTGATACGGACTCAATCCAGCATTTGTAGCAGGTTTTGAATGGGTGGGACTGGGTAGGGAACAGCATTGGACATTAATAGGGCACTTTCCAGACCCATTTTTTTAAGTGAGAGAAAGCTAATTTGTTTTTGTCTTTTTAAGAAAAACACAGATTTAAAAATGGCCGATTATTCCTTATTTACTAATTGTTGTTAGTGTACTCAGTGTGGAAAAGACTATTAGATCACATACTCTTCATTCACACTTGTACATATTGGCAGCAGTGTTATTAGAACATTTTAAAGAAAGTGAAGAAAAAAATGAACATCAGCCTAACTGATTAAATGTGTCTTGGGACCTGTAGAAGTTAGACCAAATGAAATGGAGGCCGTGAACAAAGTGAGGTTTGTATTTATTTACAGTGATAAAACTGAGTGGAACTGGTACTACCATGCTTATTCCCTGTCCAAAGCATCACTGCTGTGGTGTAGGATAAGTTCCTAACATTCTGGTAGATGAAAAGAAATATTTATTTCTCTCAGCAGGACTGAAATATATCACCCAAACAGAGAGCATCAATGACTTTGTTCCACAGAGTTTGCCTGAGGATCTGTTCTGTTTAGGGGAAGTTAAAAAAAAGGGGGGGGGGGGAGAACCATTTGAAAAATATTTGTCACCAGCAAAATTTTTCACTAACTAATTACACGAAATGTGGTTTTTGTGCTGTTAAATATCAGCCATGGAAAAGTAGGTCTTTTCCATTGTCACCTACCCCAATTTGAAGGAATTAGGCAGCTAATTTGGTTAAAGCCATATCTGAGAATTAGAGGAATTACGTTTTTTTGGAATTCCAGGTCTAGCCCCTGACTAAAGATTTTAGAGAGAGGAAGTAGATCTGTAACCAAATTGATGAGGTTTACTACTGTGCTTTGCACAAAGCAGACTCAAAAGTATTTGTTGGTTTAGAATTATTAAGGGTGGTAATCTCACCCCTAGGCCTGCTTTGCCAGATGCAGCTGGATTTCCTGGCTGACTCTGTATCTTAACACTACTTACTTAATAGAAACACAAACTTGGAGATTGTGCCACTGGCCCAGCTAGAGCACTATTAGGTGAATATGCTCATGCCTCAGTTCAGAGGGGTTGCAGCTAGGTATACTTCGCCTTAAGCAAAGCAAATACTTAGATTTACAAAAGTGGAAGTGGTTATTCACAAAAGAATTCACCGTGAAATTCCTTCAGATACCAAGCTTTCCTAGTATGTTTGCAGTTATTTCATTTACGTATAACTTTTCAGGAACTTCTGTGTTGTTTAAAGCAAAATATATCTATACTGATGTCTCAGTGAATCAGTCTGTTTAAGCACTTATCAGGGCTTCCACTCAGTTATTTATTTTGCCCTAGTTGATCCTGTTGTTTGCTGCCATTGGCATGAAACAGCCAACTGTGGCTGTTACTTCGAGTCAGTTCTTTTGTTTGATTATAACTTGTAAACCAGTGATTCCCAATCTTTTTTCAATTTAAGACACCTTACTATTGCTTATTTGGTTTTATTAAACGTGTTCCTTTTTTTTCTCCTTAAGGAAAAAAAAAAGCTTTATGACATATTTATTTTTTTAATAAAAATAAGCAAAAATAAAAGTTCTCGTAATTCTTTAAAACTTATTGTTGTGCTGATTCCGTTTAATATAACTGACTTTAACACATAGTCGATGATTTGTAAATGCTGGTTGCTTGGTTTGTTGATTAGAATGAATGTGCAATTGAATGACTGAATAGATCTAACCTGTAATGCTGCTTAAAATGTTCTGTTCTGGGAATCAGCAGAAACTTTCTAGCAGGTGACTATAAATTACAAAAGAAGAGTGGATATTTAACTTTGTAAGTAATTATTTGAGGGCAAAGGACAAGTTTTATATTAGCAAACTGCTATAAAAGAGAAAAATATGAGCAGGTTGTCCCCTTTAACATGTGCTGAAGGAAATATAAAAAGAAATTAGAAGTCATGTCAGCTCTCAAACACCTTAGCTTTCAGCCAACTAAAAGTTATCATATCATGTAAATGTGAGCAGCATTGACTGTATTTTACCCTGGTATAAGAATTTTTAAATCCCTGGAAAGTATTTTATGTTTTAACTAGGCTAGAATCGTGAAGTCAGACTAAATTTTGTAATTGTTCCATGAATTTAAAACACTGAAAGGCATTCAGTATTCTTTCTCCCTGTTGGTAAAGCTGTAATTTATACGATTTCAATGAGCAACTTGCTTTTAATTTAAACTGTGGTTAAGATTTCCAGGGAAATAGTCTGCAAACTCCCTGAGATATTCCAGTGCCATGCAATCCTATACAGACAAGAAGGATTTTTTCTTATGTGTGCAAAGTTTATAAAACTTGGGTCCCTTGTAATTATAAATTCTAAAACTGAGTTCTGTGTTTTTTTGCTATAAACCTGTTTGTTTAGTAAATGATTATTTAATTATAAAAATAATAATTAGGGCCTATAATACTGATCTTTAAAGAGGAACTTTATTACATTACATATGAAAATTACTAAAAAAAATTTATTCAACACTTAAACAGTTCCTTGTTAATTTAGGTCAGAGGTGTTTTTTTCATCTTCATTTAAGGAAGGTAGGATGACCACAGAATATTTCCAGTTTTCCTGAATTGGGAGCCAACAGATTGTGTTTAGAAAATTCTTTGTGGCACTTTTCTGTGACTCACCTTGCTGTTATTGTGGCATTGATTTTTTTTTCATTAAATAATAAGTCTTCTGTTATAACCATTCTATAACCTTGGACAAGTCACTTAGCCTTTAGTTTTGTTATCTTCAAAATCGACTCTTTTTAATTTTTAAGGGCTACAAATGATAATGTTTCAACTTTCAGATCCTACAACATGAAAACTTTTTGTAAAGTACAGTTTGTAAAGAACTGATAGTGTTTGTTTACATTTTAAAAGTGAGATCTACTTTTCTTTGAAAAGGTAGTGTTGAGTTTTAAACACAGAATCATCTAGTTTATTGATTTAAGTATTTTTATTGCAGACAAGTCAAACAAAAATGAAGCAGTGCTTGCTTTTTACCTTCTTTAGTTTGCTAACCTTAGTTACTCATAAGCTGTCATCATAGGAAGAAAAAGACACAGTCAGAAGGTTTCACCAGCATTATCAGTCGGTCTTTTTTATTAATTTATTCCTCAGCACATCTTTTTTTTTAACTTTTTTATTGTATAGTATAACATATACAAAAACAAAGAAATAAAAAAGCAATAGTTTTCAAAGCGCTCTTCAATAAGTAGTTTTAGGACAGATCCCAGAGTTTGTCATGGGCTACCACACGATCCTCCCAGACTTTTCCTTCTAGCTACTCCAGAATATAGGTCCTCAATATTTCTTTTGAGAGATGTTAAGGATCATGTATGGAACTGTCAGATGAGGTGCTTTTGAATATTTTATCATATATGAATGGAAGTGTTTGTGTGCATTGGAAGTGTTTCATGAACACTTGCTGTACTCTTCAAGCTAGAGCAGAGGTGCCAACCATTTTAAGGATGTCAGGTTTATGACAGTAGTTGTACATTAAAACCTAATCATTAACAGATTGAGCAAAAGCTATTGGAATTCAGTGATTTTTGAAGCAAGTTTGTATTATTCAATCATATCTACATTTGATATGTGGGATATACTTCATCTATAGACATTTGGTACTCAAATGAATTAATGGACTCCTTAGGCTAATTCCCACATGCCACTGGAATTCACACCTGACATGTTGGTAGACACTGGGCTAGACTTTTTATATTCAAATAACTAGGTTTTCTTATGTCTTAAATCATACCCACCCTTTAAGTTGCTCTGATCAAATCAGATAGCTAAGACAGCCTAGTATTCAAGAGCCTTTAACCTTCCTAATAATTAGCAGGCCTTAGGTACCAAATTGTCATTTTGTAGGCTTGTGTTAAGACGCATCCGAGCTGCACTTTGAAGTGTTCCCCAGTACATTAAGGACTGCACTTAACAGATCTAAGTGGCAAGAGTAAACATGTTACCCAACTACATGGCAATGTGGTACTCTTCAATACCAATGAAGTTTTTGTGCAGCCATTTTCAATTTTTTGATGGGTTTTGGGCATTAACACATTTTTTAGCTAAGGCCTCACTTGAAAGTGATGCATTTTATCTATGTTATCTTGGTCAAAGGGTTTAATTCATTATTTCCAAGCTGGGTGCAATTAACTTCCGTTTAGGGATGGCAGCTATAAATTTTAGTTAGCATTGCTTTCAATGATCTAAGTTAACCACACTTAATACCACTGATAAATAAATATAGCTGTCTTTCTTCTAAATGTAAATTTCTACCTTTATGACCAAACATACAAGTTTGTAGTCTTATTTATAGTGAACTTTTAGGCATATACAAGGCAATACTTAGTAGTGGGTATGCAGATTTTATGAATCACTCAATTTTGTGATGACTTGCCATTATTTATCAGAAAGCAATGACTTAGTCACAGCTTGTCTGAGAAAATTCTTACACAATTTTAGTGTGTGGCTTGCAGACTAATTAAGACAACAAATATAAAGCAGTTAGCGTAATGCCTAGCCCATAGTATACTTTCAAATTTAAGCCAGTGGAAGTAATAATAGTAGTAAGAGTAATCGTGGCAATAATGATAGTAGTGTGGTAGTGTGAATGATAGCCCCCTAAAGATGTCCACATCCTAATCCTCAGAACCTATGAATATGTTACCTTATATGGCAGAAGGGACTTTGCAGATATGATTAAGTTATGGATCTTGTGGCAATTGATGTGGACCTAATGTGATCGAGGGTTTTTTATAAGTGATAGAAAGGAATGTAAGAAATTGGAAGATGCAATGCTGCTGGCTTTGAAGACGGAGGTTGGGGCCACTACCTGAAGAATGCAAAGCAGTCTCCAGGACACTAGAAAAGGCAAGCAACCAAATACATCCTCCTCTACAACTTCCAACTGACATCTTGAGTTTAGGATTTCTGACCCCTAGAACTGTAATAAACCTGTATTATTTTAAGCCACCAAGTTTGTGGCAATTTGTTATAACTGCAATAGGAAGAAGATGCAAGAAGTAAAAATAGTAATTTTGTTGAAAAATCTTCAGGAAGGCGTTCCAGTATAAACTAGTAATTCTAAACTACAAATATGAAAATTCCCAATGCTTACTGAAAAACTTAAAAAGTTATGTGAAATTTCAAAAAAGTAGACTATGAGTGGCTTTCGAAGAGCAGTGTATATGCATGCTGGCTAAACAAAAACTTCACTTAAAATAAAATTTTTTCTAATGAGTTTAATGAAAGACAAGCACTATAGTTAGAATAACCATATAGCCCAGTCCACATGAAGGCAAATTTCTGTTGAGAATTGGTTGGTTAAAAAAGATGCAGCATTCATACTGTTGAATAGCAGATTTACTTTGCAGATTTAAGCCTCCTTTAGTTCTTACATAGGGAAAAGTATAAAGCTATTTAGAAGAGCATTTGTTGACCAGCTCCTAGAACCCATGGAATTCCTTTTTTTGAATGGGCCCTGTGCTCCAGGATATTAAATAGCTTTCTTAGCAAGGATTTTTTTAAGCCTCTTGTTGTTAAGGAATATTTGAAGCCCTTATCTCTTGTAAGGACCTTGTTAAGTTCTCAAAACCTTATTAAGAATAACTCCAGCCCTAACTATTTTTCTGTAATCTGGGACTTCTTATGAAAGGACCTTATTTGGAGCTTACTTGTGAAGGAGGGGCCATCCACTTAGCTTATTATTTTTTTTATTTTATAAAAAATCTTTTAATTTTGTATCTTATTTTAGATTTTAGGAAAGATTGCAAAAAACAGTATAGAGAGTTCAATATTCCCTTCATCCAGCTTTTTTCATGTTCACATTTTACAGAACCGTGGTGCATTTATCAAAAGCTTTGTTCTTTTTTATTGTCTTCCTCCAAGGAGTCTTGTAGAGAGGGTCAGGGGGTGAACAGATTGTATTGATAAAGATGGATCAAAGTATTTTAAAACATAATAAATATAATAAGAGAAAATCATAATGCATATAATGGATTCTTGATCTCTCATTATAGAAATCCAGAACAGATTATTCCAAGATTGATTAATTCGAAGGCGCAATTTCCAAAGGTTCTGCTTGATTCTCTGGGCTGTCTGGTCTTGAGGTTTGACTGCAAACCCTGCATCTTATTTGCGATATCTAAGAGTAGAAAGGGATGATCCTAATCAAGTGTCCCCCCTCCTCCACCTTTAAGAGTTAGAAAAACCTTATAAAAGCACCCCAGTGAACTTTCATTTATGTCTTAATTGCCCTGAATTAGATCACATGATCATGCCTAATCAAATCCCTGGCAGGGAGAACAGAATTTCTATGAATGCTTTGCACTAACAGTCACTCCTTGGGGCTGGGGAGTCACCTGTTAAGCATGAAGCCACTCAAACCTGAACAAAATGAGGGTTCTGTTACCAAGGAAAAAGGAAAATGGCTTTTGGGGAGAAAACCAAAGGTTACCTGTCACACATTTTTCCAAGGTTAATTCAAGGAATTGCATTAAAAGGTACTCATTGGAGACGTTTTCAGATCTTCTTCAACGAAAGGGACCCTAGGTTTGTATTTGTTATAGACCAAATGGTTAAGGAACCAAAAGCATTGTTCAGGAAGCCTTTAAATTGACTTAAAGCTGGACTTAATGCTGTCTGGTCTGTGAAACTGCAGCTTCTAAGCAGAACTTCTTAATGGGAAATTTTGGCTTTCCTAGGGGTTGATGTTAAGAAGGCATTTTCAGCATGGGCATCTGGAATACAGGCTCTAATTTGATTACTTAGATTGGAATCCTAGCATTGTCATCTCTAAGCCTGACAACTTGAGCAGGTTAGCAATTCTAAGACACAGTGTCCTTATAATAGTCTCATAGCAGTATGGGGATTAAAGGAGAATTCATGTAAAGCGTTTAGCACATTAATAATTACTGTTACTTTAAGGATTCACTCAAATGAGACCAAATTTAGCATACGTGTCTGGGATTAAGAGACAAACCTCTGCAAAGTTAAAGCATCCATTTCCTTTGGTTTTAGACTCAAAATCTCTTTCTACTTCCTAGTCACAATTTTAAAAATACAAACTACAGAGGTAAAGAAAGAAAAAAGCTAAAATACAGCTAATTGAACTATAATGAAAATAAAAAGTTAACTTTGACTACCCTATCCTTTAGCATCAAAGCCAAATCCCAGGCTTTGTGCAGCTGCTATGAAAAGCTGGCGTTCTCACTCAGAATTTGGGAGAGGAAATGAAATCGGCAATGTACATCATCAGAGATAGATGCTCACCCATTAGAGTTTGTTGGGACACCATGTGCCATGAGCAGGCATAAGGCTACCTGAAGATGATAAAATGAAATCATCCAATCCACCAGCAAGCGAATTACAGTTGGCTTTCTCCGTCTGATGAAATTAAGGCCCTGCTAGGCAGTACTATGACTGAGAAAGCCAGGACTAGACAATTCTAGGTGTACCCGATTCTGCCTTGGTTCAGTCGCTCTACTTCACCCACAGGGTCTCGGAAGGAGGTATATGCCCAAAGGAAACCAGTCAAAGCAACCTTTGTTATTAGCTGGGGTCTTGGTTCCAATATCTACTACAGCAAACTGAACTGAAGACTGTGGAAGGTTCTTTTGTCTATGGTTAAATAGGCCTAATAGCTTCAGATCCAGCAGGTTATATAGGTGTTCCAACTACTTCCTTCCTCCAATGCCTTAACCGGGGCATCAGCCTTTACCTATAGGGAGAGAAAGACCAATCCAACTCATTTCCCTGCTGCCTCCAAGAAGAGAGGTTTCCTTCACCTAGAGAAAATGTCAGCAATTTTTTCTATAAAGAGCCAGATAGTAAATTTTTTGGATTTGTTGGGCTATATGGACTCTTTTTTAAAAATTTTTTATTGATACAACAATGTACAAGCACATACATTCTTTTTTTTTATGATTAGCAGGTTATTGAGACATATTAACGTACCACAGAATGCATCTCAAGTATACAATGAATGGCTCAGAGTAACACAGCATAGTTGTCCATTCATCACCACAACCAATTTTAGAATACTCTTATTAGTTAAAAATAATTCCATAGCCCTATTTCCCCTTATTATTGACACTTAGCATTGGTGTGGTACATTTGTTACTGTTGATGATAGAATATTAAAATATTACTGTTAACTATAACCCATACTTTGTAATAAGTGCATTTGTCCCACATTCCACTCAATTATTAACTCCTTGCAATAGTGATGTATATTTGTTCTGGTTAATAAAAGAACATTTTTATATTTATATTATTAGTCACAGTCATCATCCACCGCAAGGATCACAGTACTATAAAATACCATGGTTTTTCCTTTACATTTCCTTCTAATGTCATACATGACTAAATATCCCATTTCAGTCACAAGCATGTAATTTAGTGTTCTTAATTATATTCAACATAATGGGCTGCTATCACATCTATCAATTTCTAAACATTGAAATTCAACCTAGTTAAAAATTATGAATGCATTATGCATCCACTTTCCATTCTGTACCCTCATTCTATCTCCTGGTGACCTATATTCTGGATTTTAACTTTATGAATCTACTTATTTTTGTGAGTTCACATTAGTGAGATCATATAATATTTATCTTTTATGTGTGACTTATTTCACTCTAATGTCAAGGTTCATCCATATTACATGATTCAGGACTTAATTCCATCTTACTACAGAATAATATTCAATCATATGTGTATACCACATAGTTTATCCAGTCATTGGTTGACAGATACTTAGGTTGCTTCCTTCTTTCGGCAACTGTGAATGTGTACTATGAAAATCAGTGTGCAAATGTCTGTTTGCATACCTCCTTTCAGTTCTTTGAGTATGTACCAAATAGTGGGATTGCATTTCTATATTTAGCTTCCTGAGGAACAGCCAAACTCATCCACAGTGGCTATACTATTTTATATTCCCATCACTAATGAATAAGTGTTCTATTTCTTCACATCCTCACCATCACTTGTACTTTTCTCGTTGTTTAATAGTGGCCATTTTGGTAGGTGACATGATATCTGATTGTGATTTTTTTATGCTCACTTTTTTTTAATAAAACCAATCCATATACAACATGAACATTCTTAATGTATGAACATTCCATACTTTGTGTGCAATCAATGGCTCACAATATCATCACATAATTGTATATTCATCACTGTGATCATTTCACAGAACATTTACATCACTCTGGAAAAAAGAAATTAAAAAAAAGAAAAAACTCATACATACTATATACTCCATACCCCTCCCTCTCGTTGACCACTAGTATTTCCATCTATCCAATATATATATTTTTTAATTTTAACATTTGTTCGCCCATTATTTATTTTCAATCCATATGTTTTACTCATCTGTCCATACCATATATAAAAGGAGCATCAGACACAAGGTTTTCACAATCACACAGTCATGTTGCGAAAGCTATATCATTATATCATCTTCTTCAAGAAACATGGCTACTGGAACACAGCTCTACAGTTTTGGTCACTTCCCTCTAGCGTGACATACCTTAATCTGAAAAGGGGATATCTATATAATGCACAAGAATAACCTCCAGGATAACCTCTCAACTCTGAAACCTCTAAGCAAGTGACACTTTATTTTGTCTCATTTCTCTCTTCCCCTTTTTGATTGAGAAGGTTTTCTCAATGCTTTGATACTGAGTCCCAGCTCATTCTAAGATTTCTGTCCCACATTGCCAGGGAGGTTTACACCCCTGGGAGTCATGTCCCTTGTAGAGAGGGGGAAGGCAGTGAGTGTGCTTGCCGTGTTGGCTGAGAGAGAGATAGGCCACATCTGAGCAACAAAAGAGGTTCTCTGGGTGTGATTCTTAGGGCTAATTTTGAGTAGACTTAGTCTATCCTTTGAGGGGTTAAGTTTCATAGCCCCAAGATTGAGAGCTCGGCCTATTCATGTGATTGTCTCCACTGCTTTCGAGAACATCAGGAGTTCTCCAAATGGGGAAGTTGAATTTTCCCCCAAGGGGACTTTGCTAACACTTTTTTATTTACTGTTCAAATCACTCTGGGATTTATTGGGGCATCCCTCTGGACAAATCTACAAAATCTCATGGCCTAATCGAGGTTTCATGTACTTATGGTGTTCAATTAAACTGTCCATATAAGTTATATTAGGAATGCATTAGTCAAAATATAAATTTTGTACCAAATAAACATTTTTTGCTTTAGTTTCACACATAAAGTTTAAAAATATGAATTACCATCTATTTTCAACACCCTGCAATATTGACATTTCTTTGTTCTTCCTCATGCAAAAATATTTTTTAAGTTATACATTTAGTCACTATCATTGTACACTCTAGGCACTCCTAGATTTTACCATCTCAGTCTTTATCATCTATCTTTCCTTCTGCTTTCATTTGTGCCCCCAGCCCTCCTCCCTCTATCATTCTCACATTCAGCTACATTCGGTGTACTAACATTGTGCTACAATTAGGAAGTATTGTACTATCCATTTCTGAATGTTTACAATCAGTCCTGTTGCACGATCTGTGTCCCTTCAGCTCCAATGACCCAATATCTACCCTATTTCTATCTCCTGAGGCCATATGGACTCTTGCAACTATTCAGTTCTGCTGTTAGAACACAAAAACAGCCATAGACAATATGTAAATGAATAAGTGTGGCTGTGTCCTAATGAAATCTTATTTAAGGCTACTAAAGTTTAAATTTTTACCTGTCATGAAATCATCTTCTTTTACTTTCTTTTCAACTATTTAAAAATGTAAAAAACATTCCTAGCTCATTCCCGTTTAAAAACAAGCAGTGAGACGGATTTGGTTAATGAGCCATAATTTGCCAACCCTTGCTCTAGAACAGTATTTCACAACTTTCTGAGCCGTCTTATGATTGCCTGGGAGTGTGTGAAAACCACAGATTTTGTGCTCAATGGGACCCCACGCATTGCAATAGATGTTTGGCTCTTTCTTACCCAAATATGCGCTCACAGGAACATTGCTGTGAAACTGTAAAAAGCCAAGTGAAACGATTTTTTTGGATGATAGAATTCAAAGGTGCCAGAATTCTAGGTAATGTTCATTCATTAACTCATCTAAGCCTCGTAACACTGTGAGACAGGTGCGGTTATTATCCCTGTTTACAGATGGACAGACAAAGGCACCAAGAGGTTAAATAACTTAATCAAGATCACCAATGAGTAAATGGAGGAACCAGGTCCAAGTTCAGGCGGGTTGGCTCTAGAATCTGTGCTTTATGATCACAATAGCCTGATGTCACCTACACTATATACCACTTCCAGTCCATAAACCAAAAATGTATTTAATTTGGAACTTAATGTATTCAGGTACTGCCCCTAAATTTTTACTTCTAGCTTTTGCTGTAGCTGTGCTCCTAAATACAGAGAAAGCAGTGTAACTGTTTCTCAAATCTGATTCCCCTTCCCTCTCTGTCCTATGTTAGACCATGTCCAGTTCAAAAAGAAAATGAAAAACCTTTAGGGAGCAAATGACTTCACAAGCAACGGCTCCCATGTTTCATATTTTTCACATTGACTATTCATAATAAAGATTTTATAAAAAAGAAGAAAAAGGGCCAAGTAACCCTTCATTCCCTACTACTACTTTTACTCCTCACCCCAGAGGTCACTGTCATTTCCAATTTGATGTGTATCTTCTGAGAATCCTTTTCCCTTATTTATACCTAGGCATACATATATCAGATGCATATGAATTAGATATATGTGCTGAGAAGACTACATATGCCTAATATTAGACAGCAGTGGGGTGCTCTCTAATATTAAAGTAAATGAATATATAAGTAATAATGAATGACTGTCATGCCCTTTTTCTGGCTTTAAGAAGGGAACATCATTGTAGAACATATACGCTGTAGAACAAGCACATAAGAATATATATATATACATATACACCCAACTTTTAAAAAACTTCTGCATGTTAGCAAAGATTAAAAGTAAAAATACTTGCAGTATTTTATATAACATGCTCTCCTTTTCCCCAGGTTAAAACAAAACAAACCAAAACCTTTAGGAAGCTTTGCCTCCATGGCTGACATTATTTGTGAAGGCATCACACAGTGCTTAGTTAGGTCTTCCTCTCTGGGGGCAGTGGAGGATCATGAGGCCACTGTGAGAACGTTTCCACCATTGGAGTGACACACCTTCCAGTTCAAGTGCGATCCCAGCCAGCTGTTCAGGTTGAACAGAAACATCCCATCAGAGGCAGAGGAGGTGAGAAACCCACTGGCTGAAAGAGTGGCCGTTCGTCAGTCTCTTCCTGGTATGCAAAGTGGATGGAGAACTTCTGCCTTCGGGGCTTTCTGTCAGAGGATAACCAAGAGCCTTAAGGAGCTGCTAAAGGCAAGGAGTCACTGATCACAATTCCCACTCCCTTTTTCAGGAGTTAGAGTTGTATGGATGGTGCTGGGACTCCCAGGGCCAGGCAGCAGAGCAGGGGGGTTTCTCTGGAGGTGGACCGAGAGACAATAGGATGAAAGGGTCAGAAACAGTATTAGGAAGCCATGGCCACTTTCTTGATGGGGCTCAGTATCAGCCCCCAGTCTGGAGAGGGCTGCGTGGTAGCAACAGAGCAGCACTGGGACATGCATTTTGTTCTATCCCTTTCTCTAGAAATGGTGGGAAATGGTAGCTAGTGAGAAAAAAAAAATTGGAAGCAGAAATCTGGCAGACAAGCCTATAGAAGTCCCAAGATAAGGAACTCTAGAAAGCTTTGGCAGCCTCTCATAAAATTGCCATAGGGCCCCAGAAAAAACAAGTAGGAGGAAGAGATGGTGGCAGTGATCGTCACTATCGGAGTGACAATGTGAGCCGGGGACTTACTGTGATGGCGGCTACGATGCTGATGGTGGTAGCAATGCTGAGACAGCGGGACTGATGATCCTGCAGTCCATGGATGATGGACCTTTACTCAGTGCTGGGCCCTGGTCTAAGGGCTTTACCTGCTTGACGTCAGCTTGCAGTTGAGAAAATAAGACCCTGAGAAGTTGTTTTGGTCAAGAGAATACAACCAGGGAGCAGTCGCACCCTATTTAAACCTAGGTCTGCTAAATTCTAGCTTCACATCCTAAATCAGTGGTCTTCAAATGTTGTGTTTGGGCACATCTATCGTTAAAACTTTGGGACCATGTTCCCCAACATATGTATATTTATTTATTCCTAAATTATATATATAGATATAGATCTACTAAGAATTATTTACATTATAAAACAGACAGAAGTCCTATGAGTAAGAACTAGAGGACGCAAACCATATTTTAAAATGAAATGTTAGTGTTTTATTAAATGTAAAATGTGTTCTATTAAATTTAGTACTTAGTGAATGTACACAAAATATTTTGTTCCTACAAAAAAATGTGTAAATAATGCTAGCTATCCAAGTGGAAATAGTCCCTCACGGCCTGACTCATAATGCTCATTGTTCATTCTTAAACTCCTTATGCAAATATTTTCATTGAAATTCACTTAGTAAACTTTTGTCTCTCCAGATGTCAGTCAGTTATTCTTGCAAATGAATGAAAGATGCTATATTTTCACATTCTTAAGATATGGCTTCAAATTCCACCAAAGCTCTTCAAGTAGAAGGGCTTTAAACAGGAAAATTCTGCTGTCAAGTTTTCCTAAAAATGCAGATGTGAAAAATTTTATGTGATATACTTGTATTATTTTTAGAAACAGAATCACATAAAGATGGAAATGTGTCACAATATTCTTTTTCACTGTGCTCTGTCCCATAGTAGATTTCTTTTGGAATACATAAGAGTTTTTCACTCATTCAAAATATCACCTTTTTCTTGAAAAGACAGTTTAAATGTGCATGTGTATTTTTTTTTTTTTTTTTGGCTTGGGCAGGCACCAGGAATCGAACCCAGGTCTCCAGCATGGCAGGTGAGAACTCTGCCTGCTGAGCCACTGTGGCCCGCCCTATATGTGTATTTTTTAAAAATGTCTTCTAATATCAGCCACTTAAAAAAAAAGATCAGCAATTTTGAAACACTTGTGTTTTCATAAGATAAAAATGTATAATGAGTCTTCAAATTGTACCATTCTTTTAAGGACTGTGTGGTAAGATAATATAGGTATGATATAAAGATTTTCTGGTCATAATCCTCTCTTCCTCCCCCCATCTTCTTATAAAATTTTACAATGCTTGAACTATTAAGAACAGGGTTTGGCAAACTTTTTTAAATTGTAAAATAGTAAAATTAGGTTGTGTGGACCAAACATTCACTGTGCAACTACTCAGCTATACCACTGTTGGCTAAAGCAGCCATAGATTGACTTGGGATAAAGGAATGAGCATGATTGTGTTCCAGTAAAACTTTATTTACAGAAATAGGCAGCAGACCAGATTTGACCCATGGGCCATAGTTTGCAGACCCTTGTATTAGGATATTATAAATCTTAAATCCACTCAACCAAGCCCAGGTAAACTGCAATATGTTATACTAGTCTGAAAGGGAAAAAAGACAGTGGCTGCCACCCTGTGCTCTGGGAACATCCCTCTTCCCTGAAGATGCAACGCCTACTGTGCATGATGTGTGCTGTGCTGGTTTGAAAGGATGTATGCCCCCTAGAAAAGCCATGTTTTAATCAAAATCCCATTTCATAAAAGTAGAATAATCCCTGTTCAATACTGTATGTTTGAAACTGTGATTTGATCGTCTCCCTGGATGATGTGATTTAGTCAAGAGTGGTTGTTAAACTGGATTAAGTGGCAAGATGTCTCCACGCATTTGGGTGGGTCTTGATTGGTTTACTGGAGTCCATTAAAAAGGAAACATTTTGGAGAATGAGATTCAGAGACAGCAGAGAATGCTGCAGCACTACGAAGCAGAGTCCACCAGCCAGCGACCTTTGGAGAAGAAGAGGGAAAACGCCTCCTGGGGAGCTTCATGAAACAGGAAGCCAGGAGAGCAAGTTAGCAGTGACACCATGTTCTCCATGTGCCCTTCCAGCAGAGAGAGAAACCCTGAACTTATAGGCCTCCCTGAACCAAGGTATCTTTCCCTGGATGGATGCGTTTGATTGAACATTTCTACAGATTTATTTTCTCGGCCTGAGAACTGTAAACTAGCAACTTATTAAATTCCCCTTTTTAAAAAGCCATTCCGTTTCTGGTATATTCCAGCAGTTAGCAAACTAGAATATGTGCCTAACAGAAGGACCTAATGAGGATGCCAGTGTCAGTTGCAACTTAAAAGGTAGGAAAACAAGTTTTATTACTCAAAAATTTTGAGATAAAAGTGAATGTAAATGAATTCCAATATTTTTGTCCTTCATCCAAATTGATCATTTTATACAGCCCACTTTTGACATACTGGCCTAAAACCACTGCACCTTTACCTGCAGAAGCAGGTCACTGGGATAAAAATGGCAGATGAAGTGGGGGCGAGGGTGTGTGGGATCTTTACTGCCTCAAACACTTGGCAGCTCTCAGATGTGCAGCAACATATGATGGCTGTCTTCAAGGCCAAGGGCGAAGGTCAGGGGACACAGAGCTGGGCTAATGGGAGAGCAGACAAAATATGGCTTGGGCCATTTAGACCATCTAATCACCGTCCAAGATAAACACTGTCATGCTCCTACCATACTATATTGTCATTTAATTTCCAGGTATACAACTATGTCATCTCAAAACTGGGTTCCTTGAGGGTATCTTTCTATCTTCAGTGACAGTTTTAGAAACCAGATGCTACGAACACTCAAAAAGAAAAATCATGTTTCTTGAGTTAGGAAATGCAGAGGTCACAGCAAGATGCAGGAGAAGAATCACAAGAGTTGGGCCCTGTTCTTTCTTTCTTTATTTATTTTAAACATAACCACATACAAACACGAACATTCATACAATATGATCATTCCATTCTTGGCATATAATCAGTAACTCACAATATCATCACATGGTTGTATATTCATCACTATGATCACCTCTCAGAACAGATGCATCAATCCAGAAAAAGAAATAAAAAGGAAAAAGAAAAAAATTTGTACATACCATACCCCTTACCCCTCCTCCTCACTGATCACCAGCATTTCAACCTACTAAATTTATTTCAACATTTGTTCCCCTTATTATTTATTTAGTTTTAATCCATGTGTTTTACTCATTTGTCGATAAGGTAGATAAAAGGAGCATCAGACACAAGGTTTTCACAATCACACAGTCACATTGCGAAAGCTGTATCATTAATCAATCATCTTCAAGAAACATGGCTACTAGAACACAGCTCTATGTTTTCAGGCATTTCCCTCCAGCCTCTCTGTTACACCTTGACTAAAAAGGTGGTATCTATATTATGTGTAAGAATAATCTGCAGGATAACCTCTTGCCTCTGTTTGAAATCTCTCCCTCCCCTTCCATGCAACCCAATCATGAGGTCAAGGGATACTGACCTAGAGTTAGCCCCGCCCACTCCAATGACCAATTTTTCAGTAACTTCCTCCCCTACAGTATAAAAAGCCTGTCGCCTGGAAAGACTACCTGGAATATTTTCTCTGGCTTCTCCCTCCATGGCTCCAGCTGCAGCAGTAGGCCAATGGCCTATGAGTGGGCATTGGTGAGCAGCTTTCATCTGAACCCAACTTCACAGAGGGCCAGGCTCTGCCAAGAATTGATGACATCTGATTCCTCAACGGCAATCCAAAGCTGCTGTCCACCCACTGGTGATGAATTTTTCCGTCCCTGGCGGGGCATTGGCCCAGCTTTCTTTACCCCTCCCTGGTTACATTGTGCTATCTGATTCAGCTTCGGGTGCAGCTGTTTTCTGGGCTTTTTTTCTAAAGAACCATTTCTCTTTCCTGCAGCCCAACTGGAACTTAAACTGAAGACAACTCTGCCAGTTCCCCAAGCTCTGCTCCTCCATGGAGCCCCGCATCTACCTTGTCACTGAGGGAGATTTTGCCTATAAGCAAATTAATCCCTCACAATTCCGCTAGATGCATATTTATTTATTTTAATGCAATTTTGTTGATATAGTATATATTCACATACCATGTAATCATTCAAAGTGTAATCAATGGTTCATAATATCATCATACAGCTGTGTATTTATCACCACTAGATACATACTCAATGCATTTAAAAAATAGTTACTGATTATTTCAGGTTATTGATGGCAATTTTTCTTTTAAATAAAACTTCTATATGCATAAATGCTTTACTTAACATGGAGCAGGTTTTATTCCCATAGGGAGTAGAAGTTATAACCATTGTCACTGCTGCCCAAACCTGACCCAGCGTTGTAGGAAACCACAGATACTGCTCAGAAACGGACATTTGAAAAACATTTGATTTCCAACATATTCAGATTTTACTGGTAGCTGAAGACTTATCAATCAATAATCACAAATGGTCCAGAACACGCAATAGTCCTTGAGAGCTGAACAAAGCAGTCCTGCTGGTACAAACTCATTCTTACACTCCAAGGTCTGTTCCTACTTAGAAGAGGGAAAATTATAACACTATCTAGGCATTGGAAAGTATTTTTTTAAGTAAGAAGAGCCATCTCCAATTCTCTATCTGAATATTGGTTGGGTTAATTTTTCATGTCTTTGCTTGGGTTAGTAATGAGTGCATTGCCTCCCAAGGAGAATGTCCACCCCAAGAAAAAAATGCTTTTCCTTCGGAATGGAACTGGAACGTTTCTTAAACTTGGACTGACAGGGACCATATCTAAGCTGTGGCTGAGAAATGCCTATCCACTGAGGTAGCCCATATGGCTATTGCACAGCTCATTTTAGGAATTTTTCTACTTGGTTTTCTTTTTGCATGGGCGGGCACCGAGAATCGAACCCAGGTCTCCAGGGAATTTTTCTACTTTTAACATTAAAATTTATTCCAGCTGCAATTATGATCTATATGTACACATAAAAAGAACTTTGTATGAAAATTATATATATAGTTATTTGTACTGCAATGCTTCCTTTTCTAAAACATCTGTTCATTTAGATCGCTAATACATGCAGAAGGGAAAAGATGCAAAAGTTACAAGAGGACATAGAGAGTTCCTTTAATTCTTTCCTAATCCCCACTAAATCAAAAATTGTTACCAGTTTCTTATATATTCTTATAAAGATTATATGTATGTGTATATATATATTTGTAAAGACGATAGCGTAATTTAGCACAGTTCTTACTCCTTCCTTTTTTTCACTTAATTTATCTTGGGGCTCAGTCTCATCCTTTTTAATGACTGAAAAGGGTTCTATTATATGGATGCTCTATAATTTATTGAACCAATCCTCTACAGATGAATTTTAGGTTTTTCAGTCTTTTGCTACTGCAAACGATGCTGTGCTGAATATTCCTGTACATACATCTTCATGCATATATGTCATTATTTCTCTAAGTTAAATTCCTGGAAGTAGAATTGCGTGATCAAAGGATAGTTTTTAATTTGATAGATATCGTAAGGTTGCCCTTCTTGGAGACTGAACCAATTTACCAGTACCCTGGAGACTGAACCAATTTACCAGTACCCCTGCCAAAAAAGTCTGGAAGACAATGCTCTACTAATCAATCTCTTTGCTCTGTTTGAGTATATGTCTGTGTGGAATTGTTGTAAAAGTAGAGATAGGTCTAGCTAACAGAACGTGACACAGCTGGCAGACCTTTATCATTCAGATCTCAACTCAAATTCTACTCCCTCAGCCTAACTTCCCTCATCACCCCCATATACCTCTCCAGTCATTTGCTAGCCCATTATCCTTTTTATAGTCTTAATACCACTTATCACCATCAGAAATCTGCTTGCTTCTGTTTGTTTATTGCCATCCCCTTACTAGAAGGTAAGCCTCCAGAAAACAGGAAGTCTGTCTATTCTGAATAAGCCAGGCAGGTAATCAGCGCTCAATAAATGTATGTGGAATGAAACTCTGGTTCCAAAGGAAACTTTGGGACCCAGTGGAGTGAGTTTGCTCTGAAATAACCTTCTGAAGCTCTCCAAGACAGACAGGATGGCAGCAGGGTGGCTTGGGGGCAGGGGGGAATGGTACTCAGAGGAGTTTAGAACCCATTCTGGGAACAGTCTACAGGCTTTAGGGAGAAAATTAAGCTTGTGCCAATTTCAAAGGAAACAAATGGAACTTGTAGAAACTACCCAGCACTTTGATTTGGGCTTGAGGAAAATTGCAGTATCCTTGGTTCTCAGCAAACTATGGGTCAAAGTGGGATATAAATTAATATTTGTAAAGTGATTTGAAGACTGTTGCGCTCCATTGCTTTGACCATGAAGAGAGAGTGAAATTCTTTGATGAGAAATAAAGCAGCGCCCTTTGATTTCTCGTCTATGAGGCCATCTGTTTTGAGGAAGCTCTGTCAGGAGGTTATCTGCTGGAGAGGTGATTCACTGAACACAAGTAGTAATAAATAAGTGTTTGTCAAAGGGGTGTTTCTAAGTCCTCTAAGGGTTATTCGGCTGGGTCCCGGGTGCGGCTGGTGGATTTGGCTAGGGCTTATTAATTAGATTCAGGCGTGTGGGAAACTTGAGTCGTGACTGTTGGTAAGGACATTTTGTGCCACCCATTAACTGGCTTAGCACCAGGAGGACAGGAAAGTGAGCTCTCTAGATATTATATATTCTGGGAGATACAGCGGATGTCATGTGCATTTCTCCATTGGAAAATATTTCTCAGTCTTGATTAGCCAAATATATGAAGTAGGTTCCTCTTAATTGTCAAAGAACATGTTTCTCAGGGTTCTTAGATAATTCCGCTGCTCCATTTCGTATGTGGAAATAAGATTTAGGTGTTTATGCAGTCATGTCATGCCAAGGGGTGGCTTTGGAGAAGCTTCAGACCTCCTCAATCCCCATTAGGACAACCTTCCCCAATTCTTTAAAAAGGATAATTAGCGTTTTCCTGAGCTTATGTAAATGCTATGAAAAGTCTTCTGGGTGAGCCCCCCCACTTCTAGCTTGATGACTGTCCCTGAGCCCCACAGAGTAATTCTCAAGTCATCCCTGATCACAGACCTCTGAAGACACAGGGAGACACCACTCGGCGTCTGTCTCTGGGTAGCCTCTCGTCAGCCTTCTCTTTCTTCCCGGTCAGGCACAGCACTTCCAGGGAATCCATCTTGGTAGCCTTTCCTAGAGTTCCCTGCTCAAATCCCAGCGCACCCAGAGACCTGTGTGAACTTCTGACTCTGGGGAAGAATGCGGCAGGACTGGGTTATCCTGTTGGGGGGAGAACCAGTGGCACCTGGCTCAGGAGAGCGGCCCGGGTGCTTTCTCCTCAGGCCCAGGCTCTCACAGGTGGAAACGTCCAAATAATACTACTCAGCAAAAGGACCTAAGAGTCACCCAGGATTCGCACGCTAAGGGTTGTGCACACTTCCTGCTCTCTCTTAGGCTGGGAACCCTTGAGCAGGTCCTGTATTTGGGAAAAATACAACAAACTGGGGAGTGATCAGAGACATTCAGAATTTGTTTGAGTCATATGATTCCTAAGATGTAAGAACCAAAGTTGATCCTGAGGGTCCCAGATGCTCCTCCTTTCTCGTAACATATATTTTCCGCGCCTTTGGAAAAATACTCTTCAAAGAAAAATGTACTATTTATTTGCATTTAAGAAATGCACAACATTTTGAAAAGAGGTAAGTCTAGAATTCTGCCCCATTTATGACTCCCCAGTTTCTCTCTTTACAGGTTATCAAATATCTGCCTGCTTATTCTGTCTGCAAAATGAAGGAAATAATGTTCCCACAAGTAATTGAAGTTGCCTGTGGGGGGAAGGTACCGAGAAGCGCACACTTAGCATGTGGAATGGGGATAACTGTCATAACTTCTATTCGTATGATCCCCCGAGGCTGTTTTTCAAACAAAATGCCCTCTAATTAAGAGAGCTGTGCCTTAGAAGGCCCGTTTGACCGAGCCCTGCTTAGAGTCTTAACAACATCACCCTTCAAATGAATGCTGAATGGGAACCTGTGGTATCAACTCAGTTTTCCAGGGCTCAGGGCACAATGGTGAGGACCTGGTTTCCTCCGTACTTTCTAGATCTTCCACACCAGTTTCTAGATCTTCCCACAGCACTGTTCTGTGGCTATGGTTATACACTAAGCCTGAGGTTGGGGGGCGGTTTGGCCAAGTTGTATTAGAAAAGGCAGCATGGGGTGTCAAGTGAACTTTCATCCCAAATGAGGGGCATTAGGCAAATCATGTTTGCCTCTTTGGGTAAAATGTAGTACACTTTTGGGTTTTAGCAGAGCACAGAGGCCCTTCTAGATCTTACCTTTTGAAATTTCTTTGGAGAAGCTCAGCCAAAAGCCTTTTTAAGTGCTTTTCCCCCACTGAGGTGGGTAAGAGACAAGAGTGAGCAGAGAGCAGGGCTCACAGAGGCCGAGGCCAGGCGAGGCCCAGCTCTTAGCACCGAACATGTGGCCACTGCTCACATGCAGTCGCGATTCATTCATCAACCATCTAAAATGTAATGAGTCCTCACTGTGAGCCAGGCACAGCTCTAGCTGCTGGGGACATTGGCGTGAATAAAACATCAACATTCCTTTCCTGCATGAAGCTTCCATTTACATAATGCACCAAAAGTCCAGCCTCCAACAATTCTGAAACAGAACTAGAACCTTCAGAAAGGTCCCAGCCCTCAACCAGTGCTGCATTTTTACAATACGCATCATTTAATGTTTTTCCCTCTTTCAGGCACGTGAGATGCCCCAAGAGTGCATGCAGCTCAGAGGAAGCAGAGCATTCCGGGGTGGGAGCAGAGGTGCATGAACCAGGAGCACAGTTTAGCCCTGGGCCTCACACGCACTTGCAGTGTGGCCCAGGAAGAGTAGCTCCCACCTTGTGCCCACTTCTTCATGGGCACGCCTGGGATGATGCTACTGAACTGTCTCCCAGGGATATGTGTGAACCATCTGCCAGTCATCTTGTGGAAAGCCCACTTCAGACCCAAGGACAAGTGAACCAAATGAACTCTGCACCCTGCCTACAGGAAGTTGACTTGCTGCCCACTTTTTAGGAGTCCAGCATGTCACCACAGGACCGTGTAATTAGCCTGATGTCAACACCAGCTGGACCAAGGCACAAGGCTAAGGGGAGCCAGGTGGCCCAGGAGAGAGATAATCACACAGGCTGTGGGAAAGACGAGTCTTTTTCTCTGGCAAGCTTATTCAAATCCCCTCAAGGGAGGGGTGACCAATCAAAGGTGCCCAGGCAAACAGCTTCCAGGACTGGTCAGTTTCATTCACGCAGAAGGGAACAAAAAGCTACCCCAGGAGACACTGAGAAGCCACCGGCAGCCAGCAGCTGTTGCACTCTTCCAGGTCCTTCAAGTGGAATCTGCCATTACCTGAATTACACCCAGTAAATGATTTGATGTGGTGATTTCTGCTGCCCTAGGTAGGCCACTGAGGATGCACTGAATGTGGTTTTTGTGGCAGCTGACAGTGGGAACAGGGCGGCCGTGGTTGACTTTCTATCTCCTATTTTGTCAGTATTTTTCTTCACTGGTATCTACTATGCAGGATGTCAAACTTTGGGAAAATAATAGATAATCGGATGGGATGAATTAGAAGGAATAAAGCAACTTAAAATTGAAGGAATGGGAGGCGCCAATCAAGACAGCAGAGTGAGAAGCTTCAGGGCTTCGTCCACCTATAGAAGTTTTGTATAAGCAGCAAGGACTGCAGAAACATCTTTCTCAAAGCTCCAGAAAACAGTTAAAAGACTGCTGTAGTAGTTTTAATAGGGTGAACACCAAATTAAGAAAAAGGCTCCTTAAAAGCAGTAGGATTTCTTGGGGGTACACAGGTAGTTCGGTGGTAGAATGCTCACTTGCCTTGTGGGAGACCTGGGTTCAATTCCCAGCGCATGCACCACCCACCAGAAGGAAAAAAACAACAACAGTAGGCTCTCCTGGCACCCTATGCAGCCCGTCCCCCAACATTCAGCGGCTTGGCACAGAGCCAGACTGCGTTCCCAGTACCGATCCCTGGAGCCAGTCCAGGAGTGAGCAGAGTAGCTCTTGTGCACTTACTGGAGCATGTATGTCTGAGCCAAACTGTCAGGTGTTGGCCTGAGGGACTTGCCATCCAGATCTTGCTCAGTATGTGAAAGGTGTCCCAAAGAGCTCTCCTACAGAATGCTGTGGAGGAGCAAACAAGAAGCTGCCTGGGGCAATGGACTGCTGGCTGTAGGACATGAGGAAACTGTTTTCTAGGGAAGAAGGGACATTCATACCTGTTTAGGGAAGCAATAGATACCTGTTCAGCAGCTGTCACCCAGACCTCATGTACCCCCACCTCCTTCTCTAGGGAAATCATAAACACGAGCTAAGCTGCCATCCTTGTGGCCCTCCACTACCTCCAACTCCTTCTCTATTGTGTGCCATTCCACAGCGGGGGCAGATGTTAGATGTAAAGAGATGGGCCTGCCAGAACCTAAACGTGAATCCAGGAACAGGCAGCCCCCAATGCTTATTAGAACAGAGATTCTCAGTGGTGGACCCCCTCCTCTCCAAGGTGGATAAAACCCACTCAAACAGTATAGATTGGTGTCTGTTCTCCAGCAGGAAGTGAGGCATGCAGAGGTGCCATCTAACAATCCTGACCTGGGGTGGCTTTCTGCCACCCTAGAAGAACAACAGTCATGGAACTTTTTCTCCTGCTCTTTTGGACTCTTTGTACTATTAAGTGACAAAGAGATTTGCCCTTTCTGAACTCTCTATTCTGTACAATGAAGGGATCATTTGTGGGAAGTTTCTGTTGTGGCCTGAACCTGGGCTCTCATGATGCAATTTTGTAACTACTTGCTCCACAATATCTATCTAAATGGGGGAATTCGTAGGGTCATGAGTGCATGCCCAAGACAAAACTCATGTGCAGAAAGGACCAAGGAGGCCATGTGCTTTGGCCTGGAGCTATTGTCTAAACCTATTGTATGGTTAAGCCCTGAAGGAGAACACACTCACAGGTCAATCAGCAAAGATTGGGAAAGGTGTTTTCTTTTTTACCTCACATGTTTTTTTTTTTTTCCTTTAGCACCTGACATTCAAGGAACGCTCTGTCATAATACCAGCTGGTTACAAGCTTAAGGAACAGATGTTTCAGAGTCTAAATTCCAGTGAGAACACATTAAAATACCAAAATGTCCATGTTTCAGCAAAAGAATACAAAACATAAAGAACAGGAAGCAATGGTCCAGGCAAAAGAGAAGCCTAAAGCATTAGAAACCATCAATGAGGAGGGTCAGACTTGATGCCTTCCAAAGACTTTACAAAAATAGTCCTAACTATGCTCAAAGAGCAGAAAAACAGGGACAAAGAACTAAAGGAAATCAGGAAAACAATAGATGAACACAAGGAGAATATCAATAAAAAAGATGGAAATATTATGAAAACGAATCAAAGCTGAAGATCACAGTAATGGAAATTAAAAATTCCCTAGAGGAGCTCTCAACAGCAGATGGGAGCTGGCAGAAGAAAAACTCAGTGAACTTGGTGTGCTGGTTTGAAAGGATGTATGTACCCTAGAAAAGCCGTGTTTTAATCAAATCCCATTTCATAGAGCTAAAATAATCCCTGTTCGAAACTGTAATCAGATCATCTCCCCAGAGATGTGATTTAATCGAGAGTGGTTGTTAAGCTGGATTAGGTGATGACATGTCTCCACCCATTTGGGTGGGTCTTGAGAAGTTTCTGGAGTCCTAGAAAAGGAAACATTTTGGAGAATGAAGAAGATTCGGAGAGAGCAGAGCAGAATGACATAGTCATGAGAAGCAGAGTCCACCACAAGCGACCTTTGGAGATGAAGAAGGAAAATGTCTCCTGGGGAGCTTCATGAAACAGGAAGCCAGGAGAAACAGCTAGCAGATGATGCTGTGTCCACCATGTGCCCTTCCAGATGAGAGAGGAACCCTGACTGTGATCACCATGTGCCTTTCCAGCTGAGAGAGAAATTGTGACTGTGTTCACCCTGTGCCTTCTCACGTGAGAGAAAAACCCTGAACTTCATCGGCCTTCTTGAACCAAGGTATCTTTCTCTGGATGCCTTTGATTGGACATTTCTATAGACTTGCTGTAATTGGGACATTTTCTTGGCCTTAGAACTGTAAACTACTAACTTATTAAATTCCCCTTTTTAAAAGCCATTCCGTTTCTGGTATATTGCATTCTGGCAGCTAGCAAACTAGAACACTTGGAGATAAGACAATTGAAATCATCCAGCCTGAAGAGTAAAAAAAGAAAAGAATGAAGACAGGTGGACAAAGCCTGAGGAATCTGTGGGACACCATCAAGCATACCAATATATACACAATGGAGTCCCAAAAGGAAAAGAAAGAGAGAGAGGCCAGAGAGAATATTCAAAGAAATAATGGCTGAAAACTCCACAAACTAATGAAAGACATGAATATGCCATGAATATACTCAGCGAACTCTAAACAGGATAAACCTAAAACGACCCACATTGTGCCATCAAATTTTAAAATGCCAAAGATAAAAAGAGAATTCTGAAAGCTGCAAGAGGGAAGCACCTTGTCACTTGTAAGGGAACTTCAATAAGATTAAATGCTGATTTCTCATGGGAAACCATGGAGGCAAGGAGACAGTAGGAAGATCTATTTAAAAGGCTGATAGTAAAAAAAAAAAAAAAAAAAAAAAAATTGTTAACCAAGAATTCTATATCTGGCCAAACTGTCTTTCAAAAATAAAGGAGGGATTAAGACATTTCCAGTTAAATAGAAGCTGAGAGAATTTTTCACCATGGCACCAGTCCTACAGGAAATGCTAAATTAGGGAGTTCTGCATGTTGAAAAGAAAGGAGTCTAGACAATTGACTGAAGCCACACGAAGAAATAAAGATCTCCAATAACAATAATGACATGAGTAAATATAAATACCAGTAGTCTTGTATTGTTGACTTGCAACTTCACTCTTTACTTTCTATGGAACCTAAAAGGCAAATGTATAAAATATAATGTTAACTCAATTGTTAAGGATTCATAAGGTATAAATACGTAATTTGTGACAATAACCTATAAAAGTGGGGGGACAAAGGGGTATAGGAATATAGTTTATGTATGTTATTGAAGTTAACGTCAACAAGAAGATCAGACTTAGGACATTCCAGGCAAAGGCTTTTTAAAAATGGTACTTAATATGCTCAAAGAGCTCAAGGAAAACATGAACAAAAGAACTAAAGGAAATCTGGAACACAATAAATGAACACAATGAGAATATCAGTAGAGAGATGGAAATTACGCGTTCCAGAAGTAGGGTGCATGCAACCTGCTCTCAAATGCCCAGAAAATAGATAGTATGATGTGACAAAGGTGGGCAAACTGTTAAAACTAGGTGTCTGAGGGGATGAGGGGATGTTGGAGTTCTCTGTATAGGATTTGAATTATTTTTGCAACGTCCTGAAAGTTTGAAATTATTTCAAAATAAAAAGTTTAAAAAAAATTAAAGGAATGGGAGAAAGACACACCTTAAGGATTATATTAGTAATAAAGAATGCAAGAGTGGACTTAACACCAATTTAAGACATAAAGAGCTTTGACAACCATCAAGGCTAGATACAGATTCCTTAGAGTTACTAAGGAATTCTGGCCACAAGACTTTTCCACAATTTAAAGGAAAACTATTTTAGCCAATGTGTTTCCCTTTTTCACATAAAATGGAATGAAAGATTTATCCCAAGGGTCCTAGCAGAGGAGAAAAATGTCTGGTTTAAACTAAGAACTGGACCTCTTGCTAATCTGTAACTCTTGGCCAACCCTGTACCCTTCCCTCCCTCATCCTTTCCTTTCTTTCCTCCCTCTCTACTTCCTAGCATGAATAACAGGTTTAGTCCTTTAAGTAAAAAAAAAATACACCTCTTTGACATCTCTGTCCTCCAAGGTGGTCCAGGTATATCACGTGCCCCAAGAGCCTGAAAAAGTAACAAGACAGAGCTCCAGGTCTGGCTCTGGGCAATGGTTTCATCACTTTGTAGTCCCAGGCATTGTTTCAGGGATTATCACACCCAGGAAGGGAGCTGGGCAGGCAGGTAAGTGACCGAGCAGGAATGCAGGTACAACATGGGTTAGTTTCACAATGAGGGGAAGCCATCCCTCCTAGAAGGCTCGTGGGATCTGGTGCTTTGCAATCTTTTTAGGACCAGGTGTTGGACCATATGTGTGAGCTTTTCCGGGAGATTTCCTGGGAATTCCATAGGTGAACAGGGTAAAAATAAAGTACAAAACCAAATACCTCTGCCATTCACCTGAGCCTTTGTTCCCTCTCTTCCTCTGCGATAGAGTTCTCAGGACGTCAGTGGGTGGCTTAGGACTGGCTGCAACACATCCTTCCCAGCAGCACACAAGATCCCCCTCCCCCCACACACACCCAGAAGCCATCTTTTGCCCTGGAGTCATAGGATAAGAACTAGATTGTGATTAGTTATGATTTCTATTTTGAGCAGTCCGTAGAGCTGAATTCTGAACTACAGTTTTTTTTTCTTCCTCTTCCTTAGGCTGGTATGTTTTCCACTCATGGTTAAGTTAGGAATAAACAAACATTAGGGGCTGTGAGTTCTCACTGGGGGATTGATAGTACATCAGAGTGATGCCTGAAGAACTTTAGCCTTAGGAATAGCTAAAGACAAGGATCACACATCGCATTGTAAATGTGCTAATATCCATGGTCTGTTGGGAGAAAAGAAGTCATGAATGTCCCTCTAATAGCAGAGCTTTCTCCAGCACACTAGGCCAGTGATTTCAGCCCCAGAAGGCTTTCTTCCCTTTTGGAGGAACTCCCCCAGCACACAGTTTTTTTTTTTTTTTTTTTTTTTTTTTAAAGGAAAGACAGAGAGAAGGAAGGAAGGAAGGAAGAAAGGGAAACATTTTTAAACATTTTCTTGTTTTATTGTATTCTGTTTCTCCGTTTTTGTTACATGGGCTGGGGCCGGGAATCGAACCGAGGTCCTCCGGCATAGCAGGCAAGCACTTTGCCCGCTGAGCCACCGCGGCCCGCCCCAGCACACAGTTTTGTGCACATGACATGCAATCCTGCTTGCAGGGTGGGCTGGAAATGACTCTGTTTTATGGTTTTTCCAGTTACTGCACCATTTCTGTGCTGGGGACAGCAAGGGCCTTCTGCTCTACTTGAAAACACATCTAGATGGGTGAACAGTTAACTAATGAGGTTGAATTCTTAAATGTAAGGAAATGGATAGAAGTGAAGGCAGTTCATTAGTGGGTCTATAAGTAATATTGCCACAATAAAGGTGAACATGATTGAAAGGGGTTGTATAGAGCCATGTATCCTACTGATTAACACTATAAATATAAATAACTTCTTGCATGAACTACTTCAAAGGTATGGATCTTGTACAAAGGGTAAATAATATCAGGGTAAAGGGGGAAACTACAATTGCACTCTATGGGCCATGTTTAACAGGAAGACATCAACAGCACATGGCAATACTAGGGGTAAATAATGGGGGGCAAGGAGAAAAAGAGTTAAGGGGGGTTGGATTTTCTATTTGGTGAGTATATGTTTATCAGTTATTTTTCTCTTGGGAGAAATGAAAATTGTCTAAATTGAGAGCTTTGATGATTATACAACTAAGTGAGGGTAATGTGAGACATGGACTGTTGATTCTGACATTATACAGAATCAGAAGCCTACAACTTCCAGATGGGTCCCTGGACCAGGTAAGTCCTAAAATGTAATGCAGCCAGCCTCTCCAGAACATCAGCTAGTTCCACCCCCATCCCATGTTATCAACAGCCCCTTTCAACCTGAAAAAGCTAGAATGGGCATAGCCCAAATACTCCTAAAGAGTGGAAGAAAGATCAAAGGTGATGGTGGAATTGTACAGAGAGAAGATAGAGTTTAACAAATGAGTATGAGTGCTGAATCAAAATATTGATATTTCTTTTAGTCTCCAGTATCTCCAAACAGCTAGAAGTAAAAACCTAAAATTTTGGAATTGTAACCCATACCAAACTCTGAAATCTGTTCTACAACTAATTGTTGTGATGTGCTTTGAAACTTATTGCTTTTTTGTATATATGCTATTTTTCACAAAAAAGTAAAAGTTGATTATGATGAAAAATGCACAGCTATGTGATGAGATTATGAACTATTGATTGTACACTTTGGATTCTTACAAGGCATGTGACTATATAATATATATCAATAAAAAATTAAAAATTAAAAATTAAAAAAAAATTTAAAAAAATACAACAACAAAAATGTATTGGCAAAGTCCTTGGAGGGATGGGAGAAAAATATGGAACTATTAAACTTTACCACCAGGGAAACCCCTGATACTGTATCATCCATTAGGGACACCCAAATCAATAGGCCAAACCTACAACTCTTAAGAACTGGATGGTCCAGGCTGTGGGTTTGTTTGTGGACCTGGCAGACAAAGTCGGGATGGATTTTGCATGGTAGTGATGTTGTCTGTAGAGAGTTCCTATCATGATTAGTTGTCAGGGGCAAACTTACACTGTTTCTTTTCTAGCATACATATTTTTTCTTCCCCAAAACTGATGTTATAACTTCTCAGAAGGTTTAAAAAATGCGAAACACAGATTACACTAAGGATAGTTATATTTCTTACCACTCAAAAAAAAACAAACAAACTGAACAACAAGATGGCAGAACAATATTTTGGTCCTTGTTGACGCTGAGTAACAGGTACAGGAGAGTTATTATACTCTTTTATATACTTTTGTGTATATTGGACAGCATTGAAATAAATTTTAAAAAGAGGTCTGTGAACACCTATTTGAAATTATATGAAGATGATTGAAATGTGCCAATTCTTACTCAACTTCTAAGAAGTATCATTAACTAAGCACTTGGAGAATCACCTAGGTGCTAAGCTTTTACTCGCATGATTTCTAGGCCTCTCAGAAACCCTGAGAAAAGAGGATACTTAATACAATTTACAGATGCAGCTCATGTTGGCTAAATGACTTGTTGAAGCCACTTGTCAAACCCTGATCTGTCTTTCTACAAGCAGCACACAGTTTCTACTGTGCTACAGTACCTTCAGCTTTGTTTGGGGACAGAGGGAGAGTCACCTGGACCAGAGATTCCCAAGCTCACCTGATCACAAGAATGGCCTGGGATATGGACTTCTAGGTCACTCTCCTAGAGAGGACAGGCCAGGGGTAAGACTGGGGAAAACACATTTCACCCCCCAGGTTTTTCACATAGGGAGGAGAATTTTGGCAACACTGTGATCTATTCTGCTTGATTTGATTGCTCTTGGATGTTCCTGACCTCCCAAAAACTTGCTCCTCTAAAGTGTCCCCTCTTTCAGAAGTCGTCTTTTAAAATGCAGTACTTCTAGGTGGCATAAAACATTACAATGCATTCCTAATTCTTTCTCTTTGGATTAATTTATTAAATAACTTCTCTTGCTATTAGGAGAGGATGTCCTAAGAACATGGCACATCTGGGGCAGCAGAGTCAAGAAAGGTGGTTAGAATAGTTGCAAAAAATGGGGATGGGTGAATGCAAAGTCCTTTCCTTCACATTTTGTCTGGGTCCAGCCAGCACCACTCCCTTAGGGATAGACATTTGGCATTTATATGTTATAAAGTCTGAAAATAGGAGAAGTCATTTTGAAAGAAGTATCAGTTCCTATCAAGGATTTGAACCCAGTAATCAATGCTAATTTTTAAAGGCTGATTCTGATATCTGGGCTTGCTTTTTTTTTTTTTCCCTGGCCCTTCCTTGTTCAGTGTGGTAAATATTTGCTGAATGATGGCAGGGGTCAGATCCAGGCCAGAAGGAACAATGGATGTATTAGAATTGTCAAGGGTCAGAAGCTGAAGCATTTCGTATCACAGGTCTGGGTTCCAGAAAACCATGAAATTCCTGAGCTTGTTGGAGACACTGGTATTCAAAGAGGATGGATTATCTCCACTTCATTTCAGGCCCTGGGGGACTACATGGGATTGTGAAAATCTGAAAGAACCAATCCACACACACACCCAAACACATACACACACGCCAACACCCCACCTATGAAAACCACATAATCTCAGTGACTCCTGCCAGTCTTGACAAACGTTTATCTTTCACAATAACATGTCCACCCCCACTGAGCGGGATCCAGAAGGGCCTCTGAATACACCGCTGTGAGAGAAGAAAACACGCACTGGCTATTTTTCTCTCGTTTGTTTGCTTGTCAAGGCTAAGAAAACATTCAAACGAAAGGCTCCTCTCAACCAGCTGAATCAAGGGCAGGGGAGTGGAGGAGAGTGGGAGCCTCAGCAATTCCCACCTCTGACCTCAAATCCAAAGACAACGACCTTCTTCAAAGAAGGAATTCTTTGAATGTGTCTGCGTAATCTTGAAAGAAGGGGTGAGCGTGACCTGTGGGAACCCAGAGAAGGAGTGGATCTTGTATCCTTCTGGCCAAGAGGCCAGGTTGGCTGGGCCAATGCAGCTGGGGGAGTTGGGTAGATCTAGGAGAGACCAGGACCCATTATTAGCAATTGCTCCGAGGAGAGGTCACGTTGCACAGTCAACCACTGTCCCCTCCTTGGACCGGGACAAGGGCTTATGAAAGCATGCAATAGGGACAGTCTCCATTCCAATAAGACTATTTATAAAGTCATGTGATTTAGAGGCCAGGCCTCCAAGAATACAGAATCACAGGCCTGGAATGCACTGCAGACTGCCTCGTCACTGTGGCCTGGTCATGGGGTAAGATGCATCATGTAAGTGGACTTTCCACTTATCCCTTCAAAGTCTCTGGTAAGCTACTTTTGAAGGAAACATTTTACAATTAGGTAATCTACTAACCTGTTTCACTAAACAGGGATAAACAAATGTAATTCAACACTCTGTTAAGAACTGGAAGTCACCCTTGAGCTTCAGTTTTCCCATCTGAAAAATGGAGAAAATAATGGCCCTTACCTTTGGGTCATTGTCAGGAGTGAATGAGACACTTCATGTAAAGTGCTTAGCATGGTGCCTTGCTCATCGTCAGTGTCAAATAAGTAGCAGCAATTATCACGTCACCACCATAATCTTGGCAAGTCACACCATCAGGCATAGGCTCTGCTGGAGACAAGGTGACTGTCTTCAACAGTTCCCTTTCAGTTTGCTGTTTCTTATGTACTGTGGACTGGGGAACTAGAAAACCAAACATGTCCAGAACTATGTGTTTAGATGCTCAATTAGAATCAATGCAGCTCCTGATGAAGGGTGAAGCGTATGGCTTGAGTGCTAAAGCTGATGTGCAGAAACTTTCCATTCCCACAACCAGGAACGGAGATTGTGTTTTGAAGTGTTGACTATATCATAAATCAGCCCTCCAGGGTTTAAAAGAGTGAGCCATTACTGTATTTATTACCCCCTGCATATATAAGGTCATATTTTTCTTTACAAAAGCACTTTTAATCACACATCTTTAGATCTCGCTGGGAAATTACTCTCTTCCCACCTCCAGAGGAAGAAGCACCCTAGAGGACACTGGCAGTGATGTATTGTAACCAATATAAACCAAAGCTGTGGCTCCTTAGAGGATGAGCCCGACATAAAGATTTCAGATGCTCATCAACCCAGGAGAAATCTCCAGTCTTGTTGTGAAAACCAAATCTCATAGAGAAGTAAGCTCACCTCTGGCTCCATAAGAGGAGTAATAGAAAACAATGAAGTGTTTCTGTATTGGAAATTTGACCCCGAGGGTCTTCATCATAAGACAATGAGTGTAAGATGATGTAAGAGTCCAGACAGATATGGTGTGCTCTCATAGTGAACTCGGGTCGATTTTGCCTGCCCAGCACCATTCACCCTCCTTTTGGTAACAGCATTCCAGTCCAGGGATGGGCACATGATGTAAGCTTGCCTAATCATAGCAACATATCTCAAAGGGATCACAGTGATCTGTTCAGGGAAAAATACTCTAGCCAAAGAAAGCTCTACTAGGATTTTTGTTGGAGGTAACTGGGAAGAGGCAGTCTCTTTATTTCAAACTGGAGATAGAAGCCTGGAGCCACAGGCAGGTAATGTGCTGCCACAGAAGTAAAGCTGATCTCAGAATGAGACAGGACTCTCGGGACATCATTTAAACACCTCCTATCCAGTCGTATCAAGACTTCTCAGTTATATGTACTAGTAGAACCCTCTCTATTATTTGCTATTTTCTTGAGTCCATTTGAGTTGGGTTTTGGTCACTTGCAACTGACAGATATCTGATAATACCTTCTGCTAATAAGCAGTTCTCAACCTTGTGCGAACTTGTGGTCCTCAACCTCCCAGACAGCTCCCAGTGAACTTTTCCTCCTACTCGTCGTGCCCTAAGTAGTTCTCTCCTACATGAATTAGGGCTGGTCTGTGTGAAAGATGATACAGCAGAAATAATGGAGTGTGATTTCCAAGGCCAGGTCAGATTATATTGCAGCTTCTACCTTGGCCACTTCAATTGTGCCTTCTGAGGAAAGCCAGCCACAATGTTGTGACAACACTCAAGAAGCCCATGTGAAGATGTCCACATTGAGAGAAGCTAAGGCCTCCTACAAGAGCCAGCCCCAATTAGCCAGCCCCATGGGTGAGCCACCTTCAGAGTAGATCTCCAGCCTAGCCAAGCCTTCAGATGACTGCAGCCCAGCTAGCATCTTGACTGCAACCTCATGAAAGATCCTGAGCTAGAACCACCCTACCTGTTTGCTCCCCATTCCTGACCCACAGGAAGAAACTGTGAGGAATACTTATTGCTGTTTTACACCATTAAGTTTTGGAGTTATTTATTACACAGCATTATATAACTAATAGACCTCTTCTGCTGCTTCTCATCTCCCATCTCCTGTATGCAAAACAGGATAGCCGAATCCTGAGCTTTTGTCTCTTAAAGTCTCACTCAGTTTGTGAGAGATCCCAGATGGGAAGTGATTATCATAGTAGTGTCCTTCCCTCCATGTGCCATTACATCCTCTGAGTACCACCATCACCAGTGATAGGCACTGCCATCATTTCTATGGGAGAATGGTGCCTCCACCAAGTGTTGGGCTATTCACTGGCCCCAAGGTCTCCTCCATAGGAACCCTCAAGTTCCTAAAGCAGGCCTTAGGACTTTTGTGAGGTCAAGGCTAACTGTGTCCCCTGCAGTAATGGGGCTGCTTCTCTTCCCCTTTCTGTTATGTCACTTAAACCTTTGACTTACCTATAAAGTTTGAAATGTATAATTATATATCTCAGATAATACCTTAGAAGTCTGGCATGGCTAGCTAGTTTCTCTCCCATCATTGAAACAGATAGCTTTTTCTTTGGAGTGAACAGGCTAATAGAATTCTTTGCAAAGATGGAAAAGTTCTATATCCATGCTATCCAGTATGCTAGCCACTAGCCACGTGGGGCTATCGAGCATTTGACACATGACTACTGTGCCTTAAGAATCGAACCGCTAACTTAAATAACTGCATGTGACTCATGCATGGCTACTGTATTGAACAGGGACGTTTTGGATGCAGTGGTGGGCAAGCAAAATACTTTTTCTCTTGTCCAGGGAGTTTGGAGTAAGATAAACATGGTTTTAGAGCAATGCTTGAACACTCATGCCTTACCGTCTTTTAATGGAAGTGTCTCTTTTAATTTTTACTTTCAGTACCTCCTCCCACCTTCCCCTCAGGACTCACACAGGAGCCCATGGTTGACAAATCCAACCGTCCTCCAGACATGCCCACACACAACTGAATCCCAATGAGGGGTGTGGTGCTCTTTCAAATGAATATCCGCTGCAATCCAATCTGGCATTTCAGGGTGGAAAAGGACCTGGAAGCTCATCTAGTCCAAACTTTCATAGGTCCCTCGCTGTTTATGTTTATGTAACCATTTACTGAGCAGTCCCAACTCAGTGGGGGGTATTAACATAAAATGGTTTTAATTTTCCATTCATTACTTTCAAATTTGATTTGCTTCTCACAAAGCAAAAGAAAGCAGACTATGAACAAAATAAAAAAAAATCTTTCCCTTGACATATCTTGGGCCGATTCCACTACTCTCTTGCCCCTTTCAGATTCTAAATTTAGGACAATCCAATTTAAGACTTCATTCTCATATCTCATTCAGCATGCTGGCCTGCTGCCCTCACTTAGTTTTGAGATCCTCTTGGCTGCTGGGGTGGGAAGGACAGGGAGAGATAAGGGGTTGTGATCTCCTTGATGTGGGAGGTCCAGCCAGGTGGAGCCTCTTCTGTCCCCTCTTGGCTTTGCCCTGACGGTGCACCGGGAGACTTCTTGCTGCTGATTCCCTTTGCCAGTGAGCAGCCCTCTAAGGTGGGCCCTGGGAAGATGGCTCAAGACCAGCATAGAGTCGACTTCCGGAGAAGACGGCGGCTTAGTAAGGTGCGCTCATCTTAGTTCCTCCTCCAGAACAACTACTAAATAACTAGAAACAGTACAGAACACCTCCCGGAGCCACGACAGAGACCAAACACACAGTGTACCCCAATCTGGAATGGCTGGACCGGCTAAGAGACTCCACTGCGGTGAGGTCCCCTGGTGGCGCGTGCTTCTCCAGGCTGCGGCGGCTGGTGGCCGGAGCCTCTCCCTCCCTCCTTCCCGGGCAGGCTGGGAACTTTGGATCAGCAGTTCCCCAAGCCACGGCAGCCGGCACCCCTCCCACACACGCGGCTTCCCGGGCTGGCTGGGAGCCTCGGATCAGCAGTTCCCCAAGCCGCCGAGGCCGGCAACTGGCGCCCCTCCCACACGCGGCTTCCCGGGCCGGTTGGGAGCCTCGGATCAGCAGTTCCCCAAGCTGTGGTGGCCGGCACCCCTCCCCCACAGACGACTTCCTGGAGGGAAAGGAAAGAGTCTCCAACAGTAGTAGAGACTGAGCCCAACCTAACACCAATAGTGGCATTAAGGAACAACTTCTGACTACTAAAAATAGGCCCTCAGCTCAGGTGAAACTGATCAAGGCAGAAGTTGCCTATTGGGCTAACTGAAAAAGAGGAAATGGGGTGAAACAGAGCCTTCTGCGGCTTTTTCTATGGAGGCTTCATTGCCTCTGGGCTCAGCGCTGGGATTAGACAGGTTGCAACTGCCCCGAACGCAGAAACAGGCTGCTTTCAGGGCTCTCTACCACCTGAACCTTCCCCGCGGGAGGGGTGAAACGCAACTCAGGTGGAATCCCTCTCTCAAGGAATTCAGATCCCAGGACTTCACAATTTGAAGCCATTAAAACCAACCTACAAACTTTCTTCTGTCTCCACCACACACCCAGCAGCGAGAGTCTTCCAAAGTTAAAGGAGCCACAACATCTTTTGCTGGTGGGACCCGCAGACAGACAAGCACCACATACTGGGCAGGATAAGAAAAACAGAGCCCAGAGACTTCACAGGAAAGTCTTTCAACCTGCTGGGTCCCACATTCATGGAAATCTGATTAAATGCCCAGACGCCAGCAAAAAATAACTAATCACACCAGGAAAATTGAAGATATGGCCCAGTCAAAGGAACAAACCAATTGCTCAAATGAGATACAGGAGCTGAGACAACTAATTCTGAATATATGAACAGAAATGGAAAACCTCTTCAAAAACCAAATCCATAAGTTGAGGGAGGACATGAAGAAAGCATGGGATGAAGAAAAAGAAGAAATGGAAAGTCTGAAAAAACAAATCACAGAACTTATGGGAATGAAAGATACAGTAGAAGAGATGAAAAAAACAATGGAAACCTACAATGGTAGATTTAAAGAGACAGAGCTTAGAACTAGTGAACTGGAGGATGGAACATCTGAAATCCAAAAAGAAACAGAAACTATTGGGAAAAGAATGGAAAAATTTGAGCATGGCCTCAGAGAATTGAATGATAATATGAAGTACATAAATATACGTGTTGTGGGTGTCCCAGAAGGAGAAGAGGAGGGAAAAGGAGGAGAAAAACTAATGGAAGAAATTATCACTGAAAATTTCCCAACTCTTATGAAAGACCTAAAATTACAGATCCAAGAAGTGCAGTGCACCCAAAGAGAATAGATCCAAATAGGCGTTCTCCAAGACACTTACTAGTTAGAATGTCAGAGGTCAAAGAGAAAGAGAGGATCTTGAAAGAAGCAAGAGAAAAACAATCCATCACATACAGGGGAAACCCAATAAGACTATGTGTAGATTTCTCAGCAGAAACCATGGAAGCAAGAAGACAGTGGGATGATATATTTAAATTACTAAAAGAGAAAAACTGCCAAAAAGAATTCTATATCCAGCAAAACTGTCCTTCAAAAATGAGGGAGAAATTAAAACATTCTCAGACAAAAAGTCACTGAGAGAATTTGTGACCAAGAGACCAGCACTGCAAGAAATACTAAAGGGAGCACTAGAGTCAGATACGAAAAAACAGAAGAGAGAGGTATGGAGAAGAGTGTAGAAAGAAGGAAAATCAGATATGATATATATAATACAAAAGGCAAAATGGTAGAGGAAAGTATTACCCAGACAGTAATAACACTAAATGTTAATGGACTGAATTACCCAATCAAAAGACATAGACTGGCAGAATGGATTAAAAAACAGGATCCTTCTATATGCTGTCTACAGGAAATACATCTTAGACCCAAAGATAAACATAGTCTGAAAGTGAAAGGTTGGGAAAAGATATTTCATGCAAATAACAACCAGAAAAGAGCAGGAGTAGCTATACTAATATCCAACAAATTAGACTTCAAATGTAAAACAGTTAAAAGAGACAAAGAAGGATACTATCTACTAATAAAAGGAACAATTAAATAAGAAGACATAACAATCATAAATATTTATGCACCGAATCAGAATGCCCCAAAATATGTGAGGAATACACTACAATTACTGAAAAGGGAAATAGACACATCTACCATAATAGTTGGAGACTTCAGTTCACCACTCTCATCAATGGACAGAACATCTAGACAGAGGATCAATAAAGAAACAGAGAACTTGAATATTACAATAAATGAGCTAGACTTAACAGACATTTATAGGACATTACACCCCACAACAGCAGGATACACCTTTTTCTCAAGTGCTCATGGATCATTCTCAAAGATAGACCATATGCTGGGTCACAAAGCAAGTCTCAACAAATTTAAAAAGATTGAAATCATACACAACACTTTCTCGGATCATAAAGGAATGAAGTTGGGAATCAATAATAGGCAGAGTGCCAGAAAATTCACAAATACGTGGATGCTCAACAACACACTCTTAAACAACGAGTGGGTCAAGGAAGAAATTACAAGAGAAATTAGTAAATATCTCGAGGTGAATGAAAATGAAAACACAACATATCAAAACCTATGGGACGCAGCAAAGGCAGTGCTAAGAGGGAAATTTATTGCCCTAAATGCCTATATCAGAAAAGAAGAAAGGGCAAATATTTGGGAATTAACTGTCCACTTGGAAGAACTGGAGAAAGAACAGCAAACTAATCCCAAAGCAAGCAAAAGGAAAGAAATAACAAAGATTAGAGCAGAAATAAATGAAATTGAGAACATGAAAATAATTGAGAAAATCATTAAGACCAGAAGTTGGTTCTATGAGAAAATCAACAAGATTGATGGGCCCTTAGCAAGATTGACAAAAAGAAGAAGAGAGAGGATGCAAATAAATAATATCAGAAATGGAAGAGGAGACATAACCACTGACCTCACAGAAATAAAGGAGGCAATAACAGGATACTATGAACAACTTTACGCTAATAAATACAACAATGTAGATGAAATGGACAAGTTCCTAGAAAGACATGAACAACCAACTTTGACTCAAGAAGAAATAGACAACCTCAACAAACCAATCACAAGTAAAGAAATTGAATCAGTCATTCAAAAGCTTCCCAAAAAGAAAAGTCCAGGACCAGACAGCTTCACATGTGAATTCTACCAAACATTCCCAAAAGAATTAGTACCAACCCTGCTCAAACTCTTCAAAAAAATTGAAGTGGAGGGAAAGCTACCTAATTCATTCTATGAAGCCAATATCACCCTCATACCAAAACCAGGCAAAGATATTACAAATAAAGAAAACTACAGACCAATCTCTCTAAAGAATATAGATGCAAAAATCCTCAACAAAATTCTAGCAAATCGAATCCAGCATTAAAGAATGTAATAAATGAATACAGCAAAGTAGCAGGTTACAAGATCAACATTCAAAAATCTGTAGTGTTTTTATACACTAGCAATGAACAAGCTGAGGGGGAAATCAAGAAACGAATCCCATTTACAATTGCAACTAAAAGAATGAAATACTTAGGAATAAATTTAACTAAAGAGACAAAAGACCTATACAAAGAAAACTACAAAAAGCTGTTAAAAGAAATCACAGAAGACCTAAATAGATGGAAGGGCATACCGTGTTCATGAATTGGAAGACTAAATATAGTTAAGATGTCAATCCTACCTAAATTGATTTACAGATTCAATGCAATACCAATCAAAATCCCAACAACTTATTTTTCAGAAATAGAAAAACCAATAAGCAAATTTATCTGGAAGGGCAGGGTGCCCCGAATTGCTAAAAGTATCTTGAGGAAAAAAAAACAAAGCTGGAGGTCTCACGCTGCCAGACTTTAAGGCATATTATGAAGCCACAGTGGTCAAAACAGCATGGTATTGGCATAAAGATAGATATATCGACCAATGGAATCGAATAGAGTGCTCAGATACAGACCCTCTCATCTATGGACATTTGATCTTTGATAAGGCAGTCAAGCCAACTCACCTGGGACAGAACAGTCTCTTCAATAAATGGTGCCTAGAGAACTGGATATCCATATGCAAAAGAATGAAAGAGGATCCATATCTCACACCCTATACAAAAGTTAACTCAAAATGGATCAAAGATCTAAACATTAGGTCTAAGACCATAAAACAGTTAGAAGAAAATGTAGGGAGATATCTTATGAACTTACAATTGGAGGCAGTTTTATGGACCTTAAACCTAAAGCAAGAGCACTGAACAAAGAAATAAATAAATGGGAGCTCCTCAAAATTAAACATTTTGTGCATCAAAGAACTTCATCAAGAAAGTAGAAAGACAGCCTACACAATGGGAGACAATATTTGGAAACGACATATCAGATAAAGGTCTAGTATCCAGAATTTATAAAGAGATTGTTCAAATCAACAACAAAAAGACAGCCAACCCAAATACAAAATGGGAAAAAGACTTGAACAGACACCTCTCAGAAGAGGAAATACAAATGGCCAAAAGGCACATGAAGAGATGCTCAATGTCCCTGGCCATTAGAGAAATGCAAATCAAAACCACAATGAGATATCATCTCACACCCACCAGAATGGCTATTATCAACAAAACAAAAAATGACAAGTGCTGGAGAGGATCCGGAGAAAGAGGCACACTTATTCACTCTTGGTGAGAATGTCAAATGGTGCAACCACTGTGGAAGGCAGTTTGGCGGTTCCTCAAAAAACTGAATATAGAATTGCCATACGTCCCAGCAATACCATTGCTAGGTATCTACTCAGGGGACTTAAGGGCAAAGACACAAACAGGCATTTGCACACCAATGTTTATAGCAGCATTATTTACAATTGCAAAGAGATGGAAACAGCCAAAATGTCCATCAACAGACAAGTGGCTAAACAAACTGTGGTATATACATACGATGGAATATTATGCAGCTTTAAGACAAGATAAACTTATGGAGCATGTAATAACATGGATGGACCTAGAGAACATTATGCTGAGTGAGTCTAGCCAAAAAGTAAAGGACAAATACTGTATGGTCCCACTGATGTGAACCGACATTAGAGAATAAACTTGGAATATGTCATTGGTAACAGAGACCATCAGGAGTTAGAAATAGGGTAAGATAATGGGTAATTGGACCTGAAGGGATACAGACTGTGCAACAGGACTGGATACAAAAACTCAAAAATGGACAGCACAATACTACCTAATTGTAATATAATTATATTAAAACACTGAATGAAGCTGCATCTGAGCTATAGTTTTTTTTTTGCTTGTTTTTTTATATATATTCTTTGTATTTTTTTTTTATTTTTTCTCTGTATTATCATTTTATTTCTTTTTCTGTTGTCTTGCTATTTCTTTTTCTAAATCAATGCAAATGTACTAAGAAATGATGATCATACATCTATGTGATGATATTAAGAATTACTGATTGCATATGTAGAATGTAATGATTTCTAAATGTTGTGTTAGTTAATTTTTTTTTATTAATAAATAAAAAAAAAAGACCAGCATAGCTCCTTGTCCGTATCCCTCTGCTGCCCCCACACACACACCTCTAGTTTCTTTACCTACTCAGGTAGGTATAAGAGCAAATCTGCAAGTCAGCTGCCTAAGCAGATATCTGACTGGAGAGTGAGATACCAGTCTCCCTCTAGCAGCCTCCCCCTCCCACTCAGTTTTCTTTTGACAGAGCAAGAACATGCAGTAGAAGTTGGGGCGGGGAGCTCACTTCTCCCTGGGATCCTTTCACAAGGCTGTGGACCTAGATGACGCCTGCCAACTCCTCCCATGCAAAAGGGGCTGTGAGGTGGGGGTGGGGTGGGTTGAAAGTGGAAGCCTAATCTGTTGACTTTCCTAAAGCCCCAGTGGGCATGGCTTGATTTTTAACAGCTCACTATTGAATGTGAGGGATTTAGCACCTTTTCTTCTCAGCAGGGATCCTAGATGCCAACTCTAGAGCAATAGGAAAACTCCCATTCTCCCACTCTGCTTCCCTCCCATTTTGTTTCTGCTGTCTTGGGGGGGAGTGTGGATCCCCATGGATCCCGTCCCAGGTGAGCGGCTGCCAGAAGCTGGCCTCGACAGGTCACATCCAAAGCTCACAAGCTGGGCAGAGACTCCAGTGCCAGCTGTTGGCGTCCTGGCTTTTCAGGCAATGTCACCCCTGTTCTGGTGTCTTCATGGAAGGAGGGACTTCCCTGACCCCTTGCTAGCCAGGGGAAGGGCTCCCAGCAGACTGGCCCAGGCCTGGGGTTAAGCTCTCTGTTGTTCCTGATGACTCACAGCTATGCAGCAGGGTTCCCAGCCTAAGTGAGTTGACCCCTTGGGATCAAAAGCTCAGGGCCCATGGTGGCTCAAGAACCAGGGGCAGCTGGATCTCCCTAGTGAAGCAAGCCCTGAAGATCGGATCTGTGGGACAGAGCTTGAGACTGGGCTTTCTGATGTGACCACTGCCATGGAGGCCAGACAGAGCCAGTTGGTTCAGTATGTTCTGGGAGCAGCATCACATTCAGTCTCCAGGTCCTCACATGTTATAAGGCCAAACACCAAGCTATGACTGTTCTTAGTGACCTGTACATTCTGGCTTATGTACATAGACACCTCCACAGGCCAAGTGACTACAAGTAGTGGCTCTCCTCAACTTGGAACACTGTCCTGCCCCAGATACAGGAACTTTGTCCGCAACTGAACCCAGTAGGACAGTTCTCCGCAACTTCTTTCAGTCTCTCTCTCTCTCTCTCTCTCTCTCTCCCTGCCCCTCCTCCCCTCCCATTCTCTTTGAAACCCAGGATAGAAGGGACAACCACACCATACCCACTATCCTCAAGAAGGCTAGCAGCATTGATTCCAAAATGTTTTTCTGACCTAGCCTATACTTTGCAGTGTCTGAAAGGTCTCTAACTAAAGATCAGAAATGGGGGGAAAATGCAAAAACTATGTCCAAGACATGGTTCTGATGGAATACCTGCTTCCCATGTATACCCGAGTAAGAGAAAGGAGAAAGCATCACCATTCTTAAAGCATTAACCTCAAAGCAGCTTTTGGCAATCTTTTTGCAGCCTGAATCTGTCCCTGTTCTCAATACCATCTGTTCACACACATCTGCAAACTTTGAATAGGCCAAACATTTCTGTGACAGGTATAAGATTTCTATACACAAAATACCCTATCAAGAAAAATGGTTTCTTTAAACTCACTGGATTCCAAGACTTATTTTCAATATTTAGGAAAAATATCCAACATTTAGCTTCCCTGAGGATGAGTGCTTATTAAAAGGTTATTATGGTTGAATTCATGTGTCAACTTGGCCAGGTGATGGTGCCCAGTTGTCTGGTCAGGCAAGCACTGGCCTAACCATTACTGCAAGGATGTTTTGTGGCTGGTTAATAAACCAGAAGGCTGATTTATTAAATCATCAGCACATTGATTGCATCATTGGCTGATTACATCTGCAGTCAGCCAATGGAAGTATCTTCTGCAATTTATAAGGCTTGGTCTAATAAGCCAAAGGCTTTAAAGGAGAAGTCAAAAGTCTTTCCATACCAGCCAACCTCTCCTGGGGGGTTCATTAAAGACTTCATCAGTGGTCAGCTCATGGCCTGCCCTATGGAATTTGGACTCTTGCATCCTCACAGTTGCATGAACACTTTTATAAAATCTCCTATTTATAGATATCTCCTGTTGATTCTATTTTCCTAGAGAACAACTAATAAAAAGGTATAAAATATGATTACTTTGTCTCTTTATTAAAAGGAGGATATAGGGCCAAAAGTTGGGTCAACCTTTTTAGTTCTTTCACAACTGAATTGCTTCTTACTTGTGGCAGGCCTAGGTAGCTTTAGGAAGACTTCTTTTTTTATGTATATAAGTAACTCACAATACCATCACATATTTGTATATTCGTCATCATGATCATTTCTTGGAATAATTGCATCAACTCAGAAAAAGAAATAAAAAAAGATGGAAAAAAAAGTAATACAAACCATACCCCTTACCCCTCCTTTTCTTTGATCACTAGCATTTCAATCTTCTAAATTTATTTTGACATTTGTTCCCCCTATTATTTATTTATTTTTAATCCATATGTTTTACTCATCTGTCAATTAGGTAGATAAAAGGAGCATCAGACACAAGGTTTTCACAATCAAACAGTCACATTGCGAAAGCTGTATCATTATATATTCACCTTCAAGAAACATGGCTGCTGGAACACAGCTCTAGATTTTCAGGCAGTTCCCTCCAGCCTCTCCATTACACCTTAACTAAAAAGGTGATATCTATGTTATGCATAAGAATAACCTCCAGGATAACCTCTCAACTCTGTTTGGAATCTCTCAGTCATAGACACTTTATTTTGTCTCATTTCGCTCTTCCCCCTTTTGGTCAAGAAGGTTTTCTCAATCCCTTGATGCTGAGTCTCAGCTCATTCTAGGATTTCTGTCCCATGTTGCCAGGAAGGTCCACAAGCCTGGGAGTCATGTCCCACATAGAGAGGGGAAGGGGAGTGAGTTTGCTTGTTGAATTGGCTAAGAGAGTCCACATTATGCAACAAAAGAGGTTCTCTTGGGGATGACTCTTAGGCCTAATTTTAAGTAGGCTTAGTCTATCCTTTGCAGGGTTAAGTTTCATATGAACAAACCGCAAACCAGCCTATTGCTTTGGTTGTCCCCACTGCTTGTAAGAATAACAAGAATTCTCCACTTGAGGAAGTTGAATTTTCCCCCTTTCTCACCATTCCCCCAAGGGGGCTTTACAAATATTTTTTTATTCATTGTTCAGATCACTCTGGGATTTATTGGGGCATCACTCTAGACAAGCCAAATCTCATGCCCTACTCAAGATTCCATGTACTATGGTGTTCAATTAAGCTGTCCACATAAGTTATATTAGGAAATGCACTAGTCAAAATAAAAATTTTGTATCAAATAAACATGTTTAGTCTCATGCATAAGTTAAAATTTTAAAATATTAATTACCATCTATTTTCAACATCCTGCAGCATTGACATTCTTTTGCTCTTTCTCATGCAAAAAACATTTTTAAATTTATACATTTAGTCACTATCATTATACATTCTAGGCATTCCTAGATTATACCATCTCAGTTTATCATCTATCTTTCCTTCTGATTTTGTTTGTGGCCCTAGGCCTCCTCCCTCTATCATTCTCACATTCAGCTACATTCAGTGTAATAACATTATTGTATTACAGTTAGGTAGTATTGTGCTATCCATTTCTGAATTTTTACAATCAGTCCTGTGGCACAATCTGTATCTCTTCAGCTCCAGTCACCCAATATCTTACCCTATTTCTATCTCCTGATGGTCTGTGTTCCCAACTGAAGTTTTCCAAGTTCATTCACTAATGTCAGTTCATGGTACTGAGACCATACAGTATTTGTTCTTTCATTTCTGGCTAATCTCACTCAGCATAATGTCCTTAAGGTCCATCCATGTTGTTACATACTTCATAACTTTATTCTGTCTTACTAGCTGCATAATATTCTATTGTATGTATATACCACAGCTTGTTTAGCCACTCATCTGTTGATGGATATTTTGTCTGTTTCCATCACTTGGTGATTGTAAATAGTGCTGCTATAAACATTGGTGTGCAAATGTCTGTTTGTGTCCTTGCCCGCATGTCCTCTGAGTAGATACCTAGCAATAGTATTGTCAGGTTATATGGCAATATTATACTAAGCTTCCTGAGGAACCACCAAACTGCCTTCCACAATGGTTGTATTCTATAAATGTCTGTTAAGTCTAGTTCATTTATTGTATTATTCAATTCCCTGTTTCTTTATTGATCCTCTGTCTAGATGTTCTGTCCATTGATGAGAGTGGGGAACTGAAGTCTCCAACTATTATGGTAGATGTGTCTATTTCTCTTTTCAGTGTTTGCCTCATGATTTTTGGAGCATTCTGGCTCAGTGCATAAATATTTATGATTGTTATATCATCTTGTTGAATTGTTCCTTTTATTAATATATAGTGTCCTTTTTGGACTCTTTTAACTGTTTTACATTTGAAGTCTAACTTGTTGGATATTACTATAGCTACTCCTGTTCTTTTCTGATTGTTATTTACATGAAATATCTTTTCCCAACCTTTCATTTTCAGCCTATGTTTTTCCTTGGGTCTAAGATGCATTTCCTGTAGACAGCATATAGATGGGTCCTGTTTTTTAATCCATTATGCTAGTCTATGTCTTTTGATTGGGGAGTTTAATCCATTAACATTTAGTGTTATTACTGTATGGGCAGTACTTTTTTCTACCATTTGGACTTTATATGTCATATCTAATTTTTCATCTTTTTACCTTTTCTATTAGGCTTCATTTCTACACTCTTCTCCACACCTCTCTTTCCTGTCTTTTCCTATCTGTCTCTAGTGCTCCCTTTAGTATTTCATGCAGAGCCTGTCTCTTGGTCACAAATTCTCTCAGTGATTTTTTGTCTAAAAATGTTTTAATTTCTCCCTCACTTTTTTGAGGGATTTTTTTTTTTTTTTGGCTGGATATAGAATTCTTGGTTGGCAGCTTTTCTCTTTTAGTAATTTAAATATATCATTCCACTGTTTTCTTGCCTCCATGGTTTCTGCTGAGAAATCTACATGTAGTCTTATTGGGCTTCCCTTGTATGTGATGGATTGCGTTTCTCTTGCTGCTTTCAAGAGTCTCTCTTTCTCTTTGACCTCTGACATTCTGATTAGTAAGTGTGTTGGAGTATGTCTATTGGGATCTATTCTATTTGGAGTATGCTGCACTTCTTGGATCTGTAATTTTAAGTCTTTCATAAGAGTTGGGAAATTTTCAGTGATAATTTCCTCCATTAGTTTTTCTCCTCCTTTTCTCTTCTCTTCTCCTTCTAGGACACCCACAACACGTATATTCATGTGCTTCATGTTATCATTCAATTCCCTGAGTCCCTGCTCATATTTTCCCATTCTTTTCTCTATATTTTCTTTTGCTTGTCAGATTTCAGACGTCCCGTCCTCCAGTTCACTAATCCTATATTCTGCCTCTTGAAATCTGACATTGTAGGTTTCCATTGTATTTTTCATCTCTTCTACTGTGCCTTTCATTCTTATAAGTTCTGTGATTTGTTTTTTCAGACTTTTGATTTCTTCTTTTTGTTCATCCCTTGCCTTCTTTATATCCTCCCTCAATTCATTGATTTTTTAATTGCTTTTTTTGATGATTTGATTTTTGATGAGGTTCCCCCATGTCTGTTTGAAATTCTGAATTAATTGTTTCAACTCCTGTATCTCATTTGAATTGTTGGTTTGTTCCTTTGGCTGGGTCATATCTTCAATTTTCCTAGTACGATTTTTTTTTTTTGCTGGCATCTAGGCAATTAATTACCTTAATTAGTTTCTTCAGGAGATTGTTTTCACTTTTTTTACCTAGGATTTTCTTGCTGGATGACTTTGTCTTCTATCTGTTCTTTGACATTCAATTCAGCTTATTCTAGACCTCTAGCTTAGGTTTTGTTTAACAGATCAGAATTTTTCAGTTCTTGTTTTCTTGCTTCTTGCCTGCCTATATGGTGCCTTTTTTTCCCCCTTAGGAGGATGTACTTAGGTATTATAGACCCCAGCCTGATTTTCCCAGACCAAACTGGCTTCCTCTCAGGAGGAAATAGTCACTTGCATCAGTTTTCCCTGAGGGTGAGACCCAGCAGGTTTAAAGGATTTCCTATGAAGCCTCCGGACTCTGTGTTTTTCCTATCCTACCCAGTATATGGTGCTTGCTGCCTACAGGTCCCACCAGCATCAGGTGAGAGGTGTTAGGTTGGCTTTAATTGCTTCACTTTTCCAGACCCTGGGGTCTGAATTCCTTGAGGGAGGATTCCACCTGAGCTGGGCCTCACCCCTCTCCTGTGGAAGGCACAGTCTCCAGATGAACACTCTAATAAGCTTAATTCTGCCTATGAGTGGGGCAGTTGGAGCCTGAGAAGCCTTGCAGCTGTATCCAAAGAGTAGTCAAGCCATAGAAACACAGCCACAAAAAAGAAAGAGAAAAATCCTTTTCAGAGCAGGACCCCCATTCCTTGGGTTTGCCAATCAAAAGCTTAAGTTGGTATGTTGCTTTGTGTACCTTCAGGTCCTATGTGCCTCCTCCTTTCCTTCAGGGCTCAGACCCTTTCAAGTATTATGTGCTATCCCACCCCAAAAAACCTTTGTTTATTTTTCCCTTTTCCTTTTTCCTTCTGTGCTGCCCCCTCTGCACCAGGGCAAAACCCAGCAACCTCTGCTTTGACTCAAGGTTCAACTGAACTGGGTGCCAATTTTTAGTAGTCAGAATTTGTTAATTAATTCCACCATTGGAGCTTGGTTGCACTCAACCCCTGCTGCTGGTAAAGTCTCTTTCCTTTCTCCTCTAGGAAGCAGCCTGTGAGGGAGGGGTGCTGGCCGCTGCGGTTTAGGGAACTCACGGTTCTGGGTGGGCTCGCAGCTGGTCCAGCTTGTCCAGACTGGTGTACACTGTGTGTCCTGTCACTGATGTGGCCTCAGCAGTTGTTCTGTACTGTTCCTGGCTGTTTACTAGCTACTCTGGAGGACGAACTAAATCTCACACCTCACTAACCTGCTATCTTGGCCCCAGTCTCTAATTTAACTTTTTTAATTGTATAGTATAACATATATACAAAGGAAAGAAATAAAAAAGCAATAGTTTTCAAAGCACTCTTCAACAAGTAGTTACAGGACAGATCACAGAGTTTATCATGGGCTATCATACAAATGATCCTCTCATATTTTTCTGTCTAGCTGCTCCAGAATATAGGAGGCTAGAGGGCTTAAATATTTTTTATCATCACAATCGACTTTTTTTCCTTCTTTTTTTTGTGAACAATAACATATATACAAAAAAACTATAAGTTTCAAAGCGCAGCACCACAATTAGTTGCAGAACATATTTCAGACTTTGACATGGGTAACAATTTCGCAATTTTAGGTTTTTACTTCTAGCTGCTCTAAGATATTGGACAGTAAGAGAGATATCAATTGAATTATTCAACATTCACATTCATTTGTTAAATCCTATCTTCACTGTATAATTCCACCATCACCTTTGATCTTTCCAGACCTCTTTTTAGGGTGTTTGTGCTATGCCGATTCTAACTTTTTCATGCTGGAAGTGTCTGTCACTAATATGGGGTAGGGAGATGGAACTATCTGATGTTCTGGAGAGGCTGGGCCCTCTAGGTTTCAGGGATTTTCTGGATCAGGGACCCATCTGGAGGTTGTAGGTTTTTGAAAAGTTACTTTAGTGCATGGAACCCTTGTGGAATCTTATATATTGCCCTAGGTGTTCTTTAGGATTGGCTGGAATGGTTGGGGGTTGGCAGGTTATGATAGGTAGCAAGGTCTACCTGAAGCTTACATAAGAGCAACCTCCAGAGTAACTTCTCAACTCTATTTGAACTCTCTGCCACTGATTTCCTTTTGTTCTTAATGCCAAGTCGTTGACCAACATTATAATTTTATTTTGAGTTGTCTTGTGGTAGGTTTGGATTAATAAGTATATTAACTGGAAATGTCTCTTGATTTCTTATGGTGGTTTAAAGAAATTTATAAGTAAAATGTGGCCAGGACTTTGTCTCAATTAAAAAAAAAACTGTTTCAACATTTATCTGACTGGAAAATCATATTTGTAATGCTTCTGTTTAAAATGAGAGACCTTAATAGCCTTTTAAAGTAAACATACTAAGGGGTAAGAATTTAAGTGATTCATCACATACCTTCTATATGGATGGATCTTTTGTGTTACATTTTCATGTATATCAACACTTGGTTCTTGAACTCTTTTCTTATTTTGCTGTTCTTGTTTCCCCTAAATCCACCCAGATTTCCCCTCTTTTGCTACAGATGCATGGCTAACTGACTTTCTCACTATTTTTTTTCTTTTCTTTTTTAATCTTTAGTTTGTGCCTCATAACAGGATCAGGAGATTTAGAAAACCACATGTTTTGGCTTTTGGTCACAAGCAAAACCAGCACAACACTTCCAGAGAGTAAATGTTTGTACTTTCTGAGAGCTTGACGTTCTCAAACATTCGGGCCAGCAATGCAGATGAGAGCTTGTCATTCTTGTCATGGGAGGTGACGAGTAGGAAGCTAAGTCGGTCCTCAGTACCCATGTGTGGGACAGCTGGGGACAGCACTCCTAGGCATGAAGGCCCCCCACCCCCCGAGACTGGCATGAGTCTCTTCTTTCCTTTCATCAGAAGCCTCTTTGTGGGGCCACCAGGATGTGCCACTTGAGGCATGTGGGGCTCTTCCTCGCCTCCCTACTCTTCTTTGACCCAACCTGTGAGTATTGACCACCACCCGACTTCTATGGGCCTCCATTTTACTCCTTTGGAAAAAGAAGATACTCTAAAGTTCACCAAATTGTCCCTCTCTTTTAGGTTGTAGATGGTCCAGACCACCGTCTGGAGAGATAGGGGTGGCAAAAAGCCATGTGGACCACCTAGAAGGCACAGAAGATTTGGCAAGTTGAGTGCAAGCTGGGAGAAGGGGAGTGGGAAAAACTTGATATTTGGACAGGGAGAGAGAAAATAAACGTTAGGACTGAAAAGGATCTCTAACATGCCAATTCCAGTGACACCCCAAAGCCTCCCTCAGCACAGGGCATTATTGCTGTCCTAAAATACCTGGTAGAAGGGGGGTGGGGCTGGCGAAAAGTGTATTTCTGGTCTCCAGGTTTACCATTGGGAATTTAGCCCTGCCCCATTTTACAGCTGGTAAGCTGAAGCCCAGAAGAGGGACATCATTTGTCCAACATCCATGACCATTTAGTGGCAAAATGAAAATACAACCTGCACCCCCCACCCCGACCACCAACTTAGTAGGACAACCCAGAAATACTATGCTAGAAGTGAATTTAGGGAAAAAGTGTTCTGCCAGCACAATAAAGAGCTAAAGTACTAAGCAAAAGCTCAGTGTAAAATTAAAAAGGGGTAGCAGGGATGGGAAGATGCAAAATAGACCACCCAGAATACTGGAGAGGATTAACCACATGTTCAAAACTAAGCTTGAGCTTGCATTCAAGCTCAAAAGCATACAGAGGCTAAGCATGCCACACAAATAAAACTGATTTGATCCCAATTCAGGAAATCATTGCCCCAAATATGTTTACAGCCCCTGCCTCCTCCTTTTCTAATACTCAGACTGGTGCTGCTGTATAGTGTTAGGTGGTTCAGCTGTAAAGATTTAGAGGCCCAGGGCCAAGGCACAAAAGTCAGGATAGAAATGGATGATACAGTTGTTTCTCTGTTTTGCTTGTGTTTTTGTTTTGTTTTGTTTTTTCAAGACTGGGAGTGCCTGAAGGGAAGAACATTTTAGTCCAGTAGGAAAAACTTGCTAAAATTCAGAACGGTTACTCTGTTGATGTGGGCAGTTTCCCTCCCCACCACTTGCAGATCTCGATTTTTTTTCACAGCATCGCAACAAAGCAGAAACTACCATGCTTCAGAATAAATTCAGATCGATCTTTCGGGTTGTCTGCCTTGCTTCTGTGTTTTAAGAAATTCCATTCAGTAAATATAGCAGGCGCTCAGCATGACTGGCATTTTCCCTAATTTGAGTCAGCCTCAACCTCACTGCTAATAAGGAACAGGCTCCTTATTTAACCCTTCAGATGGCATCAGGGCTAATTCTTCAGGGCATTCATGAGTAAAACGGACAATATCCATGGCGTGAAGATGTCTGGCAGGCTGGAATTTCTGATGGTTTCCCCACAGCAGGGATTCAAGCGAACCATCGTCATTCTTCTCTCCCTAGCAAAAGAAGGAAAATCTCTGCTCTCATAGCATTGGTTCTAGCCTCAAGAACATGAGTTTTACTTTTAGGAAATAGGGACCAGCTCAGTGAGATGACTCAGAGGCAGGCTTTGTGTTGCCAAGATGGCTGCTTCTGGCAAGCTCCAGGGGTAAGAGGCTGCTTGATGCCGCTCAGAATGACACAAAACCTTCATTATTTAACGGTCATCCAGCATCAGAGAAATTTTATCCCATGAAAAATGCTGAACTTAGAGGACTTCATTAATAGCATTATTTTAAGAACTATAAACAGAAATCAGATCACTGCAAATAGTGCATTTCTAAGCAGAGTACAAGTTAAATTGCCTAATGGACTGAAAAGGGAAACAAAGAAGTTAGTTGTGATGGGCAGTGCTGTGATTGCGCCTGTGACTGGCCGTGTACAGACCGGGTGAGCCAATTTCCTGTGCCCTCAGGCCCAAGGCCTCACAAGCACCTCAGCACCTGGTTACTTTAAGACTCCTTTGTTAACAGCCCCATGTGCTGCAGCCACTGTGGCCACAGTTACATTGACACAAACGCAGGGGTGCAGAACCCCTGATGTGGCATAGAATTAATTCAGTATCTTCCAGGCCCTTACAAAATAACCATTTGGTATCCAGAACTACTCCCAACAGGTTTCATTTACCAAGTATCATCTACCATAGCAGTTCTCCAAGTCCAATTACAGACTCATGGGGGGAACCCAATACCCTTCAAGGTGGAACATGAGGTCAAAACTATTTTCATGAGGACACTAAGATGCCATTTATTTATTTATTATTATTATTATATATTTTTTCTGCTTTGACATTTGCACCAATGATGCAAAGGCAATAGTGGATAAAACTGCTGGTACCTTAGCACAAATCAAAGTAAGTAATATCAACTGCAGTAGGCATCAATGTATTCCTTATTGCTACCTATTTACAATTTTTTTAAAAAGGCTAGTTTCCTTTAAGAATGTCCTTGATGAAGCCATAAAAATTATTCATTTTTATTACATCTTGATCCTTAAATACAAGTCTCTTTTTAATCTTTTGTCTGATGAAATGGGAAATCCACATATAGTGTATCTGTTGCATACTGAATAACAATGTTTGTCTCAAGGAAAAACTTTTGTGAAATTGTTTGAGTTACAAGCTAAACTAGCTACTTTTTTCACAGAACACCATTTTTACCTGAAAGAATGACTGACAAACAAATATAATTATTCAGACGAGTATTTGGCAGGCATTCTCTCAAAAATGAATAAGCAAGTCTGTCCCTTCAAAGAAACTAACTGACAGGATTAGTTACCAATCATAAAATTTGAGCTTTCAAGTAAAAACAAGATATTTGGAAAACTTAAACCCAACACCATGAGCTTCACAGCTTGGCAAAATTTAAAGACTACTAATGAAATGAGTGGTGATATCAACAAATGAAATGTTTTTTAAAAAATATTCTTATTGAGAAAACAACATACAGACATACAAACATTCTTAATATACAAACATTCCATACATGATATACAATCAATGGCTCAATAACCAGCACAAGTGATACTTTCTTAAAGGTTAGTTGCAATGTGAAAATTAAAACCATATGAATGAACTTTTCGTCTATGTTCTGTTAAAATCCACTGGTCTTGCCCTTTAAAGGGATCTTTCAGTTATGGATGATTTGGTAACATGAGGCCATTTGGAAAATGCTGATTTACTCAGTTATATAGATCTTTCAAATGTTGAAAGATCTACATGATATACAATCAATGGCTCAACAATATCATCGCATAGCTGTATATTCATCACCATAATCATTTTTTTGAACTTTTGCATCACTCCAAAGAAATAAAAAAGAAAAAACTCATACACCATACCCCTTAGCCCTCCCTCTCATTACCACTAGTATTTCCATCTAGTTTATTTTAACTTTTGTTCCCCCTATTATTTATTTTTTATTCATATTATTTTTACTCATCTGTCCATACTCTAAATAAAGGAGCATCAGACACATGGCTTTCACAACCACACAGTGACATTGTAAAAGCTATATTATTATACAATCATCTTCAAGAAACAAAGCTACTGAAACACAGCTCTACAGTTTCAGGTACTTCCCTCCTACCACTCCAATACACCATAAACTAAAAAGGGGATATCTATGCAATGCATAAGAATAGTCTCCAGGATAACCTCTCCACTCTGTTTGAAATCTCTCAGCCACTAACACTTTGTCTCATTTCTCTCTTCCCCCTTTTGGTCAGGCAGGTTTTCTCAATCCTTTGATGCTGGGTCACGGCTCATCCCAGGATTTCTGCCCCACACTGCCCGAGAGATTTATACCCCTGGGAGTCATGTCCCATGTAGAAGGGGAGTGAGTTCACTTGCCATGTTGGCTTAAAGAGAGAAGCCACATCTGAGCATCAAAAGAAGTTCTCTGGGGGTGACTCGTAGGCCTAATTTTAAGTAGGCTTATCCTATCCTTTGCAGGAATGCATTTCATAGAGGCAAACCCCAAGATTGAGGACTCAGCCTATTGATTTGGTTGTCTCCACTGTTTGCTAGAATATCAGAAATTCTCCACATGGGGAAGTTGAATATTTCCCCCCTTCTCCCCATTCCCCCAAGGGGACTTTGACAAATGCAATGTTTGATATTGTATGATATAATTAAATGGGTCAACATTTGAAAGATCTATATAACTGAGTAAATCAGCATTTTCCAAATGACCTCATGTTACCAAATCATGCATAACTGAAAGATCCCTTCAAAGGGCAAGACCAGTGGATTTTAACAGAACATAGACGAAAAGTTCATTCATATGGTTTTAATTTTCACATTGCAACTAACCTTTAAGAAAGTATCACTTGTGCTGGTTTGATGCAACATCAAAGAGCAATGTACAAAATAATTTGAAATGTTATTAAAATACTCCTCCCTTGTCCAGAGACGTGTTCATGTGAAGTCATATTTTCTTCATATACTTCAACCAAAATGTACACGAATGCAGACAGATATGAGAATCTAGCTATCTTTTAAGCCAGATTTAGAGATTTATGAAAATGTAAAACAATTTCACTCTTCTCACTAATTTTTGTTTCATAAAATTGAGTTATTTTTCATAAAAATATATTATTCATGTTAACATGAAATAGGTTTATTACCATTATTTTTTAAATGAGTTAAAGAAATAGTTTTAAATGTCTCAAATTAATCTTTTTTTTTGCATGGGCAGGCACCGGGAATCGAACCTGGGTCTCCAGCATGGCAGTTGAGTACTCTGCCTAATGGGCCACCATGGTCCACCCCCCAAATCAATTTTTAATGTGCTAGATATAGTTATAATCCAAATAAACAAAACCTTTTGGGATCCTTAATGATTTTTTAAGAATGTCCTAAGTCCAAACATGTGAGAACTGATAACTTACTGAAACCTCATGGAATGAGGCTATTCTAATTAGGAAGCATGCTAGAGTAGAAAGATATGAGCTTTGGAGTCAGGTAGACTCAGACTCATATTCTGACTCTACTGCTGCTAGCATTTGACTTAAATCCTTAATTGCTCCCAGCTTCCCTTTCTTCTTCGGTAAAATGGGAAGAATATACCCATCTCATAGACTGTTTGAGGATTAGGGATAATGCTTATAATGTACTTTGCATTGCACCTAAGAGTATGTGCTTAAAAGCTTGATCGAATGAATTTAGTTAAATGTTCAGTATATTAGTGAATGCTTTCGGTTGTAAGCAACAGAATGGCTTACAAAGTAAGAAAAAGTAACAAGAACTCCAGGGTAAAAAGAGCACAACAATGTTATAAGACCCAGGCTGCTTCCATCTCTCTGCTCTGATCCCTCAGGGTTGGGCTCTCCTCTTAAGCAGGTAGCAAGATGGCCCCAGCAGTGCTAGGCAGCACATTTAAGCAGGACAGTGTCCTAAAGAAGAAAAGATATGAAAGATGTGATTTTTTCTTAGGGGAAATTTTTTTCTAGATTGCTCCCAGCAAATTTACTCATGTTTCCTTGACCTGAATTTGGTCACATATCTATTCCTGAACCAATCTCTGGCCAGAGGAATGGAACGTGCCTTGCGCTAATCAGGCCCACCTCTGGGGCTGGAGGTTGGGTTGTACTTCCCCTGAGGCACAGTGAAGGGCTGAAACTGAACAAAACTGGGACACTGTTAGGAAGGGAAAAAGGAGAACAAAAGGAACCAGCAGGCAATCACCCTACAGGTTGCCGGTCAACTACCTGCAGTAAATGGGGTCTAGAGCAATAGGTACCAATTTGTGGCCTATGGATTACTATACAAGAATCACCTGAGAGCTTATTAACAATAGAGATCTAACTGTAATGAGCATACAAATCACCCAGGGATTTTCTTAAAATGCAGATTCTACATTTGTAACAAGTTCCCAGATAATGTACATGTTGCCAATTCATGGACCACCTTTGAGCAAAGACATAGATTCCTCTACATTCAAATTCGTGATTCAGAGCCTCCCGGACCATCCTGGTTTGAGAACTGGGGTCAGTGTGGTGGAATATCAACAGTGTAGAGATTGGCATTTATTAATTCATTCACTCATACAGTAAGCATTCATAAGAGCCTATTCCTTGCCAAACCCTGTGCTTGCTGCTGAAACTATGAGTCCACATTCTGCCAAAGGGGAGGACAGACCTGTACGTAGATACCTTCCATGCGAGAAGTGCTCTAACAGAAGTATGCACAGAGCCTTCTGTGATCTCAGAGCCAGGAGTGACTCAAGGTGAGGGTGAGGGTGACAAGGAAGGCTTCACAGTGAAGGAGGACATCTAACTGGACTTTCCTTAGGTGTGTGTCCAAAGAGTGAAAATATGAATGAGTGAAGTGTATTCAGGGCACAGGGAGGAGGTCTCTGTGGCTTCTATGCAGCCTGAGATGGGGCTAGAGGAAGAAAAGGCCAAAAATTAGGCTGTGGCTACTTCATGAGAAGAAGCCTTGAATGCTTCTGAAATCACTTTACAATTGCTCTACGCCTTGACTGCACATTAGAATCACCAGAAGACTTTTCAAAAAATCCTTATACCTAGCCCTCTCCCTAGACCAATTAATTAACTCATACTCCTGAGAAGGGGCCAAGGGGTCTGTGCTGGTTTGAAATGATGTATGTACCCTAGAAAAACCATGTTTTAATCCTAATCCCATTTTGTAAAGGCAGCCACTTCTTCTAATCCCTATTCAGTACTGTATGCTTGAAACTATAATTAGATCATCTCCCCGGAGATGGGATTTAATCAAGAGTGGTCGTTAAACTGGATTAGTTGGAGGTGTGTATTCACCCATTTGGGTGGGTCTTTTTTTACTGGAATCCTATAAAAGAGGAAACATTTTGGAGAAAGGGAGATTCAGAGAAAGCAGAGAATGACATGGCCACGAGATGCAGAGTCCACCAGCCTCCAACCTTCGGAGGCGAAGAAGGAAAATGCCTCCCAGGAAGCTTCATGAAACAGGAAGCCAGGAGAAGAAGCTAGCACATGACGCCATGTTCGCCATGTGCTCTTCCAGATGAGAAAGGAACCCTGACCATGTTCACCATGTGCCTTTCCAGATGAGAGAGAAGCCTTGACTGTGTCCGTCATGTGTCCTTCCCTTGAAAGAGAAATGCTGAACTTCATTGGCCTTCTTGAACCAAGGTATCATCTTTCTCTGGATGCCTTAGATTGGACATTTCTATAGACTTGTTTTAATCGGGACATTTTCTCAGCCGTAGAGCTGTAAACTAGCAACTTATTAAATTCTCCTTTAAAAAGCCATTCCATTTCTGATATATCGCATTCCCGCAGCTAGCAAACTAGACCAGGGACCCAAGCAGCACTTCATTTTTTTGGGTAAGGGCCAGGAATCGAACCTGTGTCTCCCGCATGGGGGTCGAGAATTCTGCCACTGAGCCACTGTTGCACCACCCTCATCACTACATTTTAAAGCTCCCCAGGTGAGGCAAAGGGAAGCCAAAGTTGAAAACCACTACTCTACAAGAAAGCAGTGTCCGCCAAACCTGTGTGCATAGAAAATGTTCTTCAGTGTGGTTAGAGCCCATCCTTCCTAGACACACTTTAAATTTCAATTTGATATCCAAACGCAGAATTATTAAAAAGCTTTTATGCTACAGACCATGTGACCGGCATTGGAATGGGGCTCCCCCTGCACAGGGGCCCACGGGGCGGCTCGAAGCTGGGCGGATGAAGCCTGCCCTTTGTTCCCCAGCCCGCATCTGTGAAAGCCGATCCCTGCGAAGCTGCCGGGCAGAGGGCACCCCCTTTCCCTCGCTGGCTTAGACCGCGGGGAGGAGTAGATGAGTGCAGTGTTGCCGGGTAAGCACACATTCTACCCCATCCCCCATCCCCACCCCCGCTTTCCCTGATTGAATACCTATTCAGGAATTTGGGTATATTTTTACTTGATAAGATGAAAAGATGAACTCTCAACATTGTGGAGGCTGACAGAAGAATCTTTTTGTGGGCGCCTCACAATATGAATTTGGAATGACTGCCCTCGGTATGATCTGTGTACTCAGCTGCTAAAAGGTTACAGTTAAAAGTTGCTACTTCTTCTGCCATGCTGGAGACCTGGGTTCATTCCTGACCCATGCAACCCCCTCCTGGCTCCCACCCCCCTCCAAAAAAAGTTGCCACTTCTCATATGCATTATATTCAGGTTCCTGAAATAATCTGTCACCTGTCCAAAGGTTGCTGTGGGCCTTGTGTAGTTTTTATCCCCTCAAGTAGCTGAATTTCTGGGATGTTTTGAATTCACACACAAAAATATTCAGAACACTTCCACATAGAGAACAGGAACACAACTGAAAAACAGCGCTCCAAACTTGCTTGTTTACCGAGTGGCTCAATCCCCAAGGTTTTAGTCAATAAAATATTCAGCCGTCTTTAGTGGAATGGAACAAGCTCTTCCAGTGGGAGACAATGGAGAATGGAGCCGCTGTACGCGGAGGCCGGCGCCCGCAGGTTCCCGGGAACGCAGGCTTTGGAGACAGGCTTCTGGCAGCTTTTCGAGGGTGGCGTGGTCTTAATGACTATTTTCATTGCTTTCCATTTTACAACTCCCCACCCTGCGCTTGGAGGTGAAGAGCTACTCTGTGTTTCCAGAATAAAACTATCTTCCAGGACGCCTTCTGGGGTCCCCTCTGGCTGTGCCTCAGAGGGGCCCCCCGAGGAGGGAGGCGGGCTGGCCCTCCTCAAAGAGTTCACCGGGTGTGCGCTGCATACTTTTCAACTAATTCACCCCGTCTCGGCCCTCCCGGATAGCACAGGCCTTTCCCCACCGTCCAATGATGTGTAATCACCTTGAAAAGAAAAATAAAACCAACACTCTTCTGCAGCTCTGACTCAAAGAACTGGATTCCATGGAAAGCACCGGCTTTCGCGATGGCTGTGCGGAGGGGACCAGGAGACCGCGCAACGCTGCTGCGGCCGGGGCGCAGCCTCCATGCGCAGGCGCGCCAGCCCGTGGGTGGCCGGCCCGGGTGCCCTCCCGGGCGGGCCTGGGCTGGGCTGGAGTCCCTGACCAGAGCGCGGGCGGCTGCCTCCCCACTTACAGGGAGAATATATAATTAGGAAACAAAACCACAGGACGCCTCCTCCCCCCTCCAGCCTGCATCCCACAGCTCCCAGAAAATGGAGCGTGCCTGGGCACCCCCAGCTGAGCCCTGGCCTCCCAATTCCCGTGGCCACTGGCCGCACCCCCGAGCCCGGCGCCCTCAAGGCCTTGAGTGGATACAAACAACTTGCCTTTGATGGCAGGAAGGGAGTGGAGCCTCCCTCAACGAAGGGGTTTTAATCTTGGTTCTCGGGGACGTTCCCTCCCTCTTTGTGGATCAGCGATTGCTTTCAAAATACCGGGAGTCATTATTTTACCTTACAGGATTATGTATGCTGTGATGAATTGAGCTAAGGCTCTCAGAAAATGGTAAATGCGGAGAGGCCTTATTAGTCCCCGGATTTTTAAAAGCTATTTTAACATCCCCAGGCAGCAGGTTTGATGAGAAGCGCTGCTTATTATGACCCTCAGGCACGTTTCTCCTTCTTAGCTGATTCTCTCAGGGCCTTTTAGTCCCGTTAGTGAAAATACACTCGTTCCAAATATCCAACGTTAAGGAGTGAGGTGAATTTTATAATTAAAAAAAATATCAGTGCCACTTTCCCGTGAAGGAAAAAGAAAGAATTTCATGCTAACTTGGGGAGAGACAGGTAGCCTGCATTCCCGAGATAGCTAGGACAAGGGTTTGAGTTTAAATTTTAACCTGAAAATGGCTGAAAGGAAAACTCATTTTGAAGCATTTGCTTACTCCCTGTGGCTCCCTACATGATCCCCCCGCCCCGGTTTCTTCCCTTCTCCTGTCTTTCTTCTCCTTCCCCTTCCTTCTTTTTCCTCCTCCTACCCTCCTCCCTCCACCCCCTTTTCTGTTCTTTTTCTCCCTTCCCCACCTCTCTCTCTTTTAATGAAGAATAGAGACCAGGGAAGGAATGAGTCTTTACAAGAAGCTTTAGCACATCTTGGGTGGTGCAGCAAGGCAGGGATTACAAACACAGCGGACGGTTTGGCAGCAGGACGTGCCTCATCCCAGCTATGTGGATTCCACATTTTTCCCCTGAAAGGGAACAGCGCAGTTGCCTGCAGTCCCACACTACCAGTAGCCAAGGGGCTCAGCAAGTGCCCGTGGGGTCAAAAGGTTTTCTGGAAATCTGTCCACTCTTGACCTCTGTTGCTCGGGATGTACCAGGGTAGCCTAAATTCTTATCCCTTTTGACAGTTTTAAAATTGCTACTTTACATGTGCTTTTAATTGTTATTTAATAAAGGAATGGCTGCATTATACTTACAGACTAGTTGGTGATTAAAATCAGGTTTATTGATGGCTAACAAAAACAAGTAAGAGCTGATACAAATCTTCATGAGATTCGAGAAGCCCACAGCTGTCACAATCCCTCCTCTCATAATCATGTTTTCTCTGAAGCAGCCTCTCACTCCACTTTCCACCAACTTTGTTTTGACCAAGTAATCCTATCCTGCTTACACAATTGCTCATCATTTATCCTCCTGGTTTTGATTACCAACTGGTGTTTATTTTAAATGTAGTTACTGGACAATTAAATAGGAATCAACTACATTTAGAGACAGGATTCCTGTTGTGACTTCTTCCTTTGCTGAATATTCACTCTTCTCAGAGCAGAAATCCCAAAGCAAGGTCAAGCACCGGTTTGCCAAGGTCCCTTGGGGCAGCTACCTGTTAGACCCAGACTTGCAGGAAGGAGGTAGGGGGATGCTCTATTCACGGATTAGGATCTGGAGCAAGCTGGGCTGAAACTGAAGCCATTTCCTGTTGTGATTCGGTTAAACCATTTCTGATTCAAGACAGACCCCTCTACCAGAAGGTCAGGCTTATTTCACTGAAGGGGGCGGGGGGGGGGGGGGGGGGGGGGGGAGGAAAATCTTCTGCTTTTCTTTGTTTTTTAAGACAGCTGGAATGCATCTTCCTTTCCATCCAAACACTGAGCACTGCTTGGTTGGGTGAAAGAGAAGCTGACTCTCTTCCTGCGCTGGGCAGAAAACATGGGCTTAATCAGCCTGTTGTCACTCTTTCGGCTTCCAATTTTCAAATAAAATCCATTGAGCTAATCAGCCGATTGATCTGATATGAGAATCATTAACTCTAAAATGAAAACAAGAAACACATCTGTGACAGAATTCATTAGTTCAAGCCATTTTCAGTCCCAACATGTGCTAGGGTAGATATAATTTCTGTATGGGTGTGCCTCAGTTTACCTTTGTCATCAGGAAATGACTTCTCCAGTTTTTGCTTAACGTAATGCTATCTGTCCTTCAAAGTTTAGCTCAGGTCCATCTCTTTCTTTATGAAGACTTTCCCTAAGATATGGCGTCAAGTCCTAGCTCCCTCACTTAACTAGCTGTGTTGGCCTGGAGGACATCTATGTTAGTTATTTAGGTCTTAGTTTCCTAACAGAGAAAATGGGGAATTATTCTTAAGATCGAAAGGTTTAATAAATGTGAAGAGCACTGTTAACTTGTACACAAATGTGATTGTATATATTTATTATAACTTGATTTTGACTTTTTGTCATTATTGTCAAAAAAACTGCTCCTACCATTAGAAAGAAGAGAGCTTTATTAGTATAACAATTGGTGAATTGGACTACACTAAGAAAGCGCAGGTGTTACAAAGTATTCAGGGGACATTGGGAATTTATCGTCCGAAAGAAGAAAATTTTAAAAAGGAAATTGCAGCTGCCAGGCAAGTTCTGTTCTGGTGGCTTATTGGAACACTGAGGCAGAAAGAAACTTGTTCCGAGCTGATGGGCCAGAGCTCAGGTTTCTTTTCTTGTACTGTTTCTTACAAGCTTTGTCTCATTTTCTGAACTGTACATGCTTGAAGTCTTATTGCACCAGCGCTAGACATCCATCCTTGGCACCTTCTTTGCCGGGAACTATTATATAACCCAGGGCCTAAAGGTCAATTTAGAGTTCCTTTCACGTTATTGTATCCTGGAATGCTATTTGGGCATTCTGTATATCCTACCTTACATCATTACTTAACTGTTCCTGATATACCTGCCTGTTCTGCCTAATTAACTTGTGAACTCCTAGAAAGTAAAAGATTGGCTAAAATATTTACCTACAAGGGCAGCTCAACCTTATTTATTATAGCAAAAAATGGAAAACTGCCTAAAAGGATGGTAATAAGGAATTGGTTAAATAGCGTATGTTAAATATTCATTTAATGGAATACAGTCCAGCCATTAAAAATGAACAGGATGGGCTTCCACTCTGCTCTGCAGAGAGCTGGAAGCAGTAGCACTCTTGCCCTTACAATGAAAATAACTGGATTACATTCACAACTTTTTTTCTGAACCTATCAGAAAGCCAAAGTAGCAAAGCAAGCAGCAGCTGGCTCAAAATCTAAGAAGAGCTAGTGTCTATGGTAGGAAAGGAAATGCAGGTACACACTCACATAGGCTGGTTGTCCCCAGACACCAGGAAGAAGAGCTCAACTAAAAAAAAAGTTGATAAATTGGTAAAAACTGAAGGTGGGCTGGCAGGAGTATATGTAGCTCTTGGGAGGCCAGAGAATTGGGAGGAGTGTAAACTTCTTGCAGGTCCTTTCTCCATAGACCCTACTGGATGCTCACAGAAAAATTGGAAAGAATGCTAATATGGGTCCATCATGTTTCTGACCTGGCGAAGGGTAGAGCTTCCATGTGTGAGAGGCATGAAACCCAGATGGACTCATCTCTCCTATCTCTAATAGTTTTAATCTGTGGGGGGAAAGGGCATCAAACACTGCTGCCTTTACAGCATTGGCGAAAACTCATTACAATTTAGTGACAAGAACCAGAGGAAAAATTCCCTACTCCTCAAGCACGAGCAGGATTACATACTGGGACCACAACTATAGTGGGGTAAGGGGCAGGGAAACAGAAAGGCCAAAACCTCACTCCCATCCTCAGATCCAGAGATATGGTGCATGCCAAGGACAGAGGTTTATTCAGAACAATGGAAAATGCAGTTCCATGCCACCAGCAGCACCCCCTCCAAGCCAAAAAAGCTTTAAATAACAAATAACAACAGAATACTGCTGGGAGAGGGATGGGAGAGAAACAAAAGCAAGCAAAGAGATTCTTCTTGAGGTACAGTGAAAGGGAAGAGCCTAAAATTCAGAATCAAGCAAATTGCTTTGGCAAACCCAAGTCCATCCTAATCTCAAGATACCTCTGTAGGAATTTGAAGTTTGTGGTGCACTATGGAAAGTATAGCAACAACAAACCTCAAACCCAGTGCAATTATTTGTACATGATTAATTCAGATCATTGCATTTGAAGGCCTAGGAGAAAGAAGGACATCTACATAGCAAAGCTTAACAATTATTTAATTTATTCTCTACCGTCTTATACAAGATGACTGGCTTTCAACAAAAAAATTATAAGGTATATGAAAAGCCAAGGAAAAACATATTCTAAAAAGACAGAGAAATCACCAGAACAAGATTCAGATGTGATACAGATGTTGGAACTGACAGGGAATTTTAAATAATTGTGATTAACATGTTATTGACCTAATGGAAAAGGTGGATAGCATGCATAATCAGTTGGATAATTTTGGCAGAGAGACAGAAGCTATAAGACAGAATCAAATTAAATGCTGGATATGAAAAACACAGTAAAAGAGATAAGGAATGCCTTAGCTGGGTTCATTAATAGAATCAACATAGTCAAGGCAAAAATCAGTGAACATGAAAATAGGTCAATAGAAATTACCAAAATTGAAACACAAGAGGAAAAAGAAGGGGTGGGGAAATAGAACACCCAAGAGCCTCAGGACAGTATCGAACATTATATGTATGTATAATTGGAATCTCAGAAGTACAGTAAAGAGAGAGAAAATGGAGTAGAAGAAATATCTAAGAGCAAGAAAATGGAACAGAAGAATTCTAGTGAAATAATGACCAACAATTATGTAAACTTAATAATGAACACCAAATCACAGATCTAAGAAACACAGACAATACAAAGCAGGATGACTATAACCGACACACACACATGCATACTTAGACATATTGTAATATTCAATCTGCTGAAAACCAGTGAAAATAAGACAATTATGAATGCAGAAAGGAAAAAGGAAATGTTACATATTGAGGAAACAAGAGAAGAATTGCAGTAGACTTCTTGTCAGAAATCATGTATGTTGTAAAACAGTGACGTGACATCTTTAAAGTGTCGAAAGAAAGAAGACAAGTGTCAGCCCCAAATTCTATATCTACCAACAATTTCTTACATAAAAGAAAAAGAAATAAAGACTAACAAAAACTGAGTGCATCTACTGCCAACAGACCTACTCTATAAGAAATGTTACAGAAGTTCTTCATGCAGAAAGAATATGATATCAGAATGAAGTTTATAGGCACTTGTGGCTGAGAAATCAGGATTTAAGGGATGATTTTGATTACTGAATCATTGTATAAATATTCTTTTTGCCTTCTGGTATAGTGGAGACGGAAATTCCTGCAATCTCTAAATTATAATCCAGCTGCCCTGACCTCTGATAATGACTAAATAGCCCTTATCTTCTGCACATGTGTTTGTAAAAACCTTGTGACCAATCATTCATGTGTACCCAGTTATCCGGTTTCTCAACTTTAGAGTCTCTTAATCACTGAAGACAGCACTTAATATTTATTAATGAAGGACCTTAGGTCAGCCCAGAACTAAACACCCCAAGTCCAAAGTAATCTTGATGACCAAAACAAGATCTAACCAAAATGGGCCCGCCTGACATGTGCAGTAGCTTAGACTTTAACCTACAAAACACTAATACCTCATTCCACCATTTTCTTACACTCATTCGGTGACTAAGCATGGAATCAATCTGCACATGCTCAATAATTAGATCACTTCTAATTACATCATCTGGGGTGACTGGGCTCATTATCATAAACCGTGCCCACCTTTTCTCTAATAAAACTACCTGAATTACTGCAGTCTGGGGAGACAGCTGCTCTCCTACTACGTGCCTAGGAATAAACTCTTACTCTCTTTGAAACCCTGGTGTTTCAGGAATCGGTTATTGGGCCCGTCGGGCAAAGGAATGCACAGCCTCTGTCCGGTGACTCTAATAACGCAAGACAATGAAATAAAAGGCATATAGATCAGGAAGTCATCTCTATTCACAGATAGAAATTTAGAAATTCCTAAATAATTTATACATAAGTTCCTAGAATTAGTAAATAAGTGTGGCAAAGTCTCAGGATACAATGTCAACACACACAAATCAATGGTATTTCTATATACCTTCACTGAACAATTGGAATTCAAAATTTAAAAAATGTTTCTTCTACACAAAAGAAAAAAATAAAGAGCCAGATAAATAGCGAAATATACTATGTTTATGGATAGGAAAATTCAGTATTGTAAAGATGTTAATTCTCACCAATTTGATCTATTGTGTCAATGTAATCCTAATCAAAATTCTGGCAGGCTCTTATGTATATGTCCTAAAAGCAAAGAAACTAGAATTACCAAAGCAATTCTGAAGAAGAACAAAGCTGGAGAACTCACGCTATCTTATATCAAGTATTACTGTAATGATACGGTAATCAAGACTCAGGCAGTGGAGAAAATTTAGGCACAGAGATCAGTGGACTAGAATAGAGAGAACAGAACAAAGTCCACACAAATATAGCCGACTGATTTGTTTTCCCAATCTACTCAATTTATTTTGACACTTATTCCCCATTATTTATTTATTTTTAATCCATATTTTTTACTCATCTCTCCATACTGCAGATAAAAGGAACATCAGGCACAAAAGTTTTCACAATCACACAGTCCTGTTGCAAAAGCTATATCATTATATAATCATCTTCAAGAAACACGGCTACTGAAACACAGCTCTATATTTACAGGCACTTCCCTCTAGCCTAATACACCTTAATCTAAAAGGGGATATTGTGCTGGTTTGAAAGGAAGTATGCCCACTAAGAAAAGCCATGTTTTAATATAAATCCCATTTCATAAAGGTAGAATAATCTCTATTCAATACGTATGTTTGAAACTGTAATGAGATCATCTCCCTGGATGATGTGATTTAGTCAAGAATGGTTGTTTAACTGGATTAGGGGATGGCATGTCTCCACCCATTTGAGTGGGTCTTGATTAGTTTCTGAAGTCCTATAAAAGAGGAAATATTTTGGAGAATGAGAGATTCCGAGAGAGCAATGCTATGAAGCAGAGAGTCCACCAGCCAGCGACCTTTGGAGATGAAGAAAGAAAACACCTCCCGGCGAGCTTCATGAAACCAGAAGCCAGGAGAGGAAGTTAGCAGATGATGCCGTATTCACCATGTGCCCTTCCAGCCGAGAGAGAAGCCCTGATTGTGTTCACCATGTGCCTTCTCACTTGAGCGAGAAGCCCTGAACTTCACCGGCCTTCTTGAACCAAGGTATCTTTCCCTGGATGCCTTTGACTGGACATTTTTATAGACTTGTTTTAATTGGGGCATTTTCTCAGCCTTAGAACTGTAAACTAGCAACTCATTAAATTCCCCTTTTTAAAAGCCATTCCGTTTCTGGTATATTGCATTCCGGCAGCTAGCAAACTAGAACAGATTTCTATATAAAATGTAAGGATAATCCCTTGACTCTGTTTGAAATCTCTCAGCCACTGACACTTCATTTTGTCTCATTTCTCTCTTCCCCCTTTTGGTCAGGAAGGTTTTCTCAATCCCTTGATTCTGAGTCCCAGCTCATCCTGGGATTTCTGTCCCACATTGCCAGGGAGGTTTACACCCCTGGGATTTCTGTCCCACATTGCCAGGGAGGTTTACACCCCTGGGAGTCATGTCCCATGTAGAGAGGGGGAGGGCACGGAGTTTATTTGCCCTGTTTAGCCAACTGACTTTTGACTGTGATACAAATGCAGTTAAATCGAAGCTAGTTTCTTCAGACAAATGGTGCTGGGACAACCAGACATCCTTATGGGAAAAAGGAAACTTGGCCTGTATTTGACACTGCCTACGAAAATGAACTTAAAATGGATCATAGACCTAAATTTAAAACATAAAACCATAAAACTTCTACAAGAAAACAGGAGAAAGTATGCATGACCCTGGGTGGGCCCATTGCCTGAACAGGGGTCAATTGAATACCCTAAGGGACATGTGACAATGTCTGGAATGCTTTTGATTGTCCTGACTGGAGGGGAAGAGTGAGATACTACTGGGGTAGAAACCAGGAGGTTGCTGAATGTCCCTCGAGGCACAGAACAGGCCCCCACAACAGTGGCACTGTTGAGAAACCCAAACCCTGGGCTAGGCAAAGAGTTTTTAGTATGACACCAAGAGCATGATCCATAAAAGAAAAACCCAATATATTGAACTGTATTAAAATTTAAAACTTTGCTCTGCACAGAAACTTCTCTTGGATGAGAGACTAAAAGGATAAGTCATAGACTGGGAGAAAATATTTTAAAATCACATTTCTGACAGAGACTTATATAGAATATATAAATAACACATAAAACTCAGCAATAGGAAAACAAGCAACCCAGCTTTTTTTTAATGAGCAAATTATCTGAAAGGGTATTTTATAAAAGAACATATTCAGATGGAAAAAAAGTATTAAAAATGCTCTGGGCGGGCCACAGTGGCTCAGCAGGCAGAGTTCTCACCTGCCATGCCAGAGACCCTGGTTAGATTCCTGATGCCTGCCCATGCACAAAAACAAAAAAAAGCTCAACGTCATTAACCATTAGGGAAATTAAAAATTAAAACCACAATGAGAATGTCATAACATGCCTATTTGAATATCTAAAATTTTAAAACCTGTCAATACCAAGTTTTGGAGAGAATGCAGAAGAATTGGAACGCTGATATATTGCTGGTGGGAAGTCAAAATATGACAGCCACTTTGGGAAATGGTTGGTCCATTTCTTATAGAGTTGAACAATATCTACCCTGTGACCCAGCAAAACCACTTCTAGAAATGTATCCAAAAGAAAAGAAATATTAATGCAAAAGCCTCTAAGCAAATGCTCATAGCTGCTTCAAAAACTGGAAGTGACCCAGATGTTCTATAAACTGTGGGACAACCATACAGTGGACTGCTACCAGCAATAAAAATAAATAAACTGCTATCTTTCTCGTGGGAACAATGAAACTATCTAGAATGAATGAACAAACTATTGATTCACACAACAGCGTGGATGAATCTTACATGCATTTCGCGAAGTAAAAGAAGCCAAACCCAAAAGGCTGTAATATTGCCTGACTGCTCAATGAATGCCTCATGAGTCTGGATAAAGCAAAAACTACAGGGAGAAAGACAGTTCAGTCATGGGCAGATGAGCAGCTGGGAAGGGCAGGTTCTATAAAATGGTAGCCTGGGGAAATTTTGGTGTTATAGAATTATTGTGCATGGAACTATGGAGACGGATAATATGTTTTTACATGTGTCAATATTGATAGAACTGTGTATAACAAAAAGTAAATTTTACTACGTATCAGTTGCAAGAGAAAAAAAATCAACTCAGATGCCGAAGACGAGATGGAAGGCAGACTGTGACAAATGCCTTCAACTAGAGCACGAATTAATCACAATACCACACTGAAGGAGATGGGAAAGAAAGGAGCAGACCTAGCTTTAGAAAACAGTTTTGACAGGAAATAAAGCTGAAGTACTGTACATAAACACTGTATTTCACTTGTTTATTAGAGAGGTATGGGTTAGGCATTCTGACACTACTTTATTTTGTATACTCGGGTTGAACAAACAAGTAAATATATTGTAGCTAATGAGAATCAGATTTTTGGATCTGCTGGAGAAAGAAGTTACAAGTAGGAAAACATAGGAAGGGCTAAAACGAATCCTCTGGTGCTCAATTGGATTCAGAGGTATCAGTATGGGCCTATGATACATATATATATTTTTAATTATATGTTTTCCGTATATTTAAAAAATTAAAAAATATATACAGATATATAGGTACAGAAATATAGACATGTGTGTATGCATAAGTTAGAGTATATACACACAGTTTATATAAATTTCATGTGTGTTTACATATATGAATATATATGTATACATATATATGTATACATGCACTTATATATGTTTTTCTACATGCATTTCCTAGCTCTGTCTTCTGAGAAGCTTTAGAAACAGTGACACCTCAGTGACAAGGAGAATACCTAGTTTCTGATGGCTCTGGTTTCTTTTTTGCGAGGGGTGGGCTGGGGCGGGGGGAGATGCATGGTCGGGAATCAAACCGCATCTCCCGCGTGAAAGGCGGGCAGTCTTCTAACCGCTGAACTACCCGTGCACCACTTTCTTTCATTTTTTAAAAATATTTTTACTGACAAATCTTCACACACATACAGGCCATACATGGTGTACAATCAATGGCTCACAATATCATCACACAGTTGTGTATTCATCACCAATGATCCTTTTTCAGAACACTTACATCACTCCAAAAATTCCGACGGTATTAGTTTCTATCATTCTGTAAGGAAAGGAACCAGGGATCCTTAGAGAACACTTGGAGCATCTTGTGGTGCCTGATCCAAAGAGATGCTTAAAAAGGGGGGATATTAAAAAGTCACACAGGGGGCGGGCCACGGTGGCTCAGCAGGCAGAATTCTCGCCCGGCTTGGTTTCCCGGTGCCCGACCATACAAAAAAAAAAAAAAGCTACGCAGGGGCCAACCTTCAAGAGCTCCCAAAGATCAAAGCTGGAACAATTTGAGCAACAAAATGAATAACAATATTAGATTATAATTTTTAAAAAATGGAAATATACATGAGTCCATATGAATATAAACAAATAAACAAGGCAGAAGGTACAATTTTCCCTTAGAGAAGAATTTCTCCCTTAGAAAAGAATTCTGATGAGTGAATGTAGACGGCATGAGGGAAATAGAAAAGTACTGTAAGAGCACCACAGATGGGGGTGAGGATGGAGCATATATGGGAAAACTATCTGCATGGTTTTTCAACATTTTTGCTCTAATTAAAAACAAAGCTGGCAGGCCACTGTGGCTCAGCAGGCAGAGTTCTCGTCTGCCATGTTGAAGACCCCGGTTCGATTCCCGGTGCCTGCCAGTGCAAACAAACAAAAACACAAACAGTGGTAATTGCCACAGGCAAGATCTACCAGTGGATGCTAAAAAGAGTGGATGAATGTTTTAGTTGAAAAAAGTTATTTACATACTCTCCAAGTATTGCTGTGCAATTTTTTGCAATTCTTCTCTAAGTCTAAAACTGTTTCAAAATAAAAGGGAAATAGGGAAAAAGAAAATATATAACTAATCAACAAAAGGGAGAAGACTTAGTGACACAGAGAGATGTTTACAGTCTTAAATTTTAAAAAATAGTATGATTCAAATTCTGTACACTTACACACACACAATCACAAACAAAATAGTAACAATCTAGTCCAAAATGTAAACAAGAGCTGTTTTTTTTTGGCATTGGATAACATAGATGATTTCAGTTTTATTTAATTATTGTTATTCTTGCTTATTATTATTTTCTAAATTTTTCTAAACCATGATTTGCATTAATATTAGATTGATTTAAAAATTATTTTTAAAAAACTCCTTGAGGGATGTTTTGAATATCTCCTACATTCTGCATTGTGTTGGAAACAATAGTGAGTGTTGTTAAACTGAATTGTTGAACTGAAGTACTGCTTTGGTATTTTCTTTTGCAAAATAGGTAATCACACCTTAATTTACATTTGCATATAGCATCTATCCCAGTGCTTTACATGCAATACTCCATAATAATTGTTGAAGCATGAATATAGGTTCTGCTGTATTTAAAATAGTATAAAGCAAAGTACACTTGAAAAGAAAATAACATGTATACCACCTGAAAAATAGGAAGAACAAAATATTTAGAGATAAATGTGGAGTAACATACTATTGCTAGGCATGATTTTAAGGAATCTGTGTGTATTAATGCAATCCGCCCTTACCACATTCAGAGAGGGGTATACTATTATTATCCACCCATTTTTACAGGTGAAAGAATCTAAGGCACGGAGATTAAATTGCACAAGTTTATACAGCGAGCAAGTAGCAGGAAGTGCTATAAATCATGTCTATGTTCATTATCTTGTTACTTCTCACAGCAACTTTGAGTAGGCATGGATGTCTCCAAATGTCAGACTTAGAAACTGAAGTTCAGAGAAATAACTGACTGGCCTAGCAAAGTGGCAGAGCTGGGAAACCTGACCTCAAAACCCATACTCTTTCAGCTATAGTAGGCTGCCTCATGCATTAGCGGACAAACTCAAAACAGGAAATTGCCAGAGAGCTGTCAAAACATATCTCCGGTGGAGAACTCCAAATGAGGATTAGTTCTTTCCTAAATCTGCTTAAATTTCACACCATCCACCTGTATATTATTTTCTTTCTTACAGGCTGAGAATAGTAACATTTTTTCTTGTTCTTCTGGTTTACATCTGAGCAACTTGCAGTTCCACAATCACCAGTGAAGTTACATATTAGCGATCAGAGATTTTTTTTTCTCCTTTCAATTAAAGAGGCAGCAAAAGGCACAATCCTGCATCTATTCCTAAATCTCGGAGAAAGTAATTTGCTGACATTCTTAGGCAAAGAGAAAGTAGCTTCATTTTTAGAAAGTAGTGCTCTGTTGACAAGTTGGCAGGGTTGCCTTGTTTGGGAAAGAATGTGCAGTAAACCCGAAAGATAATTAGTATGTGGTAACCTAACAGCAGACAGCAGGGCTGTAGCGTGCCTGGCAGAGGCAGATGTGGCCACACAGTTCATTAATGCTGTATAGTTTGTCTAATTCCAGTGGGCACAATTAGAGAAGGCTCCCGAGCCTGGATAGTGCTCTAAAATAGACTCTCTGATCTCAGCAGCAGAGGGGTGGATCTAAGTTACACCTTTGACCCCAGGGGATTAGAGGACTAGAATGCCCCATAAATCCATTTGCTTTTCTGTGACGTCATCTCTGCATTGCTCTCCAGATAAAGCAGAGCTACAGCAATGATGACCAAAAGTAAAGGAGAATTTTTACAACTGGCTTTAGGGTTCATTACGTAGTGGTTCCATTATTAAGCTTATCTCTTTACTTATTATTTGCTGAAGTGCCAGTTAAAATCACCCGTGTTTCCCGCTTTACAGAGTGAATGAATTTTAGTAAAATTGTTTATGAAATGATTGCTAGCAAATTTCATTCTCTCTTTCCTAATGCTTTCTGTGGCACAAATGAAAGATATGGTTCATTAAGAGCAAAAATTCCCCTGTAGATGGTGTTTTGAATTTCTGGAAAGGGTTTGATCATTATAGTAGCTAGGTAATAGCGAAAGTTTTGTATTTTAAAATGTTTTATAGAATTTTGAGAATGTTCATTACTTTGCTCATCTGAGTTGTCACTTTTTTCCTTTTTTTTCCTCTCTTCCCTTCCTATTGCTCTTTTTCAGACCGTGGGAATTTTACCTGTGCCCAAAGATCCTCTGTCTCCACATTCGTAACTCTTGAAATTCAGCTCTGGAAGATATTTTGTCTGTGAAATTATAGTGCCGAAAAAACTAGGATGCTCTATCACATTTAGCATCCTAGAGATGCTGCTCGTAAATATGAGGCGCCCTGACCTGAAACATTCATTACTAATTTTCTCTTGCAAATGGGTGCTGCATTTTATGTTGATTGACCTTGAAAATCTACCAGATGAATTTATTTATAAAGAGACACAGCATGTATTCTCTGGTTCTTGCAAAGGATAGTGAAGGAAGCAGGCCAGCATTTATGCTGAGCAGAGAGGGAAAGCCAAGATGCTGCTAAATATTTTCCAAAAATCTTCCTCTACATAGTTAATGGGCCAACAGTTAATTGAATGAATTTGGATCTTTAAAAAAAAAAGATAAGAACAGCATTTTTTTTTCTAGGCCCCATACATAGCCTGTCTGAACAACACAGACCCACTTGCCATATACCTGTAGGCCTGTCTGGAGAAGAAGAAAGAGAAGGTGCACAACTTTGATCAGTAGCCATGGATCAATATGGGGCATGATGGATTTGATTAGTGTCACTGTGTGCCTTGCACAAGTCTCCAACCTTCCAGCAAAGGATTCTTGCATCTTGCCAAGATTTTGTGTTGAGACATCATATTGTCTTTCTCTTTTTCTTCCTGCCTTTTCCTGGCTTCCAGGAAGAAGTAAGCTGGTTTCACTTACCCATCCATCCACTCTTTTACACTCTCACATCTATTTTTCTATGGAGGAAGGCAAAAAAAATTGTGACTCATTCAAGATGGCAGAGTGAGATGCTACCAGGCTCCAGTCACCCACAAAAGCTTTGAACAAACAGCAAGAACTGGCATAAATACCTTTCCCAAAGCTTCAGAAAAGAATTGAAGGACTACAGTAATAGGACCAATTGCCAAATCAAGAAATAGTCCACTAAAAAGCAGTAGGATCTCAGTGGTGTCCTGGCTAGCCACTCCCCGACCCTTCACAGGGTCTACGCAGAGCCAGGCAAAGCTCTAAGTGCAGAGCTCTGGTCCTGGTTCTAGAGGGAGCAGAGTAACATTTGTGTGCATACTGGGAGCGTATATATCTGGCCCAATCTGTTTGGTGGAGGAACTTGCCATCCCAGACCTTGTTCCATGTATAAAATTGGCTCACTGAACTCTCTTATAGAAATCCGTGGAGACTAGTTAAGTGGCCACTGGGGGCAAGAGGTTTCTGGTTGTAGGATAAACAGTGTAGCATCTAGGACCATGAGAAAACCAATTTCTAGGGAAAGGGGACACTCATTTTTGTGTAAACAATGGAATTCCTAGGGCCACATGTACAAGCCTAAGACAAGATTCATGTGCAGAAAGGATCACAGAACACTGTACTTTGGCCTAGAATTGTCCTCTAAATTCATTGCATGAATGAGTCCTGAAAGAAAGCAATCACACAGTTCAGACTACAAAGTGTGGGAAAGATGTTTTCTTTTTCTCCTCCCCTTCCTCCTTCCTCTTTTTCTTTTGTTAAATTCTGACAATCAAGGAAAGTTCTGTCATATACTAGCTGAATACAAGCTTAAGAAACAGACATCTCAGTGTCACATTAAAATATCAAAATGCCCAGATTTCAACAAAAGAATGCAAGACATACAAAGAAACAGGAAGTGATAGCCCAGGCAAAAGAGAAGACTAAAACATTAGAAACCACTAATGAGTAGGATTAGACTTGGAACATTCAGACATAGATTTAAAAAATTGTCCTATCCCAGGTATGCAAGGATGGTTCAACATAAGAAAATCAATTAATGTAATACACCATATCAACAAATCAAAGCAGAAAAATCACATGATCATCTCAATTGATGCAGAGAAGGCATTCGACAAGATTCAACATCCTTTCCTGTTGAAAACACTTCAAAAGATAGGAATACAAGGGAACTTCCTTAAAATGATAGAGGGAATATATGAAAAACCCACAGCTAATATCATCCTCAATGGGGAAAAATTGAAAACTTTCCCCCTAAGATCAGGAACAAGACAAGGATGTCCACTATCACCACTATTAGTCAACATTGTGTTGGAGGTTCTAGCCAGAGCAATTAGACAAGAAAAAGAAATACAAGGCATCAAAATTGGAAAGGAAGAAGTAAAACTATCACTGTTTGCAGATGATATGATACTATACGTCGAAAACCCGGAAAAATCCACAACAAAACTACTAGAGCTAATAAATGAGTACAGCAAAGTAGCAGGTTACAAGATCAACATTCAAAAATCTGTAGCATTTCTATACACTAGTAATGAACAAGCTGAGGGGGAAATCAAGAAACGAATCCCATTTACAATTGCAACTAAAAGAATAAAATACCTAGGAATAAATTTAACTAAAGAGACAAAAAACCTATATAAAGAAAACTACAAAAAACTGCTAAAAGAAATCACAGAAGACCTAAATAGATGGAAGGGCATACCGTGTTCATGGATTGGAAGACTAAATATAGTTAAGATGTCAATCCTACCTAAATTGATTTACAGATTCAATGCAATACCAATCAAAATCCCAACAACTTATTTTTCAGAAATAGAAAAACCAATAAGCAAATTTATCTGGAAGGGCAGGGTGCCCCGAATTGCTAAAAACATCTTGAGGAAAAAAAAACGAAGCTGGAGGTCTCGCGCTACCTGACTTTCAGGCATATTATGAAGCCACAGTGGTCAAAACAGCATGGTATTGGCATAAAGATAGATATATCGACCAATGGAATCGAATAGAGTGCTCAGATATAGACCCTCTCATCTATGGACATTTGATCTTTGATAAGGCAGTCAAGCCAACTCACCTGGGACAGAGCAGTCTCTTCAATAAATGGTGCCTAGAGAACTGGATATCCATATGCAAAAGAATGAAAGAAGACCCATCTCTCACACCCTATACAAAAGTTAACTCAAAATGGATCAAAGATCTAAACATTAGGTCTAAGACCATAAAACAGTTAGAGGAAAATGTTGGGAGATATCTTATGGATCTTACAACTGGAGGCGGTTTTATGGACCTTAAACCTAAAGCAAGAGCACTGAAGAAGGAAATAAATAAATGGGAACTCCTCAAAATTAAACACTTTTGTGCATCAAAGAACTTCATCAAGAAAGTAGAAAGACAGCCTTCACAATGGGAGACAATATTTGGAAATGATATATCAGATAAAGGTCTAGTATCCAGAATTTATAAAGAGATTGTTCATCTCAACAACAAAAAGACAGCCAACCCAATTACAAAATGGGAAAAAGACTTGAACAGACACCTCTCAGAAGAGGAAATACGGATGGCCAAGAGGCACATGAAGAGATGCTCAATGTCCCTGGCCATTAGAGAAATGCAAATCAAAACCACAATGAGATATCATCTCACACCCACCAGAATGGCCATTATCAACAAAACAGAAAATGACAAGTGCTGGAGAGGATGCGGAGAAAGAGGCACACTTATCCACTGTTGGTGGGAATGTCAAAGGGTGCAACCACTGTGGAAGGCAGTTTGGCGGTTCCTCAAAAAGCTGAATATAGAATTGCCATATGACCCAGCAATACCATTGCTAGGTATCTACTCAAAGGACTTAAGGGCAAAGACACAAACGGACATTTGCACACCAATGTTTATAGCAGCATTATTTACAATTGCAAAGAGATGGAAACAGCCAAAATCTCCATCAACAGAAGAGTGGCTAAACAAACTGTGGTATATACATACGATGGAATATTATGCAGCTTTAAGACAAGATAAACTTATGAACCATGTAATAACATGGATGGACCTAGAGAATATTATGCTGAGTGAATCCAGCCAAAAACTAAAGGACAAATACTGTATGGTCCCACTGATGTGAACGGACATTCGAGAATAAACTTGAAATATGTCATTGGTAACAGAGTTCAGCAGGAGTTAGAAACAGGGTAAGACAATGGGTAATTGAAGCTGAAGGGATACAGACTGTGCAACAGGACTAGATACAAAAACTCAAAAATGGACAGCACAATAATACCTAATTGTAAAGTAATCATGTTAAAACACTGAATGAAGTTGCATCTGAGCTATAGGTTTTTGTTTTGTTTTGTTTTGTTTTGTTTTGATTTTACTATTATTACTTTTATTTTTTTCTCTATATTAACATTCTATATCTTTTTCGGTTATGTTGCTAGTTCTTCTAAACCAATGCAAATGTACTAAGAAATGATGATCATGCATCTATGTGATGATGTTAAGAATTAATGATTGCATGTGTAGAATGGTATGATCTCTAAATGTTGGGTTAATTTCTTTTTTTCCGTTAATTAAAAAAAAAAAAAAAGAGAAGGGATAATTGGAGATGAAGGGATACAGACTGTACAACGGGACTGGATATAAAAACTCAGAAATGGACAGCACAATACTACCCAATTGTAATGCAATTATGTTAAAACACTGAATGAAGCTGCATGTGAGGTATAGGTTTTTTGTTTTTGTTTTTTTTGTTTTTTTTTCTTTCTATTATTGTTTTAATTCTTATTCTGTTGTCTTTTTATTTCTTTTTCTAAATCGATGCAAATGTACTAAGAAATGATGAATATGCAACTATGTGATGTTATTAAGAATTACTGATTGTACATGTAGATTGGAATGATTTCTAATTGTTTTGTTAATTCTTTTTTTAATTAATTAAAAAAAAATTGTCCTAAATATGCTGAAAAAGCTAAAGGAAAATATGGACAAATAACTAAAGGAAATCAGGAAAATAATAGATGAACACAAAGAGAATACCAGTAGAGAGGTGGAAATTATGAAAAGGAACCAAACAGAGCTGAAGACCACAGTAGCAAAAATTTAAAATTTACTGAAGGGGGTTAAAGAGCATATTGGAGCTGGCAGAAGAAAGAATCAGTGAACTTGAAAATAAGACCATGGAAATCATTTAGTGCAAGGAGATAGAAAGAAGAAAAAAAGGTGTACCATGTCAGTACGCACATTATGGGAGTCCCAAAAGGAGAAGAAAGAGAGAAAGGGGCAGAGAGAGTATAAAAAGAAATAAAGGTTGAAAACTTCCCAAATGTAATGAAAAACTTGGATATAAATATCTGAGATGCTCAATTAACACTCAATGGGGTAAACCCAAACAGACCCACATGGCACCATGTTATAATTGAACTGTCAAAGGCAAAAGATAAAGAAAAAATTTGGAAATTTGCAAGAGATGAGCAATATAGCAAGGAGCCTCAATAAGATTAAGTACTGATTCCTCAGCAGAAACCATGGATGCAAGAAGGCAGTGGGAAGATATATTTTAAATGTGGACAGCAAAAAGTTGCCAACCAAGAGTTCTATATCTGACAAAATGGTCTTTTGTCAAATGAAGGAGGGATTTACGACATTCATAGATAAACAAAATCTGAGGAAATTCACCATCACAAGAGAAGCTAAAAGAGTTCTGCAGGTTGAAGGAAAGGACATAGACAATAGAACAAAGCTGCATGAAGAAGTAAAGATCTCTAGTGAGGTAAGAACATGTGTAAGAATAAATGTTAATACTATTTTTTTTTGATTTGTAACTCCACTTTTTGCTTCCTACAGGATCTAAAAGGCAAATGAATAAAATGTAATGATAAATAGGTGGTTTTGGACTCAGAATGTATAATTTGTGAAGGTGGGGGACAGAGGGTATAGGAACATGATTCGTGTATATTATGGAAGTTAAGTTGTAGCAAAGCAAACGAAATTATCAATGTAAGAATTAAGGCCAATGGAACTACAAAGTAAATATTGGAGAATACACAAGCTCATGGCTACAGAAAGAGGAGCACAGGTTGTGAAGGCTGGGGAATGGCAGGGAGAATAGAGAGTTACTGTGTGATGTTTGCAGGGTTTCTGTTTGGGGAGATGGGAAAGTTTTATAATGGAAGGTGGTGAGGATACCACAATATTATGAATGTGATTAATCCCATTGAATGTTATGCTTGGAAGTGGTTGAGTTGGGAAAGTTTGTGTTGTATACATGTTCCCATAATTAAAAAAAAAAAAAAAAGAAAGAGCAACTAAAAAGACAATGACAATGAAATGCAATGTGTGATCCTGACAGGATTATAACAAGGGAGGAGAAAATGCTCAACAGAACATTTTTGGGACATATGAAAAAATTGGAATATAGACTTATGCTTTTATCAATGTTAAATTTCTTGAACTTAATAATTGTCATTAAGGTGGTTACATAAGTGTCATTAATACAGCCCTTCTTAGGACTGTATTAATCCCTGCCCTAAATGCTGCATGAAATGTTCAAGGAATATGATGTATACAGCCTAAACTCAAGTGTTCAGAAAATGTATTGATCAATAGATTAGATAAAGACAGGTAGATAGATAGAATGATACCACAAATGTGGCAAGATGTTAAAATTGGTGGAGGTGGGTATCTGGGGAGTAGGGGTATGTTGGAGTTCTCTGTATAGGGTTTGTGTTATTTTTGTAGCTGCCCTATAAATTTGAAAGTATTTCAAGGGAAAACATTTACAACAAAATAAAGCAAAACATTCTGAGACCTCTGTCCTATCCCTTCGAAGGAGTGGGGAACAACGTTCTCAACATAAAGCTTATTGCTGGTGCTGTGCCCAACCTGACTTCATATCCCAAGTGAAATTGAGTGGCTCTGTGAGAAGAAGACATTACCCAAGGCTGCCTCCATTCAGCAAACGGTGAAGGTTGCCTGGCTTCACTTCCTCACCTCTGGAGTTCATCACGCCATAAACCACACAGACTTTGTAGGCATGTTATTGTATTAGCACCATATGGCGAACACTCATGGAACTCACATGCAGAACGTGTGATGTCAGACCAGTTTACATGAGTCCAAATTTTGTGCAGCTGTTAGACTCAGATGTTTTATTGCATTTTTTTAATGTCTGCACCCTTGCAATAAATTCACTGATCCTGAGATCGAAAAGTAAAGAGAGTACTGTGTGCTCACATATGCTTTGGAGCTAGGAAGTTGTACTCTTTCTACCTGGATCTGCACTCACTACCGGAGGTCACATGAGAACCGCAGCTCCATACTCCTTCCAGACTCGCAGTGGAAATGAATAGCAAAGCAAGTACAAAAGACAACAGCCCTCACACAAAGGGGAAACTATTACGAGGGGTCAGATGTACCCGTTTAAATAGATTCCCCACAAAGGAAAGTTTCAGGGAAAGCATTGCAGTTTCTTTAGAAGGCTTTTGACAAATACCATCCATCCAAACTAATGAATCTCTGAGAAGGAAAAGTGTTTGCAAAAGAGGCTTCCTGACTATACCGCCCAGAGAGTCAGCAAGGCTGTCTTGGCTTTGCTTTAGTCAGGGCAGGATGAACCCCTGTCTTTCACCAGTAAAGGAAAACCTTTGAAGGCTGCCACACAGATAATGCTGATCCTCGAAAATAAATAGTCTCAATATTTCCTTGGCATTAAGCACAGGAAGCTACACACACACACACACAACACACACATATACACACATATATTTGAACTTTTAAAATTGTATTATACAACGCAAAGAAAGAAAAATAAAACAATGATTTTCAGAGCACTCTTCAGCAAGTAGTTACAGGACAGATCCCAGAGTTTGTCATGGGATGCCATATGATCCTCTCAGATTTTTCCTTCTAGCTGCTCCAGAATATTGGAGGCTAGGAGGGATAAATATTTTTTATCATCACAATTGACTTTGTGTGTGAAAAATAACATATATACAAAAAAGCAATAAATTTCAAAGCACAGCACAACAATTAGTTGTAGAACAGGTTTCAGAATTTGGTATGGGTTACAGTTCCTCATTTTAGGTTTTTACTTCTAGCTGCTCTGAGATACCAGAAACTAAAAGAAATATCATTTTAGTGATTCCGCAATCATATTCGTTTGTTAAACTCTACCTTCTCTGTATAACTCCACCATCGCCTTTGATCTTTCTATCACACTCTTTAGGGGTATTTGGGCTACTCCTATTCTAAATTTTTCATGTTGGAAGGGTCTACATATATATATTTTTCAATACCTGGATTTTTAGGTTTATTATGCCGTTAATGACTATCCATACTATGACTAAACGTGTTATTCAAAAATAAATACTGAGGGCAGGCCTTGGTGGCTCAGCAGGCAGAGTTCTCACCTGCCGTGCTGGGGAACTGGGTTCGATTCCCGATGCCTGCCCATGCCAAAAAAAAAAAAAAGAGTGCTGATCACTGTGGATTTCCTGTGATTCAGTTTGAATAGACTATGGTTCCTCACTGGTAAAGAAACAGAACTTTCAAGACTTATGAAAAAAAAGGGGGCAAGAATTCTTTGCTTTTCTGAATTACTGTGTGCCCAGTTTCTGGGCCTAAGTTACAACATGACCTAAGGTTTATTTCCTCCTTTAACCCCATCCTCGTCCCTCCACTTCAGGAATTTTCACAGGCTCATCTCCAGACTTTGTGATTTTGCCGAGTAAAGCTTTGCAAACACAGTGACCTGTCTGAAAGCGGCTCACACACAAGAAACCATGAGGAGTTGTTATTTGACTTATGCCGCCCCCCCTCCCTGCCATGTTCTGTTGTATGGCTTTTTGGAAATCAGAGAAAACAAAGCAAAACGACTCCAGCTTATCTTCTGAAGAAGATAGAAAACATTCAGCTGCAGCATGCTGTGACCATTTAGGCCTGCTTCTCATTCCAGATGCATGGTGCGCCTGCTACATAAGACAGAAAAATCCCCTGCCGTGCTTCCTAAACAGGCGCATGCAGCAGACTTTGTGAGATCCTGGGTGCAGCTTCCACTCTGGCCCTTGATGCTCAGTTATTAAACTTGCCATAGGAGACGTAACTTGTAACTCTACTGGGCGTCAGTTGGGAAGATCCACTAAGCGTCACGCAGACGTGTTCGGGAGGGTGGGGAGGACAGATATCTCTCAATTTAGCAACAAGGAAAGGGTGGGTTTGGAATGAGCTTTAATCAGTTTGGTTTGGAGATACTTTTCTTTGGACAGAAAGATTTGCTCCATTGCATCAGCTTAAAAGTTTCCTGAAACTCTCTGGACTTGGTGAAAGATGCTAAAGGGCTCCAGGTCCTTTCTGAGCACACCACTGGCTAGATGTCATAACTCAGGTTTGGTGAATCGTGAAGCAGCCCAGGGCAGACAAGTAACTGCTGGAAATTCTCATCTAGGAAAATCAGAAGAGTAAATCTGCAGTAAATGGAGGCCTGGTGATAATCACAGCAATTATACAAACTCTTCAAGTTGTGAAAGTTAAAGGTTCAGTTCTTGATGAATGAGAGCCTTTTGAATTTTTTTTTTACTCTTTTTTCATGACTCATACCACTTAAGACTAACTGTCATCATTCTGTTAACAGTCATATTGTTTTCCCTGGGATAAATATATATCCTTTTAATTAGGACATGTAGGAATTTGCAGCATCAAACAAATCTTATAGTAAAACATTCTGTACCGTATGCCTGGTTTCTGGAGGTGGCTTCCTTCTTACACCACGGCTGTTTTCTGTGACTCCTTTACTCTCAAACCACCCCCGAGCCCCACTCCCTTAAGAGATTACTCATCTTTGAGTTGAATTATCCACTGATTCTCTTTCACTGTAGAAAATCCTCCAGAGTGTTCTATGAAGGCAATGGAAGATCAACCCTCAGATATTCAGACATGCATGATCACATACATAAAACTTATCAGTGAACTAACGAAACTTTCAAAAGCTACCATTGACTTTATATTGAATATGCAGCTTATATATATCCGATAAGCTAATTTACCAGACAATATTTATTTTAAATATTTGATCATATTTTTATTTAAAACCGCATTCAATTGTAAGTTTTCATTACCAATTTTTAGTTTGGAAAATATAGTCGCTGAAGACATAGGATCTTTCTTATTTTGTTTACATGGGTTAAAATGTTCTGTTGAACCAAGAGGGAACACTTAGAAAAAACTGTTAACTGATTTCACCATTCCAGACAGATGGGAACCTATGGGCTGGGTTTGTTAAGCTTGGGAACAAGACAAACTTCTTCCCCAGGGGTAACATATGGAAAACCAAGATGGGTCCTTTGGAGACATAGTATTCAACGATGAGTCCTTGGCTCCACTAATGAGCCCATTAGACATTCTTCATTTCTCTTACAGTGTTTTTAATTTCCAGTATTTTCTTCTGATTCTTTCTTATAGTTTCCATCTCTCTGCTGACATTACTTATTTAGTCTTAGATGTTGTCATTTTTTCCTTTGTACCCTTAACAAAGGGTACAAAGATCATAGCTATTTTAAAGTCCTTGTCTGATGTCAAGGTATCATATGTCATTGGTATCATATCTGAATCTGGTCCTGATGAGTACTTTGTCTCTTCAGACTGTGCTTTTTGCTATCTTTTGGTGTGCCTTGTAGTTTTTTGTTGAAAGCCAGACATGTTGTATCAGAAATATGTACTAAAGTAAATAGGCCTTTAGTGTGAGAATTGATGTTAAATTGGCTTGGAGTTGGCTATGTTTAATGTTTATTTTAGGTATAGGTTCCAGAGTTTTCAAATTCTTCTAATGTCCTTGTTTTTGTCTCCTCTTTTGGCTTTGGGGCTTCTCTTTGGACAGCTATGCAAAGAGCCTGGATTTTGAAGCTCTTTCAGGAGTAATCTGCCGTTATGCTGGAGGCTTGTTGGTATGGAAATAAAATGTGGGGATAGGGAAGTATTCTATGATCTTCCAATTAAGGCTCAGTCTTTTAGTGGGCCTGTGTCTAGGGGGTGTGGCTTTCACAAGTGTTTCTGTCCCTCCTCCATGAGTAGTGAGTACAGGAACACCTCTCCACAACTCCTTCGTCCCCCTTCCCAAACTTCCTTCCCTGTCCTTATGGACTATTTCTTTTTTTTTTTTAATTTTAGGTGAGACAGGAAGGCTGGGGGAATGGAGAAGGGCAGAAGTCCTTTCTCCAGGTACGGGGAATTGCCCTATGGCCAAGTCACTGGAGACTTGGAGAGTGGGCCTTTGTTATGGAAAAATAAATTACAATATTTCTACTCCTCCCTTCCCTGCCAGGACCCCAAAGGAGAACCTAGTGGGGTTCCTGGGACAAAAAACCCTCAAAAGTGTGCAGGTCCCCCTATGATTGGACCCCAGGGGTTTCTCACTCTAGCACCTGTCCACACAGCCTCCAGCAACCCATCACAGTTAAGAGTGAAATGAGTGATGTGGTCCCACCACTGCTCACTGCTTGTTCCAGTGGCTTCTGCTCTAAATAAGCAGATCTTGGCTGTATCTCTGCATACAACTGTCTCTCCATATTTCAGGCTGGAGATTTCCCCCCAAACTTCAATCTTCTGATAGGATCTAAAAAAAACCCCTGATTTTCAGTTTATCCAGCTTTTTTGTTTTTGTTGTTTTAAGGATGGGAGTGATGATCTCTGAGCTTTTTACATGTCACAGTAAAAACCATAAGTCTGCAAACTGAAATGAAATTTTATTTTGTGCCTATCAGATTGGCAACCATTGGGAATGATAATATTCAGTATTTGAGGAAAGAAGTAGAAGGATGTTTACCAAATGATTGTCTATAATAGGAATAAATTGGAAGTAACCTAAGGGCTCTATCGATAGAATGGTTTAAAAAAACTATCACCTTGTTATTCCATGGCTATTGTGCAGCCCACTAAAAAATTAGGCTCATACACTAAAATGGTAATATGCCCAGGATATATTGCTAAGTGAAAGAAATCAAGTTCCGGAACAGCATGCAAAGATGACACTCTTTTTCCAAAAACAAGACAAGTGAAATGCTATGTTGTACGGGGGTGGGGGGTGGGGTAGGTGAGAGTGGGGGCGGGTGTACACACCCATAGATGTATCTGCTTAGAAAAAAAGTCTGGAAATGTATATGCCAAACACTAGTAGTGAATAGCTTCTCCTTTAGCACTGACGAGAAACTTCCCATTCTAGGGAGTTGAACTCATTTTCAAGGAGGCATGTGATTTTTTTTGTTAACACACACACACACACACACACACACAAAAGCAGGCCTTATTCCTCAGTTTAAGAGAAGGCTGACAGGGAAAAGAAGGCAATAACCTTTAGTTCATTTTTTAAGCAATTCCAGGAATCGTAAACAAGTTGCATTTCTGTATAAGGAAAAGACGTCTTGGGGATGCAGCGCAGGAAGGAAAGCTACTTCTCTGCCAGTGGAATGGGCTGGTTCACCTTGGTTCATGCAGATCTTACTCATCATGGCCCCTTCAGTGTCTACACAGTGTCTGACACTAACCAGGACCTCAATATATATTGGTTGAATTAATACATTAAATGAATGACAAAGCAGATCTTAAAAATCACAGTTGCTCCAAGACAAACTACTGTATCACATACAACAGAGAAATCTGGCAAGCAGTTGGTTGGTTTCTCTGTTCTTGATGAAAATTCTAGAATTCCAATATTGAACTTGCTAGCACACAGCTATGTCAAGAAAATTAACCGGACTGAGAAACACTGCTACCCGTTGGCTAAGCACCTTTCTCTTAATTGAACCAGGTGTAGGAATTGCCTGGGCAGGTTTCTCTCTGCCAGCTCAGAAGAAGGGATCACTGACTCAGAAAATCACCTAAAGGTATAACATTTAGTTTTAATTTTTGTATTTAAAAAATGCAGCCAACCTGACAAGCAAACTCATTGTCCTTCCCCTCTCTATATGGGACATGACTCCCAGGGGTGTGGACCTCCCTGGCAACAGGGGACAGAAATCCTAGAATGAGGCTGGGACTCAGCATCAAGGGATTCAGAAAACCTTCTCGACCAAAAGGGGGAAGAGAGAAATAAGACAAAATAAAGTGTCAATGGCTAAGAGATTCCAAATAGAAGTGAGAGGTATCCTGGAGGTAATTCTCATGCATTATATAGATATCCCCCTTTTAGTTAAGGTATAATGGAGAAACTGGAGGGAACTGCCTGAAAATGTAGATGTGCTCCAGTAGCCATGTTTCTTGAAGATGATTGTATAATGATACAGCTTTCTCAATGTGACTGTGTGATTGTGAAAACCTTGTGTCTGATGCTCCTTTTATCTACCTCATCATCAGATGAGTAAAACATATGGATTAAAAATAAATAAATAATAGGGGGAACAAATGTTAAAATAAATTTAGAAGATTGAAATGCTAGTGATCAATGAAAAGGAGGGGTAAGTGGTATGGTATGTGTAATTTTTTTTCTTTTTTCTTTTTGCTTCTTTTTCTGAATTGATGCAAATGTTCTAAGAAATGATCATGATGATGAATATACAACTATGTGATGATATTATGAGTTACTGATTGTATACCAAGAATGGAATGATCATATGGTAAGAATGTTCATGTTTGTATATTGTTATGTTTAAAAAAATTTTTTTAATTAAAAAAAATGCAGCCAATGGGGCCAGAAACAGGTTTTAGTTGTTTAGAGTACATGAATACAAGCTACAGGGATGAAAAAAAGAAAGAGGAGACCCACATTTATTGGACACCCCCTAATTACTAATGGAGGCACTGGGTTAAGTCACTCGACACAGGATACCTCATTAAAACTCACAAATGAGCTTGTGAAGTGTTGTCATCAATTTGTGGATGAGGGAACTGGGACTTGGAAAAATTGGACAATTGGTCTCAGGACACACAGCCAGAAAGTAGCCACGCTGGGGTTCGAACACAGACCGATCTAGCTCCAAAGCCCGGGCTTACTTCTTGGACACCCAGACTCTGCCCTGGTTGCCTTATTAGCATATTGACAATGAGAGCGATCCCTTGTAGAAGACTCCTGAGGGGTTGGTTGTTGAAAACTGATCTAGAACATCTGCAGCGGTAGTACTAATCCAGAGATTTTATACATATATGTAAGACCCCTACCCCCATCTCTAACTTCTGGAAGCCATGGGAAGATAAGTCAGTATTACCTAACAGGACTGTCCTGTTGAATAAATGCAGGTGTGTCATACATTTCCCTGAACCCGTCATGGAATGCAAAGTACCCCCATGCAGACACATATCACAGTTCCTGAAAAACTGCTTACACGAGGGCATCAGTGATGCGGAGACAGTCACTAGTTATCAGATCTTCGCTTACCCTCATGGAATAAAGATCTTCGGTTACTTTTCCATAATATCTGCTAACTCACAAGAAATAGTTTTCATCTTTATTTTCACCACAGTGAAAGTTAACATTCCAGAGAGCTGCAGCTCTCAGCATGTTTATGTCACATTTGATTCCTTCTCTGATATATTTTATGCCTGATGTTTGGCCTCCAGTTAAACTCTATATCCTTGACTACTCTGTTGGACCTCTAGATGACAGAATGCACAGAGCCCAGGACTTTTCTCTCTTCCCAGAGCTTTACATACCTTTTACATACCAATCGTACCCATTTTTATTTCTCGCGCTTTCATATCTTGAATCAGATGTCCAATAGAAACATTACCTATAATAGAGCTACAAAGGAGAATTCTTGATTCCTATCTTCCTCTCAAACCTATTCCTCCCCTCTCCCTAACCTTAATTCTCCATCTCAGCAAATGGTGCCACCATCCACTCTGATGTTCTCATTTCTTACCTATCTCTTGCTCCTGCATCTAATTCTTCAGCAGGTTTGGAGGTTCTATTTCCAAAAACATCTTGACTTCATTACTGTACTCCATGTCACTGCTGTTGTCAAGCCACCAATCTATGGCCTCAATTATGCTAAACCTTCCAGCTGGTCTTTTAGCTTCGATTCTGTCCCAAGTAAAACAGCCAGACTGAAGACTTCAAAATGTAAGTAAGATTGATCTCTTGCTTGAGATCAACTGAACTCAGTTAAACTCTTTCCATGTCTTCTAGTTTTACCTTACCAGGGTCTACAGGATCGGCATTATCTACCTGCTACCTACCTCTACAACCTCAGGTCCTTGTCCTCTTCCAACTCCTGCCCTGCAGTCACATGGGTCTTCTTCCTAGTCCTTGAACACATCAAATTTATCCCCTTTGGGATTTCCCTTGCTGCTTCCCAGGATCTGCTCCCAGACTTTCCATGGCAGGGGTCTTTTCATTATTCAGGTCTAAGGCTCAAATGTTACTTCCTCAAATGGTTCTTCCATGGCCCGCCTAAAGTACCTATCTCTTATTTTGCCTATCAGTCTCTATCACATCATAGTGTTTTCATTTCTTCAAAATATTTAAAAATGATCTAAAATTATTTTGTTCAAATAATTGTGGACCTGTTCATTGTCTGTTTTCCCCTGGTGAATGACACTTTCACATGAGCAGGGAGGGACCTTTTCTCTTTTGTTCAGTCCTGCATCTCCAGAGATAAGAAACTTTCTCTTATTGAAATAATCTTAGAAATTGCCTGACCGATTTCCTCTCTTCTGGACCACAGTTTAGACTATAGACTCAAGAAATCACCTAGAAGTGTGACTTTTTTTTTTTTTTTCATGGACGGGCACCAGGAATCGAACCCAGGTCTCCAGCATGGCAGGTAAGAACTCTGCCACTGAGTCACCATTGCACTGCCCTAGAAGTATAACATTTTAGTGTTCAATTTTGTGTTAAAAAATAATATAGCTGATGGGGTCAGTCTCAGGATTCTGAATCAGAATCAGGCTGACACATAGTAGGTGTTCAACAAATGTTTGTTGAATGCTGAATTGATTGTACAATTGTTTGAACATAATTACAGTGGGGTTAAAAAAAATCTTTACTAACCTGTGATTATAATTATGATAAAAGAAGATTATACTCATTGTAAGCAGCACTCCAATTAAATGTGAAACTCTAGCTTGTATTAAAATATATATTGCATTGTGTCATAGTTTACTGGGTCATTTATCATATCAGTTGGGCATTGCAAAACATTCACCACTTGAATTCATCCAGTGAAGAATAGCGGGAGGGAAATCTGCTTTCCAAGTAGTGGCCAGCTGCCCTTATTGAACATTCCTGTTTGGCTTTCATTATGTCAGCTGTCTAACATTTCTGAAATGCTGAGATGGCCCAATATTGGCTGCTCTGATCAGTGACCTTCATCTCCCCTTCAGAACAGCCCCTCCCAGGACCGCCAGGGTTAAACTGGACCCTGGCGGTCCTGGCTCCAGGCCAATGAGTCAGAGGAGAAAAGGGCTGGTTGCCCTGGAACATCACCTCTTCTAAGCAGAAGGCCACGTGTGGACTCTGATCCCTCCTGGTAGTGGGGTTGGCATCGGTTTTGCTCCTTATCTTTTCCCTTTCAGTAAGTAATATATTATTTATTCTCATCACTACTCACAAAACATTGTCTGAAAGCAAAGAAGCAGAATCCTGAAACACGATAGAAGTCTGAGGTTTCCTCTTGCTCTAAAGGAGTATTTCTAAATAGAGTCATTTTATAAACAGCTGTGTGTTCTTTTAGAGAGGAAATTAGAAGAGCTGGTTGGCTGAAAGAAAATGAAACATGGAACTTTATGAATGCCTTTTCTTGTAATAAACTGTGAATAAACCTGAAGGAGCAAGGAAGACAGTGGTCCTTTTATTATCTGTGAACTATGCCCAGGGCATGTGCTGTTGCCCACTGTGACTTCTCCAGTTGAAGTAGACATTCTTTAAATCTAGGTTAAAAAAACAGTAACAACAAAATGAAATTTAAAACAGTTGATAAATTGTGGCAGGGTCTTTCCTTTCCATTTGATTTCTCATGCCCAGGTTCTGAGGATCAGCTAAATTGGGCACGTGGACTTTTGCAGGTTGGAAGAGATTTCAGGATGCTATGTCAACAAAGCAGGCAAAAATGAGTTCAGGTCAGATTACATAGATCTAGAAGAAAGCAAACATACAACTAATAATGAATATAGTGGAGAAAAAGTTCTTTAGCAGTTGCATCAGTTAACTTCTTTGGGATATATATTTTTTAATCTGGAGAGGGACAGACAAGATGGCTTGTACCTGTAGGGGAGTTAGACTACACTGTTTGTTCTTGAGACTTGGAGAAGCCAAAGGCTACTTTGAGCTTAGGTGAAGTTTCTGCATATATCCAAAGTAAAACTCAGATCCAAAGTAAAACTCAGATCAAAGGAAAATTCAGAGCAGGCTTTGGATACCCTTCAATTTATGCAAGGACATAGGTCCCGAAAAGTTTTCGTCCCAAACTAAGAGCCAAGTCGATTTTAGGGCTTGCATCACTCTCCTCTCAATCTCTTCTCTATCTCTATTGACCCCTCTTTTTCACCTTGGAAATTCTAAGCCTTTCTGAGACCCTACTGGTCAGAAGACAGTTTAGGAAAGGATTCCAGGCTTGGAATTCATGTCATAGCTGGAAACTCATCTCTGATTACAAAAGCAAAACCCATTAGGAAAACAAAGTTCAATATATGGACATCTACTTAGACAAACTTTCATGAATGTTTCTGTCTCATGCAGTGAAAGTTCAGGCACATAGATAAACTGGGTCTGGAATGTTTAGACATTGGCATCTTGCCAGTCACTAGGGAAATATTTCAAAGTACTGTTATCAAATGATTTCATTGGCCTTCTAAAGAAATGTTGACTTCAAAAGCATCCCCAAGGATTTAAACCCAACATCACTGATACCAACCGAGGAAAATGGAAACTCCTTTTTCATTAACTCATAATCTACCCTTCTCTTAAGGAAAAGACAAAAACAAGCAAACAAAAAAATTCTCTAGAGTAGAAAACAAGCTGTTTCCCAAAAAAGCATTCTACTGAATTTATTATAATAGTGAACACATAAAATCTTCTTAAATCCAATATAAATTTTAGTCCATAAATTGTATCCAGTATTAATCGCCAATATAAAATGACTAAGTAAATAATGGTGTACAACCCATACAAAATATTCACAAAGATAAAAAATGATAATTATGGAAGCAGCAGCAAAATGATCATACTTATTTAATAAAAATACACTGAATAGCTGTTATGCTCTGGGGACTGTCCTGGGTAATGGAAATAAGCTCAAAGAGCTAGAAGTGTGGTTTGGGAATCAGACTCATTGAACAAGCATTTCAGGAAAAAGGGAAAGTCAGGACAAATGCTTTGATGTGTGTTCTGGGAATTGTAGGCCATCCAGTATGGCTAGGATGATAGGGGTAGGAGAGAGATGAAGCTGTGTAGCCCTAAATAATGTAATGTACAGTTTTTCTTGTTTCTGAGTTTTATAGAAATGGTTTCGTACTGTATGTATAGGATTTGATTTTCCCATGTTGTTGCACATAGCTGCAATTCATTTATTTAAACTTAGATGTATGTACGATGTGAATATTCTATAATTTACTGATCCATTGTTGGATCAATGGATATTTGGGTTGTTTCTAGTTTGCTGTTACAAATATGATGCTGTGAGTATTCGCATATGTAATCCTTTCAGCAAAGTATCAATTTGAATTCTTAGCTGTATTTTTTGAGTTTCTGTTGACAGCATCTTTCCAACACCTGGTGTTACTGCCTTTTAATTTGTCAATCTAGTGGCTGTAAAATGTTATCACATCATTTAAGTGTTCAGTTCCTTACTTATTAATTAGGTTGAACATATTTTCATTTGTTTATTTGCCATTAGGGTTTTCTCTTTTGTGAAATTTCTTTTTATGTCCTTTGCCTTTTCTATCAAATCACTTGCCTTTTGAAATTGATTGGTCAGAGACCTTTAGATATTCTGGATTCTTATCCTTTGATTAGTTGATAAAGGTATTGGAAATATCTCCTTCTATTCTAGTTTGTGGTTTCACTTTTTTAACGGTATCCAAATAACAGATATTCTTAATTTTAACATAGTCAAATTCATCAGTCTTTCTTTAATGGTTAAAACTTTATTTTATTTAAGAAATTCTTCTCTACCCTAAAGTCACAAAACTTTCTTTTAAAATTTTGCCCTTCACTTTTACATTTTTAATCCATTTGCCATAGATATTTCAGCATTGTGTGAGGTAGGGATTCAGTTGTATAACTACTTAAGATTTTTAATGTCTTCATATCTGATATGAAAAATCCTCCTTTGTTCTTTAAGAGTGCTTTGGCTATTCTTGACTCTTTGCTTTTTTATATGTATTTTAGAATCAGCTTGTCAATTTTAAAGAAGTAACCTATTTAAATTTTTAGTAGTATTGCATTGAATCCATTCAGTCTGTAACCCACTCTATTCCAGCTTCAATTTCAATGACTCCACCAAAATTATCTCATCAAAGTCACCAACAATTTCCATATTGTTAAATCCAATGGATTTTTCTTTGTTCTCATTTTACTTGACTTGTAAATAGCATTGAACACAGATAAGAACTCTCTGCTTTTTTTTTTTCTTTTTTTAACATGGGCAGGCGCTGGGAATCGAACCCAGGTCCTCTGGCATGGCAGGCAAGCATTCTTGCCTGCTGAGCCACCATGGCCTGCCCAAGAACTCTCTTCTTGATTCACTTTATTTTCTAAGCTGTGAGAATATCTCACTGTCTTGGTTTTCTTCCTAATTCACTGAAGTCTTCTCATATTTTTTGATAGCTGGTTCTTTTGCCTCTGTCTGACCCCCGAAAGGTGAAGTACCCCAGGGCCTTGTTTTCAATTCTCTTCTCTATCTCACTTTCTCCTTAGTTGTACTCTTCTGGTTCCATGGTTTAAAATGTCACTATATGTTGATGACTCCCAAATGTATAACTGATTCAATACTCAATTGTATACCTGACCTTTGTAGTAAGATTACAAACAGGCATTACAAACTTAATGTGTATTTTAAAAATTCTTGATTTCTGTCCTATATTTGATTATCTCCTAGACCCCATCTTAGTGTATTGCTCCACCATAAAGCCAGTTTCTTAACCCAAAACTAGGACCCCATCATTTTTGATTCTTCCCTTTCTCTCATTCTCTGCATCTGGAATCATCAGCACATTTGTAGATGTTATCTCCAAAATATATCCATCTACTTCATCTCCACCACCTTGGTCTAAGTTATCATCTTCTCTTGCTTGAACTAGTGCAAACGCCTCCTAATTGTTCTCTGCGTCTGATCTTATCTCACCATGATGTACCTCCCCTAGGCAACCAGAGTAACCTTTCTAAGAGTTAGAACAGAACATGTGCTTCCTCTCTTTTATCCTCCAACAGGCTTCTCATTGCACTTAGAATAAAATCCAAACTCCTCACCACAACCTAAAAAGCCCTACTAAATCTGTCTTTTGCTTCTTGGGTCCTTGCTCATGAATTCCATCCCCTTGGCTTCCTTTTGCTCCCTCAGATGCTAAGCTCATCCCCACTTGAGGGCTTTTGCTTGTTCTGTTTCTGGTGCTCTGGACCCATTGCATGATTTATGCCTCTTTGTCATCATTTTGTTAGCAGCTCACATATCTTCAGAGGGGCCTTCCTTGACCACCCAATATAGTGTCACCCACCACTAAAAGCCTAAAATTAATTTTTAAATTTATTGGTTGTTTTAGCTTGCCAAAGCTGCCAGAGTGCAACACACCAGAGATGGATTGGCTTTTAACAAGGGGATTTATTTAGTTAAAAATGTACAGTTCTTCAGAGAAAATGCAGCCAGCTTTCATCTGCGGTTCTCGGTCAAGTGGGAAGGTACATGGCGACGTCTGGTGGCCTTCTCTCCTGGCTTCTGGATTCCAGTGACTTTTCCTGGGGCAATTCCTTTCTACATCTCCAAACATCTGGGCTGGGCTTCGGTGCTGATATGAGGTATGCTGAGCTGCTGCGCTTTCGTCTGACCTCTCTCTTTTAAGCTTCGGGCTAATTAAATGAAACCTCACTCATTGTGGAAGGCACGCCCCTTAACCAACCGCGAATGCAATCAGCCATAGAGGAATTTCTCATGCTGATGATTTAAGCCCACAGAAAAAGAATAACAGGATGTCATTATTTGGCTAAGTTGACACCTGAACCTAACTATCACATGAGGGTTGGGGCCTTGTTTGACTTGTTCATCATTGTATCCCCAGCACCTGAAATAAAGCCTCACACTTGGGAAGTGTTCATCAGCCTTAATTGAATGGATAGAAGCTTCTCCCAGAGGGAGCATGTGGTGTGACAGGGAAAGAAAACAGATGACTGAGACTTGTAGAGCATCTTGTTTTTCTTTTTAAACCACTCTGCAAAAATGGGTATGCATATGGAAAAGGAACTATAGGAAAATGAAAACCACTGTGTCAGAGTATGAGGGTTAATAGCATTTCTTTCTTTCCATCATTGTCATTATAATATTTGTGTAATAAATTCACATTAGTAGAGAAAATTAACCTCTTTGAATTCACACATTCTCATAATGAAATGGGTCATAGTCAGTTTTGGAAATCAGTTTATTTCCACAACTTTGGAGGAAGAAATGAAACTGATAAGAAAGTATTCATCTGGGTATTCTTAAGAAAGTGTTCATCTAGATATTCTTTTTCATACTGACAATCCAATTTATGCCCCAATATTGAACTTACACATTTGTTTTAAAATCTTAAATAATACTTTATTGGTAAGGATGCAGTTCTTTAACTCATATTTCATGTCTGATCTACCTGGGAGAAGGAGAGGTTTAAAACAATGCTCAATATTAATATTATTTTTATTTCAGTTTTAGTTATTGTCTTAGTAATATTTCACTTGAAGTATAACTGAAAATGGACTATGGTAAATACAACACTGTTTAACAAATAGAATATATTGGAATAGTTGGTAAATGATAGTATATATGTATCTGTATAATTTTATTTGACAGTGCTTGCTGTGTCAGGCACTGTTTTAAGAATGTTACAAATATCAACACATTTTATTCTATTCTAACCAAAATATTATAAATTAGGTATTATTATGATTCCCATTTGACAGATGAGAAAACTGATACATACAGAAGTTAATTAACATACCCAAAGCCCACACAACTAGTAGCAGATGCCAAAGCTAGGATTCCAACTCAGTCAGCCCTTACTCCTGAATGACCGCTACAGTGAGCAAAAGTTGATTAAGGAAATGAAAATATTTTCTTTGGCCAACTGAAATAATTTTACCATATGCTTGTTATTTTGTATGGTTGGTGTGTTCTGAAAAAGTATGTGAAGAGCTTGGACCACAGGCAGACTGTTGGAGTATCATTTAATACACAAGGCATTCTGAAGTCTACTGGTAACAGTCCAGTGGCCAGGACCACAACGGATTTTATGTGAATGTCACCCCCTAGAGTTATTGAGAGTCTGACTGTCTGCAGTGGCACTGCCAGTCGCCTGAAGATTTATTGGCCATCTCAAAGTCTGACTTCAAACTGAGAGACCCTTCTCTCTTCAAAGTCCATTTTTAGTTATACAGTTACCAAAATGTATTACTAAGAGAATGTATTAAAATACCACTCTTTTTGCTGGATAATTGTCATGTCACTTTTTTATTTTCAGCTCATTAGAAAAAAATTCTTATGTGCTTAAATGTCTCCAAAATATGTGAAACTTTTTTTTCCTGTGTGAAATGTTACAATTTTACAGGTCTTTCTAAGGTGCCTTCCTTACATGTCTTTGACAAAGCAGAAAAATCAAAGGCAAGACTCTGTGAAAAGTCAAATTCATTCATTAGTCTACATGCCCTTAGGTATTTTGAAGAACACTGTATTTAAATTTTCAATCAAGTTCACTACAAGCAGCTGGTTTGGGGTTCTTGACCCGCTGAGTTTAACACCCAGAGATAAATGCTGTCATCCTCAGGGTGGACAGAGCTAGAGGACTCGTGAGCATGTGGGATGTTAGCCCTGGAAGGGGGCCTGGGCTAGGTGACCCTCTGTCCTGAGGCCAAATGTTGGTAGGACACACAGCTGGTTGGTGGCAAGAATGAGACTTGAACCTGATATTCCAAATCTTATGTTTTTGCTTTTTTCTGCTACATCTCACTACAACACAGAATTTACCTTCTATAGATACTTTAAAATACCCTGTCCCATCTTTATGATTTGCCCTTGCCCACATTTTCAGCGACAATCTCTAGAACTCTTTGAATGTGATCTACTCCATTCCAAGGAAGGGAAATCCATTATTAACCTTTGGAAATACAAATGGGTGGTTTATTAGTCATCACTTGGGAAGAGTCTAGGCCCCACCACTAATTGCACAAGTTAATCAATTACCTAATTGGTCAGTTAACTTCAATGGGTTTCCCCCATTATGAAATGAGGGTTGGATAAATGGCCTGCCCTATGCTTTCCAGATCATATATTCAATATTGCTATGAACTGTAGCCATGATTCCCAATGATCTTATTCTAAAGATGCATTTAGAACACATAACCCTTTTCGGTCATCATTAAATGAGATCATGTTTTTATGACCTCATTTAACCCTGTAATGCTCTGTTTTTTTCTTCCAAATTCCTGCTAAGTATACTGTGACCTGTCATTCTTTTCTGGCTAGTCTAGACTTATTTTTTGTTTTTGCTTTTGGTGAGGGAGAGGGTTATTGCTAAACGGAGTAGAGAAAGACTCTCCCAGGTGGACTCTTCAGAGTCCCAGGGACATGCCAAGCATTGCTGCAGTTTGGACCATATCACTCTGATTAGACAAGGGATTGGTGCTTAGTCCAAACTCAACTCATGGGTGGTCTGGTTTGAAAATGTAGCCAAAAATAAATGCTCATCACTAGACAGTGACTAACAGACTCAGTCAGATACTCAATCTTGGAGCCTTTGAATGGAGGCACAAAGACTGGGTGACAGGCAGAAAAGAGCAGCAGAGACCTAAAGCATGCTATGCAAAGGCTTTTTACAGAAGCAGTGAGGTGGTAGAAGCCATAGCAGAGAAAGTTCATCAGAAAAGGAAATTGAAGAAATGAAAAAGGATAGGAGCTGAGTCACAATAATTGTGAACTCACTGGAGCAAGGAAAATAAGCAGGCCTAAGATAATACCAAGAGACCAGAACTATTGCTGCATCCTGAGAGCTCCATTAGCTATTGCTGAATACCATGTTCTTGTTCTCTTTGAGACCTGTCCAGCTTGGCTGTTGAAGTTGCTACTTATAGCCTCATAGTTCCTCATCTGTCTGTGTAATAAGTTTCCATCTCCTGCAGTAACCTGAGTGTGCCTCTGTACTTTGCCCCTTGGAAGAGCCTAAATAACAGCGTCTTTGATTAATCCACACCCATTTTGAAATGTCTGGTATGTTGTGTAGTGCTGGCATATGGTGAGAACTCTGCAATGTTTGCTTAATGATGCTATGAGATGTACAGGATCACTTCGGGAAGGACTGAGTCCATGTTAAGGTGGTTAAAGAGTAGATCATTATATAGATCAGGGTGCATCCAAAGCAACCTGAAAATGTGTGGGATGGAGCAGAGGGAGGCTTTTTAAGTAGATAAAGAAATCATTATCTTTAATAAAAAGCATTATTACCAAGAAGCACTCACACACACACCCCCCCCCCCCCCCCCCAGTATCTTTGCTTCCAACTTGCTGCTCTGTTTAATGGGAGATTCAGATGGGGAGTTTATTTTATATATTTTAATTTTAAACTCCTATTTTTAAAAATAATTTCAAACTTACAAGACAGTTTTAAAGTAATGCAAACTCCGTACAGAGAAGTCTAACATATCTCCATACTCCTAGATGCCCAGATTCATGAATTTAAATTTTTTCCACATTTGCCATATCATTCTATCTATTCACCATCTAGCCATTGCTCTAATCATTTATCCATTTGTCTATTTATCCATCTGTTTTCTGAAAACTTGAGTATAGGTTGCATCCATCATGCTTCTTGAACACCTAATACTGCCATGCACCTTTCCTAAGAACAAGCATATTCACTTGTGTATCCATCTTAACTATAGTCATCAAATTCAAGAACATTGAAATAAAGCATATAGTCTACAGTCCAAGTTTTTCATTTGTCTCTATTTTTTTGTGGGCAGGCACCAGGAATCGAACCTGGGTCTCTGGCATGGCAGGGGAGAACTCTGCCTGCTGAGCCACCGTGACCTGCCTTCAGTAATGTTCTTTTGAGCCTTCTCTGTTCCCTTGTTATATCCTGTCCAGGATCATGTGTTGCCTTTAATTGTCATTGTCTTTTTATTTGCATACACTCTCTTTTTTCAATTGTGGGAACATATATGCAATGTACACTTCCCCATCTCAGCCACTCCTATGCATACCATTCATGGATTAACCACCTTTATAATGTTATGGACCTTTACCACCTTCCATAACTAAAATTCTCTCATTTCCCAAATAGAAGCCCTACATCCATTGTGCATTAACTCTCTATTCCCTCTGCCCCTTGCCCCTGGCTACCTGTCCTCTAATTTCTGTCTCTATGGGCTTGCATATTCTCCAATACTTCATTTACAGTTACCAGGAGCTTTAAATTTAACAGCGTAAATCTATAACAATCTCGTTTGCTTTGACACCAACTTAAATACCATCGTATGTACAGATTATGTTCCTATGACCCCCATTCCCTCACCTTTATGTAGTTCTTGTCACAAATACCCTATTTATATATTATGAATCCCAAACCATAGATTTTGCATTACAATGTATACATTTGCCTTTTAAGTCCTGTAGAAAATTAAAAGTGGAGTCAAATAAAAAATACAATAGTACTGGCATTTATATTTATGCTTGTTGTTTATCCTCACTGGGGATCTTTATTTCTTCATGTGGCTTAGATCTGTCTTTTCTTGTCAATCTGAGGAACTTCCTTTAGAACCTCTCTTTTTTTTCATCACATAGTTGTGTATTGATCACCACGATCATTTTTAGAACATTTGCGTCATTCCAGAAAAAGAATGCTTCCCTCTCATTGAACACTAGTACTTCGATCTACCCATTTTTTAACACCTTATGCCCTATTATTTATATATATTTTTATCCATACTTTTTTTACTCATCTATCCATACCTTGGATAAAAGGAGCATCAGACACAAGGTTTTCACAATCACACAGTCACGTTGTGAAAGCTATATCATTATACAATTTTCTTCAACCATCAAGACTACTGGAATACAGCTCTACAATTTCAGGTACTTTCTTCTAGCTACTCCAATACACCACAAACAAAAAAGGGATATCAATATAATGCATAAAAATAACCTCCAGGATAATCTCTCAACCCTGAAATCTCTCAGCCACTGAAACTTGATTTTGTCTCATTTTCCTCTTCCTCTTTTGGTCAAAAAGGGTTTCTCAATCCCATGAGGTCAGGTTCTGGCTCATCCCAGGAGTTCTGTCCCACATTGCCAGGGAGATTTACCTCTGGGAGTCACATCCCACGTAGGATGGAGGCTGGTAAATTCACCTGCTGTGTTGGCTTAGAGAGAGAAGTCACATCTGAGCAATAAAAAAGGTTTTCTGGGGGTGACTTTTAGGCATAATTATAAGTAGGCTTAGCTTCTCTTTTTCAGGAATACATTTCATAGGGGCAAACCCCAAGATCAGGGCTTAGTCTATTGAATTGGTTGTTTCCACTGCTTGTTAGAATATAAGGAATTCTCCAGATGGGGAAGTTTAATATTTCCTCCTTTCTCCCAAGTTCCCCAAGAAGATTTTGCTGATACTTTTTTATTCTATGCCCAAATTACTCTGGGATATATCAGGGCATCACACTAACTTATGCAAACCAACAAGATCTCACGCCCTATACAAGATTCCATGTAGTTACGATGCTTGAATAAACTTCCCATACAAGTTAAATTAGTGCACTATCCAAAATATAAATTTTGTACCAAATAAACATCTCTCCATTTGTTTTCACACAGAAGTTGAAGTTTTAAAATATGGACCATATCATCCTTTACCCTATATTCTGATTTACCTTAGTCCTAGCTGGATCAGCTTCACACATCTCTCTAGTCAAAGTCTGATCACTTTTTCAACCTTTTTAACAGTTGCTATATGGGGTAATGCTAACTTTCGCAGTTTCAGAGCTCTAACTCTGAGTCTCAGGTGTCACATAAATATCCAAAGTTTCAGGGAATGACCAAGTTCTACACAAATAGCTCAGTAGAGATGAACTTTTTCAGGTGAAAGCAATGCCTCTCCAAGTCCCCACTTCTAAAGTACTTATGATGGGAGAGAGGATTAACATATAAATCTATTATTCACTATTTCATGTCTTCGTGTGTATTCATTCATTCAGCAAAACCCATTCCTGAACAGTTGTCTTCAGGGACTGAAGAAATGGGAGCTTTGATGGTGATGGGTCTTGGGGGTGTAGAAAGGTGGTGCTTCCAGAGCATGGAGCACTGCTCAAAGAAATTATGATGACCATATGGACAATATGAACTCTGGTTACTCTAAATGAGGGGAAGAATAAAAGGAATGGAAGGGATGAAGCCACACATCAAATACTTCCAGATCTCATTCTAGTTGTCGCCAACTGCCAAATTCATTGAGAAAAGGGTAAACGTCAAAGATGATGTATGTTGTATAACAAAGATTATAGGTTTTGGAATAAGAAGATCTGAGCTCCAATTTCCTCCCCTGTTGTTTGTTTATGATGTGTGATTTTGTGCTCTCAATTTCTCTATCTAAAAAAAAAAGGGAGATAATACTAACAATATTAATATTAATAATATACTTCTTCAGAAGGAGGTGGTAAGGACCTACTGAGACAATAGAGGGGAAATGACTTCAATAATTGCAAAAACTGCATATGTTGCTAGGCAGTTGAATCTGGGAGCTAAAGGAAAGGGAGTAGGTGAGAATGGACTTCGCTAAGGGTAGGCTCTTCCAACTGCCCTCTCCTTCCCATAGGAAAAATTATGTAAATTAACTTTTTTTCCATCTCACAGTATACTGTGATGGGTTTTTTTTTCCATCATTTTGATACTTTTTTTCCCCTCATTCTTTTTTCAATAGCAATTGTCCTTTCATTCCTTATTGGTCTTTTCTTATTCTTCTATATTGAGTTATGAAATTTGGCTTAAAAGTAATCCCATAGATTCACTCCTTGACCTCTTTCCTCTCTTTTATCAATCTTTTCCAACAGATAGGTATGACATTTAGGTAGTTTTGGATTCAAGTGGCAGAAAACCTAAATCAAGCTAGTTTAAATAATATAAGAGGTTGACTTATATTACTAAATGTTTCAAAGATAGATCTTCATGTAAAGCTTGATACAGCAGCTCAATGATGACAACTGGTCCCTGGTTTCTGTCAGTTTCTCTGCTCTGCCCTTCATAGTATCTACTTTATTTTAAGGCTGGTACCTCTCACGATCCTAAGATAACTGCCAACTGCTTCTCTGTCATGCCTTCCATGAAACAGAGAAGAGATTTTTCCCAGCAGAAGTCTGGAGATTCTCTCTGAATGGATGAGCGCACTTTAAACAAATCTCTGTGTTCTGGATAGAGAATTCACTGGAAAGTTTAACCTATATCACATACTCCATACCTGGGGCTAGAGGTAGATTTGGCTTTTCTAGAACTGCTTGGAGGTAAATGGGGGAGAAATGGATGCTGATGAAGGGGATGCTATCCTTATATGAAAAGCTGTAGTGGCCAAATCCTTAAAGACTTCTTCATTTGAAAACTAGAGCACATGCTGTTAAACCAAATTTGTTGTGTCTAATGTGATACAAATTGGCTTTCATCAGTAGGCATGAAGAGCAATCACTAACCTCTGAATTTTGTGATTTTATAAAGCACTGAATTCTACGCTCTGCGGCCTCATGAGGGAGGTTTTTTTGTTTATGCATTTTAGTCATTTTCAACATGCTCTAAATTGAAACAGAGAATGTGTTTTTTTTCCTCCTACTGTAAAGTCGAATAAGCAACAGCACACTGCAGGAAGTCAGTCTAGCCACAGCAAATCTGTACTTGTTTTTGTGAGAGAGGATGGGAAGAATGAATTTGCCCTGTGGCATCAATTTCCTGTTTAATGTTCTCCAAGAGGCATTTGGAAAATGCCCAGCAATGTAGATGTACATAAATACCATGCATAACTTGTTTTTGTGAGTAGAAAGAGAAGTCTGTAAAATTATGGAAGCCTGGTTTGCTCTCACCTCCTGGTAGGTAGTTGTTGAGTCACTCCACCTTTAACTTAATGATTTTGAGGATGAATCGTTCCAGTTTGTCATTGGAAGGAAAACCGTGTAGGAATAACATGGCATTTGGCTTCTTAGCCCAATTCCTTACTCATTTAAAGCTACTTTCATCTCAAAGTTTGCGTCTATCTGCCGGTGACTGCCTCCATATTGCTTGTAAGAAGTCTATATATTTCAGGACAGATTTTTCAACAGTAATAAGAAACACAGGAATTCACCTGTAAGATTTGTAGGCACAAATTTTGTTTTCAAACAGCAGAAAAATGTATGCATATATTGCATACTTTCTCAGAAGGCGTGGGTTAATGCATTCTCAGTTCTGTAGAGTCATATTACCCCAGACAACCCCCCCACACAATTTTTTTAGGATATCTTTTTTAAAAGCTCATGGCCTGCTTGCTACCTATCATAACCTGTCAACCCTCAACCAAGACCATCCCAGCCAATCCTAAAGAACACCTAGGGCAATATATAAGATTCCACAAGGGCTCCAAGTACTAGAATAACTTTTCAGAAACCTACAACCTCCAGATGGGTCCCTGGTCCAGATAAGTCCTGACACCTAGCCCAGCATCTCCAGAACATCAGTTAGTTCCATCTCTCTACACCATATTAGAGACAGACCCTTCCAATATCAAAAATTTAGAATTGCCATAGCCCCAACACCCCTAAAGAGAGGTATGGAAAGATCAAAGATGATGGTGGAGTCATACAGAGAAGACAGGATTTAACAAATGAATATGAATGCTGAATCATTAAATTGATATATCTTTTAGTCTCCAGTATTTTATAGAGCAGCTAGAAGTAAAAACCTAATATTGTGAAATTGTAACCCATATCGAAGTCTGAAATATGTTCTACAACTAATTGTGGTGCTGTACTTTGAAATTTATAGCTTTTTTGTTTATATGTTATTGTTCACAAAAAAAGAAGGAAAAAAAAGTTGATTGTGATGATAAAAATGTATTTAAGCCCTCTAGCCTCCTGTATTCTGGAGCAGCTAGAAGGAAAAATGCGAGAGGATCGTATGGTAGCCCATGACAAACTCTGGGATCTGTCCTGTAATCACTTTTTGAAGAGTGCCTTGAAAACTATTGCTTTTTTATTTCTTTGCTCTGTATATATGTTATACTATACAATTAAAAATTTTTTTAATTTTAAAAAAGAAAAAGCTCATGATCTGGATGAAGACCCAAATTCCTATTTTTGTTTCAACACTACCCCTAGGATTCCTATAGAACGTAAGAATTTGACACACAAAGGAAAATTCAGACATAAACCATCTATCCTGTAACTGACCCTTTTGAGCCACCTCCTCATATAAAGCAAGATACAAAATAATACGAACCTATTATGCACCTACTCTATGCAAGGAAGTCCCTTTATATAGCTCAATGCTTCTTCTCCCATCATCATCCCACTGTGCGTTTCATTATCCTCTCCATCCTATGGCTGAGGAAACTGGGATTTAGAGAAGATAAATACCCAACCTAAGACCACCTGGCAGCTAGTGGAGCCAGCATCCAACTCAAATCTCTCTGGCCCCAAAGCCCATGCTCTTTTCTTAAATCACAAATTATTAACCTAAGATTTACGGATGAGATTTAGAAAATCCTCTAGAACTTGAAATTGTTTGTCATCTCTAAGTAGGTGCACATAAGCATTTTTCTGGGGAGAGGATCTAAAACTTTTGCAGATTTATCAAATGTATTTCCAGAGCCTAGCATAGTGTTGAATACAGTAAGCACATTATAAATATTTGTTCCAAACAATAAATATTTGTCCCATGATAATATCATGGCCCACAAAGGTTAAAGAGCACCATTTTTACTAATAGTATTAGTACTTTTTAGAATAATATTATTGCTCCACAAAGGTTAAAGAGCACCATTTTTACTAATAGTATTAGTACTTTTTAGAATAATATTATTGCTGCAGCTTGACCATTATCTGACCTATTGTTTAATAGATTTGAATTTCTAGTACAACTGGCTTTGCTTAGATAAATAAATCCATTCTTTTAAAAAAGTTAAAAATGCAGAATTTAGCTGATAATCTGTTTGAAACTTTAAACCTTTTCAGAAGCCTACTGTCCAAGGATCTTTTTCCTTAAATACAGCACGCCACTGCAAAGGCCTGGGAACTATTTAGACTTCCACTACCCATGTCATGTAAGCTACAAATGCAAGCCACATTTATCAATTTAAAGTTTTTAGTGGCCAGATTTTTAAAAGTAAAAAGAAATAGATGCAATTAATCATAATAATATATTTATTTAACTCAAAATATCAAAAATATTATTTAAACCTGCAATCAATATAAAAATTATTATTAAGATATTCTATATTCTTTTTTTTTTCACATTAAGTCTTAGAAATCCAGTATGTATTTTGTACTCAGTTTGAACTGGCTGCATTTCCCATGCTCAGTAGCCAGGTGTGTGACTTGTGACTGTCATACTGGAAGGCACATGGAGTTGCAGGTTGAATGAAGTGGGCAATGTTGATGAAACATGGGAGAGAGGAGGAAGAGAATGGGACAGGTTTTGGCACGTGGGGAGAAACTTCAGTTTCTCAAGATACGCTGACATTAAGCTGGGCAGCCAGCTCTTAATGCCACATTGTGGTTATTTAGGTTATTATAAAGATAGGCTCTAGAAAATAGCATAAAGCTCAGCATTTCAAACCAAGGCTTTTCCTGTTCCTCAGCCCTTTCCTTTCTTGGTAACAGACCTGTGGTTCCAGAATGCACATTAGGGGAAGATGTGATGCAGAATGACTAAAGTTATGACCAGCAATTATAATAATTTTGTTCTTTTAACCACACCTAGAGCAAAGGATCTGTGTTTTATAGCGCTGACTTCAGGTAGTCTCCAGCCCCTCGGGGGAGAAAGACAGAGAAGTCCTGGAATCCTATTTCTCCACTTTACAGATAAAGGAAGCAGGGCTGCAGAGAGCCTGAGGTCACAGTTTGCAAGAACAGACACAGCTATAAAAGAACCCAGACCCCATGCTTTACTCCCGGTTCCTTTCTGTGCTTTTTGAGGTAGTATAAGGCCTTTCCACAGGGTGTGGTCCTCCTCTTAGCACTGGCTGCTTCTCCTAGGCCCGAGGTTTAGCATAATTAAAACACCTTCTGCTACTAGGCAGGGTAGCTTTGTGACCTAGAAACATGGAGATGTGAAGCATCTTTTGGAGCCGTATTTATTCTTCTGAATTATTCAGTTAGTCAACATGACAAGTATAATAATGTCTTTCTCCATAAGATACTTATAACCCTGTGGGGAGTTTACAATTTGGTTTGCCCGGAGCCACACATAGAATTCCCAAGAATTGAGAAGTTATCCGAGTCCATATGATGTGGTTTCATTTTATCCCTGGCCTTCAATTAAAAGTATTCGTTTTTAGGTCTAGTGGGAGGAGATGTTTTAAACGTTAAAGAAAACAATGCTTATGAAGGCCTGCACCACTTGAGGAAAATAGAGAGACTGTTCATTTGTGAACTGTCCATTTGAGCAACCTCTTTATGTGACACATGGAGATTGTAAGTTCAAATTGACACAGTGCCAGAGAGTGGAATGAAATCCTACATACACACAAAGCATTTGCTGGGCCAGGTTCTACATAACTGAATGGAATCTCTCCACCATCACTGCAGTCATTTCCACCACCACCATCACCTCCACCACCACCACCATTGCCACCCCCATGATCACCAACACCCACCCACCCACCATCACCTCCACCACCACCAGCATTGCCACCACCATGATCATAACCACCTCCACCACCACCACCACGCACCCACCATCACCTCCACCACCACCATCACGCACCCACCATCACCTCCACCACCACCATTACGCACCCACCATCACCTCCACCACCACCACCATTGTCCCCACCATGATCACCAACACCCACCCACCCACCCACCATCACCTCCACCACCACCAGCATTGCCACCACCATGATCATAACCACCTCCACCACCACCACCACGCACCCACCATCACCTCCACCACCACCATCACGCACCCACCATCACCTCCACCACCACCATCACGCACCCACCATCACCTCCACCACCACCACCATTGTCCCCACCATGATCACCAACACCCACCCACCCACCCACCATCACCTCCACCACCACCAGCATTGCCACCACCATGATCATAACCACCTCCACCACCACCAGCATTGTCCCCACCATGATCACCACCACCAGCAGCACCCAACCCACCCACCCATCATCACCCCTCCCCCCACCACCACCACCATGTACTATGCCTCCCTATTAACCTCTTCCTGGTATTTTGGGAAAGGACATGGGGAAAATGTTTTGTGGGGAGTACCCTCTGAACTCTTCCTTGTGTGTTTTGAGATTAGAACATGATATGAATTAGGAACTGCAGCATTTGAAAGCCAATCCACAAATCCAAATAATTTCTTGCTCCTCTATAAGGATGCAAGGTTATTTGCTGAGGTAGACATTGACTAGCCTGATAGAACTGTCTAAGAAAGCGATTTTCTCAGGAGGATAAAAATACAGGTCAGAAGTGACTGTGTCTGAAAACCCATGGGGAGTACTGAGACAGGAATCCTTAGGACTTCATTCACAATGAAGAGTGTCAGAGCTGTGGAGGAGGGTAAGTGATGACTCATGTTCCCTATGCGGCATAAAACCTCAAAATAACGAGGCTTATCCTACTAGGCAGACATGAAAATCAGTCTCGGAATTGTAGTGTTCATGGAGTGACATTGGGTCTATGCTGGTTACATTTTTGTTTTAAGTTTTATAAATATTTTTTATTTTGGTAACATATACAACCTAAAATTTCCCATTTTAACCGCCTTCAGTGATGTTAGTTATATTCACAGTGTTGTGTTACAAATAGGATAATTTATATGTAGTATGTGACAGCAGGCTCTTTTTTTTAAATTTTTTTTGCCTGATTGTGAAGTTCTTCCATATCAGTATATATAACTCTGATTATTTTGTAAATTTTTTTCTCATTAAAATTAATGGATTTATGTTTTAAAAATTAGGTAGTCCTTTTACCTTTAAGGAATAGAAATCTTTTTTAAGAAAATTTTGTTGACAAAACAACATATAAACACAAACATTCTTAACATACAAACATTCCACAGATGGTGTACATTCAATGGCTCACAATATCATCATATAGTTGTGTATTCATCACCATGATCATTTTTTAGAACACTTGCATCACTCCAGGAAAATAAAAAGAATAAAGAAAAAACTCATACATATCATACCCTTTACCCCTCCCTCTCATTAACCACTAGTATTTCCATCTACCCAATTTATTTTAACCTTTGTCCACTATTATTTGTTTATTTTTTAATCCATATTTTTTGCTCATCTGTCCATATCCTAGATAAAGGGAACAACAGAAACAACATTTTCACAATCACACCATCACATTGTAAACATTGTATCTTTATACAATCATCTTCAAGAAACAAGGCTATTGGAGCACAGCTCTACAGTTTCAGGTACTTTCCTTTAGTTACTCAAATACACCATAAACTGAAAAAGGATATCTATACAATGCATAAGAATAATCTCTAGGATAATCTCTCAACTCTGTTTGAAATCTCTCAGCCACTGACGCTTTATTGTGTCTCATTTCTTTTTCCCCCTTTTGGTCAAGAAGGTTTTCTTAATCCCTTGATGCTGGGTCCCAGCTCATCTTGGGATTTCTGTCCCACATTGCCAGGGAGATTCACACCCCTGGGAGCCATGTCCCACATAGAAGGGGAGGGCAGTGGGTTCCCTTGCTATGTCAACTTAGAGAGAGAGAGAGAGGCCACATCTGAGCAACAAAAGAGGCTTTCTGGGGGTGACTCCTAGGCCTAATTTTAAGTACGCTTAGTCTATCCTTTGTGGGAATAACTTTCGTAGGAGTAAACCCCAAGATAAGGGGCTCAACCTATTGATTTGGTTGCCCCCACTGCTTGTGAGAGTATCAGAAATTTTCCAAATGAGGAAATTGAATCTTTCTGCCTTTCTTCCCATTCCCCTAAGGGAATTTTATATTTAAGGAATAGAAATCTTAAAAAGAAACATACAAAGAGTGAAAGGATTTTAACCAAGTTTATACCTCATTTTGCTATATTTTTAACTACAGTTCATTTCATCATATCTTATTCCAATGTGCAAATGTATTTATAGCACCTATTACACTCATGAAACTAAATTTACAGAAGTACATTTTTAAATGCAATTTTTTAATATATATTATATATTCACATACCATGTAATCACCCAAAGTGTACAATCAATTGTTCACATATCGTCATTGAGCTATGCATTCATCATCACAAACAGCATTGTGTGTGTGTGTGTGTGTGAAAAATAACATATATACAAAAAACAATAAATTTCAAAGCACACCACAACAATTAGTTGTAGAACAGATTGCAGAGTTTGGTATGGTTATAATTCCACAATTTTAGGTTTTTACTACTAACTGCTCCAAGACACTGGAGACTAAAAGAAATATCAATATAATGATTCACCAATCATATTCATTTGTTAAACTCGACCTTCTCTGTATAACTTCACCATCACCTTTGATCTTTCTCTCATTCTTTAGGGTTATTTGGGCTATGCTCATTCTAGCTTTTTCATGTTGGAAGGGATTGTTGATAATATGGGATGGGGGATGGAACTAGCTGATGTTCTGGAGTGGCTGGCCCCTCTGCATTTCAGAACTTACCTGACCTAGGATCCATCTGAAGGTTGTAGGTTTCTGGAAAGTTACCCTAGTGTGTGGAACCCTTGTAGAATCTCACATAAAGCCCTAGGTGCTCTTTAGCTTTGGCAGGAACAGTTTTGGTTGGGGTTTGGCAAACTATGTTAGGTAGTAATATTTAGCTGACGCATGCGTAAGAGTAGCCTCTCGATGTTACCAGACAAAAGCCATGGATTCTTTTGCCTGATGTGCTCAGTAACCAATTCCTGAGACACTGGGTTTTCAAAGAGAGAAAGAGTTGATTACTAGGCACTTAGTAGGAGAGAAGATGGCCTAACGGCCCAAAATCTGTCTCCCTGAATTCCAATAATTCTGATAGTTTTATTAGAGAAAAAGATGGGCAGGATTAAGGATAATGAGCACAGTGGCCCCAGATGATGTTATTAGAAGCAATCTAATTACTGAGCATGCACAGGTTGATGATATGCTTAGTCAAAGAACATGTGTAAGAAAATGGCAGATGAAGTATAGGTGACTTGTAGGTTAAAGTCTAAACTACAGCGCATGACAGGTGGGCCCACTTTGGTTAGATCCAGTTTTGTCATCAAGATCACTTTAAATTTAGGGTGGGTTAGTTCTGGGCTGACCCAAGACCCTTCATTAACAAATGTTAGGGGCTATCTTTAGTGATTATAAGGTTCTTAAATTGAAAAACTGGATTGCTGGGTACAAATGACGTTTAGTCACAAGGTTTTTACAATCACATGGGCAGAAGATAAGGGCTATGCAATCACTATCAGAGATCAAGGCAGCTGAATTATAATGTAGAGATTTCAGGGATTTCCCTCTGTCTACTCCACTATACCAGAAAGCAACAAGGAATATCTACATAATGATTCAGCAATCAAAATCATCCCTTAAAGCCTGATTTCTTGTTTACATTGACTCCATTTGAACTCTCTCAGCCTTATTTGTCACACTTCTTTCCCCCTTTTTGGTCAGAATGGAATCATCAATGAGTTAATGGTGTCTTTTAACATTTTTTTTATTGTGTAATATAACATATATACAAAGCAAAGAAAGAAAAAGGTAATAGTTTTCAAAGCAATCTTCAACAAGTGGTTACAGGGCGGATCCCAGATCACGGGCTACCATATGATCCTCTCAGGTTTTTCCTACTAACTCTTCCAGAATACAGGAGGCTAGAAAGAATTTTTTTTTTTGAATCATCACAATCGACATTATTTTTCTTGAAAAATAACTTATATACAAAAAAGCAATAAATTTCAAAGCACAGCACAATAATAAGTTGTAGAACAGATTTCAGAGTCTGGTATGGGTTACAACTCCACAATTTTACGTTTTTACTTCTAGCTGCTCTAACATACTGGAGATTAAAAGAAATATCAAATTAATAATTCAGCAATCATATTCATTTGCTAAACCCTACCTTCTCTGTATAACTCCACCACCACCTTTGATCTTTCTATTCCACTCTTAGGGGTATTTGGGCTATGGCCATTCTAACTTTTTCATGTTGGAAGGGGCTGTCAATACTATGGGGTAGGGAGATGGAACTGTTCTGGGGAGTCTGGGCCCTCTAGGTTTCAGGACTTATCTGCTCCAGGGACCCATCTGGAGGTTGTAGGTTCTTGGAAGTTACCCAAATGCATGGAACCTTTGTAGAATCTTATATATTGCCCTAGGTATTCTTTAGAATTGGCTGAAATGGTTTTGGTTGGGGTTTGGTAAGTTATGCTAGGTAGCAATGTCTAACTGAAGCTTGCATAAGAGTGACCTACAGAGTAGCCTCTCGACTCTATTTGAACTCTCTGCCACTGATACTTTATTAGTTACACTTCTTTTGCCCTGTTTGGTCACAATGGAATTGTTGCTTCCACAGTGCTGGGGCTGAACTCATCCCTGGAAGTTATCTCCTATGCTGCCAGGGAGACTTTCACCCCGGATGTCATGTCCCACGTAGGGGGAAGGGCAATGGTTTCACTTACAAAGCTGGGCTTAGAGCGAGTGAGGCACATCTGAGCAACAACAGAGGTCCTCCAGAAGTAACTCTTAGGCATGCCTATAAGTAGGTTAAGCTTCTCTGCTACCTACATAAGCTTTACAAGAGTAAGCCTCAAGATCAAGGGCTTGTCCTATTTAATTTGGGTGACCTTAATGTTTGACACAGTATCAGGGGATTCCTGATAGTAAAGTTTAATAGTTCTATATTTTTTCTCCCATCCCTCAAGGGTCTTTGCCAATACTTTTTTATTGTCTGCTTAATATATTCTAGGATGTATCTAGGCATTATATTAAGCTAAACAGGATTAAAAGCCCTCATTCTTGTTCTGGACTCCCTGTGTTTCACTTGTTCAAATGAGCTTTTACAGAAAATTTAGGTTCTGGTCAAAATATACTTTTTTTTCCTTTGGTCTCAAAGAGTAGGTGAGGTTCTAAAATTTAGACAATGTCTTCCTTACACCTGTGTTTTGAATTATCCTAATCCTGACTGGATCAGCTTTATTCTTATCTCTAAAAAACCAGGTTATACGTATATAAAATATCCTCTCAAAATCCAGGAATAATAATAACCACTCTGGACTAAATGTGTCTGCTATAAAATTTACCCTCTAGACTCCTGCTTTCTTATAAGTATCATCTAAAGTAGACCATACAATAATTGTTCTTTTGTTTCTGATTTATTTTGCCTCACCAAATGTCCCACAGGTTCATTCATGACTTTGTTCCTTTTGTATATACTGGTTATTTTTTTCTTTTTTTTGCATGGCCAGGCACTGGGAATCGAAGCCAGGTCTATGGTATGGCAAGTGAGAACTCTGCATGCTGAGCCACCATGGCCCACCCTATACTGGTTAATTTTTAAGACAGCCTTTGTAGCAGATTATTGCCCTGCTTATATTTGGTGTACAAGCAGCAGCAGCTGAAGGAAATAGCTATTCAATATGTGTGATCTGGAGCAAATTTCCTAACTCTCTGAGCTTCAGTAGCTTCATCTGCAAATTGGGGATTATGCAGTATAATTTAGATAATGCATAATTCATTACATAAGACCCTCAACATATATTAGGATCAATGATGATAATGTAGACCTTTTTATTGACAGAACATTTGCCTTATCTCTATTAATCCCCTCTACATCCCTAGGAAGTAGGTACTATTTTACATGACTTCCAGGAAGATTTTCTACTTCACACTTTACTGTTGGGTGCAGTTAGATTTCTCGAACTATGTGATTTGCAAAAGCTTAAGTATCAATGCAACAATGAAAATTAGTCAACCCCCAAATATAAATACATATAGAAAATATCACTGCTCTGGACCAATTGGGCTATTTAAAGGAAATGCAGTTTATAACTTTCGAATACATACAGTAGCCAGAAAAATGACTAAGAAGTGCTGGCAGTTCAGGCTCAGATTTAGTAAGGGTAAAAACGATTAGCGTATCTAAGAAGTTCTGGTCTTGCTTACATTTTGAATAGCATGTTTTATAAATAAAGGGAAACCTCAAGTCTTGGGAAACAAATGATTTTCTTTGGTAAGTAAAATGCTTCCTTTCAAATATTGTTTATACTATTCATTTACTCACTAAGTCATTTTTTTTCATAGATAGTACGAAAGTACACGTCAGCTCAGTCCCTGCAGAATCGATAAAAAAAATAGATTGAAAATGTCCAAATTAAAAAGGCTTTATTGTAAATGTTAAAAGTTTTTAATTAGTCTGACTTATTTGTTTTTTAATTCTTTAGACTATAATGTTCTGAACAAATGTGAATTTCTAAGATGTTTTTCGGATCTTATAGCTATCAAAACCTCATAAAAAGGATTTGTTCTGGTATTCAATATGAATGGCATAATACCAGATATGTTCTTTGTTACTATACACAGTTTTTGAGAAATGCATTATTTCTCAAATGAAATAGAAGGTCATTTATGAATAATCTTTATAGTAGTAGCAAATGGGAAATTAGGGAAGAAAGTATTCAGATGATAGTCTTTGACAACTTTGGGGCTAAATGTACCCTTAGTTACAAATCCATGATGCGTTACAGATCCTTTCACTTTGGTGTATCAGGCATGGCCCAACCTGGGCATGGAATCTTTTGGCTGCTGCTATTAATCCATGGAAAATATTTCAGGGTAATGTGTTCCCTTTAAAAGTTAGTAAGTTATTGCAAAAGAGAATAATGAGATTTATTAAGTATGGCAACCCTGAGCCATGCCAGACATTGTGTGGTTTTGTGGGAATTCACCAAATGTACTTATTGGTACTATAACAAGTGAGGGTCTCAGCAAGTCCCAGTTGTTGAACACATGGTCTCTACTCGAGAGAACAAATGGCAATATTTTTCCATCTTCTGGAGTATATTTTCTTCTCAATATGACTCCATAACAACAATGAACAATTACTGGGAGTTACACCCAGAGAAAGGAGACTAAGTGTCTACATTTCTTTTCTCCTGCCTAGAACAACCTTCATCAGGATGATGTCTGTCTAGGATTAGACTTTCCATATCATATGAAAGTTGTTGCTAATATTTAATTCCATCTTGATAGGGCGTCTTTTTTTTTATAAAAGCCAACTAAACCTTTGTGACACATTTTCTATTAGGTGGAACCTGGTTTTTACTGCGTATTTGTGGATATAACTAAATTTAATATTCAACAAACAACTCTTAAGCACCTGCTTTATGCCCAGCACTAGAACCTGCACAAGGAAAGCAGAAGCACCACGCGCTGCCCTGCAAGAACTTTACCTTGGTAGAGAGGCAAAATGTATTTATCCAGAACCATAGTTAGGTAGATTTGGATGGAATATAGTCTTGGAGTTGTATGTTCAAACTCTAACAGAGACATAACATAAAAGTGAAGCATCCAGGCCAGCTGAGCGCCTTGTTATGTCAGGGTCCATGTCACATCAGAGCCCATGTCAGAGCCCAAATAAAGAGAAAGCTGTTTTTCTTCTCAGTGGATATGTTGCCATGCAGAAATGTGGTTCTATTGTTTCCTGATCTGGTTTTTTCAGAGGCTAACATCCCAAATTTTCCAAAGTTCCCAAGATTTAAACATTGCCAACTAGCTTGAAGTTTGCCAAAGCCAAGGGAAGCACAGCTGTGGGTCTTATCCAACCTATTGGCTGTCATTTTGCCACCTCTGGTCTAGACTAACTCTTTCATTTTACAGATGTGGAAATGGCCCGACCAACATCTCAAGCTTCTACCCAGGTTTCTGACTCCCAGTTCAAAGCTTTTGTCATGTAACCACCTTTTCTCAATAAGAAAACAATTTGATGATGCAAAAAGAGAAAAATTACAGTCATAAAACAACATATAAAGAAGAAACGCACAGACAATATAATGAAAACTATGGCAGTAAACCCTGCGGGAAGGAGAAGGAACGGAGTACTCATGGCAGAAAGAATTTGATAAAGCTTTTGCTAGAGGCCTTTGAAGCTAGATATTGAAGGAAGCGGCAGACACAAATTGACAAAAAAGAACAGGAAAGGAAATTCAGTGAAGGGGAACAGAATGAAAACACATGGCTAAGAATGTACAAATGGATATGCAAGAGAGTTTAGAAAATGTCAATTTTTGTCACGAAGCAAAAATTATGGCATGATAATTCATTGGACAAACATTTCTTGAGCTCCAACTGTATGACAGGCATTATTCCAGGCCCGGGGATTCAGCAGTGAACAGAAAACTTAGTTCAAAGATCTTGTGGACCATTTATTCCAGTGGCACAGGCAGTTAATAAAGAAGTGAAAAATAATATAAACTAGTATGAAAAAAATAAAACTAAGATATGACAGTAGCAACTATGAGGGTACAATACTACATTAATGGTCAGGGAAGGCATCTCTGAGGAGGTAACATTTGTACTGAGTCCCAGACGACAAGAAAAGCCAGTTATATGATGATTTGAGGAAGAGCTTTCTGGATAAGTACAATAGGCCTCAGATGAGAAAGAACAGAAGAAATGAATATGGCTATAGCAGAGTGAACTCTGGGGAGGGTGGTAGGATATGAGGTCAGAGAGAGAGGCAGGCACCTGTTAGGCCTTGGTAAAAAGTCTAGATGAGATCCCAGAGAAATGAAATTTCCTATAGGAAAGTAGTTTAATTTGATTATAAATGGATTTCCAATAAGAAGTACCATAATTTGATAAGAAAAGGGGGCAATAATAGAGGTTTTTGAATTGGAGCTGATGACATACAATTGATTTCCAGGAGATGTCGATTTCTATGAGATGCTGTAGATTCAGCAGGCAGAATAATGGTGATGAGAATGGAGAATGGTGGGTGATAGCCTATTCTGCTGGTGAGTACAGAATGGGTTGGGGTCAGGAGCTCTAGATAATGGCTGTTGTCTTCTTCTAGTTTGCTAGCTGCAGGAATGTGATATATCAGAAAAGGAATGGCTTTTAAAAAAAGGAATTTATTAAGTTGCAAGTTTACATGTTCTAAGGCCATGAAAATGTCAAAAGTAAAGCAAGGCTATAGAAATATCCAATCTAAGGCATCCAGGAAAAGATACCTTGGTTCAAGAAGGCCGATAATGTTCAGGCTTTCTCTCTCAGCTGAAAGGTACATGGTGAACGTGGTGACATTTGCTAGCTTTCTCTCCAGGCTTCTTGTTTCATGAAGCTCCCCCAGGGACATTTTCCTTCTTCATCTCCAAAGGTCTCTGGCTATGTGGGCTCTAAAGCTTTTTCCAAAATGGTTCCTTCTTAAAAGGCTCCAGTAAGCAACGCCACCTTGAATGGGTGGAGACACATTTCCATGGAAATAATCAGAAATGTCCCAACCAACAATATTGAATGAAGATTAAAGAACATGGCTTTTCTGGGGTCTACCACAGATTTAAACCAGCACAGGGAGGATTAAGATTCAGTTAGGAGTGGTGGAAAAGAAATGAAGATGAGGAAGCAACTATCGTGGACACTAAAACAGGATGATCTGATGCAAGTCAGCATTTACTGAGAAACAGAAGAGAAAAACGATTGTGTGAACTCTCAAGTTTCAAAGCTACAAGGCCATTTACAAAGTGGCCTTCCTGACCAAGATGAGAAAATTCTATCAAGATGTTAACATTTAGGGAATCATGAGATGTGTATTAAAGGCAACTAGAATTATAAAATTAAGGAGGCTTCTGGAGTGATAAGTCAGGGCAGAAGAGAAGTTTGGAACCACTCTTTGTATCAATGGAAAATGACGCCAGCCGAGAAGCCAAACTTCCAGAAGCAGAGAAGCCAAACTTCCAAAAGTTAATGGAAACAAAGAAAAACAGGTTAAAAAACTGAATCCTGAGTGTACCCACAGCAAGGCTGACAGTTTAGCAGAGTGTTCTGTTTTGTTTTTAAAATTGAACTATTCAATCAAGGAAAAAAGTACAAACCCCTTTGTGACGTTAAGTTGGAAAAAAATGTACCTCGCTGGAAGCAGGAGCATATTCTTTATCAGTGCAATACATCCTAATGTTTTACTGTAAGAAAGTGTTATTTGCAACAAAATTTAACAAATCAAAACATAGGCTCAGGTGGATGGCTTCTCATTAATCTTCACTTACTAAGAGTGATTACTTAACATGTGGATGCAAACCTGAGCCTTCTTCTGGAATCTCCAGCCTCTCTATATTGTCTAGGAAAACTAATAGTCCTATCCTTGAGAGCACTGAGTTTGAAAACAAAAACAAACTAAACTTCAGGCAGACAAAAAATCTTTTTTTAAAAGATTAGAGTAGTTATAAATTTACAGAAAAATCATACAGAAAGTAGAGTTCCCATACGCCATCCTCCAGTTTTCTCTATTATTAACACTTCACATTACAATGGTACCTTTGTTACAATGGATGAAACAATATTAATACAATTACTTTATTAACTATAGTCCATTGTGTTGCAAAGTCCTATGGGCTTTTAAATTTTATTCTCTGTTGTGTTCAGGCAGACTTTCAAACCAGCTCTTTGCTCCTACCATAGCAAAGCATTAATTTTGATTTTTAAAACAAAATAAAATTTGATTATATCTTCAATAGTAGAGGAATTACTTTAGCATAATGCAGAACAGGGGATAATTTAAAGAACAAGCAGTTGACTGTTTTGTTGGAAGACTTATGTATTATCAGTTCCTCTTCAAAGAACAATCAGGATCACAAAATGAGTAGAGAGGAAAAGAGCAAGGACCAATTTTTACCATTCAAAACACCATATTGTGCCTTCCCTGAGGAAATTCTGAGGAAATTAGTTAGGCCATTCAGGAAAATTCTAAAGGAAAGTTTTTTGATTATTTTTAAAATGCTTCAAAATATTTATGTTTTATTTTGGGGGGGGCGATCGCTGTTGCTTTTTCAAAAATTATACAGCATCACAGAGAATTCAAGCAATGCAGATAGCACAACTATCAACATGAAAAAAACTCATCTCACTGTCCATCACATGATATTGCCATTGTTAAGAGTAGAAAAACATTATCTGGATGCTTTCTCTGCATAGATATAGATGGGAGGATAGATGTATAGAAGTATAAAGAGTAGTAAGTAGGAAGAGAAATACTTTATAAAAGTTAATTTCTTGCAGAGGGCCCAGCCTCTCCAGAACATCAGATAGTTCCATTTCCCTATCCCATATTATCAGCAGCCCTTTCCAACATGAAAAAGTTAGAATGGGCATAGCCTAAATATCCTTAAAGAATGGGAGAAAGATCAAAGGTGACGGTGGAGCTATACAGAGAAGGTAGGGTTTAACAAATGAGTATGAGTGAGGAATCATTATAGTGACGTCTCTTTTAGTCTCCAGTATCTTAGAGCAGCTAGAAGTAAAAACCTAAAATTGTGGAATTGTAACCCATACCAAACTCTGGAATCTGTTCTACAACTAATTGTTGCAATGTGCTTTGAAATTTATTCCTTTTTTGTATATATTTTATTTTTCATAAAAAAGAAAAAAATGTTGATTGTGATGATAAATGCACAACTATATGAGGATATTGTGAGCCATTGATTGTACACTTTGGATGATTACCTGGTATGTGAATTTATAATATATAGCAATAAAAAATAAATAATTAGAAAAAAGTTTTTGCTGTTGCTATTTTTAATGTATGTATTTAATATAAATTAAATAATTAAATATAAATATTTAATTTTACTTGAATTTCAACAGAAAAAATGAAAAAAGAAAAAGCAAAAACTAGAAGGACATGAAAAGGATGGAATAAAATATTAGAAAATATGAAAAACCATTGTACTTTGGCCTCTAGGGCCATGCTACTGTGTACGAAGTTGACAAATGTTTGTGATTTAGGAGACGTTTATTAGCATTCTTTATATTATGGTAAGGTACATGTTTAACACTTCATTTTGATGTATTACACTATTAACCTTTCATAGTCTATCCAATTCAGTTATAACATTTGGGATAGCTTTCTATCTTGAGAACGTATTTTGCATTGACACACAAAAGACTAACAGGCAGTTTCTTCCTTTGCACAGTTCTAATATGCATGAATTTCAGCTGCCACGTTTTAAATAACACGAGTCCCAAATAACATGGTTCACATTTCAGCTACTACAGCATATGAACTGTGAGTAATTGCATAAGGCACAAACTTTGCTGCTAGCACTTCAGTCCCTAAATCACTACATAAATAACAGAGGCACATCATGAACCATGATCAATGAAGTCAGTTCCTTCAATGTCTCTCGGTGTTGGTAACTGCACATGTTGCGCTGTTCACTCGCAGATGGCAAACTTGTGTAGTTGTGTTGTGTTCTTATTTCCCAGCACTAAAGCTGAGAATAATTCTTAGGATCACCCATTTTTTGCAACATTAGAATGAATTGGCCAACAAAGATGCAAGTGTAGCAAAGAAACAAAAGTGATAATGCTAGAAAGCGGAATTCCAATCGAGCATAAATGGAGTTATAGAAGACATGGCTGACCATTAATTAAAAAGTTGACTCTGCCATTGTTTGAGAGGCTGTAGCTGTGCAGGCAGAGAAACTTAGGAAATGGAACTTATCCATCTAAATGAGGAAAGCAGTCGTGATGAACAGAATGACACTATCCCAGGGAAAGTGACTCCCGTAAAAAACTTCACATTAAAGGAACTCTTGGGGATTTTTCATGTTACTGAAAGTGCAAAGGATAAAATGCTTGAAGGTGATTCAAACTTAGAGAGGAATATGACAATTTGCTAAAGCACAGAAAAATGTTCCATCTGGGTAGTAAGTTACACAAGAAGAAGACAAGCATTGTTCAAACTATTCTTGGTACATTTTTTACGATTTCTTATAAATAATTAAACACTTTAATTATCAATGTTTCTAGTGCTTTTAATTATAACATACTTAATAAATGTTAGTTTTACTACTTTTTCCTTTCCCTATACATTTGAACAAAGAATATGAGAGTTTTTAATGTTTTGACAAACATTTAAAGGTCATGGAAAATTGTCATTTTTCCCTTTGATTATTAAGATCGCTTAGCATGACTGCAGCTTGCACAGTCATTTTCACAGTCTTGTACTATCATGCAAAGAGGACTTCCCGTTCTTGATTATATCATGCAATTAGCACTCAAATATATTTTGTCTTTATGAAGCATCGTGACTTTCCAATTGAATTTTTAAAATACATATTAATATTTATTCAAAATGTTGGCTATTATATACAATTGGTTTCTTTCACTTAGCAATCTTTGACATTTTTCTATTTCTGTACCTCAATCTTTTAAATAGTGTAGAATATTACATTCTATAGATATACTGGTTAGCCTTTCCTTATTGATCAATATTAGGCTGTTTCCAAACTGTTATTTTTAAAGAAAGTCTTCAACAAATATCATTGGCCCTCTTTGTAGTTCAGGATTAATTTCTAGAAATGTAACCTCTGGGTTCTGAGAATAGGAACATTTTGGAATTTTAATTGATATTGCTAAAATACACTCTTAAAATGGCTGTGTCAATTTATAATGCAGAAAAGTGATGAAAATGTTAGTTTCTTGGATATCACAAGAATCTAAATCTTTGCTAACATGATATGTAAAAAATATTGGTAAGTTACATTTTTTATTGTTGTGAAGCTTATTTTCTAACAAACTAAACTTTGATTTCTAGCAATATCCATTCTCAATTCATTACCTCTTTGAGTCTAATTTTACCCATTATGCTTGTTATTAAATTGAGCTTTCTGTAAAGAGCAGCCTATTGGTTTCCATCATGTAACAACTCTTTTAATCTCACGATGATGAGAAACAGAATTTTTAAAGGTCTCATACCTTTTCTCCTCTTTTAACCCTCAAAAAAGTTAATCTCCAACCTATCTCTATCTTTCCTGCTGAATACAGTGGAGCTCTCAATTCACTAATTCCCTATCTGAGTGAACTTAATTTTTTTCAGAAGAATGATGTAACCAGAATAATTTACAGCCCCTATTTTGATACAATTTTCTTTTCTTTTGGTATGCTGTGTGGCAGGGTCACATTTCATTCTTTTTCCGTGTGAGTATCCTATTATTGCAGCACCATTTGTTGAATTTTTTGTTTCCCTGTTTTTGTTGGTTTCTTTTGTATGTTTGTTTTGGGAAGTGCACGAGCATGGAATCAAACCCGGGTCTCCCATGGGGCAGGCAAGAACTTTACCACTGAACTACCCTTGCACCCCTGATCCAGTTTTCTTTTAAAATATGAATTGTAGTTCTTCAGTTTGTAATCCCTTTCTGCCCTTTGTACTAATCTGTCCAGCTCCTCTCTCTGTGGGTCCTGGTTTCAACTCATGCTACCAGAGACTCTCCAGCTTCGGGCTGTATAGATAGACATGCTCCTCTAGGCAGGGACTGTGGACCTGATCTTGACCCTTGAGGAAAAAGCATTAAAGCAGTTGTAACAAGAAATATTTCACAAATGGCATCTGATACAGTCTAGTTAGAATGGAGAGTGAAAACACCATGCTTAGAAACAATTATCTATAAGTTTAAAATTAACTAAAGCCTCTTTTTTCCTAAAGTAAAAATATGCAATTTTTTAGCGGGGGTAGGAAACAGATTGAATTAAGCCAGAAAACATCTTCACATTAATCATTCTTTTCATGTACTTCAAATTCGTACTTAATGCCTTTCTCCTCCTGGCCATCAGAAAGAACACCTGCATTTTCTGGGAGAGGCTTCTATTTCTCTATATCAATTTCTGGAAAAAATGTGTCACTTTCAAATTCCTGCATGATCCTTGTCACAGTCTAAGATGGTCTGGCTTGTTCATGGCTTCCTTATAAACAGAACTGCCTCCCATTCTCCAAACCGTGCCTACTGTATTTGCTCATTCTGGTTGCTCGATGTGTTTTAAGGAATCACCCAAACTCTTGGTGAGAAAATGCGCTCCCTGTGTGGATTGCTTGAGCGTCCTATTGAGAACTAAAATAATGCTGTCCTTTTAAGGCCAATTCTTCTCTGGCATGGAGAACCAGGTCTTTCTACTTATAATCATGAAGATTACTGAAGAAGTTGTGCTCATTTTTTGGAAATACTCAATTTCACTCTTGAGTAGGGACCAGGGGAGGTCTCTGCTTGCTGCTGCCCATGTCCTGGGACACAGCGATGATGCAGTCGAGGAGACAAACCTTGACGACAGCAGCAGCCAATACCACCAAGCTCGCTCACCTCACCTGAACTCTCTGCCTTGTTTGGATTGAAAATTGTCTCCAATTACATTTTTTTTTTTGCATGGGCACTAGGAATTGAATCCTGGTCTCCGGCATGGCAGGTGAGAACTCTGCCACTGAGGGGGGTTGCCCTCCCTCCAATTACATTTTAAATGCTTAATTGCAGAGATAAATCATCCTCTGTGCCTTCTAGAGTGTCCAGTCCACAAAGCATAGCTCTGTAGTATTGACTATTTGGTAAATGCTTAATTAACATTTATTGATTTACTAGTGAGGTATTCTTAGGTTGCATGAGAATGTACTTAAAAGGTGTAAAGTCACAATAATAAATATTATTCCTTTCTTTGGAGTGTACACTCTAGGAAGGTGGTACACAGTGTTGCTTGGATGATGCAAATGGTGGCGTGCAGATTTGTTTTGTGCACAACTTTATAATCTTACAGGCAGTCCTGGTGCCCATATCTAGTACCTAGAACAATGCCTGCAATGCCAAAGGCATAAAATAAATATTTATTGAATTAATGTCATTAATAATAACTGCTAGGACTTTGTGCAAGATGTTTTATATACATTATCTCATTTAATCCTTACAACAATTCTATTGCCCCCATTTTTAGATGAGAAAAATGTGGCTTAGAGAGATTAAGTGACTCACCCAACAAAGACATGCTAGAGCTGGAATTGGAATCGAGGTCTGTCTGATACGAATGTGTCTCAGCCACTAGGCTGTCAGTTAGAATGACTTCAGCGTCACTGAAAGGTGTATGAATGGATTAAAAGAGTATGGAATTAAAAATCTCTTCAAATATATTCCCTTTGTATCACAGACATTTCAAAAGGGAGGTGCTGCTTAGCAAATTTATTTTGCAGAAATATTGACTTATCATTTCCCTTATGACATTCCTTTTTAAAGTTAAGTTTTAAAAAATCACAAAAATGTTTTTTCTAAAGTAATAGCTTGAAACAGAAATGGCTGAAAATCATATTATGATTATTTCGAACGTCCCTATATTTTATGAAGCTCTCCTGATGTGCAAAAGAATATGTGTGTGTGTGAATCACCTCTCATATCAAAAAAAGTTCATGTTCGTAAGAAATTATATGGTTTTCTGCTTTGGTATTTCCCTACACAAACAATTTACAGGTACTTCTTGGATAAAAATCTATTGGTATTATGGGGAGAGGCATCACTGTAGCACTGCACATACTCGAAATTTCCATTCATTTTCTTACTTTGGTAACAGCACATCAGATCAACCATGGCCGGCTGTTTATGGGAAGTGCCGTGTAGCGCATGAGGACTGAAGAGGTTGTGACAGGCCATCAGAGGCTGGGACAGAACTGGGCAAACCCACTATGTTAGAAGGCTGTTATTACTGTCAATTTGGCAAATGCCCTTGCTTCAAAGATAGTAGTTTCTTTTTCTTTGTATATAACAAAATATTCTTTTGACTACTTGTGCTGGTTTGAAAGGATGTATGTCCCCTAGAAAAGCCATGTCTTAATCCTAACCCCATTTTGTAAAGGCAGCCATTTCTTCTAATCCCTATTTCCTACTGTATGTTTGAGACTATAATTAGATCATCTCCCTGGAGATGTGACTCAATCAAGAGTGGTTGTTAAACTGGATTAGGTGGAGATGTGTCTCCAGCCATTCGGGTGGGTCTTGATTAGTTTATGGAAATCCTATAAAAGAGGAAACATTTTGGAGAAAATTGGAGATTCAGAGAGAGCAGAGAACACCACACACCATGAAGCAGAGAGTCCACCAGTCAGCGATTTTTGGAGATGAAGAAGGAAAATGCCTCCCGGGGAGCTGGAGAGGAAGCTAGCAGATGACACGGTGTTCGCCATGTGCCCTTCCAGCCGAGAGAAAAACGCTGATAGTGTCTGCAATGTGCCTTTCCACTTGAGACAGAAACCCTGAACTTCATTGGCCTTCTTGAACCAAGGTATCTTTCTGGGATGCTTTAGATTGGACATTTCTGTGGACTTGTTTTAATTGGGACATTTCCTCAGCCTTAGAACTGTAAACTAGCAACTTATTAAATTCCCCTTTTAAAAGCCATTCCATTTCTGGTATATTGCATTCTGGCAGCTAGCAAACTAGGAACACTACTCACTACTCTTCTTCCCAGCAAATATATGGGTGTGTGTGTATATACATATATATATACACACATATATATACGTATTTGGAGGAAGATTTGTTTTGCAACCACTGCTGAACAGCAGATCATGATCAAATCTCTATCTGTCTGCAGCTCCATTCTTCAATCGTCCCAGTATTCAGTGTTAAATCGCCTTTTATAATCAGGCTTTTTTTTCTTTGATATTGGTTCTACTTTTAGACCTCTTGATTTGTGCTAGTCATAATTCCCTTTTCTGGTGGTTTATTTTGCCTTTCTTCAAATCTTCGCAGTTATCTTCCTTTCTTTTTAAACTAGATCTGTCACCTTCAATTGCATTTAGTAAAATGCTCAGTTAAGATGGTTTCCCTGGTCTGTGTTTGGAACCTGAAACCAATGCTTCTGTCAGTGTGGTCAGTTAGTGGTGCTCTTCCGACTGCATTCTCTCTCAGATCTCTCACTCTCTTTGGGGCTTAAACTGTATTACCTCTGTGCAGATTCAGTTATTCAAAAAATAATTTTTGAACACCTACTATGTGCCAGGTCTGTCGATGTGGTGATAAACATGACAAATGTTTCTCTGAGCGTATAATAGTAGGGAGGACATTAAATGAAATAGTAAATAAATGGATAAACGATGTGAACTCTGATAGATAAGTGCCAGGAAGGCAATAAATGGGTTCTGTGATGGGGTGGGATGTGTGCTACATTATACAAGGTAATTAGGGAAGGTTTTTCTTAGGAAATGACATTTGCTCCGAGCACTGAAAGGTAACATTGTGGGCAGTCAACCCGTGATCTAAGATCCTAAGAAAGAAGTTTGGAGGCAGAGGGAACAGCATTTCTACTCTGAGACAACCATGAGTCTGTTCCTGCCTGGGGAGCAGAAATATGGCCAGAGGGATAAGCAAGGGTCTTTGTGGAGGAGGGGAAGGCAGGGAATAGCCAGGGGCTGGATCCTGAGAGGCCTCTGGGTGGCAAAGAGTTGGGTTTATTCCAAATGTAATGGAGAACCACGGGAGAATTTTAAACAGAAGAATATCATAAGTCTATATATATATATATATACATATATATAAAATATGTTAAATATAACATATAAAATATTTGGCATCTATACAATTATATTATATAATATGCTATATATGTCATAGTACATATATAACATATATATGATATGTATTATATATTATAACTCGTATATTATATATAATGCTATTATATAATAATAAAAATATAACTTGCTATTGTTTTATTGTTGTTGTTAATAATATTAAATAGTAGCTGGTATTTATTGGGACTTACTAGGTACCAAGCACTGTCATAAGTAAATTCCCATAAAATTATGTATTTTTAATCCTCGCTCAGGCTATGTGTGGAAAATGTATTTTAGGTAAGGAGGTTGTAGACACAGGAAGACTGGTTAGGAGGTGACGCCGTAATCCAAGTGGATAGGGTGGAGGCAGTAAGGATGGAAAAAAGTGGACAGGTTTAGAATGTATTTTGGACCTCAAACCAATAAGACTTGATGTAGATATGGGAAAGGGGTAAAAAAAGAATTAAAAAAAACACTCTAAGGATTTTGGCTTGAGAACTGGAGGGTGTTTACTGAGATAGAGAAAGCCAGAGGAGAAACAAGTTTGTGTAAGGAATGAAGTGTTCTGCCTCAACATGCTCAATGAGATGCCTATTAGATGTCCCAGAGGAGATGTGTAGATGGCAGCATGGAGTTCAGAGGAGGTTAGCATGTCTTGTCCTTAGGTTTGGAGAAAAGTGTTAAGAGCAAATAGTTTAAGAGATAGAACATATGCATCTTGAAATTAGAATTGTTCATTAATATTTGGGTCAAGTGCATCATTTTGGAAAACAGAAAGACTGCTGACAGTACGTTGATTCTAGAGGGCATTTTTTGACATTTGCTGTCAGCTCAACATAGAATGAAGTGTTCTACTTCATTCTCAAAGTGTGTGTCTCAGGAATGTTCCAAACTATTTCCAGAGTTAGACTGGCTAGATTGAAATCCCAAGTGTATCCCTTAATAACTTTGTGATTATGGCAAACTATTTAAATATCCATATCTCTGTTTCATTGGCAATAATACTGGCCTCACAGGTAGATTACATCAGAGGGCTCTTTGGTCTTATGTGGAAATTGAGAATTAAATTAAATGAGAGTAGTAAGGTTACATTGGCCTCTGGCTCCTGAAGCTTGACCTGAACTGGGTTGGCTCTGGAGATAGAGGCTAAGATGCTAAATGCAACACTACAGGAAGCTCTGGGCCCTTTAAATAGCTCGGGATGTGCTATGAGCATAGTGAGGCCTGCCTGGCAACCTGGAATAGATACTTATTCAGTAGGCTCAGAGGAGGGTATGGTTTGGAGTATGGGACTTTTATGACTTGCCTTAAGAAAAAGACATCTGTTTGTTCTTTAGACTGATGTGTCTAATGCAGTGGTTCTCAAATTTAAATGTTTAGCAGAATCCCAAGAAAGGCTTGTTAAAGCATAATGCTGGGCCCAAGTCCCAGAATTTTGAATTCAGTAGCTCTTGGATGAGGCCTAAGAATTTGCAGTGCTAACAAGTTTCTAGGTGATGGTAATGCTAATGCTTCTGGTCCAATGACCAGTTGTTTTTAGAGAACTGCTGCCCTACTGCATCCCAGAGACTGGGTAACAGATGGGACTGTGATCTCATAGCCGGTACTTGCCATAGGGAGGAGTTACCCATATCGGGTTATGGAGTTATCCATATTGGTGACAATGTTAATAATGAAAACAACTTTCTCAATCTGTGGAGAAACCCATCTCTAAAGCCAACTCCTTTCAGCTCCAGCAAAAAAATTTGAATCCTCACTTTCAACATCCATAGGTTCAGAAACCCAGATGAAGTGAATCTTGAAATGGAAGACTAAAAAGTATCTCCCTCTGAGTTGTACATCAGTTCAGAGCCTGTCCTCCCCAGCTAGGACCCCTGCATCTTCCATAGATTTATAACTAAATACAGAAATTGGACCCAGGCAGTACCCTGGAGCCTGAATTTACTGCCACTTTCATGCTGTGTCTAAAATGGCATCCCCGCCTCCTGGAAAGGTGTGTGGGATTCCTTAAGAATTTTATCTGGGGATATAAATCATAACCCTAGCTGTCAAACTTCACCCAGAGGAAAGAAAAGGCCTGTAGTTTTTTCAGTCTTATCTCTAAAATTATTTCATTTCCATTCTACTGACAGAATAAGGAACTTTTGTTCTTTAATTCCTTCTGAATTAAATTTTGTTCTTAAATTCGTTCTCTCCCCTGCTATTTTCTGGAGATCCTGAAGGAAAGTCAACATACGGGTTTGGTTCGTTTGGTTCCTCGGATCCTAGCTCTTTCTGCAGAGCCAGAAGTATTCCCTTTGGAGGCTTTCCTGATGTCTGACTGGCACCTAGTCTCCTGCCTCATTGTACCACAATCTCCCTTCTCCTCCCTCTTAAACATCCTTACTGCTGCTTCCCCTCTACTTTCTGAAATCAGTAGCTGCATCATTCAGGTCAAGCTAAGCCATGCTACAATAATAATGACCCCAATCTTTTAGTAGCTTTCAACAACAAAAGCTATTTTCTCATCTACATTAATTTCTCACTTATGTTAAGAGCAGATCAGCTTCAACTCTACCCCGCATCATCTTTATTTCAGGAATTAGGCCAAAGGAGCAACCCCTATCTGGGGCACGTTGGTCTAACTCAAGCAGAGAGAAAAACAATGGCAGAATCATGCAATGGCTCTTAAAGCTTCCATCAGAAGTAGTATATGTCCCTTTTACTCCTATTTCATTAGACAAAGCAAATCCCATGACTAAACCTGATGTTAATGGGTGGGAAGTATAATCCTCCCTTTGTATAATCCTTCCTACAATATAATCTTCCCTTAGGGAGGTTATGGCAGGAAAGATCGGCAAACATTGACTGATAATACAATCTATAATAGCTCAACCTCTTAATTATAATTACTGTTTTTTATGTAAGTATACTCATCCCTACCACCTAAGAAAAACAATTCAAATGTTCCATCCCATATCAGCATCAAGTTCAAAGTCCAGGATCTTGTGAAAATCTCAACCTCAGGTCTGGGTAGCTTCTTCTGTTTTAGAGATCTAGGAACTTTAAAGACAAGTTATCTTTCTCCCATGTACCTAATATGAATGGGAGAGCAGGGGCAGAATAGCTGCAATAAACACTTGCATTTGAGAACATGAAGAATGAGAGCCTTTTGGCTCTGGGAAATCATTCCCATTCCATCACTTTCTTCAACCCATATGAAGGGAGCATTGTCCTTATCCATAGGGAATAATCAGCTTTCTTAGCCTGTTTCTTGTACTTAGAAGGTTTGGGGCCCAAGTCCCAAATTTTTAGTTTCTTTTCTTCCAGTCTGGCTCCTCTTTTGGCAACATAACTTCTTCAAAATCGTACTTGGGATTTTATCTACTTCATTTCAGCCAGCTCCATATATCAGTAGCCACACCCACAATTATTTTGAGACCCACCTCTCTAGATTTAACTGGTAGCACTCTAAACCCATCTGATTTCTGTGAGAAGAGAAGGACCCATTAGGTCAGATGAGGCATGTTTTTGAACAGTAATCATCTGTCACGCTGGCTATGAATTCTGATAGCTGTTGAACTTTGATCTATCAGTCTTTGGTAGACTAGGGACTAAAATCTGCCTGCCTCTTTCTCCCAGTGGAATTTAGCTCCTAGTACAATGTGCCAGCTCCAATGCCACCTTTGTTCAGATGTGATGAGGTTTGATGTGACGGTTGAAAGGCTGAGATGAAGTCCTGTCTCATCTTGTTAGTGGCCAGCTTACTGTAAGCTCTCGAGTGGATAGAGTATGGGAGTATGGGATGCTAGTCATGATGTGTGTGGGGTAGTGGTGAGGAGTTATGGAAGACCTACTTCCTTGAAGCTCCAGTTACCTATGAGCGGTGCTGTGTATGTCTCAAGTCCCAGGTTGCCCTAATCCTTTGCTAACATGATGTGATCTCACAAACATTGAGAATGGTCTGGGGCTATAAGAATTGTAGAACTCATGGGAATTATTCATACCCATGAGTTCTCGTTTCCTTTTGTTCTTTGTTCCCTGCTTCCCACCACCATACTTCTGTATTGAGTATCTATCTTGTATATTAAATAGTTTATATTTTAAATGTTTGGTTAGGATAAAAGTAAAAAAGAAAAACACTAAGGTTAGGCTGAAGAAATAAATGACTTAATGCATATAAAATGCTTAGCAGAATTGATAGGAGCTGGACATGTATCAGGTTTTATAAACTCATATAAATTAAGTCCTAATTTACTGGGCATCTAGAAGACCCAAGTTGGTAGTGGTCTGCTCCACCCTCTTTGCCTTCCTTTTTGCTTCGTGACTCCCTCTTTTTATTGACCATTCTACCCACTTTCTGTCCTTCAAGCCACTGTCAGCTTCTTTGGACTCCATAAAAGATCTTGAGTCATCTTTAGTCAAGAGGTTGAGAAAGAGAAGGAATATATGAAACTGAGAGAAAGAGGAAAAGAAGCCCCTCTATTTAAGAACTTTAAACCAATGTGCTTGCTTCCATCGATATGAGCAGAACTATGTTCCAGAGGAAAAGTTCATGAGTCCTGCTTGGCACAGGCTAATGAAATGATCAGTTCCAGGTGGTCATTTTAGTCACTAGTCACATTTCTTGTGATTGTGCAGATTTGGGGTTGTTTTATGCACCTTCGACTCCTTATGTCCAGAAAGTACAAAGGCTGTATGACTATTGGAAGAATTAGTAAGAGGAGGCATATGGCTATGATTGAAGCAAAAGCAGAGGGAATGAAACATTCTAAATGAGGAGAAAATGATGAGAGCTGCATGTGAGTAAGGGATGAATTGTTTCAAAGAAAGAATAGCTCTGAAGGACAAAGAGAATCCAGCAGGAGTTGAAGAGCTGGGCTTTTGTAATCAAGAGTAATCATGCAGAGATGAGGCAAAGTGATTAACAAAATGGAAAGGCTGGCCCATGGAGTTAGATGATCAGAATCAGCAAGGATGTCCTTTAGTCTGTGTTAATTCAGGAGAAGGCCAAAGGTTTGTTTGAAAACTTAAAGGCTAAATATGTTTGTGGTAGACCAAGGCCAGGCCTGCCTGTAGGATAAGTGGAAAACTCCTACACCCTGCCACCCAGGTGTAGATAAGGAGAAATTGCCCCAGGCTGGGCACAGCAAGCATTTCAAGGTCTGGAATCTGGATATTAGCCTGAATGCAACAGCTTGCTTAGGAACTAAATTTTCGCCTTATATGGTGGCATAAGTTGTGGTTGCTAATGTGGCTGAGGTATGATAGACAGCAAGCCCACACTTCTGGGCTCCCCTGACCTCCCAGTCATCTCATTCTCTTCAAGCTGCCAAGACCACCAAATTTATGGCGTCTCTGTGAAAAACAAAGGAGGCAATGGGCAGCTGCATCTGCCTTACCTCATGTCTACTCTTTAGCACTGCTTACATGGTGCTTTGGAAGTAAATCAAAGTAAAGCATCTTTGAACTGAGCTCAAAATGTCATTCTTGCCCATTCTCTCACCTAGACCAGACTCCATGGTCTGACGCTGCCTGGGGCGAGAGTGAAGCACTTCTTAAAAGCCAGGAGTGGTGCATTAGTTCAAGGCCTGGCACCATCTGCACTGTCAAATGAGCGGCAAGTGCAGATATTGTATCTGCTGGGGTCAAGGGGGTGCTGCCTCAGAAGATTTTCAATGATCCATTTTTGTAGGAAAAATGCCCCCAAAGTACATATTTATCAATAGAAGGGAGACAAGTATGCCTGATTTAAAAGTTTTAAGACTCATTTAACTCATATTAAGTAGAGATGAGTTTATTAAGCAAAATTTAAGCTTAAACTTCTCTTAGTCACATTAGACAATGGCCATGGGGCTTGAAACCCAAAACCCATCCTGCTTGGCCTCTCCCTCTGAAAGTCTCTCCCCAGGCACCATCATAACTCCCCAGGGCTTATTACCACACAGCATACCCCACATTATGCAATGTTAGTAAGTTATAGTTCAATTTGGGACATTTTTGAGAATGAAAGGGGACACTTGGTAATTATGTCAGACAACAGGCATAACCTGGAACTGTCCTGGGAAAACTGTGATATGTAGTCACTCCATAGATAAGTTAATTGCAGTACTTGCATGTCCAAAACCCCTTCCAAAGATACTGCTCTGTCTATAGATCCTGTTGAAGAGTTAGTTCCAGGCTCATCTTATGGACCCTGAGCACAATGGACTGGACTCTAGTTGAGCAAGTGACCCAAGGCTAAGGCTAATAGTAATCCTGAGCTAGTGACTCAGGATGACATTGATGAGTCTGGGTTTGACATGACAAGCCTGGTCAAGCACAAACTGATCAAAAGAAACTAGGGAGCAGTGATTCTTTTTTTGCCTCCGCACTGCTCACCCATGGAAGACACACTGCCATTATCGGTAACATCTGTCATTACACTGAAGCAATTCTCAGTTGGTGGGCATTGGGGAGGGGAAGTGGCAATTTAACAAACTCCAGCAATGTCTACCAAACTCCAAATGCACACACCCTTGACCAAATAATTCCAAGTCTAGAATTTGATCCTACTGGTAAACTTGCACACTTGGAGGTTATATATTGTGGCAATGTTTCAATAGCAAAAGATTGGCAAAAAGATAAATCTTTATGTCCATCAATTTGGAACTGAGTAAATAAATTATGGAACAGACTAAATGAAGGTCTGAAAGATATATTAAGTGATAAAATTAAGGTGCCAAAAGACATACATACATACATACATACATACATACATACATACATACATACATACATAAATAATAAAACAAACAAAATCCAGGTACCAAAGTGTGTACAGTATGCTAGAATTTGTGAAAAAGGCAGAGCAGGGGAAATGTATCTGGTGACAACAGGGAGTACATGAGTGTGTGTGTTTGCTTGTATGTGCACAAAACATTTCTGGAAAGATAATAAAGGTTGTCTCCAGGGAGAGAAAAGTGCATGGTACTGAATTGGAGAGTTTTCTTTTAAACTTGACTTTTGAACCCTGTGAATTTTATCACTTATTTTTAAAATAAGTACATAAAATTAAAATTAAACATCTGGGATGTAGGACAGCTTTTAGCTAGGAAATATTTAAAATGATTTGCCTTAGAAATATTAACTCAATCCTTGCTGATAGGTGGCCACCTAGGATCAATGGTAGATTCGGGCTGGATGAAGTTTGGTCATTGGATGGCAAGGTCTTAACCTTTCAGCAAACATGTGTTATGCACTTTAGGGATTACAGGCTTTATTAAAGCCATCTGTAGTCCACATAGAGCCTGGATATAACCCACTAGTTTACCCATAGAAGATGCTCAACAAATGTTTGATGAATGAAATAGAACTGGCAGAAGAGAGAATGAAGATAATGAATTAAAATATGAAATGGCATGAAATAATTGTTATATGATGGCTTAAACCAAATGCTGAGAGAGAGTGGAGGAAAGACTTACTTCTTCTGAAGGAGAGAATCAGGGATCTGTGCTTTGTGATGGAGAGGAACAAGGGCGTGGAATCCACAGCCCTGGAATACACTCCTGGCTTGACCCCTTTTCTGGCTGTTACTTGATTCCTTATTGCTTCTTTGTTCCCATCTGTACAAAGAGTTATAACACCCACCTGGCAGGGCTACCGTATACTGTAAAGGAAATAACTCAGGTAAAGCACCTACCAAGGAGCTGGACACAATAATATGTTGGGCTCCCAGTGAGATTTAGGGAGAACACTGAAGGATGAGTAGAAATTTAATAGTCGGGAGGAAGATAAGGTACCACAGCCTAAATGGATAATACAATCGGGTCAGTCAAACAAAGAAAGCTTTGGGGTTTATTTACAGAAAGAACATTCAGGGGATTCAAGTAACCCTTAAATGTGGCTAATTGGCAGTACAAAGATGGAGTTTCTTCCTTTTTCTCTGTTTCTGCTCATTTCCTTCTTTTGACTTCTTACGGCTTTTTTAAAAACTTTTTTTATTGTGAAATATAACATACACAAAAAAAGCAATAAATTTCAAAGTACATTTTAACAAGTAATTATAGAACAGATTTCAAAGTTTGATATGGGTTACAGTTCCACAATTTCAGGTTTTTCCTTCTAGCTACTCTAAGACACTGGAGACTAAACTGAAATATCAATAAAATGATTCAACAGTCATGCTCATTTGTTAAATCCTATCCTCTCTGTTATAACTCTTCCTTCTCTTCTGAACCTTCTCTCTATCTTGAAGGATAGTAGGGCTATGCCAATTTGAACTTTTTATGTTAATAAGGGAAGTCGACAATAGGGATAGAATTAGTTGATGTTCTCCGAGAGGCTGGCCCCTCTGGGTTTCAGGACTTATCTGGCCTAGGAACCATCCGGAGGTTATAGGGTTCAGTGCATGAAACTTTTGTAGATGCTCATCCGGAGGTAATAGGGTTCAGTGCATGAAACTTTTGTAGACGCTCAGAGCCCTGGGTGTTCTTTAGGGTTAACAGGAATGATGTTGGTTGGGGTTTGGCCAACATGGCAGTTAGCATTATCTAACTGAGGCTTGCATGAGAGTGGCCTCCAGAAGAGCCTTTCAATTCTGTTTGAACTCTCTTAGCTACTGATACGTTATTTTGTTACATTTTGGTCAGGAAGGTGTTGATCCCACAGGGCCAGGGTCAGGCTCATTCCTGGGAGTCATGTCTCACCTTGCAAGGGAAACTTTCACCCTTGAATATCATGTCCCACATAGCGGGGAGGGTAATGATTTTCCTTACAGAGTTGGGCTTAGAGAGAGAGAGAGGCTACATTTGGGCAATAAAAGAGGTTTTCTGGAAGTAACTCTTAGGTATAATTATAGGTAGGCTTAGCTCTCTAGTATAGAAATAAGTTTCATAGTTACAAGCCTCAAGATCAAGAACTTGGCCTATTAACTTGGGACTCCCTAATGTGAGAGAGTTTCAGGGAGTTTTCATGTGAGAAAGTTTAATAGTTTTGCATTTTTCTACAGTCCTTCAAGGGACTTTGCCAATACTTTTTAATTACCTGCCCAACATACCCTGAGATGTATTTGGGTATTGCATTAGGCTATACAGAATTACAAGCCCTCATTCCCATTCTGGGCTCCATGTTGTTTGGGTTGTTTGAATGAGCTATCCAGTCAAGTTGATTTAGACTGTGGATTATAGAGAATTTAGGTTTTGAACAAAATAAACCTCTCTGCCTTTGGTCTCATACAGTAGTGCACTGTAATACAGACACTATCATATTTTGTTATGGCTTTTATTTAATCCTACTCCTTCTTTTCCTCCTTTTTTCCCCTTCCCTTTTTAATGTCAAAAGATAAGATTCTATTCTGATGCCATCATTATTTTCCCAGATGATCTTAAAATTGTTACTTAATTTTTCCAAGTTTCAACACAGTTTCATAGGTGCTAAGAGCTGGGAGGAATAGTCTTTTAAATTAAAAACAGAGAGAAGAGGGTTATTTGCCCCATTGAAATATCATTTAACACATGAATACTAACATATATAGTGTATTAAGTGCCTGTTGGGCTTCACATGCAGTATTATGGTTTCCCATACCTATTAGGTAGGTATTATTAGCCCCATTTTACAGATGAGGAAATTGACACCCAGAGAAGTTAAATGACCAGACTTGGTAGAATCAGGATTTGAGCTCAAAAGTGATTTCAAAATGTATGGTCTTACGTGAGTATCTCTTCCCTCCCAAAGCTCCTTGAATTTCTCTGATTTCTCAACTGATAGTAAATTTTTCAGATTTTACTTCTGTGAGTGAGTCACATTTTATAGAAAAGAATTACTGGGATAGGTCATCTATTTTAAGAGAAAATGACAATAGTATCACTATCTATCTGGTGCTTCTGAGAGTGGAATTTTATTTAATAGACCACAAAGTTATTAGGTAACTTATGAAAGTACATCGAAGATGTGGGTATGCCTTTGGTTCTACCAGATTCCCATAGCGATTAATACCAAATTATGGAAATCCCTCCCCAAATTATTCTGTTCTTAACGTGGCAGGTCATGTGACTGACTTTTTTTTTTTTTGGCTATTCTTTTTGTCTAAACTTATTTATTCAGTGAGCAAAATTATCAACATGCAGAAAAACATGGAAAGTCTGTTATCCACACTCAGGAAAAAAAATTTGTTTTGAGAATTTAATTGTCAAGAAGGCTGGTGGCCAGCCTCAAATGCTGGTATGTATTCTTTAATATTTCCATTTCAAATACCATTTGGAAGGCTCAAAGTGTTTAACTGAATTTTGAACATGTCTGAATCCAACTATAATTGGAAAAGTTATTGGTGGAATTTGTTTATAATTAGAAAAGATTCAAATATGATAGCACATACATGCTTATTCTCTTTTGCTTTTCATTTTTATGCCCATGATGTTCTGATATAAATTTACCATAGGTGTTTCCACATACAAATGAATACTTCTTAGGACATTTTAAGATTTTTTCCCCCAGTGTTGGTGGGGGAGGGGCTTGATATGACTGAAAGATTGAGAAGGGAAGCAAATATTCATGAAAAATACAATATTCTGTTGTGGACATGGCTTTAGAGAACAGTTGCCCAAAGCTTTCCTTTTTTTTTTTTTTTTTAACATTTTTTTAACTTTTTTATTGCATACTATAACATATATACAAAGCAAAGAAATAAAAAAGCAATAGTTTTCAAAGCACTCTTCAAAAAGTGGTTACAGGATAGATCCCAGAGTTTGTCATGGACTATGTTCGATCCTCTCATATTTTTCTGTCTAACTGCTCCAGGATATAAGAGGCTAGAGGGCCTAAATACTTGTTTATCATCACAATTGACTTTTCTTTCTTTTTTTTGTGAATAATAACATATATACAAAAAAGTTATAAATTTCCAAGCACAGCATCACAATTAGTTGCAGAACGTATTTCAGATTTTGACATGGGTTACAATTTTAGGTTTTTACTTCTAGGTGTTCTAAAATACTGGAGACTAAAAGAGATATCACTTTAATGATTCAGCATTCATATTCATTTGTTAAGCCCTATCTTCTATGTATAATTCCACCATCACCTTTGATCTTTCCATACCTCTCACTGGGGTTGTTTGGGCTATGGCAATTCTAAATTTTTGATATTGGAAGGGTCTGTCATTAATTTGGGGTAGGGAAATGGAACTACCTGATGTTCTGGAGAAGCTGGGCTAGGTTTCAGGACTTATCCGGACCAGGGACCCATCTGAAGGTTGTAGGTTTCTGGCAAGTTACTCTAGTGCCTAGAACCCTTGTGGAATCTTATAAATTGCCCTAGGTGTTCTTTAGGATTGGCTGGGATGGTCCTGGTTGGGGGTTGGCAGATTATGATAGGTAGCAATGTCTACCTGAAGCTTGAGTAAGAGCAACCTCCAGAGTAGCCTCTCGACTCTATTTGAACTCTCTCTGCCACTGATACTTTATTAATTATACTTCTTTTACCCTGTTTTGGTCAGGATGTAATTGTTGATCCCATGGTGTCAGGTCTAGATTCATCCCTGGGAGTCCTCTCACATGTCACCAGGGAGACTTTCACCCCTGGATGTCATGTCCCACATAGTAGGGGAGGGCAATGATTTCACTTGCAGAGTTGGGTTTAAAGAGACCGAGGCCACATCTGAGCAACCAAAGAGGTCCTCCAGAAGTAACTCTTAGACATGTCTATAGGTAGTCTAAGCTTCTATGCTACCTACATAAGCTTCACCAGTGTAAGTCTCATGATTGAGGGCATGGCCTATTGATTTGGGTGTCCCTAAAGTTTGACACAGTGTCAGGGGATTCCCTGATGGTAAGGTTTAATAGTTCCATGGTCTTTCTCCCCTCCCTCAGGGGCCTTTGCCAATACTTTTTGGTCATCCAGTTAATACACTCTAGGATGTTTCCAGGTATTGCAATAATATGTACAGGATTAAAGGACCTCTTTCTCATTCTTTGCTCCCCGTGTTTCAGTTGTTCAAATGAGCTATACAGATAGGTTGAATTAGATTATGTGCTACAGAAAATTTCTGTTCCAGATCAAATAAACCTTTCTTCCATTGGTCTCAAAGAGTATGTGTGGTTCTAAAATTTAGACACTGTCTTCCTTACCCCTATGTTCTCAATTACTTTAACCCCAACCTATTTGGCTTTGTTCTTATTTCTGAATATCAGGTTATTTATATAAAACAGCCTCTCAAAATCCAGAAATAATAATCACCACTCCGGACTTAACGTGTCTGCTCTAAAAGCTTACAATCTAGGCCTCTGTTTTCTTATAAATATTTTCTAAAGGTGACCATACCACTGTTGTTTTTTTGTTTCTGGCTGATTTTGGTCTCACCAAATGACCCACATGTTCATTCACATCATTGCATGCCTCATGGTATTGTTCCTTTTTGTAGAAGCACACCCTTCATTCATAAGTATACACCATCGTTCAACAATCTACTTCTCTGTCAGGGTATCCTTCAGCCACCTGCATTCATCAGGCATCATGTAGAGGGCCCAAAGTCCACAGTCCATCAACATTCTCAAGTTTAGATAATTTCATTGTTCCCAAGAGACAGAAAACAAATAAACACACCCTTACCAAATAGGAAATCTAAACCTCCTCTAAACTTTTGTCCCTCCCCCCATTATTTACCTCTGCTGTTGCTGTGGTAGTGCTGATGGTTTCCTTTTGAACATAGCTCATAGCATTAACATTTTTTTTATTGTGAAATACAACATATATACAAAAAAGCGGTACATTTCCTACTATAGTTTTACAAGTAGTTATAGAACAGATTTTAAAGTTTGGTATGGGTTACAGTTTCATTTCTCGTTTTATCTACTAGCTGCTCCAAGACACTGGAGACAAACAGAAATATCAATATAATGATTCAGCAGTCATACTCATTTGTTAAATCCTATCTTCTCTGTCATACTCTTCTTTCTCTTTAAATAACATATATACCAAAAAGCAATAAATTTCAAAGTACATCGCAACAACCAGTTGTAGAACAGATTTCAGAGTTTGGTATGGGTTACAATTTCACAATATTAGGTTTTTATTTCTAGCTGCTCTAAGGTACTGGAGGCTAAAAGAAACAGACTCAGCACTCATATTCATTTGTTAAACCCGACCTTCTCTGTATAACTCCACCATTAACTTTGTTCTTTCTCCCACTCTTTAGGGGTATTTGGGCTATGCCCATTTTAACTTTTTCACATTGGAAGGGGCTGTTGATAATATGGGTTAGGGGGATGGAACTAGTTGATATCCTGGAAGGGCCAGCCCCTCTGCATTTCAGGATGTATCTAGTCTAGGGACCCATCTGGTGGTTGTAGGTTTTGGAAAGTTACCCTAGTGCATGGAAGCTTTGTAGAATCTTATATAACGCGCTAGGTATTCTTTAGGATTGGCAGGAATGCTTTTGGTTGGGGTTTGTCAAGTCATGATAGGTAGCGATATCTAATTGATGTGAATGAATGACCTCCAGAGTAGCCTCTTGACTCTATTTGAACTCTCTCAGCCACTGACACCTTATTTGTTACATTTCTTTTCCCCCTTATTGTCAGTATGGTATTGTCGCTTCTATGGCACCAGGGCCAGGCTCATTCCTAGGGGTCATCTCCCATGCTGCCAGGGAAATGTTCGTTCCTGGACGTCATGTCCCATATAGAAGGGAGGGCAACTTGAGAGTTGGGCTTAGAGAGAGAAAGACCACATCTGAGCAACAAAAGAGGTCCTCTGGAGTTAACTCTTAGGCATACCTATAGTAGGCTAAGCCTCTCTGCTACCTACATAAGCTTCATAAGAGGAAGCCTCAAGATCGAGGGCTTGGCTTACGATGTGGGTGTCCCTAATGTTTGGCACAGCATCTGGGGTTTCACCAGTGGTTAAAGTTCAACAGTTCCATTACTTCTCTCCCATTCCTCAAGATATTTTGCCAATACTTTTTGATTATCTGGTAAATATAATTTGGAAAAGCTTTCATTTTACAAACAAGAAAACTTGAAACCCAGACAGGCAAAGTCATATACTCAAGTTCATACAGCTGGATGGTTGCTGAGAAAGGATGGAACTCATTTCTCCTGATTCTCATGTTGAGAAATGGTAGAGGCATCAAAAGGAAAAAGTCTTAAAACAATTTGGGGAAAAGGTACAGCTTTGCAATGGTTTTCTTTCTATCTTGAATGGTTTCTGCTTCCTCCTAGGCAGTAATTTTTTTTTTTAACATTTTTTACTATGAAATATAATATACACAAAAAAAGTGATAAATTTAAAGTACATTTTAACAGGTAGTTATAGAACAAATTTCAAAGTATGGTATGGGTTACAGTTCCACAATTTCAGATATTTCCCTCTAGCTGCTCTAAGACACTGGAGACTAAAAAGAAATATCAGTATGACTCAGAAGTCACACTCATTTGTTAAATCTATCTTCTCTATTATAACCCTTCCTTCTCTTTTAATCCTTCTTCCAATTTTTAGGATATCTGGGCAATGACCATTCTAACATCTGCATGGTGAAAAGGGGTATTGACATTACGGGGTAAGGGATACAACTGGTTAATGCTCTTGGACAGACTAGTAACTCTGGGTTTCAGGGCTTATCTGGCCTTCTCCTAGAGAATAATAGTTCATAAAACTCATAGCTCGGACTTCCTTTTCTGTGTATTTTATCTACCGTCAGTCTTGCTTTCATCCTTTCCCAACTCTACTCCAATTCTTAAGTGTTCTGCTGCTGCTTCTTAGAGGGAAAGTATTTTACAAACCAGCTCATATTCCAGCTCAAAGGAGACCACTGGGAGAGGGGCTACTAATGTAAAGGACTAATGGTAGAAATGTTGACAGCAATAGGCAACAGTTACTTCTCTTTTCTTCACATGGGCAGGCATCCGGAATCAAAGCAGGTCTCTGGAATCAAACCAGGTCTCCGGCATGGCAGGAGAGAATTCTGCCACTGAGCCACTGTCGCACCGTCCAGCAACAGTTACTTTAAAAAAAAAATTAAATTATGTAAGTAATGTTGGTTGGGAGAAGTAAAAAGGGAGGGCAAGCTTAATTGGTAGAGTTGTTCTCAGTCTTCCAAATAAAAACCATCTAAGAAACTATCAATCACCTAACTATATAATCAGTTGTGTATAAAGCCAAGCTAAAAATTCATAATGAAAATGAGAACTATACAGGATTGTCCTCTATACCTGCAAAATAACTAACATTTTAAAAGTTCTTTATAGTTTAGAAAGCACTTGCACATCCATTACCCTGTTTGGGTCTAAATACCATGTGCGCTCAGTAAGGCAATGCATATTTTTATTTAGAGGAAAAGCAAACAGGTTCAAGGTGTTCCAGCCTAGCACAACTCTGAGACCAAAGAACACATTAGTCAGAAGATCGCCCATGAGTTTAATTAGGGGCTTATGGACAGGAGGAAGAGCTTCCCCAACGGCGGCTGGTCGGTAGATGAAAGCACTCTGCGCAAGGAACAGGCTCACGAGATTTAGTTACTATGAGCTTCAGCAGATTCTCGCGAGTATTGGTTATTGGGGTGGGGGTGGGGGTTACATTCTTCTACTTTTAATGTCTGTCCCTGTCATGTAGGCAGCTATGTGACTTGATGTCAAAAAGGAGTAGGGGTCGGGACAGACTCTGATTCCTTGCATAGGGTTACAGAGACTTACCCAAGGTACTCTCAAATCTAGGTTTTTAAATTTTATGAATCTCATGTTCTTTCCATTTCACCACTTGGTCTACAAAAAAACCCAACAGCTGAACTTCACAGTTTTAGAAATTGAGGAAATCAGGCCAAAGTTATTTAGAAGGTTATATTGATATGTATATTTTTCTTGCATTTAAAATCTTTTATTTTGAAATACCTTCAAACTTACAGGGCAATTACAAAAACAATACAAACCTCATACAGAGAACTCCAAGATACTCCACTGTACTTCCCAGATTCCTAGATACACAAATTTTAACATTTTGCCATATCATTCTATCTATCCATTTTCCGAACACTTGAGTGTAGGTTGTATACATCATGCTCCTTGTACACTTAATACTGCTATGTACATCTCCTAAGAATAAGGATACCCATTTATGTAACCACCTTAAGCGTGGTTATCAAGTTCAAGAAATTTAACATTGATATAAAGCTTACAGCCTATATTCCAATTTTCTCATATGTCCCCATAATGTTCCTTTGGGCCTTTTCTCCTTTGTTATATCCTGTCCAGGATCGAGTATTGCATTTAATTAGCACTATATCTTTAGTTGCCTTTTGTTTGTTTAATTGTGGGAAAATATATACAACATAAATGCTCCCATCTCATCCACTCCCAAGCATGCTATTCAGTGGGATTAACCACATTCTCGATATTGTGGATACCCTTACCACCTTCCCTTACTAAAACTTTCCCACTTCCCCAAACAGAAACCTAACACTCATTATAGTTATGTTGATAATTTAAAACTCTATATTTTGGTGCTATGGCAGGTAAGGTCATAAAGTGAAGCACAAGCATGCCCAATGGATACAACTCTAGCTGGTTTTGGAATGGATCAAATATGATAGTGCACTCTCGTTAATATGTTGATTTTTTTTCAATGAAATGCTTCTCTCCTATACACACAACACATAGATTTTATTGCTGATAAAGTTGTTATCTGTGAGAAAGTGGGCTTTCCTATTTTATACCCAAGGATGAGATATGTCTACTCTCTCACAATACCTGAAGAGGCCTCTCTTTGCCCTGTTCACCTCAGGGCATGGAAGTTCTCTTTGGCAGATCCGACCCAAGAGAAAGAGGAGACTGGGTCACTAATCAGCTGTTACCTTCCCAAACTCAGACAAGTCCCTTCATCTCTCTTTGGGCAGACAAATAAGGTGGCCAGGGCATTAATGGAGCTCTACATGGAAGAAGACATCACAAGTGGAGAAGACATGCTCCATCCTACTAGAAGTTAGTGAAGATTACATGACTTAATGTAGGTGAGGTACTTAAGGCCTTGGAGGGAATCAGCATTTGATTAGTGGAAGCTCTTTTAATTGGAAATCGACAGACTTGTTTCTGGTTCCCACTTCCATTAACTGTGCCTTACAGGGCAAGAGACCACATGTGTCTCGCTGACTGCTAAATCCCCAGAATCAAGCCCAGTGCCTCGCACAGTATTAACTACAACAACAAAAACAATAATGAGGTTTTTGAATGAATTAATTACCCTTTCTGAATGGTTTCCTCATCCAAATAATGAAGAATTCGATCCTCTTTGCTCTAATGATCTAACTCAGTTATAGTTGGTAAGACTCAGCAACTCTGATACCTCTGGGGTTTTTTGTTGTTCTAAAAAAAGACGAAAGGATTGGCTCTGCACTGGCTTTTAGCCTCTGTATACTCAATTTCAATATACCGAAAGGGCAGTTCACTTAGAAGAGCAACATATTATAATTTTCCAATGCTGTTAGGGGTAATTCATTTTTCCTCTATCTCCTAAAATCCTGGCCAATTTTAGTAACAGTGTCAGCACTTTCCATTCTTTGTAATTTTTAAAAACTTTTAGTTTTGGAGTGATAAAAAACTTATCTCTATGAATTAAGTGAGTCATTGCTGTGCTGGAAGGCCTTCTCATTTAAAAAGTTTAGGATTTTTAGGGAGTAAATCCAATTCAGAAAATTGTTTTAGAAAATAACCTCTTATTCACTGAGCCAAAAACAAAACCATCTTCTAATTGTTACCATATCAGAGACCAGAAAATAGGCTCAACTTGTAATATAACCAAGACACAAAGCTAGTTAATGGCAGACCTAAGTTCTGAGCACTTTTTAAAGGTCCTATTGTATCTCGTTATCATCTTATTAGGCAGTTGGTACCTAAAATCATGTGCTCCATCCTCCCTTAGAAAGTTAAAATGCTCCAGAAGATGGCATGCAAAAAACAGCAGAATTTAGAACTCTCTCATTAGAAAATTTATAAATTTCTTATTTGCATTTGAACGGCTTTGTCAACAAAGGCAAATATCATACATAGAAAATGAACAGGCTCAAAAGGCACAGTGAAAAATACTGCATTTGGTAGATGAATTCAGCAACTCTGAAAACAAATTTTCCTCAACACTCAAAGCTCCTTTATGACCAGCCACAGCCCTGCTGATTCAGTTAGAGTCTAAAAGACCATCTATCTACTTTCTGTCTGACTTACTTTCCTGTCAGGCAGGAACTGGAATTTGAACTTTGCTCTCCAAATGCCAAAGGCCAACTAATTTAGAAGGAGACTTTCAATATCAATGGTGGTTTCTTCTAGTTTCATTAGTTCTGTCTCACGTGATGAAAGAATTTGATTCCCAGATAACCACAATCTTTATTGCTATTTTTACAAATCACATTAATTTCTATACTTAGTTCTGATAACTTGTAGAATTCCTGAGGCAAGTCTGGATGCATGCAGCATTCCAACCCTGAGTGCCTTTTCAAGTTTCCAACAGAACCCTGAGCTGGTGGTGAGTGATGATACCTTTGTTGTAGTAGCCTCAAGGTGTGGAAGTTGTTTCCTGTGGCCTCCACTCAGCCCAACCCCTTTACTTGTTGAAACATCTGCAAATACTTTTTTCATTTCAGAGGCATCTCACCACGGTGAGGCTCTCAGTTGGATAGCTTCCTTTTTCCTTATTGCTCAGGTAAGGCATCAGTAATCTGGGAAGGCCTTCAGCAAGGGACAAATAGGGAAGGCCCAGGGATTTGAATGGAGCCCTTGGAGGTTATGGGTTTTCTCCCAAATTCATTAATTGATTCATTCAACCGTCATTTACTTAGTGGCACTAGTAATGCTATTATCAGTAAGAAGCAGTTTCTGTCCTCAAATGGAACAATCTACTGCACACTACATTTATAGTCCCAAAACGGGATATTATATCCATCAGTTTATATACTATATTTACTGACAGCCTCCTATGTACCAAACTCTGTATTGCTTCAACTCTCCTATCCTTGGTAGGAAGAATTATGGAATATTTCACTTAAATATTCTTCAAAGGTTTTTGTAGAAATAATTCGTTTTAAAATAGCATAGGAATCTTTACTTAAGAAGTGAAATGATAAATTGTGCAGTGCAGAGTAAGCAGATTCCTTTATGTTTCATTTGCTTTAGGCCTATATGTTGAGTTACAAAATTAAATGCTTGATTATTATTAGGAACTATATTTTAAAAGGTGTTAATGTGGTTGTTTTTAAGCTCTTGTTTCACATTGATGCCAAGTTTGTTTTACATATTTATATATGCACACATTTTCAGGTTTTTATAAGTTACATTTAAACACTCATTTTTTTATAATCAAATCACACAAAGATCTAATTAACTCTGTCTCTGGAGTTCTTGAGCAATAATTATAGCTTCAAAGCATCAGGAGATTTAAGGTGTATGCAGGGTGGGGTCCATCCACCCAGCATTTCAAAACCACATGGTTCTTCAGGTCCTGTTGAGGCTCATCTATTTGCACATATCCCCTGCAGGAGTTTAGAGTAATCAGGTCACTATATCCTGACATTGCAGTCTCTACCACTCATTGTTTGCAGCATGACGTAAAGTCAACAGACTTCAGAGAAGTTAGCAACGGGGGAAAAGAGAGAAGCTTTAATCCCGAAGCTACCCCCAGGGTTCAGCAGGACCTATATCCTATATAAAATCTGATGTATCAAATCCTACAAATGAGCTCGGCTGGAAGGCTGAGCCCCGCCCGCCGTCTGACTATCATATTTGTCAGCAGCAATACAATACTGAGGCAGCCTGTTGTGAGTCCACAGTTCTTTCTGGTTGCTAAAATTGGAAAGGCAGGTCGTTGTTCTATCATTGATTTCTTTTTGCTGCAGAACATTTTACATAGCGTCATGCCTCAGCTGGTTTTCATTTACCTAGATATTAATTGGGCAAACCTGGAAGCCGACAGAGGTTGGTTCACTTCTTCCCTTGGCGTCTCCCCATTCCCTAAAGCTTTCTGTTTTGACAATCATAGTAGAGCAATGCTATTAAATATAACATGAAATACCATGTCAAGGGGCAAATGGGAGCTATTTGCCTGAGAACTCTGAGGAACAGTCACTGCTGACCCTACACTGCCTTTGTTCAAGTTAGAAAAAGGTGCCCTTTCCTGAGGTGGAAACAAAGCATATGGGTTGACAGGTGAACCTGGGATTGGAGTTCAGTACCTATTCACCTTATCTAAGGCACAAACTGACAAGTACATGGGGCTCTGCCAGAGGGGCACACACAGCATGAAGAGATAGCTGCGGTCATTATGAAAGATGAGAGTAACTTAAATATGGAAAATGATGGAAAACGGAAAGTATTGCATGGTTTTGTTTTATGATTTTTTTTTAAATAGAGAAGATTAGGTCAGTGATTAAGGACTGGAATCTACCTTCTGAGTTAAATCAAGACCACTTACCACTGTTCTATCCTGAATTCCCTTTCCGCTTCCTTTCCATAGAGCCCCTCTTTGATGTTTGCTGTTTTTTCTTTCCCTTCTCAGGCCCTCTACCAAAAACTCTGAACTAGGAAGGGTTTTACATTTATACAAAGATGCGGTTTGCATGTAAATACTGACCCCCAAAACATTTGAACGTTAAATAATCAGACAGTTTTGCCTGTTCACTGCTGTCTCCATCACCTAGAACAATGCTTGGCACACAGTAGGTCCTTTATATATATATATATTGAATGAATAAATTTCTAACCCTAGCCTTTCAGTCATTCAGCAGCAGGAAATTACAAGAATGCCCCAGACCTTCAAGATTCTACATATCAAGTTAGGAAAGTCATCAAAAAAATCCGTTTTCTCCTAGGCACTTCACAGACCAGAAGTTCCAGCTCTCTATAAATGTGAAAACCCATCACCATAAATACTACTAATACTTAATTATTATTTAAAGCTTCCATTACACATCCAGAAATAATTGATGAAGGACAACGAAGCTTCTAGAAGTCAAATAGTTTTCATATGGCTGCAGCTTCCCACACTGTACTTGATAGATTAAGTACAGATGAAAAAAAAATGGTGACAGTTGTCTTTAAACATTATTTTATAGTTTTGCAATTGTATTTATGGGTTGTCATAACAGTGATATAATATCTATAATAATTAAATACATAATCTTCCCCCCAAAATCTTAAAGAATCTGTGCAAGGAGTAATTTCCCCCACACCTCTGGTGAAGTATGTATGCATTATTTCCATCATGCTAGTATCTACAGAAGTTCACGACACTTTAGTTCACAGCCAACCATCACACAACATTGCCTATCCATTCATTCAAGCATGCATTCATTCAAAATATTCATCTGATGCTCTCTGCTAGGCACTTGAAAAAGTCCAAATCCTTATCTCCTTACTGAAATCACCTACAAACATTTTGTTTAAAAAAAATAACTCATAACAAATATTTAAAATTCAGAGTTGAAACTATTCTGCACTTGGGGTGATTAATTCTAATTGTTTCATACTGACATACCTACCAGTGAGTCATATACATAGTAAGGAAATTACTGAAATACAACTATTAAAGATATACCGCTCTGTCTCATATGTTGTGGGTGTTATTCATGTGTCCATTAACATAAGGTTTATTTCAGACATTCGTCTGGCAACGCTAAATAATTGTATTTTCTGTGTCTAATTATGTTTCCGTCGTGTTATTGAGTTTTTACAAAATGTTCAAGGTCATGAAAAGATGAATATAATGCCTTCCTGTGTCATGGACTGAATTTTGTTTTTTCAGTTAATTTGTCCTTTTAAGTGATCTTACTGTTTGTACCCGGAGTCTCTTAATGAATTCCTAATTACTTCTCTTGCCAAACCATGCCTCCAGACTTGATGGTATAAATTCCACGCACGCATAAGTAAGCTGTGTGCACCCCCTGTTAAACGGACTAATATAAACAAATTAAAGGCACATTTTAACGACTTTTGAGTTCCATGTTACGGTGGTTTTTAAACAGTTATCTCCTTTGCACAATGTATGACACTGATTCACAGAGGTAATTTTCACCGTGTGCCTTACAAGTTGTTTGGCTCACTGAAAGCCCCCTATGTCAGCTGCATTTTGAACGGTTTTGTTGTCTGGTTCTCCCCTCTCTCGTTACCCCCCTGGGTTAATTCTGACGTCCACCCCCGACGAGGGCCTGGAAGAGACAGATGCACCCCAAACTCCCGCCCCCCTGGCCGGCGCGCGGAACGGCTGCAGCCGCAGGGGCAGAGCCTGCGTCCGGCTGAGGCAGCGACTGCGTGACTCGCTGCATTTCGCGGCCCCAACCCTGTGGTTATTCAAACTGATCTCATCGCCGGTGGTCACGACACGCTCTTCCCCTTGCGTGCGCGCGCGGGCCGTAAGAGGCGCCAGGCAGCCCGCGTGCCCACCCCTGAACCTTCGTGCCGACGCGTCCGGCTTCGCGCGGCCCGCCAGGCGGGAAGCCCAGCCTTCTTGTGAGTAACGCCCCCGTTCTCATCCTTCAAAAAAGATGGCCCTCACACGTCAACAAATAAAACGTACCAAGCGTTGGCCTTCACCCTTTGCAGCCTGTGGGGGGCCCTACCCCTAACTGCCCCCGGCGCACAGGTGCCGTCTCTCCACCTCTGAATTCCGGGAAAGGGGCTGGATCGCAGGGGTTAGTCGCCCGGCAACGAAACTCGCTTCCCGCGCGCCTCGGGTGTCACCGCGCGCCCCGGGCTCTGGCGTCCCGGAACCGCGGTTGAGGCGGGGCGGGCAGGGCGGAGCGGAGTCCGCCCGCGCGAGGCCTCTTCCTTCGAGGCCTTCCCCGAGCGAGCGGGCGCGAGACCGCACTGCATCCGCCTGCCCGCCGCCACTTTGCCGTAGCCGCTCGACCCGGGATGGTCCGACGGTCGGGTCAGGCAGATCAAGCGGCGAGCAGGCGCCAAGGAGGCCAAGGAAGTCGAGAAGGGTCTACCGGGCGAGACCGCTGCCCCGCCTGCCTCCCTTTCCTCCTTGTTCCGCAGCCAGAAAAGTGTTTGCTTCCCTACATTGGCGATGGAAACTTTTCAGTGTTAAGATGTGGGCATCATCCGCTCTGGCGACATCCAGCGGAGGGCGCGGGGCCGTCGGGAGCCCGGCGGAATCTGGAATTCCGTCGGCTGATTGCAAGGCAGGGTCGGCACGCGAGGTGGGCTCCGGGCCCTCCAGGCAGCACGGAATGTGCACGAAGGCGGCGGGGGCGGGGCCCGTCCGGAAGCCCGGAATGTGCACGAAGGCGGCGGGGGCGGGGCCCGTCCGGATGCCGGCACGCAGGCAGCGGGAACGCGGGGGATTGCGTGACTCGCCTGCCAGGCGGCCGCACGCACTTCGTGCCGCGGACGGCCCTCCCCGACCTGGCCTGCCGCGGTCGCCGCGGGCGGAGGGTGGTGCAGGTGCTAGAGGGCGGCGCCCGGTTCCACTTTTACAACCCCAGCGGGGAGAAGAGTCACGCTATATTTGTGGGACTGAGAGTGAGTTCACCGGGGCGTTTCGTTATCAGAACGTGAATAACACTCGGTAATAAAACCCGCGCAGACAGGATGCACTAGAGGAACCGGGAACCAGAGCTGCTCTATCACTAAGCAGTTATGCCGGGGAAACTCTCTAAGAAAAGGTTTAAATTGAGAGGCAGGAGCACAGGTGCGGTTCGCGTGACAAGTTTACACAGCAAGGAACCAGAGCAAGGACAGTGAAACGATCAGGCCGGTGGCTTTGGGATGCACATTTTGACTGCTCGTGATTCTGTGCATGCTGCTATTCCTTCTAGAAGTTTTCTTTGCAGTGCTTTGTTTTAAAATCAGAGGTTCTGATCTCCCTGGCGTACTCACTAAAGAGACTTTTTAAATATGATGACTCAAAAGCCCTAGGTCGTTTTAAAAAGGTAACCACCGTTATGAGACGACAGGATTTAAGTTACATTCCAAGATCATGAGCGAAAAGTGTTTTTTGCCCAGATATCTATTTATATGATTAAAATGTTTGTAGATTTGTAGATAAATCAAGGTTGGAGGGCAAAACAAAAATGTTAACCCCAAGACAAGTTAACGTACAAAACCATCCCAGTCAACTGAAAGCTCTTGAAAACGCCACATCAACTTACTTTCAATTTATTTACACTTCATTTGATAGATCTATGCTCTCATTTACTACTCTTTTACCTTTAGGTACTGACACACACACATCTTTATTATCGAAGAAGAGAAGTATTCTCCTGGGTAAGATATCTGCCACAAACTTCTGGGAAGCCTTTTCAGAGTACAAGTGTTCTGTATTCAGCTTAGCACGTGTGCAAAGAGAAAGCAAAATTCACTGTCTAATTTAAAAATTTTCCCCTGGCTAACTCTGATTCTTACTTAAGTGCATGTAGTAAATGTTTATTTTGTCTGTCCAGCACCCATTCCTTTGGAAACAGAACTGCCTCTCCTAATAGGTTTTGCTTCTGCTTTCATCTTTTAGACGTTTAATTAGAAAGGGAGGTATCATTGTGTATGCCCTTGCCCATTTGGTCCCCACAGCTTTTCAAGAGGCATCGATCTAGCTGAAACTGAGCTAGTCATGGTTCCTGACTCCTCCTAGCCTCTGTGATTTGGCCGAGAGATTGATGTGTAGTTCAAGCTGTGCCAAACAAAGTTCTTTGCGAGAATTTTTCTAACTGGAGGTTAACACGAGGCCCCTGGCTTCCTGTTGGTGGCAAAACTGGACCATTAGCCACCACTGCCCAGCCGTGTTGTTAAGACTGTTGGTGGTGAAAGAGAATGGAACCAACGTTCATGAAGGGCAGAGGCTCTAGATGGCATTCCAGAGTTCCAATATCCAGTGTCTGCAGCTCCCAGAGCAGTCCTGGTTCCTGTGTCTTTACAGCCTGATTATCCAGCTCTTCTATTGATTCTTTGAGCTACCTTAGCATTCTGACTAATAAAATACACATTTATAGAAACAATGAACAAAATGTATATGTGGAATACTATTTTTAACTTGCTTTTTTTTTTTTTTTCAGAACAGTCTGTTGGGGCATTCTACACCATCAAAGAACTACATCATTTCTAACAGCTAAACAATACTTTTGTTTGGATACATTTATTTCACATTTTGGTATTTCCAATTTTAAAAAATATAAACAAGACTGTGATGAATACTGACTGTATATGCTTATACTCCTACTCTCTCTTAATGAGAAGATAAAACTTTTGAAGCTTCTGACAACCTTCTTCTAGAGTCTCTCTGGTCAGAATTGGGTCATAGGGAACGGGGTTAGAAAATTGGCCTACTCTGAGCTCACTCTTGAAGTTGGGCTGCTTCACGGGTGCTGGGTGGTGGTGATTGGGGGGTGGGTAGGGGAGAGGTTGGAGGTAGGGATGGAGAGGTCTGGATTCTTGAATAAAAGAAGGGAGACAAAGTGTCCAGTATAAAACAATTTTGAACATTTTAAGGTGTTCAGTACATAATAAATGTTCTAATTTTTTACTCTTATAGCAAGCAATGCATAAGAATGCTGGTTGCTCTACACCCTTGTGAATGAGGACTACAGTAATTAATCTTTTTTACCCATTTAAGAGATCTGATAGTAATGCTTGGTATTTTTTTTTTATCTGTAGTTTGTAAGAGAATATCAAGATGATTCACAACTCCTTATATAATAGTATTAAACATATTCTATAATAAAGATATAACAGAATGACAGGAAAATTGCTGTAATTTCTTACCTATAAATTTAGTACCTACCTACAATTATAGGCACAGAAACATGAACTTCATCTCTGTAGAGGTAGAATGAAATCACTTCTGCCAATCATTTATCAAAACAAATGTAATTTAGGTTCTTAGATGCTTCATTAGAATCCTGTGGAAATCTCAGAAATAAAAAAGCAATAGTTTCATTGCACAAGCAAATAATAAATTCTGTAAAAGTTGTTTTTAAATGCATCAGGCAGTTATCAATTTTGAGTCTTTGAATTCATTAGCATTTATTAAGTGCTGATTATAGGCCAGATATTGGATGCTACACGTTTAATGAAAATAATTTGGGTAATTTACATTGCAGATCATTTTCTTAAAGAGGTCAGTACCACATTTCTGAGCATCAGATTCATTAGAAGAGCTTTAATTTGGTGTCATTAGAATGTTATTCTTTTATGTATGTGTTTAAAAACACATCCATGTAACATATTAAGTTATATTTGGCTCAAAGTACAATTTCTTATCAGATAGTAGATCATAAGGAAATATATTTACAAACATCAAAGATTTTTTTATAGTGCTTGATTTTTGATATTGAAAGTAGATTTTTATCATTTAGAGGTCTAACTTTCTCTGGAAATTTTGTTCAATAATCATATTCTCAAAGCCAAAAAGAATTGAGTGCACAATTTATTCCTGTGCAAATGACAAAGTATTTGAACTCCTAGAGAGAAATGCTATTTAAGGATCATGCCCTTTATTTTATTAGGTACTCAAGTTTACACTGTACATATGGTGGATTATAAAACACCATGAACATGCACAGTATTTTGTGGTTAAAGCCACCTCCAGACCAGAGTTATTTGAGGTTCGAAATATGTAAAGCAGCTTTAAAAAGCAGTTTAAAACTTTGTTTATGGCCACTTAAAAGAAAAAACACAGTATTAAGAAATAAAATCCAAACCACATATTAGCAAGAAGAAAATGTGTTGTGGTAAGGACAACGAAGCAAGTACCATGTGGTACCTTATAGCTGACCTTTTTTTTTGGAAACCGGAAGCTTTTCAGGAAAAGTTATGAAGAAAATAAGTCTAAAACAAAGTTAGCTTTGCATAATTAAATGCTTTTTCGACATTTACACGTGTTATTAATCCATAGTACATTTATGTGCTTTTGGGTTAGGCCATGTCCTTGGCCACTTCCATCATTTGGGTGAAAGTAAAATTAAGTAGAATCTGACTAAAAACTATGTTAGGAAGCATTCTCAGTTAAAGGAGACATTGAATATGAAGTGCGTGGCAAATAGGAACAGCTTAATAAATGTTAGCTTTTAAAAATTCTGCACTTGCATTGGATGGAACCCAGAAACAGCAATATAAGCTTCCAAATGGGAGGCCTGTTGCAACTATTTTTTTTTTCCAATTTTAAGAGGATGGGGTTGTATTGTGTTCTTCATGGGAAGAAAATGAAGTTGGGCCTAACACTGTAATTTTGCATTGCTCCGTCTGCACAATTCTGAGCTCACTTAGCAATCTTGGATAGACTTCTGACTTGCAGATAAAGTACTTCTCTCCCACATGCTTTTCATGGAACTGGGGGAAGGGGAATGGAGGGGGGCGTAAAACTACTTACCTAAATGAATGACAATGTCCTGCTGGATAAATATCTTTAGGTAAATTAATAACAGAAACAAAAGCACAGATACTGTGCTATCATAAATGTTAATATTACAACATAAATGTCTGAAGACCATGTAGAAAGCACTAGTTTTACAACTACCAATTTATACAGTATTCTACAAGCATTTTTGTTTTTAAGGAGTCACTGACCCACAGGGGAAAAATAATAATAAAAGGTCACAAAAGTTAAAAGGAACTTAATTGATTATTAGTGGATTTTCTTTTTTAGAGTCACAGTAAAAAGTGGAACTGATTTAAAAATTAAAAACAGGATAACACAAAAGTTTATTCAATATGCCCAATTATAGGAGTATTTAAAATACATATTTTCCCTCCAGTATGGCCAGTAATTGGGTGGAGAAAAGGAGATTAACAAAAAGGGAAAGAAGAGAAACCTGGAAAGGGAGTTAGCGGGGGTGGGAGGGATACTGAAAGCACCAAGAACCAAGAAAACACACAGGAGAGAGGCTTGGGGGCTACTTAAATTTTGTTTTGTTTTGTTTTTTAGATCCACTTTCTGCGTTGTTCAGGAATCAACTCTTTTTACTCAGGAAATTCTTGAACTGCTGTCCAACAAAACTTTCTACAATGACAAAAATGTTCTATATCTGTGCTATTACTGTAACCACTTGTGGCTATTGAGCACTTGAAATGTGGCTAGTGTAACATAACAACTAGATTTTTTACTTTAATTTTAATGAATTTAAATAGCCACATGTGGCTCCCTTATTGGACAGTGATGTTCTAAAGGAACATTTACATAGGAAGAAAAATTGGTCTCAAGTGTAATGTGCGGATGAACAAGCATATCAAACCACAGAATGAATACAGCTTTTCAGCTGGATTGGATGTTCCCCCATCCTGAAAGTATTTCCTTTCCTTATCATATACACAAGGTACTCAATAAATATTATTATTGCTAATAATCCAATTACTAGCTATACTGGCCTCAGAACAGAAAGATTGTGTTTTAGGTGTGCAACTCCTGTCCCCAATTAGGTACTGAATGGCTCTGGATGAACTATTTTGTATCTGAATTCCCACTGTTACAAAGTGAGCACAGTTCTCCTACACTGTCCCTCAAAGAAACACTTTGAGGTTGAATAGCTCTGGAAGTTTTCTATAATTCTCAAGCATGCTGTTCTTTGACCACTTGCATGGCTGCCCTCTGTTCCCCACAGTCCTTTCTTCAATCCCCTAATTTTTTTCCGGATAAGGAAAGAAGCGCTTTTTAGAGAATGGAAATAGAAAATCGCTGTCAGGCCAGG